>NW_028274813.1:116597840-118042840 GCF_037043125.1 Eumetopias jubatus | reverse complement strand
CTCTGTTCCACAGCTCTGTTGAGCAGTGAGCAGTTTTGCCTGAACCTTATTTAGTTTCTACTTGGATTTATGTAATAGATACGTTGTACGTGCAAAAGTAAGTTGTAGGGTCCACAGCGTGGTCTCTCGGTGCTGCGTGCCACCCATGCGTGCACCGTCCACCCCGCAGGGAGGGAGCTGTGGGCGCGAGCAGCCCCATGTCCTCGGGGACTGGAGCCCCGTTCTAGCTCCAGCTGCCGCGCTCACAGACTCTCGTTTGGGGCAAGTCTCGTCCCCTCTCGGGCCTCAGTTTCTCCAGGTATAAAATGAGACCGTGGGTCTTTCGTGGCTCCCAAGTTTCCTTCCAGCTCTGAGTCTCCAAAGACAGTGCTACCCAAAGAGGTGCTCAGCACCTCATTATTGGGGTTTGGGGACAGAGAAGGCCAGATCGGCTGCACGGGAGACCCTGCTCCACGCGGAGCGCCAGCGCCCACGACCAACGAACCAAGTCTCGGATTTCCACGCCCCTGGAGTGCAGAGAAGTGCGGCAGCATGAAGACAGACCCCGTCATATCTCTGCTGAGTTTCCTTTTCAAAGAGAATTGAGCCTCTTGGGAAGTGGGAGAAACTTGAAAACTTAATATTCTAGTTAACACTCATTTTTGTAAGGGAAGCAGAGTCCTCATCTTAAGCAAATAGTCTTGCCAAGCAGAGTCCTCTCGTACAGCCTTATCGATCTTTAGACGGATGGGAAAGCCAAGACCGAGCTTTGATTTCGGGATCAGGACCCTCCCCGGACATGTGTTCCAGGTCCACCATGCGCCCCGCTCCCCCTGCCCCGTCTACCCGCCCCACCATCCCCTGCCGCCTTCAGGGCCGGCGGGAGTCAGCCTCCTCTGACCCCATCAGGGGACCAGGCTTTCTCAGCCTCCCGGGGGCCCCCCGACCACCTCAGTGCAAGGCCGTTCCCCACGTGCAGCCACCTGGGCTCCCGTGTCATTTAGGGCTGAGAGCACGTGTGTGCGGGCCCTGAGCCGATGACTGAAGCCAGCGTCGCTAGCCCAGCGCCCCACTGACCAGCTGCATCCAGGGCAGCTGGAAAGTCATGTAAGAAGACGCCAGACGGGAAAGTGTCGCCTCGATTGGGCATGTGGGGAGCCCACTGGTCACCCCGACAGGGGCCCCGCTCCTGTGGGCGCAGGTAGCCGCCCCGGGCTGCCCTGGGCTAGGAGCAAGTGGGGGCCGGACAGTGGGGACGATCGGTGAGGGCAGGCTGCTCTCTTCCACCTGCTGCACAGGTGGGAGAGGGGCTGGGTTTGTCCCTCACGTGGAGGGACTCGGGGCTCCCTATGTGCCGAGGAGAGAGAGCCTGTGGGAAAGGGGCCGCTGCTGACACAGAAGAAACGGACGTTCGGGGGTCCAGGGTGGGGCGAGCAGGGTGTCTGCCCTCTGACGGGAGGGGAGTCACAGGGTGGTGACCGTCCCACGCTGGCACAGCCCCCATTTCACGGATGAGCAAACTAAGGCTCCGTGGGAAGTCCCTGGGCTAATGGGTGTGCGAGCGAGCGAGGCCGGGCCTGGCAGGTAGACTGGGTCAGAGCACGGGGCCTCAGCCAGAATCTGCACCCGCGGGGCAGGGGTGGCCGTGCCGGGGGGCTGGCGGGACCAGCAAAGGAGCATGAGGGTGACGCAGGCGGGCTGCAGGGCAGGCACAGGGCCACCCATGGGGCAGGGGGTGAGGCTGGAGCTGGGAAGTGGGCAGGGAGCTCCAGGGGCTGAGGTTGGAGGCCAGAAACTGGGAGCCGCTGCTGCAGAGAAGCAGAGGGTGGGAGGAAGCTGGGGCAGGCGCAGGGAGGGGACGGGAGGCTGGGAGCCAGGGACAGGGGACCTTCCCTCTGCGGCCATGCCTGGCCTCCTGTACCGATGGGCTCTGCTGAGGCTTCCTTTGCAAAGCCCTTCGGCGCTCCTTTACAGAATGGTGTTTCCCCAGCTCTGACACCTTCCCACAGCCCTGCTCGTGCTGTGTGGTGTCGGGGAGAGCCCTGGCCCAGAACACAGGCGACCTGGCTCCACCCTCAGAGGCCTGGGTCCGGTGACCTTGGGCAGGGCACGGCTGGTCTTTGGCTCCCCCAGCCGGGACACGCTGCAAGTCTGAGGCCTGTTAACCTACACAAATGCTGGGCTACCTCTTCCACCCTCTGCTTATCCTATGGGGGGCCCTCTGACCTGGCCCCCCTAACCTTCCAGGCTTGTTGCCAGTCTCCCCCAACACAAGCCTCCCAGCCGAGGCTGCCCTGGCGTGGGCCTGTGCCCAGAGCCCTGGGTTTGGGATCAGAGACCTGGGCTGGGGGGCACCCCCAGAGTCTGGGTCGGAGAACACAGCATTGCGGCTAGAGCCAAAGCCCAGGAAAGACAGCAGGGGAGACAGGCTTCAGACAGAAGATCCACCCGTGCAAAGGCCCGGGCGCCTTGCTGGGGGAAGACGGTACCAGTGGGACCCAGAGGTTCAGGGCACAAGCCGGGAGTTGGGGAGGAGGCCCCGGGCACTGTGTGCAGCATTCGGGACCTCGGGAGTGCCGTCGGTGGGGGCGTCCCACTGGGGCTGGATTCTAGGGCTCAGGCAGGCAGCGTGTTAACCTCCGTGTCCATCTGTCCGCAGCTACCGGACTCTGGCCACGGAGCATGAAGCGCTGATGCAGAAGTACCTGCACCTGCTGCAGATCGTGGAGACAGAGAAGACGGTGGCCAAGCAGCTGCGGCGGCAGATCGAGGACGGGGAGATCGAGATCGAGCGGCTGAAGGCAGAGGTGACCGCCGGCCGGGTCCAGGCCCCAGACCAGCACCTCACACCACCCCGGGCTCCTGGAGGGGCGGGGACTGGGGGGCTTGTGACCAGCAGAGCAGGAAGGGCACATAGTCAGATCTGGGTTCAAATCCCACCTCTGCCCCCAAGCCCTGTGCCTCAGTTTCTTCGTCTGTAAGATGGGCTTTTTACCCTCACCCGGCAAGGTTGTGAGGATGGCACAAGATGAGAGGCGAGTTGCAGGCTGCCGTGCCGAGGGCCACGCTGACTAAGCATCCTGCATCACCAGCCAGCACGGCAGGGGCGCAGGGGCGCCGGGTGGTCAACGTCACGGCAGCCCCTTCTCTCTGCTCTTCCGGGGCTCGCCGGGCGGCCGTCTGGGGACTGCGCTGTCACCGGGCTGAGCCTGCTAGGACCGTGATACTGAGCGCCGTCCATGAAGCGGTATCTCCTTAGAAATGCAGCGCCCAGGCCTCCGCACCCACCGTAGGCGGATCTGAGCCCTCGCCCCATGGCACACGCGGCACCATCTGGCCACATCACACAAGAGCCGTGGGCTCTGCGCTGAGGAGGGGATGGGAGAGCACAGGTTCTGGCAGTCAGAGTCAGCTATGTAATTTCCAGGGCCCAATGCAAGGGGAAAACGCAAGGCTGCAGCCAGGAAGTCACCCCCCTCCCCACAGCCCACCTCCCCAACCCATGGTGGGCAGGTGACCCCCAACTTCAACCTCCACCTCCCCCAACCTCTGCACCATGATGCACTTGGTACCCAGATTATGGGGTCACCCACCGAATGCACCAGCTGCTGTCTCCCACGCCTCCCTGAGGCCCCATGGATGCGCACTGGATGCCCCCCGCCGCACCTACACTGAGGCTCCTGCAGATGGATTCCAGTGTCCCCCGCTGATGCCACCCAGCTGCTCCCGGACAGAGGGTAGCAGTGGTCGTGGGTCCCGGGGTGCCAGGGTGTGGGGAGTGGGCAGTCGAGAACCCGCCTCAGGGAGGCGGCGAGTGAGAGGTAGGAACACTGTGAGCTAAGGCCCCGAGACCCTGAGCTGTGCCCCACAGTCCCATCAGATGTCTCTTATAAAACAGAATTCAGAGGAAATTATTAAGAATTTCAAGATGGGAGCCACAGAGCTGGGAGCTCCAAGCACGGTCCCATCCCATGCTCCTGAAGCCAGGTCTGCCTGGAACGGTCAGATGGAAGGCATCGATCCCACCTTGTTGCTCCATCACGAGGCTGCAGTGTCCCCTTGGGTGTTCTGGTTCAACATACCTTCCCCAGTCCTGCATCGGGCACCTCAGACAGGCCGCCTCAGTCCGCCCATGAGCATCCTGAGGGGATGCGGGCTCAGAGACCGCAAGCCACCTGCCCGAGCACACACAGCTGGGGGCGCAGAGCTGGGACTGGAGCCCAGGGCTGGCTGTCCACTTGTCGGTCTTTCCACTCTGCTCGGAGCCTCTTCCCACATGGCTCCAGGATGCGAGCTTGTCCCGTCTCTAAGCCACCTGGTTCATTCTGGAATCAGAACCATCCCGGAGACCACCCCCCCAGGGATCTCCCCCAGCCCAGCACACATCCCCGAGTCCAGGCTGCACCCCGTGAGGAACCAGAGGCCCGACCCCAGTCCCCCATTATTAGCTTTATGAGCAAGGCGGTCCGGGTGCCACTCACTCACTCGCTCACTCACTCACTCACTGCAACCCCCTGACCGCTGCCCACAGCCTCATCCCCCTCCCCATAACTCCCGAGTCTCAAGGGGCTCCAGCCAGTGCCCGGAGCCGTGAGCCCTGCGCCCTGCACCCTTGTCATCCCATCTTCCTGCCTCGTGGAGTCCCAGCAGGTCCAATGCCTCCTGCCAGGCCCCCGCCCCAGCCGGGAGAACGCTCACTGCCCCTGCTCCGTTCCCACACCCCACCTGCCTCAGCAGAGCCGGCTCCATGCCTGTCCCCCGCCCCACCGGCCCGGCGGGGGCTCCTGGAGGGCCAGGCTGCCCTTTCTCACTCGCTCCTTATACCTGGCGCGTAGTAGGTGCCGAGAGAATACATGGGCGTAATGCTCTGAGCCGGGTCCTGGAGCGATGGAAGTGTCTCCCGCTGGGTCTGACTGGGGAACGATGACGTCAGCATGTCACAGAGCTTGTGGTGTGAACCCAAGCAGAAGTGAGTTCTTTTATGGGCAGAGAGGGTATGGGTTCACGTGGCATGTGGCCTTGGAGGGTTTCAGGGATCTGTGCATGAGAGCAGGGGTGGGTGCCAAGGGGGAGTTCTGTGTCGCTGGGGGACAGAAGCAGGTCAGTAGTGAGTGTGCGTGCGTGCGTGTGTGCGCGTGTATGTCAGATGGCAGCAGAAGCCACCTTGGTGGGAATGTGGAGCAATGCTTCCAACTGAGTGCATCGCCCTCCAGGGCAAAAGATCCCTTTCAAGAAGACTTTGAAAGAAAGGCCATCTTAGTCAGGCTTTCGGGCTGTAGTCTCTGTGTCACACACACATCCTGCAGGGCAGGTGGACACAGCCTGTTCCCAGGAAGTAGGCCGTGAGGGATGCAGGAGGCCTTGGAACGGGACCCTGGAGGGATCTGAAGACGCTGAGGTCCACAGCAAAGGGAGGGACTTATCCAAGGTTGCTCCAAGGTCACCTGAGTGACGGAGTCCCAGCTCTCGGACTTGGGTCTCCTGGCTCCAGATCCTTGGCCCGTGCCTACCCCCTGAGGAGCCAGGTCTGATGAAAGGAGGCGTATCTGCCGACCACAGTGTCACCTCGATGGCCCCAAGCCCCCACGATCCACCGGTCCCCCGCTAGCCAGACACAGTTGCTCAGGCCTGTCCCCGAGGACGTGCAGGGACTCGCCTTCTCCTGCCCTCCCCCCACACTGCTCCGTACCCCGCCGGTGGTCAGCTCACGCATCTGTCAGGGTGACCCGACTCCCGTGCCCGTCACCACCCCCATATCGCAGGGGCTTCAAGCAGCAAGGGTTGCTTCCTCCCTCACACGGGGTGTCCACTGGGGGTCCTGCTCCCAAACGCTCACTCGGAGTCAGGGACACAGCCAACAGGGCCCCCGGCTCACACGCAGGGAAGGGAACTGTGAGCAATGCCCGCACCTCCGCTCACGCTTCTATGGACACAGCGCGTCACAGGACCAGGCCCGCCGTCCCGGGGCTGAGAAGCACAGTCCTGCCTCATCCATCCGTGGAGGAGAACCAGAGTCTGCAGAAGCCCTAACGGCCAACCGACTGTGCCTCCCCCTTCCATCCCCAAGCCCCCAACACGGGCTATCGTGCGGAACACGGAACAGACTTCCCGAAAGGTGTGTACACAGCAGAGGAGTGGCTTCCATAGCTGAGTCAGAAACCAGCTTACACACAGGAGACGCCCCCACCCTCACGTCCCCTGGCCCTTCCTGGCGGGGGGATATCTCACCAGGATCCCCATACATACACAGCGTGGTGCTCGGGAGCTGGCTCCTAGTGGCCTGCAGGAACCTGCCGTCTAACCTTCAGGAGTTCTGCAGGCTGGTTACTCCATTTGTGGGAGTTGGACGTGGACTGTTTCCACCATGAACTCGGCAGGTGCTGCCAGTCGGCGTCTTTCCTTCAGAGAGCCGATCCTTAAGCATTTCACGGTTTCCTTTCCTTCGGGCCCAGTTACATAATTTGCAGGGCTTGGGGCACAAGGAAGACCCAGGGCCCTCAGAACGTCCGGGCGGCAGCAGCCAAGCCCTCAGCCAAACCTGGGCCCTTGCGGGTCTGGGGCTCTGCGCGGGTCCCGCTCCCGGTCCTGAGCCCTGTCTCTGCACCCTGCAGCCCCGCGGCCACCTCTCTCCAGGGACACACAAGATTGCGCCCCGACGGAAGTCTGCAGCGCACCGTGCACCCCTGCTCTCTGGCTCGCCCGACCACCCCCTGCCAGGCCCCGTCTTTCGTCCACGCAGCTGAGGACCTGCTAAAGCAAAGGGGCATCCACCTCTGAGAAGAAGCATCCACTCCGGGCACCCCACTTGGCAGCATTTCACTGTTTCTGCAGCGATCTTTCTCCCGTTGATGGTCAGAGGGGAGTGTGGAGCGGTGAAGCAGGCCCTGCAGGGCAGGGTAGGAGCTTAGACACAGTCCTAATACGTTATTGGCTTGAAGCACCCCGAGTCCCAGAGGCCTGGCTCTGGAAGGACCCTCGAGGTCTTCAGTGCAGGGTTTGGATCAGTCTTGCAAACAGAGCTTGCCGTGGATCCCCAGCACGGAAGACAGGGCAGCGAGGACACCGCTCTGGGGAACGTGGGAGAGCACAGCCGACGCCGCAGTCCGCACCGGCGCGCACCTCCACGCCTGGAGGCTTGTCTCCCGTGTCCCCTGCTGCCTTCGCACACCACACCCTGCGTGCCCCGTGGCTCTGTTCACAGCATCCCCTCCACTGGAAGTCCTCTGTCCCTAGCCCTCCTGTTGGACTGCTATTCATCCTTCAGAACCTCTTCTGGATGGCCCTTGCTGCTTCCCTGGCGAGACCCCCCCCCCCTGCAGGGGCCGCACGCCTGTTCTGGCCTTGTCCTGTTGGGTTGACTCCCCTCTTAGGCTGGGAGCTCCTCCAGGGAGGGATCTGGCTTCTCCACCTCCAGCTGCATCTTGCCAGAGCCCAGCACAGAGACGCTACCAGGATATGCGGACAAGGTCGGCCCAGGAGGACGGAGATGGGCACCTGGATGCCTTGCAAGAGGCCAGAGGGGATCGAGCGGGAAGGAGAGGGCGCTGGGTCATGTGTCAGCTCCTTAAAGAGCAAGAAGTATGGGGTCTTTAGCAAAACCTTGGCTGCTAACAAACACCTGGATGAATTCACCGTCAGCTGCTGTACTAAATGCATTCTGGATCGGAGACACCATCTTGGGGCTGGTGGGCAGCCAGCCAGGGGGGCAGGCAGGAACCCAAGTGTCAGCTCTCTGGGGCTGTCATTGACGAGGGCCAACCGAGCAGCCCCTGGGTACCAGCCTAGCAAATCGGGTCCAAAGCAAATACCCCCCAGAGGGGACCAGCCAGGTTTCGAGAAAGGTTGCCAGTGGGAGCTCCGTGGGGCTGGGGTTCCCGCCACCTCCCAATGCCCACCCCTGGCGGGGAGGAGCCACGGCCCACGATCTCTGCAGGGTCCCCGGGCTCACGGCACTCCAGAGTTTGCCCACCCAGCCCACTCCTTAAGTAAAGACTCCAGGGCTTGCCAGCACTGCCTGAACATGGAGCATATTACATCTATTTTTCACCCTGGCCCTGCTGAGGAGTTGTCCTGGAGTGCCTCTGCCTGAGAAGAGCGCCATCAGTTTTAGACACAGGCTACTTACACACATACACGTGCATCGCCATTGTGAAGAGAGGAGGGGTAGGGTGTGCAAAGCTGCGGCGGAGAAGTGATAACATCAGGCCAGGTGTGGGGCGCTGGCCGGGCATCCCCGCGTTTCTGAGCTAAGAGCCTGCATGTGCACACGTGTGTGTCTGTGTGCGCACGTGTGTGTCCCTCTCGAGCACAGATCAAAGAGTCAGCCTGTATGTCGACGTGCAGATGTTCTCAGAGAATTGAAAAAGGCCCTGGGAGGGGGGCGGGGCAGGGACGACGGTGGAAGAAGAGCCGCGCCGGCCTGAATGTGGCTCAGTTATTTTCAGTCACTCTGCAAGCATTGCTGGGGTAATTTTAGCAACCAGGGGAGCGGAGAGCGGGTAACCGTTCCATTTTGCTTTCAAAATGTTCAATTGTGAGAGCCCATTCACTCTGCGGTTCAAGTGGCCTTGAGGGGACAGAGCCCTGTGCTATGAGGAGGGAGCTGGCGTCGTGGCCATGTTTGGAGGCTCCCCGAGCTACCATCTTCAGTCTGTGGGGCCGAGTGGCGGCCGCGTGCTCCCGGGGGTGAGCTCTGTGTTGTTGCTATTGCTCCGATTCTCCGGAATTCGCTTCCCTATGTCATGATGCGGTGTGTTCCGAGCACCCAGCCGCACGCGACGCACCAGGAGCAGGTGGATGGGAGCAAGCAAGAAGCGCCAGCTAGGAGCGGCGGGCAGAACGCGCCCCGGCCGTCCACTCGAGGAGGCCCAGGGGTCCGCCACCGTGTGGCCTGGGGCCCCCCTTCTCCTGGGCACCACCCCTTGGTTCTGTCCTTGCCGCTGTGCTGACTCCTATCCCCACCTCAGGCTCCTGGAGGCCTTCTAGGGCAGACTGGCGTTCCTTCCCAGGGCTGGCCCGTGTTTCTAGGCCAGCAGTGTCCACAGGGGGGTCCTGGGCAGAGAAGGGTTTCAGGGCAGCCCAGGGGGTGGGGGGCAGCCAGGCGCCAGCAGGAAAACACCGCTTTTCTCTGATTCCAGCACAGCTTTGTCTGAAAAAATAAGGGGACCGCCCAAGTGTCCACTTACAGATGAAGGGATTGCAAAATAGGGTACGTAAGTACCACGGGAAATTACTCAGGCTTAACAAGGACGGTGTTCTGACACCTGCGGCAGGATGGGTGGACCTGGAGAGCGTTACTTACACCAGATGAATCGGCCGGTCACAGAAGGACAGATTCTGTAGGATTTCAGTCCTGTGAGGATGGAGAGGAGTCAAGTTCATAGTCAGAAGGTTGATGGGGGGCTGGGCGTGGGGGGCGGTGGGGAAACGCTGTTTCATGGGGCCCGAGTTTCAGTGTGGTCTGATGGAAAGTTCTGGAGATGGATGGTGGGGACAGCTGGAAAACGGCCTGCACGTACTTTAATGCCTCTCAACTGTACCCCTGAAATGGGTTAAAATGGTTAAGTTTGATGTTGTTTTGCCACAGTAAAAATGAAAAATAAAGGGGCTGATGGTTTGGGGCGTAGGAAGGACAATCACAGATTAAAGGCAAAGGCCCCAGATTACACCGGGGTGCCCGCTGCCCAGAGCCCGGGTGCCAGGGCTCCCAGTCCAGTGCTCCCTCACCGTCTGGCTCCACAGCCTCCCACAGAGCGGGGGACACGCGCCAAAGGCCCCCTGGGGGAGGTGACAGGGCACTCGCTCACCACTGGGATCGGCATCCCTGTTACAGATCGCGTCCCTGCTCAAGGACAATGAGCGCATCCAGTCCACCCAGACCGTCACCCCCAACGATGAGGACAGCGACATCAAGAAGATCAAGAAGGTCTGTACCAGCCCTCCTAGAGAGCCTCCTGGCACTGTCACCCCTGTGCCCCCGCCCCCAGGGCAGGCGGCCCCCCAATTCAGCCTGAGACAGGACCCCTGAACAGCACTGGTCAGGTGGGTTCTCCGGGCTGTCCCTGGGGGCAGTGGCCCCCCCATTTTATGCGCAGAACAGGCTCCAAAGCAGAAGGAATCCAGCCTGCAGGCTCCAGCTGCAAGCTTTTCTCATATAATGGGGGCAACCTCCTAAGGCCCCCCCTGGCCCCCTCCCTACTGCCACAGCCCCTCCCCGGCCCCCTCCCCCCTGCCACAGCCCCTCCCCGGCCCCCTCCCCACTGCAACACCCCCCTGGCCCCCTCCTCAAGCAGACCCTTCCTCTCACAGCTGCCCCCTCTAGTCCCCTGCCCACCTCGGCATGGGAACCCATGGACCCCAGAGCTGCCCCTGCTGGTTTGCTCCATGAAAGTCCAGAGGTGGTAGAAGGCCCTGGGAATCCGCCTGGTGGCTGGGGTGCCAACCAGCACTGTGGGCCAGCCAAGGGCGGCAGGTGCACAGGGAAGCATGTGTGCGTGTGCAAGCTGTCAGACTTGAAGCTGGGGAGCCTGAGTCACCCTAAGACAGACCGGTGAAACCGGAGAATCCTGCATGTGGAGCGGACAGAAAGCCCCCGACGCCCCCAGACCAGAAACTGCACATGGGCGTCCTCCCGGGCCAAGTTCAGCCTCCCGGCGTGTCTGGGGTTCTGAGCCCACACAGTGTGTTTTTTTTTTTTTCTTTTTAATTTGTTGCCAGTGCTTTAAAAGCTAAACACTTCACATAAAAATCTAGATTTTGTTTCTCAAAAATAGAAATAGCTAACATTCATTAAGCACTTTCTATGTGTCTGACACTATTCTAGGAGCTTTATGCAGATTAATTCATTCCTCACTGAAAACCCTCTGGGGTTTCATTATTATCTGCATTTCACGCACGGGGAGGCTGAGGTGCAGAGAGTCCAAGGCACTTGCCCAGGTCACACAGCTCAGCGTTTGCTCATGACGTTTCGACCCCAGCCAAGCTCCAGAGCACACGTCCTGTGTTCCCCGGACACAGACCCTCCTGGAAAACACAAGGTCGCCCAGCCCGGGGCCCACCTGCCACACAAGCCCCATTCGTCCCAGCGGCCGGCCTCCTGCATCTGGAGGACCTGCCAGACCCCCACGGGCCTCGGGGCTCGTCACCAGGTCCGAGCCAAGCCCCACGCCAGCAGGGGCATGCTGGCCTCCCTCTGTGCTGTGACTCCCCTGGGCTGCTCGGCCCATTTTGAGAAGCCCTTCTGGTTGGAACATTTTTTTTTAATATTTTATTTATTTATTTGTCAAAGAGAGAGAGCACAAGCAGGGGGAGCGGGAGAGGGAGAAGCAGGGTCCCCGCTGAGCAGGGAGCCCGACGCGGGGCTCGATCCCAGGACCCTGGGATCATGACCCGAGGTGAAGGCAGACGTCCAACCGGCTGAGCCCCCCCAGGTGCCCCTGGTTGGAGCATTTTAAATACCAGCTGAAATCCTCCTCCCTCCCTCGATTTTCACCCTCCTGGGCCTCAGGCAAGCCCTCCCTGGTGGAGAGAGCCTCCCTGTTTTGGAAGAGAGTGGTCTGGGCTCAGGGCCGACCCCGTCTGTAAGGTAGACGGCCCCAGCCACAGATCCGAAGCCCACCGACTGAACTTGCTGCTGGTACCCCTTTCAGCTGAGACTGACGAGCATCTGTGCCTGGTCCTCAGCAGGCGACCCCGGGACCCCCTGCCCGGGCTCCATCCCAGCCACCAGAGCCGCAGTGAGCTCTGTGTGGCTGGGAATCGAGGTCCTCGCCCGAGTTCTTGCGAACACGCAGCCATGCCAAGCAGCCCGACTCCAAGATCAAGTATCAGCGTCCATTCCCCCACGGAGGCAGGAGGAGAGGTTCCAGGCAGAAGCGCTGATGAGGCTCCAAGCATTAACTCATTTGCCATGTTCTGTTCAATTGGATAATCGCCCTCTCTCCAGATGAGCATTCATGGAAACTTCTGGGCTTTCAGGCCAGTCATTAGCCGAGATGAGATGGGCCCAGCGTGGCCTGGCAGGTCCCTGTCCTCCGGCCCCCTCCCATAATGCAAGCCCGGGCCACCCTTTTCCTCCTTCAGAGAATGCTTCTAAAGCCCCCCAGGGGTCTTGTTAGGATGCAGAGGTCCGGGGCGGGCCCTGGAATTTTAGCAAGCTCCCCGACCGCACTGGAGCCCGGGGCCCCCCTCGTGAGCTCCGTCTGCAGATGGGGGACTGGCTCAGAGCGACCAGGCGACTCGCCCAGGACCTTGCAGCCTGGCCCTCGGCCGGGCTGTCCCCCGCACGCCCAGCCTGCAGAGGGGGCAGGGGTGACAAAGCCCGGTCCGTACCCCGGGGGCAGTGCAGCTGACGGAGCCCCCCCACCCCTGCCCGGTCCCACAGGTGCAGAGCTTCCTGCGGGGCTGGTTATGTCGGCGCAAGTGGAAGACCATCATCCAGGACTACATCCGCTCACCCCACGCCGACAGCATGCGCAAGAGGAACCAGGTGGTGTTCAGCATGCTGGAGGCCGAGGCCGAGTACGTGCAGCAGCTGCACATCCTGGTCAACAATTTCCTGCGCCCGCTGCGGATGGCAGCCAGCTCCAAGAAGCCCCCCATCACACACGATGACGTCAGCAGCATCTTCCTGAACAGGTGAGCTCCCCCAGAGGCAGGCCCACCTCGGGCGCTCGGCCACGGCGGGATGGAGACCGCCTGGCGCCGCTGAGCAAACGGCCCCCACGGCATGGAAGCCGCCCGAGCCACATGGCTCCAAGCCACCCACCCCCCGCAAGTGTGGGTGCCGCATAGCGGGTAGAGGTGCCCCACTGGGGTGTCGTGTCCCCCAGGGCAGGCCCGGCATGTCTGGAGACGCATCTGATGGCCAGAACCTGGCTGGGCTTGGGGGTGCTGTGGGCCGCGAGGGGGCCGAGGCCAGGGCTGCTGGAAACCCTGGCGGGGCACAGACTGGCCCCCCAACAGAGGCTCGTGGCTCCCGCCGTGTTCGTGCTGACGCTGAGAAGCCGCGGCGGAAGTGTTCCGAGTTTTAAATCCGGCCCCGGAACGCTGACTGTGCTCCGTCCTACCCTGATGGGGCCGCAAGGACCTACACGCCAGGCTCTGTGCCGCACGGTCCACCTGCCCTGCAGATGCACACCGTTCCCAAATGGCGACTCTGGTGTCACTGTGGGGCTCGTGCTGCCCCAGAAGGCCGAGCTAGCAGCGGCCCTTTGGCTGTCGACCTCTCTTTAAAAGGGTTTCTTAAGAAATGGTTTAAATAGATGACCTTTTCGGTGGGTGTTAAAATTGGGTGAACGGATGTGAAAACACATAACCAGAGTGCAATGTGTGAGCAACCCCCCCCCAGGAATTAGGGTGGGCCACCATGTACCCCGAGATGTTCCTTCGGCTGTGATCCTGCCAAAATGCGCCTCACTCAGCCGCTTCACTCATCCTAACCGGCCCTCACCCAGGCCTGCCCCATGGCGGTCAGGACACAGGGGGTGCCGGGTGTGAGGGGCCTGTGGGGTGGCCCGGAGGTGATGCAGAGGTGCAGACGTCGGTCAGGGGTCCGGCTAGAGAGGCCCAGAGTCATTGGGATGGGCAGGCCTGAGGCCGTGGGTGTGGACGCCGCACCGGGGTCGGGGCAGGAAAGAGACGGACAGACAGGGCGGGGAACAGCCTTTGACCTCATAAGACCTTCTAGAAATTAAACCACCCGGCCTTACAAGGTTGCTGCTTAATATACATGTTGAACAGAATTTTTAAGTATTATGTAAATGCCCTTATTTCCTAAAACCAAGAAAATCAATTACCTTTTTGTGAAATCGGGTAACACGTACCCCAGAAACTGCAGTGGGGTCTTTCCGACGCGGTGACAGGATGCATCCCTTCCTGAGTGCCCCGGGCGGTACAGCAGGGTCCACAGATGCGCACACGTGAGCGCAGGAGCGGGGACCCACCCTGTGCTTCTCTGTTGGGAGGTCTGAGGTGGAGCCGGGGAACTCCATCTCCCACAGGTGCCGCGGCCACGGGTCACGGACTGCACCTGCAGGCAGCCCCCTGCCCGGGGGCTCGGCGCGGCTGACCCTTGGACAGCTCAGGGGTGAGGGGTGCACACTCGGAAATCCACGTATAGCTTTGGGCTCCCCGAAACTTAACTACGGATAGCCTTACTGATGACATAAGTCAGTCAACACATGATCTGCTCGTTAAATGGTTTATAGACCGTAACTCACAATAAAGCTAGAGAGGAGAAAACAGTGCTCAGAAAATCACAAGGAAAATACATTTTTGGCGCCGTACTGTATTTATCAATGAAACCCGTGGGTAACGGGCCACGGGGTCCGAACCCCGGCCATTCGGGGGTCGGCTGAGCTGCGGGAGGCATTGATACCCTTCTGTGCTGCACCTGGTTCTCGCATCTTTAGGCCACGATTGCAAGCCTTCGGTGACTGCTTATCACAACCACTGAGAAACGTGTGCTTTTGTATTTCTTTAATCTTTCCAAGCTTTTGTTATTCTTCATCGATCTTTCATGGAATTCTTTTATCCTGGAGTCTTCAGTTAAGAGTTTTTAGGCCGGCTCCCCACCTTTGCTCAAAAGTTGTTGGAAAAAATAGCCCATGGTTTTTATCTTTCAACGAGTGCGTGATCAGGTTGGAGGCCTTCGCCTGAGGATACACAGGAGGGAGGAAGCCCCCTCCTCCTGGCGCCAGGCTCTCGCCCTTGCGGTCTCGCTGATCTTGGTCCAAACAGCGGCAGCCTGATCCGTTCTCACGGCTTCCAGGAACGTACTTGCCTCTTACAGGGGTCGGAGAATCCAGTGAGGGGTTCATACACAGCATCTCGCACCGAGCTATGTGTCCAGTGCTCCGTGGGAGCGAGACATTAACCTAACAGTCACGCCCCCGGTGATGCACCTGCCGGGAACGGAATCCACATCTAATGGGAGGGGACGCTTCCCTCCTCCTCTGTGAGGCCAGCATCACTCCAGCATCCAAAGCAAAGTCTGTCTCCTATCGGATCTCGTAGATACAGAACATTACCAGGTTGGATCCAGAAATGCATCATGAGTAAATGAAATTTACCCCAAGAATGCAGGGCTGGTTCAACGTAGAGAAGCAATCAATGTATTCCACTGTTTTTCTTACTGTTTTAAGTAAGAGAACCCAGTGAGCGTATCTGGGGATGCATGTCCTATGGGGCCGGCTCCCTCTTCACCCTGGCCCTGATCTCCCATGGGAACAGGCTAGAGTTCTTTCCTTCCCCGTGGGGCCAGGCTGGGGGAGGAATGACCTAGGAGTGGCTGCCTTGTGATCATTAGCAGCTCACTGGATGGTCCAGGGGGTACAGCATGACCTTCACCATCCGTCCTCTGTGCTCTCGTGAGCACAAGGGGTCACGCTTCCCTTGCCCTCATGACAACCCCAGCCAGCACTTGGCGGGAGTGAACATTCTGGGTGACTCTCACCACATTACGGTGCTGCTTCGTGGAACCTGCTTTGCACCTGCATGCTTTCCAGTCCTCAGCAACGCCCCATGAGGCTGGAGCTCAGAGAGGTTGCAGGGTGTGCTCAAGGGCACACAGCAATTGTGTGCTGCAGTTTTAGCCCAGCCCTGTTTATGTTAAGCTCTCTACTCCCCACTGCCCTGCTCAGTAGCAGGCTGGGATCCTGTCCCCGACCCTGCTCCCCCTGCTCCTCCTCCCCCTGCTCATGGTCGCGAGGGTCTGGAGGTGCACTCCACCTCGCCCCTGCACCGCTGGAGAGCCTTCCCTTGCACATGAGCCCCGCTGTGGAGGCAGCACCCGGGACACAGACGGACCGCCTGGCGCTCCCTGCCTCCGACCACGGAGGCTGCTGCCTCACTTACGGAAGAGACTCCTGCACATGGCTTTCTGCCGGATTTGCTTTTAGGCTGAGAGGTCCGGCCCCGTTGGAAACCTGATGCTAACTTGGTAGTTGCTGGAGCTGGGGAAGGACTCTCTCCTGGCTGGCGGATTCCTGGAGGCTGCTACAGGGCGGGGAGGGGTTCACGGTGTGCTCCCCCAGTAGGGGAAGAAAGATTTTTTGAGTAAACCTGTGCAGGAGGCTTGGGTTAGCCCGGACAAGAAGCTCGCACACTGGGGCTATTTCCTTGCCATGGAAACCACGCCCGGCCCCCCTGCGCTGGGCACCACAGGCGTTGCCTGCGACCAGAGGCATCCTGCCCCGGGGAAGGGGGGGGCCCAGGTGGCTTGTACATCGATGCCCGCTCTGACTGACGGGCAGTGGCCACCCGCCGTTCTGGGTTGAGTGGGATGGTGAGACCGGGGACGGGGGGCAGGGCAGTGTGCCACCAGGGATTAGTCGTGTCTGCACGGGAGGGGCGACGGGTAATGGGCTGTGTGGGTGGGCAGAGGGTGGGGCAGGAGTGGAGGGGCCAGGCTCTGCCCGCCTACTCTGGCCTGCCCGTGGGTGAGTCACGCCCCTTTCTGGACTCAGGGGGCACCAGGCAGAATGAGCACGTCCCAGGTGTGTTCTGCAGACAGGTTGCTGCCTCTCCCTCGAATGTTCTTCCCACCCTACCGTCCTTGACAGGTGTCTCCTACTCTGTCTTCACGTCTTCCCTTGGCTGTCATGTCCTTGGCCACCCCCATGTCCCTTGCCACCATTAGCTCACGTCCCTGCTTAAGTGTTCCCAGGGCCTGCTGCTTCCCTTTGTGGTACCCATCACATTTAAATAACGACTTCCTCTGTGTCTGGGTCCTGCTTGCTGTGGGTGGGTCAGGGCCGTCGTGTACACAGCTACACCAGGTACGCACAATTCAGGGTCACTATTCGCACGGGCCGGCGGTCAGCACAGGTTTTCTGTAGAGCGCCAGATGGGAGACATTTTAGACCTTGTGTGCCGTGCAGTCTATGAAGAAAGTAAGTGATCACAGGCAGTCTATGAATGAACGCAGGTGGTGTGCTCTGATAAATCTTCACTTATGGATGCTAAAATATGAATGTCACATATGTTCACGTACTATGAAATATTCTTTTGTTTTTTTTCCAAACGGTTTAAAAATGTAAAAATCTTTCTGAGCTTGCAGGCTGTACAAAAACAGGGAGTGGACCAGCACCTTGGATGGAAAGATTTTGTGTCATAGAGTTGCCGTGTTCACCCAAAATATTCTATAAATGTAACATAATTCCAACCAAAGTGCAGCATAGCAAAGTGATCTTGAGGTTCAACTGAAGGCATAAATACATATAAGTAGGTAACAGTGTTTCCAGATAAGAACAATGAAAGAAACATGCCCCACTTTAATTAAAATGTTATAAAGTTTTATAAATATATTAAAAGAAACGAAAACCGCCTGAAGGTAGTGCCAGAAAGTAAGACAGAAAGTCTAGAAACAGACGTAAGACCGTATAAAAAGGAGTAACATTCAGAAGCAGCATAGAAAAGCAGGGGGAACGGCGGACGTGTTTGAAAGATGCGGTCGGGCAGTTGGCTGACCTCCCCGGGAGGACTGTGTTTATACCCCTCGCTCGCATTTCACATCAGTTAACTGCAGTTGAGTACCTTCATGTAAAAAGGAAGCAATAAAATAAAACAGGTGTGTATGCAATCCATACACACTCAGAAGCGAAGACAGAAAGAAATGATATGCCTCACAAAGCAAAATGTAAAAACTTCCAAAAAATTAAAATAGCAAACACACAATCAGTGGGCAGATAGCTGAGCAAAAATGTCTACAACATGTAGGTTAGGTTATGTGCTTAATATGTAGAGTTATTTAAAATTAAGAAGAGACAAAATAGTAATTGGACATGGCTAGGGAATTCACAAAAGAAGGAATTCAGATGGCCAGTACATAAATGTTCAAAGAACATAACAATGATTTTTTTAAAAAATCAAATCAAAATAAGATCATTTTATTTTCCTATGAGATGGGTGACAATGGTAGCTTCTAAGTAGTAAAGTTACAGGTGAAATTCTCTCAGTTTGTACTTTAAAAATGGAGGCTTCATCAACTGTGTTTTTTATAGTCCTAGCTTATGATGTTCCTAACATGCTACTACAGTGGCCTGTGCAGTGTTGGAATTTAAGAAGGTTCATTTCCTCCCTAATGCATCCTGAGCAGGTGTCGCCTGGAGGCGCCCCTGAGTGTTGCTGGGGCTGTGCTCAGGGTAGTCCAGAGCTGCCTGGCTCCCTCAAGAACCCTGAAAGTCCCCCAACCCGAATCTCCCCATCTCAGATCAGATATTCTTCCCTTTGTGCATTCTCACACACACTTAGGTCACTCAGTCTCTTGCTTCTGAACTGTCCAAGTGGTCTTCACACGTGGCCGGCCAAAGTTCTCGGGATTGGTATGCGTTTGTTCACTCAACAGACTAGTTAGGGGCCGCAGAGAGACAGAAACCAGCCTTGTCAAAAGTCACTCTATAGGGGACCTGCTGCCTAAAACTGAAAATGACTTCAGCCATTTGGGGTGGCCCCGGTCAGGGAATCAGTGTGTCACCACACCTGGGGGACCATTCTCACGGGACTTCAGGGAGAAGACAGTCGAGTCTCCATAATGACAGGACCCACGCTCAGAATGGAGCTCACGTTTCCTCTACCCGGAATCTCCATGTTCTCTCTGGTGCCATGTTTTCCTTCCATCCTGTACGTCTGGCAGATGTGACCAAGTTACTGACTGTACTGTTCAGCCTGGAGGTGTCATCTGTGTGTGTGTCTCTCTCCCCGACTCTCCCCTCAGCCTTCCCCTCTTCTCCCCCTGAGGTCTCGGGGGAGACCCCATGCTCTGCTGCCCACAGGCCCGTGCCCCCCTGCGCCTTCCACCCCCGCCCGGCCTTGTGGTTCTGAGGCAGTCAGGCCCCCTGGGGACACACGGTGCTGGGAGAGGGGACCGCCCGGGGGTGGGGAGAGGGTGTGTGAGCAGAGAGCAGAGGCTCGGGCGGCCCCAACCCCTCCTCTAGGAGCCTCACTTTTCCTGTCCAAGAACAGGGTGCACGACCTTAGCGTCCTTTTGGACTCCTCGGTCTGGTTCAAGGCGAGCCCCAGGTCTCCAGGGCGGTAGGAGCTGGGGTGGTGAGCAGTAGCAGAGGAGGATCGGCTGGCAGGGAGGGGGCTGCCAGAGGAAGAGGGAGCCTCTCCCCCGCGGAGACAGAAATCCCCTTGTCCTCGGAGGAGGACGAGCTGTCTGCTCTGGGGCCGGCTGCCTGGGGAGCGCACATGCCCCGAGCACTCTCGGCGGTGACAAAGCTGGTGCTGGGGGGGACGCTGGCTCTTTTGCTTCCCTAACTTGTCCCAAAAGGGTGGTGGAGAGCTAGGTTTACTGAGCACCCACTATGCACTGGGCGCTGACATCATCCCATGGCTTGCAGGGGTTACCTCATTTCACCTCCCTATTTAGTGCAGAAAGATCTGAGGTTCAGAGAGGTTAGGCAGCTTGCTTAAGGCCACACAGCCTGGGACGGGGTGTAGGCTAAGTGCAGCCCTGTGGGTCTGAGGCCACAGCCCTATATGCACGTTATCAGCGGCCTTTACTCCTTATTCTCCAGAGCCCTGGGCTCCTCTGGGGTTCCCCAGGGTCGCTCCCAGATGGCGAGAACTTGGGGGGCACAGGGAGGCTGGCGGCCCTGGCCTAGGGAGCCTTGCTTGGGGCCATCTTGGAATTCTCCAGCAATTCTTTTTTTTTTTTTTTTAAGATTATATTTACTTATTTGACAGAGAGAGACAGCGAGAGAGGGAACACAAGCAGGGGGAGTGGGAGAGGGAGAAGCAGGCTTCCCTCGGAGCAGGGAGCCCGATGCGGGGCTCGATCCCAGGACCCTGGGACCATGACCTGAGCCAAAGGCAGATGCTTAACAACTGAGCCACCCAGGCGCCCTTTCTCCACCAATCCTTAACAAGGGGTCCTGCATACTCGACCAGCACTGGACCCCACGAGCTGTACAGGCTTTCACTGGGGAGTCCGTGGAGGAAGCGGCTTGCTGCTGGCTCGGGGCCGGGGACACCCTGGAGGGGCAGGAGCTCCCTGGGGCGCAGCTCACCCTGTGCTTTCCCTGCAGCGAGACCATCATGTTCCTGCACCAGATCTTCTACCAAGGCCTGAAGGCCCGCATCTCCAGCTGGCCCACCCTGGTCCTGGGTGAGTAGCCGCCCCCCCCCCGACGTCCCTCTCCGGGGCCACCCTCCAGGCTGGTGGCACTCCCCTCACAAGCCCCCCGAATCCCTCAGGGGGAGAAGGGGAAACACGTGTTGGCAAAAACCGTATTTCTAGGAGGAAGCGATATATTTATAGTTACTTATCTACTTTTCCCTTTTAAAAATAATATCGACGTACCCGTTTGAGAAAATTTGAGAATCCAGAAAAGTAGAAGGGTTTAAAAATATCAGTCATCGCCCTCCCTCCAAAGATAACTGCCATAAACATCTCAGTGTGTTTTCTTCCAGTTCTTTTCTCTGCATAGATCTTGGGTTGTTTTTTTTTTTTCCCCATTTTACATAGTTGCAAACATACTGAATTTAGATTTTGAATCTTGCTGTGGGTTGTTTTTTTATTTATTTCAATCTTTTTACTTAACTTCATAGCACAAGTGATTTGTTATCCTGGACGTGTGCTTTTTGATGGCAGTGTAATGCTCCACTGCCCGTCACTGGCTTTTTGGAGTTGGTCCCACTTCTTGTTACTGGAAATAATCATCTATGTGTGTGATTTTCTCCTTCTTACGGAGCATTTTCCCTGGGATAGGTTTCCAGAAGGAGAATTTCTAGAATAAAGAGCTTCTCTACCCTTAGGCCATGGAGGCCTCTGAGTGGGTGGACACTTTTTTGCTGTTGTCTTCAAGTCATTGACCCCCACTTTCCCCAAGGTCAGAATTCAAGCGGCCCTGGAAAGACAGGGCTGCCCCTGCGGCCGAAGCCCAGTTGAGCACGCTGTCCCCTGGCAGGGGACAACCCTACCCAGGAGCTCCCGCTCCGAGTCTGTTTTTCTTTCTTAACGGGGTTTGTAAGCCGGGCTCCGTGGGTCCACCCCACCCATCAAGTGTTGAAGGGCAAGTTTGGAGAGAATGGTTGGGCCCTGGGGGGCTGCAAGGGCATGAGGACCCTGGGGCTGCACAGCTGGGGAGGTCGGGAAGGAGGGGCAGAGGGCTGGAGGGCCAGACTCGGGAGGGTGTGCAGTATGGTGGGAAGCCTGGAATGGGGAGTCGGGAGACCTGGTTCCGAGCCCCTGCAGACTCACCTTGTGACCTTGGTCATTACCTGTCACAGATGGGACACTCTGGGAGGGAGGCCTCTTGGGGGCCCTCCGTGTGACCCAATGAGGGAGTCAGAGCAGGGGGGCCACAGCACAGTTACGACGGGGGCGTCATTGGACCCCTCAGAAGCTCCGGAGCTGGGCCGGCCCCTCAGAGGTGTCGCGGACTGAGGCAGGGGCCGGCCTTTACACCCCCACCTGGGCCGGTCACTGGGTAGGGTGTGGCCTGTGCCGGAGGCAGCCTCCCTCGGCGGAGAGCGGTTCCTGGCAGGAAGGACCCAGATGGGGAGCCCACGGGGAGCGCCCGCATCCCGGAGGGGCCCTCTGAGACACGGGGTCCCGACTGGACGGGCCGTCTCTACAACTGTGATTCTGCTGGGGCTCGCGCGTCTGGTCCTGGAGGAGGCAGGGGTGCCGGAGTCCTCCCCCCGCACCGCGGGGCTCCCTGGGGCGGGGCTCCCTGGGGCGATCCCTCCCCGGGGCGGGGCTTCCCGTGTGGGCGGGGCTCCGGGGGGCGCGGCTCCCGCGTGGGGCGGGGTCGGAGGCTGGCCGCCGGGTGGGGCAGCCGCGCCAGCCCCCGCTGAGCGCCCCCCCCCCCGCCCTTGCAGCGGACCTGTTCGACATCCTGCTGCCCATGCTGAACATCTACCAGGAGTTCGTCCGCAACCACCAGTACAGCCTGCAGATCCTGGCGCACTGCAAGCAGAACCGCGACTTCGACAAGCTGCTGAAGCACTACGAGGCCAAGCCCGACTGCGAGGAGCGCACCCTGGAGACCTTCCTCACCTACCCCATGTTCCAGGTGGCGCCCCGCCCCGCCCGGTCCAGGCCGCGTGCTGGGGGCCGCGGGGAGCAGGAGGGGGAGGCCGGCCTCCTGCGCCGAGGAGCGCCCCTGGTCCTGAGCCCAAGCCCGCCCTGCTTCCTGCGGCCCCCAGCCTCCAGCTGCTCCGGGGCTCTGGTCCCAGACCGGCCCCAGCCAGACTCAGAGGGCGCCCGTTTCCCTGCTCGGTCCAGTTCCTGGGGTCCTCCCAGCTGACGGCCATTCTCTGCCTCCCCCTCTCTCTTGCTGTCCTTCTGTGCTGCTGCTCTGTCCCTCCCTGCCCCCGTCCCTCCGTCTCCATCCCTCCTCTGTCCCTCCGTCCGTCTCCATCCCTCCTCTGTCCGTCCGTCCGTCTCCATCCCTCTTCTGTCCCTCCGTCCGTCTCCATCTCTCCTCTGTCCGTCCGTCCGTCCGTCTCCATCCCTCCTCTGTCCCTCCGTCCGTCCGTCTCCATCCCTCCTCTGTCCCTCCGTCCGTCTCCATCCCTCTTCTGTCCCTCCGTCTGTCTCCACCCCTCCTCTGTCCGTCCGTCTCCCTCCCTGTCCCCTCCCATCCCGCACACCAGATTCCCAGGTACATCCTGACGCTGCATGAGCTCCTGGCTCACACCCCTCATGAGCACGTGGAGCGCAACAGCCTGGACTACGCCAAATCCAAACTGGAGGAACTGTCCAGGTGAGCCTGACCCCTGGGCGCCCCACGCCGGTGGCCAGGCCCCAGGCTGGGGCTGAGAATGCCCCTCCAGGAGTTCCAGCCCCAGGTGACAAAAGCTGGTGTCCAGGTTAGGATTCGGAGGCAGGGGCTCAGCCTACAGCAGTGGGAAGCAGAGACTCCGCAAGCAGATGTTTATGACTCTAGCCCAGGTGGGCCCCGGCAGGACGGCACGGGTGCTGTGTCCCTGGCACGGAGGGTTTGGAGAAGGACACTCACGGGGGCCCGTTTCCTCTGTCCTCCAGTGAGGCTCTGTCAACCCTGTGGCTCCACATGCCTAAGACTCTGGTCTGCAGCCCATGGTGTCAGTGGAGGCACAAGTTGGGGGCCTGCATTCGGGGCCCCACACCTGCCCCCTCCCAGTCTCCAAAGCCCAGGGGAGCCCAGGGGAGCCTTCTCTCTGCGAGCGCAGCAGCTGAGGGGCCCAGGTGGAAGAGCAGGCTGTGTTCCCAGGACCCTGGGGGAGAGGGATCGGGTCTCAGGCCAGACCCCTGGGCACCCAGGTGACACCCCGACATGACAGCCGGTGGCAGATGGTGGCCGTGGGGGTGGGGAGGAGGCTCAGATTCCAGGGGCATTTTGAAGGTGGAACCAGCAGGAGTCTCCGGCAGGTTAGCTGGAGGGACAGAGACTGAGGGGGGGAAGGGGGTGTTGCAGGGTCCTGGGCTGAGCAGCCAGGAGGGTGGAGGAAAGTGCAGGAGGGGCGGTTTGGAGGGGAGTCCTTCCTGTTTCGTGGACCGGAGCTGGACAGCAGTGGCAGAGATGCAGGACATTAGTGTCTGGAGGTCAGGGGTCGCCACGAGACTGGTGAGACCACCCCGGGGGCCCCACGGTGTGGGGAGCCCTGCGCCCAGAGACAGGCTGCCGGAAGCTGCGAAGGAGGTCAGCCTGCAGGCTGCGGAGTCCCACAGCAGCCCTGCCCGGGGCCCTAGGAGGCTTCCTCAGGCTGACCCGGGGCAGCCAGTCAGGCCACAGCTCCCCCCCGGGGCAGAGGGAGGACCGCCAGGCCAGGGTGGGCGAGGGTGTTAGCAGGGTGTGATTGCAGACTCACAAAACCCCTGTCCTTTTGAGTCCCAGGGAGCCACATCCTGCACACTCTTCCCCAAGGAGAAGGCCCGAGGCACCTGTAAGGCAGTGAGGCACCCTGTCCCCATGCACACAAGGGGTGCAGGGGGCAGACGTGGGCCAAGGGGCTTGGCCTGAGACCCCGATTCCCATCCCCCAGGGTTCCGGGCATCCCACCCCATCACCTGCACCTGCCCCAGAGGGCCACCCTAGTGCTCGGAAGGGGGCTTTCCCGTCTCCGCGACATCGGCCCTTCCCCCTCGCCCTGCCCGGGGCGGGGGGGGGGGGGGGGGGGGCCAGGAGAGCTTCCAGGCCCCCTGGCTGTGCTCACAAACACCCACCTCCCGGGGACTGGCTCCCACCCGCCTCTGGGCCCGCCCCTCCGTCCTCCTGGCCCCCACCCGCCTGGCTCCCTGAGAACCAGGCAGCACTTCCAGCACCCCCGTGTGCATGAGCTGCGCGTGCAGCCTGGGGACCCCGACGCAGACCCCAGCCCGGGGCTGGCATGGTCTGAGCAGCGGCCGTCCACGCGTGTCTCACGGCAAAACCAGGTTCGCTGCTTTGGAACCACCCCCTTATTTTCACGAACGACAGCCCCGCAGAAGGGGTGGTTCCCATCTCCTGCAGCTGCTTCCCAAGCCGTGGCGGCTTCCCGGGTCCCACCGGCTTCCCGGGTCCCACGTCCCTCCCGGAGGCGGGCTGCCCCTGGGCGCCGAGGCCGCACGCCGAAGCCCGGGTCCCACAGCAGAAGAAACAACAGACAGAAATGCCTTCCGAGTTCCAACGCGCTGACCACCGCTCTTCACCAAAGCACCCGCCACGCGCCAGACGTCAGGCCAGGGCATGAAACCCATCCCCCCCACCCCGCCCCGTGAAAGCCTCCAGGTGGGGGGACTGAGGGCCAGAGGCCTCCAGTACTTGCGCAACGTGCTGAATCCCCCAGCGCACTGGAGCAGGCGGGGCACTTCTAACAGACTCCCCGCAAAATTACTCATCACCTTCCCGACCCCTGGAAATCCACGCGCCTCTTTCCCAACACCCGCCCCCACGGCTGCCGCCGCAGCCAAACGCTTATTTAAAAGCAGGTAGACGGCGCCACCTGCTGGAGAGGAGGGGCGTTGCGGCAGTCAGAACAGGACAGAGTTGTCCGCAGGCTCAGATGAGGGTCGTGCTGTGTCCGGCTTCCCTCCCGGATGTGCCGGAGCCTGTGGACGTAAACTGAAGTCAGTCTCTCCCTGAGCCAGCCGACTTGCCAGCGCTCCAAAACTCAGCCATTCCAGAACCCAAACAGCGTTAAGGAAACAGCCGTATAAAGAGCATTCAAGGGGCAGAAACAGCAAGTGCAAAGGCCCCGAGGCAGGGATGAACTTGGTTTGTTCTGTGGATAGAAATAAGGCCAGTAGTGGGATAAGGGACAGACTAATGAACAAAGGATGTTTGCTGAGCTCCCATCGTCCTCCCCATTCTGCCATTTGGTTGCACATGGCTCAGACTCTTAGATCAGACAGACCTGCTTCCTCACTGTTAACCTCCATTTCCTTTTCCCTGAAATAAAAACGCCTCCTCCTTGGGTTTCCAGAAGAAGAAAAGGAGACCATGCCTGACTGTAGAGTGTCCAGCACACAGTGGACACTCAATAAATGCGTGCCCTCTCCCCCTTCATGACTGCAGGCTCCGAGAGTCCTCGGGGCCAGGCTTTCCCGCTGGGTCTGGCCAGAGGCCTGACGTCCCTTCCTCCTGCCCCTGACTTATTTCTCGTCCCCGCAGGATAATGCATGACGAAGTGAGTGAGACGGAGAACATCCGGAAAAACCTCGCCATTGAGCGCATGATTATTGAAGGCTGCGAGATCCTGCTGGATACCAGCCAGACTTTTGTGAGACAAGGTAGGCCCCCCCACCCCCTGGTCCCAGGTGGCCCCTGGGCCCCTCCAAGTGGCGTGCCTGTAGAGTGTCCCAGGGCCACTGGAGGGCTGTGGGTGTCACATCCACGTACGGGTCCTGTGGGCCTCCACCGCTTCCTTCCCTCCAGAGGTAGACGTGCTTCTTCCCAGATGGTCTGGTGTGTCTGTCCTGCGTCCTAGTAAACGCTGACACGTGTTTTAGGGAGCTGAGAACGAAGACAGATACAGATCGGCCCTGGATCACAAGCATTTCCGGCACAGGCGGTGTGGCTCAGTCCCCCTGTCCTCTGCTCGTCATCCTCGGCCTCTTGGGGAGCCGCATCTGGGAGGCACAGCCCCAGTTTGGGCCGGGGAGGGGGCTGGCTGCCCACGCGGGGCGGCTGGAGCTTCGTTGCTCCTGAGGGGTGCCCCGCCCAGAGCCCACATTCTATGGGCAGAGGCTTCTGCTTGCATGCCCCGAGGTCCTTCTGTCCGGCCCTGGGACTCTCTGACCAGAATAAAGGCTTGCCAGCCCCTCCTCCAGCCTGGGCAGCTGGCTCTGCACCTGTCCTCAACTTGGAGTTTTGCTCTGAGCCCCCGCGTGGCCCCCGTACCCTTCCCCAGCCTTGGCCTGCTTGCCTGAGCCGCACCGGGCCCACGCTGGAAATGCCCAAATAATGGCCCCTCCTGGCACGGGCAGCATCCCCACAGACCAGGAATCTGCTCTGTTCCCCAAGCAGAGTGTTTCTCCCCTCCCATGGGGCCGTGCTGGACCTGGAACCGGGCAGGGGGATCCAGAAAGCCCTTTCTCATTTGTTAGTCATGTACCCAGCGCTGGCACCTGCCTCATTCATGCCGGGCCAACGCTGGGCTCCAGGGACAGCCCGAGACTAGACCTGTGGGGTCAGGGGGCCGTGAGGAGACAGACGCAGGGCAGGGGTCTGGGCAGGGATGGACATGGGGCAGAGTGGGCGGTGGGGGGAGAACAAGTAGTTCTCGGGCTGGAAAGGAAGGGCTTTCCGGGCCGGGAGTGGCCCTGAGGAGCACGGTGATGAGCTGGAGCTAGGCGGCTCAGGAGGGGGCATGCCCGTGCCTGACCGGGAAGGCCTTGAGTAGGTGGGAAGGACTGCATGCTGTGTGTGCCAGGGGCAGGGGCCAGCGCAGGCGCGCAGAGGGCTTCGTCCCCAGGACCTGCTCCCAGCACCCAGTGTCTGGGACGGGGCTCAGTCTGGCTCTGCAGCCCACGTGCCGCACCTGATAGGTGATGTCTGCCCGGCGCGGGCCGCGGGGCTGCGCGCAGTGCCGATCTGTCCGGGCCAGCTCCCCACATGTGCTGCCCCCCAGACCCCAGCCCAGCCCTGCATGCCTGCCACACAGGCCCAGCCCTGGAAGGTTCCCCCGCTTGCCAAGGCCCTGGCCGGGGGCCTGGGGGCCCTGCTCAGCATGCCTCTCTGCCATCGGGCTGACGGGGCCGAGGGAGCATCGTCCGGGGTGCGCACCTGCTGCCAGGAACCGGGACTCCCTGGTCCCGATGCTGGGACCCCCACAGCTGCCGAGCTGGCCAGAGGTGAACGCAGCTCTGGGACTGGGCTCAGGGTCTGCCCCCCACCCGCAGGCTCCCTCATCCAGGTGCCCATGTCTGAGAAGGGCAAGATCACCAGGGGCCGTCTGGGGTCTCTCTCCCTGAAGAAGGAGGGCGAGCGGCAGTGTTTCCTGTTCTCCAAGCATCTGATTATCTGCACCAGGGGCTCTGGTGGGAAGCTCCACCTGACCAAGGTAGGGGCCGCTGGGGCTGGGCTTGCGGGGGGCTCGTGGTGGGCACCGCCCTGCCCGGGACCCGTGGGCAGAGACACGGAGTGCACACGTGTGCACTGGTCCGACGGGCGGGCTGGAGGGAGCCGGCCGCGGTCGGGTTTTCTGGAGACATCATGGGAAATGGGAGGGTGAGTGGTGTCGGGACCCCAAGAGAGCCCAGCTGCTGGTGCCAGGGCAGAAGAGCCAGGGGGTCCAGGCGAAGCCCTGAGGGTACACCTGCGTGTGTGTGTGCATGCGCCGCAGCGTGGGAGGGGCCGGGTGAGACAGCCCCGGACCCTTTCCCTCCCTCAGGAGGCGCTCACACCGCCGCTCCCGGGGCCCCCTCCGGCCCGACGGTGCCGGTGCAAAAGCACCGGGCGCGTCCAGGCCCCGCGAGCAGCCCACGGAGCTGCTTGCACACAGGGCCAGCCCTCAGCACCTCGCAGCCCCACACAAGACCCCACACTCAACTAACTGGCCCATCCCACAAGGAAAGGGGAACACTTACCTGTCAGGGGAGATGCCGTGATCACGAAACTGGTTTCCAAGGGTGAGGCTTCTCCGTGGCCTCCGGATGAGGGCAGCCCTGCAATTTCCGCAAGTGCGGGAAACTCGACTGCATCATTTATGGTGGGGGGCAGTGCACTCCAGCTTCCCCCCACGATGAAATGGTCAAAAAGGGAAAAAGTGAGGGGAATCAGGACCTCAAGCTCCTCCCGCTCCTTCCCAGACCACAGGGCCTTGGCTCGTGCCGTCTGCTTCTTTCTCCCCTGGAGCACCGCCTTCCTGTCCTCATGGCTGCTCAAACAGCACGGGGAAAGGTGCACCCCGGGCAGGATCTCCTACTCCCCAGCTTGCTTATCTCGCGGCTCTGAGTTCAGGGTCTGGCCCCCGTCTCTGCCTCCGTTCCTCGTCTGCAGAGTAGGGGTAACAATCCCCAGCAGGGGCTCTGCGGGGGCGCAGGTGGCAGGTGGCTAGTGCCCGATTGAGGTGAAGCACGTGGGCCTCTGAGCAGGGCTCCCCTGGAAGCTTGCTTCAGCGGACCTGGCGTCTGAACACGCTGCGGCCGAGAAAGGGCTGGAAGGTGCCGGAGCGTCAGGCAAACCGTCCTTCCAGACCCTGGATGCCTGGCCCGTAACATCCCGTGAGCTGCTAGGAGAGCAGGGAGCGCTTTCCTTATTTATTAGCTCTGGGGTTTCTGCCGCGAGGTTCTGTGCCGGGGGGAGGACATCCCCCAGGAGGCAGCAGTCAGCGGGGCAGGTCGCGCGGAGATGGAGTCTGAAAACATGTGTTTTTCTGTTTGTGAGTTTTCTCTTGTTTTGGCTGGGGCGGGGGTGTTTGAGCTTCTAAATTCCCTCAGCATAAAGAACACGGGAGTGCTGTTCCAGTGCCCGCAGGGCCCCCAACTAGAGGGCGCCCGCCAAGCCTTGGTTTACCCATCTGCACACGGGAGTGAAAACACCTGCTTCAGGGGGTGCTGTGAGGATTAAGGGAGTGGGTGCAAAGTGCGTGCCCAGCGCTTGGGACGCGGTATGAGCTCAGCGGGTGCAGATCGTCACTCTTGTTGCTGCAATGAACTACAACGATCGTGGCCGCGAGCGCTCGCGTGATCACCGTGGGCCGGGTGCTACCCTCCCACTTCACGTGCATCCGCCTCCGAGACAACCCGCTGAAGCAGATGCTGTTCCTTCCCTGTCTGTAAGAGATGTCTAGAAGCCCGCCCGTGGCAGAGCGGGGCTTTGAACCCAGGCCGGCCGTCTGGCTCCGGGATCTGTGCTCCGAAACCACAGGCCGAAGTCGGGCCGCTTCCTGACGCTCTGAGACGTGTCCCAAGATCTAAAACTTCGGCAGGATCTTCGGGAGAAAGAGGCTGTCAGAGCAAAACGTGGGGCTTTGCCAACGGTCAAGCCTAGGGGCTCGCCGAGGCCACCAAAGAGCAAAGTGAGAACCCAGGATTTGGGGCCGCCTCTGCGTCCTGGGGGCAGCCTGCCCTGCAAACACCGTGGCCGGATGTCTGTTGCCCTCAGTTCTCACGTTACGTGTCCGCGCCGGGTGACAAGTTACCCCCAGACAGAGTGGCTCACGGCATTCATGGTCTCTCAGATGCCGAGCCGGGCGGCCTGGAGCCCCTCGGCTGGGTGGCAAGGGGGTGAGGGTCTCACGGGGTCACGTCCAGGCCCAGGGGCTGCACCAGCCTTCCCGGGGTGGCCTCCCCACATGGCAGTCGGCTTCCCCAGAACACGTGGTCCGAGAGGCACCCAGAGAGGAAGCAGGAGGTGCACGCCATCCGAGGAGCAGGCCACCAGCCCGGCCCGCACTCGACGGGGAGGAAAGCTGACCTCACCTTTTGAGGGGGTGGGGTATTGACATCTTCCACCCCCATGGTCGTGGCCCCTGTTCCTCACGGTATCGGGGTGTCTCACACCCAGGAGAAGCTCCCATACTCAAGGACGGGAGGCCCTTTCCCAGGTGTCCCTCAGAACAGGCAGCCAGCAAGTGACCTGGGCAAGGTCAGGCCTCGAGGCTCTCCCCAACCCCAGCACTAGTGGCCAGGTGACCTCGGGTCAGACCCCTCCCCCGGATCTCCTCTCCTCACCTGTAAAATCAGAATGGGACCTGTGACGCATCCGGTCAACTGCCCTGCGTCCCAGCTGGTGATGTGAAGGTGCAGCCCAGACTTGAGGGGTCCAGACGGTGCGGACTGTACCCCCGGCCCTAGGTGTCCCTTGACCCAGTTCGGGGGAAGCCCGTGTGAGACGGTCCCACCTGAACCACCTCGTGGGGCTTCTTACCCGAGGATAATGTTCTTTGACACGAAAACCACAATGCCCACGGGAACACGACACGCACACACACGTGTGCGTATGCGCGTGCACACCTGTAGGTCCATGTCCCGCCCCAATACGCAGGGCTCTGCCCCGCGTGTCCCCGCTGACTGGAGGTGGTCCCTGCTGTCTTTCAGAATGGGGTCATCTCCCTCATCGACTGCACCCTGCTGGAGGACCCAGAGAACACGGAGGAAGACGGTAGGTGTGCGAGCCGCTCATGAGTCTGTGTGCGCTCAGCAGACACCCGCTCGGCCCGGCCCAGTCTTGCTGGGGGCATGGAGGGCTCTGAGGTGTGGTGGTCCCGGTCCTGGACCCGGTGAGGCCAGCCAGCAGGTGGGAGCCCCCGTCCACCGCCCCGTTTCCCTCCACGCTCCTTGGGCCCCTGGACTTGTTGGTCCCATTCGGTTTGGGGTCCCAGCACCCCCATGAGCACCCGTCACTCACGTGTCCATGGGTCCCATGCACAGTGGCTCCCCTGGATCATGCAGAAGGGGCCGGGGAGGCATGGCTCTGTCCTCCAGCGGGAGGAATGGGGACGCATGGGGTGGCAGCCCCGGCAGGGAGGGGCACTCAGTGGGGAGGTGGGGGGCAGGAGAGCTGGTGTGGAGGGGTTCTGTGGGATTTCCCTCCCTGGGCGTCACTGGGGGATGGGGTCACTATTGTTGCTTGACTGGGCTGACGTGGGTCCTCACGTCCCTTCTGCTCTGCCCCCCCCCGCCCTCCCCTTGGAGGGTTCCCAGTAGGACTCTGCATCTCTGTCTTTTCCCAGACTGGGGTGCCTCAGGGCAGGGCTGCGTCTGAACCACCTCAGATCAGGGGGGGGGTCTGCAGGGGGTCCGGGGCCCCATCCACACTCACACACTTTCCTGCCCCTGCCCTGGGAGCCGAGCCACGCTGCCCCCAAGGGCAGGACAAACGTGTAACGCGGTCCACCCGGAGCACTCTTTGAGGCCTGACCTGCTCTAACCTTGGCCACAGCTGGGCCACGGGGAAGCCCAGACTCAAGCAGAAGGGTCAGGCCCCAAAGGCCTTTTCCCTCCAGGGCCCATATGTTCCCCGCTCGGCACGCTCCCTCACAGGCAGCCTGCTTCCCAGAGCAACCAGCACCGTCCCAACCCTGAGCCGCCACCAGAGCAGGGGCTCCCGTGCCCAGCACGGAACCCGAAAACTCTTGAGTGTCAGAACTGGAAGGGTGGGGCCCCAGACACGTCACATCCACTCTGTATAGGATATGGTCTGCAGCCTGGGGAGGAGGGCGGGCAGGGCCCCCCAGGGTCACATCACCAGCGACGGCCCCACACCATTCCGCCCCACTCGCTGTACCCCCAGTTAATGCGGGCACCCTGGAAGGCACCATAAACGGTGCTCTGAAGTCTCCCAAGAGTGCAAGGAAGTTCTCAGGTTGAGAATAGTAACAAAAATACCTAGAATGTACTTTGGCTTTGCGGGGCTCGACACTGAGCTCAATGTCCAGTCCGGCCCATAAACAGTGACGATCTGAAGTTCCCCTTCTGGCCCCGTATCACCTGGGGGTAGCGGGCGGGTCTGGCGGTGAGGCCGGTTCTAGTCCTGGCTGCGCCGCGGCTGCCGTGTCTCCAGGATGTCCTCGCTCCGGACCTCAGCTGCCCGTTGCCCAGAGGCCGACCCCCCAACCCGGGCTCCCCGGCTCTGCTGCTAGGACGGCCCCGTGTGCTCGTGAGCGACTCCTCACTCCACACCTTTGCTCGTCTCTGGGGTGGGGATTCCTCACCGACGGGGGGAGGAGATGTTCTGTAGGGAGCGAGGGGCCCCTGCGCGGCCTTCACCCGCGGGTGACCCAGGGAGGGCATCGTTACGATGTTGCCCGGCTCACAAAGGGCCCCGCCCATTCTGCTAACTCCGTGTTTTGCAATTGGAAGCCAAAGGATCCAACCAAGACATAGACCACTTGGATTTTAAGATCGGGGTGGAGCCCAAGGATTCCCCGCCTTTCACGGTCATTCTTGTGGCCTCGTCCAGACAGGAGAAGGCGGCGTGGACCAGTGACATCAGCCAGGTTAGCAAGATCACCTGTTCCTGGAAGCATGCAGTCCCGTCATGCCTGAGCTCTTGGGGCCCCGGGGGCAAGGTTCTGATGGAAAAGACGCAGGTGTCCTCCGGGTCCAGCCCCGGCCAAGGCTGAGGCCAGCCGTCCCCTCCCGTTGGCAGAGTCTGGGCGGGGAACCCCTTGCACCTGGATCATGCCCTACAGTGATTTTTAAAACTCCAGATTCTTGAGCTCCCCTGAGGTTCCCTACAGACTTCCTAGATGCAAGTTTCGGGCACAAAGCCTGGGAATCTGCTATTTAGCACATATGCCCCAGGGCTTTGGCAGGCACAGAAAAGTCTGAGCACCACCTCCCTAGGATGCTGGGCATCACAGAGCTTGGAGAGACAGGAAGGGCCCTGCAAGGCCTAGTGTCAGCTATGCAGAGAGAAGCCTTGGCCTCTGTTTTGCACACACGTTAGGGCGGCACACCCCACTGGGAGCAGTACTTTGGCTTTGGGGGATCGACACTGAGCTGAGTGTCCAGGCCGGCCCACAAACGGTGACAATCTGAAGTTCCCCTTCTGGCCCTGTATCACCTGGGGGTAGCAGGCAGGTCTGGCGGTGAGGCCAGAAGCAGAGACTTCCCAGGGACCGGTGAGCTGACCCAGGGGGCTGTGGGCTCCCGTGGGACCAGGGCAGAGGCTGAGTCTGGAAGAGGTTGCCAGTGGCCCCGGGGGGCAGAACAGGCCTCTCCCGGGGTTAGCGCAGGCCTGTCCCTGTAGCAGGGAGCTCGTCCAGGCCATGTGTCTGCCGGCTGCCCTCTGCAGACAGGGAAAGCATGCTGGGGAGCAGCGGACGGTGGGAGCAAGGAGACAGCAAAGCTGGGATTCCCCCTGTTGGGGGCGGGAGGCCTGGGGCAGAGGCTCCGCTCTATCTAATGGTGGGCCCCCCAGCCCTGGTTTTATGCCCCACTTCTGGGCTGCCCAGACCGCCCGCTCCCCCGACCCTCTGGCCTGCCTGCCCATCTGGAAATGCCAGAAGGGCGACACAGGCCAGGGGGGTGCGTTGCGAGTATCCGCTCTTCCTACATGCTGGCACCTGTTCTCAAAGCTCCCAGCGTGCCCCAGAGAAAACCGGAACTAGGAAACCGTGCCGATGGCAGTGGGGGCCCCCAGCCCTCTCCCGGGGTCCCAATGCCTCCGGGGAGCCATGGCCAGGCACCGGCTTTCCACTGCTGCGGATAGAACCAGAGCCGAAGGGAGCCTCAGAGCCGCGGGTTGAAGATGCTGGGCTGGGAAGTGCAAGGAACAAGAACCTCCCTCTGCCCGACCCCATCCCAAAGAACGGGGGAGGGGGGCCAGCCTTGACGGGACCCTGGTCCCCAGCAGACCGGGTGGGCCGCCCCCGCTGGGCCGGCCCCTCTGCCAGCCCCCCTGAAACACGAGCCCTCGAAACCAGGACATTGTGAGATGCGCCCGCAGCTAAGAGGGGAAGGCCGGGGGCAGGGGCGAGGAAAGACCCCCCCAGAGCCGCACTGCTCGTTGGGGGGCACTTCTGATTCAAAGCAGAATGTGAATTTTGAGTTTCTCCGAGGCTGAGGGAAACATGGGCCTCTGTGCCCCCGGTCCCAGCAGCCTGGTCTCTCCCAGACGGGGTTTCTAACGTGGAAACCGTCTGCGGCCCCAGAGTGTGACCGTGGCTGACAGAGGACCAGGGTGCAGGACGTGTGCACGTCTGCACAGAGTCATGGAGGCTGGTGCCGGCCACGGTGGACCTGACCTGGCCCCTCCCACCAGGCCCCAGAGGTCAGCGACAGAGCGGCCAGGTCGGGTGCCCCCGTTTGCCGACAACCCAGCTAGGTAGGCGTCATCCGCGCGCCCAGGGAGGTCAGGCGAGTCCCCAAAATGTTGCTGGAGTCAGAGGTGGCCCCCGGTGGGAGTGTAGGGAGGCTGCGGCTGACCCTCCCTTGCCAGGACGACGCTAAGGCATGAGGACCCGCGTCAGGCTGGGCCCGTGAGCCACTCCCTGGGTACAGCTGCTGTGGGGCCTGGGGTGGCGGCCGTGGCTCTGACCCTGGGCCCCCCCCCGCTTCCAGTGTGTGGATAACATCCGGTGCAACGGGCTGATGATGAATGCATTCGAGGAGAACTCCAAGGTCACCGTGCCGCAGATGATCAAGTAAGTAGTGTTCTACAGCCGGCGGGCTCGCGACCAGGGGACGGCTGCAGCCACAGCCACAGTGGGGCATTGGACCGCCAGCTGCAGGTCTTCCGGACGTGCCGGGCTCCATCTTCGGGGCTTGGGGGCATCTGTGTGCTTGTTTAAGTTAACATGTATTCGAATGGGGGCTCCGGCTTCATTTTTGTTGTTTTTAAGAAGTGGATTTTTGTGTTTGTGTAAACGGTAACAGGAGTGAAGCTTGATGCGTTTATTTTAATAACTTTTTTTCGTATTTATAAAATGAGAACATTTCAGAAACACAGGCTCCAGGGCCACGGTGTTTGAGTGACGACAGGGGCTGGACGGCGGGGGGCATCCACTGAGCACGCAGTCGGAGCTCCCAGGCTGCGCCAGACCTGCTGCCCTCCCCCCAGCAATGCGCTGTCCGGCCCCTGCCTCGCCCTCCTTCCTGCCCCATCCGGGCGGCCCACGGGTCTCTGTCCAAACCTCTGACCTCGGAGCCTGCTGACGCCGCCTGGGCGGTGCTGGGACCCAAATCTCACCCGGGCCGCATAGCCGCGGACATCTGGGTACCCCACTGTCTCTGAGACTTCAAGGGTGCGCTCAGGGGAGCGGCGGGTGCATTCTTCAGCCCGGTGCGTGAAGGCGCTACACCTGGAGCCTCGGTGAGGACACGGCTGGTGAAGCCGAGTCAGGGTCGTGCATACTAGCGGGGTATGGTTCCGTTCCGTGAGCGCACTGTTTAGAACCGGGGCTGGCGGGATCGGAAGGAAGGCCGGAACGTGCAGGGCCCCAGTTCCCGCTCTGTGTGTGATGGCGGACAAGTCACTCGGTGCTTCTGAGCTTGGGCTTCTCACTGGTAAGTGGGAGGGGATGACACCTCCCTACCAACCTCCTGGATTTGTTTTCTTGTTTGCGGGCAGGAGAAGGTCGCGTCTGTGTTTTTGGTTTCACGTACAAAGACTCAGTGTCATTTCTAAGGTTAGGGGCAATGACTACAGGACCCACTCAGGGAAGCTCGCTGAGTGAAGTCCAGCCTAGCGAGGCACATCCTTGCGCTCTGAGGCGCATCCTGAGGCCCTGTTCCCGAGCGGACCGTGCTGGCCTGAGCCCGGGGGGCGGGAGCGCGAACCTGGCTGAATTCTCTCGGCGGCCCGGGAGCAGCTGCGGGCGCCCCGTCTGTCTCGGATGCAGCGAGGCACAGGGCGGATTTGCTTTAATGAGAAAATTACAGTCACACGTAGAATTAAACGTGTGGCAGGCGCGCGCTCGTTTTCTGCCAAGGACGCATCATCCAGGCGGCAAAAGTGAGCCAGGTGTCACCTGTGAAGGAAAAATAGCAAGTTTTAAGCTATGACAGTGACAGAGAGGAGGGAGCGTCCAAGCCAGAGTGATCGCGCCGATGCTCCGCCCCCAGGCTCGGGCAGGCGTGGCCGTGCGCGGCGTCCTCGGTCTGTGAGAGCCGTGGGGCGGCGGAGGTCAGGCGTGGTCTCTGGCCTCAATCACCCGTTAGTGGGAGAAACGCTCGTGAGTCTGAGAGGGTCCAGAGGCGAGTGGCGACGGCCCCTGGCACGCTGGGGAGGACACCCCCCAGAGGGGACACCAGAGCCGGCCGTGAGGATGGTGGAGGGGAAGGGCGCTCTGGGAGGAGGGAACAGCGTGAACGAAGGTGCAGAGGCAGGATAGCGCGTCTGCGTTGGGGATGATGATTAGCCCCGTGGGGCGGCAGGACTGGCAGAGCGGAGTGTCGTGGGGAAGGTGACCGGCCTCCATGTTCACTGCCAGACCCGCCTGCCCAGACGAAGGTCCCGGGACAGGAAGGGGCCTATCACAGTCCAGTGCATCGGTTCTGAACGCGCACGAGCAGCCAGGGACGGACACGGCTGGAGTGGGTGTCACACTGGGTCACACAACATCTCTGGCCCCAGCAGCCTTCCCCGCCTGGCATGGGCTGCAAGGACCAGCGTGCAGGCCCGACCGGGCGGTCCACCAGCAGAAAGCCCCTGGCCGGCCGCACATTTGTGTCTCCGCTGAGCTGTCCCCGCAGGTGTGCCCGGCCCGGGGCAGAGGGTGAAGGGCCAGATGGGGTGCTGCCAGGCATGAGCACTGAGTGTCTCCTGTGCCTGGAGCACATCGTGTCCTGAATATTTGGTGCCCACTGGGTCCTCCCCTCCTGTGCGCGTTCAGCACTCCTATGCTCGGCTGAGTTTGCGTGTGTCTGCGTGTCCCACACGCGGCTGGCTCCCTCGTCTGTCCCGCTTGCAGCTCTCATTTTTCACTGCGCTGCTGGGATTTCTTACACGATCTGCCTCGTGAACGATGGGGCGGAGTGAGGGCGGGACTCAGAGAAGGGTAAGGTGATGGGCGAAGAGTCGGGGTCTCCACCGGGCGGCGACAGTTGCCCCCAGTTGCCACTCCGACAGGGAGCGCGTGGGCACCGAGGGCCTGGCCGGACGGCCAGTGGGCAGGGGACACTCCCTGCATCTGTGCCCACAAGTCTCTGAGCTCCTGGCACAGCCCCCACATCAGACAGAGTCAGGAGTGGCCTGGTTCGGCGTTTGCGGCACGAAGAGGCATGACGTCCCCTGCTGCCTCCTGACGCAGCGTGTCCGGGCGCTCTGGGGTGTGGACGCGGGTGGACATGGGCGAGAGGAAGATCCACAGCCACGCGGAGAGCTGAGGACTCTCACGGCACCTGCCGCAGGCTCCGGGGTGCCACAGCGGCCCCTGCATGTGGCCTCAGGAATGAGGGCCTCGAGGTGGAGCGCCCTCCCGGAAGCCCAGCCGCTCAGCGACACCAGGAGGCGGGACGCGCTTGGAGCTTTCGTCCCGAAGTGTGGACGAGAGTGAAGAGAGAAGTCAGGCTGAGCCCACAGTCAGGAAGGCTGGCGTCGTTCCCGTGGGGCCGCCGCAGATGCCGCTAATGGACCACGGCGATCTTTCAGGCCAGCCCGTGAGGGAGTCATCGGAACGGGCATCCCTGTAGCGCACTCTCCTGTTTTACTGACGGAGGCTGAAGTCCAGGCTGGCTTTGCACAGTGGACAGAGGCCCTGTGACCGACAGGGGCAGTCAGTTCGGAACAGAAGAGAAGGGGGACGGGCGATGTGTCCAGCCTTCTCTACCCATCCAGACGCAGGAGCCCAAAGAGAAGGTGCTAGAAGCAAACGGCTGCAGAGGGGACCGCGGTCCCCGTGAGGATGCCGGGCCCGGGCCCGACACGCTGGGGCCCAGGCATGGGAGGTGTCCACGCTCCTGGGACGGACCACCGTGCGGGAGCCCCTCAGCCGCGGGTTGGGTGCCGCCGACCGGGAGCACTCCTGCCTGCAGACGTGTCTTCTCTCTCTCGTTCTTGTGTGCCCGCCTCTCCTTCCTCTGAAGACTCCCGGCGCCGGTCCCTCTCTGCGTCCCCCGTGGGGCTTACGTTTTCCCTCGCCAGCTTAGCCCTTTTGCCGCTGCCGGAGCCGGGACGCTTTCTCGGGTGCGCTCGGGGCGTCCCTCCACTGGCTTCCTAGCGCCCCGGCCGCTGGCTCCACAACCTCATCTTCGGCTTCCAGGAAACCTTTGTGATCTCAGGTGATCGTGTGTTTTCCTGAGTCACAATGGACCCACGAAGCCGAGGTTTTGTAAAGCGTCTGTGTCTTGCAGCAGAGTTTCCCTGGAAGGCGTCATTCCATCTGTTTCTCCAGGAAGGTCCCTCTAAACTCTGGTGTCTTCACAGGCTCTGTGGCTCCTTCCTCGTCCTGGAAGGAATCCCCGCTGCCGTGCCCATTGGAGGCACTCGGTAAAGGCGGTCTCTTTTCCCGGGTACATTTCGAACCCCAGGGATGTGTCTGGAGAAGGCCTTGAAAGGGCAGTATCTGCGCTGCTGGACGGGAGACCCCCCCAGGAGAGCCCGTGACCCCATTTACGACCCGAACGGAGCGCCGCACACCGCCCTGGGTCCCGGAGGCCGCTCCCTTTATTAAATGTGTGCAAAAGCCTTGTGAAGTAGACCTTACTCTTTCCAAGTTACAGATCAGGAAAGGGAGGGGAAGTACCGTGTCTAATGACAAAGGGGACTCGGGGTGACAGGTCTCCTTCAGAACCGTGTGTTCCAATCCCCAGCCCAGCGTCCTTCGCCAGACCCCAGATGCGACACCTGCTCTTGCCGTGACGACCTGCGTGAGCTGAATGCGTATGTCTTTAGATTCCCCCACCAGAAGCTCATTTTGATAAGATTTCCAGGCTTATCCTTTTATTTGTTCGTTGTGTATCCTTTGACTCGTGTCCCAGCAGGACACACGAGAGATTTCAGGCAGCCGCTCCATGCGTAGGAAGGTGCGGCTGCCCGTGTGTGAGGATGAAGGGCAAACGCAGCACAAGGAAGGAGACCTAAAATGGGCCCCCGGGGGGGTTACATGCACTTGCCGTGGACCCGCTGGGAGTGGGCACTGCGTTTGACCCCAGGCTGCTCGGGGGCCGTGCCCACGCGGAAACCATGACTCAGACACTCACAACGTCCGGATGTGAGAGACCACAGCTACACAGGACAAGATGGAACGCCCCTCCCGTGGTCTCACCGCCCGGGGGCGCTGCGTGGCGGGACCGTGGTCGGGGCTTCCAGCTCCCACCACACCACGAGGGGCCCCTGATCTCAAGCTCCCGGCTGAGAGGGGTGCGGCTGTGTGGGCCTGGCCGTCAGGTCCTCAGACCCGCACGACCGGGTTGGCTGCACCTGACACTTGTCGAGAGGACAGAGACGTCCCGCCACCAGATCCAACGCGAAGATCCCAGAAGAGCCGAGTTGCTCCAGCTGGGATCCCACGCCATGCAGAAATCCCTCTGGCCAGGGATGCCAGACTCCGGAAGGCCCAGGACACCTGCCCAACCTTGAAAGTCTTACTTTTAGTCAAATACCTGAGGTCCAGTGATCTGCTGCTGGCTGAAGACCCACCCTCACACTTTAATAGGCAGCCAAGAGGGAGCTAAAGGGGGGTATGACCTCCCTTGTGGAGGCCAGCAAGGTGAAGGGACAGCGCTGCTAGGGAGCCCCCTCCCTCCCCCCACCCAGCCTGGAGGTTCCTCACCAACAGCCGTGGCAAGCCGGCTTCATCCTGAGCCGAAGGATGGACAGCTGTGGGTGGGTTGCTAGTGGGAGGAATCACAGCTAAGAGGTAGTAGGATGGTCAGAAAGCATTAGACTCCTGGGGACATAACTCAGTGATGTGTGTTCCCATCTGCTGACTGTCACTCATGGGGCTTGATTCCTCGCACGGCTCGTAATTTTGATGTGTGAGCTCATTTTCCGGAGGGATTTATCTATGAAGATCTTGCAGAGCCTGGCAGTGCGGTGCCCTGGGGGGCTCACAGCCTGGAACTACTCTTCATGCCATCTGGGGCTCCCAGACCACGGTGGTACCTGTCTGTACTCCAAATAGTACGTTCTCAGGAGCCTCCGTGCCCTGTCCTCCCTTCCCCCCGGAGTCTGGGCTAAACCAGGACACTCATATCTCCCCTCCCCCCAGTGGATAGATTTTTCGAGGCCACCGCCCAGGTCCTCAGCCCTCTGTGGGGGTCTCACTCCAACACCCTTCCCGCCACGGAACCCAGGCCTTGCCTTTCCTTGTGGAAACCCGAGGCGCTCTGTATCCATAAGCAGCTGATGCCCCAAAGACACATAAAGCATCAGCTGGTTTCCAAGTTCCTCTTCAATTTTGGCCCCTAGGAATTTCCCTTATAGCTTTTTTGCCCCTGCTTAGTTTTTCCTGAGATGGAATTCGTGTAACATAAAACTGAGCATTTTAAAGTGTGCGGTTCAGTGGATTTTAGCACATCAGTATGTTGGGCAAACATCACCGCCGCCTGATTGCCGAATGTTTCCGTCATCCCCCAGAAGCCCCCAAGAATGCATGCTAGCGGTCAGTGCCTCACCCCTGGCGGCCGGCCCCCGACTCTCTGTGTGGGTGGACTTGGCCGCTCGGGAGGTTTCATATAGACAAAGTCGAACGACGTGCGGACTTTGCTCCTGGATTCCCTCACTTGGTGTGTCCTCGAGACCCGCGGCCCTGGGGCCCTGCCCCGCACGCGGCGCCCTCTCCCAGCCGAGCAAGCCTCCCTGCGCGGACCCAGCCCGCCAGGCTGTTCTCTCAGCAGCGGGTGGACCCCGGGGTGGCCCCCACTCCGGGGCGGTTATGAACAGCGGTGCCGTGAGCGTTTGCAGGCAGATCCTCTTATCTTGTGACCTCAGGAACACGTTATTTTTAAGTTGGTTACGTTCTGTCCAGAGTTCCGAGGCATTTTACGCCGGATACGTGGGCGGTCGCTGGGAGCTAGAACCACCGTCCCAGTGTCCCCTTCTTGCTCAGTGTCGCCCCTCCCACACCTCCCTTGTCCCCAGGGTAGGCCAGCCAGTCCTTCGGCTGCCGCCCGTCCGTCCGTCTGTCCGCCCGTCTGCGGCGTGTCGGGGAGACGGCCGCGGGCTCATTGGTGCAGACTCCCGTCTCCCCGTGGCCCTCCCTCCCTCCGCAGGTCCGACGCCTCCTTGTACTGCGATGACGTGGACATTCGCTTTAGCAAGACCATGAACTCCTGCAAAGTGCTGCAGATCCGCTACGCCAGTGTGGGGCGGCTGCTCGAGAGGCTGACGGACCTGCGCTTCCTGAGCATCGACTTCCTCAACACATTTCTGCACTCCTACCGCGTCTTCACCACCGCCGTCGTGGTCCTGGACAAGCTCATCACCATCTACAGGAAGCCCATCAGCGCCATCCCCGCCAGGTGGGCAGGCACCTCCTCTTCCCGACGGGCCCCCGGGGCCTTCCAGGCTGGGAGGGAAGCCGGGCTTGGGGTCCAGGTGGTTGCCGAGGCTGCGACCCGAGTCGGGGGCGGGGGGGGGGGGGGATGATGCGGGTTCCCCAGGAACCAGCCAGCCCTCTGCACAGGGGCGGGGAGGGCTGAGCGGCCCCAGCCCCGCTGTCTGCCCCTCTGCCCGTGGGCTCTTGGGGTGGGGCGGCGTCTTGAGGGTGCACGCAGCTCTAACCCCAAGCACAGGGCTTCCCCACCTTTCCCATCTCAGAAGGGGCAGGGGGTGGGCGGGAGGACACAGAGAGAGGCCGAGACCCTCAGCCTTTCCCTGCCGGGACCCCACCCTGCCGTGGAGAGAGGGCGAACCCCGTCGGGCGCACGCGGGCTGGCGCAGCATGGGGAAAGCTGGCCACCCGGCCTTAGGTCAAGGCCGCCCTTCCACCCCCAGTGCCACGGCGCAGCCCTGCCGTCACGCCAGCCGGGGCCCGGAGAGGCCAGGAAACTCGGTCCCGGGCCCCCCCCAGGGTCCAGGGCTGATGGGGGCCAGGGCCCTGGGCGGCTGCGTGCCCTCGAGGCGCCGTCTGTGAGTCGCTGCGGCGGCAGGTGGCGGCGACCCTCACTCTCCTTTTCCTCCTGTCCTCTTGCTGTCCTGCTCCAACCGCTGCTCACCTGCCCACCCCCAGCTCTGGCCAAGCCTCGAGGGGCCCGGTGGGTCACCGCGAGCCCCGGGTCCCTGCCAGGTGAGAACTCGAAGGGCAGGTGCAGCCCGCGTCACAGGCTGGGGGCCGGCCCAGAACCGCAGCGTCAGTGCACCGGCTGGGCACCCAGCAGAAGCCTTTACCCCGTCTCCCCAAGGACTTCCCCAGGCGAGAGCCGAACGCAGCGAGGCCGGGCGGGGAGCGACCCCACGTGGGCCCGCAGCCCCGCGGAGATGCGCGCAAAGGCAGTTAGCAATCCCCGTTCGGCCCGGGGACAGCGAGGCCGAGTCACGAGGGCTGCCCTGTGGTCGGCCACGTTCAGGGACCGGATCCAAGCCCCCGAGGGACCTCACTGCTCTGGGGGGACTCGTCAGGAAATGGGAGGGGCCGGCAGATGACTTCCTTTTCTGCCCAGACCCCAGCAGTGGATAGGCCAGCCCATCCCGAGCCTCAGAGCCCCGCTGAATGTCCCCCAACCCCTGGGTGAGACTTGGGCCCAGAGCCTCAGTTCTAGGGCTACTTAGAAAAGAGCTACTGTGTCCCACCAGCTTCCCAGGGCCGCTGGGAGGCCACGCTGGTCCCAAATGAGAGCCCAGGACGTGACTGCCCCCGTGCCCCAGTCCCTCGGCCTGCCCACACCAGCACTCACAGTCCACCTGCTCTGGCCTCACTGGGGCAGGGCAGGTCTTGTCTCTGCTCTGAACTTCTGGAACCTCCCCATCCTGAGAAACTGGACAAACCACCCCCATCCAGGCTGGGCTCCCACGTGCAAACTAAGGAGACCATTCCTGGGGCCCCAGAGGTCTGTCCCATACAGAACACAGAGCAGACATGTTGCAGACTTGTGAGCGATTTTATGTATTATTACATGCATGTCACCCGCTTCTAGCCTGGCCCTGAGCGGTGGTGGGTCCTGGCGTTCGGAGGTAGGGGACTGACCGGGATTGCTGGGAGACCCCACGTCCCGCTCCCTGCCCCAGGCTCGCCCCCGCTCCCGTCTCTGAGCCTCGGCCTCCATCCGTAAACACTCTCAGGACCTGTGTGAGGGCGATGTCAGAGCGCGTGGGGGACATCAGGCCCTTGTGGACAGAGAGCCCGCTGCTGACGTGGAAGCCCGCGTCCCTGCCCAGACCCCAGGATGGGACACTTGCACATGCAGACCTCCGGCCACAAGCCATGTCATGACACCGCCCCCTGGTCCTGTGTCCCCTCAAATGCACCTGCTCCGAGGGCCGGCCCAGGTGCCAGTGTCCTGAGGTGTCACTTAAACTGGCTTTGCTTCTTGGGGCATCGAGCCAAAGGACACCACCAGCCAGAGTGGGATAAGGAAGGGTTTTCCTTGCAACAAGTAGCAAAAACACCAGGGATGTTTCCCAAAGCTACGTCCCTCCAAAAACAATCTTGGGAAGTTGTAGGCAGAGGGCAGATGCATGTTGATGGAGGGGCTCGCGCGATGCAGCATTCACGGAAATTGGGGCAAAGCTGTCCTGAGCTGGCAGAGCCCAGGTCCGAGTTGAGTGAGGTCACGAGGCCGACGGGGGCTGGTGTCCTCAAGGCCCTTGCTCCTCCCGTTGATCCTGGGTGTGGGTGCTCAGAGGGGTTTAAGTCCTGTAAACACGACTCAGGAATGTGTGTCGGGTCAGTCTGGACTTCTGAACCGGCACTGGGAGTTGAACCACTGGTTTATTGCTCCTGAAATGAGGAGGCTGTCCCCCGCCTGGGAGTGCCTGTCTGTCCGCACCTTCGGTTCCCTCTAGATCACTACACCCTGGGGTCTGTTCTGCAATTTCAGCATCTCCCAGACAGCTCTGCAGGGAGTGTGCTCAGGCGAGCGGTGCCGGGTGGGCGTAGATCCCGAGGTGGCCTGGGCCCCCTGTGTCCTGCTGCCCCTGGACCTCCCCCGCCAGAGACAGGGGGACCCCAGGCCTGGGAAGGCAGCCAGGCCCACGCTCACCCTTGGTCGCCGTCTGCCATCCGCCCCACAGGTCGCTGGAACTCTTGTTCGCCAGTGGTCAGAACAACAAGCTTCTATACGGTGACCCTCCCAAGTCCCCGCGCGCCACGCGCAAGTTCTCCTCACCGCCGCCCCTGTCCATCACCAAGACGTCGTCCCCCAGCCGCCGGCGGAAGCTGTCCCTGAACATCCCCATCATCACGGGTGGCAAGGCTCTGGACCTGGCCGCCCTCAGCTGCAGCTCCAACGGCTACACCAGCCTGTGCTCGGCCGTGTCGCCCTTCAGCAAGGCCACCTTGGACACCAGCAAACTCTACGTGTCCAGCAGCTTTGCCAACAAGATCCCGGACGAGAGCGACACGGCCGCTGAGAAGCCTGAAGAGCCCGCGGCTCTCAGCAAGCAGAGTGAGTGGACGTGCGGGCAGAGCCACCCCTTCGGCCCCTGGCCCCGCCAGGCTCCCCAAGGACAGCAGGGGCTTGGGGGTCCCGGCCAGAGGGTGGTGGCCACACGCATGTGAGCCCCGCCTGCAAGGAGGCAGGCAGAGACCCCCAGGGCGTCCGATGAGCGGTTCCGTGGTCAGGCTACCTGACGGTGCGGTTTGTCCTGCGTCCCCGGTCTGTCCATCCATCTGCGGGTTGGGTCCTGGACCCGGGAGAGAAGAGGTCAGCAGACCCAGCTCCCACACCCCGGGCTTCACGGTGCAGCTGAGGAACAGGACCACACATGCACATGGGGACATCTGGTGTGCTTTGTTCGAGGGATATTCGAGGGGCCCTGGGGGTGGGCGGGGACGGGGTCTGCAGAGTCAGAGAAGGCTTTCTGGAGGGCCCAGGTTTTCACCAGAAGGAAGGGAGCATGATGGGACCGGCAAGACCAAAGCAAGGAAGCGCATTGTGTGTTCAGGAACCGCCTACAACTCGGTGAGGCTGAAACAGTGGGGGTGAGGGCAGCACAGAGACCAGGAGGGACAGGCCGCCAACCCCCTACTCTCAGAGCCCTCCTGACCATTCTGGAAGGGCATCTCCTTGGATGGTTGGGCTGGTTCTCTGTCTTAGTTCAGCTCAGGACATGTCCTGGGTGCCCCGGGCACAGTTTCGGTTAGCATGCGTGTGCATGCACACACACACACACACACACACCTGGGCTGGTTGGAACCCCAGGCCTTGAGGAAGAGGCCTTGGAGATAGACGTTGAAGATAGGCCGTCTCCTCTGTGCGTCAAGGGGCAGGGAGGGAAGCCCAGTGCCTGAGAGCCTGTCACCAAGAGAAAAGCCTGCCTCTCTGAGCCCCAAATGCCAGCCGGCAGGGGCAGAGGACAGGGCAGACCATCTGCTCTAAACCCACAGCGAATCCAGGCCTGTCACATTCCGAAATTTAACATGACTCAGTCTGAAAAGTGAATCTCCTAACAGGTTTCTTGACCAGTGATCGAGGGGCCCCTGAACCCGTCTGATTGTGCACCAAATTGTGTGTGTGCAGACGTTCGTTCCTAAAGAGAAAGCCTGTCTCAGTCTCAAAACGGTCACGTGTAATTTCACTCTCCTTCCAGTTGGGGAAACTGAGGACCAGATAGGTTAAGAGTTTTTGACCAAGATCTCACTTTGAACACAGTTCATCACTTTTCTCCGAAGCGTGTAAACCATGAGTCTCCCAAGGTTGGGGAGACTGTAAGTTATTACCAAAACCAGGACACTTTTGATAGTGACCAGAAGCGTGGGACCAGAGGCACAGAGCAGGACTTTCCAGGCAACGTGGCACAGATGGTCAGCCTAACTGAGATGCTTCACGCACATGCACACACTCAGACACATGCAGACACACGTGCACTCACACACACACACATGCACACAGAGACGTACACACGCAAAGGGTCACAGGGTATGGCACCTTGCCACTCGGAGTGTGGTCTGTGACCAGCCACACGGGCATCCCCTGGGGACACATTAGCAATGTGCAGCCCCGCTCCAGATGCCCCGAGTCAGCACCCACATCCTAACGAGGTCCCCAGCGGTGCCCGTGAGGGTCTGAGAAGCCCGGGTTGGAAAAGAGCCATCTTGGAGCCTCACGACCCCCGTTGGCACAGGAAAGGCTCTGACCACTCCCACGGCAAATAAAGCTGTCACGCTTCCTTCAGCCGGCAAATCCCAAACCCACTTTGTTCTGCTTCGGTCACTTATGGGCCTGAATTTCTAAAGGATTGACTACTGAAGGCACGTGCCATTATTTCTTCTCTGCCACAGGCTCAGAAGTCTGCGTGAGGGAAGAGTCGGACAGCGACCAAAACCAGAGTGACGACGGCGACATGGAGGCTTCACCCACCAAGTCGCCAACGACGCCAAAGTCCATCAAAAGCAAAAGTCCCTCAGGTACAGCTGAGCCCTCGGACGTTACAGGTGGATTCCAGGAGAACACGGGAGGCCCCAGCCATGAGATGGGGGGGGGTGGTCTCGCTGAGTGCAGGCCAGGGGCCAGGGCGCCGCATGCAGGGCTGCCGCTGTGCGTCACAGCCGGCAGGGTGATGGCAGGGCTCAGGCCACCTCTGCCCAGCACAGTCACCCCGACGCGTTACCAGACGGTGCGGCCGACGCAGGAGGGGCCAGCGGGGGGCTCGTTCACGGGACCCGGGTCCTTTCACGGTCAGGCGGCCTTGTGGAGTGGCCAGGTGGGTCCCAGTCACGGACCGAGGGAGGAGACCCCAACAGGTGCTGACAGCCCCCACCCACGCCTGACTCCTGACCCCGAAGGGTCTCGGGTCCCCACTTGGCGCTCCCCTCCCCTCCCAGGGCGGCCCCTCCCGCCTCCAGCCCATGGACTCCCCGGCCGTGCCGGCCGCCCAGGGAGACCCCGTGAGTCCCAGGGCCGCCCAGCCGTGCACCCACGGCCACGGCTTCTCAGAGCCACCGCAGCGCAAAAGCATCAGAACTGAGCTCCCTACAGCATAAGTACTGTGACTTCGTCTTGAGTGTGGATTGCTCTGCAGAGACTTAAAGATGGCATGACAGGTTTCCAGAGTCAGGGTCTATGGCCTTTACCGCTAAAAGTTAAGCATTATTCGGCACCGATGCTCCACGGAGCGCGACGCCGCGTACTTGGGGCTGTGCCCTCTCCTCCCACCGTGACATTCACTGCTTGGAGCAGGTATTGACGTCCCAATTGCGCAGAGACACGGCCACGTGGCGAGCCAGGCCTCGCTCCCCACCCAACCGCGCCCACGAGCCCGTCAGTATGAATTCCTGGTGTCAGGCGCTGGACGGGCTACATGCTCATCCCAAATAGGCTGAGAGCGTGAGGAGGCTCATGACGCCGTCCCCAAGCAGCCCGGGCCCGGCTGAGCCCCGGGGGTAAAGGAACAGCAGGGGTGTACGGGGCGCTGGCTGGGGACTTCTGCAGACCAGAGAAGGCGGAGGGAGGTGGGGGCTTTCCCTACCCCAAGACCGCCCTGGGGGTGGCACGCCCCTCTGGGGACCTGAGCAGGGCAACGGCCCCCACCTCTGCCTGCTAAGCCCCGGGACACAGTGAAGACAGGCTGCCCGTCTTGAGGCTGCTGCAGCGTGGGGACCCCCGGTTTCCCGACAGCGAGGGCTGCACCAGGGAAGCCTGAGGGTCGGTTTTGCCTCCTCCACAGAGTTCCCCCTCTTTTCCTACAACAACGGGGTTGTCATGACCTCGTGTCGGGAACTGGACAACACGCGCAGTGCCCTGTCAGCGGCCTCTGCCTTTGCCATAGCCACGGCGGGAGCCAACGAGGGCACCCCAAACAAGGAGAAGTACCGGAGGATGTCCCTGGCCAGCACAGGTACGCGGGAGGGGGTCCCCTCCCTCCGTGGGCTCAGCCCAGCTGCAGGCCGGCCACCCCAGCCCCGGGGAACTGTCCCCCTCCCGGTGTTCAGGGCTTGCTGCTCCGGGCCTTGGCCAGCACCGACCCCCGGCCGGAAGCTGCCCACCCGCCAACCATGGCAGTGGCCCAGCCATGGCAGAAGCTCAGCCACGGCAGTGGCCAGCTTCCCCAGGCCTGGGCTTTACATCCAGACGAGCACTGAGCCCCATTTCTGGCCCTCCTGTACCCTCTGTCCCCTGTGCCACCAGGGTTTCCCCCCGACCAGAGGAACGGGGACAAGGAGTTCGTGATCCGCCGAGCAGCCACCAACCGCGTCCTGAACGTGCTTCGCCACTGGGTCTCCAAACACTCTCAGGTGGGTGGGAGGCCCCCCCGTGCCGGCCCCCAGGAGCCGCTGCCCTCTGAGACCGCGAGCAGGACCGTGAGCAGGACGGCCTCGGGGACAGTGGGAGGGAGGGAGCCCAGGTGAGCCGTCCAGCACCCTCCGAAGGGGCTGCTCCAGTGTCTGGCCTGGGAGGGCACCAAGCACATTCCCGGGCCCCGGGGCTATGTCCCTCCACCTCTGCCTGCAGCAGGGGGCCCGGGGCTATGTCCCTCCACCTCTGCCTGCAGCAGGGGGCCCGGGGCTATGTCCCTCCACCTCTGCCTGCAGCAGGGGGCCAAGGAGGTTCGCACCCCCAGGGTCCTGGCCTCGGAGTGCAGCCGGCCAGGGGATGACCCTCGGTCTTGCCCAGAGTTTTACACCTAAGGGTCTCTAGGCTCCCCTGGTGGCCCGCCCACACGGCCAGGGCAAACAAAGACAAGGCAGGCAGCCCTCCGCGTGTGGCTGGACAGGGGCCAGGGCCAGCGTGTCTCCCCCAACAGGACTTTGAGACCAACGACGAGCTCAGATGCAAGGTGATCAGCTTCCTGGAGGAGGTCATGCACGACCCCGAGCTGCTGACCCAGGAGAGAAAGGCTGCGGCCAACATCATCAGGTATGGGCGGCCCCAGCCCTGCTGAGCCTGGCCCGCTGCCCGGGGCCCAGGCTCTGCCCCACACAGCCGGCCCCGGGCAGGGAGCCGGGGAGGCCCTTCCAGGCAGGCTGGCCTCAGGCAGGGGTGCGGGGGCAGGAGCCCTGAGCCGCCGGGGGGCCGTGCGCCCCGCTTCTGCCGACGGGCCCCCGGGCAGGCGGCCCATGTGTCCTTCCTCCCCTCAGACCTTGACACCCTGGAGGCAGGAACCACGTTCTCCCTGCACAGCCCCCAACTCCTGCCTGGTCCGTGGCGCCCGTCGCGGCCGCCGCTCCCTCCCGGGGCTGTTAAATCTTCACGGATTGAGGGTTCAGCTCCTCAGTCACATGAGCCACATGGCCACACACGACGCCCCCAGGAGGAGCGTTCGCACCGCTGCCCAGAGCTGTGCGGACGGGGCAGGCTCGCTCCTGTCTGCCGGTGCTCGGGGCATCTGCGGGACGGACAAGGGTTACGGTGTTCATCCCCGAACTCGTCCGTCTTCCTCCTGTGCAGACGGTGAGGCCAGGGGTCAGGAAGCTGAGTCCTGACGGTCAGGCCATCAGGGAGACGTCCCTGACAAATGGGCAGTGGGCTCCGGCTCGGGAAGCACAGAGCAGAGACGAGGCAGCCGCGGGTACCTGCCTGGGGAGGCGAGGTGGGGGTACAGGCTGCACGGGGCCCATCGCACCGTCTCGTCCCCTAGGACGCTGACCCAGGAGGACCCGGGCGACAACCAGATCACGCTGGAGGAGATCACACAGATGGTGAGCTGGGCTCCCGCTCACCGGGCCGTCCCGTCCAGCACGCGTCGCCCTGGGGCGGCCGAGCCGAGCACTGCAGATTGACTCATAGCTGCGTCCTGTCCGGGTCCTGGAGGCCAGGGGTTGGAAGTCAGGCGTCGCTGGAGGACGCTCCGGGGAGGGGCCTTCCTGCCTCTCCCAGCTTCCCGGAGCCCCGGGCGGCCCTTGGCGTGTGGCCCTGAACCTCTGATGTCCGCCTCCTTGTTCCAGGCGGTCCTCACTCCTGCGTGTCTCTGCATCACCTTCCCTGAGCATGTCTCTCCCTGTGTCTAAGCCCCCCTCTTGTAAAGACTCCAGTCCTGTGGGATCGGGACCCACCCCAGTGACCTCCTCTTAACCCGGGCACATCTGCAAAGACCCTATTTCCAAATCAGGTGACGTTCCCAGATACCAGGGAGTGGGACCTCAGCGCCTCATTTTGGAGGGAGGAAATTCAAACCGTCACACCTCTGCCCCTCTTCTCCTCACCCTCCGCTCACCGGCCCCACCCCAGCCCCCAACTGCGTGTTCTCTGCTCTGCGGTCCCTGCAGGAGGGGGGCCGGGGCCCCGGCTGGGGTTGGTGGGCTGCTCCTCTGTGCTGACCCCGTGCCAGGCTTTCATCAACAGCGGCAAGTCTATACCATCACCCCCGCGTTCACGATGAGGCAGCGGGGGTCTGGGGAGGTGAGCCGCCCCACCCAGGGTCGCGGTGTCAGAACTGGTGTTGGCACTCAGCTCGGTTCCGACTCCGGAGCAAGAGCTCACCCCACACCCCATGCTACCTCATCCCGAGGAGTCGGGGTGCCACTGGCCACCTGCCCAGAAATGTGGGCGCCCCGGGGAGCGCTGTGCTTGCCACGAGGAATGCGAGCTAATGGTGGCGGTTCACGCAGTGGAAGGGAGTGATGTGTGTCCCAGGGCCTGGCCCGGCCCACTTCTTCCTCCGGGTCAGGGGTGTGCCCCCAGCATGCCACCGCAAGCCACCCCAGAGCCTGGGCCCCTGCCACCATGGTGGCCAGGGAAGTTCAAGGCAGACTGGTTCTGACCGCCCCCCCGCAGCCCCACGCTGGCTCACTTCCCAAACTGGCGGCTTGAGCTCCGGTCGTTGCCCTACTCGGGGCTCACACTGAGGACTCTGGGGCCTGGACCCACCGCTCCCCTCCCCTCCTGGCTCCTGAAACCAGCTTTCCGGGGCCTGGGCATGGGCGAGGCCGCTCACGGGGAGCACCTAGGGGAGCACTTCCCTGTAGCGGCCCACCTCCTGCCCCCTGGGCGCAGCACTCAGCCAGGGGGGCCCCCGAGGCAGGAAAGCTGTTCCTGCATGCAGACACCACACTGACCCTTGGGGCAGGACGCCAGCTGTGCCCTGGGAGACGGGGCTGCTTCCTGGCGCCTGCCCACAGGAGAGCAGTTGCCCAATGGGCCAGCTGGAATGTTTAGCCCTCGAGCGCACGAGAGCCCCTTGCTCCCTGGCAAACATCCTGAGCTCTTGCAGAACAAAGCACCGCTGAGCTGCCCCCCAGCCCTGACTTGTTCCCAGAGCCCAGAGAGCCCGTGGGGGCACTTCCAGTGTGGAGGAGGCTCCAGCGGCCTCACCGGAGAGCCTAAGGGCTGCTTGCAGGGAGACTTTGCCTGGCCCTATGGCAGGTGGGGGAAGCTGTGCTTCTGGCCTCCCCTCCAGGGTCATCTTATTTCCTGGGTGACCAAGAGGGAACAGGGTGAGCAGCCTGCCTGTCCTTGCCCGGCCCCCACGGGCCTCTCCCTGGCCTAGGCCAGCCACAGGCCCTCAGGCCTGACAGTTCAGCCATCCTGGGCCCCCAGGAGGGTCCCTACCCCAAAACTTGCTGCTCCTGTCCCCACTTGTCATTCTGATGGCTTCGTGTCCCCATGCGGCTGCATCTAGGCTTCTGGCCCATGGCCGACTGCGTGGATACCCTTCCTCTACTTTCCTGCATTCCGTCCCTGCCCCGTCCCGTGGCTGGAGCTCCCTGAAGCCCAGGACAGTGATTTCTGGTCCTTCTGTGTCCAGTGTCTAGCAAGGACCCTCAGTGACTGTTTGCTGAGGGAGTGGGGGAGGGAGGCAGGCAGACAGTTAGGGGGAGGGCTTGCCCCCTCGCTCTGGCGTGGACCCCATTCCCTTGTAAGCAGTGCAGCTCTGGGGGGCTCAGCCCAGCCCTGGGGCCTCGGGGCAGGGTAGCTGGCCTTTCTGTCCCATGTGGCCTAGTTGGAGGTCGGGGTGGTTCTCGTTCCTGACCTCCTCCCTCATGGACACAGGCCCCTCCCACGGCCAGCCCCGGTGCTCCTTCCCCTCTCTTCTCCAGCTCCCTCCACCCCCTCCCGGATCCAGCAGACCATCCATGGGGCCTCTGTGGCAAGGACACTGGCCTCTCCATGTCCACCTTTGATCAAACCCCTGCCACTGGGGCCTTGGTCCCCCGACAAGTGTTTCCCAGGGACTTCCTGTGGCTGGGGGTGGGGGAGGGCAGGCGGTGGACAGCTGTAAAGGTGGTGCCCACGGTGGCCCTGGGGGCCAGAAACATGGGAACCCCAAGACGAAGGCCAGGCAGCCATCTTCTGGGTGCCCCGGGGGTCATCACACCTGTGAGTCCACACCTGCTGAGTCTTCAAAGGAGACGCTATGGAGCCGGCTACGTGTCCAGACAGAACCTGCGGGGAGGGACGGGTCACTGGGAGGCACAGCCGGGGCTCCAGGCCCAGTCAGCCCATTTCCTGCTGAGGGACGTGGGCCGCGCGCAGTCCTCTGGACGCCTCTGTGGTCTCGGTCGCGGCTGGGACAAGGCCGCCTCGTTGCCGTGTGAGCTCTGACAGAGCACAGGCTCCCGCCGACCCCTCCCTCCCCCACCCACCAGAACCTAGGCCAAGACCACGTCTGTCCGAGAAGCAGCCAGAAATCCAAGAGGGCTAACTCAGGACTTGCTCCCCTCAGGCCGAAGGCGTGAAGGCAGAGCCCTTTGAAAACCACTCGGCCCTGGAGATCGCGGAGCAGCTGACCCTGCTAGACCACCTCGTCTTCAAGAAGATCCCTTATGAGTGAGTGGGCGCAGGTGCCGGGCCCTCCGGGTCCTCCTCCCTGCAGCCGGCCTCGCTGCATCCCTGGGACCTGCGCGCTAGACTTCCCGAGCCACGTGCACTCTCCGCAGGGGGACAGAGACGTGGGTGTCCGCAGGGGTGCAGGAGGATCCTCTTCCCTGGCCCCAGGTTCTGCACGCAGCGTGTGAGTGTGCACGCGTGTGTGTGAGTGTGCACACGTGCGTGCCCCAGGAGTTGGGGGAGGTGGGCAGCTCTGGATCTTGAAGAAGCCCCGAGGTCTGGCATCACCCACGCCGGGCTGTAGTCAGTCTCCCCTGGGTGCTCCTGGTAGTTACACTGTTTAAATGAATTCGCACCACCTTCCTGGAGCTCCCAGCGTACCACCAACATCCGTTGACAGCCTCTCTAATAAGTGCACGGTATTCCCCGACGGTGCTCGGACCCATGGGGTGCTTTGCAGTTTTCACGTTTGTATCTAAAGCTGCGGTCAACCTCCTCGTAACCAAGTGTTTCTGAGTTTCTGACAACTGTCCGAGAATAGTTTCCCAAAATTGGGATCTTCGGATCTGAGCTCTGAACCGCTGTAGGGCCTTTGGTCTCTGCTTTCCGGAAACTCCAGCCGGCCGTCACCGGGTGGAGGGTGGCAGCATCTCGGACACCTGCTGCGTCTCCTGGTGAAGCCCGGTTGCTCTGGGAGGAGAAACAGAGAATCTTTTCAAACCCAGTTCACTCCCTCCCTGCCCACAGCACGCGGCCGGGGTCCCTCACCAAACGCAGAGCTTCCCCTGGGAGGCTCGGGCCGTCTGTGGCCTTTCCCCGTGGTCCTCCTCAGCAGAGCACTCGGCCGGCTTGGCTTGCGGGCTCCTTCCCCTTCCGCCCGTAGACTGCAGATCTTCCTCTCTGCACACCAGCCTGGGATGTGAGTTCTCCCCGTCAGGCCCGAGCTCCAGAACAGGACCAGCCGGCACTCTGCACTCCACAGTAGATGATGTGCCTCCCGCAGAGTCTCTCGTCTTGGCCTGGCAGCAGCCCCGTGGGGAAAGTGTGCTCATGTTCCCATTTCACAGATGAGGCCCTGAGCAGGGCCAGGCACAGCTAGACGCCAGCCCAGGATCCCTTCCTCTCTGGGGCTCTGCAGGAAGTTCCTCCCCGAGAAGTAAAAGCCTTTCAAAGAGCAGAGAAATCACAGCAAAGAATCAGATTCTCAGCTCAGAGAATCTGAGCAAGGCAGAGCTCATTGGCCCTGGGTTTCCTTACTTCCCACAGGGAGTTCTTCGGACAGGGCTGGATGAAACTGGAGAAGAACGAACGGACCCCTTACATCATGAAGACCACGAAGCATTTCAATGACGTGAGTACGGGGGCCCGGGGTCAGGGGGCAGTGCCTTTCTCTTCCGGGTTTTTCTGGAAGTGCACGGAATACCGTGCACTTATTAGAGAGGCTGTCAACGGATGTTGGTGGTACGCTGGGAGCTCCAGGAAGGTGGTGCGAATCTTTGGCAGGACCCTTGAGGTGCTGGGTGCAAGAGCGGGCCCCACATGAGGCACCGGACTCCTGTGATCTGTAGGCGTCAATAATCTCACACCGACTCTTAGTGCACCTTGTAGGCACAAGGAGACCAAGGCTCCCAGGGCGGATGCCTGGGGTCTCCTGACGAGTGTCTGGCTGGAGGAAGAGGTGTCCCGGCGACATCCCCAGGACCGCGCCGGCTCCAGGCCCCTCCAGCACAGGGCGCCGGCGGCTCCCGCCCCCTACGAGCCCCGAGGGCACTCTGAGCCGAGTCATCGCCCAAATGACAGCCCTTGGTGGCTGGATGCTGGAGCACAGGACTCTGCTTGTCCTGACGGTCCGTTCGGGCTGCCCGGGCAACACCCCGCACCAGGGAGGCTCCTTGGCTGTCGGGAGGAAAGGCAGGAGACCCCCCTACTGCAGCTCGGGGCGGAGCCCTGTAGGGAACCCAGCAGCAGAACAGGGGGCCCCTGTCGGAGCTGGAGAGAGTAAGTGGAGAAGGTGGGCGGGTCCCAGAAACACCTTCCCGCGCCCTCCCTGCCCCAGGGTGTGCCCGGGACCCAGGCGAGCCAAGGGCCAGGACACGACCTAAGCATCAGCGGCCTGTTTGCCTCATGCCGGCCGGTGCCCCGCGGGCTGCGTCATCATCATCTCGTTTAACCCCGTCTCTCTCACTTTATGATTGGGTAAACTGAGGCCCGAGGGGGTTAAATTCCATCCCCAACATTACACAGCAGGACAGCCTGCTTTGAACCCACGCAATCCACCTCCGAGGGCTGTCCTCATCACCACCTGGCACCTGGCCACCTCTCTTAAAAATCCGGCATTTCCACCAGACACAGAATGTGTGCCTCCATGACCGAGACCATCACAGCCTGCCACTGTTTCTAGACCTTTCTCTGATTCTTTGCCTCATTGAGTCCGACCGGGCTCTCCAGCATCAGGGCTAGAATGAGGGCGGGGAACCGAGGTGCCCGGAGTGCACCCGCCCTCGTGCCCGCGTGCACCCCTGCAGCCTGCAGCCCCTTAGGACGGAGTTGAGTGCAAATGTTGATAATGAACCTCAGTGCTGGTTCCAGAGCACTTCCCCTATTTCCACGTTTGGGATAATGCTTGTTTATGAGGTTAAAGAAATTCTTTTCCTTGTTTGCTAATGGTATTTACCACAGATAAATGATGAATGTTATCAACACTTCTTTTCACATCTATTGAGATGGGCCTACGGTTTACCCCCATTAGTCTGCTAATGTGGTGAATGCAGATTTTTCTCTAATAGTCAACCACCCTCACGTTCCGGGGACAAACTGACATGGACGTGGTATGTTAAACAAATGGGCGTGTGATTTTCCTTCTTGTATTGTCTGTATCTGGTTTTGGTATTGAGATTATACTGGCCTCATAGAATAAGTTATAAGATACTCTTTTTTCTCTATTTTCTGGAAGATTCTATTGAGCTACTCCTTTAAAAAAAAATTGTATAACTTATATATAAAACTGGTTTTGGGTTCAATATTTGTGGTGGAAAAAAAGAAACCTTTATGACTTCAATGTAATTAAGACTTATAGTATATGCACTATTTTGTGTTATCATTCCTTCCTGATTCTCTTCAGGGGTTTCCATTCTTAAATAGTTTTACAATCCATCCTTTTGATATACATCCTTCAGAAACTATTTTTGAAAAGAGTTCTTGACAGTAAAGCCCTACAGTTTTTATTCATCTGTAAATGTCCTTTTATTACCTTAATTTTTTTATAACAAATATTCTTTTACTTTTTTTTTAATAATTATAGATTCATAGGAAATTGCAAAGGGTGCTTTGGACCAATGCTTTGGTCCCACGCCCCAGCTCCTCAACTGCCCCCAGTCCTGCCCACATTTGATTTGTGCCTGTGAATGTGCCTGTCTGTGGGGGCAGGGAGACCCCTTCCACTTGACATGTGAGACCGGGGTGCCACGAAGCATGGGTCCTCCCCAAGCCCCAGTTGTACAGTGGAGACTGTCACAGAGCTTGGCTCTCCCTTATTCTTCCAGATGAACTGTGGAATCGCTGTGTCAGGTTCTCAGGAAACCTCCCATTTCATGTCTATTGGATTGCATTAAAGTCATGTCTTAGTTTTGAAAAATGGTATATTTATATTCCCATTTGGGAATTTGATCTTTTTCTTCATAAAACCTTTTTTTTTCATGTAGTACATTTTTTTATGTAAGATCTTCCAAAGTTCGCATCAATTTAGGTTCCTAGGTAATTTACACATTTCCATTGGGATCATGAAGATCTTTTTCACGGTGTCTTCTAGTTGGTATGGCCAATACATAGGAAAACTTCTCATTTTTGTATGTTGAATCTTTAACCAGCCACCCTAACGAGCTCTGATAGTTGTTCTGGTAATGTTCCAGCACTGTCTTGGGATTTTCAAACAGGCAATCCTATCATCTGCAAATAATGGTGATTTATCAGCTTTGCAATACTTATGACTCGTATTTTTTTCTTGTCTTATTGCATGGGCTTAAAGATCAGCAACTTGATTGCTTCAGAAATCATCCGCAATGAGGACATCAATGCAAGAGTGAGCGCCATCGAGAAATGGGTGGCCGTGGCCGACATATGCCGCTGCTTACACAACTATAATGCTGTGCTGGAGATCACCTCGTCCATGAACCGGAGCGCAATATTCCGGCTGAAAAAGACGTGGCTCAAAGTCTCTAAGCAGGTGCGGGCGGGAAGCCGGCACCTTTGCCTGCCTGGGGCTGGCTGGGCTGGGGCACCAGAGTGCTGGCCTCTGGACATCCATAGGTGGGCAAAGGACGGGGTGAGGGCCAACACTCCCAGGTGAACCTCTTCTCCTATGTCCACTGGGACCAGGTGTCGGGCCCACCAGTATGGCACTGGGACCCATGGAACTCGAATTCCCACTTGAATAATTAACACTGCAAAGCAGGGCACGTAAGACAGTGACGATTGGTCCAGTGCTCTTTTCCTTGTGTTGGGACAAGAGCGGTGGCTTCGTGCGGGTGCCAGTCCAGGTCTGCAGGGCCGCCGAGACGGTGGCCGGATGGTCTTGCGAGTTCCCTCCCAGGACACCAGTCTCGCCAGCCCTTTTGGCCACCAGGGATGACCAGGGATAATCAGTGATCTTAAATGTGAGCTTGATCTGTATTCATTCAGAACATGATTCTGAAATGTGGATTCTTCCTCGGGGATGAAGTTCCCTACACTGTGGTCGTGAGGAGGCAGCTCTCCTAAGAGGAGCACACAGTGGGGCCACCTCCTCCGTGCACATGGTGGATTCCCCAGCCCCGGCCTACACGTGTGCAGGAGGCTGGACAGGCACCGCCAAAGGGCCGAGCAAGCCTCTAAAGGCACTGATAACTTGGCAGCGGAGTCCGTGGTCCTGCAGCTGGGTGGGCTCGGTGGGGCCCCGTGTCTCCAAGGGGCCTGTCTCATTTGGACAGCTCTGGATTTGCACACTGAGTCCCCCTCGCTCCTCTTCATTACCTGCCCCACCATCCCCATGCCAGCGGCAGGTCACGATCCTGCGCCCCCAGGCAGGCAGCAGGTCTATAAATTCCTCTTCCTTAGCTAAGCAGCCAGACTCAGGAAGGCCTGGGGTGCCGCCCCTCCCCATATCTGGCCACCCTGGCCCCGGTGACGGTGAGCCTACAGCGTGTTACAGGGTTGGCCCTGCTCCTGGCAAGCCTGGACCTCTTGCCTCTTCACACACAGACACGCCAGGGCTAAGACAAGGGCAGGGGCTCCCGGAAAGAACAGAGGCTGGAGCTCGGGAACTCAGGCGTGGGCACATCTGGCCGTGGGTGGCACGCGGCGCTGGGAACTCCTGAAGCCAGGGGCTGAGCAGGCTGCTGTGGGACCCCCGAGTCATCCAGGCTGGTTTGGCCTGTCAGGGCTCAGGCAGGGCAGGTGGTGGAGTCTGAGGGCCTGGTCCGGGCCCGCATCTTTCTCCCCCTGCCCTCAGACCAGCCCCACTTTCCCACCACATTGGGGGCTCCGTGACCCTCCTGGCCTTGTTCCCCAGCATCACCCGTGGTCTGAAGTTGGGAGGGAACCACCTTGACCATCCCGAAGTCTTCCGTTCTCTTAGGGGAGTGCAAATGGAGGGCAGCTAGAGGTCAAGGTGCATGGCGTGGCCTGCATTCTCAGATGCCATTCGGGACCTGGGTCCAAACGTCAGAGGTGCCTTGGACAGCGCACGCAGATCTGCACACTCTGTGGCCGACTGGGCCCTGCTGGCTTCTCCCAGCCCTTTGGCTGGGCCCTCTGTGTCTGCACAGTCCCTGGCCAGCACCAGCCGGGGACGGTTGCTGTCCCTCTGCAGGTGTCCTGTGGATACTTGAGACCCACCAGAGGGGCTACGTTTCTTAGCAGGGCCTAAAACACAGCCCCAGCATCGGGTTTTCATCGTTGGCTTGAATGTGCTGGCCCAAAGCAGGAAAGCCTTGGGTCCAAGTCCAGGCCAGCCCGTGCAAGAGTCAAGCAGTCAGGCTTAGGTGGGGACTTCTGGCTCCATTACCCTGCTCTTCTGCCATCCGTTGCCCCATCCTCTTGAAGCGGGGGGGGCCCTCCCGGGTGCAGATGACTAACAGATCTGTGTATCGCCCCTCCGGAGGATGGTTGCATTCTTGGGGGGACAGAAGTCTCTCTTTGGCCCACAATACCTCGGGGCCCCTTTGTGAGGGAGCAGCCTTGGCCATCCGGAAGTGTTCTGTTTGGTGGACGGGAAGGGATGAGCTTCCGGGGGCTCTGTGAATACCTTTGTCCTCCACACCACGTCCAAGGCAGGCTCCTCGCTTGGTCTCTGGGTTCAGTGACATATTCCAAGTGCCCCTTATCTCTGCCCGCAGCAGAGACGCCCAGGGGCCCGGGGGCCTGTGTCCTCTTGAGCTCCTGGCCCCACCAGGAGATACTTGAGTGGCTTCGGAACTCAGTTTTTTAAGCAGTGGCTGGGAAAATCCAGTGGTCTCCCAGGCTGCAGAGCTCCTTCCTGGACAGAGCGACGCCCCAGAGGAACACAGATGTGGAAGGAATCAAAGCATGCCCAACTCACAGCCACAGATTGGCCCCAAGTGTATACCCCAAACCTCCACATGTGAGCATACCCTCCCTAGGTTCCCACGACCACTGGCGGGTGATACTTGGTCTGGAGCTACGTGGCCCCTGGGGCCTCCTGATCTAGCTTCTGTGGGGCCCACGGTCCTAGGATATCTGAGCTCTTACTGCCTTAGGGAATACCTGGGCCTACCCTCCCATTCTCCAGATGGGAACGTGGAGACCCAGCGCTCTGCGAGGTAGGCAGCCTTGCCTGTGTGCTCGCTGAGGTTGGCCGCAGCGCCCAGCCAGGCCCCCGGGTCTCGGACTCTCAGCCGCCGCATCTGGCCTCACGCCTCAGGTCCTTCCTCCCGGGCGGGTGGGAAGGAGGAGCGCATGGGGCGGCAGCCCTGGACAGAAAACTCTGGGGAAGTACAGGGAGGACGCCGGGACGCCGGGGCAGAGGGGGGCCTGGGCGTCCAGGCTTCAGGACAGATCCGTGAGGGCAGCCATTCGGGAGGAAGCAGAATCCCGTGCCCGTGGCTGTGTGTGTCCCTTTCACGGGATCCGGAACACGTTTCTGCTTTGAGCAGCATTGGTCCACACCAGTGACGACGCCTCTCACCAGTCGGGGAGCAACCGGAAGGGGGTGCTCTTCCAGCCGCGCCCCTTGGGACGCACACGTGGGTCTCTTCTCCTGTCGTGTCATTTTCTGGGGGCAGACTTCTCAGAAAATGTCTGGCCCAAAGCTTAGGGGCTGTGGCCCATGTCCCCTCGGCCACGGTCTGGACTTTGAGGACAGGAGCTAGAAAGCAGGCTCTCTAGTCCACCTCCTCGTTGTGTAAATGAGGGAGTGGGGGCCGCCAAGGCACAGGGGCCCCCCGGCCGCACCAGGAAAGGAGCGCCAAGCCGGACCCAGGGCGGCCTCACTTAGGCCGACGCCAGTCTCCAGCCTGACGTGCGGCAGACGGGACCCTCGGCCGGGGGTTGGCTCTTCCCTTGCAAAGCCTGTTCTTCTAGAGGATCAGCTCGTCTGCCATCTTCCTTCTCGATTCTTACATTCACGTGGGGTCCTGAGAGCTACAGGTGAAGGTGTAACCCTTATCGGCAGCCCTGGGGTGCAGTGCGTGAGAGAGCTCTGCCCTGGAGGGGGGCTCCTTGCAGTTGCCAAGCCCTACTCCACCCCCCATTCGCAGGGTGCCCAGGGTTTCCAGGTCCCCCACGCCCCACTTCTGTGTTTCTGAAGGGTGCGTGCATGCTGGAGACACACAGGACAAGGGTCCGTGTCTGACTCGTCAGGAGCTGGGGGGTGAGGTTCCAGACTCAGGCGGTCCCCAGAAACGCCCTGCCCCATGATGGGGCAGAGCAGAGGGGGTTCTGGAGCCCCGAGGGCAGCCCGTGGAGTGTGGGCCGGTGCCTTGGGCCTCAGTGCGTGCCACGTGTTAGTAAATGCTTCTAATTCTTTCTAGACAAAAGCTTTGATTGATAAGCTCCAAAAGCTTGTATCATCAGAGGGCAGATTTAAGAATCTGAGAGAAGCTCTGAAAAAGTAAGTGTGTGTCATTTTGTCACCATTACTGTTTAAATCGTAGAACCGCATTGCAGAAGCATTCACGGGCCACATCAGCTGGAGCAGGAGGTCTGTCTGTCTGTCTGTCCGACCGTCTACCCACAAGACCCCTAGGCACCCCAGACCTCCAGGGTGGGTCAGCTTCGTCCTCTGTGGTCTGCTGGAGAAATCCCAGAGTCTCGGTGGCCTTTCCCGGGAGAGAGAGAGGAGGGGGTAGGGGGAGCATGCTACCGTCCCCATGAGCCCAACAGCTGTGATGCAGAGGCCTCCATTCTGACGTGCACGCTTGCCCACGTTTTAGTATTTCTGACATCAGAATATGCCCTAAGGTCAATGTGTTAATTTAATGTGATTGCGTTCCTTTTTTTAATTGAGAATTAGTCCCCCAAACAAGACCGCATTGTGCAGAAAATGGCATCTTAGAATCAAAGAAATGCGGTTGGGGCAACAATTGTACCTTACTGTTTGCAGAGCCCCCCAGCCGTACCTTACTGTTTGCAGAGCCCCCCAGCTGCAGCTTACTGTTTGCGGAGCGCCCCCACAGCTGCACCTTACTGTTTGCAGAGACCCCAGCCGCACCTTACTGTTTGCAGAGCCCCCCCAACAGCTGCACCTTACTGTTTGCAGAGCCTCCCAGCCTCGACCGTCTTGTCATTAGACCAGGATGGTCCTGTATCAAGGGCTGTCTTGTGCCCTGCAGGATGTTTAGCAGCAGCCCCGGTCCCCACCCACAAGATGCCAGTACCCCCTCCCCAAGTTCTAACCACCGAAACTGCCTCCGCTCGTTGCCGACTACCCCGGGAGGCAAACCCCCCCCCCCCCAGAGAACCACCGCTGCACGTAGATTCTCCCATCCCGCTTCTCCAGACGAGGACACTGAGGCCCTGGGGCAGTGGTGACAGAGCCAGAACTTGGCACAGAGTAGCCTGTGAGGCCAGCGCTCGGTTTGCCCTAGGCCGCGTCCTGTGTGGCTGTCCCAGCAGAGTAGAGCCCAACCCAGCGGTCCCCGCCGTGGCCACTCATGCGCGACGCGCTCACAGTCCCCCCCCGCAGCTGTGCGCCTCGGGCCGCTGCGCTGGGCTCTGCCAGCCTTCCGTGGGCCGAGCCGGGCTGGCCTCACCCTTTCCTCCCCGCGCCCCGTGGAGAGACCCTGCGCCACCCGGGGGTCCTGGCTCCTTACAGAGCCCACGAGCACCTGTCCTGCCGTCAGGACAGACCACACGGTCACTGCCCCCAGGGCCTGGGGACGAGGCAGACCCCACACCCCCGGCAGGCCTGCACACCCTGCTGCCAACCCTGTCTGCCCTCCTCACTGGCCCCCCGCTGCCCCGGCCCGCCCTTTGCCAGCTCCGTGTGCCACTGCTGTACGCATCTCCATGTACTTGTCCCCAGACAGATGTCCCACCTGCATCTGTGCTGTGTCTCTGGTGCCTGGGCTCCGCGGAGCCCCCTGGGCTGTGCTTGTGAGGGCTGCCGCATCGTGCATTCACCAACCTGTTCGCCCGCCCCGGGCGCCCCTCCATCTGCCTTCCCACGGCTTCCTTGTACGTCCGCCGCCACCTCCGCGCCTCCATGGCCCCTGTTCTGTCTCGGTCCCCATGCTGTCTTCCCCTTTCCCCTGGGCCTGTGTCAGTGACTCCCAGGCACCTCCACTCCCTGCCACGCGGGGCGGCGGGGTCTCCAGGCATTCTGGGGGCTGAGGCCTTCGTGCAAACCAGGTTCTTGCTTTGTGGACGCGTAGGCCAAGCCCTGTGGGGAACGAGAGATTGGGGAGACACGGGGCAGATGTGTCCTGTGCCCCTTCTCCAGAGGCGCTGTGGTTTCCCGGTAGATCCGTGCCGTGTGGGCCCCGGGGGTCCATCTCACCAGGCAGGGGACAGTGGCAGTCTGTGGGCACAGCTGGTGACCCGGACAAGGAGCCGTGCTGAGCCTTACCATGTGGGTCCCAGCCCACAACACTATGACAAGGAAGAGCCTTATTACCTTTACCAGCCAAGACTTCACCCCTCCATCTGACCCCTCTTCCCCTCTCCCACCTTCTTAAATCCCCCCAGGTCCACCTACAGCACTTGCTGTGTGCACCTGTCAGTCCCCTGCCCGGACACCCTGAGCATGACGTCATCTGCCCTGCTCATTCCCCAAACCCACACCTTGAGGAGCCCGTGAGGCTGTCCCCTCCTGTCAGCCTGCCAGCCATCACAGCCTCCCACAGCTCCGTGCCACAGGATTTGGCTGAGATCTAAATTTGTCAGTAAAATTTGGTCACCAGCCCTTTTGGGGTCAATTCTGGTTTTGCCGCCCCCCCACCCCGGTCTAATCTTAACCCAGCGCACATTTGCCTATCCGCACATTGGCTTTAATTTGACTAGGAAGCCTGCCATTAGAGGAACCCCGGGGGCCGGGCTTTCGCTGCAGGCTGCTGAATGAGTGAAAGACAGGGGTGGCCATGGGGGAGCCAGTCGGCTGGCTGACCCCCAGCCCCTCACCAGACCCTCCTCTTCACAGGGGTGAAAATCCACCCATCTGTGGGGTTACAAGGAGTCCAAGGGCTCCAACATCCCGAATACCTCTTCCCGCCTTGATTTTCTGCCTGTGCCCACCCAGCAAAGCCCGGTCTCCCGTTAATGAGACAACAGAGCAGTTAGTGTCCAGGTGGCAAAAAACAAGACTGGACTCTGGGCCCCACCTCCACTCCTGCCCCATGGCAATTTTTTCCCCCAAATCTGAGTGCCTAATTTTCTTGCACCGCATGCCAGAGGCTTGGGCCCTGGCCACAGGGGTTCCGGGCCACACAGCCCAGCCTGAGTGCCCCTCACAACCTCCCTGGGAAGGAGAGGAGGGCCCTAACCAGAGGCAGCAGAGGCAGTGGGTGGGAGAGTGGTCCGTCCCCCTGCCGGGGCAGGGCAGAGGAGGAAGAAGGGAGAGGTGGCCCCTCGGTGGAAGCCCAATGGGCAGCCGCCTCTGACTTTCAGTTGCTGGTACCCTGTGATCTCTGCCGTCCCCCTTGACAGCATCAAGAATTTCTTGGTGGAAAGAAACATCCCAGCTGGGGACCCCAAAGAACCACAGAAAGGCAAGACCACATCTAGGCACTGCCCAGAAAGCCAGAGGCAGCATTTAGAATGGAAAGTGGGGCACTTTCCTCTCTTTTCCCTAAAACCCCAGGTACGGGCATGTGAGGGGTCTGTCAGCAGAGGAAGCCACCCCATACCGGCTCTTGTGGGTGGGCCCTGATCCAGGCAGGGCAAGACCCCACCCAAGAGGGCCCGGGGTGCCCCCAGGGAAAGCTCAGAGCTAGCCAGACATAAGGGCCCTCAGCATGCTTGCCTTTCCTTCAGGTCAGTTCCCCGCACAGGGGCACTCTCTGGGGACCCTCCACTGGCCCTCTCCTCCACACACCTGCCCCCACCTGCCACCTCCACGCCGGTGACCCCACACGGTGACCGGCAAGCCTCTGGGTTTGGTAGGTTGGTTACGTGTATGGATTTGCTGTGCGTGCGAGTACATGTGCATGCACGTGATCGAGTGCCTCGTGTGCTCTTCCCCGGGCCCCTCCTCGAAGCACCTCACTAGGAAGCAGGGAGTAGGGACAGAGTGGTAATGGGGCTGGTGATGCCACTTGCAAGTGACTAACTTACATGTCGGCCGTGTGGCTTGTGAGCCGCCATAAATAGGTCAGGGAAAGCCACCACCGTGGTCAGGGGAACGCCTGATCCTTCCCACTAGTCTGGACAGTCGGAGACCTCATAAGGCCCCCAGGAACACTCTGCAGCCACATGGCCCCCCCACTCCCCCCTCCATCCCAGACAAGAGGTGCTTCCAAGCCTCAGGTTACCAAGTTACCCCATCAGGTGCAGAACCAGCAGGGTGAGCTGGGAAGCCCCGTCAGAGACCGCTGGCCAGCAAGCTGCCCCCTTCCGCCGGCCCTGGGGCTCCTTCTCCATCTTTGAACTATATCTCCGCCTGCCCTGAGCCCATGCCTCAGACTCGCAGGGAGATGGGCGGGATGTGGAAAGCCGGGCCTGTAATGGTCACAGACTGTCTGGTGGGACCCAGAGACACCTGCCAGTGACCCGTGCAGGTCTGGCTTTTTTTTAAATCACAACCCACAGTAAAAAAAAAAAATATATATATATATATATATATTTTTTTTTTTTTTAGAAATGCATATATGCATAACAGGAACTAAAACTTCACAAAGCAACGTATACTCTTGGTCCATGCAATGAACTCAGATGGTTTTTTTTTATTCTACTTCTGCTTTTTTTTTTATTTAAAAAAAATCTGATCAACACCTGCTAAATTATTTTCAAGAAAGAGTCCAGACCTAGAGTTCAAAACCGATTGCCGTGTCCCCGGTCTCTCCCCACAACTTCAAGGGCCCACCTCCCACCCATGCGCCAGCCGTATTTACATTCACTTAGCAGGTCTCCCTATAAGTAGCTCACGCTCCCCCAAAAATCAATGTAATTAAGAAGGAAAACGCTATCAGGGCAGTAAACGGAAAACCGCCTTACTTGCCATCACACAAGGTTCCTGCCATAAATAGATACAGTGGGAACAAAGCAACGTTACGGAGTCCCGGCTGGGATCCTGGTCTGTGCCAACACCCTGAGCCCTGTTGCTACTTGTTCACAGAGGAGGAAGTGGGGGAGGAAATGGCCAGCGTCAGAAGGCGTCAAAGCCATACCACCACCAGATGGAAATCTGGTGCTTCTTACCGTAGGAATCAGTGTTATTTAATAGAGCGTCCCCTGGCCCCACTCCACTGTCTGAGCACCGAACGCCGCCTTCACCACCCGCTCGCCTGCACGAGGGGCGCCTCGGGACCCGGAGACCTGGCCGGGGGTTACACAGCCAGCCGGCGCGGGGCGGAGGCCGGGTTTCTGTTCTTGCCCCCCACCCCCCGGCCTCTAGAGGGGCCGGTCGCCACGTGGCCTGGAGGAGACAAAAGTCGGAGGGTCTAGGAAGGGGGTCAGCTGCACCGGCAGGTACGTGCGGAGAGCCCCCTGCATCTGGGTGCTGAGCTAAGAGGAGGCTGTAGGACACTGTGAGGGTCCCCTGAGGGCACTCCCCGGAGCTCTGCCAGAACATGGTGGCCACCGGACCCATCACTCAATCAGGCCCTTTCCTGGCCCCACCCAGAGGCACTGGAAGATGCCACCACAGAGCCGTAACAAAAGCCCCTGCTTCAGAGCCACAAATCGAAGAGGTGTAGTCCATCAGTCCTGGGCCCCATCTCCCAAAAAATGCCCCCCAAAAAAGTCACCTGTCATGGACACTGTCCCCCAACCCCCTGCCCAGAGGCCACCTGCAGGAGGGTGACCTCAGAGGGCCAGGGTTTCCTGCTCAGGCACCCCTGTGCTTGGGTGGGCAGGACATCCCCGTGGGGCCAGATGTGGAGGCAGAGAAGTCTCAAGGAGCGGAATGGCGCGGGGGGCTGGGTACCATAGCTGGCAGAACGGGGCGGGGGCTGCAGAGCCCACCGGGAGGTGACTCTAGAGCAGGACTGGATGGAGAGTTTCACTGGAGAGACGGGGGAGGGGGCTGCATCCCGGACAGGGCGGAGAGGTAGGGGAGGGCCTTCTGGCTCAGGGAGGGAGGAGACCGTTGGTGGAGAGGCCCCGGGCCTGCTGGTTCCGTGTCACCCCGTCGCCCTCAGAGCCACTTGACAATCCTGGGCCCGAGAGTTCCCGTGATTCCCAGTGAAGAGAAAGCCCTTTGCCTGCAACAAAGCAAAAGTTGCATGCAGGGTGCTCTATGTGAGCAGAGGCTCATGGTTCTAAATGAAAAACTGTTGTTTAATGCCATTCGCTTCGAAGTTGTGACCCCCCCTGTGTCCCTTACCTGGGGATGTACCTCACCGACCTGGCCTTCATCGAAGAGGGGACGCCCAATTACACGGAGGACGGCCTGGTCAACTTCTCCAAGATGAGAATGGTGAGTCTCCCAGGGCGGCGGGGCGGGGGGGGGGGGGCCGTCCAAGCCCAGAACCGAGTCCCAGGACCACCAGGTCTGCTCCGTTGGGCACGTGCTCTCGGAAGCCTGGGTCTGACTCCTCCAGCGAGAGCCGGGGCTCCCCCGCCAGCCGGCCTCCCCGCACCCCCTCGGATGATGCCTGCAGCGGAAGGGTGGGTGCTCTTGGCATGGTATGCCCCACCCCCCCAGAGGAGCAACCTGAGGCTCGAGGGGTCAGTGACCGGCCCACAGTCACTCCGCGGGTGAAGGGCAGAGCTGGGTCTCAAGCCGCGTCTGTCTGACCCAAGGCCTGTGCCTTTATTTGCACCCCTTCTTTTAGTGTCCATACTGACACTTGCTTCGTGGGGCCCAACAAAATCATGAACACAGCACCTCCCAAGCGCAAGCGAATAGGTTTCAAATTTTCCCAGAGATTGCTGGGGCCTGGGAGGGGGCGGGGGCCAGAGTTGGAGCCAGCCTGTCTGCCTTCTCACGGGATGTTGGGTCGGTGCTGTGTGATGGGCTTCCACTGAAGATTTCCTTCCCTAGAAGGGCTTCTCGGTCAAACGCAAGCCGGGAGCACTGTCCTGGGGCCGGGTCAGGGCCCCCTCACGGGGTGCCTGCCCACAGCGGGCATTCAGAACGTGGCAGGTGGCCTGACCTTTGCTGAGAAGTGGGGGCTGCTTCGGGATGTTGGCCAGCCTGCCCCACTCGTGGAACGATACCATTTCTGTCCCTTGCATCATTAACCTGTAGAGTTTTGACCAGTCTCACCCATGGGAACAGGTTGCTGGTTCAAAGGAAAGCACCTGCCTCGGTGGGGCTTCCCAGGGGTTGGCGTGTCTGGGAATTAGGAGACCGACGTCAGGCTTGGCTGTCGGTGCCCCTTCTGCTCTGCGAAGCGGGGGCACGGAGACAGCAAACTGTCTTCTTAGACTCCCCTCCTTCTCACAGATATCTCATATTATCCGAGAGATTCGCCAGTTTCAACAAACTGCATATAAAATAGAACACCAAGTGAAGGTAAGCGGCCCACGCACCGTCCGTCCCTCCGGCTCTCACACAGGTGCTCTCTCTGGACCACCCGCCCCTTCCTCCCTCGTGCCTCCACATCCAACCCCCTTCGCTCGCGGGCTCCCCTGGGCGCCGCTCCAACACCAGCCAGGAAGCCCTCCCTCTCCCCTTTCCGCTGACCTTCCCGCAGCAGGTGCCGACCTTGCTGCTCCAGGCCAGAGATGGTTGGTGATCCCGTCTGATCCCCCACCAGGCGAGGGAGGCAGCGTTTACAACTTCCTTTTGAAGAGGAATACGCTCCCTAGTTGCACAAGTCACAGGTGGGAAGGGCAGGCGGTGAGAAGCCCCCCCCGCGACCAAGTCCCCCGCCAGAGGCAGCGGGATCCCCATCTCTGTGCAAACAGGAGCTCGCCCAGCTGACTTGCTTTGACGTGGCAGCGTTGCTCCGAGTCCCTTGCTTCCTCAACAGCTTGTCTCTGAGACCGTTGGCCTTACAGCGGCAGAGAGAGCACCTACTTAGCCAGCTCTGTCGTGATGGGCACTTAGGCTGGGTCTGCCCTTGGCTGCGACCACCAGGGCGGCAGAGAGCACGCGCAGGTCCACACAGAGGGGTGCTGCCCGCGTGGGGGGCCTGTGAGCAAGACTGGCTCCGGGAGGTGGGGAGGGCGTGTGTGGGGGTGGCTGCCGCAGGCGGGCCGAGCCAGGTGAGCCTGGGCTCCCGGAAGGATCCGGAACCTGGTCCTGAGGGACCCTGGGAAGCCAGGAAAGGAGCTTACAGAACTGGTTTAATTTGCGTTTGTAAAGACAGCATGTTGATCTCACTTCACTCTCTGAACCATGTGCCCCATTTTACAGATAAAGTCACTGAGACTTGCTGACCCAAACTCTGGCTCCCAACCCTATGATCCCTTCTCTGCCCGGAGATCTGTCCCCTCCCGTCCAGAGCCTCTCAGCCTTCTGGCTCACAGCTCACAAAGTGTCCAGCCCCAGACTGACCCCCACGCAACCCAGAAAGTCAAGCTTCACTTTCCTTTACAGCAGATTTGCCCTCTGAGAATGTTTTTGAGAAGAACCAGTGAGTTATCAAGTTACCCCTTTCCCCTTGCTCTGTGTTCATTCTCTCATTCCACAAATATTTCTTGAGCATGTGCTACGTGCCAGGCTCTGGATCAGGCCCAGAGCCCCTTCTCCTGTCCCTGACCGCTTCCTGGGGGTGCTGTTTGCGGCCCATCTCCCCTGACGCAGAGCTGTGGGAGCTCGACCTTGAGCATGCTCGTGATGGAGAGAACTAGCTGGTCCGTGTGCTGGTGCCCAGGAGGCTTGAGTGTCCAGATTTCTGTAGGTTTATCTAGAAAAGGGTGTTGGCAGGAGGCTGGAGCTCCAGACACTCACATCTTTATCAGCGGGTGTGGACTAACCTAGACTGTGACGTCTGGAGTCCGCTTCCTGGAGGTGTTGGTGAGAGCGTAAACCACACAGTCATCCCTTTGTCAGTGACTGGGAGCCAGCCTGTTAGCCGCTCCCGTCCCCACGATAGCACAGGGTCCAGGAGCCAAGACGCTCGCGGCAGAGACGTGATTTTGCTTTAGCAGCCATCCGAAGATGCCCTAATACGATGTAAGACGTGTGATGTGTTTGGTTCCACAGCTGACAAGCGAACGAGCCTTGGAAAGACTCTCGGCGAAGCTGGGGCTTCCCCGGGGCGGCGGGGCGGGGGGGGGGGGGGGCGGGGTTGGGCTCTGGCCCCTCAGGCACATTTAATTGTAGGAACCCAGCCAGGCCGTGGGTCCTCCGGATTGTCCACTCCAAGGTTTTTCCCCGGAGTGAGGCATGCGAGACCAGACGGGGAGCCCCAGCCCTCACCCAGCCCGTTCCCAGTTTCCTTCTTGGGGTGAACGTGGCTTGGAGCTCTGTCAACCTAATGTTTAAATCTATCTTTGCAGCATAAAGACACGTTGAGAGAACATGTAAACCCCCAGACACCCACCACTTAGATTCTACACTTGACATGGTCGATTTTTTTTCAAGATTGGAACTCAAAATCTGGGCGCCTGGGTGGCTCAGTTGGTTAGGCATCTGCCTTCGGCTCAGGTCATGGTCTCAGGGTCCTGGGATCAAGCCCCGCATCGGGCTTCCTGCTCAGCAGGGAGTCTGCTTCTCCCTCTCCCTCCACTCGCTCTCTCTCTCGCTCTCTCTCTCAAATAAATAATTAGAATCTTTAAAAAAATTAAAAAGCCCCAAAACATTTCATCTAGTGTTCCGCCAAAGAAAAGCAGTCGAGGGTCATGCTGACCCACCGTGACTTAGCATTACTGTCAGGACGATGTTCAATGACAATACCGAGACAACATGAAGACAAAACGCGGCGTGAGGCCCGTGAGCGGCGTGCGCCGGCCTGGCCGCCCCGTGGAGGGCCTGCTTCCCAGGCCCTGCGTCCGCCATCCGGTGTCCCAGAGGCCCCACAGCCCTGTGGCCGCTTCTCCTTCTGTCTCTTCCTCCTCTCAGGTGACCCAGTACCTGCTGGACCGGTCCTTCGTGATGGACGAGGAAAGCCTCTACGAGTCCTCTCTCCGCATGGAGCCCAAACTGCCCACCTGAAGCCGGCCGGCCCCAGCCGCGCCACGGACACGCGCTGTGTGACGTTGTACATAGTCGTCTGGTTCCTGGATTTTCCTCTTTAGTCTGTGCTTCTCCAAGAACACCAGTCCGTTCTCGTTCTTAGATTCCTGTAGACCGGAATAGGCGCTCGGCTCCGTTTCCGACGTCACCCTTCCCCGCGTCCCGCAGCTCCTGGTTCTTTCCAGCGACGACGTCCGAGTCTTCCCGGCCCCTCGCTCTCTCGGAAGGGAGGACGGAGCCCGTGCAGACGCGAGCCCGGGCACCGTCCTGCTTCCGGCCCGCCCCGGCCCCGGCCCCCGGGCTGCGTCCGCCCCCCACCCCCGGGTGTCCTCCCAGCATGTTCCATGTAGTTGTTCTAACTGGGGGGTGGGGGGAGGCGGGAGGGGACCGCACCCTGAAGCCCAGTCATTCACAGATCTTCCCGCTGACGGTGATGCCAATTTCCAAAGCAGCTTTTTCAGCCAAAATCACAGGGGTCCAAGCTCCCCCGTCTCCCGGTAACCCGGACGGAGGGGTGTCCCCTCCACTGAGGACCATGCCCCGTGACACCAGCACCACCACCTCGCGCCGGCCCTGCGTGCTGCGCGCTCTAGGACTCACACCAGGCAGCATGAGTAGCTGTCTCCGTGAACCCGGGCGAGGCCCCGGAGCACCCCGAGGGACACGGAGTCACAACACAAGGTCGCGCTGGCCTGCACTGACCGCGGCCCGGCGTTCACTGCAAGTCGGGGACACAGAACACGTCACTCCTCCTCTCCTAGCTGCCCAATGGTCACTCCAAGCTTCCGTTGAGATGCTCTGAGTCTGTCTGCTTTGTGAAAATAGTACCACGCCGTAGAACTAGGGAATCAATAACCGAGTGTTTTTATCGCATATACTGTGGTCCTGTCTGAGCGCCTTCTAGCAGGAATATAGTACCGTAGTGCTTATTCTGTGAATACTACCGTCGATTTTTTACACTGTACAGTAGAGAGCGCGGGTTCACTCAAGCGGCAGGCATGCTCATGACGACAGACAAACAACTTTTGCTGTAAGCAATACCTAGTGGTATGAGAATTCTATTTCAAGTCCTACAATATTTCAACTTACAGCTTGTTTGGAAAAAAAAGAAATTTCCATTTTTGTAAAAATATATGTTTCCTGATTACCTCTTGCTAATAAATCTCTTCTATCTCAGGGTGAACAGTGACTTTTGATGGGTTTCATTCATTCACTCTAAGGGTATCTGAGGAGCCCCTGGTCCTTAGCAGATTGCTGGGCTGGGGCCAGAGATCCAGAGGGACAAGGACATGGACCCCGCCCTTGGGAACTCGTGGTCTGATGAGGGAGACCGTTTTGGTGATCTGCTACCCCTGGGACAAACCACCCCAATGCTTTAATGGCTCGAAACAGTTTCTGTTAGGTTTCTGAGTCCTGGGGGTTGAGGATGGGGCTCTCCTGAGGTCACGGTCACAGCAGCTGGGGTTACTGAAGGCTCGACTGGGTGGGGCGTCCAGTGGCTGGAAGTTGATGTTGGCGGGGGGCTGAGCTGAGGCTGTCCACCCAGCACCTTCACCTGGCCTCTCCTTGTGGCTTGGGTTCCTTGGGGTGGCTGCTGGGTCCCAAGAGCCACCTTCCAAGAGGCTCGGGCAAAAGCTGCAAGGCTACTTATGACCCAGCCTCAGACTCCAACATCCCAGGGATCCAGCATGTCACCAAGGCCCGCTGGGTCACAAGAGAAGGGGACCAAGCTGCTCCTCCTAATGGGAAGCGGAGCAAAGGATTTGCAGCATCTTTCAGTCTCTGGAGAGAGATCACTTGAGCCTCTGTCAGATGATGGGGCGGGAAGGGCCTTGGGGACGCAAAAGAGGAAAGGGCACGTGGTGGGGGGTTGGAGAAAGCCCCACAGAGTTACGAGGTGGTGGGATAGGCGAGGGTGACTTACCAGGCAGAGCAGGTGGGGGGGGCACCCCAGGCAGAGAAAGCCCAGAAGCGTGAGAAAGTGCACTTGCTCGGGAACGGCTAGCGTGAGCGTGCAACACAGAGGTGGAGGTGAGATGGGGGACATCAGGCCATGGGAAGCCCCGGGAATGAGAATTCCCAGAGGGGAGGGCAGCTCCTGGCCACCACCCGAAGCACCCAGCGGCGACAGAGGGTGAGCGGGAATGCGTCGAGGAAGAAGGGTCTGAGCCCCACACCCACGCCGCGGGGGGAGCAGCCGGGGGCACCCCTGACGGTCTCCCATGGGGGCCGGGGCCCGCACGCCGCCCTCAGTTACAGGCACGAAGCCCAAAGTAGGGCAAGACCCACTTCCGGAACCTCCCAGGGCCACCTTCCCTGGGACCCGCGGCCAGCGGGCGCACCTGCCCTTGCGGTCTCTGCAGGCACTCTTCAGCCCACTTCTGCTGTGACCTGAGAGGGACGGTTCCACAGGACCCGGCTGGTGGTGACCGCCCACTGCACCACTTACCTGCTGGTGAGCCCAGCCAAGTCACTCAACCTCTCTGAGCCTCAACTTCTTCATCTGAAAAATGGGGATGAAAACACTTCATCTTAGAATAGGATTAAATGAGCTAACTCACGGAAAGTGCTTAGCACAGGATGAACAGTTACGGTAGGGGAGAACCAGTGCGTTTTGAGGTCCACAGGAGGGCGTACGGGAAACATGCCTCTTCAAAGCGAAGCCACGAGCTGTTACCCCTTCTGGCATCGAAGGCCGTGCCAGGCTCCATGGGCCTTGGCTACTGCGACAACCCCGAGGTGCAGGCGTGGCTGAGCCGTCCTAGGAAGGAAGGCGAAAAGTCCAACTGGGGGTCCTTGGCCTCCTGGCTTCAGGACGGGGACCGCCTGGACCTTCTCCCCCCATGAGCAGACCCTGAGGCGGCAGATGCACCGGAGCCCGGGGTACATCTATTCCTGATGGGAAGGCATCTCGCTGCACAGTGCTCTCCCCAGGGAGCATCTGGGGGCATTTTGGGGGTTCAGGGTTGGTCACAGAGGTGGGTGGAAATGGGGACAGCAGCTCCACACGGCGTAGTGCACAGGCCCTGCACCCCAAAGTTACCCAGAATGCCCTGTGCTCAGCCATACTGCCCAGGTTCAAATCCCCGTCTGGCCACTCACCAGCCGTATGACCTTGGGCAAGTTATGTCACCGCTCTGTGCCTCGGTTTCCCCTTCTGTAAACCATGGACGATAACACTGCCCGCGTTGCTGTGAAGATTCGGTGACATCATGAGCACAAGGCAAGCACCTGCCTGACAACCCCTGACTGTCGTTCCTTCGTGAAGTATTTACAGAACACTCGGGCTCGTGGACTCCGGTAGGAGCGATACCCCCTGCCAGGCTCGCTCTCTGCTGGGCAACAGGCAGTGGGCTAGTTTTGGAAATGCCCAGGGCAGGGTGGTAAGCGCCATGCAGACGATCAGGCAGGGAGTGGTGAGGAGGCCAAGGCCCCCGACCTGACCCGGATAACGCAAGACCACGATGTCACCGTCCCAGCATTGGCGAGGTCACCACTCACATGAATGCAGGCGCTCAGGATCGGGGTCAGGCGCTGGGCGGCGCTCAGAGCTGTTTCGGGGCAGGACTAAAGTGAGGCCGGAGGAACGCCACCCCCCCAACAGGTGTCAAGTTTAAGGGGCTGCCAAAAATCTCTGTAGTAAAGGTAACATTCTAATGCTTTTAAAAAGTCAAAATCAATGCAAGCATCGTGATGCACAAAATTTGAGCATTTGCAATGCAAACAGGATCAGTGTCATTGATCGGTCCGTTGGCCCCAGGCTCCCGCGCAGCCGGGTGCAGCCGTCCCAGTGGCGGGCGGGGGCAGGGGTCTGAAGAGGCAGGCCGTGCTGTCACAGGATACGGTGGTGCCGCCCAGACCCACGCACACTCCAAGCATTCATCAAACTCCCGCGTGTGCATACCTGGTGAGCAGCATCCCACCGCATTCCTGACCTCCTGGAGCTCCTGACCCAGCTGGGAGCCAATAACCCGCAGGTTTCCAGCTACAGCCACACCTCCCTCCTGCTTCGGACCGTCTGGCCAACCATCTGGAAGCCATCCTCCTGGGGGTGACTGACTGCCACCTCACACTCAAGTGGACCGAACCGACCTCAGCAGCCTCCCGCCCCATGCCAGCCTCCTCAGCACCCCACCCAGTTGTGCAAGCCGGAAACCCAGAGGTCACCCCGGACTCCCACTTGCAGAGGGTCCCACGGCTCTCGTCCATGTTAACCTCCTAATCACCTTCCAGGCAGGTGGCAGCTTGTACCCGCCCCTGCCAGCACCCTGGGCCAGCGTTCTCCAACTACAGGACCCCGACACTCTTCAAAACTGCCGAGAACTCTGGGGCGCCTGGGTGGTTCAGTTGGTTAAGCATCTGCCTTCAGCTCAGGTCATGATCTCAGGGTCCTGGGATTGAGTCCCCTGTCGGGCTCCCTGTTCAGTGGGGAGTCTGCTTCTCCCTCTGCCACTCCCCCTGTTCGCGCTCTCTCTGTCTCAGATAAATAAATTAATATCTTAAAAAAAAAAAACTCTTGGGCGCCTGGGTGGCTCAGATGGTTAAGTGTCTGCTTTCGGCTCAGGTCATGATCCCGGGGTCCTGGGATCGAGTCCCGCATCAGGCTCCCTGCTCCTTGGGAGCCTGCTTCTCCCTCTGCCTCTCTCTCTCTCTCTCTCTCTGTCTCTCATGAATAAATAAATAAAATCTTTAAAAAAAAAAAAACTCTTGCGAATTCCCCCCCAAAACCCACATAAGTGGGTTATATCAGTCGCTATAATTGTAGTTACTGGTTAGTGTATTCAAAACTAAAACGTCAGGAAAGTCTTTAAATAATTATTTGTTAAATCCATTTAAAAATAACGGGCAGTGGGCTAGTTTTGGAAATGCCCAGGGCAGGGTGGTAAGCGCCATGCGGACGATCAGGCAGGGGGTGGTGAGGAGGCCGAGGCCCCCCGACCTGACCCGGATTACGCAACACCGTGATGTCACCGTCCCAGCACTGGCGAGGTCACCACTCACATGAGCGTTATATCATGTGCTTCCTGTGCTCAGAGAACAGGAAGCAGGTTCCCGAAGATAAACCGCACCCACCTTCACAGCAGCGGAAGGAGTCAGCGGCCCGAGTGCCCGTCGGTGCATGAATAATAAACACGCATGGTCTCTATACACAATGCGGCCTCGAAAGGGAAGTGTGGCCGGGCCGCCGGGGTGCGCCAGCCCCTGGCTCCGCGGGCCCCAGACGGACCAGGCTCGGCCACGCGCCGCTGGCAGAATCAAAGGCAGAGAGACAGACAGGAAAGGGATTTATTTCAGGGAGGCCGGCACCGGGAAGACAGCGGGCCAGCGTCCAAAGTGCGGAAAACACCTCCAGGTCTATAGGAGGAGAGTGTGGGCAGGTGGGCGGTGAAGGTCAGGTCCGTCCCTGTCTCGGGGTCGGTCCCGGGGCTCTCGCGGGCTCAGGGCCGTCCTGGCTGCTCGAGGGGGCGATTTCTGTTCCCATCACGGGATGCTGTGGTCTTTCGCCCGGGTTAAGAGATAAGCCGGAAAGAAGAACGTAATCGGCAAGTACAGACGGAGGTCAGAATGGAGGTGGTTGAGGTCCTCGCTCAGAAGGACGCCCGACACCTGCTACAACAGGATGCCCCCGGAGGACATCATGCCTGGTGAGATGAGCCGGTCACAAAAGGCCAGATGCTGTAAGACTCCTCTCATGAGGCACCGGAGTCTCAAGCTCACACAGACAGAGTCGATGGGGAGGGGGGAGGGGGACAAGGGGGGCTGGGGAGCTGCTGTGTGGTGGGGACAGGGCCTTGGCCCCCAGGATGAGGAGAGTCTCGGGGACGGGGACAGCTGTACTTGGTGCGCGTGTGTTTAATACCGCTGAGCTCTCGGCGGTCAGGACGGTAAGGTCTGTGTCCTGTGTGTTTTACCACAATCTGTAAGATTTCATTAAATAACAAAAAGAAATCTGTGATGGATTTACATGTTAAAACAGAAACAACAAGCCCAAAATGCAGTCTTTCACCCACAGGACTTGCCCCAGTTTCATCCTTTCCCAAGAATGTCACCTTTTATTTTTGACCTGAAACAGCAGAAACGCATTTGCCCACAGTTATGCAGACTTCAACTCCCAGCCAAAGTCTCCGTGTCTGTCCGCAGGGCCGCCCTGCCCCGGGGGCTCGGAGGAGGTTGTGCGTGCCCTCCCTCCCTCCCCCCGCCCAGTGCCTGCACCCTCTTGCTTCAGCCCCCTGTTCCTGCTCATGGAGGAGCCTCCCTCTGCTCGCCTCTCGGAGGAGTTCGGTAAGCATGCCTGGGGCTCTTCTGCTAAGCAAGGGCAACCTCCCATACCAAGACCCTTAGCTGCACCACATCTACAAAGAACTGCTTCCGACAAATACCGTATGATCTCATGCATGTGTGGAATTAAGAAACAGTGGGCGCCTGGGCGGCTCAGTCGTTAAGCATCTACCTTCGGCTCAGGTCATGATCCCGGGGTCCTGGGATTGAGCCCCACATCGGGAAGCCTGCTTCTCCCGCCCTCTCTCTCTCTCTCTCATGAATAAATAAATAAAATCTTTAAAAAAAATTAAAAAAGAAACAAAACAGATGAACATATGGGAAGGGGGAAAAAGGAGAGAGGGAGGCAAACCATAAGAGACCCTTAAGGAGAACAGACTGAGGGTTGATGGAGGGAGGTGGGTGGGGGATGGGGATTAAGGGAGGCACCTGTTGTGATGAGCGCTCAGTGTTATATGTAAGTGATGAACCACTGAATTTTACTCCTGAAACCAATATCGTGCTGTATGTTAACTAAGTAAAATTTAACTAAAACTTTATTTATTTGTTTGTTTGTTTTTAAAGATTTTATTTAGTCATTTGAGAGAGAGAAAGAGAGCATGAGCAGGGGAGGGGGAGGGTCAGAGAGAGGGAGAACCAGGCTCCTCGCTGAGCAGCTCCCTCCCAGCACCCCGAGATCATGACCTGAGCCAAAGGCAGATGCTTAATCCACTGAGCCACCCAGGTGCCCCTAAATAAAAATTTAAAGAAAAACAAAACAAATACAAGAACCTCTTTCTACGCAAGGTGACGTGTACAGGTTCTAGGGATCAGGGCCCGATATCTTGCGGGGACCCTTATCCAGTTCCCCACTGTTTCTGTCTCCCTCCGTGACTCAAAGCGTGTACAACTGTGCTCACAACATAGCAGATGCTCAGTTGTTCTTATTCTAGCCAAGTGTACTTTATTCTAAACAGTGTTTTCCAGGGTATGTTCATAACTTAATATGCTGAACCATTCTAACTTCTGTAACAATAAAGTAGCTTTGATAAGACAGTCCTCTTACGTAAATGGAGACATGATTTAATGGAATGACATTTCGTGAGCTCCAGGCAAAGCAAATGTTGAATTATCTTGTTTAAATTAAATGGCTCTTTTGTGCTCAGTAGTAAACATCACTGTGTCTGTCTCACTAACACAGTAGATTCGTTATAGTCTAAATTATACAATTCAACTACATGTAACTTGGAATTTAAGCTGGAACATTATTGAGATACAAGCCTGACCTTCACAACCACCCATGACTATTATTTTCAAATGACAAGACACTAGGAAAAATTTAACAGAATCTTATGTTTTCAACCGGCTAAACAAACCGCAAGCAATGGACAGACCCAGGTCTCAGCCTTGCTTTTCCACTTACCGGTGCGTCACCGTGGGTGAGAGATTCAGGTGCACTAGGACCCACAGCCCCCACTCACGTTCTCGAGAAGAGCAGGATGAGTGTGGACAAGCACGGAACATGTGCCTCTCGGTGGGCAGCCGGCCTTAGAAGTCCATTTGCGATCTGACAACCCCACAAGCCCACGCACACGATGCCCAGCATGAAGCACTAACCCTACGGGTGTGAGCCCCACTTGTTTCTTTTTTTTTAATCCTTATTTATTTTTTTAAGATTTTATTTATTTGTTTGACAGAGAGAGACACACAGAGAGAGGGAACACAAGCAGGGGGAGTGGGAGAGGGAGAAGCAGGCTTCCCACTGAGCAGGGAGCTCGATTCGGGGCTCGATCCCAGGACCCTGGGACCACGACCTGAGCCGAAGGCAGACGCTTAACGACCGAGCCACCAGGCGCCCCTACCCCACTTGCTTCTGTCCATCGCTTTGCGCCCTGAAAACCACCCCAGCTGCGTTCTGGGATTTGCTGCCCCAGCCCGAGGGGTCAAGGAAGAGGCATGAGCTGGACTGCAGCGGAGCCCGGCCCTCCATCGGGCACCTGCTGGTCAGCAGAAGCTCCGTGCCACATTCAGGCTGTGCAGGCTGGCGGGGGGCCGGGGGGGTAGCTGTCGCCGAACTGCACCAGGGACAGACAGCATGTGGATGACCAGGCTTCCTTCGAGGGGAAACAGACCACCTGTGGGGTGAGTGTCTGGGGGCACGGAACAAGGGCCAGCTCAGCAATCTGTGGCTCAGCGGACGGTGGTGCCAGAAGTCACAGAACGCGCGTCCACGCAGAGTGGGGGCGTTTCCTCACCGGCCTCTTCCGTGGGCTCACCGTTTACTCTGTAGACAAGAAGGTCACCTTTGAACAGGCTGAAACTTCCAGACCAGCATGACGGGGGGCATCTGCAGGATAAACACTCTGCCAGTCCCTTATCCAGGAAACAAGATGCCGGGCCCTAAACAACCCTTCCTTCCCTGTCGCTGACTTCCTGGCCCTCCCTCCTGTCAAGGCCCCCAACGTGCTGGTGAGTTGGGGACGTGCTGCCCCACCCAGGAGTCACCGAATAAAGCATACATCTACAAATTTGCTCGGATGACTTCTGTTTTTCAACAGACATAAATAGCCTATTTTTTTTTTAATGATAAATCACTGAATTTAAAAAAATAATAATTCAGTGAGGGAAAATAGCATCACTGTACATTTTTGCAAATCTCCTTCACGTTTGGCTGAAACAAAAGCATGGCATTCCCGTATCTGCTTCTGCACTCAATCTGCCACACGTGATGTGGCCCTTGGGAAACCCTCTAGCGCACTCATGAGAAATAAGAGTGGGAAAGGCACACCATGTGTTCGTGTGACTGATGTGGGAACAAAGGCAGAAGGAAAATGATTACATTCCCTTACTCCCTCCAGCCCATTGACAAGTCCTTGAAACAGGCAGGGTGCCCTTCCTCCAGGAGCTCAGCTGCCTCGATGTGGACACCTGGCTGAGGGCAAGTCCGACCCCCAGGATCCCGTAAGTCTACTTTAACGTAGAAAAATTCTTTTGGAAGCTTTATTTCAATCCTCCAAGATACGTTAGCAATCATCCCCCAAGCATATGGCCCGCTGATACGCGTCTGAAGGGTCTCCCGACTAGGATTTCACTAGACAGCAGTAAATGACCTTTTCTAACAGGAGCTGGCCTCCTCAAGGTCCTGGAAACCTTCCTTCCAAAATTTCTTAGAGACTTACACTGTCCCTAACCCCTTCCCAACTTGAAAGTATATAATGGGCCACCCCTCAAGACCCCAGTGCAGCACCTTCTGCCCACGGGTCGCTGTCCCCGTGCTTTAATAAAACCACCTTTGTGCACCAAAGACGTCTCAAGATGTCTTTCCTGGCCGTCGGCTTCTAACCCTAACATTCTTTCCTACATCATTACTATGAAAACCCTTTCTGCTTTCATCACACAATTGTTTGTACGTCCCTGTCCTCCCCACTAACTTGTAAACTGCAAGGGGGGGAGAACACTCATCGCTGCGGAGCACAGAGCCTGGTCTACAGGGAATGCTTGTTGAAGGAATGAACCAGATCTTTGCTACTCAAAATGTGATCCCTAAACCAACAACATCAGCATTGCCTGGGAATCTGTTATAAGCGCAGGATCTCAGGCCCTCCCCCAGGCCTCCTGAGTCAGAATCCGCATTTTAACAACATCCCTGGTGATGTGCGTGTATCCCCAGGTGATCTGTGTCAGCAGCACCGGACTGGAGAATAATACACCAAAGCCTCGCCAAGCAAATGTCGCTCCAGCCCCCGGTACGACCTCAGCACCCCCTAATCCCACACGAGCCAGACCCAGACCACACCATCGGCTGGTATCTATCATGGTTAACTCTCTTCGGTGTCGCCTGGGCCTGTGGCAGGCAGATGGTCCTCCAGAGACATCCGTGCCCTAATCCCTAGAACCTGTGACTATTATGTTGGCAAAAGGGATTTTGCAGATGAAATCAAGGTTACAGGCTTTAAATTAGGAAGATTAGCCTTGATTATCACCGGGCCCGAACTAATCCCATATACCCTTAAAAGTAGAGCCCTTTCTCCAGCTGGAGGCAGACAGACGGCGCAGAGGAGGACTCCCCACTTCCGCTGGAAGACGGGGCGGGGGGCGGAGGGGGACGCAGGTGGCCTTATGCTGCGAGACCCCAGCCCACGGCCAGCAAGGAACCAGAGCCCTCAGTCCCGCAACTGCAGGAACTAAACTCTGCCCAAGTTGGGATGAGTTTGGGAAGGATTCTCCCCCCAGAACCTGTACATAAAAGCCCAGGCCCTTGGGGCGCCTGGGTGGCTCAGTCCGTTGAGCATCTGCCTTCGGCTCAGATCATGATCCCAGGATCCTGGGATCGAGCCCCGTGTCGGGAGCAGGGAGCCTGCTTCTCTCTCTCCCTCTGCCCCTGCGTGTGCACTCCCTGTCTCTCTCAAAATGAATAAAATCATACATACATACATACCCGCCCAGGCCCACGGACCCCCAATTCCGGGCGTCTGAGACCTGAACAGAGGAATCAGCGTGCCCACCTGAGCACTGACCTCCAGAACGTGAGCTGATACATTGGCGTTGTTTTTAAGCCCCTAAGGTTGTGATCATTTGTGACAGCAGCCACAGTGACCCATCTGGGAATCCGGGTGCTGTGGGCACCATCATCCTCCCACACGGGGAAGGGGCTAAGGCTGTCACATGGCACGTGGCAGCCCGGGGCTGCTGGGTGGCTGCCAGAGCGGGCTCTGATGTCAGGTCTGCTGATCTGCAGCCCCCCACCCCAGCACCCCCACTGCCCTGCCCCCGCTGATGCAGGTCCCCCCACCCAGAGCACCATCCTGCCTTCCCAAACCCCACCCTTCTGCACTGTCCCTCCAGGAAGTCTTCCTTAATTTTCTCCAGCCCAGCACTTCATCTGCCCCATCTCAGGCCGGCCGATGGCTCATGCCACAGACCTGTGTCACCTCCCTCCCACGAGACCCCACACAGGCAGGACGCCTGGCGTCTCCTGCAGCTCCCAGCACCCCCGACCCACCAGCTCCGGGGTCAGGCCCGCTTCCAAGAGGGGCTGCAAAGAAGGGACTGAAGGGAAAACAGATAAGGCGGACTCCACCAACATTACCAACTCTGTGCCTCCAAGGACGTCATGGAGAAAGCTGAAGGACAACCTACAGAAGGGGAGAAATATTTTCGCAAATCACATATCTGGTAAGAGTTTAGTATCCAGAATATATAAAACACTCTTGCAGCTCAACAAAAAGACAGCGAGTAAATCAATTTTAAAAAATAAGCAAAGGACCTACACAGACATTTCTCCAAAGAAGATGGACAAATAGCCAACAAGCACATGAGAACATGTTCAACAACATTAGTCATGAAGGAAATGCAAATCACAACCACAATGAGATAGTGCTTCACACCCACTCAGATGGCTATGATTACAGCCCAAAAACCCCCAGAAAATCACGGGTCTCCACAAGAGAAACGGAGACCCACACTCACTGCTGGGGCACTGAGACAAGATGCAGTCTCTGTGGGAAAGGGTCTGGCAGGTGCTCAGGGAGGTAAACATGCGGTTCCCATGGGATCCAGTGATGCCCTGGCCAGGTGTCTCCCCACAAATGTTCCCAGCAGCTGCATCTGCAACAACCAAAAGGTGGAAACAACCTTGTCCACCAACAGAGGAATGAATACACAAAATGTGGTCTGTCCATACAGTGGGCTGTTATTCAGCCTTAAACGAAAATTGGGACACCTGGCGGGCTCAGGCGGTAGAGCGTGGGACTCTGGGTTTCAGCTTAGGTCATGATCTCAGGGTCATGAGATCGAGCCTCACGTCGGGCTCCCTGCTCAGCAGGGAGTCTGCTTCTCCCTCTCCTTCTGCCCTTCCCCACTCCTTCCTCATTCTCTCTCTCTCTCTCAAAAGAATAAAATAAAATAAAATATACTGATACGTGCTACAGTTTGGAACCCCAAACACATGATGTTAAGAAGCCACACACAAAATGTCACCTGGTATAGGATTCCCTTTATATAAAATGTCCGGAACAGGCAAATCCCCAGAGACAGAAAACAGATTCGTGTCTGCAGGGGAGTTTGGGGTGGAGGAAATGAGCAGTGGTTACTTCATGTGCGTGGGCTGTTCTAAAGGGATGATAAAGTTTTGAAACCAGATGGAGGTGGTGGTTGCACAACACTGTGAACGTGCTAAGTGCCCTGAACTACACACTTTAAACGTTTCATTTCATTTTATTTGAATTTCAGCTCAAAAAAAAAAAAAAAATAAGAGCGAAATGGGGTGCCTGGCTGGCTCGGTCAGGAGAGCAAGCGGCTCTTCATCTCGGGGTCGTGAGTTCAAGCCCCACGTTGGGCGTGGAGTCTACTTAAAAAATAAAAGAGGGAGAGAGAGAACTGAATGCAAGTATCCATTGAGAAGCACTCCAGCTGTGATCAGAAACGCTTTAGATCAGTTCGTGGCATATGCCGCTGAGTATACACTTCAGACCGGTGGGTTGTGAGCTGCCTAGATGTCCCGGCAGCCGGAAGACGCGGCAGCAAGAGAGAGGGAGTCTAGTCAGAGAGCTTCTCGGCCGGAGTGTCTCAAGCGGGGCCTCCCAGGGTCAGGAACACAAGGGGTCTGGCTGAGAGAGGAGGGGCCAGGTGTCAGATGAGGAAGGGTCCGAATGATGGCTGGCAGGGCCCCGGGGACCAGGCAGGTGCAGGGGAGGTATCTGGCCGGGGGTCACCCAGACGCACCAAGCACCGTGGCCATCTCGCCCCGCCGGGTCCCATCCCTCAGGCAGCCCCTCGTGAGCCCCCTCGCACCTGCAAGCGTGTATGTTCACTGTGCAAGTGTGACCCACACTCAGGCCAAGTGACTCATGCTAGAAACAGGAAAGGCCATTTCTCGTTGCCAGGACAGGGGCGGCAATGTGCTGCTCACACGGCCAGGGGCCCGGCCAACCTGCGGATCCTCTTCTGGGTCTGGGTCCTCCGCCGGTCCCACCTGCTGCTTCCTCTCCCTCGGTTTCCCCTGAGCCTCAAACCCAACCACAAACCCATACACCCGTTCCTGTTCCTCTCGTGCTGACTGCAACCCCATCAGGAGGGGAGCCCAGCACCTCCAAACCTCCCTCATCCGGGACCCAGGGCCCTTCAAATGTCACCTTTAATGCCCCAGCCTGTCACCATCGGACTCAGAATGAATGATGTCAGCTACTGCGGCTGTTGCTGCTGCATTTACATTGTGCTTGCTGTATACCAGGCCCTGGACGTGAGCCCCAGCACCCTGGTATCTCCACTGTGGAGGGCAAGGTACAGGAAACCTGACTTTCAAAATACCTAACCACCAGTATAGCCTGGCCCCTGACCACTCAGACTAACAGCCTAACGGGTACAAGCTGGCTGAAAATCAACCAGCTCTGCGAGACGCTCTCCAAAACAGTAAGGGAGAAAGCATAACAGTGTGTGGTGCACATTATTAATTCGGGGATTCTGGAAGAGGAAGCTTCTGTAGAGGAGAGAGGACAAGACAGGAGAACAGAGAGAGAGCTGGGGGTTGTGCCCGGCAAGGAGCTCACTTGTGGACTGATGAGGACTGCAGTGGTGGTGGACACTACAAGCAGAATAGGGATGTATCATAGGAGGTCTTAAGTGACAGGCAAAGGAGTGTAGACAGTGAGAATCTGTGGACAACAAGAGATTGAAGGAGGCTCTGTAGGAGAAATGACTGGAGGCAGACATGCTCTGGGCTCCAGCCCCCGAGCTCCTGCTTCCCCTAGATGCAAGAGCAAAACCAACTGAGCAGGGGAAGTGTGGGAGGTTGCAGAGAAGTCCAGAAACTGCTGCTCCCTCATAGGGCCGGGATTAGGGTGGACGAAGTGAGACACATCCCTCGGGTGCAAAATGGAAGGGAGTGCCAAAAAAAAAAAAAAGAACAGAGTAATCAAGATAAATTATATTTGAGTGCAATATTTTTAAAAATAAAAAAATTAATGCCAAAAATCTGTGATGAACAAAATATCACTAATAACTAAAACAATGATGGGATCTAACCATTCCCTCCTACGACATAACCTACTGCCTTTGCCCCAGTCCTGGCTTTGACGAACTGCAGCTTCTGGACTTGGCTGCGAGCCTTCACATTTCTGGCTGCAGCATCTCCAGGGCATAGCCAAGGGTGCTTGCGGTCTTCTCAGCGCACAAATGATGACTTCTCTTGCACTCAGAAGACATTTCCAGGGTGACTTCTCTAGCCCACAGCCCAGGTGGTAACCAAGATGACTAAGCAGAGTGTCTCCTGGTGGACGATGGAATAAGCAAGAGGTTTGAGTTCCTATGAACCTCCCTGATGCGGACTTACACCCCTCCTCTATTCCTTACCTTTCCCACTCGGCAGGCCCTTTTGTCACTCACCTCTGTATCTATCCGTCCATCTTTCATCCACCCCTTCCTTCCATCCATCCATCCACCCATCCATCCATCCATCCATCCATCCATCCACCCATCCATCCATCCATCCATCCATCCATCCACCCATCCATCCACCCATCCATCCACCCATCCACCCATCCTTCCATCCTTTCATCCATCCATTCACCCCTTCCTTCCATCCATTCTTCCATCCATCCATCCACCCACCCATCCATCCATCCATCCATCCATCCATCCATCCATCCACCCTTCCATCCATCCATCCATCCATCCACCCCTTCCTTCCATCCATCCATCCTTCCATACATGCATTTATCCATCCACCCCTTCCTTCCATCCATCCATCCATCCAACCATCCATACATCTATCCTTCCATCGATCCACCCAACCATCCTTCCATCCATCCATCCATCCTTCCATCCATCTATCCATCCACCCCTTCCATCCATCCTTCCATCCATGCATCCTTCCATCCATCCACCCATTCTTCCTTCCATCCATCTATCCACCCACCCCTTCCTTCCATCCGTCCATCCATCCACCCATTTATCCATCCATCCCTTCCTTCCATCCAGCAATCCATCCATCATCCATCCATCCATCCATCCTTCCATCCATCCATCCACCCATCCATCCATCCACCCATCCATCCATCCTTCCGTCCATCCATCCATCCATCCATCCATCCATCCATCCATCCATCCCTCCATTCATCCATCCATCCATCCATCCTTCCATCCATCCATCCACCCATCCATCCATCCACCCATCCATCCATCCTTCCGTCCATCCATCCATCCATCCATCCATCCATCCATCCATCCATCCATCCTTCCATCCATCCTTCCATCCATCCACCCTTCCAACCAGCCAGCCAGCCAGCAAGCAATGGCCCCTTTTATCCACTCAACCATCATACATGCACCTCTACAGTCATCTGCCCAATCACTCAGCCAAACCTCTGTCTGCCTACCGCACAAAATCAGCATGTGGGTGTGGGTGAAGCTCCACCACCTACCAGTACACCTACCAAACTTCTCTATGCCTCACCTTCTTTACCTGGGAAGTGGGTACATGTACACTCCAACAAGCTTCACGGGGTTGTTATGAGCCTGGAACAACACAATCCATGTCAGTGGTAGCTATGAGATCACACTGTTAACGCAGTTTCTACTATTACAAGATGCCAGAGCCAGGGTGCAGAAATTTATCTGGCAAGGACTCACTCAGTTTATCTCCTAAGAGGTTGACTCTGACAGGTGATCTGGAAAACCAGTTAAACCTGTAGGTAACAGCTGGGGATGAGCAACAGATGTGACCTAAAAAAAAAGGGATAAACAGAGGTGGGGCAGGCAGGCTGCAGTCCCAAGAACAGTAAGTGGGAGGCTTGAGGCATGCAGGTGGTCACCCCAGAATCCAGGAGCTGTGGTTTGGTTGGATGCCTGGCCCCTGCTGGTGCCTCAGGGGAGTGCAGACCCGGCCGGTCAGGAAAGTAGGAAGGCCTGGGGTTCGCTGTCATCCACCTGCTCCCGCGGGGCCGATGCCTACTTTTGAAGAGAATTCTGGATTCAGTCGGCCAGCAGTTCAAACCCCAGCTCCGTCACTTGGTTGTGTGGCCTTGGGCAAGTTGCCTATGTGTTTCAGTCATTTCGTCTGTAGAATGGGGATAAATAGTGAGCATTAAGAAAGTTTGTTCACAAAAAGCAGTTGGCACTGGGTCTGTCACATCCCTGAAGGCGGTAATGACTCCTGAGTGGGGAGGGTAAAAGCTGCTCCCGTCTCTTAGCCTCCCAGACCCCAGAAGTGCAAACGCGGGCCAGCCTCCTCACCCGCCACCTGTCTCCAGAGGCGCCAGTTAACCTGAGCATTTCACCTGGTGCGCTGGTGGCCCACTGCTGCCTAACAGTCACTGTCAACTTCAAACGACACAAATACACGATCCCACCGCTCTGAAGGTTAGACGTCCATGCGGATCTGGCGGGCTCCTCTGCCCTCGGTCTCACACGGCCAAATTCAAGGCGTCAGCCACACTGTCTTCCTTCTGGAGGTTCTAGGAACGAGTCCGCTCCCCAGCCAATTCAGGTTGGTGGCAGAACTGTTGGCTGGTGGGACTGAGGTCCCTGCCTCCCCAAGAGCTGTCGGCTGGGGCCGTTCTGTTTCTGGAGGCCGCCCACGTTCTTGGCCCCCCCTTCGAAGCAGGTGATGGCGGGCAAAGCCCTTCTTGGGATTCAAGCTCTCGGCCCTCCTTCTGGCTCATCTCTCTGACTCTTCCGCCTTCCTCTTTGGCTTTGAAGGGCCCACGCGATTGTACTGGAGGCCTCAGATAATCCAGGACCACCAGTTAAAGTCAGCTGACTCAAAACCTTAATTTCACCTGCAAAGTCCCTTCACGGCAGTGCCCGGATTGTGCCTGGTTGAATAACCCAGGACAGAACCTTCAGACTTCTGCCCACCACCCCGGCCCAGCAGGGCTGTGTTGCCAGCGCCAGTCTTCAACCCCACCTCTGTGGAAGCACAGATGACCAGAACTATGGAGAAGCCCTCACATGGGTGAGGCCCAGTGGGAGCCAGACATGCAGACAAACACCATGAAAATGGGTGCAGGTAGCCAAGGACGGAGAGTACAAGACTGAGCCCAGGTTTGGGGCGAGTCACTACAATGGTGTGAACCACCTGCTTAGGTCCCACAATAGATCTGCAGTAGGACGAGAGCCAAACACTAGTCTCTAACTGACCAAGCCAGTGCCTTCACACCGCAGCTCAGACCCTCTGGAATGATCAACGAAAGACGGTCACCAGGGACCCAGCACAGGGCAAGCCTGGGGTCTGAGATCATTAGGGCCCTTGGTCCCGCCACACTCCAGGCAACTGGGATGAGCAGGAAGGTGAGGAGCTTCCTGCCCACCCAAAGGACAAAACGCCTGCAGAGAGAGGACCCCTTTCTCCCAAGGCCAGTGACTTAACTGCAAATAACAATGCAGGGTATTCTCTGAGATCCTTGCCTCAAAGTGCATGCGGAGGGGCATCCAAACAAGGGCAAAATCATAAACTGACAAAGATCTGCTCTCTCTGCAAAGATGGTCTGGACTGCTGGTTCTCCAGCCGAGGCAGTGTCGCGTGCGCATGCTGTACAGAGATCACCCAGAGGCCCTTTAAGTGCACATTCCTGGGCCCTACCCACCATTCAGATCCCAGGAGAGAGACTCAAGAACCTGCTCCCCTGGGGCCTCAGAGGCAGGGCTGGGCTGAGCCCTTTGGGAGAGAAAACCTCAGCTGGAGGAAGGGCGGGAGGTGAGGGGGAGGGTGTGGGGGGAGGGGCGGAGGGCTGAGACAGGCCAGCCCCAAGGGCTTTGACCTCACCAAAATGCCTCTGGCAGCAAAAAAGCAGAATGACAGACTGCAGTAGATCAAACCTGGGCTCAGACTCCCTCTGCACACCGACTAGGAAAGTTAAGGATGTAGGAAAATGTTGGGGTTCAGAGCCCACAGCCGAGAAAGACTTCTTGAGACATCTTTGGTGCGCAAAGGTGGTTTTATTAAAGCACGGGGGACAGCGACCCTGGGCAGAAGGAGCTGTACTGGGGTCAGGAGGAGTGGCCTATTATACACTTTCGAGTTGGGAGGGGTTAGGGACAGTGTAAGTCTCTAAGGAATTTTGGAAGCAAGGTTTCCAGGATCTTGAGGAGGCCAGCTCCTGTTAGAAAGGTCATTTATTACTGTCAAGGGAAATTCTAGTCAGGAGACCCTTTAGATGGGGCTCCTGGGCGGCTCAGTCGGTTAAGCATCTGCCTTCGGCTCAGGTCATGGTCCCAGGGTCCTGGGATGGAGCCCTGCATTGGGCTCCCTGCCCCACGGGAGTCGGCTTCTCCCTCTCCCACTCCCCCTGCTCTCTCTCTCTCAAATAAAAAGAATCTTAAAAAAAAAAAATGTGTATCAGGGGGCCATATGCTTGGGGGATGATTGCTAACATGTATCCTGGGGGGGTTGAGAAAAAGGACGTTTCCAAAGGAACTCTCTGTTTAGACTCACAGGATCCTGTGGGGTTGGGATAGTGTTAAGCTGAGATTGCCTTTTGCCCTTAGCAGAGTGTCTGGTGAGGCAGCTGAGCTCCCAGAGGAAGCCCCCTTGTTTCCCACATCAGTTACCAGCCACTCTGGAGCCTCAGTTTCCCCATCTGTAAAATGGGAGTGAAGGTGGGGGGTCAACAACATGCACTCTGCTAGGTGAGGCTGTAGGTGAATATGCCCCCTGGGGGCGGACAGGGAGGGGGGGGTTTCGGGGGTGGGGGTGGTAGCGGGCAGGGAGAGGGCGAGCTCCGGGGCTCCGGGCGGGCAGGGAGAGGGCGAGGTCAGGCCGTGACCGCCCCCGCAGCACCCCCGCCCGCCGCGGGCCCCCTCCTGGCACGGCAGCAGGAAGGGGCGGTGGGGCGGGCGGCGGAGGGCAGGTGCGTCCGATTCCCCGGCGGGCCGGGCACGCAGGGCTGTCCCCGGAGCTCCGCCCCCGGAGTCCGGGAGTCTCGCCCCCGGGGCCCCGCCCCCGCCCCCGCCTCGGCCTCGTTCCCGGGCGCCCGCAGCCAGTCTGCGGGCCGAGCCGCCGCGATGTGGGTCGTGTTGCCGCTGCTGTGCGCGGCCGCGGGGCTCCTGGGACCCCCGGCCTGCGGAGCTACCGACCTCTACGCGAGCTCCTTAGGTACGGGGAGGGGGCGCCGCGGGAAAAGGGCCTCGCAGGGCCGGCTGGGTCCTCGGAGGACTGCGCGGTGGGGGGCACCTGGCTGGGGGCAGCGGGACAGGGCCTTTCCGCGGCCCCGGGACCAGGGCCTCTGCGCGTGGGGACCCGGGAGGGGTGAACTGCGTTATGGGAGGGGCCGGGAGGAGGGGGAGGTCTCAGAGGGCGTCTTGCGTGACCAGAGGAGCGGTGGGCTGGGGGTCCAGGGTTTCCCTGGCGCAGGCTGCTGAAGGGCTTGGAATGCCAGAGAAGCCCGCAGCCCCCGTGCGTCCACGCCCAGCCTGGGGGCATAGAGGACTTCGATGCCCCCTGCCAGTGTGAGCAGGGGCTTTCCAGCCTTTCTGGTAACTTCCCGGGGATCCCCATGGGCGCCTTGAGAGTCTTTCTGTAAAATGGGTTGGCTGGACTGTGGCCACAGCGACGTCTGTTCTAAGCCCTGAAACCCGAGGGTGTCTCTCCCAAGGTGTCGGACACCAGGAGTCCCCTGTAGGCCACGTGCGCTGTGCCGGGTCCAGCTGCGCTGTTCTTGCAGCCCTTGCCCTGCTGGGGGTCTAGGCACCTCCCCAGGCTGGAGGCCCTTCCCTGTGGGTCTTCCTGCTTCCCTGCTGCGGCCCACCCTCAGCCCACCACCTGCAGGCTCTGAGCTCACAAGACCACCTGCCCTACTCACCCTGGGCACAGAGAAGGGTTGTCGGAGAACAGCCTGGAGACAGGATGAAGGTCCCTGAGGCTCAGAATCTGCTCACTCTTCTCTGCTCATTTGTACAAGAAGGGCCCCCAGTCTCGCAGACCTGGGGGCCGGGAGCAGGGCAGCTTCGGGCCATCCCCCACCTAAGAAAGGCCTAGTGCCCCGGGGCTTTGCTTCACCCCGCCTGTGTTGGCGCCGAGTCCATCCCAGCTCCAGAGCAGGGCTCCGTAAGCTTCTTCGGTCAAGGGCCAGATGGTAAATATCGTGGGTCACACCCTCTGTGCAGCAACTCCTTAACTGGCCCTTGAGAACAGCCAGAGTATGCAAATGAATGAACCTCACCGTGTTCCCGTAAACTTTTATTTATGCACACTGAAATTTGAATGCAGATGCTTCGTCTTACAAAATGTTAATATATTTTTTTCAATCTTTTGAAAGTATAAAAAAAAAAAAAACATTTTTCAGTTTGCCATCATTTTCTGACCCCTGTTCTCCGGGCTGCCCACCCCAGTCCCCCAGACAGGGCATACATAAATGTACTTCTCCCAGAAGTCACAGTGGATTTGAAATGGGTCTGTCTGAGGTTGGGGCCGTGGGCTCAGCAACAGATCCTTCTGGTCCAGCCCAAGAGCATCTCTAGCTTTTTCTTCCACTGACCTCCTGTGAATGAGAAATAGCCTGGGCTTGTCATGCCTGCATGTCGCTTTTGAAATATCCCAGAGGTGAAGGCCAGTGGGTTGTCCTGAACTCTATCCTGCCTGAAATCCTGCTGGGTTGAGGTCTGTCTTCCTCTGAAGCCATCCCACTGCAGCAGGGCCCTGTAACCAGGATTGGGGATCCTACAGTCTTCGCAGGATTGTCCTGGGGGAAACGGGCATTTCTTCCCCAGGGAAAATGGCTGTAGCTTGGTTCCTAGGGTAGATGTGTGCCCCACAAAGGGAAATCAGAATGCTGAGCAGCATGATCTCCAGCCTGGGGAGTGGGAGGAGTCCCTGGAGAAACACAAAGAAATTCCAAGTGACTGTGGGCACGGAGAGGGGATCCGTGTCCAGCCCCTTTACAAACATCCTCTTTGCCAAAACCAATCTGTGCCTCTCATTCCTCCTGAATCTGAATTTGTGGTTCTAAACACATCAGGAGCAGCAAGAGACAGACGGTAACAAATCTTCTTCAAAACTGTTGTTGGTTCTTCAAGGAAACTGAAATTGAAGAAGAGAGGACCTCACCGAGGTATCAGCTGATGGGGTCTTAGAGCGTCATGTGATTGAGGCGTAGGAATGGAGAAACCTTGCTCTAAAAATTGCCTTCTTGGGTGCCTGGGTGGCTCAGTCGTTAAGCGTCTGCCTTTGGCTCAGGTCATGATCCCAGGGTCCTGGGTTCCCTGCTCTGCGGGAAGCCTGCTTCTCCCTCCCCCACTCCCCCTGCTTGTGTTCCCTCTCTCACTGTGTCTCTCTCTGTCAAATAAATAAATAAAATCTTAAAAAAAAAAAAATTGCCTTCTTTTCCTGGAAGCAATAAGTAATTAGGGATTTGCTTATTTAGCAGGATTTCTGAGTCTTTTGACCTATTAAAAAACAAAGACCAGGGGCATCTGGGTGGTTCAGTCAGCTGAGCGTCTGCCTTCAGCTCAGGTCATGGTCCCAGGGTCCTGGGATCGAGCCCCGCGTCAGGCTCCTTGCTCCGCGGGAAGCCTGCTTCTCCCTCTGCCTCTCCTCTCCCCACCACCCCGCTCATACATGCATGCTCACTTGTGCTCTCTCTCTCTCAAATAAATAAAATCTAAAAAAAAAAAAAAAACAAAGACCAGAATTAATGCTGACCCCTTAAAAAAAATAAAAAGGAAATATTCACCCATGAATTTATAAGTCCATGAGGGGGTTTTAGTTAGTAAAGTCCTGTTGATCTCATTAAGAGATGCATTTCTTTTCTCTTTTTTTTTTTAAAGATTTTATTTATTTATTTGACAGAGAGAGACACAGCGAGAGAGGGAACACAAGCAGGGGGAGTAGACCATGACCTGAGCTGAAGGCAGATGCTTAACGACTGAGCCACCCAGGCGCCCCTTCTTTTTTCTTTTTTAAAAGATTTATTTATTTATTTTAGAGGGAGAGCATGGAGGGGAGGGCGGGCAGAGGCAGAGGGAGAGAGAATCCCAAGCTGACTCCACGCTGAGCGGAGAGTCTGACATGGACCTTGATCCCACGACCCTGAGATCAGGACCTGAGCCAAAACTGAGAGTCAGACCCTTAACCGACAGAGCCCCCCAGGCGCCCCAAGTGATGCATTTCTGATACAAGTTTACTTTTTATGTTTGACAATTACTTTTCATAATGTATAATATATTTGAAATATTTTAATCAGTTGGGGTGTTGATGAGGAGTATTCAATTCAGAATAAATTCATACAATGTTCAGAGATGTGTGAGTCACGGGAAGCAAAAGTAATTTCAGTGTATGCTTTTTGTCCTTGTGGCTGCATCAAAGGATGCTAGGGCATCCAGTGTAAACATACGCTTCCTTATGTGCGTCTTACTGACGGCGGGCATCAAATCAGATGGTACGCGGATTCCCTCAGCTAGCTTTAAAAGAAGGATGTGGCAGTCTTATTTTAAAATGACAATATTTAGGGGGCGCCTGACTGGCTCACTCCGTAGAACGTGTGACTCTTACTAATCTCAGGATCGTGAGTTCAAGCCCCATGGTGGGCGTGGAGCCTACTTAAAATTTTTTTAAAAATTAAAATGACAGTATTTCCAATAAGCTGGAATACATTCTTTGTGGTTGTTTAAATTTAGGATGAAATTTTAGGTAATTCAGACACACACAAGGGCAGGTAATCGGGGGGGTCCTTCCACAAATAGCAGGCCAGCCTGCTTCTGTGCCCCAAGTCGGCTGGGACAGAGGGCACCGGACACGGCAAAGTCCAAGGTACTTGTTAGCTGTCCCTTGAAGAAAAAATATGCTGACCCTCGGGGTATAGGTTTTTTAACTAACTGCGTGTTGAAATATATCATACAGTAAAGTACACAAGTCATTAAATCACGTTTCTTTGAATTTCCACAATCCACGCGCCGTTGTATGAGCAGAAGCAGGTGCAGACGCCCGCCCTGGGGACATCCCCTGTCCCGACTGTCGGGAGTTACCTTAGTTGCCGCCACCCCTGCGGGACGAGCCGGACTTCTGCATTCTGCACGCCATTTTTGGTGCCTTCAGTGTCACCTAGTTTCCTGAAATGCAAATCGGCTCCCAAGTGCCCTGCTTGGCCAAAGGTTCTACTTCCTGGCCAGGCGCCCCGGCCTCATTTCTTTCTTTCTTTTTTTTTCTTTTTACAGAGAAAGTTCACTTCAAGTCATGGATGGTGCAGGTCAGTGCTCAGCTTCTCCCTGAAGCTTTTCATTCCTCTGTTGCCTGTTACCTGACCCGACTGGGCCAGATTGGAGGCAGTGGGAAAGGCTCTTCCCAGCCCACACCCCTGGGTCTCTCGGGACTGGGAATTGGCCAAAGTGGGAAAGATCCAGTTAGGTCCACGCCTTCCAGAGAGTTGTCCCCAGCGGTGAAGGTGGCTGGCAGCCTTCCAGCCTTGGGACCCGCGTCCGTATTTTGTGTTCAGGGACATTGCGTGTTGGCCGCAAAATTAATTGGAGAACTCTACTGCACATGCTTTTGCAAAAGGGTGATTTTTGCCAGAGACGGGAGCCAGCCCCCGCCGTGGCGTCCGTGGAGGGCCTGCACTTGGCGTGTCTCTTCACCAGGGCCTGTGGGATGCTGGCTGATTTCGGGCAGCTGCGAGGCTTTGGGCTGGCCTCGGGTCCCTGGAGGCCCGGCGTGTGCTTTGTAACCTCCTGACTTTCACAGCTGAGACCCGCAACAGTGTCCTGCCTCCTAACGCGGCTTTGGCTCCAGAACTGTGCTGGAAGGAAGACCTCCGTCCCTCCTCTTAGAAAACAGACTGTCTCCTTCTGGTGAGCTGCATCTTGCTTCCGTGACTTACCGCTGATGTGTTTTGTTTTAGCACCAAAAGAAATACAGCTCAGAGGAATACCACCACAGGCTGCAGACGTTTGTCGGCAACTGGAGGAAGATAAATGCCCACAACGCTGGGAACCACACATTTAAAAGTACCGTGGGCTTGCCCTTCCTCCAGGCTCCTCGCGGCCGCGTCTCAGAAACCAGTGATGACTGAAGGCCCACCGGGGACTTAGGGTGGAGGGATGGTCAGAGCGCAGGGCCCGAAGCCGTACTGAGCTGATCTCAGGTTCTGGCTCTGCTGTTATTCTCGGAGATTCCGTGAAGCTCGGGGCCGGTGGCTGGCTGGGTGGTCGCAGAGTTTACGGGAGACCCTGTACAAGCCCCACCTGTTCCTGCCAGCCCCGGGTCTGTCCCGGACACCGAGCCCTGCCCTTGGACTGCTGGGTGGCAGAAACGGGCTCTGCCCTCGGACACACACGCAGCCTCAGCCACGTTGTGAATGTGGGCAACAGGCATAGATGGGGGGAAGTGGTGCCTGAATCTCATTTGTGCCCAGCGCTCTGTGGGACCGTGGGGGGGCCGACGAGCGTCTCACGTTCTACCCGGCTGTCATGGGGAGATGCGAACCCTCCCCGCCCCGGGACAATGTGGGGACCGGAGGGGGTGCAGGTAGGAATGCACCTGGGCAGGTGTCGATGCTCCTCGCTGGGACGCCCACCGGACTCTCCGGGGGGGGTCTACACGCTGGGTGCCCGGGCCCCACCACACGCCACCTGCACCCACAACCCCGCCGTGCAGCCCAGACGTGGGTAGCTCTGAAGCCCAGAGAACGTTGACCTTGGTATATTCCATTAAATTACATTTAAAACCTAAAAAGAAGCCAGTTGCTGCAGCTAGAAATAGGACCCAGGTTAACTTGGGGTTTCTTGGTTTTCTTCTGTTTCTTTATATGACTGTCTTATTGAGCGTCTCTTTTTTCTTTGGGTTTTTTTGTTTTTCCTTCTCTTTTTCAGTGGGGCTGAACCAGTTTTCGGACATGAGCTTTGCTGAAATAAAACTCAAGTATCTTTGGTCGGAGCCTCAGGTAGGTGTCGTTCCTTGTGACCAATCTGACTTCCCACTCAGACCTTTGGAATAAGTTCAGAGTCCGGCTCGGCTCCCAGCCAGACTGCTCCCCACCCAGCTTCGGGGGGCCGCAGGTTCCTGGGGAGTCAGGCGGCCCCCAGCAGTTCCTCAGTCCACGCCCCTGGCCTCAGCCACGTGGGCCCCGAACTTAGGGCTGCCAGAGGAAACACAGATGCGCAGTTAAAACAATTTCAGAAATAAAACTGAATTTCAGGTAAATAACACCTAGCCTTTCAGGGTAAATCCATCATGAATACCGGGCAGGACATACTTACGCTATAGTTACTCCTCGTTTATATGAAGTTAAAATTGAACTATGGGAACTGTGTTTTTATTGGTTAAATCTGGCTCCCTGGTCCTCGCCGCCCCCCGCCCCCGGTGCTCCCAGGGCGACAGGTCATCCAGCATTTGGACCAGCAAGTGGGGGCAGGACGGTTCTTACAGAGATGGTCTTTCTCATGCTCTCTTGGTGATTCTGTTTTAATTGCACACTTTTCTGTCAAAAAGGTTTTTTGTTCTCCTGAAAGAATTGTATTTGGTCCTTCCAGAATTGCTCAGCCACCAAAGGTAACTACCTTCGAGGGACTGGTCCCTACCCGCCCTTTGTGGACTGGAGGAAAAAAGGGAAGTTTGTGTCACCGGTGAAAAATCAGGTATGGGCCGCCACCCCCATCCTTGGTCCGTAAAATAGCCTCATTCGCAGACAGTACACCAGGAAGAGAACCTCAGAAGGAGCCCTGAACTGTGGCAGGCGTATCCCCAGCTCTGCTTCTCCTCGTCCTCCCTCCAGCTGCGCTCCTCTGAAAGGCTGGGAGGTTATGAGGTCCGTGGGCTGCTCTGGAGGAAGAGACGGTCCCTCTTTATTGGACTGCAGTTCACCTGCACCCCTGCCCGGAGTTGCCACTGGCCCAGGCCTCAGAGTCGCCCGAAACGTCATATTCCCTATGCCCTGAGAGATGGGACAGCGGGGCCCCCGCTCTGCAGGGCCCGGCCCAGCCGCTTTCCCTCCGGGTGGTGGCGGGAGCTCAGCGGGCAGCGATGCCAGGCTCCGGACGCACTCTGGCCGCGGGGAACAGCGTGTGTCCCACGTTCTGCACCCACAGGGCTGCGGACCAGGCGGCTGGCTCTGTGCCGGAGGGTCTGAGCCCGCCCCCTGCTGTCTCCTCTGCCCACTGTGTTCCTCCCTCCAGAAGGATGTCACCCTCTTACCTCCAGAAAATGGGAGGAAGGTTACCCTCCTGGAGACACTGGCCTTCCCACTGAAAGTCTCCCTGAGAAACATGTTCTCCTTGTCCTTCAAGCCGGGGGGTGGGGGGGGGGCACGGCATCCTCTCCTCCCAGGCTCGGGGTTCCCGGAGCCTGCGAGAGATCTGGACGCTTACCCCAGCACCCGGGAGCCAGAGTGACTCCCCTCCCAGCACCAGGGGCAGAACAAAGCCGCGCTCTCCCCTACCACCCAGACGCAGTTTTTAGACCATCTAAGAATCCCAGGACAGTTGGGGCCCCTGGGTGGCTCCGTCGTTAAGCGTCTGCCTTCGGCTCAGGTCATGATCCCAGGGTCCTGGGATCGAGCCCCGCATGGGGCTCCCTGCTCGGCGGGAAGCCTGCTTCTCCCTCTGCCCACTCCCCCTGCTTGTGTTCCCTCTCTCGCTGTGTCTCTCTGTCAAATAAATAAAATCTCAAAAAAAAAAAAGATTTTATTTATTTGAGAGAGAGAGAATCCCAAGCAGATTCCTGCTGAGTGCAGGGCCCGATGTCACGACCCTGAGATCATGACCTGAGCTGAAACCATGAGTCGGCCACCTAGTCGACCGAGCCGGCCAAGCGCCCCAAGAATCCCATGACAGTTTAAAACAGCAGGTTTTCAGTGTGGAAGCCTGAACATGCTCACTCTTGGGCAGGTAGGCAGAGACGTCCGTCAGGCAGACTGGGCCGCCTGGCTGTGGGGGCTGGACGGAGGCGGTCACCCGTAGGCTCGCGGCATCTCGCCGTGGCCACTGTGTGATGTAGACACAGCAGCAGGATCTAACGTTAGCTCGGCCACCCCTCGAGGGCTTCCCACTTCACAGAGGAGCAAACAAGGGCGAGGGGCTGGCCCGGCGGCCAGGTAGACGGGGGACACAGGCAACTCCAGAGCAGGTCTCCGCTCCCAGGCCAGCGCCCACGGCTCGGCCTGCTCTGCCACCTTCAGCCGGGCCAGGCCCAAGCCTGGACCGGCCAGAGACGCTCACACAGGGTTGTCCCTGTACTGACGGAAGGATGTGGGACAGAGACCAGGAGGGAGGCCCGCAAGCCGAGAGGACTGACCTGAGGGCAGGGAAGAGCGTGGGTGGTGAGAGGGATTCGGGAGGCAGAACCGTCCGGCGAAGAGACAGACGAGCCAGCAGGACCACATCTGCACCTCTGACGGCCCTGGGAGTCAGGCACGAGGCCCCGTTTTCCAGATGGTGGAGCGGAGGTTGAGCGGCGGGAAGTGACCCCCTGGCTCTCACAGTGGGCACGTGGCAGAGCCGGGACTGGAACCGGGCAGGCAGGCAGGCGGGCTCCGGCGCCCGACCCTCGCGTCCAGAGCCTGGCCCGTGACTGTGGCAGGAGGTGGGGCGAGCCCAGCAGAGGCAGGTGTCTGGGCCCGGATGGAGGTCGGGGCTGGTGCCAGGCTTGAGGAGTTGCTAGTTTAAGCGGGAGGACTGTGGGTGGAATGAGGTTGGGGGGGCGGCGGCAGAGAAGGTTCTGGAAACAAGACTTGAGTGAGTCCTTCTGAGAAAGCCTGGGGAGGAGAGGAGCCGGCATAAGATCCAGACGCAGAGGGAAAGCCAGCAACACACAGAATGGCCGGTGGGCTTGGTCTGCGAGGGGCCGGGACTGGGCGGGCACTGGTGAGGCTGGTGAGGCTGGTCACCTCAGTGGCGACGTGGAGGACCCTAGCCACACAGGGCCCGCAAGGGTCAGCATGGATGGGAGCCTGGGCTTCTCCCAGGCCTGCGTCCTGGGGTCTCCGTGACCGACCCCAACCCTGGCCTCTGTAGGGCGGCTGCGGCAGCTGCTGGACCTTCTCCACCACGGGGGCCCTGGAGTCCGCCATCGCCATCAAAAGTGGGAAGCTGCTGTCTTTGGTAAGCAGTCTGCCGCGGGGGTCACCTCCCGAGGTCACAGCTTCGCCCCAAGGCCTGACGGGGGGGCCAGGGGGGCTTCAGGTGGGGGTGCTGTTTCCCTGGACATCAGGCGCCCCAGCCTCATGGACATTTGGCCTGCGAAACCGGACGCCCGTTTTCCTAGAAAGAAACGCGGCTTGTTGAGGAGGCAGCCCAGGGCTCTTCCCGGTGGGTCCCGCTGGTCCTTGTTTGGCACCCGAGGCCTTTGGAGAGCGGAGCTGGGGGGGGGGGGCAGGCCTCTAGGAGCTGTGCCCTGCCCAGGCCTCCCCGAGAGAGGGCCAGGGCCTGTGTGTCCAGCCGCTGACCCCAGGGCGAGGGGCGAGGGCGGTTGAGGGCCTCGAGGGGAGGCAGAGCAGGGTCCGCAGCGGGCCTGGGCGGCGTCCAGCCCTGCTCTGCACCCCGTGCCTTCTTGCAGGCAGAACAGCAGCTAGTGGACTGCGCCCAGAACTTCAACAATCACGGCTGCCAAGGGTACGGCCCTGACTGCGCGTGGGCCCGGAGCCCCCCTCCCTCCCCACGATGGCTTCTGTCCCGCCCAGCACAGCCCCACCCCACACACTGTCACGAACGGGACGGTCACCTCACATGCCTGGGGTCCCTCGGCCAGAACAGGGCCCTACCTCCACAGTGTCCCCCAGCCCTCTCCCCCCCGTGCACGTGGCTCCATTAGCCCCCGAGGCCAGCGGCCAGGTCACCACATGGGTCTGGCTGGCCTTCCCGCACCGAGGGAGCTCCAAGCAGCTCAGCTTCGCCGGCTGTGAGGGACCCTCTACGAGGTGACGTGCTCGGGCCTGAAGGCTGTGTCTTTATTGGACCTGCTTTCCTGGCCCCTTCCTAGAATGGTCGCCGGGGATTTATCTGCTCGTGTGTCTCGAGTCCGGGGTAGCTGTCCTGGCACTGGCATGCGTCCAGCCCGGCCCCCTTCCCCCCGTGGCCTAGGCGGGCTCCACCTGCTCGGGGGGAGCTGACCCCACGTATCAAGGGAGTCTGTGTGCTCTAGCTCTGTGAGCACCTGGCTGGGCCCTGGGGGTACAGCAGCCAGTGCAGCGCGAGGGGCTGAAGTTCTAGCTGGTGAGACTGGAAACAGTGTGCCGTGGGTCAGGGGGTGCCGGGGAGGGGGAGCGGGAGGGCCGGGGTTGCCGGGAGCCGTGGCTGGATGGCCGTGCGTGGATCCTGGGCAAGCTGTTCAGCCTTTCTGAACCCCAGGAAATGACCGCGTCGGCTCCACAGGGTGGGTGTGAGGGGTCGGCAGTCAAGTTTGTCGAGCGCCTGCCAGTCGGGGCCCAGTGGTGGCCAATCCCTGGCGCCGGGCGGGTCCCTTCCGCTGTCCTGACGAGGGGCCTGGCCCGGGGTCCCTGATGCACATGCAGCTGTCTGTGGACTCCAGGCGTCTCTCCCGAGTCTGTCGAGCGCGGTCCTGGGGCCAGGCAGGTGGGGCGGCTCCGCGAGCCCCTCCCGGACCCCAGAGAGCTTTTCTGCCGCCGGGCCGTGGCCCTGGTCAAGGCCTCCAGCTCTGCAGGCGCCACCTGGGCTGGTGCAGGTGGGCATCTCTGCGTGTGCTTCTTGCAGGGGCCTCCCCAGCCAGGCCTTCGAGTACATCCGCTACAACAAGGGCATCATGGGTGAAGACAGCTACCCCTACAAGGGCCAGGTAATCCCGGTCTCGGCCCGCAGTCCGCCTCAGCCTCGGGGAGCACCGTCTTCCCCTTGAGCTGCAGCAGGGCCCCTCCCACCAGAATCATGTACACTCACCAAGTTCATTCCTTCACCTCCTCGGCTTGCCCGAGCCCAGCGCCCTCCCCAGACCCGCGGCCTCCGGCCCGGTCTCTGGCAGCCCCCTGCCACCCCCCACAGTTCCCGTTCTCCCGGGTCCTCCCTGCCCGCCGAGTCACCGGGGCGCCGGCCTCCACTGCCCTTCCCGCCCGTCAGCACCGGCCGCGCGGTCACTCTCATGCTGACCACGCTCTCCAGCACCTGCACCCGCTCTGCCCCGGGCCTGCTGCCGCCTCACCCCGGCCCGTCCACGGCCCTGTCTTTCCCCCCAAACCTGTGGCTCCACCAGCATTTCCTCTCACTGATGACTAACACCAGTCCTCCCAAAACCTGCTGGCCACTGGCGGGCTGACCACTCCAGACCCTCACTTGAGTTCTGCCTGCCAGCCATGAGAGACCCCACACCGCTCCTGCGGTCCGTCCATGACCCTGTCTCCGTCCAGCTGTCCTGGGGCCGCCAGGTGGTCTCCCAGACCTCGCTCTGACCACTCACCTGCCTCGTGTGGCCCCTCGTAAACCTCAGGCTCCGGCCCAACCGCTTGCTGGCTCCCAAACACCACGCCGTGCCTCTCGCCGTCCCCACCTTCTGCCCTGTCTCGGGAGAGCGCGCTCTTTCCCATGTGACCTGCTGCTGGGCCTGCCTTGTGTCCGCGAACCTGTGCGCACCGGGACTGGCGCTCCCCGCCCCCGCCAGGCAGGCTCCTGCCCACCTGCAGTCCTCGCCAGGTCCCCCAGGCTCCGCGAGCCCACCTCCGTGGGAGCCAGCGCTGGGCCGGGTCGCCCCTGTGAGCTCCTGGAGGACAGGGATGCCTCTGACCCCCGACTTGAGTGACCCCCATCGCCCGGCCCCTGCGCTCGGAGCTTCGGCTGCACAGACGCCAGCAGGTGGCACAGGGGAGGCCTGAAGTCTCAGCCTGGGGCCAGGCCCCCCTGAGTCGAGCTCCACACCCTCTGCTGCCCTGAACAGGACGGTGACTGCAAGTTCCAGCCCAGCAAGGCCATCGCTTTCGTGAAGGATGTGGCCAACATCACCATCGTGAGTAGCGACCCTTCTCTCCGATGGGCAGGGTGTTCTCGCCAGGAGGCCAGCGTCCACCACGGTCGGCTGGGCAGTGGGCGCAGCAGCCGTCCTGGTGGCATATCCCTGAGACTAGAAAGGCTTGATGATCGTGGCGCCCCAGTCTCGGTGTCTGCAGGAGGGGGGGTCGGGTTGTGGGACGAGCATCAGGCACTCAGGCTCTGACCTGGGTCTGGGCCGGGCTCCAGTCTGGTCTGTTTTCTCCTTTGTAAAATGCAAGCAGTAATCCCCTTCCCGCGGGGGAGGGCATGACCGCAAGAGCGACCGGCGTCAGCGTGTGAGAGATTGAATGCAAATTCATCCGGTCGGGATGCGCCAGGTTACACTGCGGCAGCAGACAACCCCCAAGTGTGGAGTTTGTGTCTCCCGCGGGGCGGGGCTGTCGGCGTGGCGCGGCCGCACTCCTGGAGGCTGGCTTCCATCCAGGACGCAAGCAGAGGGACAGAGTGGTCGACTTTGCTGGCTTTGTGGGGGCAGGGGTGCCGGGGCAGGGCAGGGGGAGTCCCAGGGGGACTGGAGGGGGACCGCCGCGAATGGCCGTAAGGGACCCAGTGAGCCGGTCCGCCTGCACCCACAGCCCCTACTGTACGGTGGGGTGTCCCTGGGAAGACAGGGCCCACAGACCAGACCAGCCAAGTGGGGGAGCCCACGGGGGAGCCAGGGTTTCGGAGGAGGGACCCATAAGCCAAATAAGAGACCCAGAGGAGCCCGGCCGTTCCACACAGCCCCAGCATCTGCTGTGAGGAGGGGGCAGCCTGCCCCTCGGTGGCTGTTGGGCCTGACACAGCCTTCCCTTCCTTCCTTCCGGACACCCGCACCACCCCGGGCGCCCATCCCTGCCTCGGGGCAAAGGGCTGTATTTGGGAAGGGGGGCAGAGGGGCGACAGAGTGTGTGTCCACAGAATGACGAGGAGGCGATGGTAGAAGCCGTGGCCCTGTACAACCCTGTGAGCTTCGCCTTCGAGGTCACCAGCGACTTCATGATGTACAGCAAAGGTGTCTACTCCAGGTGAGCCGGGGTCCCCGCAGGGACAGGGGCCGGGCGGTGTCCCCGTGGCAGGCAGGGCTGGCCCTCCACACACCCCGCGTTGACCCTGCGGCCGTCGGGGAGGGCAGACCCAGTCCGAGGGCAGCAGCGGCCTCCAGTTCCGAAAACCCAGTTCCGAGAGGGAGGACGAAGGAGCTGCTCTCAGGATCCGGGAAGGGGGGCTTCCCCACCGAGCTGTTCTGGAACAGGCTCTCCTCACCCTTGCCCCCGGACACCCGCCTGCCCTGCATCGTGAGCAGGCCCGAGTCCCAGGGCCGTCCTGCCCTCTCGAGCCGTGGCCGCGGAGACCTCAGATCCAGCACGTGTCCTCCCCGTCCCCGTGCTGCCCGAGACCCTGCCGCCCAGACATGCACGCTCACCCGTGTGGCCTTGTGCAGGCCCCACCAGTCTGTCCCTTACGCGGCCAGGATCCACCTCCTGGAGCGCTCCCTGGGCGCACCAGCCTCAGCGGCGCCAGTGTCCCCCGCCCCCCAGGGTTCGGGGTCAGCTGGGCTGGGGGACCCTGGGGATCTGGGCCCACTGCCCACCGCAGCCACACTGAGGGGCCTTCCCAGGGCCCCCCACCCCTACTGGGCTGACCCCCTCCTTGGGTCGGCTCCCTGCCAGACGCAGCAGCTTCCCGAGGACGGGGTCTTGCACCAAGGGAGCAGAGCGGATTCCCCGCGCTGGGAAACGCTGCTTCGGAGCCTCAGAGGACCCTCGTCGGATGGGGCTGAGCCGTCCCAATGCATTCTTCCTTCCTGTGTGTTCAGACCTTCTTTATTTTCCATTTCCAGCACTTCTTGTCATAAAACTCCGGATAAAGTCAACCACGCGGTCCTGGCTGTTGGGTACGGAGAACAGAACGGGATACCCTACTGGATCGTGAAGAACTCTTGGGGCCCCTACTGGGGGATGAACGGGTAAGCATCATCCGGTCCCGTGTGCAGGGAGGGGCGTCACTGCTCAGGTCGGGGGGCCTAGGGGGTCTCCTCTCCCTCAGGTACATGGCGTCTCAGCCAGGGCTGGTCAGCCGGGCCCCAGTGCAGGCCCGGGGGAGGAGCCCAAGGCTGAACCCCACACCCGAGGGGCCCCCGTGCAACCCTCTCCTGTCCTGGGCCCCACATCCCAATGATTCTGTGTCGGGACGTTGTCCCAGTAGGATCTGGGGGCGGGACCCAGCCGGCGGCCGGGAGGGCGGGTCGGGAGAAATCCAGGCTGCAAGCTTACCGCTGACGCTTCACAGCCTCTCCCAGGGAACCGGGGGCCGCAGGTGCACACCCCGCAGGGGCTGTGTCGTGTCTGCCGTCAGACCCCGGGTCCTCGGGGGGCCTGTGACGAGTCCATCACTGAGTGAGGGCCTCGTGGGGGCTGAGGAGCCCCGGTAAATTGTGAGGACAGCAAGAGTGGACACAGTACGGCAGCCAGAGGGACGGAAGGGGAAGTTGTCCAGAGTCAGGTCAGCGGTTTCCTGGCGGTAAGCCAGGCCCTCACCCCTGGAGTCAGATCTCGGGGAGTGGCAGAACATTCCGGAAAGGGCAGTGGTGAGGAAGCCCCAGCCAGGCCCCAGCTTGCTCTGTCCACCCAGGTACTTCCTCATCGAGCGTGGGAAGAACATGTGCGGCCTGGCAGCCTGCGCCTCCTACCCCATCCCCCTGGTGTGAGTGGGGGTGCCCCGGCGGCCCGCCGGCGAGCAAGGGCAGAGCGGGCCGGTGGTGGAAGGCCTGCTCTGCAGGAAGGGGGGCCCGTGGCCCCGTGCCGGGCCTGGAGGCCGTGAGAAAATGAGGAAGAAGAGTCCTCCCCGCCCGCCCCGGAGCAACAGGCCTACCCGTGTTTTCCGAGGTGAAGGAGGCCACCAGCTGTGTGCCTTAAACATGCCTTTAACTGACTCGAGAATACTCTTTATTTCCCACAGCACCCCGACTGTCTTTTCTGTGATCTTTACCCAATAAACATGTGGTGAGCTCCTCCCCGGGCCAGGCCTGTGTGTGTGCGGGGCCCTCCCGGGACGGACACGGGCCTGGTCCATCCTGCAGGCTCCCGTCCCCTGGGGGGCAGGGGGGCATCCAGGGGCTGCCTGGCTGGGAGGATGGTGTGGGCCCAGGGGTCACTGTCCACCCCGCGAGATGCCCAGGAGGAGGAGCAGGCTCAAGTCGAGACCTTGGCGGGTTGTGCCCCATGGGTCGGGGAGGAGGAAACATGGGCAGGCTTGTCAGAGTCAGGATTCAGACCCGGTCATCAGCCTGGAAGCCTGGCCTCCGTCCCCACACACCGGCCCTCCTGCCAGGACTGCCCACCCCATCCTCACCAACCCCTCCCCTGAACATGCCTGATGCTCCTGCCGACTCCACGCCATCCCTTCCCTCTTGAGAACTCAGGGTTCTCCGTTCAGAAGGTGGCCGCAGGATTGCTGCCACGTCCTGTGGCATCTGGGCTCCGGGAGCAGGGTCCACGGGCTGAGCTGCGGCTCTGCTCTTCGTCCTGCGGTTCACGGTTCCCTTAAGGTGAAGGCTCTTGTGTCATTTGGGCCACCTGGACAGCTAAAGGCTTGAGAACATTTGAGAAAAAAAAATGTAGTTTTTGATAAGGTTCATTTAGAAAATAACTGGGGCGCCTGGGTGGCTCAGTCGGTTGAGCGAGGGCCTTCGGCTCAGGTCATGATCCTGGAGTCCCGGGATCAAGTCCCGCGTCGGGCTCCCTGCTGAGCGGGGGGTCTGCTTCTCCCTCCGACCCTCCCCCCTCTCGTGCTCTCTGTCTCTCATTCTCTCTCAAATAAATAAATAAAATCTTTAAAAAAAAAATAACTGTATGGTTTTCATCTATTAGAAAATTCCAGTAACATGAGATGCTGCAACAACAAGACAGAGTTGTGAAACACAAGTGTATTTCTTTGATACAGTACAGTCCTAGACCCATGGTCAGTGGCATTAAAGGCAGACATGTGACAAATAGGCCCAATACCAGCACTGTTGCTTAACATCAATCTGGAAGATCTGGCCACTGCAATAAGGGAAAAAAACCAAATGAATGTCTGCAGACAGTATGACAATGTGGCTTAAAAACATCCAAGAGAGTCTACGTAAAAACCCAGAACTAATAAACAGTTCAGAAAGTGGGTGGTTACCAGACACAGAAGACACAGAAAGTCAACAAAACCCAAAAGAAAAACATGTCCATGACTGCAACGAAACTAGTGGCCAGAAGTCACCATCAGAAAAATACCAGAAGTCTACATACTTAGAAAATGACACAATTATTAAAAGCAAAAGCAAGACTTGACCATATTGAGCAGCACGCCATACCCTTGAGTGGGAAGGTCAACACAAGGAAGTTGACTCTTGCCCAAAATAAAAGCACGGGTTTGGTACATTCCCAAATAAAATGTGAATAAAATTGTCTGATACTTTTTATTTTTGAGGGAAAACAAGGCCAAAATGGTTAAGAAGATCTTATAAGTGATGGGAATGGATGTGAATGCTTGAAAGTGTCCCCATCTAAGAACAGGTAGATCAATGACCCCAAGTCCACAAAATGAGAATTCAGGACATAAGTAGCAGGTGAACAAATTAATCTTTACTAAATAAAAGGTGCTAGGAAATTGGGCAACTATTTGGAACAACAATTTAACCTAAATCTTCACCCACACTTTTTAAAATAAACTTTTTAAATTTTGTAAACATTTCAGATTTACAGAATTATTATGAAGACAGTACAAAGAGTTTCCATATATCTCACACCCAGTTCTCTCTGTTACTGTCTTGGTATGGAGTACGGTATATTTATCAAAATTAATGAACCAATACAGAACACTCATTAATCCTATTCTCATGAAGTTACTCATTTTTTTTTTTGAAAAATATTCTGGAGGAGATTTCAGAGAAATACAAATTACCACAAGAAATCAAATAGCCATTTCAAAATTTCCACACTCATTACAGACTGTGGGCTTAGGCGTGGCCACAAACTCTGGGTCTCGGGGCAGACGGCCCCCCGAAGAACGCGGGCTGTGTGCTGCCCTTGAACCCAGAGGTGATGATGGATCTCCTGTAAAAGGGGCCGCCAAGGTCAATTCCCAGCCTTTCAGTGACCAAACACCTACCAGGGTCAGCCATGTGCAGCTCCCCTGTTGTGCCAGGCACAGGGGGCGGGGGGGGGGGCACGATGGTGCGAGGATGCTCTCGGCGTCCTCCATGGGTATGACTGCTGTGAAACAAGAAGAATGGCCTATCATTTTTCGGGGTCACCATCACCCACCCCTCTGTAACAGGCCTGGCGCCAGGCCCTGGAGGTCTGAGTTCATGGGACACCTCTTTGGCACCAAGGAGCTCCCGTGCTGGGGGGGGAAAGACAACAAAGACAGACGTAAAACCAACCAAACAAGACCAGTGAAAGTGCGAAAGTTCAAGACATTACAAGAAAAAACTCCAGAGCAACGGTTTTTTATCGCTGTAGATGCAAAAACCCTCAGCAAGATACTGAAAGCAAACCAAATCCGGCAACATATGAAAAGGATTCTGTATCATGAGCAAGTGTGGTTTATCCCAGCAATAAATGGTTGGCTCACCATATGGAAATCAATAAAATACACCACATCGATAAAGGACAGAAACTGCATAATCCTCTCTATAGACAGAAAAAGCATTTTGAAAAAATCCAATACCCTTTTCCTGACAAAGGCACTCAACAAACTCATTATGGAAGGGAAACTTCCTCACCCCGACAGGGGCATCTATGAAAAACCCACAGCTAACGTCACACTTAATACTGAAAGATGAACGCTTTCCCTCCTAAGATCAGACATAAGACAAGGATGGGTGTCCTCCCCACTCTCTTCTACCTTTAAGGGAGGTTCTAGCCAGAGCAGTTAGGCAAGAGGGAGATGTCACAGCACCAAACTGGAGAGGAGGGGGTAAACTGCCTCTATTTGCAATGACATGATCCCGTATGCAGAAAATCCTGAGGAACACACACACACAACCCAAAAACACTATTGGTGTCAGTCAGTGATTTTGGCAGTGTTTCAGGATACAAGATAAATATACAAAACCAACTGTATTTCTATACACCAGCAACAGACAACCCAAGTTACAACAGAACTGGCAAGAACAAAAAACTTAGGAAGAATTTAACAAAAGACTTTTATGCTGGAAACTATAAAATGTTATCAAAAGAAATTAAGATCTAAATAAGTGGAACATCATCCCATGTTCGTGGGTTACAATTAATATTGTAAGATGGCAATACTCCCCAAATTGATCTACAAACAAAATCCCTCCTAGAACCCCAGCTGGCTTCTTTGCAGAAGTAGACAAGCTGATCCTAGAACTCATATGGAAATCAGGGCCAGAGCAGCCAAAACAATCTTGAAAAGGAAGAACAAAGCTGGAGGACTCACACTTCCCCCTCAAGACTCACTACAAAGCTACTACGGTGGTGAAGAGATGGTGGTACAGACATAAGGGCAGACATACAGATCAGTGGGATGGAACTGAAGAGTCTAGAAGGAATCTTCCATTTGTGGTTGATTTTCGACAAAAACACCAAGACAATTCAATGGGGAAAGAATCTTTTTTTTTTTTTTTTTTTTTGAGCAAATGGTCCTGGGACAGCTGGACGTCCACATGCAGAAGAATGAAGTTGGACCCCTGCCTCACACCATTTACAGGAATTAACTCAAAATGCATCACCGACCTAAATGTGGAAGCTAACACTATAAAACTCATAGAAGGGGCAAATCCTCAGAAGGCTAATTTGGCAAGTTTCTTAGATATAACACCAAACACAGAGGTGACAGTGACAGCAACCACAAAAAAATAAACTGGACTTCATTAGAATTAAAAACTTTTGTGCTTCGAGCACCTGGGTGGCTCAGCTGGTGAAGTGTCTGCCTTCGGCTCAGGTCATGATCCCGGGGTCCTGGGATTGAGCCCCGCATCGGGCTCCCTGCTCAGTGGGGAGTCTGCTTCTCCCTCTGACCCTCCCCCGGCTCGTGCTCTCGCTCTCTCTCTCTCAAATAAATAAATAAAATCTTAAAAAAAAAAAAAAAAACTTTTGTGCTTCAAAGGACCCTGTGAAGGAAGTGAAAAGAGAACCCACAGAATGAAAGAAAACATTTGTGGATCATAGTGATCTAGTATTTGGAACAGATAGAGAAATGCATTTCAACAGTAAAAACACAACTAACCCAATTTAAAACTGGACAAAAGATTTCGGTAGACATCCCTCCAAAGAAGATAAGCAAGTGACCCACGAGCACACGGGACAGACAACCAACATCACCCGCCGTCCGGGAGATGCACACGGGTGCTAGGAGGGCTGTGGCCAGAGAGACGGGCAGCGGTGAGAGCTGGTGAGGATGCGCAGGGCTTGCGAGCCTCACGCACCTGCTGGTGACCAAACGGTGCGGGAAGTCACTCTGAAACCAGCGGGGCAGTTCCTTAAAAAGGTAAAAATCATCTCGCCGTGTGACCCCGCAATTCCCCTCCTACGACAACTGAGAACATGTCCACCCAGAAGTGTGCACACGCACAGAGTAGCACTGTTCATAACTGCCAAAATGTGGAAACAAGCCACGTGTCCACCTCCTCAAACACACAGATAAACGAAATGAGGTCTGTCCGTCCAACGGAATATTATTGGAAGTAAAGAACACCACCACCTGCCACAACAGGGTAAATTCTGGAAACATTTGTGCTCAGCCAAAGGAGCCAAACACAAAAGACCACGTATTGTATATTCCATCCATGTGAAATGTCTAAAACAGGCAAATCCACCAAAATGAAAAGGAGACTGGCAGCTGCCAGGGGCTGGCGGGTGGGAGGGGGTGAATGCTTACGGGTCTGGGCTTTCTTTTTTGGGGGTCTTGAAAATGTTCTGGAATTAGATCGTGGTGATGTTTGCACAACTTTGTGCCTCTACTGAAATTCATTGCATTGTATACATGAAAAGGGGGAATTTTATGGTATGTGAATGGTGTCTAAAAAACAAGTGCAGGGATGAGTGAGGGTTTGCTCTGCCACCAGGAACCCCGGGGGCTCCACGGATGGGCACGTCCAAGCTGAGGGAGGAGAGACGAGTGGGCTTCCGTGAGGAACAGAGAGGACACTCTGCTCCACGGGAGGAGCACGTGCAAAGGCCCAGGGCTGGGGCTTCCGCGACACGACTCCCACTGACCTCTGGTGGGTGAGGTGGCCTCGTCTGCAGAGGGGGACCTGAGGCTGTGGCCTGCCGGTGGTCCCGGCTGTGGTCCCGGGAGAGGAAGCAGCAGGAGCAAGCCTGCCAGGCGTCCATGAGAAGGGCTGCACTCGTCAGCAGAAGAAACTTCCCTTTCAGTACAGTGGGTGACACCTGCCAAGTGACTCCAGCTTGAGCGCGAGGACACCCACTCCCGGGGGGCTGGGGGGAGCACATGGGGGGGCGGGCATTGCCCCCCCCTCCGAATCCCCCTCCAGAGAGCAGTGTCCACGCACAGAAGCCGTCCTTCTGGGGACAGGGATGAAGCCCTTGGGAGGCCCCAGTCCTGAAAGGGTGGAGCCCCTTTCCCTCCTCAGACGCGCGTGTATGTGTGGTGTGTGTGTGTGTGAGAGAGAGAGACACACGGATGGACGTGCATGCACAAATCAAAGTAGCTTCCTTCTGGGTTCTCAGGGTCTCACTCTGGGCACTGAGGGGAACTATGTGGAGGCTGCCCTGCTTTGGGCGTAAGCTGACCAACCATCCCATTTTGCCTGCACTGACGAGGTTCCAGAGACTTGGAATTTAAAGTGGTGACATTCCCAGGAAAACGGGCAGGCAGGTCCAGCTTGCTGGGTGGGTGGCCAAGGGCACCCTGAGTCCCCATGCTTTGTAAGTGTCCTGACACACACACCACATTCATGCACCCATGGGACCACCCAGCCCAGCTCCTGGTGGCCCCTGGATGCGTGGCCTGGGCCAGGGAAACGTGCAGGGGAAGGCCCAGAGACGGAGCTCCCACCTCCGCCCACTGCCAGGAACAGCCGGCGCTCAGGACAGCGTACAGGGCCTGCTCCCTCCGGCCGTCACCCAAACACAAGGACGGCAGGCCGCAGCGTGGGTCTCGGGTTACCCGGGCTCCAATTCCCGCTGAGCCATGTACTCGATCACCTCGGGCAGAAGAGCGAACACGGACCCACGGCTTCCGTCCGGCGCTTTTTCACGCGTATGACCTGCAAACACTTACAACCACCCCACGGGGGGGAGGGGGAGTTCACTGTCATCCTCACTTTGCAGGTGAGAGCATGACCCCAATGCCTACATAATACAATATAACAGCGCAGGGGTTCAGACCTGGGTCCCACTCTGAACCCCAGAAGTGGGAACGACACATGCTCCCCATGGGATCACAGCCGCTCCAGGACAGTGTCTGCAAGCTACCGGCGCCAAGCACGGAACGCAGAAAGAGGGGAGAGAACAGCTCGCTCTCCCCTCCCCTTTGACATACGGCCTGTAATTTCAAGGTCAAGGTGTCATCTTAAAGATGGTGCAGCATCGCTCAAGAGCTTCCAAATAAAAAGGCTGCTCGTCCACTGGGGCTGTTGCTACAAATACCAGAGACGTGCACTGCTCAGCATCCTGGTGGCAGCTCTGTGGGCAAGGGCCCACGTCCTGCTGCCCTGTGGGCCCCAGTGCACCCCCAAGCACCCCACAGACCCCCTAACACCCTCACATCCGGGATCGGGTCTTGAGATGACGCTGGGGGAATCCTGAACATTGAGAGCACAGCCTAGACCATTGTGCATCCGCTAGAGCAGCAGGGCAGGAGCCCGACCTCCCCCCAAAACCCCGATCACGTTTCGTTCACTCCACGAGAGCCGAGAGGCCAAACGCCAATGATTGTGCCAACTAATACGTTATACCCCGGTTATCCCTTGGAACTATATTCCTCGCGCCTTACAAACTAAGACAAGTGAGGCAGCGCACTCTTGGGGAGGGGGAGAGAAACCCCACGGTGCTCCTAGCAACAGCAGGAGACCCCACACTCGGGTTCCATGCCGAAGAGCTGAGCGCAAGGCCTCCCTGACTCCCTGCAGCAAGTCACTTCATCCAGTGACTGTTCTCAACTCCGGAGTTTAAACATTTAGTAACTGTCTTAGCTCCCAACAGCACAGAACGGGCAAGCAGAACTCGAGTCAACACACGAGTTTGGGCTGGAGGCTGCATCCGTCCGTCCGCGGGGACTGATGGGGGAGGTCAGGGCCAGAGGACCCCCAGAGCACAGCCACCGTGGGGGACAAGGGCCAGGCGTGGCGGGGGAGGCGGGGGAGGCCCAGGACGCCCTCCCCTGCTACCCCCGCGGGGCGCTGAGGGCACCAGACCAGCTAACGTGTGGCCCGTGGCGAGGCGGAGGCGGGCCCTCCCTTGCAGGACCTGGGCAGCTTCCCTCAGCTCAGCGCCCTGATGCGCTCAGCTGCCGGTGTCCCGGCCTGACCCCATGAGTGGGATGCTGTCGTGACCCCATCTTTAACGGGGAAACAGGAACAGACCGGTTAAGCAACGTGCCCCAAATCACAAAATCAGGAGGCAGCAGGGCCAGGCTCCCATGCTGTTGCCGGCCCTGCGGCTCTAAATCCGGAGGATTTATAGTCCTTACAATTCCTAAACATCCAAAGTCCTTCCGAGTCATCGGAACGTGCCCGGCCAGGCCCCGGGCCAGCAGCTGCCACCATCCGGCCAGGCCTCCTCCTCCCTTTGTCTTGCCGGGACCCTGGCTGCTCCAGGGCCATGTCTGGAGGGTAATATTGAAAGATTCTTTCTATTTTCTCCTTATAGTCCTTGGTAGCTGTTTCAACTCTTTTCAAGGAAGTATTTTAATGTTGAGAGTAGGTACGTCTAGGCTGCAGACAAAGATGTAATTCTGGGAAACCCTTGAGCGGCCTCCCATGCCCCTGTGTAGTGCAGCCCGCAGCTGTGCTGGGAAGTGGGGACACAGTCTGCCTCGGAGTGCCCTCCTTCCCAGGTGACAGGGGGCCAGAGGATAGGCTCAGGGACAGCCCCCTGGTCTGGGTGGCCCTGAAGCAGGCTCGTGGTGGAAAGAAGGGGACCCCCAGAGAGGAAGGGAAGAGGCCCTGGCAGCTGACCCCAGTTCAGAATCTAAAGGCTCCTGGGGCAGATCCCACACCAGGAAGGGCCGAGCAAAGCCCCAAGGAATTGGGAATGGGGGCGGGGGGCGTCATTTTAGGGCATTCTGGGGTGCTGGCATGACCTGGTGCAGGTGTCCCCGGAGTGGGCCCGGCCCTGGGCTCTGGGGAGACCCGTGGTTGCGTCTGACTTTGAGGACTGAACTCCAGAATTCCTGGAGGGCTGGGCAGGGGTGGTCACAAGGGGGCAACACTCCTTGCTCGTGGAGGTGAAGGCTGGAGGAGCATCTTCAAGAGGGATTGAAAGCGCGGGTTCCACGTGGTGACACAGGCCACAGGGCCCCACAGGGCCCCACAGGGGCAGAGCCCTTCCCCCCAACACACAAGCCCCAGAAGTTCGTCCAGCAGGCCTGCCCACACACCCTGCTCAGAGCTGCCTTGCGAAGCTCGTCACCTCTACTTCTGAAACCATCCACCCCATCTCTTGCTTCTCCTTTCCCATTTTCAATTCCTATTTTTTTTAAAGATTTTTTATTTTTTACATAATCTCTATGCCCAACGTGGGGCTCAAACTCACAGCCCTCAGACCAACTGTTACAGGTGCCACCAACCATGTCAGCCAGGCGCCCCTAATTATTCTCAACATTTCAAGTGTCACGATAGAGACAGGCATTACTGACAAAGACCATTTGACTTTGGTTTCGTTCTCGAGGATTCCCCGACCAGAATCTCCGAGGGCGCTGGGACCCCCAAGCGGCTTCTCAACACCAGCAGCACCGGTCAGCTTTCAGCGCTTGCCCAGTGCACACAAGGGCTGTACCCCCGGTGCGGGTCTCTCCCCGCCCGGCCCCAGTGGCATCCCCAAGGAAAGTTCTGGAAGGACCTGCACCCCCACTGTGAGCGTGGGGGAGCATTCACAGCCGTCTGGGTCATGTGACTGATACGCCTCCTGTGTCGCTGGTGGCCCCGCCAGGTGTGCGGCCACGGGAAGGGCCCAGGAGCCTCTGGCCACACCAGGCCTCCGCGCTGCGGCCTTCTTGCCACTTCCGCGAGGAGACAACTCAGAAGGAAGTGGCCTGGGTTTCACAGAAGGGAGTCGGGGGTCACGAGCAGGTCGGGCAGGGGGCAGCTCGCTTCGCCGCTTCACGGAGGAGGAACCGGGAAGGGGGGAGGCCACCCTCCAACACCTGGGAAGGACTTGTTGAAGAGCGCCAACATGATCATCTGCGTGCGCCCAGCTGCTCCTGGGGGACGGGAGGCATTCGGGTCCTGGGGGGCCCTGGGGGGTTCTGCTCCACCTGTGTCCAGGGTCCCCCTCCGTAAGGCAGAGGGAGGCAGCAGGGAGGGAGCCCTCAGCACCCCTGCTCCACACTAGCCCAAACCCTCCCCCCCGGACGCCGACCACTGGATGTGTGACCCTGTGCCGTCTCACAGGCCACTGTGGCCCATGTTCCAGAGTGTGAGCTCCTCTTCACGGCGCCCGTCCGCCCACGGCCCCGCCACCGCCCCGGGGATGCAGGCAGAGTCGCATCCGGGCCAGTTTTCTGAGACAGAAGCTGGCGCTGACATGGCTGAAGAGGCACTCACGTTTGTACTGACTTTCGGGTGATGCAGAGCAAGAGTGGTAAGGTGGTGCGTGGACAGCGCACACGTGGCCGCAGTATCCACGGGCAGCGATGACAACCAGTGCTCATCCTGCTATTCTGGAACCTTCCTGTGACACTGCCTTCAAAATAAAACATGGAGAAAGATTCTCACAGCCCAACAGTGAGCGTGGCTGGAGCCCCACGTGGCGGGAGCCCCACGTGGCGGTCTCTGGGGCGGGGAGCGCCCCCCTCGCCCACAACAGCCCAGTCTCAAAGGTGGAAAGTGGCCCGAGATGTCCCGCGAACCACGGCTGGCACACTCACATCGTGGGGGGGTCATGGCCTCCCACACACGTCACCAGCCCTTTCGGGAGACCGAGAGAAGACCCCTGGCTCTCGTGATTCCCCAGTAGTGGGGGTGGGGGGCACGGCGGGGGCTGGACACATGACCTGGGATGATGAGGCCCCTGCTGCACCAGCGGGGCGCCTGGGGAGCCTGACCCCCACTGAGCTAACACCCACAGCAGAGAACCTTCCAGAGCTGCCTCGGTCTCTCCCCCACCGTGGAACATTCATTATTCATCTGTCCACACCCGGGGCACCTGGGTGCGTGGAGGCACTCAGCAGCCCCCGTTCCCCAGAGGAAGAGCCTGAGGTTCAGAGTGGGGGGAGCGACTGCCCGGGAAGGGTTCACCAGGAGGTCCCTCGACTTGCCAGCCCCCCGAGACGGCCCGCACTGCACCACCTGCCATGCAGACCGCCAGGGCACCAGGGACACCAAACGCAACCCACGGGGTCCCTGGAAGCACCACACGAGGTTCCGCTACTTCTCAAGGACTCTGCCGCAAACAGCACCTTTGTCAGGGCGGGGCCTGAGACCCTTTCCAGGAGAGGGAGCCGAGGGGCTCCCAGCCCCAGCTCTACACCTGGTCACCCTGACACCTCTCCCCTCGTCCCCACTCCCTCCCTCCACAGGCGGCTACTACGCGTAACTGCCCCACCCCCATCTCCACCAAACGGACACGTGTGACTACGCCAGCCCCCCACCCCACCCATCTCCATTACTCACACGTGTGACGACGCCAGCCCCCCGCTCCACCCCTCCATCTCCACCAAACTCACACGTGTGACGCCAGCTCCCCCACACCCCACCCCTCCATCTCCACCAAACTCACATGTGACTATGCCAGCCCCCCACACCCCACCCCCCATCTCCACTACTCACACGTGTGATGCCAGCCCCCCACCCCACCCCTCCATCTTCACTACTCACACGTGTGACAACGCCAGCCCCCCGCTCCACCCCTCCATCTCCACCAAACTCACGTGACTACGCCAGCCCCCCCACACCCCACCCCTCCGTCTCCACCAAACTCACACGACTACGCCAGCCCCCCACACCCCACCCCTCCATCTCCACTACTCACACGTGTGACGCCAGCCCCCCACCCCACTCCTCCATCTCCACCAAACTCACACGTGTGACTATGCCAGCCCCCCCACATCCCACCCCTCCATCTCCATCAAACTCACACGTGACTACGCCAGCCCCTCACACCCCACCCGTCTCCACTAAACTCACACGTGACACCAGCCCCCCCACCCCTCCAACTCCACCAAACTCACACATGTGACTACGCCAGCCCCCCCACATATGCCCCCCAACCACCCCGCTCCTGGAGGCACAGCTGCTCAAGATGCAAGTCCTATCACAAGCCCTCCCTACCTCTGCTCACCTGAACCTCTCAAGTCGTCCCCAGTAGCTCCTGTCCGACACCCCCACTTCGCCCACTGGATTTCAGTCCTTCTGGTGTCCCCACACCCTCCTGCCCCAGGGCCAGGACGCAGGCTGTTCACTCTGCACGCTAGCCCTTCTTAATGCGCCAGATCTCAGCCCCAGCACCACCTCCTCAGGGAAGCCCACCCTGACCTCCCAAGGAACACGAGTCTCCCCAGGCTCTTGCAGAACTTCACTCCCTTGCACTGCAGACTGGGGTGGGGGTGTCTTCCAGTAAGATCCCTCTCCCACTCTCCTCTCTGGTTTTGTTAGGTGGGGCCAGAGCCTGGCACGAAGTGGGCATATGATAAATACTCTGAAATAAAGGAACATCCAAATAAGCAAGCTCATTTCTCAGACTGGGCCCAGGAGCCTAGAATAAACTGACTCACTATCAACAGACCCCAAACCTTCTTTGCTATCACTCAGCCGCCCCTTTGAGGAATTCCGTTTCGGATTCGGAGAGAAAGGTTACTGCAGGGGCGCCTGGGTGGCTCAGTCGGTTAAGGGTCCGACTCTCAGTTTCAGCTCAGGTCATCATCTCAGGGCCATGGGAGGGAACCTCGCGTCAGGCTCTGAGCTCAGTAAGGCAACTGCCTGAGATGCTGTCTCCCTCTGGCTCTGCCCCTCCTGCTCGCAATCTCTAAAATAAATAAACAAATCTAAAAAAAACAAAAGGTTACTGCAATAGATTAGCTTCAAAGCATGAAGAGTCCCCCGCTCACTCAGAGACGGCGCCTCCGCACAAGTCCCTCACGCAAGCGTCTGGCTTCTGCTTCCCACAGCCCAGGCTCTCACGCATAACGTGCTCTCCAAACCAGCAGAGCCCGAAGTTGCAGGGCTGGGGAGCAAACATTCTGCATGTGGTGTGTGAGAGAGGCCACTCTTCCTCTTTGTTTCCAGCGTGTATTCTCAGGGGGCGGCCACCACGCGGGGACCGCTCAGTCCTTTCATGTGGAGCCTGTCCCGGCCAGTGCAACCGACCACACTCGCAGGCCAATGGCGGTGTTGGAAGCAATGTGGTGCAGAACGCCATGAAAGCAAATCAAGATTTCTGAGTCCACAGATGACCGCGCTGGCCAGAGGATTGTGGGGAAGGCAAATCCATCTCTAGGTATCCACAATGTACGTCTATCCAGCAAGGACAAACAGGATTCCCCTATATGGCTGATGGACCCAAATCTACCATGCTGTCACGGGCGGCTGGATGGCAGGTCAGGAGGGGCAGTTACCTAATCCTGTGTAGCACATCACACCAAAACTTAGTTGCCCAAATTTTTTGGAGCATTTTCTTTGCTCACAAATCTACAGGTTGGGCAGGATGTGGAAGGCACAGCTCATCTCTGTCCCATTTCAGTATCAGCTGAGAAGGCTTGAAGGTGGCTAGACGCCCGGGGGGCACATGGATGCCCTCTGTGAACTCTCATGGGCCCAAACATCCCCACTCTGGAGCTATTCACAACTGCATCCCTCTCCCCAGAAACGCTGGTACCAACCTTCTGTGTGGTACGAAGAGCTGTTTAACATTTGGAAAACGTGCGTGACTCAGGGAACCAACACTTTCCAAAGGACCATTACACTGTTACAAAACCATGCATGAGCATGGTATCCATTCAGAGACTAAATGATTTTAATGGCGTAAGAGTAAAAAAACCTTAGGGTTTCATATTCCACTTTGCAATTAACCTTCAGAAAATTAGCACTTTTTTTTTATGGAATAATCCTAAAATTTGTATGGAACCACTGAAGACCTCAAAATAGCCAAAGCAATCTCGAGAAAGAACAAAACTGGACATATCCCAAGCCCAGATTTCAAGATCTACTACAAATCAGAACAGTATGGCACTGGCACAAAAGCAGACACACACCCATCAATGGAACAGAACAGAGAGCCCAGAAATGAACCCGTGATTGTATGGTCAATTAATCTTCGACAAAGCAGGAAAGAACATGCAGTGGGGAAAAGACCATCTCTTCAACACATGGTGCTGGGAAAACTGGACAGCCACATGCAGAACAATGAAACTGGACCACTTTCTTACACAAAAATAGATTCAAAATGGATTAAAGACCTACATGTGAGACTTGAAATCATAGAAATCCTAAAAGAGAACATAGGCAGTAACCTCTTGGACATCAGCCTTAGCAACACATTTAAAAATAGGTCTGCTCAGGCAAGAGAAAAAAGACAAAAATAACCTACTGGACTGCACCAGAATAAAAAGTTTTTGCACAGTGAAGGGAGCCATTAACAAAATAAAAAGGCAACCTATAAACAGGAGAAGATATTTACAAATGATGTATCAGGAGTTAATATCCAAAATATATCAAGAACATATACAACTCAACACCTAAAAAATAATGTTTAAAAAAACCGGCAGAGGACCAGAATAGACACTTCTCTAAAGAACAGACACCTGAAAAGATGCTCAACATCACTCATCATCAGGGAAATGCAAATCAAAACCACAATGAGATTCCATCTCACACCCGTCAGAATGGCTAAAATCAACAACACAGAAAACATCAGGTGTTGGCAGGGATGCGGAGAAAGGGGAACCCTCCTGCACTGCTGGTGGGAATGCAAGCTGGTGCAGCCGCTCTGGAGAACAGTATGGAGGTTCCTCAAAAAGTTAAAAACAGACCTACCCTATGGCCCAGCAGCTGCACTACTGGGTATTTACCCCCAAAAATGAGAACACCAATTAGAAAAGATACATGCACCCCGATGTTTGTAGCAGCATAATCAACAGTAGCCAAATCATGGAAGCAGCCCAGATGTCCACGGACTGATGAATGGAGAAAGAAGATGTGGGAGATATATATAACGGAATATTACTCAGCCACCAAAAAGAATGAAATCTTGCCATTTGTGACATAGATGGACCTAGAGGGGATTATGCTGAGTGAAATAAGGCAGAGAAAGACAAATACCATGTAATTTCACTCCTATGTGCAATCTAAAAAACAAAATGAATGAGCACACAGGTAACTAGAGAATGAACTGGAGGTTGCCAGAAGGGGCACCGTGCGGGTGATGCAGTGGAGGGAGACGGACCAAATAGGGGGAGGGGACTAAGACGTGACAGAGTACATGCATCACGGGGATGAAAAGTACAGCCTAGTGAATACAGTCAATCCTACTGCAGTGACGTGGTCTCGTGGCAAGTGGTGACTTACCGCAGTGAGCACGGAGTCAAGTCTGGAACAGTCAGCTCACTACACTGTGCGCCTAAAACTAAATAGAACCTGTTAACCGTACTTCAATAATAAAGTTTTTCAAAGAAGAAATTCAAATGGCCAATTAACAAAAAGAAAATGACCAGCTGTTTAGCTTTGGTGTAGTCTCGAAGAATATCCATAATTACCTGAGACAACTATTAAACTGCCCCCTGCTCCATGTGAGACTGATCTTCCTCACATGCCTCAGCCAAAACAAGGTACTACTACGACAGACTGAACGCGGGACAACTGAGAATGAGTCATCTAGTATTTGCAAAAGTGTAAAAAACAATGCCACTGGGGAATAATTTTTTTAATTAGAAATATGCTAATGATGGTAACAATGTTTTTTTTCATGATTTATTTTTTTAAGTTCTCCATTTAATTTCTAAGTCGGTAAATATCAACACACACGATCAATGTCAACAAGAACTTTTTGGAGTCCTCCACGGGAACCAAAGGAGAACCACTGCTTCTGGGGTGGTGAGAAACACATCGGAGCAGGTCTGGGCCTCACTCAATAGAGCCCCTGCGTGCCAGGCCTCCTGCTCCAGACTGCTCCGAGTGGACCCTCATCTGGAAGGCGAGGTCGGGACACCCCACCGAGGCGGCACGTCCCATCTGGCTCACTACCCCAGGCAGGACCATCAGAACTGCCCAGCTGAGCCCCACAAGCCCCCCAGGCCTAAGAAAACATAGCTTCTGTCGTGAGCAGTAACGGCCTTCTCTCAGGCCTCCACTCCTTCTTCCTTCATCATCACCCCGGATGTTAGCTGTGTCCCTTCTAACAGCCTATCATCGGCTTTCGCTCCTTTCACCAGCACGACCACCTTTCAAGAAGCATTTAGCCACTTAGAATTATTAGTACATCTGGGTCCGGACAGACCACCTTCTTATTCTGATTTTCATTTTCTCAATCAATCCATTTTCCTGGGCACTCTAGATTCCACGACATGCCTTCCTGACCTTCGCCTTCACCTCAATGATGTGAGAACCTCCAGGCTGCGGTCATCATGGGGCTGGAGTTTACCTAGCGACTGGACGAGAGAGAGGTTGTGCAGCTCTGCTCAGTGGTATGACCTCACCCTGACCTCCCTTGGACTCATCAACTTGCCTGGCCTGCGCAGCTGCACCCAAGTCCAGCTTCCTTCACTGAATACGCTGGGATTCTCTATCTCGGTTGCTGGTAAGTTTTCCGACATATTCTGGCTTTGTCAGAAAGTTTTTGTTTCTTCAAGGATGTTGCTGGGTTGAGGTTTTCTGCCATCACCGTGAGCACCCCAGTCTCCTGGCTTCCATGGTCTGCACCGATCAGCTTTCATTGGGAGGCTTTCTAAGTCGCCTACGGGTTTTAAGGACAGAGGTTCAAATGGGTTGTCATGCTTGAGGCTCTTCCACCTTCGGACGCTGTTCCTTCAGCAGGGCCGTGAAGGTGCCGCCCCATCACAGCCCCGCGCCACGATGCGCATCATTACATGGTGTACCGCAGCGGCAGCCATCCCCCTCCTGCCCCCGGGTCTCCGGATCTGCTTCTGTCATCACGCTCACGGAGTTCCTACTGTAGCTCCTGGAGGTCCTGACTCTGGACCTGGTTCTCTTCAGTTCTCTGCTGGAATCCTCCATCTCAACGCTTCTCTCTCTGGAAATGCTAAGCGGAGTTAAAGTGTCTTAGTCCCTCCCACATCTCAACGACTCTTCTCAGGGGGTGGCTCAGGGTGCTGGTTCTGTGGGAGAAACGCACTGCATCTAACAGCCTCTACCCCGAGTCTGTTTCTCAAATCTTCTCTTGATGTTTTGTTCTTCATTGTCTCACATAATGAGGTGCTGAACATTTTATTTACATTTATTGTATAAACAATTAGGTCTCCTTCACTCATAACCTTAAGTGAAGGTGGGGTCCTAAGGTCTCGGCAGCCCCCGACTTGAATTCACATCCTCCGCCCAAGTGGAGACTGTCAAAAACACAGGTGAGCCAATCAGGCCCCTGCGCCCTGACCTGGACAAACACCAGGCAGGACACCAGCAGCACTGCACACGGGCTCACAAGCCCTGGGCCCATCCTCCTGCGGACCCTGGCCCCCAGGTGCCTTCAAGCAGAGCTTTAGTCCCACTCAGGCTCTAAGAACCCCCAGCGGGAGGCTGTCTGAATCACCATGTTCCTTTTCTCTTCTGTACAATTCTTCTTCTCTTTAGCTATTATTGAGGGTGTTTTATACGTAGTATCTGTGTGTTAACTAGATTTAGGGTAGACACACTCAAGGAGAGCGGTGAGTGAGGTGGTGTCCCTTCCAGAGCTGGGTCTGAATTACAAAGTGCAGTCAGGTTGGGTTACAAACTCTCTCAAACAGGAAACCATCCACTTTTAGGAGGGAAGCAGCAGAACTGTCTTAGGTAAATACTGGCAACAGTGGGACAGCGGACCAGTGTGAGGGGCAGGGACGCTCCACGGTGGACACCAAGAGGCCAGTAACCGCCAACAGTCACAGAACGGGGTCTGTGTGGCCAGGGGCTGGCACAGGGCCGGGGCTGTGCTACGCGGAGCTGAACCGCACACCCGGCGACAGACACTGCAGACACCAGCCGCTACCATGAACAGAAGTCCATGGACAGAGGGCAGCGACAGAGCCGCACAAGAGGCATACTCAGGAACGGCAAAAAATGGCAAGGCTGGGAGCCTAAGGATGAGCAAAGTATCTCGATTTTGAGCAAGCAATCTCAAAACCTGGGAAATAGCACAACTAATTAAATAGGACCACCATGTGAATGAGGTGCCAGCACACTGGTGCACTGGGTGCTGGGAATGCGGTCACACCGCCCTGAGCCGAGTCCATCACCCCACCAAGCTAGGTCTCCAGAGACATGGCCATCAGGTTCCAGGACCGTGCTGAAGCAGGATGTAAAAATCTGCCATTTACCAGCGGTCTGAAAATAGAGAGCTTTAGAAAGTGATGCACTACCTTTCAACAGTCCTGCCTTAGCTGACCCACAGGAGGTACGAGGGAGGGAGATGGGCGGCGGAGCGGCAGGACTGCTAGTCTCACAGCACCCTCATCAGGAACAAGGCCCCCTCCTGCCCTTCCAGCCCTTGCCTTTCAGGTGGTTCAATCACTAGTTCAAGGAATAAATTTTAAGACCAAAAATTCTAGACGGCAGCACATGCTGTATGCTGATCCCCAAGTATCAAACATGGCTGGGACTCCCACCAAACTGCTTCCTGCAATAAACACTGGGAAGTGCAGGTATTTGGAAACAAAGACCTAGGTTTTTGTTTTTAAAGATTTTATTCATTTATTTGACAGAGACAAAGCAAGAGAGGGAACACAAGCAGGGGGAGTGGGAGAAGGAGAAAGCAGGCCTCCCACAGAGCAGGGAGCCCGATGCGGGGCCTGACCCCCGGATCCTGGGTTCATAACCTGCGCCAAAGGCAGACGCCCAATGACTGAGCCACCCAGGCCCCCCAACAAAGAGCTAGGTTTAAAAAGATATACTACTGGGGCACCTGAGGGGCTCAGTTGGTTAAGCGTCTGATTCTTGGTTTTGGCTCAAGTCCTGATCTCAGGGCCTTAAGATCAAGCCCCAGGTCAGGCTCCACGCTCAGAGGGGAGTTTGCTTGGGAATTCTCTCTCCCTCTGCTTCCCTCTCTGCTCCTCGTACCAGCTCACGCACACACACTCTCTCTCTCAAATAAATCTTTAAAAAAATCTATTAGAGGGGCGCCTGGGTGGCTCAGTCGTTAAGCATCTGCCTTCGGCTCAGGTCATGATCCCAGGGTCCTGGGATCAGAACAAAATGTTTTTAAAAAGTTGATATAACCACCTATCATGATGGACGTTAACTAGACTTACTGTGGTCATCATTTCACAATAAATACAAATACAGAATCATTATGTTTTACACGTAAAACTAATGTTTTATTATCAATTATACCTCGACTGAAGATTTTAAGATTGATGTTTACAATGAACTAGAACCATCCATTCAGGACCATCCTATGTCTTATTCCAGCTACTCTCACTACTGCGCATCACGTTCTGGAGCCACACCAAGATCACTACTGAATGAACATACTCACCACTACTTAACACATTTATTGTCCAGAGATGATTACTGCCTTTAGTATCATCAGGCAAACCTGTCAACACTCTATTCGTAATGGGAGGAGAGAGATTAATGAATACTTAAGAAAACGCGGCATCACGCATTGTGACCGTGTTGGTGTAAACACTTTGAAGTAATTAGACAGCTAGATGTCATGCAAGTATAGAAGTCATCTAGGAAAAGTAGAGAAATAGTCCTGTGGATCTCTAACTGCTTAGCCACGACTCAAGAACAAATTGCCAAAGCTTCGTGGATTAGAGGTTGATGCTGAAGCCACCCACCTCCTTCCATAAAGGCCAAATATAATTCAACACCTACCTGAAAAATCACTGTCTAGATACGAAAAGGTTTCGTAACGCATCCACACAAGCACATTGCTCTTTGAAATTTAAAGAAAAAATTTATTGAAGATCTGAAAAACAATTCCTAAAAGATTGACTTCTCCAGAAAACTGTAGCTACACAATGCATTGCGTCTATTGTTAAAACGTGCATTAGACACAAATACAAAAACCATGAAACAAGCCACCATTCTTCAACAATCTGAGCATAGATAAAATGCCTAAGGAACAACATGGATGGCCTGCAAAGGATGGGCTCTTTACTTTAAGCACCATTAAAAAAAAAAAAAAAAAAAAAAAAAGGAGCACAAACGGATGAGCGTGTTCAGTTATATACACTGAATTGAACCTTTGGCACTAGGAATCAGAGCATTTGTCACAGAGCATTAACACATATTATAAAAGTGCGTAGTGTCAAAGGAATAGAACCACCAGCATTCAAAGCAGCTTTGTCGACTAGGCAATAGAACAGTCTACAGTATGTCTCTCCGTTGTCCATCACTGAATACACTGGTAGCAACTTTGAAATGAAAAAAAAAAAAAAAAAAAGAAAAGAAAAAAGGAGCTGTAACCCCTTTTATTTTCTCTGTTTAAGATCAAACAGAAAACAAACATCAACTCTGTTATACACTAACATTTTCAAAGTACATCATTTGTACAAGAGAAGGACTAAACAAAAATGTGTTTACAGAGATCCAAACGAAGTGAGGGCCGGCACCTCGCCTCACACAGCCTTCCGATGGTACTCAGGAGGAGCCACTTCATAATCGCTGGCACTAAACAAGGTTGCCGAATTCTTTGCCAGGTATCTAAAAACAAAATGTCAGTCATTATAAAGATGAAGGAGAATCCTACCTTGATCTAAATCAAGGCACACAGAACAGTTTCTCTGAAAATATACTAAAATAAAGGCAACTTCACAGTAAAACCCTGTCATTACAATTCAGATACATAGGCCCATACACACCAGTCAGTGATGCATAAAGAACGAAGAAGTCCAGAGCCACTCCCTCGTTTCAGAACAGTAAAGAATAGCTGTCTTCAGAATACCAACTTGAGAGCTAGGACTGTTTTTAGGAAACAGATGTGGCATCCTAAAGGAACATCTAGTGTTTTCTTTAGCTCTTTGAAACTCAATGTATGAGATACAGATTCAGAAACTGACAAACACCATAAAAATCAAAGGGTCCTGAACTGAAGTGTTCAGTGGTACAACACTTTGAGTTCATTTAAATAAAAAAAAAAAAAAATCCAGGCAGAGAGAGGACCTCTCCTCATCACCCGAAGAGCAAGGACTAGAATGCCTCATACATTCCCAGGCACCTGTCGCAGTTTTATGATTACAAAACACATGGTATCACGCTAAGGAAATTCAAATACAGAAAGAGATGAAGTAGAAACTGACCATTTCAGCCTTCCCTCCCAGAAGGGTGCCCAGGAACTAATCCACCATTTGGTAGGATCCACACTTTTCTTGATCTTTTCCAAAGAGTACAAACGTTTCTCCACAAATGAGGGGACTCACACACCTACTTTTCCTGCAAGTTGGCTGTTTTCAGTTGCCGCAACATGGACAAGCTTTCTCATCAGGATGTTTACAGCTACACCCTTTGCAGGGGGCTTGGCTGTTGACAATTCATTACTATACACGTGTATTTTACACCTTTGTGCATTTGGAAATCTTTGTGCACTTCAACTTATCTATGGGGTCAGTTCCCAGAGAGGTAACGGTCTGGTCCGAGGGAAGCACATTTGAACTTTCAACAGGCATTGCCAAAATGCCCTCCAAAAAGCTGCAATAACCAGAACTGCCCTTTCCCCCAATTCTGCAGTCTGGTTGATCTCAGCCAGCGCGACAGAGACCCCCTGACCGTGGGAACCCTGCACCATTTCGGAAGGCCACCGAGCTGCCGCTGCTGTGGAAACCCACCATGCTGACACTGCTTTGCTCACCGTGATCATACCTCTTCTGTTACTGTTTCTTTCTTTCTGTGTTACTAATTTTTAATCACAGAACTTTAACTTTTTACAAAGTCAAGATGATTATTCCCTCTATTATGTGAGTATTTAAGAAAGACCTTTCTCACTCTAAAAATAATGAAAATGTTACCATTTTTCCATCATTATCTTAATAGTTTCCACTTCAGAGTTATACTTTGGATTAATCTAGAATTTTAGTCTGTGACAGTAAGTGTGGATCAGATTTTGTTTCCTTCCAAAGACTAGCCAGCTGATCCCGCCAGCCGCCACCCCGGCATCTGCGACAGTCACCACCTACACTTTTGTTGTTGCACTGACATCTCTCTCCGTCCGCACACTGCTGTGTTCTCGTCTGTCTTCTTATCTACAGTGCCAATGGATCAGTGATTCTCGGTACACTGTGCTAATTCATGTTTGTAATTTCAAGCACACCCTTAAACTTACTTTAGGAAATCATGAAGATAATTTAGCAACAATGCAAGGCTTTTCTCATCCAGAGGAGTATAGGCCAACATCGCTCCGATTCGTACTGTGTAAACAAATAATGTAGTCAAAGTTACGTACGAGACAGCACTAGGAAGCACTATTTTTATGTGAGCAGCAAATGCGATCACTGATTCCTTTAAAATATGTGATTTTAAAAAACTCTACTTTTAAACAGATTTGATATTTAACATTTTAGGTAGAAAGTTCAAAATGGAATGTTCTATAATATTACTTTGTTACCCCTTGATATCAATTAGTAAAGACAAAAAATATTAAAAACCCAAAGGATAGGGGTGCCTGAGGGGCTCAGTTGGTTAAGCGTCTGCCTCTGGCTCAGGTCATCCCAGGGTCCTGGGATCAAGTCCCACATTCGGGCTCAGCAGGGAGTCTGCTCCCACCACCCCACCACTCGTTCTCACTCTCAAATAAAATCTGAAAGAATAAGATAAAGAAATAAAAAACCAAAGGATAAAAAGTAATTTTTTTTCTAAATAGGACATTACCAAATAATCTCAGTAGATGTGGTGCTCCATACACCTGGGACATGGGTGCATCCGGGTGATCCGCTAGGATCTCCGCATACTGTGGTCTCTCAAATTTGTAGAGTAGCTGAGTGCCCAACATCACATTGAAGTATTCCTTTATTCCTGCCACAACCTCATTAACAGCATACTCCCTGATACAAAGACAAAAATATTTACTTTCAAAGCAAGTCACTGAAAAGAATTGAGAAATGGGGATTAATTCAATCAATTAAGAGCAAGGGACTTGAACTGAAAGGCTGAACTAATGGCAATGAACTTTTAATGAACACATTTTTTTAAAGGGATTTAAAGAACAAGAAAAATCAATTCCAAAAATAAACCAGTGGTAAGCAAACTACAGCCTTCAGGCTAAGAATGGTTTTTTAAAAAATTCTCAATTGTATTTTAAATGGTTATACATGCACTTACACATAACAGCTTCAATTTTACCTAAAATATTTACCGTCTGGCCCTTTAAAAAAAAAAGTTTGCCAGCCAAACTGCACGTCAAACCAATGAAATTCTATTTTGCTGGTTTCTGATGGCACTAAGAGTAAGTAGACATTTCAGAGAATTTACTTGGAAATAATACTTAAAAGAAAAATACCTTTGTGTATACTTAAAAGATTTATATGTTCTTACTTATTATCTGTGTTTCCTCGAGATTTCTTGTAATTTGCATAATCCTCCAGAATGGAATCCACATTCTTCTTGGCAGGAAGATAAAAAAGCTATGAAAACAAAAAAAAAACTTGAATACCACAGTATTCCTTTTTTTTTTTTAAGAAAAGCTACACTGGAAAAGCTTTAATGCAATAAAAGACCACCTAACAGTTACGAAATAGGAAATGGCACTGCTCAGCACTTACAACATGGCTAATGTGGCTGAGGAACTAATAAAAATTTTTTAGTTTAGTAATCTCAGTACATAGCCAAACGTTGACTAGAGGCTGCCATATTGGACAGCACAGCTCTAAAGACCAGTCATCTGCTGGACACGCATTCCTACTGCTCACGATCTATGGAATACACCACACAGAAATGTAGAAATGTACCTCCCTGACACTGACATTTACTGTATGTGGATCATGTGCCAGACCCTGTTGGAAGCAAAAATGAAATCTCTTTTCATCCTCACATCAGTAGTGGGAGACAGGAACCTACTAAAACACAGAAAGGCTGAGTACTCAGTAACTGGTAAGGCCAAGGTTTGAGTCCAGCAGTTCAGCACCAGAACCAAATCAAGAACCAAATGAGGTCCACACAGTGTCTAGGACTGAGGTCTCTGAAGTCTCCTGACCCCCAAGCAGTCTATACGCCCCTATTCCTGCCCATGCCATCCGTTCTAAAAACTTGGTTCATCGTCTGATAAAGTCCTCATTCTGGTTTTGATGGCTGCACCCTTGTGATGTCACACATGTACCTCATAATGCCCCTATTTCCTTTACACTAGTAATCAGACTTGGAGCTGGAGGAGATTCAGGTTCTTTTGGAGGCCACAAATACCTTGCAGGAACTATTGTGTGCTTCCTGTTACATTCCACTAGTAGCAACATTATGTGAGAATATCCCATTTTCAATGACAGTAGAACAGGAAACACATGCTTCTTTGTCCTTATCAATCTTCAGAAATGATTTCCTATCCTAGCAACATCCAAAACGGAGTTCTCTCCACCTCTTCTCACTATAAACTCATGCGACTTTTATGTATGTACTTTTGTTTTAGTCCTCTACAAGTGAGGCCTTCTGATGATCACACTGTTCAGTCTCTGAATTAAAGTAACACTCAGCAGGGGCACCTGAGTGGCTCAGTCGGTTAAGCGTCTTCCTTCGGCTCAGGTCATGATTCCAGAGTCCTGGGATCATGCCCCAGATCGGGCTCCCTGCTCAGCGGAAAGCCTGCTTCTCCCTCTCCCACTCCCCCTGCTTGTGTTCCCTCTCTCGCTGTGTCTCTCTCTGTCAAAAAATAAATCTTAAAAAAATAACACTCATCAGTCACACCCCTTCAATAGTCAAGTCTATACAATTTTTTCCTTAAAACTTTGTTTCACACTACCTAGAACATCTATAGATGACAATCTGTGTCGCTTTCAAGGTACCTGTTTTTGTCGGGTAATTAAGTCCCAATCATCGACAAGCCATGGTTTTAGCTCTTCAGGAATCTTCACTTTCACTTCAACTCTGTTCATGAATGTTTCCTCCTGGACAGAAAAGGGAATGGCATTAAAAACCCACCTTTTCTCACTAAACAACTAAAATTCAGGGCTTTCCTCAATCTTTAGAGGCACTAAAGATATAAACTAATCTGAAGTACTCAAATGGACTGCCAGAGTTAACATTCAAAAATTTGTAAATGAAAAACCCCTACCTATAGCTAAGCTGATGGAAGAATCTGGTCTTCATAGATAATTGGTCTATTCAGTGCTTTTTCGTGTGAAGGCACAAATTCTTCAGCACATTTTCTTTTCTTCTGCAAATGAGCACTCAGACTTGGTGCACTCTAACGGTATTTTCGTGTCTATTGTTGATATCCAGGGACTGTTCCAAATATGACTACCTTAAAATTACTTCTTTAATACATAAAATTAAATGTACAAACTCCTAATGAAGTGTTTCATCACTGCCCAAAGCTGCCTATTCTCAGAACACAGCACTCTAAGTTTCCTAATCTCAGTTTCAGAAATATAAACTGTCAGTACATTAAAATTAAATTAAAACCCTACCTTCCAGGGCGCCTGGGTGGCTCAGCTGGTTAAGCGACTGCCTTTGGCTGAGGTCATGATCCTGGAGAGCCAGGATCAAGTCCCACGCATAGGGCTCCCTGCTAAGCGGGGAGTCTGCTTCTCCCTCTGACCCTCCCCTCCTCATGCTCTCTCTCTCTCATTCTTTCTCAAATAAACAAGATATTAAAAAAAAAAAAATCCCACTTCCAATTCATTAACTTTGTAAATTAAAAATAAGACATTTTATCACTTAGAGAAATTCTAAACTCATATACACACACATGTATGTAGAACGGATAAAGCTTTTGTGGGTTTTTTTTATGGGTTTGTTGAGTCATCATGGGACATACTAAACCATTTAACGTGAACTGGTAAGTCTATACAGTCAAACATCAATGAAATATTAAGTTCTGTACATCAACAGAGCTTGAAAACAAGTATCTGATGATGAGCTGGGGAGGACATACATAGCAGGGACATATTCAGAGCTACGAGTGAAATACAGATGTATTAAAAAAAAAACCTTTATCCAAGAGGAGGAATATTTTCACTTCGGTAGTTAACCAAATTAACAATGTTTTCGAGACTCAAGTTCTGACTCTTTTATTGCACAAACTATAAATACTAAAATGCAATTCATAAAGCTGAGAAAATACTCACATTCTCCACAGTGGGATCCACGCGGGCCCTTTTCTTGCGAGGAGGCGGAGGGGTCTCACTGGTGCTGCCACCGTCCCCATTTCCAGGTGCTGCACAGATTTAGGAGAAGGGAGATTTTCAGCTTCACATAGGAGAGACTCGTAAGGAAAATAGTCTCATGACACCCCCGCTGTTTTCATTTTCCCATTACACACGAGTTACTCAAATCTACCGTAAAGAATCATAGTCCTACCAAAAATACAACTTATAAAGTTCTACCGAACACTTAGCATAAGGCAACATTTACAATATCATCTTACATTTATTAAAAAATATTATCTTCTCTAGCATTAAGACTAAACATGACACAGGTTTCTCCATGGTAAAAAGAGTTATCAAAGCTGGGTCTCCACTACCCAAGTACTATACTACTATGTACTGGATTCTGTAGAATGTTGCTGTGATTGATCTCTGACATGAGCAACAAACATACGCTTACTCTAAAAACTCTGTAAATTTTAACAATACTAATTTCAAAATGTAAATGCTATAAAGATAAAATAATTTTAAAACAAATTTAATATCCTTACTTTTCTGTTTGTTCTTTTTGGTTTTCCTAAAAGGAGAAGGAAGAAAAGGGAAAGAATAGTAAGTCATTATTGCTAGTAAAAGTTCCCTTTTACCAGAGTTAAGTTCATAGAGAAATACTGCCTTGGATGATAAGCCCAGGCTGTGAATTAGTTTCCTGCTCAGACAAGAATTTTCACTGATAGTTAGCTAAATTCACACCTCCCTCCATATAATACAAAACTAAACCAAAACCACGCTGGGAGACTTCCATGATGTTATTGATTTACAAGTTCACAGCATATATTATATAGTTTATAAGAACCTTACATTATTGGTTCTACCCAAACAAACTTCCAAAAGTTCAAGCAACCCCATCAGCTCAGTCCAAGAACCTGATGAGGCATGTGTGTGCTCCACCCTCAGGGGCCACTGTCTCCCTGTACTTCTCTCAACTGGATATTCCGTCCTTTTCTACACCTAATACTCTTTTCTTCCCCTACACAGAACAAAGCTAATCTCTCCTTCCTCTTGGTCATCATCTCTAATTGCAACTTAACTCATGTGTATTTACAAACTAGCAAACAGGAAATTATTCATTTTAATTTCATAAACAATATTTATAGAATACAAGAAAATCATGTGCAAAGCCCATGACTATGGGCTATATCTGGTGGGACCAAACCAGAACACCAGAGTAGGCTGACTCTTCTGCTTTAAAAAGATATTTATAAATCTCATTAATTGTACTGATCTAATTTAGAGCATGAGGTTCATTTTACAATTTATATTAACTTATGTTTAGGGATAAGTACAAAAATCTGGCCATCTGAAAGTACGAGATTTTTCCTGTTTCTCCAAGTTTAACTTTTGGAACACAAGTACTTGTTGGGACAGTATTTCTGGTTCAGATTAAACCATGAACTTTTATGTGTTAAGAACAGGTGGAGACCAAGAGAAACCTAGAGCCCTGACACGTATTCCTTACCCACTCATTCTATACCACAAAATTAAAGAGAAAACACTGACAGCTGACCCTAACTCTGAAATCTATAAACTATACTTCAATGAATCACAGCAGTAAAGACTCACAGACTTCTTGCTTCAACCTTCTTGCTTATATAAATTAAACAAGCAAGCTAGTTTCTCAAACTAGGCAACAGATTTCCTACAATAAACTGTCTGGTGTTGTCTGTGTTCCTTTCTCTAAGCCCTATGACTAAGTATTATATAGTCAAAACATCAGCTGTTAGATTCAATTTAAAGAGTAACTGAAGTCCTAAGTCATTCTTAAGAAAAGCCATTCCAGGGACACCTGGATGGCTCTGTCGGTTAAGTGTCTGCCTTTGGCTCAGGTCATGATCCCAGGGTCCTGGGATGGAGTCCCACACTGGATCCTCGCTCAGCGGGGAACCTGCTTTTCCCTCTCCCTCTGCTTCTCCCCCCTGCTTGTGCTAAGTAAATAAAATGTTAAAAAAAAAAAAAGCGGGCGCCTGGGTGGCTCAGTTGGTTAAGCAACTGCCTTCGGCTCAGGTCATGATCCTGGAGTCCCGGGATCGAGTCCCACATCGGGCTCCCTGTCTGCTTCTCCCTCTGACGCTCTTCCCTCTCATGCTCTCTGGCTCTCATTCTCTCTCAAATAATGAATAAAATCTTAAAAAAAAAAAAAAAAAAGCCACTCCACTAAATAATGAACAAAGCACAGCCTTTTGAAGCCAAACTGCTAGCAAACATCACATGTATTCACTAACAGTTTAGAAAGATGAGCACCCAAACTTAAGGACCGAAATGTCAACAAAGCGAAGGTAAACCTGGTTCTATCTTCTAACCAGATGCGTTTGTGTTTATGCATATCCGGAGAAAGAACACTTACTAAATGCTAAAGGATAGAGTAGGATAAAACTAAACATTACAAACTACATCCAAACCTCAACTCAAAATGAAAGAAATGGGGAAAAAAATACTGGTTTAATTACTCTTTTTACTTTAAAATATACCTACTATTCTACCAGGGAAAAGTAGTACTTAAAATTACTTGATGTGGGGTGCCTGGGTGGCTCAGTAGTTAAGCGTCTGCCTTCGGCTCAGGTCATGATCCCAGGGTCCTGGGATCGAGCCCCACATCGGGCTCAATACTCCACGGGAAGCCTGCTTCTCCCTCTCCCATTCCCCCTGCTGTGTTCCCTGTCTCGCTGTGTCTCTGTCAAATAAATAAAATATATGAAAAAAATAAAATAAAATTACTTGATGTTTTCTCTAACTACTCAGATTATGATCTCCACAAAATGTCATCTTTCCCATTAATAAAGGTTCTTGGAGAAGAAAGGAAGTTCCATGTCTCAGGAACATCAGAAAATGTACCAGGTGAGCCTAGAGCATATCTTATCCTACCTAATGACAAGAAGACCCAAAAGACCCAGGAGCCAATAAATTTGAAGAGGACCCCACTCTACAGGAAGGGAAAATTGAGTTTTAAAATTTTACTTCATATTTACTGAGCCATTATTTTTGTAGTTGAAATTGTACACTTTATAACACAAATAATTTTTAAGCCTACTACTAGACTAACTTTCTACACCAATTTTTAACACGAGAAAGGATTAACATTAAATCAAAAATATTTTATCGATCAAAATCTATTCTCCCATATGAGAAAGTTGCTGACTTTTAAGACTCACTTGCTATTAAAATCCTAATGACTACTACTACATGGCAGTTTTCCAAAGAACAACGTAATTTGTTATTGCTTTTTAATGAAAGCTGCAGGCTGCCCTCAGTGGCACACCCACTCCTTGCCTATCAAATATCAACTCAACAAAGATCAACCTTCAAATGCCTAGTTACCTTCATGACTAACATCTCATGTTTAGGTAGTAATGTCAGACCACTAACTCTAAAGCAATACGATATAATTCTGAGGAAAAACATACAAACTTCTCCTCAATAAATCATATTTTAGAACACTGTTACTTTTGACCCTTTGACAAGAACATGACCACTCATTAAACTACCTGTTTTTAGATCTTTTATTTTAAAGACTTTATTTGAGAGTGAGAGAGCAAAGGCGAGGGGAAAGGCAGAGAGAGAGGGAGAAGCAGACTGCCCCTGAGCAGGGAGCCCGATGTGGGACTCAATCCCAGGACCCTGGGATCATGACCTGAGCCAAAGGTGGACTGTAACTGAGCCACCCAGGCGCCCCCTAAACTACCTGTTTTTTTGTTTGTTTCTTATTCATGAGAGAGAGGGAGAGAGAATGAGAGAGGAGATGGGGGAGGGTCAGAGGGAGAAGGGGACTCCCCACTGAGCAGGGAGCCCAACACAGGACTCGATCCTGGGACTCCAGGATTCACGACCCGAGCCGAAGGCAGCTGCCCAACCAACTGAGCCACCCAGGCACCCCTAAACTACCTGTTTTTAAATGAAAATAAGTCACAAAAAATAAAATGATCTTTTAATAGAAGTTTTTGATCTGTTATGTGTGCATGACTTCCACACATAGGTTTTTATTACCAAGATGTTCTAAATCTTAAGAGTTAACAACAAGAAATGCACCCCCCCTCGCCTCCCCGGGGGCGGGTGGGTAATTTGAAACTTTAACATCTCACACATTCTTACCACAGGTTTCAAAAGAAGAGTTAAGCTAGTATTTCTTTTCAATACTACTAAAAGAGCAAATCTGCCCAAAAAATATCTTAAGACTTGTGTTCTACTGATAATACTCTATTTGTAAAAGAAAACACATACATGCTCACACACACAAACACACCTTAAAAAGGGTCTGGGATGTACTCAATGCCACTGAATTACACACTTAAAAATGAGTTCAACGGTGAATTTTATGTTACGCATTTTTCACCATAATAAAAAGGGGGGGGGGGAGGTGGTACAGAAAACCTGCTAAGGGAAATTAAGGAATATGTAATTATTACATATTTTCAACAACCCAACACTTGAGAATGGGATTCTCATTGGCATTTTTCAAGTTAAAATGTTCCAGTTTCCATTTTCAATAAATTCTAATACATGATAATGAGTACTGAGTTTGAATTCCACTTATAAAACAGTATGTAAAATTAAAACAAAGATAGAGCTTCTTACACTTCAACATTTTTCTGTTGCAGACCAGATGTCTTCTTTCCTGGGGCAGCCCCTCTCATCTTCCCCTCTGCATACTGCTCCCTTCAAAAATAATTTCAATAGTTGTCATTAAATGAGTACGTATGTGGAAAAATAAATTGTGCCAGCTTGATTGCGTTTGAAATTTATATTCAAACTGAGGTCCCACATCCCCTTCCCAAGTGTAACTCCCCCAGAGCCCAGGAGGTAAGGAGATCACAGTGAGTTTGCAACTACAGGAATTTCCAACAACAGCCTGCTGTCTTCTATCTAACTCTATGGACAGACTCAAGAAATGACCAATTATCTACCTTCCTTTTTCTAGGAAAGGCTTCTCTGATTGAAGTTTAAAGCCCCAACACAGCACCTGACAGGTACCAAGAGTCATTTTGTCAGCGGGCAGCCAATTTGATTCTAGTATTCATTCCATTTCCCAAAATTAATTTACAGACATTTCTCCTCCTATTCATGGCTGCAAAACAAACTTACTGATTGGCTTTTTGGAGTTCTCGCTGTTTCTGCAGATTGGTATCCACGTATTTGAGTACTCTGCTTTCTGGAACCCATTCATCCCAACTGAAAAAGACAAAAGTTAAATTATCATTCAAAATTACTTTTACCACTATTCAGACTTTGTCCACCAATTACTTTTTAGAGATCTAAGAGGCAAGACTTTGGATTTCTCTGACAAAAATTTAGTAGGACTACAAATCCATTCTCAACTAAAATGAAAATCTGTTCTATAAAGGAAGTAAACATTTCATATCCACAGAAGCAGCATTCCAAATCTTAACTGCCAGATTACAAAAACAGATTATTGAAATCCTTTCTTCAAATGACTTAAGAGCATGGCACTTAAAGAGTCCCTAAGCAACTACCCTTACAGAATAAAGAGATCTTAAAGAATTTTAATTTCCAAAAAAAAGGTCCATCAAAAGCTAATACTGTGAAACATAATAGCAAAGTTACAGAACTAGCTGTGCGTGATTTTCATCACCTGTAAAATGAGTGTAACTATACCTACCTTTACACAACTGTTACAAAGATTAAATAATACATGTAAAATACTCAGGAATCTGACACACAAAATACACTCACGGTAGGTCAGGAACATGACTAGGTCTACCACACTCAAACAACATCCAGACCAACTCAGCTAAGACTGTGGATCAAGCCATTCTCACATGGTTTATCAGACTACATCATCCTCAACCTTCACTCATGAATGAACGAATGCACTAACTTCCAAGACATAACCAGAGAGATGGCTTTTTAAACATCAAAAGGTAGAACGAACCACTCCAAAAATAACTAGTTGCTTAAGCATTCTGGCCCTTAGAAAAGCTCCTTCAAGATTTCTGATGTGGTTTTTCTCCAGAGGGGAAAACAAAAACAAGGTATTTCTTAGGGAATGCTGAACTATTCATGCAAATTGATTCTTTTCTCCTGCTGAGGGAGCTCCTTTAGTGACACAATCAGATGTATCCTCAAAGCAAAATCTTTCATTTAATGATTTCCCACCTCTGACCTCTTACATTAGATAGCCAAAAGGAAAATAAGTAATTAAAAAGCAATCCTCAACATGATTTCCTAGAGAAAACTTTAAAACATGCATTTACCTAGAGGTCAGGAGGGGGTGGTGTACTGAGGGAGCTCCTTCAGGAACAGGAAAAAGGGCTACAATATCCTCACGTGTCTTCAAAGTTTTTTCAGAGCGCCTGGGCCTCACAGCACTTCTGATACAGACAGCATAGTACAAAGTAATCTCAGTAACTAGGTGCAGAATTTAGCTTAAGCTTTATTAAGATTTATTTACAAATGGAGTATTTAAATGTCTGTGTCAACAAGTTCCAATAAGGATTATGAAAGTTTAGAAATATATCCTCTATTGTGCTTTTGAAAATATTTATATATTTACTAAAGTTTAAAAAACTCCCATTTGGAGATTGGGCTTTTGTCCTATGACTTTCTAAAAGTAAGGTACCTTAGGGACCATTTTCAAAATGAGAATCTTATTTTTATTTATGCATCTACTTGTATCTATATTCCCATTAAATTAAATTAAATTAAGGGGAGCTGTCAGAATTCTTATTTCCCACGAAGCTCCATTTTAGATCCCTGCAGACCCCTTCCCACTGATATAAAATACATCTTCATAAGCACTTTGATCTAAAAACCAAATCAAGCGGTGCCTGGATGGCTCAGTCAGTAGAGCATGGGACTCTTGATCTCCGGGTCGTGAGTTCAAGCCCCACATCGGGCATGGTATTTACTTAAAAAAATTTTTTTAATTAAAAAGTAACAAAAACCAAATCAATTCCAGAGTTTCCTTTATGTGTCAGAAGCTGAAAGCCCTTGCTGAACCACAGGAAGATGAAATATCTTTTGCTCTGAGGAACATCACTACTAGGGTGGTAACTGAAGGCCAGACGTTCAGAAATTTTCAGAGGTCACAAGTGTAAGGTCAGAATTTTCTAAAGGTAGCTTGTCACTAATTCCAACAGCACAGTGATCTGCGGCATTACTTACACAGTACTAAACATAAACATAACACACTTGCTGGGCATCTGAGTAACTCTTCCCCATTTCAAAATGGGGTTTATTTAAAGCCTTCTCTAAATACTAAGATCAAATTTTTCAAAGTTATGTATATTGATCTACATCCCAAATCACCTACAAAAAATACATCTTTGTTCATTAATATCCTCAATACATCTAAAAGATATTAAAGATCTCTGATGTTTAGTGCCATTTTTAAATTTTCCAAGGAATCAGTATATAAAAGTAGCTGAAAACAAATCTATGCAGCCTATCATTTTATGTGTGTTACTGAATTCTAACAAAGCAAAAAACATTATTTTGAAGTCCTAAAATCAGGAAATGCAAGTGTTTGACACTTTCATAATTTCTTATAAGCTACAAATGCCACTCAAAACCCAAGTCTTTAAGCTGTACACATCTACCTGTAATTTTAAACAAAATATTGCACATAAAAGAGTTAAGCCCAAAACCTGTGTGTTCACAGCTATTAAGATGAATCCTAAAACACTTATTTACAAGAGTAAATGGGGAGGGAGACAATCCTGTATCATGAATTTGTTTTTCTTTCGATTTCCTGGATGGACGTTAATTTTCCCACACATGGTATGCACAAATGAGATATTTTATTACCTGTAGAGAATGGAGATTCTTATTGTATTGTAATGCTCTCAACGTTACCCAATACTAACAGAGTATTATCCGCATGTATAATAAATCTAATACAAGACTGAAACGCAGTTTAAATAGGGAAATCTACAGTACACACCAGAAGCCATACGATGAACTTTCCTGGATATTAGAAATAATTTAGATATTAGAAATCACATTTAAAATCATAGTTTATTTCTGAAAGACAAAAGGATAGTTTTCCCTATGGCTTTCCCAATTTCTCAATATTTAAAATCCTGTCATTATGAGCAATAGTTTAAGTGGGGGGGGGGGAAATCACAAGGAATGTGCTTTTAAACATTTTAGATGTCCGCCTTTCTACAACTATACTAATGGAAGAAAAGTGAAGGGTCTGGTTTTTTTTTTTTTTTTTTTTTTTAAAGACTTTATTCATTTATTTGAGACAGAGAGACACCGTGAGAGAGGAACACAAGCAGGGGGGGTGGGAGAGGGAGAAGCAGGCCTCCCGCAGAGCAGGGAGCACGATGCGGAGCTCGATCCCAGGACCCTGGGCTCATGACCTGAGCCGAAGGCAGATGCTTAACGACTGAGCCACCCAGGCGCCCCAGGGTCTGGAATTTCTTAGCTAAAAGCACTTTGTGAAAAATTTTTCTAAAAAATAAAACTGGGTCACCTAAACAAGACTAAAATCACAGGGCCAGTGAGAGTCAGAGAACACCTCCTTCCATAGCACTAGAGTGCTCATGCAATCAGATGGCTTGCTCACGTGGGGAACCGGACACCAGAGCACAGCTCAGGGGACACAAAGCCTTAAAAGTTGCAAACATCCCTGGAAGAAGTACTTTCTGGCAATCTTTGAAGGACAAAACACCACTAATAAAAGTAATTTAAAACCGCTCACAGTAAAAATTACAGGCTCTTCTATTTCAAGCACCAAAAATGAATAAATTATTAGATACGATATTTGTGGGTCCCAAGGAGAAAGAGTCATCACTGAAAAAGAGAACTCCATTGGCTAGATATTCTAGAATATGTTCACTCTAGGACCACTGTCCACGCCTGGCAATGGATCAATACACCACTCCTTTAAAAAAATAAAAATGTCTAACTCTTTAAGGTGAAAAGTTAGGTACTGTAATTTAATTCTTCTATCTGTATTAAACCATATTCTAAAAAGTGAACACATGAAATCACTCTCTGCCAACATTTATGTTACCAAAGTTCAGAACATAAGTTGGTCATTATTTCCTAATCAAACAAGCTCATCCTTTTTCCTTTTTTAGGCAGAAAAATCCAACTAGCTCTGAGTATAACTATTTGCAATAACATATACAGTAACTGAGTTTGTGCTAAGGCAAAAAACTAAAGCTGTCCTAAAATGTACTAAACCAAGAAAAAAAGTAGTTGGTTGACTAACAATTATCAGACATTATACTAGAGCACGAGAAATAATCCAAAGAATTTAAAATAGAATGGCTGTGTACCCTAGTTTCTATTACTTTCTCCATACTACAAATGTTTCACCCTTGCTTTGATACACAGAATACATTAAAACTGTACAAGAATTAAGAGGCATGGGTTTGTGACACACATGACACAAGCTACCTTGTTAGAAATAAAGCATTGTTTTCAAAGATCTAATACTAATACTCACTTTTTATTCCAACCACTGTAATGTATAAAGTATTTCACTTGTTTGTCCTTTATGGCAACCTTTACACACTGAAATAAAGAAGAAAAAATTCACTCAGAAATAGGTTTTGAAAAAAACGACCTGTATGCTTTACAGGTATAACATCTCCAGGACCCTCCCCTCAAACTCCGGTGGCCACAATGAGCACGACACGACGTGACGGTCAGGAGGAAGAGCGCTCAAGCTTCTCACTCACATCCACCCACAGTCATAAAACTGCCTCAAAGTCACCATCTGCTGGACCTAGTCCAGCAAACGCAGAAAACCCATCGTAACAGGTCACCCTGAGCCTTCAATCAGTGGGCTTGATTAGCTCTCTAAGAACAGCTGATGGAAGCCACGTTTGCACTTTCTCAAAATCTACCAATCAGAAGCCATTACATATTTCAAAGACAAATTCACCTGAAGAAAATTATTTATACCATATCATTAAAAAGTGTCATTAACTTATGGAAGGCAATAAACTGTTTTGCTGCAAAGTATTAGCAACTAGCCAAGTTACAGATGAGAAAACATTTTATGTTCTTCTTAAAAGTGGCCTAACAATTAGAATGCACGATTAGAGGAAGTTATCAACTATGACAAGTGATCACTATCCAAAGTCTTTATCTTGCGCAAACCAAGAGAGCTGGGATAGTTTAAGCTATTCCAACAGCCATTCAAAAATCGTTCACTGGAGTTTCTGCTGCCAGACCAAAAAAAAAAAACTGTCAGGTTAATGGAGTTGACACAACAAAAATAATATTCAGGAACATAAATGATCAACAGAGCTCACAACTTACTTACAAGCTGTGTTAGTATGGCATCACTGAGAGATGTACATACACATAAAGTTAACAGAGTCTCCATAAATCCAAATGCAGTCATCTTAGAACTTTAAAAACACGTATCTAATCTATGTATTCAAAACAACTGAAAAATAGTGAAAATGGTTGTCATTTGGTCACACGGGCACTTCAAGACTGTTAAGACCGTTTTCAAAAAAAAAAAAAAAAGACCATTTTCACACATATACTCACCAAGAATGCTGTAGAAATTGTATTTAACTAAATGCTGTATTGTTTTGTATACCGTTTTTAAAAATTACAAGCGTTAAAAACAGTTACACCTTACATATTTGCGCTAAAAGTTACCAGAAAGAGAATACTAAAAACACTTTTTACTGGGGAATATATCATCTCATTTACCTCTAGCTAAATGTAAAATCAGTTCTGACAACGGGAGCACACCCGATACAGGGGAGAGGAAGCCCCTAGGTTTCAAACTTTGACAGACAAAGCAACAAATAAGTTAAATGTCCTCACATTTTTTACGTTCACTTTGATCTTTAACGTAGTCAAGTTAGCTCAGGACTTACTCAGCATACTATATTTACACCCAAAACTGACTCTGGCAGTATTTTCTCACAAGTCAGTAACTACACATGCAACTTGCTCCCACAACCAACCAGTCTTTTACCTTTCCCCTCAAATGCTCCTTCCAGCTGCTGGGCCTTCAGCAGGTCGTAAGGTGAACGGCAAGGTGGCAATGCTGTATCTGACCCACTCGGCAAGTAAGAGAAATGACGGACACTATGGACTACCAATCTGTGAAAAAGGCAACTAACTCTCTTCCTACCAACCACTGCAATCTGATGCTCAAGAATCATCTAATCAGTCATTTCAGCTAACTTCTCAAAGGAAAACAGGTTTCATACCTTTGCTTCATAAAGAAGAGGCCCATGAAAACACAGCACTCGCTCACCTGTAAAAGTAAAAAAAAATACCGAGTTAATTGTAATTTCTCTTCATACCTAAGGGTCACATGTGAGAGCCATCACATCTGTACTCGCACGTAATCCTCGCAAAACTAGAAGAGTATGGCCGTGTACAGAATAATACCTCGGATCAAACCTCAATAGTACCCTTCAACAAAAGCACCTCAGTATGCAATGTAAACAAAAAACAATTAATTAGAATGTCAATCCATTTAGACCATCAAATCATCTATCATCTGTTAAGGCAATAAAATTCTACAATATCTACCTTTCGGAAGAATTTGGGTTTTTCAATGTGTATCTCAAAATACAGTTTTTAAAATATTTCCTTTTTTTTTTAAATTTATTTGAGAGAGAATGCGTGCACGTGCGCCACCCGGGGCTGGGGGGGGGGGGGGGGGGCAAAGAGAGAATCTTCAAGCAGACTCCCCACTAAGGGCAGAGCCTGATGCCAGGCTCCATACGAGGAGCCTGAGATCAGGACCTGACCTGCAATCAAGAGTCGGACACTTCATGATCCCAGGGTCGTGGGATCGAGCCGCGCATCGAGCTCCCTGCTCAGAGGGGAGCCTGCTTCTCCCTCTCCCACTCCCCTGGCTTGTGTTCCCTCTCTCTAGCTGTCTGTCTCTCTCTCTAATAAATCAATCTTTTACGGGCGCCTGGGTGGCTCAGATGGTTGGGTGTCTGCCTTCGGCTCGGGTCATGATCCCAGGGTCCTGGGATCTGCCTCTCTCTCTCTCTCATGAATAAATAAAAAATCTTTTAAAATAAATAAATAAACAAACAAACAAATAAATAAATCTTTTACCAAAAAAAAAAAAAGTCGGACACTTAACCAACTGAGTCACCCAGGTGCCCCTAAAATATTCCCATATTTAGGACCTTATGCTCTCCCTATTATTTCTGCTTCCAAACCTTTTACTGGTCAAGTAAAATAAGAATTCCAACTTTTGGAAATCACATTCTATGTCAAACTTAAAATTAAGACTTGCACGAATAACTAAATAGAAGGAATTAAGACCTGGAAGCCAACTCAGCTCCTCAGACAAATCAGGCTGTTAATTCCTGACAGTACCTGAAGACTACATTTGATTATCGTAGAAATGAATTTCTTGCACATTATTTTCAGTCCCCTTGGATTTCATCAGACCCAAAGGTTAACAAAAAGCTCTAAAAAATTTTTTTTTAAAAGATTTTATTTATTTCGGGGCGCCTGGGTGGCTCAGATGGTTAAGCGTCTGCCTTCGGCTCAGGTCATGATCCCGGGGTCCTGGGATCGAGTCCCGCATTGCGCTCCCTGCTCCTTGGGAGCCTGCTTCTCCCTCTGCTTCTCTCTCTCTCTCTGTCTCATGAATAAATAAAATCTTTAAAAAAAAAAAAAGATTTTATTTATTTTTTGACAGAGAGAGACACAGCGAGAGCAGGAACACAAGCAAGGGGAGTGGGAGAGGGAGAAGCAGGCTTCCCACTGAGCGGCTTGATCCCAGGACCCTGATCATGACCCGAGCCGAAGGCAGACGCTTAACGACTGAGCCACGCAGGCGCCCCTAAGCTCTAAAATTATTAAAATTACCTACTAGCTCAACATTTTTTAAGATTTTTTTTTTTAAAGATTTGACAGAGACACAGCGAGAGAGGAAACACAAGCAGGGGGAGGGGGAGAGGGAGAAGCAGGCTTCCCCACTGAGCAGGGAGCCCAACGCGGGGCTCAATCCCAGGACCCTGAGATCATGACCAGAGCCGAAGGCAGACGCTTGACGAATGCGCCACCCACACGCCCCTAGCTCAACATTTTTTATTGAGAGCCGTGCGCACACACAAACAGTAGGGGCAGAGGGAGAGGCAGAATCCCCGCTGAGCGGAGAGCTGGGCAGTGACCAAGGAGCCTCAAGGGGGCTGATCCCAGAAACCTGAAATCTTGACCTGAGCCAAAGTCAGATGCTTAACCCACTGAGCCACCCAGGCACCCCAGCTCAACTCTTCAGAAATTATAGGGCAATAAAAGTTTTCACCGTTTTAAAAAACTACTGCTACTTTTAAAAAAAACTGACAACAAACCTAAGTTATCTAAAGCAAATCTATACATTCACTTTCAACATATTTATACCCAATCTCACATACCTACTTTGCACCCTTAGAACAGGGGACACTGATATGTAAGCAAGTAGTTTTGCACAATCTACTGGATTTCCTATGTTATCTTCATATGCAATAGGAGTGAATGATGAGCTACTAGGAAAACAACTGGTACAAAAGCACAGAAACATGACAAGGTGACACTACCAGACTACCTACCATTTAAACATAAATAATTCACCATCACTGCAGCACAGGATAAACATATAGAAGGAGAAATCAAAATCACACAGATCACAGAGTGCCTTACGTGTCACGTTACCAAGTCTGGACCTTATCCTATAAAAGGATTCCCAAATCTGACTAAGAGTCTCTTGGGAGTTTTTAAAACTGCAGATTTTCAAGCTTCACCAGAGACGTATTAGACCCTCCCCTAGCAACCCCAGGAACTTTACTTTGATCAAAGTCCTCTATGTAATTCTTGCGCAGTGGTCCCCTCTGAAGAACCTGCCAGAGGTTGGTGGGCCTATGCAGAACTTCAAGTGGAGACTGCAAATAGGGAGACCAGTCAAGGACTTCTCCCAGCAGTCCATGGTAAGAGAAATAGGTCTGAACCAAAAGCAGTGAGAAGTAAAGGACGACTAAGCAAAAGCAGTAAGGTCTAAACTGACTTCCAGGCTGGAAGGAGCATTAACCAGAACAGGAAATGGAGGGAGGGGGGCTTAGACCAGTTTTGGACGATGTTACAGCGGTGGCTACAGCACATCCAAGATGGAATCCTCTAGTAAGCAGCTGGGTACCAAGTCTAGAGCTCAGGAGAGCGCTAGGCTGGAACCATCACTGAGTACTATGGGATGAGAACCTGGGGATGTAAGTAAGGTACAGCGCTTACCAGCAGCACCAAAGATCACACCTGTGTCTCCTAACTTCACTTCCCAGGTACAGTTTAGAGACACCCTGAAGGGCGCCGGGGTGGCTCAGTTGGTTAAGCGTCCAACTCTTAGCTCAGCTCAGGTCATGATTTCAGCGTCATGAGATCGAGCCCCCCTGTGGGCTCCACGCTGGGCATGGAGCCTGCTTAAAAATAAATAATAAAGACACCCTGAAAATGGCCTTATTCCTCCCTCTCTTGGCTCCTGCCAAAAACAACTATACTGAGACTAAGGCCCTTCTGACCTCCATTCCAGCTCCCAGACCCGCCTATTCTCTTGACGAATACACAGAGAGCTGGAGGCACAGGAGCCAGGATAACAAATGCCTACAGCCTACTTTTCATAAAAGTGGAGAGAAGGACCTGTAATGGGGGAAAAGAGCAAACCACGGTATCAGATACGGCTTGTAAAGCCCTTCCCCACTCTTAATCCTTCCAGTATCCTATGACAAAGGGAATTCTGTGCAGTGCTCTCAAATTCAAGGTTGATGAGATTCCAATCCCCCTCCTCCCCTAGCCTGTGCTCAGTGGGAACGCTCAAAAGCTACTACTAGCTGGTCAATTCCTGACAAGGCAAAAGGGCATTCCCTCTGACAACGGGTTAACTGCCCAACAGTTTTCCTTACTCTCTGCTGTAACAGAACTTCAAAGGGCGGATCAAGTCCAGTACAAAACAGTCCCAGCGCTTAAAAACTGCTTACCTAACATACGCTGAGCCATTACTAAATGAGGAAAACGTCCAAGTTTACTGGAACCATGAAAAAAATACTGTTTCGGATCGTATCTCCCCCATTACATAAGCCCACCTCTGCAGTGTTCTAACGCAATTCGGTCCCCTCTCAAGGCCGTCTCTGTTCTCTGAACACGGCCACGCACTTCAGCTTCCACGCAGGAGTGCCAAGGGATGGCAGGGCAAACCCCGCGACTTTCCAACCGCACTTCGGGCGCAGCGCACGGCTCCTCCTCCGCCGTTACCCCCTCCTCGCTCCACCCCCCGCTGGTTCCGAACGAGGGCGCCTTGCCCACCAGCCTCTGGGAGTGTTCCGCACCTCGGACATCGGCCTGCGAGGCGCTACTTTCCGTGCCACGGCCCCGGGCGGGCTGGTAAGGCCAGCCGCCCATTTCGCAGGACGGTTTTACGGAGACACGAAGCGCCCGGCGCCACGGGGGAAATTCTACCGCGCGGCCGTGCCAGCGCGGTGACGTCACGCCCACGCCGAGCTAACCCCAGCCCGCCAGGCCTCCGAAGGGGCCGGGAGCGCCAGCATGTGCACGCGTCTCCCGCAGCGCAGCGCACGGCTAGTACGGCCGGGGCCGCGGGGATTCCCTCGTTCCCACAAAAGCCCTTCCCAAGTTCCCAGATCCGAGCCGTGCGCACTGACCCACACCAGCCGGCTGCCACAGCGGGCGAACCCACGGGCGGCGGCCGTCAGCCGTCCGGGTGGGAGAGCGCGGGGCCGAGCCCGCCGTCAGCTCGGCTGCGGGCGCCGGGGTCCGCGACTCCACGAGCGACCCCGACCCACGGCGAGGGGCGGACGCGTTCCCGCTCCGCTGCGACACTCTCCGCCCCTTCCCGCCCACTGGGGGCCCCCCCCCGACAACAGACGCGGCCACCGGGAGGGGCCGGCTTCCGCGGCCCGCCGGGCCTCGAGCGCCCGCTCGGCCAGCAGCGCCGCCAGCGGGCGCGGGGCGGGCGGGCGCACGAACACCACTAGGAGAAGCCGTGTGCTGCGCCCGAAGAACGTCCGCCGCGCCGCCAGAACGCGCCCGCCCGCCCCGCGAACGCCCGCGGACAGCGGCCGCACAAAGCCCCTGCGCGGCCCTCGCCAGGAGGGGGCGCTGCGCGCGCGAACCGAGGCGGGCGCCGGCGGCCATGATGGCGCGGCCGCCCCACAGCGGCCATTTCGCAGCAGCGCGCTCCTCCCGCGCGAGGGCCCCGCCAGGCCGCGCCCCGCCCGGCGCCCCCGCTCCCCGAGCCGAGGCGGGCGGGGAGCCGGCCGTGGGGCCGTCCCGGGCCTGGCGGCCGCCCCCCCCACGCACCGCGCACGGCCGCCCCTCCCCCACGCCACATCAGCTCCCCGCCGCCGCCATGGCGCGCCCGCCACCTCCCCACAATGGGCGGCCCCCCGCGCCCGCCTTCCCCGGGGCGCCCGGCGCTCCCCGGGCTCCCCGCCCGCGCCGCGCCCTCGCCCGCGGCCAAGCCCGCCGCCGCCGCCGCCGCAATGCGCCTTCCTCACAAGGCCCCTGCCCGCCACCCCGGGCGCGGCCTGCGCCGCCCCCCCCCCCGGCCCCCGCCGCCCCCCGCCGCCCCCGGCCGCTGCCCGCCCGCTCCCGCGCCGCCCGCCGCCTCTCCCCGACGGCCCGGACTCACCCTCCTGGAATTTGGGCTTCGGGTCCTGCTTCGGCGCCATTTATAAGTGATTCGCCGCCGCCTCCTCCTTCTCCCACCACCCCCGACTACCGCCCCCTACTCTCTACCCCACCCAGCTCCGCGTCAGACGCGCCGTCAGGCACCGCCGGCTCTACATCCTGGGCCCGATTTGCCAGCGCCCGCAGACCTCACCGCGCCGCGACCGCGCAGCCGCCGCCCCAGCCAACGGCCGCCCGCCGCGCACGCGCCGCTGCGCCCGCGCCGCCCCGGGGCACGCCGGGATCGGTAGTTCCGCGGGGTGGGGGAGGGGCGGCCGGCCCGAGAGTGAGGGGGGCCGGGGCGCCCCGCCCGCAGGTCCGCACCCCTGGAGCACACGCGGGGGCGAGGGTCCCTGCGAGCCCGCTCGGCGCTCTTCCGTGCCGCCCGCGTCCTAGTGCCCGGGGCTGGGGTGTGGGGGTGGCGGCTTGTGGGCGCCCCGCTCCCGCCGCAGCCCCTCACCCGCCCCCCCCCCCCCGCGACGGCGGTGGCCGCGGACCCACCCGTGTCCGCTGGCCGCCCCCGGCACCCACCCTGCCTTCTGTGTTGTGATTCTACCACCCCCTGCTCGTTCCTGAGGCTGCCACTCAGCTGCGTAAAACACGGGGCACAACTGCGGGGACCCGGCGTCGCCCTCCTGTCCCTCCCCGGCCTCCGCGCCGCCGGGACACACACCTGCAATCACGTCTGCGTCCACCTGCCATGTTCCAGGGCTCGCCACATCCCCGGAATTCATAGACCTTAACTGATGGGATCTTGGTTCTCTTACAGGACCCTGAGGCTGCTTTCAGGGCTCCACTGCCGGAAACCCACGTCTTTCGACCTAAACCGTTGTACACATTGTTTTTATTATTTTAGGGCCCCAGATGTGGAATTACTGAGTCAGAGGCTGGGGGCATGTTCAACAGCCTTATGAAAGGCTTCATCAGCTTACATTTCAACCAACAATTTAAGAGAGCCTGTTTTCCCACATCCTTGCCAGCCATGCTATCATCAGTCCCTAGAGCCTGGTGTTCCGTGGACAGGAAGCCAGACCGGGAGCAGAATCTCCTACAGAAATCAGGGTAGTGCTTACCTGAGGCGGGAGGGGGCTGGCTGGAGGGGATGCCGGTTGTGTGCTTTATCTTTCTCTGCGGTGGGTTACATGGTGTTTACATATGTAAAGATTCATCAGGTTGTATGGTTACGAGTAATGCACTTTACGAGTAAGGCACTTGTAAAAATTCATCACATTATACAGTTACAAGTAATGCACTTTAATAAAAATATCTTTAAAAGTCACTTTATTTGGGGGCGCCTGGGTGGGGCAGTCGGTTAAGCATCTGATTCTTGATTTTGGCTCAAGTCCTAACCTAATTTCAGGGTCCTGGGATGGATGCCCCAATCCCGCTCTGGGCGCTGGGTGTGGAGCCTGCTTAAGATTCTCTCTTCAGGCGGCCCTCTGTGCCGCCTCCTGCCCCCAGGGCTCTTTCTCTCTCCCTCAAAAACAAAACAAAACACACAGGGCGCCTGGGTGGTTCAGTCATTAAGCGTCTGCCTTCCGCTGGGGTCATTGATCCCAGAGTCCTAGGATCGAGCCCCGAGCTCCGCATCATGCTCTCTGTTCGGCGGGAAGCCTGCTAGTGTTCCCTCTCTCTGTCAAATAAATAAAATCTCTTTTTTTTTAAGATTTTATTTACTTATTCGACAGAGAGAGAGACAGCAAGAGAGGGAACACAAGCAGGGGGAGTGCGAGCTTCCCACTGAGCAGGGAGCCCGGTGTGGGACTCGATCCTAGGACCCTGGGATCGTGACCTGAGCCGAAGGCAGACGCTTAAGGACTGAGCCACCCAGGCACCCTCGAATAAATAAAATCTTAAAAAAAAAAAAAATACAGACAACTAGAAAAAATAATACACTATGTATCATGCCTGGTTTCCTTAGCACGTACTTCCAACACAGAAAGGCGTTCTCTTATATAAAACAATACCATTATCACACACAACACAATTAACTGTGATTCCCTAAAATCATTTAATTCCCATTCCATATTTCCTCACTGGCTCCCAAAATATTTGTATATTTGTTGCTTTTTTTTTTTTCAAAACTGAATCCATTAAATGACATTTTGCATTTGGTTGTTAAATCTTTTAAATCTTTTTTAAATCTAGGCCAGAAGCTCTTACGGTAGGAATCCATGGATACAATTCAAAGGTAAAAAATTATGTCTTTATTTTCACCACATTCAAAGTGAAATTTAGCCTGTCCTTTCATTATAAATGAAAGAAACGAACTACAACAATATCAGCAACACCTGCCCCTTTGCCAGGTGTTTTCATGTCACATGACAGTTCTTGTATATATCTCCAAGCTATCATTTACATTCATCATGATTTTGAAATTACTATACTTATTAGACCTGCTGCTAGATCTTGTTATTTAATGCATTAGAAATGAAGCATGTACATTACCATATTTTAAGATATTTTGATAACTTTATTTCAGTAGAATTGTTTTCCTTTATCATCCTGTATGTTTTTGTTTTGTACATTTGAAATCATTCTGAAAAGAGCTCAATGACTTCACCAGACTGCTGCAGGGTGGGAGGGGGCCCTCTGCACAGAACAGTCCACCCACGTACACACTTTATTTTTAAAGGTATTAGTGTGTGTTCATGACATTTGCTTTCTGAAGAACCTGAGCCTTTTTGAATGTCTGACGTTCTGGATTTGTCTGACTGTTTACTCACGGCCTTACTTAACTCATGTCTCTTCTCCTTATACTTTCCATAAGCTTAAAGTTGGGTCTAAAGCCTTGATTAGATCTAAGTTGAGTGCTTTTGACAAGAATATCTTATAGGTGATGCTATGTACTTCTCAACTGGGTCACATCAGGAGACTCATGATGTCTGTGCGTCTCATCAGTGATGCTAAATTTGGTCACTGGGCTAAGGAGGTTAGACGATTTTGTTTTTGCATAATCAAATAGTATTTAAATTTATGGAGATTTAAACACATATACAAAAGTAGAGGGGGTAGTATGATGATGTATGCATCACTCAGCCACTACAGTTATTAATCTTGTTTCGTTGCTACCAACCATTCCTCTCTCCACCAAAATCTGTAACAAATCCCAGATATGATACCTATTTCCATCATAGACAAGTTAGTACACATCTCTTTTTTATTTTTTCTTTCTCCAAATTTTTATTTAAATTCCAGTTAGTGAACATACAGTGTAATATTAGTTTCAGGAATAGAATTCAGTGATTCATCACTTATTTACAACAGCCGGTGCTCACCACAATCGAAGGGCTCTTTTTTTAAATACAATACTGTTATTACATTTAAAAATAAATAACTTCTTAGTATCTTCAAGTACCCAGTCAGCAAATAGATTCTCCAGATTGTGGTCATACATGTGTTTTTACGAGTGGTTGGTTCAAATCAGGATCCAAACACAGTTCACTCATTTCTTCACATTTCAATTGTAAGTTATCTCTCTCTTTTTCTTGCCCTTTGCTTGTCAAAGAAACGGAACCACAGAGAATTAGCGCACTTTCTTAAAATGAATCATTTATACAATAATTGAATGCCGGGTGCCTGGGTGGCTCAGTTGGTTAAGGGACTGCCTACGGCTTAGGTCATGATCCTGGAGTCCCGGGATCGAGTCCCGCATCGGGCTCCCTGCTCAGCGGGGAGTCTGCTTCTCCCTCTAACCCTCTCTCCTCTCATGTGCGCTCTCTCTCTCTCTCATTCTCTCTCTCAAATAAATAAATAAAATCTTAAAAAAGAAAAAAAAAAGAATAATTGAATGCCAAGTCTTGTAATACAAGTTCCATGGGAGAGTAAAGTGTGTTTGATTTGGCATATCTTTGAATATATTCTTTTAGCAAAAATAGTAATCAATCATCAGTCAACATAATAAATCACCAGCCAGCAACAAGAAAAAAATATCCTTTGAGATCAAGCTCATTTTTAAATGTTACTTCTGCTGGAACTGTGACCCTAACTCCTTCCCTAGAGCTGAACATTTGCATCCAACCAAACCATCGCTTTTCCTAACACTTTTTAAAATGAAATGAAATGAGATGAATGGTAATTACTTAATACAGAGCATTAAAAAATAAATTTTAAATCAAAATCACCTCCTAATAGAATGCTGATTAAATTAGTGTCCTGGGGCTACCATCACAAGTTGCCACGAGTGGGTGGCTTAACAACAGGAATTTACTGTCTCACAGTTCTGGAAGCCAGAAGTCTGAGATCAGGGTGTGGTCAGGGCTGCTTCCTCCTGAGCCCGGGAGGGAGAACCTGGTCTGGGACTCTCCTTCTAGCTCTACTGGTAATGCTTGGTGTCCCCACCTTGTGGAAACACTCCACCCTCTGCCTACATCCTCACATGGCCTTCTCTCTTGTGTCCAAAATGTGCATTTCTGGGTGTGTGTCTGTGTCCAAATTCCCTCTTTTTATAAAGACACCAGTCGTACTGAGTTGAGAGCCCTTTCTACTCCAGTATGAACTCATGTTGATTAATTACATCTACAAAACCCCTATTTCCAAATAAGGCTGCCTTCTGGGGTACTGGGGGTTAGGGCTTCAACACATGCATCTTACGGGAGTGCAGTTCAACCCATAACACAGTGTTCAATTTAAAATGGATGTATGGGGGCACCTGAGCGGCTCAGTCATTGGGCGTCTGCCTTCGGCTCAGATCATGATCCTGGGGGTCATGGGATCGAGCCCCACATCGGGCTCCCTGCTCAGCGGGAAGCCTGCTTCTCCCTCTCCCACTCCCCCTGCTTGTGTTCCCTCTCTCACTGTGTCTCTCTCTGTCAAATAAATAAATAAAATATTTTAAAAAAATAATAAAATAAAATAAAATGGATGCATGATGAATACTTCTGGGGAAAAGAGTATACTTACAGTGATGAGCACTGGGTAATGTCCAGAATTACTGAATCACTGTGCGGTGCACCTGAAACTAATATAACACTGTATGTTAACGATACTGGAATGAAAAATCAGTAAATCAATAGCTGGGTGATATCTTCATTGACTTCTTGTCAATTTACCAGTTTACCTCTTCTCTGACGGATGGGATTTTTGCCTTTTGAAAAATTCTACATCACCCGCATCACCTAAAGATTTTTTAACTACTGTAATAATAGAGGTATTTAGGGATCTTCATTTCTGTTGCTGAAATTTTCCATGTGTTTCTTCCAGAGTCTGACATTGTATCTTGAATTGATGATAACAATCCGGTGGCTGTGGAGAATGTTTGGGAGTTGCTAGGAAGGATGGAAAGTGTCTAAGATAAGGAAAACATTTGCAGCTGTCAACATAAAAGCCACGTTTTGCCCCTAAGAAATTGGGTTCTTTCAGGAAAACCTATGCAGGAAAAGGTCTTTTGAGACTCCCAAATGGCAGGTGGAAAAATGTTCAGTTTGAATCACTAACTTAGGGGGAAAAAACGTTAAAATAGTCCTAACGGTCTGTTCACAACAGCTACCCCATTAGCTGATCACTGAAGCGGTCCTTGGGGGGTGGGGGGGCTTTAAACAGCCCCCGATAACCAGGGGCCCTTCCCAAGGGCAGAAAGCAAGTGAATTTAAGGACAGGAAATCAATATGCATAATAAACCCCTCGAGTCACTGCTGATCTCCAAACTAATCAATACTGCACAGCATTCAACTAAATATTAAGTAATTATAAATTAAATATTAATTAAAAATATTTTGGGCAGAACCCCACAAACTCACCAATGTTCAGTCCTCTTACCCCTAACATGCGAGTCACTGGCCCTCACACAGGGCGCGCTGCGACAAGGGTTTTTCCGCCCCACGTAGCCGTGGATTTTTACGGGTTGCATTGTTTGAAAACGAGAAGCTGAAGGTCGCAGTGAGCACCGCGGATGAAAACACACTGGTGAGACCGGGCTTGATGAGCCCCCCAGGGCTCATTAGAAAAGCAAAATCGCGGTCGCCCAACGTGGGGCTCGAACCCACGACCCTGGGATTAAGAGTCCCATGCTCTACCGACTGAGCTAGCCGGGCAGGTGCAAGCCTTCTCTTTTCTGGAGGCTTTCAAAGGAATAAGATTATTTTAACCTGCTCGAGATTTATGCTTCTCATTAGTTTTATTTTTCATATTTTGGGGAATAGAGTTTTTCACTACTCTCAACATTGGGGTTCATTTCTGATTCTGCGCACACAAACTTTTATTGTCTGATGAAATGTGCAGACGGCCCTCTAGTGGTCAGAGGGAAGGCCGGCCACACAGGCTACCCCCACTGCGGCCTGGAGACGGGAGTGGGAGTGGGGGCGGGGGCCGCGAAGGTGCGGGACACCTGCTCGCGTCCATCCCGGAGACTCCCGGGGCAGGGGCCCGGCCCCCCATGCAGGGGGGCCTAAGACGTGCGAGACACCTGCTCGCGTCCATCCTGGAGACCCCGGGGCGGGACTCTCGCCCGCCATGCATGGGGACCTAGGAAGCGCCGGACACCTGCTCCAGGTCCTCCCAGAGACCCCCGGGGCAGGTGTTCGCCCCGATGCGGGGGGCGGGGGAAGTGCTGGACACCTGCGTGGACGCATGTCCTGCAGAAAAGCTCAGAGCCCAAGGCACAGTAGTAGAGCTAGCTGGCCTCTGGGGGCCCGTGTGCGCTTGAGGTTTCTGGAATTTTCCTGAGGTTTTATGGGATTTTGCAACTAAGCCATGCCATATTGTTCACACAGTAGACGGTTATGGAAAAACTAAGCAGTCTCAGAAATTAATTGAAAATACCATATGGTGTTTTTCGCCTACAGATCTAAAAGGTGAAGACCTTTATCCTATAGACTGATAACACCTCAGTGTGGGAAGGGACACTATTTCAAGCCTCTCCCCACTAAAACTGAAAAATCAAAGACTTATTTTGCTTTTCTAGTAGGAACTGTAGTTCTCATCACCGCCTAGTTCCCATTGATGAGGGAGTGCTCTACTTCAAAGGAAAAACAAAAAACAAAACAAAACAAAAAAAAACACATGTAGGATGAGTAAAAGCATAATTTCACAAACCTTTGGAAACAAGGATGATCAAATTGCAGTTAAACCATTACATTAACAGTTGGTGGGGAACTGGATATACACAACGATCAAAGTAACAGGACCCCCCTCACTCCCTAGATGCAGGAGGGGCAGTTGAATGGAAGAATGGACAGATAGGCTGTCACCACCCTGAGAAATTCATCTGAGTTTTGCCAGTGGCTTTACTTATCCTCAACAAGAGCGTGCGTCTCTGGTAGGAACGCAATTCGAAGTACACAGGATCAGTGGTAATTATTTATTCTATCCAAAAATGTTTTGTGTGTATTTGCCAGCCATTAGATATTAACTCCAGTTCATAGGAAGTGAAGAGGCATGATGAACCAGACAAATGACACCACTCGGAAGCAGTAACACAAAATCAGAAGATGGGAAACCTGCAGGACAACTGGCCCAGGGTCTTCGCTGAGTTCTGTATTTCTAGAAATGACTTCTGCTAGATGAGGGGGCCCAAGGGCCATACCAGGCAGATGAGATAGGTGATCCTGGATCAGACACTGTTCTGGATAAACCAGCTATCAGTCAGATTTGGGGATCCATGGGGGGAAAGTGAGTATATTTTGAATATCAGACGAGCTGAAAATTCACTATAGGAGAAAAGTGGAGGTGGCTGATTGAAAGAAGGAGATTGCAGGCAAAATGTAATCTCTCTTAGGAAAAGAAGGCCACGTAGTAAGATATTAATGGTGACACTTGGGGAAGAGGAATCCCAAGTTTTACTTTTTGAATTTTTGTTTGTCTTTATTCTCTAGCTTCCTAAAATGCATATATATACTTGTATAATCATAAAAAAGGTTATTTAAAAAAATAGATGAGAAAGAAAAAAGAAAGTAAAACAAAGGTATGACTAGAGAATGAACATTTTCCGTGTTTATACGTTCCTTTACAATTGGGCTGGCAGAAATGAGAACCCAGAAGTGCTGGGTTCTTCTCATGTATAAGAGGACTGTAAATCTGGTCCACACCTTCCTAGCAGTCCAGGCAAAGGAGGAAAGCTGATCGTTGTGGGGCTCATAGTACCCTCGATATTAAGCTGTTTAAACCAAACTAATTCCTGGGGTAGCAGGACCAAAATGATACAGCTCAATAGAGCCTGTTATTCAGAAAGAGCTGTTCTGAGACCAAAGATACCTGGATCCTTATTCCTGTGGAAGTTGTGTGTGCGTGTTTCTTGTTTTCAAAATTGTGATGAAATAACACAATACGTAAAATTCTCTGTTTTAACCATTTTGAAGCGTACAGCTCAGGGGCATTAAGTGCGTTCATGTAGTCATGTAACCGTCACCATCATCTGTCCCCAGAACCCTTTCATTGTCCCAAACGGACGCTCTGTGCCCATTAGACACTAGGTCCCCCTCTGCCTCCCACAGCCCCTGGGACCTGCCATTCGACCCCTCTAGGTACCTCATACAAGTGGAATTATACGGTACTTGTCCTTTTGTGATGGCCTATTTCACCGAGCATATTGTCTTCAAGGTTCATCCATGTTGTAGCAGGTGTCAGAATGTCCTTCCTGTTTAAGGCTGAGTGATATTCCAGCGTGTGCTTGTGCCCCCTTGTGTTTACCTCTTTGTCTGTCAACGGACATCTGCGTTACTTCCCCTTCTCTCTGAATGTTGGTGTACAAATACCTGTCGGAATCCCTGCTTTCAACTCCTTTGGGCATACATCCCAAAATGGAATTGCTGGGTCCTAGGGTAATTCTAAGTTTAGTTTTTTGAGGCAGGTCTTCTGCAATTTTTAGCCTTCGTGTAAACCATTTCCCAAATGCGGACCTCTATTTTTCAGCTGCAAAATATGAGGGGGGGGTGAGAAAGGGCTTCAGGAGGTCCCTAAGGAGCTCATGAACTAGTGACTGCCCAGGCCCCAGAATGAAAGTGCTGGTCTCCGTAGAATCTCCCTGAGTACAAGGAGAAAAGCTCTTCTTCCCAAGAGGCATGACCTGACTACCATTAGGTGCTGGTCCTGAGAGGCCTGGCGGCGAGGATGGAGGGATGGAGGATAGGGGGCTAAGGCTGCACAGGCCGGCAGCACGACAGGGCCCTTCTGCCCCACACCACCTGACCCCAGCATCTCCTGCCCCTCCCCCTCTCCGCTCACCTTCTCTGTTCAGAGACAGGATCCAGGCCAGCCTGAAACACAAAGACACTTGAAATGTCGGTAGGGATATTTCATTCAAAGGAACCCTACCGTCTTCTAGTGTCACCATGGAAACGGCTGAGACAAGAACCAGTCTGGCCTCCTCCCCTCTTCCCCTGGGTACCAGCCTCAGCTAAACGAGACTCCTCGGTGATCTGGGGGAGACCTCTGAAGCCAGCACCACCATCTTTTGGGTATTTCCCCTAAAACTCTCCAGGGCTCTCCACCGTCTCAGGATGAAGTCCGAAGTCTGAACCCCGTAATCAGACCTGCCTGGTCTTGATGGGTCTTGCTTCACCTCTCGGCCTCAATGCCCGCCCGCCTGCCCACCCGCCCCCACCCCGCGCCTGCCGCCGCAGCCACACTGAGCTGGGAAGAGCAGAGCCATGCATCTGCAGGCTTCCGGGAGGCCAGGTGCCCTTCTCCTGGGCCTGGTGTCTCATTTCCACTCTCCTTTCCCAGCTCCATCCTAGAAGACCCCGGTCGGGGAGGCCTTCCCCGTGAAGGCGTTACTGCTTCCCAGATGGCGAACATACTCTTCTTTGCACACCCGTGGTCGACCACACTCCCTCCTGACTCAACGCTGCCCCTTGGTCAAGTGTGCAGAGAGTAAGCACACAGGCATTGGCCTGAGCCCAGCTGGGTTCGAATGCCCACTGGGCACCCATACAGCCTGCGGTTTGCAAACTGCCCACTGGACTTCAGAGAGGCCTGCGTGAGTGGATATGTGTGCCGCAGGGCACTTGACTGCCTCACTAGGCTGTGGGTCTGGCAGGACAAGGACCTGGTTTCCCACCCCTGGTGCCTCCCACCTGCCAGGTGCTCTCTACCAGTGATCTCATTCATATCAAGGAGACAGGCTTGCCGTAGGGAAGAAGTAGCCCAGGGCCATCCCTGGGCATCATGGGGGGGTGGCGAGGCAGCCTGGCAGTCAGGCAGAGGCCACACTGCTGCCAAACTCCCCAAAGGCTGTCGGGAAGCCGATAGATGACAAGAGCATTGGTGAGGAAGGAGAGGAACCAGGACCCTCCTACACGCTTGGCGGGAACGGAACCTGGCTGCGGAGCTGGAGAACTGCAGGCAGGTCCCCAGAAGGTCGTGCCCAGAGTTACCCTCCAGCCCTGCAGGGCTACCCCTAGCGTGGACCCAAGAGAAACAAAAACATGTCCCCACAAAACCTGTACCCAGTGTTCAGGTCTGGGGCCTGCTTGGGGTTCTCTCTCTCCCTCTCCGTCGGCCCCTTCCTTTTCTAAGGAACAAAAAAATGAATTTTATAGTATGTAAATTATATCTCAATAAGCTATTATTTTAAAAGAAGGGAAAAAATGCCAAAACAGGATACAAGTTTAGATATATTCTAAATATTTAAGTTGCAAGATAAATGTTTACTTTTTTACATCTTGTCAGTGTGTTTAGTGCCAGAATATACAACTTCATTTGGATAAAAGGTCAAATGTCTAAAGTCTAAGTCTCTGGGGGGGGCGGGCATCGAGGCCGAGAGGTGAAGCAAGACCCATCAAGACGAGGCAGGTCTGATTACGGGGTTCAGACTTTGGACTCCATCCCGAGGAAGTGGACAGCCCTGGAGAGTTTTAGGGGAAATATCCGAAAGATGGTGCTGGCTTCAGAGGTAAGGCCTGGAGCAGAGGGGCCTCCTGCTTCTGCAACCCGCCCCCCCATTTGCTCTGTGACGTCAGGCAAGTATCTCTCCCACTCTGGGCCCCAGATTTTTCATCTGCATAACAAGGAGACCCCCCCCACACACCAGGGTCCTGCAGGCTGTGCCTCCTCTCTGACCTCTGGGACAGTGGGCAGAACTCTGGGAGGGCTCCCACGCCTTCCCCCCCCCCCCCGGGGCCCTCCAGGGCATCTGTGCAGGTTGAAGACAGAAGGGAAACTGTGAGCCCCGTGTGCTCACAATGGTGCCATTGTGAGCCCAGCAGAGCCTCTTTGTTCGTTTCAGCTCAATCTCCCAGCCTCTGGGATCAGTGTCCACTGGCCAGCTCTGCAAGGGGTGGGCCGCGGGGCTGGGGAGAGCTGTGAACCAGCGCCAAGAACGTTCAGCGGGCACTTCACAGTAATGACTGTGGGGCTCGTGGGGTCTCCGAGGACCAGAAGCACCGTCAGCCTGGTGGGAAACGTGGCCCGTGGGAGACCACACAGCTATAACAATAGCAGGACTGGGCCTCACGCTCGCCTGTACTGCAGGCCGGGGCTCAGCACCCTTGCGGACTCTTGCTCTCGTGCCCCTTCTCATTGCCCACGACCTGGACACTTGCCTAAGCGCTGTGTGTGTGTGTGTGTGTGTGTGTGTGTGTGTGTGTGTGTGTGTATCCACTGAAGCCGCACAACTGTCCTGGGAGGAAAGTGTTGTGTTACCATTCTAGGGATAAGGGAACCGGGGCACAGAGTGGTTGAGTCACTTGCTCAAGGGCACACAGCTAATGAATAATAGAGCTGGAACACGGATGAGGCAGTCCGCCCCAGCACCTCACTTCTGACCTTTCACTTTCTGGAGCTCAGGAAGGCGGGCTAAGGGATTTAAGGAGAGCTGAATGGGCTCTATGGGGCGGGCAGACGAGGGGCCGGGGATGGACGCCTGTGAGGCCGGATCAGACGGGCCCGCGGGCCAGCCCCACCAGCTTTTCTGACTGTAGTTAAAAGGGGATCACAAATCTGGATTTTAACTAAAAACTCCTGATTTTTAAAATATTGGCAACTAAGGTTTTTTTTTTAATTTTAGCGAGAGAGCGCCTGTGCGCATGCGCGGGGGGGCAGCGGGGGAGGGGCAGCGGGCGCTGGCGTCTGGCCCGCTCCTCGCTGAGCACCCAGTGGGACCCCGGACCCTGGGACCAGGACCTGAGCCAAAGTCAAGAGTCCAGCGCTCAACCGACTGAGCCACCCAGGCTCCCGGGCAGCCAGCACCAAGCCCGCTGAACAAAACCCGCCGGTGGGCAACGTGCAACCTGCAGGCTGCCCGTCTCCACCCTCTGCCCTGGACTCATTCAGTCCCTGGACCCCCCCAGGACCGGTTGGGTGGTGGGGTCAGGCCTCCCTGCCCTCCTGCCATCCCAGGCACGGTGGGGGTCAGCTGAGGGCTAGGGGTCCTGCCACCAAGGCTGAAAGCAGATGCCCCGCACCGCTCCACCCAAGACATCCCCTCCAGGTCCAGCCCCTGTCCCCAGGGCTGCAGCTGTGTCCACCATGTGTCCTCCAGGAGGACTGCTCGCGCAACGCCCTGGGCCCCTGACAAACCCTGTCCTTCCAGAGGGTAGGATGACCTTTGACCTCACCCTCACCTCCCCCTTAGTTTTTTTGGAAGCAGATACATTTCACAGACTCTTAGAGCAGGAAGTCACCCAGTTGCTCATTTTACAAAGGAGGAAACAGGTCCCCACGGGGCCATTTTACAACCTCTGAGACGTGAACAGATGCTGGTTCACCAATGTTCCCAGCAACATTATTATTCACAACATCCACAGGTACAAGCAACTCAGTTGTCTCCCAACAGGTCTGTAGATACACGAAACACAATATACACACACAGTGGAATAGTCTTCAGTCATAGAAAGGATTCTTGGGGCGCCTGGGTGGCTCAGTCCGTTGAGCATCTGCCTTCGGCTCAGGTCATGATCTCAGGATCCTGGGATCAAGTCCCATGTCGGGCTCCCTGCTCAGTTGGGAGTCTGCTTCTCCCTCTGCCCTTCCCCCTGCTCATGCACTCTCTGTCTCTCTCTCAAATAAATAAATAAAATCTTTAAAAAAATCTGATTCTTGGTGTGCCTCTTTTTCTTTCTTTTTTTTTATCTCTTTGTTCCTTTGTTTTCTTTCTTAAACTCCACATATGAGTGAAATCATATGGTATTTGTCTTTCTCTGCCTGATTTATTTCACTTAGCATCATACTCTCTAGTTCCATCCATATCACTGCAAATGGCAGGATTTCATTCTTTTTGATGGCTAAGTAATTATATCGATTATATATATAGACCACATCTTCTTCATCCATTCATCAGTCCATGGACATCTGGGCTGCTTCATAACTTGGCTATTGTGGACATTGCTGCTATAAACATCAGGGTGCAGGTGCCCCTTCGAATCTGTATTTCGCATCCTTTGGTAGTAGTCCAATTGCTGGGTCATAGGGTAGCTCTATTTTTTACTTTCCGAGGCATCACCATACTGTTTTCCTCAGTGGCTGCACCAGCTTGCATTCCCACCAACAGTGCACAAGAGTTCCCCTTTCTCCCCGAATAGCTAAAGCAAGCTTGAAAAAGAAACTGACGAATATTTAACAGCAGAGCTGAGTTTTGCATGGGCAGAGGCCAGGAGGCAGAAATCTTAAATTTCCTTCCCTAGGGAGTCCCCGGGTTTTCACTGAACCCTGGCTGACATCCTCAAACCTTCCCCAAACCAGCCTGGCCTCAGAGCCATCAGGCGTCAGAGATAAGAACAGCGAGCTTTAGCTGAGGGCTTACTATGTGCCAGGCCAAGGTTTCTCCCTTACTTCACAGAGCAACTCAACAAAGTAGAGGTATACGTCTTCCATGTCACACTTGGGGAAATCAAGGCTTAGAGAGGCGTGGGCTTGATGAGCGCTGAGTAATACATGGACGTGTTGAATCACTATATTGTACATGTGAAATGAATAGTAACTACACTGGAATTAAAATTTTTAAAATAACTTTTTTTAAAGATTTTATTTATTTATTTGAGAGAGAGAGAGAATGCGAGATAGAAAGCACGAGAGGGAAGAGGATCAGAGGGAGAAGCAGACCCCCCGCTGAGCAGGGAGCCCGATGTGGGACTTGATCCCGGGACTCCAGGATCATGACCTGAGCTGAAGGCAGTCCCTTAACCAACTGAGCCACCCAGGCGCCCAAAATAATAACTTTTTTTAAAAAGGGGTGGGGAGGGGCGCCTGAGTGGCTCAGTCGTTAAGCATCTGCCTTCGGCTCGGGTCCTGATCCCCGGGTCCTGGGATCAAACCCCACATCGGGCCCCCTGCTCCGCGGGAAGCCTGCTTCTCCCTCTCCCACTCCCCCTGCTTGTGTTCCCTCTCTCGCTGTGTCTCTCTCTGTCAAATAAATAAATAAAATCTTTAAAAAAAAAAAAAGGTGTGGGGATTTGCTCAAGGTTACACAGAGAATCAGGGACAGAGCTGTCTGGGTCTCCCTAACGTGCCAGCACGTGGCTAAACAGCCTCTCAAAATACCCACCGTGTGGATCCTGGCATTTATCAAAAGAAATGTTTACGGAGATTGAAGTTCAGCAGCTCCAAGAGAGCTTTTAAATTGTCCTTTGTACAAGAGAGCAAGTCAGTGGGAGACCGGCCGCGCTAGAGATCTGGGGGACGTGCGCCCAGCAAGGCAGGGCCTGGGCAGCATTAGAGCCTCGGGGCAGCTCCGGCCACCAGCCCGCCCGCTGCCTGGTGGGGCCTGGAGGGTCCAGGTGACAGGCTGGGCCTCAGCTATGTCTGCCTGTTTCATTTCCCCCCTAGAACTTGTCTGGGAGACCTTATAGATGGGGAGGAGAGAGAAACCGTGACGCAGGGGGGCAGGGGAACCCCCACCTGTGTTTGCCCACATGCTGCACGACAGGTCCCAGGTGTCAGAAAACCAGCCTCAGGCCAACAAGCATGGTTGCTCACCCCTCAGGGCTGGACTGCCTTCCTCCTGGGACCTCGTCAGACCGAGGGAGAGAGGCTGTGATGGGGTTCCCCTCCCCAGGCCTCAGTCTCCCCATCTCTAAAGCAGGGGCTTGGCTCAAACCTCCGCGGTTCATCTACTGTGCAGAGCATCAACTGTGATAACCCATGGGGGCTGTTGGATCCCCTGCAGGAGCGCCTGCCCATTCATCTAGTGTATGAGCTAGGAGGTGATTATGCAAGCTCAGCACAACAGCCGCATTTGAAATGGAGCCCATCCACCCCCAGGGAGTTGAAAGTGGGATCCCTGTTTACTTGGCATTTTAACCAATGACTTAAGAGCTGAGAAACTTAGGTGGAAATGTCAGGGTGGGGACCATGCTCATTTGCTGTTCAGCGGAGTCTTCCAACAGCCCTCCTGGCCCGACGACCAGAGCAGGGAGGTGGGTCCCTGGCTTCAAGAGGCTCCTGCTCAGCCCAGGGAGGGTGTCAGGCCACAAGGGACCAAACCACAGGCACCCTGTGGCAGGTGCCCTCCAGGTCCCCAGGACGTGGGGGAAGCTGAAACATAGGGCGGCTGGACCGTGAGACTTATCAGTGCATAAACCGGGGACGTGCCTGACATTTGTCAGGCCCAACCCACTGTCTGTGGTCCCTGAGCACTTGAGAAGAGGTAGCTGAAGACGTGTTGACAGAGGGCAGGCAGGGAAGGGAAAGGGGGTTCAGACCAGGAAGCTGAGAGTCCAGGGACCTGGCAGCCAGGACAACGGAGCATCACGGCACAGAGTGAGTGAGGGCAGTGGGAGCAGAGGCAGACCCCCCATGTCGCGGGGCCGGCCCCCCAGGCAGAGGGAACGGCAGGAGCGGATCTGTGCAGGGTCTGGGTCCAGAGAAGGCTGGACAGGGAGCCCATGTGGAGGCAGGGGATTTGGGGCTCTACCCTGCAAGTGCCTGCTTCTCACACGGGGTTCTCTACAGTGCTACGCAGCAGATATTTCGAGCATTTTCTAAGTCTGTCACTTGAGGATGAAGATGCTTTTATTATAAAATAAACACGGAGCAGACTGCAAACTGGATGAATTTTGAAGATAAAACTCAAGGCTTTAGGAACGCTTCCCTACCAACTGAATGCAGAGCCCTTCAGAATATGTCCTTGGAGAAGTTTGCGGGAGCACCGCCAGGCAGCAGGGACCCAGAGGGGCGGCAAGATCAGCTTTGCAGTTTATGGCCCCAGGGCACCCCACATGGTGGGAGGGCTCCAGAACGGCTCCTTTGAGTTGGGCCTTGATGTCAGGGAAGGATGGGGCTGGGAGGGGGGGTCAGGAGGCACCCAGTGAGCCAGGGAGGAGAGGCGGGAAAGGCCAGGCAGGGCGTGGGGGGGTGGTGGGAATAACGTGGGGGATAGAGCTCCTACTAAGGAGCCGCAGGGGGTGGTGGGTGAGGCCCCCGAGGCGGAATGACAGCACCTGACGGGGCACCTGCCATCTGGTTGCCCCTCCCGCGGGTAGGACTGGCCTGGGAGCCACTTCCTCTCCAAGAGTTGAAGCTGAGAGCACAACAGCTGCTCCGGTGGGTTTTGACATGGAGTTCTGAACTTGACCTCCAGGCCAGCTCTGGCTCCCGGCTCTGCCACTTAGCCTCCCCGGAACCCTGCACGATTTTCTCAGCCAGGCCTTGCCTCGTTTTTCTCACCTGGGAAATGGGGATGCAGAGGTAAGAAGCATCTAGAACAGGCCTGACTCACGGCAGACACTCAGGACATGTTAGCTGGTAGCATTTCCATTATTCAGTTTTGAATGTGTCCTAACTTCCATTGTGGTTTATTTTTTGCATCATTTATAAGGTTTTTCTCCAACATGGGGGATTTTGTTCCGTTTTTACTGGATTGTGATCGGAAGCTGGAGGTCTGCCTAACGGGAGTTCATTAGTTCTCTTTAAGTTCTTCTGTGGCTGTTCATGGTCAATCTTTACACAGTTAATTCCCTGAACACTTGAAGGAATGTGTATTCTCTGTTGGCTGCAGGGTTTTGCGCTTATCCCTTTGATCGAGCTTGTTAATGGCGTCGTTGAGATTTTTCTGTACCCTGATTTTTAATCTGCTGAGCTCTCGGTTACTGAGAGGTGTGTTAAAAACCTGCCACCACGATCAAGGATTTGTCCTTTGCTCAGATAATTGTATTGGTCTTTGCATTACATAATTTGAGGCTCTTCCGTTTTGTGAATACAAGCTGAACATTTCCAAGCATCTTGCTGGAGAATTGTTACTCCGTATTGTCCTACCCTGAGCTGCTCCCCCCGTCTCGTCACGATGCTTTCACGCCCATGGACGCCTTCCTCTGACGTTAGCAAAGCCCCACCATCCCTGTTTGCTCGGGCTCAGGTTTCCCAGTCCCCATCCTTTTAACTGGCGGCCTGTTAGTGCCCTTGTATTTAGGTGAGTCCGTGCAAACAGAATAGAGCTAGACTGTGGGGTTGTTTTTCAAATCCCGTCTGACAATCTCTGGGCATAAATAGCGTGTGTGTGTGTGTGTGTGTGTGTGTGTGTGTGTGTGCACGCGCATGTGCGTGCGCATCCTTGTCCCCCTGGCTGGCGCAGGGCCTGACACACAGCCAGCCGGCAGGAAACGTCTGCTGGATGTGAGTTGATCCTCACGAGGAGAATGAAAACACTAGTAAGTGCACCGCTAGGACTCGCTTCCAGGTGAGGGAGGTGGAGGCCCCCAGAGGTCACATGACCTGCCCTAGGCTCAGGGCCTCCATGCCCCGCGGCCACCACTGTACAGGTGTTTCCCTGAGCCCAAACCTCCAGTGTGGCTCCTGGTTCGATGCTGTGGCTCAGTCCCACATGTCCTACCTGCCCAGCCGCTGGACCACAGGTTGCTGGCAGGAAGGCGTGGGGGCTGTGGACATCAGCCGGGAGGCCGGCCCACAGGACATCCGGGTTAGCCCCCCAGCGCTGCCGGCCGCACAAACCAGCACAAGTGGGCGGCTCAGAACAACAGTGCTCTCTTCTCTCAGGTCTGGAGGCCACAAGTCCGAGACCGCGGTGCTGGCAGGGCGCGCTCCCTGGGGAAGAGCCCTTCCACCACCTCCGGCTCCCGACGATGCCCGCAGTGCTTGGGTGATGCCCCAGCTCTGCTTCCATCTTCATTGCTCCTCTCCGTCTTCATGGGGCCTCCTTATGAGGACACCGGCAATGGGGTTTAGGACCAAGCCCAACCTTAACCCCATCAACCTACAGGGACCCTGTTTCCAAATAAGGCTGCACCCCCAGGGCCCGGGGGCCCACTGAGCTGACCTCATTGGGGGCTCAGTCCTCAAAGCACGTGCTTTCAAGTACGGCTGTCAGCTTGAAGTCATGGCCCACAGGGATGGCCTCCTCCCGCTCCCAGGCCCGGCCCTCCTGCTCTGCAGGCTCCTGCCCGCCAGCACCTGGGGAAGGAAGACCTGCACGCCTGGCCCTCAGATGCGCTGCAGGGGTGCCGGCGGCACAGAGAGACCAAGAGCCAAAACAGAGGCAGAGAGAGGGCTCCGGCACAGGAGCAGAGGGCCCCAGAAGCTTCCACAGGGAGCGGGTAGGCATCGAGGCAAGGTCTAGAACCCTTCTGCTGGGTTCCCAGCACCTGGAGGCCTCCCGGGAGGCAACGGGAGGGGGCACCTGGATGGGAAAGACAAAGTGCCTGAGGGGCAAAGACAAAGTGCCGGGGACCGGCTGGGTGGCTCAGGGTCGGGGTGCAGGGAAGCGTGCTGCCCTCTTGGCCGGGGGCTGGGGAGGGATTTAGCAGCAGCGCTGGGGCAGTGGGCCACCCGTGCACGCTGAAGGTGCTCTTCCAGCCACCCACTCTCCCTACTCCCAGCACCGGGTTGACAGCTTCACACCTTCGTCCATCTGGAGGGGCGTCCGGAGTCTGAGGGTGTCCTCACGCCTCTCCCCCACATGGCACCGAGGGGACGAGCACCTAGCAGGAGGAAGGACAGTACCAGATGTGTCTGGGGCCACTCAGGCCATCACCGCCCCCCCCCCAGGCCCTGCCGCCCCCGCAGCATCCGACGCCCAGTCAACCTGGCCTCCAGAATACCTGTCCTCTTTGCAGGCACCTGGCTCCTCGGGCGGGCGCTTCTGAGTCTAGGAGGTGAGTTCTCACTGACAGATGTTCCCAGAGCATTTTCCCTGCCTTCTCCGCTCTGGGCAGACGATCGAATGGTGGTGAAGGGTTTGGGCTTTGGAATCGGAGAGCTGAACCACTGTCCAGGCTGGGTGACCGCAGGCAATTCCCGAACCTCTTCCCAGACCACGTGAATCACACTCTGCCCTTCTAAGCCTTTTGGGAGACTCACTGCATGCAAAGCACTGCGCCTGCCTCCTTGGGAAGCATGGGTCAACGCCAGCTCACTGCTCTTCATGCTCTGCAAGCTCCAGGGTTAGATGTTTCGCTCAGAAATCTCACCAACACTGCACTGCTGTGCATGGATCCCCTTGTGTCCCTCATCGTCACATCTGCTGATGATTCACTTCTCAGAGCACGTGGGTACCGTGGACCTGCGCCCCCTGCCTCACTGTCCCCTCCGCCCCAGGAGCAGGACTGGGCTGTCCTTGGAGGCCACACCTGGGTCCTGTTCCCACACACAGGGCCGTTCCCAGAGAAGCCTCATGAGAGCTGGCTCAGAGCAGGGCTCAGGCCGTGACTGCCAACACCTCCTTAAGATGCACAGTCTTCCTGGGGATGATGCTTCTATGATGAGAGCCAGGAAGGGTCGCCCTGACCTCCAACAAGGAAACAGTTCACAAGAACGAAGAGTCAAATGAACTGTGATGCTTTAGAGGATCTCTGCTTTGTGGCAAGAAATGACCCTAATAACAGTTTGCATGTGAAGAGCAGTTAGAAAAGAACACAGAAGGCGTAAAAATTAATCCCTGAATCACTGACCCCCTCATTTTATGGAGGAAGAAACTGGAGCTCAGAGAAGCAATGTGACTTGCTCAGGGTCACACAGCAAGGCAGACCAGCGGCTTCTGACCAGGTGGACCCCAAGCTGAATGTCTTTGCCTCCCCACACCTTGGTTGGTGTCCACAAGATGGTATTTATGGACCGATTAGTGTAACTTTCTTTTTTTTTTTAAGATTTATTTATTTGAGAGAGAGTAAGTGAGAGAGAGAGAGCATGAGTGGGGTGGAGGGGCAGGGAGAGAGAGAGAAGCAGACGCCCTGCCGAGCAGGGAGCCCAACACGGGCTCGATTCCAGGACCCTGGGATCATGACCTGAGCTGAAGGCAGACGCTTAACGACTGAGCCACCCAGGCGCCCGTAAGCTATTACTTCAGAGTACTTGTGGCTCCCAGACAGTCTCACAGTCTCTCGGGAGAGCGCCCTGTGTCACACTGTTGGGGCCTGGGTGGCAGGAAGAAAGGTGGAAACTACAGTAGGTGTCCTTCCCCCTCCTGTTGCTCCCACAAAACACATTCCCCTGCACATGAGGGAGAAATGAGCTGCAAATCGCTTTTAAAATGAACACCAAGAAAAATAATCACGGTTTGGCACTACCGATGAAGCACTGCAGTTCTTTACTTTCCAAAAAAGTATCTTCTTTGTAAGTGGACAAGTACTCCAAGACACTAAGATTCTTCCAGATTGTGGTGCTTTAAAGGAAGGGTTGTACTGCCCACACCGTGGGCTTCAGGGACTCTCATTCCGTCAGGTGCAGTGCTAGCTCTGGGATGACACATCTGCAGACATTTAGGTTGACCCGAGGTCCTGTGTGGACTCCCGGCCTGGTGGACACCACGCAGGGGGAATGGGGTTTTCCTTTACATTCTCGCCTCGAGTCTTCCTGCAAAGAAGCACCAGGCACGAAATATATGCGCAGATGTTTGCAAGGATGCGAATATGGCTCTAAGCTCTGACCACCTCCTCTCGAGTGATGCTGCTGAGAATGCTTTACACTGGCTCTGAATCAGGAGAATCTACTGCTGTCTACCAGGGAAGGCATTTAAATCACGCACCTCTTGATTAACCTTTCGGGGTGCATGTGGGGAGCAAGGGGAGAAGGTGCTTCTAGCTAAGGCTTACACTAAGCACATACTGAAGATACGCTTCCCCAGTCTAGGCTCACGGGATTGCAGAAATAACCTAGCAACTCCACACCCCCACGTGATGCATCAGTCTGTCTCCTTCATTCTTTGTGAACAACCAACATCTACTAGGATCCTTCCAAGGACTGGGAGCTCACTACCTCATGATGCTAAGGTGCTCAAAAATGGGAAAGGTCTGTCATAACTAGGGATCAAAGTCTGCTCCCCATGACTTCTCCCCCACAGGTGGCAGTTGCGCCCTCTGTGGCCACACAGGCTACTGCTGCACCCCTCCAGCACCCCCCACTCCACCATGTACATCTCAAGCCTCCGGGCTGCTCCTTGCGGCCCCTTTTCATGCAGCAGCTAGCACTGTCCAAGTCCGAGCACACTGCTGAATCAATGATACTGATTAGTCAGAGAAGCCCCAGGATCCAGAGAGGACCCATCGCAGGCAGGCCTCCCGGATGAGAGCTCAGAAATCTCCAGCTATGGAGGCCTACCTTCCGGCCTTCTGTTTCTCCCCTAGAGGATTCCACAGATACCCGGGTGCCTGTCTTATAGCTCCCCTACAAACACAAAGGGACACCTAAAGTGGGAGTCAGACTAAGTCCTTGGCGAGGAGTGGCGAGCGCGGTGGGCAGAGGCCGGCAGGGAGGGACTCATCACTCCGGGTCGCCCAGAAGGCTGGTGGGGAGCTCTCGGCTTAAGCAATCTCCACGGCCCTCCTGATACCCGAGAACACCAGCCCTGACGCCAGACACTGCTTCTCGACGTCACCCCCCATCCCGCAAGCGACCCACTCTGCCCCATCGCTCCCAGTACTGACATGGAGGGAGCGGTCCTTACTGAGAACCCCGCTTCTTGGGGTTCAGGCCTGGCCAGCGTTGCGGCTGCTGGGGCCGCACGGATCTCCTCCGCTCTGGCGGAATTCGGGGCGCCGCACGCAGCAGGGCAGCGGGCTGGGGCAGCTGCTGGAGTGAGCAGAGCAGACGGAGCTGGCTCCGCTGCCAGCTTGGTCAGCACCCCCAGAACGTGGGGGCTCCGCCGGGCCGCCAGCAGAGTCTGAGCGCCGGTAGCACACAGGCCGGGACAGGGGCAGCAGCAGCAGGTGCCCAGCGTGGCCCACGGCAGCACGAAGGAGGCGGCGAACACCTGCGGACGGCGGAGGGCCGGCCAGCGGGCCCGGGGCGGCGGGCGGGGAAGCGCGGCGGGCACAGGCGACAGCCCCGCACGCTGGCCTGGCAGCCGGGAACAGGGGGCAGCCCGGGGAAGACGCCGCCGACGCGGGTGGAGGGCGTGTGAGCGTCCGCACCCCCTCGCGCGGCGCCCCGAAGGCCCAACTGCGATCGCGCACACGCTCACAGTGTAGACGGGCAGCGTCCGCACCTCCTGCAGGGCGGTGGCCACGAGGCTGAGGGGCATGCGGTCGGGCAGCACGCGGCTAGAGCGGCGCCGGGACCCGCCCCGCGGTGCGCACGGCCGGGACGGTTCCTGCGGGTCGTCGCGGTTGCGGGGCGCCGCTGGGCACTCTCGGTCCGCCGCCCTAGGCCGCCTAGACGGCGGGGACCCCTCCCATTGCACCCGCCCCGCCCCTTCTGGGGTCCGCGCCCCCTCCGCCTTCTCCAGTGCCCGCTGCTCCCGCCGCACCCGCTCCGGGATCCGCCCCGCTCCGCCCCCTCTGCCGGCTCTCTCCGTCCGCTCCGTCCCCTCTGGGGTCCGCACCCCGTCCGCCCACTCCAGGGTCCGCTGCGCCCGCTGCGCCCGGTCCGGGGTTCGCTCCGCCCACTTCGGGGTTCACTCCGCCCACTCCGCCCACTCCCCGGTCCGCGCCCCATCCGCCCGCTCTTCCCGCCCCCTCCTTCTGCCCTGCCCCCTCCGTCCGCTCCGCCCCCTCTGGGGTCCCCGCCCGGTCCGCCCGCTCCAGGCCTCGCTCCCCACAGCGCCCGCTCAGCCCGCGGCGCCCGCTCCGGGGTTCGCTCCGCCCCCTCTGCCCGCCCCCTCCGGCCGCTCCGCCCCCCATGGGGTCCGCGCCCCGTCCGCCCGCTCGCTCCGGGGCTCGCTGCGCCCGCTCCGGGGTTCGCTCTGCCCCCTCTGCCCACCCCCTCCGGCCGCTCCGCCCACTCTGGGGTCCCCGCCCCCTCCGCCGTCTCCAGGGCCTGCTCCACCCCCTCCGTCCGCTCCGCCCACTCTGGGGTCCGCGCCCCCTCCGCCCGCTCCAGGGCCCGCTGCGCCCGCCGCGCCCTCTGGCCGGGGGAGGCCGGCCTGCGGCGCCGCGCGGCAGCACGTTCGGAGAGTTGATTGGCCGGCCGCAGCCGAGCCCCGCCCCAGGGCCTCCAGGCCGTGCTTCTATTGGCCGTCTCTCCGAGCTTCCTCGGGATCTGGGCCTCGGGGCAGGGGAACAGTCTGGCGGGTACCCCGCGTCCCGCTGCGCGAGGCCGGGCCAGCCGCCTCTAGCCCCGCGCCCTCGAAGCCCCCTTGCCTGATAAAGATGCTTCCCCCGCGCGGCAGCGGTGTGCACCCCTCGTCCCCAACCCCGTTTTGGCCTGTTCACGTGTCCGGGACCTGGTTCCCAAGGCCGGCAGGGCTGCCGCACCTGGGCTGGACACTGAGAGGCGACTAAGCCGGGGCAGCCCGGGGAGGAGAAGCCGACGGGTGACCCGCGGGCGGCGCCCTGCTGAACGTACTCGGAGTAGGGGCCCCATACCAGGGAAAGCCTGGAAGCCTTCTCAGAGGAGGCAGCTTTGCGCTGTTCACAATACTCCGTTGGCCTAACGCCCTCCAGTGGCTTCCTCGCGCAGTTGGAATAAAATCAGATTTCCTGCTGTGGCCTACCGGGCTTCACGACCGAGGCAGACCCTCAACAGGGGCTTTAAAACAAAACCCATAGGCGAACGCCGTACCCCGGAGGTCTGGGGTAGAGGCTAAGGCCCGGTATCTGTGAAGGTGCCCCGAGCGAGCCCAGCGTGCGCCAGCGTCTGCCTGCCCACCGCCTGGACCTTGTCTCCGACCTCTGTGAACCTGCCTCACTTTCCTGCAGGCGCACGGGCCGGACCTGCCTCTGATCTTCCCGCGGCTGGCTCCTCCTCAGCACCCGGGCCGCGGCTCGAATGCCACCCCTCAGAAAGCCTTCCCTCAACTACCCCCTTCTTCGCGTCCCCGGGTAGTTCGCGCACACCTCGTGTGCAGCCGGCGCTCTGCTGGGCACTAGGGGTGCAGCCGCGCACGGGGGCCGTGTCTTCTGCTGGGGGTGAGACAGCAGACGAGCTCGTGCAGGGAATGGGCAGCAGGTAAAACAAAACAGGGAAATACGGTGAATCTCCAGGAACGTGGGATGGGCTGAAGGACCGGAGGGCCCCCCGGGGAGGAGGAGACCATAGTCCCCTTTATGTCACTTACCAGCCGTGTGTCCTGGGGCTGACCCATCAACCTCGCCTAAAGGAAGATGATGATAACCCCTTGCCAGGGTCATGGGAGAATTAGCCCAGCAAATGGGGGCAAGGCCTTGGCTCTGGCTGCTGGGGAGCCTTGCTCCTTCTTCCCTTCCTCCCCTCCCCTCCCCCTCCTCCCCCTCCCCCCTTCCTCCTCCTTCTCATTGTTCCCAGGTTCCTCTCTGTGGTGGACAGCCCCCCACTGGCCCTAGCTCTTTCCTTCTTTCCCGCCTTCATCAGGAACAATGGCAGGGCATGCCACCAGGAGCTGGGAGGTGGTCCCCAGGGGCCAGGTCTTCCCCACGCCTCCTGACCGCCATCAGTCCCCACAGCCAGACCTGCTCCCAGGCCTCTGCCTCCCTTGCCCAGGAGAAGGAGAATCAGCAACATGTGGGGTTCTCTGCCCAGTGACCAGAAAGGGGTAAATTAACCCAGTTACTCAGCTCTAGTCTGGGCTGGACCCTGGATGAACTAGTAATCTGATAGGAAGTTTGCAAAATTAGAGCATACTTTCAACCCTGGGGCCTAGGGATTTCTTCGTCTGGTGGGAGGTGTCCCTGTGCATCAGGTGGCCTGGGTTTTTAGTCTCTGTGCTCTGGCCACTAACATGCTGTGTGATTTGGGGCAAGTCCTCTCTAGTCCCTGCTTCCTCCTCTGTAAAATGGTCTCTGAGTTCTCATACTCTAAGAGCTCTCTGTGCACCCGCTGCCTTCGTTCACTCATGTATGACTTGTTGGGTGCTTCAGCCCAGGTCCTCCACATTCAGAAGGAGAGTCAGATCACAGCGCGCCCCTGACCAAAACCCGCCGTGACCTCCTGTCCCATTTAGAGTAAGATCCTCACTCCTCACCTGGCCACAGGCCCTGCCTGATCTGGTGCCTGCTCTCTGACCAGTCAGTCCTCTAACCCCACCCACTCAGCGCTGGGATCCACCTACGGGGCCTGGGCCTCCCTCCAGAGCACGAAACCTTTGTTTGCCTCGGGGGTCTTTGTACTTGCCAGACCCTCTGCTTGGAATGCTTTCCCCAGTTTGCTCCAAGACTGGCTCCTTCTTACCCCACAGGTCTCAGATCAAATGTTGCCTCCTCCAAGAAGTCCTCCCTGACCACTCTACCTATATCCCCAACTCCACCCCACCTCAAGTCTCCCTCTCATCACCCTAGGATTTAAAAAAACCTTTTAAGTAAAATGTAATATCCACACACATGCCCATGTGTCATAAGTGTATGGATGATGGATTTTCACAGACCAAACACACCCATGTAACCAGCACCCACATCAAGAAGCAAAGCATGACACATGGAGGGGGTTGGTGAAGGACCGTGGCCTGAAAGCCTGCAGGACATTGCCCATTCTATTCTAGGCCCAGCATTTGGGGACCGCTGTGATGGAGACAGAGCTGGACCAGCATCAGTCCTACCCCAGGAGCTCAAGGGGCATAGGGGAGCACAGAGAAGGAGGAACTCAGTGGGGGACACACAGTGCTGGGGGCAGAGGTCGTGGGGTGGAGCGGGAGGGCCGAGCTCTGCACTGGGCCTGCAGGACTCAGCACTTGTGAGCACACCTTGTGGGGTGGGCCGTGGCTGTGAGGAGACCCCCTGTGGGCCCCGGGCAGGCAGAGCTGGAGGGGCCGTGGGGGACATGGGCTGGAAAGTGCATTCACTAGGATGGGGGGATGGCCTAGAGAAGGCGGGAGGGTGGATGGAGCCAGGGGAGGGAGCCGTGCTGAGGCCGGGGGAGGGGACACTGTCCCTCTCCGTGGCTGAGCACCCCCTGTGTCCAGGCCCAGGGCCAGGACTGTCACAAGAATCGGCTCCTCCAACCCCTACGGCCCCCTGAGAGGTGGGGGGCAGGGCCCCATTGACACGGGAGGGAACTGAGGTGCCTCCCGTCTACCCCGTGTGGCTCTGATGGCATCGCCAAGGACCTGCGCTCGGGACCCACCCAAGAGGAAGCAGTCATGTGTGGGAGAGGGTCGCAGGTTGGGGACATTTAGTTTTCTTTTCTAAAAACAATCTCTTGGCTATTGTTAGGACAGTGGAAAAATAACACTTCCATAGATCATTTTTCACCAGTGATGTGGCCAGTGTTTTTCCCGGTGGGATAATTCCCCCACAGAGAGATTACAGGTGGCTGAGTCACCGGGCCGCGCTATTCTGGGCTCCTGCCTCACAGTCCCCGCCAAGGCCCCCCGGCCCTCCCGGCGCACCGCGCTCTGTGGTGCTGGGAAGATCGCAGAGAGGGTGTGCCCAGCGGTCCTGGACAGCCCCCAGGATTCGCAGGGTCCGGGAAGCAGGGGACAGTGGGGCCACGGTGGGGACGGGCCTGGCTCAGGAGCCCCCTTGGAGCTGCGTCCCCTCCCCCCACAGAACCTGCCATGGGCGTGTGTGGTGGGGAGGTCGGGGCGGGTTCTGCGTCTTTCCAGCTTCCGTGGAGCACCATTTGCCTCTTTAAACCTTGAACATGTATTACTTGGATAGATACGCAAATTAAACACCAAAAGACAAACACTTTTGCAAATTTGACAGGTGCCAAAGTGCTTCATGGGTGCCTGGACCGGCACTCCCTTCCTCCCCGGTGAGGATGAGCATCACCCGGTGTGTGTTCTCGGAACTCGGAGGTGGGACGGTCGGAGCCTGGCACCGGGGTGGGGTGCGCGCAGATCCGCTCTGGGTCCTGCTCTGTCAGTTACTGTGTGACCTCACGCCAGTGACTTAAGGTCTATTTCTCTCGCCTGCGAACTGGATAGTAACTCTCACCTCGCAGGCTGCTCGAGGGTTAACTAGAAAATTCCGGTAAAGCATCCGCCATGTACAGGAGCCAATGTTAGCTCAGGAATAAGGGGACTCGTATTCTACCAGGAGCGAGCCGCTGTAAACGGGGTGGTGGGACTGGGGGGGTGCAGGGCCCACGCAGGGTACACAGGGGGCCTGCTGTCCCTGGGCACCCAGTGGCCAGAGCTCCAGGTGTCAGCCATCCCCGAGCCTCCTGTGTGATCCACTCTGGCTCCAGGCGGGTCTCCAGGGTCTTCCCAAAACATTCGCCCACTTTTCAGAGGAGCAACCCCCCCACCCCCTTGCACTCAGATTTGGGGTTATCTCTTTCGTTATGTTTCATATCCTAGCAACAGGATCGAGAGTCCAAGAACTGAACTCTACGTCAGAAACCATTTTCCTGGGAACTTTGAAAGCAGGGCTCTGCGGGCCTCTTGCTCATGGAGTTACCGGAGAGAATCCTGCGCATTTCCGACCATGGGCTTGGTGACCATTACCCCTGCTCTGGAAACTCCTGGCGTGACTTTTCTCGAGTACCCGAGTAGCTGAGTGTTGGCACGTAAAGATGCGAGGAGGCTGTGTTCCTGTGTGGGTCTGTTTGCTTTCTCTCCATTGTGCTGGATGCCAGTAAACTCTTCCAGTCTGGAAATTTCGGTGCTTCCGTCTGAGATGCATCCTCTTGCTTGATGGGCTTCTCTGTTCCCTCTGGTCTTTCCAGGTCTCCTGGTTTTTGGATGTTGGATTTATGGAGCATTGTAATAGGAAGAAGTTTTGCTTTTGATGTAGGCACATCTATTAACTTTTTTTCCCCTACAGATTTTGCTGTTGATTTCATCTTTAAAGTATTCTTCCCAACCCCCAAATTATATAACCAGGTCCATTTTTAATGTTGGTGAGAGTAATTTCATAATAAGGCTCGTGCTGTTTTCATTCAACTCAGCTCCACTGCAGGCAGCACACGTGAATTTTCGTCGGGTGAATCAAGGAGAGAAACAATCTATTGATTAAAAAAAGAAAAAGAAAAACAGCCCATGTAATCTATTTTATCCAGGATTTTATTACCAGCGAAGATTCTGTTTTTCTTTTTTTTCTTCTTTTAAAGATCTTATTGTTAAGCCCCAGCGTGGGGCTCGAACTCATGACCCCGAGATCCAGAGTCACATGCTCCCCCGACTAAGCCAGCCAGGAGCTCCAAGATTCTGGTCTTTAAATGTTGAAACAAGGGGCGCCTGGGTGGCTCGGTCGGTTAAGCGTCTGCCTTCCACTCGGGTCATGATCCCAGGGTCCTGGGATCGAGCCCCACATCGGGCTCCCTGCTCGGTGGGAAGCCTGCTTCTCCCTCTGCCTCTCTCTCTCTCTGTCTCTCATGAATAAATAAATAAAATATTTAAAAAAAATAAATGTTGAAACAAGTGTTTTCTTTACAAAAGTTAACAAAATTCATGGGGAAAAATGTTGAAGGATAAATGAGCAGAAAGAGCTCCTAGGCCCTCAGTAAATGCAACAGAAAAGCCTAAGAAGTTTTCAAATTATTTCCAGACACAGGGATATGGGACACCCGTTGCTGAAGGGCAGGACAGAGAAGGAAAGCAGCGGAGGTGATGAGCGGCTGGAGTGCACAGGCCGCAAGAGGCGGGAGCGGGGCTGGGGGGCCAGGTTCGTGCCAGGCTCAGGCTAGGTACATGGCTCACGGGCAGAGCTGCTGGGATTCGCAGGCAACAGTCTTCCCCCCCCCACCCCGGTCCTGGTGGGTGCCGGCCCGTGAGACCAGCCCCGGTCCTCTGGGGGCTGCTGGGCTTGGGGTGGAGGCCAGAGGGACTGCAGGGGACAGCGGCGCCATCACCAGGGTCCCTCTGGACTCAGTCTGGCCCTCGGCCCCCGGCACTTGCCAGACGCTCGTGAACGGAAGCCCCCGCGAATCCCTGGTGAAGGGGAAGGGGCCTATTTCCCACGCATCTAGCTGCCCAAGGAAACAGCTCCAGAAGGAGGAGCCACAACACAATGGCCCCTTTGATGACAGCAGTCCAAACTGGCCATCTGGGGGGACAAGGCGCGCAGCGGCCAGGGACCCAGGTGCTGCAGGCAGGCCCGGCCGGGCCCTGACACCCCCACATCGGGGGCCTTCGGCAGATGACGTGGCCTGGGGGCACTGCAGTTCTCCACTGGTATGCCGAGGATAGTGATGACCTCTACTTCACCTTGGGAGCAGGACACTCGAGACATTGCAGGTGGGGCGTTGGGCCAGCGCATGGGACTCGGTGCACGTTCGATGTCACATTTGACCTGTCTAATCACTGTTCTCACTGCCCAGGGGGCTGCTGGCCAGGCAGCAGCCGGCCGATGGCTCAGGACTCCGCGGGTGGGTAGCCGCTGGGACTCCCGTGCAGTTGTCCCTCTCGGCATGGGGCAGGCCACCCTCCCAAGGCCTGGGTGGTTGCCAGGGAAGGTGCCGTGCTTCCGAGATGGCGACAAATTGAGAACACTCAGTGCCTGTCCCACGGAGGGGGCTTTTGGGGTATCCTTGTTTAGCAATCTGCCCCCTACACTGGAATTTAGAATTACTTTTGCAACTCTTGCAATGTACTGGGGTGGGGGAGACCCACCAAAAGAAGTGCCTTCAATTTGGCGATACCTATCTCTCTGTCAAAGTTACAAACACACACGCCCGGGACAGCAAGCCCGGTGCTGGACCTGATCCCCCAGCTGGACTCACCCTCATGCATGGAGGATGGTCACAGCAAGAGCCGGCTGCTTAGAGTACATCAGTGGGTAAAACAAAGGTTTCCTCCCCTCTTGCAGGTCACGATCCGGTGTGTGCATCCCATGCTAAGGAGCCGTTAAATGCTGTGATGGATCCACAAGCAAGGATGTGGAGCCATCTCCAAGCTACGCTGTTAAGTGAAAAAAGCCAAGTACAGATAGAGTGGATGTGTGCCGTCCTGGGAGGATTCGTGAGAACCTGAGGCAGAAACGGCCCCTGGGGAGGAGCACCGAGGGGCCAGGGACGACCCGCTTTGGGAGGAAGAGTTACTTTTCACTGTGTGTAAAGGTTGAATGTTTACCCTGTGCTTGCCTGACCCCAAAAACGCAAACTAAAACCAAACACTAGAACATAAGGCTTTTGGTTTGCCACACGTGCCTTCAAACGATTTAGTCCACTAACCAGAGATTTTCAACCTGGGCCCTAGAGACGTTCGCGCTGGATAATCCCTTGCAGTGGGGCTGCCCGTGCGCTGTGGGAGGTTCGGCGGCATCCCTGGCCTCTACCCACCGGATGCCTGTGGCACCTCCCCCTTGGCTGTGACAACCAAAAATGTCTCCAGACATTGCAAAATTCCACGGAGGTGAAATCACCCCTGGCTGAGAACGACCGCCCGAGAAAACCCGTGAAGTGGGAAGTGGGGATCAGCGTCTCCGTTAGTTGGATACAACGGTTGAGGCCCAGAGTTTTTATTAAATTTAAAAAAATTGTGTGCCTCATTTTATTGTTACCTATTCGTTTGTAATCTTAAATAGACAACGCTCTGTTCTGCTTGCTACCTTTTAAGCAACTGATCACTATATGCATGGGTATATAGAAGGAGAATACTTGTAGTCTCCGACGTAGTTTGATGAGTTTCTGGTCACATTTTAGCTAAGATAAATCTCACTGGGGATGTTGGGCTACGTGGCACGGTGATCATTTAAAACAAAATAATCTGTCAAGGTTTGGGAGGGGGACTCTAATTGGACATTCCGAACAATTACATCAAACATGCTGAAATATCATCTCTCTTGCTTTGTTCAAAATGTACTCTTTGCTCCCCAAATTTGGAGTCGGCCTTGTTTTTCTGGCTGGGTTACTACGCACGTCCCAAGGGCAGCACGGAGCTCAGCATGCCTTCGTACCCCGAGCTGTCCAGTCTGGTTTGCGAGGAGGTGCACACGGGATGAAGGTCAGGACCTGGGACTGGAGCGGAAGCAGGTGAGCCTGCAAACACACACTCTCTCAGAGAGGCCTCGGATCGGTGTGGGCCTTGGCGGCTGGCCACAGGCGCGAGGGTCGCAGGTTGTGGAGTTGGCCGGGGAGGGCTGTGTGTCCCCTCGCCCGATCCTCTTGTCTCTTGGATGTACTGTGCTGGGGGCTGGATCACGAAGGCAAGTAGACCCGACGCTGCCTCTCACGGTGGGTGGGGTCGCAGACCCACCAACAGACCACAGGCCCTCCGTGTGATGGGTGCCTTGACTGGCGGGGCAACAGGTGCTCTGGGAGCCCTGAGAAGGGGAAGGGAGACTGCCCGCGAGCGCGGACACGTTCAGCGTCTGCAAGGACAAATCTCGGGTGTACCAGGTCTACGCCCACCTTTTGCCTTCACAGCACATGGCTGGCCCTCATCACTCCGGCGGCTCCACTCAAAGGGCCTTCAGGTGCCCTCCCTGACCACCCCTCCGGTCTCCCAGCTTTATTCCCCTGCAGCCCCTCTCAGCCGTGGGTCTTGTTTCGAGGTCTGTCGCTGTGCCTGTGGTCTGGGGTCCTTTTCCCGAGTGAGGGCCCCTGACAACGGACACTGTGTCCGTGTCGTTCGCTACACCTGCAGGGTGAGGAGGCGACGGGCCAGGCCGAGGAGGGTGGAGTGCAGGAGTGGGGCGGGGGGGCATCTCTAGAATGCTCAGGGCAGGTCAAGATGAGGACTGAGCAGGGTCCAGGGGCTCATGCACCAACACGGAGGCTGGAGGAGGGGTGAGCCTGGGGAACCAACAGGAGGGGAGAGGTCCAGACACGCGCTGGAGAAGCGGGACTGAGAAGGCGAGCGGAGGGGCCGGGTGGAAGCCTTTGTCTCAAACTGCTGGGTGCCGGTCACAGGTGCTTGGTGCGCCAGGAGAGGTGTGTGTGGCTGGATGTGGTGGCGTGCATTGTCCCTGCATGGGGGGAGGATGGAAGGTGGCTGGGTGGGAGCCAGGGGTCAAGCAGTGAAATGTAGCTAGGAGGGGCAGAGGAAGAAGGTGACTCCGGACCAGAGGAGGAACACACACAACTGGATGAGGAGGGTGGGCTGGGGAGGGTGTCAGCTCTGAAGGTCGGGCACCTGGTCCTCAGGTTTCAGGCGCGGGGCAGTTGGGGATGACACAGCCCAGGCTCTGGCCATGGGGGTTGGTGGCAGAGGTGGGATGAAAGGTCTCTGGAATTGAGGACGTCAAGAGACTGAGTGGCCAGGGCTCCCGGAGTCCCAGGAGGACAGCAGGAGCCGGGAGCGAGCTTCCAGGAATGAGGTGCCGGGGAGGTCTCAGCAAAGGAGGTGTGCGGGCCTCAGAGGGCAGGGCCGGGAAGCTGACCACTGCCGAGCCCGGCGAACTCGAGGAGGTCCCTGCGCCGGGCCAGGGTGAGCGAAGGCAGGAGTGTCCTGGGAGCAGGCTCCTGCGAGCACAGGAGGAAGCGCGGCGGCCACCGAGGACAGATGGCCGGGCCTGCGCCCGCGGGACCCCGCTTCGGCCCGCGCTAACCCAACGGCCAAGCAGGACGGAGACTGGACACTAAGGCTGTGGGACCCGCCTTGCGTGGGAGCCGCCGCCCACCGGCCAGGCCTCTCTCCTGAGCCGGCTTTGGAGCAGGGTCCACCTGAGGGTCCCCGGGAGGCCTCCGGACCCCTTTTCCTAGGGGGCCCGGCCTGTTCGGGGAAAGCCGACATTCCGGAAATTCCGGCTTCTAAGGGGGCCTTGGAGGGTCGCGGCCCGAGGCCCGGCTCGGCTCCGCCGCCAGAGGGCGCCCGCGGCCGGGCGGCCGGTCGGGGCCGTCGGGGGGCGCCGCGCGCGTCCGGCCCGGGCCCGCCTCCAAACAGCGGCCGGCGGGGCCCGCGGGGCTGAGGGGGCGGGGCCGGGCCGGGAGGGGCGGGGCTGCGGGAGGGGCGGGGCGGCGCGGCTCAGCCGCGCGGCCCCCTCCCGCCTTCCCTCACTCCTCTCCTCTCTCTCTCTCTCTTTCTTTCTTTCTTTCTTTCTTTCTTTCTCGCCGTCGGGCTCTCGGTCCCTGGAGCCTCCTGCGCCGCCGAGGGGGCGGGCCGTGCAGCCTTTGTTGCCGCAGGCCGGGTCCCGACGCCGGAGCTGCGCGCGGGCCGGGCATGTCCTGAGCCGGACCCGGACCGGACAGCGAGCGGACGGGACGGACGAGAGCGCGCGCGCGGGGTTCTCCCCCCCACCCCGGCGCCGCCCGCCCCGGCCATGCCCGGCCGCCTGAGCGCCCGCAGCCCCCGCAGCCCCGCACGGCTGCGCCCCCTGATCCTGCTGCTCTGCGCCCTGGCGCCCGGCGACCCCGGACCCGCACCAGGTGGGTGGCCGCCCCTCCCCGCCGGCCGGCCCCGCGCGCCCCCCGCGTTCCCCGCGGGCTTGGGACCGGGTAGGGCCGGGGGGCGAAGCCGCGCACCCGGCGGCCCCCTGCCTGTGCCTCGAGGCAGCCCCTCCGCCCTCGGGCGTACGGCGTGGGGCCCCTCCGGTTCTGGTCCGCTCGCCCAGGGCTCGATGTCGAGCCTCGTCGGCGCCTGGTCCGCAGAGCAGCCCGCCGGGACGCAGCGGGCCGGGGCGTGGGGTCACAGCTCCGGGCTGCGGCGGGCGGTCGGTGGCGCGGGGGCCCGACTCGCGCGCCCCTATCACTTCCTGCCTCCCTTCAACCGAGTGTGCAGACGCCCGAGCGCAGCGGAGGGGAGCTTCTCTCCCGACCCTGGGCTCGGCTCTCCCTGCCCCGCCCGGCCGGCCTCCGACGAGCCTCTGGCCCGCGGCCAGGTCCTTCCTCGGCCGCGGAGCTCCAGGCGCGTCCGAGGCAGCCGGCCTGGGAGTTTAGGAGCTGAGGGTCTAGGAGACCCCAGGCCCCGCGCCCAGGGAGCCCCTGATCTGATGGGGGCCGGTCGGATAGCCGGGAGAGCCATGCGGGCGAAGCGGTCGGGAAGGCTTTGTAGGGAAGGAGAAGCCAGAGCCCGGAGGGACGCGGGATGGATGAACTCCGGGTGGGCTGCAGGGGGTGGGGGCGTCCGTGCGGCGGGGCGTGGGCCTCCTTAGGCCTGCGTGCTGAGGATGGAGGACTCCTGCCTCCCCAGTGCAGGGACTGATTAGAAAAGCGTCCGAGGCCGTAGTGTAGGAGGCATTTAAACCAGATCTTAGAGGTTTTGGGGAGCCATTGAGGGGCGTAGCTCATGGATGCTCATGGGGTTTTAGGGAGGTTCCCTCTAGCAGCAGTGTGGACAGGGTGGAGAGGAGCAAATATTTAATGCGTTCTTATTTCTCATCATCTCTGCAACAGCCCTGCAAGGCAGGTGATAGAAAGTTCTTTCAGGATCCAGGGGTTAGGCTGTACCCTGCCAGGTTGGGCCCCTTAGTTACTGCGAGAATCCTGTTTTGCCACTGCCCAGAGCCGGGTCTGTGAGGACTGACCAGGTGATGGAGATGAGGCAGCAGGAAGTGGTTGCTCCAGGGAACTGTCCCTGAGCCCGGACTTGGGTCCAGGCCCCCTGGCAGTGGTGGGAGGAATGGGGAGTCAGGACCCTCTCCACTTCCACTGCAGGCCAGACCCCGGTAGGAGCTTGGCCAACCCTCTGCCCCCCCCCCCAGGGCTGCAGTTAAGTGGGGAGAATGGTATTTTCCCCCGCGGGGTGCTTGTGAGGATCCAGATGCTGAATGTCAGTTGCTTAGCACAGGGTAGAGTGACCCACAGAGACCCAGTGAGACTAGGGAGATCTTGGGGAGTCCTGTGGCTCGGACCTGTCATTTGGCAGTGGAAACAGGGCAGGTACCCTCTCCCATCTAATCTGCCCGCACCCCCGGGGGGAATGTCTGTTCTGGTATCCCCATAGGTACACAGTGTGGGACCCCCCACCTGCCCCCACTCAGGATGCCTGAGTCCCAGCTGCTGAGCTGTCATTTTCTTTGGGGCTGCCCTGGGAGTCCTCGACCAGGGGCTCTACCCACTCAACACTACCTTCTTTGAGACCAAAAGGGCATATCTTGGACTCACTTTTAGGAAAGTGTATTATGAGTTTTTCTCCTGTGACTAATCAAGGGACCTATTGGGGTTGATGGGACTGGGGCCCAGTAATGCCCAACCCTAATTGCTGAATGGCATGTGTGAGCCCTGTGTGCATGCCGGGCACACACCGGCTGACCGGAGGAGGGCAGCACCTGTCTCTCGCACACTCTGGTTATTTTTTTCCTCTTTGGCATGAGCGTGGGGTCAGGTCGTTTGAAGGGCTGGACTGTAACTCTGGTTTCTGATAGGGAGGGGAGGGTAAACACGTTGGCATTTCTCTGGTAGAAGCAGTGAAGTGACAGTTCTGTCACGTAGGGATGAAATTCCAAGTATTTAACACCCGGTATGGCCGGGCTCAGTCTGTTCGGAACAGGGCTCCTGACCTGGGAGTCTTGCTGCCTGGCGCTCGCAGCCACACTCTCGTTCTGCCCTGCGGCACCCACAGAGCCTGGAGCCCGCAGTTCCGGGGGTGAGAGTCTCAGCCAGTCTCTGCCAGGGGTCAGCTCTAGGAGACAGTGGAGGGACGTCTGACTTGTAACTCACTCAGCCCCCTTTATAAGATATTTTATTTATCTTTTAAAAGACCTTATTTATTTGAGAGAGAGTGCGCATGAGAGAGAGCACGAGCAGGGGAGAGGGGCAGAGGGAGAGGGAGAAGCCGACTCCCCACTGAGCAGGGAGCCCCACATGGGGCTCGATCCCAGGACCCCAAGATCATGACCTGAGCCGAAGGGAGATGTTTAACTGACTGAGCCACCCAGGTGCCCTGATCCCCTTTATAAAATATTTTAATGGCAAAACAATATAAGTTACAAAAAAGATTAGTGCAGAGCAAAACAAGAACATAAAAGTTATTGCAGAGTGATAACTTCTTGTATTTTTCTTTTTTTATTAAAACGCTTTTTTAAGCCATTAGGCAAAGAGATAAAGAGATAAAGAGAGGGTCCATACCCCCCGCCCATCCCCACTGCCAGGCCCCGCGCCCAGGCTTCTAAGAAATTGTGGCGTATTCTTTAGAACCTCTCTTGCTAATTTTCTCTTTTAACTTAGCTCCCGATTGCTGATGCTGTCTCCTGTTGTCAGCACCTACATGGGAGCTCATTCAACTCACACAGCCGAAGGGAGCAGATATGGTGATGATCGTACCCATTTTACAGGTGGAGAAATAGACTCTGAGTGGTTCAGTAACTTACCTGTGGGCTAACAGCTGTGGGTAGCAGAGCTGAGATTCATCCCGGGCTGTCCGGAGAGCACACGCATACTCGTGCCTTTTAACTGCCTTTCGGTCACATTTCTGAACCGAATAGGCTGCTTCTTTATAACCCACTTTGAATTTCCGTCCTGCGATGTTTGCCCAAGGTCTACAGTGGGGATCCTCAGCAGGACAGCACATCCCGAGGGACGTGGATCCCTCCGCAGGGACACTTGTTTGGAGTTCTTGGGGCCACACCCCCCCCGTGGTTCAGATTTCCCCATCACATTTGTACCCCACCTCCGCCCGATGCGCCGAACACGCTGCTCCTGCCCAGGAGTGGGCCGCACAGCTCCGGTTCCTCAGGACCCTGAGCGCTTCGGGCTGGTCGGCACCTGCACACCCTTCCCTTCAACTGGCTTTAGCGGCCTTGAGGGGGATTGCCCGTGCCCGGGGCACCGCTGGAAATAATGCTTAAAAACGGAGTCTTGGGATGCAGCTGCAGTCTCGTTCCCGCCTCTTCATCCCGTGCCGCTCCTTCCGATCACGGCCCTGGTTCTCTGTGCGGGCGGGGAGACTGAGGCTCAGCACCGTGATGAAGGGACTGCCCGGGCCGCACAGCTATGGGGTGGCCGAGCTGGGACCCGAACCCTTCTGTGTTCCAAGCCCATGTTCCTGACAGTGCCTTATTTTGCCAGGCCACGGTCTCATTTTACAAGACGCGTGCGTGGGCCAAGCTCACCGCCTTCTGTTGCCCGCACCTGCATTATCTCCCGGGCCCATCACGTGGCGTCCGCTCCAGGACATTCCAGGGTCAGAGGAGCTCACGCCACCCTGTCTGATGAGGATTTTCTTCACCTCTGTCCATCCAGGCAGTGTCCCCTCCCCTCTGCAGGGCCTCTCAGCACTGGGCTAGGCGCGAGGGTCAGGAGGGCCCTACACCCCTTTCTCGATCTTAAGGAGAAGAATGGTGTCTCATATTTTCCCGGACTTTGACGCACCTAACGCTCCCTCACAGTTAGTAGCCAGGGGTGACCCAGCAAATGCCATGCACCAGGGCAGTGTTGCTTGTGAACAAACATGGTGGGCAGCCCATCTCTTCTTACCCCATTTCTGTTAGAAGTTCGGTGCTTTATTTTTTTTTTTTAAAGATTTTATTTATTTATTGGAGAGAGAGAGAGTGAGAGAGAGCATGAGAGGGGAGAGAGTCAGAGGGAGAAGCAGATTCCCTACCGAGCGGGGAGCCTGACATGGGACTCGATCTGGGGACTCCAGGATCATGACCTGAGCCGAAGGCAGTCGCTTAACCAACTGAGCCACCCAGGCGCCCAGAAGTTCGGTGCTTTAGTCATTGAAAGACAGCGTAACAAGAGGTTAAAGGGCAGCCTGCATTTAAGGACAGTTGGGAACACAATAGGGGGCAGTGGGGATGGGCGGGGGGTATGGACCCTCTCCAAGGGGGCTCCCTGCTCCATGCCAGGCACTTCTGCGAGGTGGGCATTGAGGCCTGACATGGATGGATGATAAGACTTTTCAAGGAGAGCTGGAAATTGACATTTTCGGACAAGATCATGTCATTTTTAAACATAGGCAACCGATTTTTTTTCAATATTTTTGCAAGCCAAAATGAACAAACAAGATCAATGAACTGACAAAACCAAGTCTGCAGGCAGTGCCATAACCCCGAATGCCCTCACGAGGACGTCAGAGCGAGGAGTCTCCTCAAACCAGCCAGCCCGCTGGCTTCCAAAGGCCAGCCTCGGTAAGGGTCATGTCAGAGTCCCTGCGAGGCTTAGGAACATACAGATTCTGGGGCCCCAGAGCCCCGGGGCTATGGAATCCATCTCTGGGCCGGGTCCTGAGCCCTTGCAGCCTTTCAGAGCTCTCCAGGTACCGCTGACCTCCAGCCAAGTTCACTCCCATGGAGGATTTCCGGACTTCCCTGATGATCACAGTCCCCTGGGGCTCTTGGTAAAAAAAACGCAGCTTCCCAGTCCCATTTCCTGGATACGTTGATTCAGTGGGTCTGGGATGGGGCCTGGGAATTTGGTTTAATTTGGTTTCAACAAATCCTTACCCGAGAAGTCTGGAAAGTCCTTGCACTCATGTCCTCCGGAGACTTGGAGAGGGAAGCTTTGCCCGGAACCCCACGGAGTGACCCCGCCTGTCTGCCTCTCGACTGACTGTGCTCTTGGACAGCACCCTGCGGGCTGCCCACTGGGCAGTTGTGGACACTGGGGCACGTCCTCCGGGGCGGGGGGCACACCGCTGGTGTGTACAGGGCTCTGCATGTGGTTTGGCAGCAGACAGGCGAGTTGGTTTCTGCAGCCTGGCCAGGATGGAGCTTCGGGCTGGGCTTGGCTGCCCTCTCAGCCCCAGCAGGCAGCCACAGATAGGACCCTGGCGGGACACTTGCAGGGCGTCCAGGCATTCCTATGGCCCGAGGGGTCATTGTCCTGGGCAGCTGGGATTCCGGAGAGCTGGGCATACACCCAGTTGGTCAGGGCAGGACCTCAGGCTGAGAGAAACATCAGACGGGCCAGTTTCCTAACTGCTTCCAGAGCCTGGGGACAGCAGAGAGGGAATGGGATGTGAGCATCAGCCCCAGGATCCCTGGCCCCCTCAGCGGCGCTGCTCTGATGTGTCTATGTGTCCACACAAGATTTCTTTTGAAGACCAGGTCTGGTAGCTACAGAAGTTTGAAAAACTTGATCTAGGGCAAGTCCTTTATGGCTGCAATGGGGAAACAGGCCCAGCAAGGGACGGACTGCTGAGAATGCAGAACAATGTTCCTAAGGAGACTGAAGCCATGTGGGAGACTTGGAGCCCAGTCTCAGCTCTGTTCCTCTCGCTGTGTGGCTCTGGGCCAGTTGTGCACATCTCTGAACCTCCCTTTGCTTTCTTCAGAAGCAGGCTGCAGACTTCACCGCAGGTGTCCTCGTCTGGAATCCCCAGCCCCAGGGACATGGGCAAAATTTAGAGGATCCATGAACTCCGTTGGGAAGATACCACATCTTTAAGTTTTTTACCTCTAAGTTAGCATTTCCTTCAATTATGCATATTAGTACCAAACTGCAGTAGCATTCGCAGACCTGTGACTTTGTTACCGAGCCAGAAAACCAACATTTTTCTGTCTCAGACTGATGCTCATCACTACTGCAAAATTACTGTAGTTGTTAGATTTGCCCTTTGATCTTGCTTCATGCATTCATAAAGGGGCGCTTGAGTCTATATCCCACTTCCAGAATTATTTGGATGACTGTATTTCAATATAATCCATTTCCTGGCACTTGCTTGCATCTTACCGTATGCATTCAAAACGTTATTCTGAGAAGGGGTCCATGGCCAAAAAGGTTAAGAGTCTGGTGTTACTGGGAACTCCGTGAGGACGATGACAGGGATTCTGCCAACTGCAAGGGCCTGAGCGCAGGCCTGCAAATTTTTTCTAGGCCTGGAAACTTCTCTTCAAATGAACTCTTGGGGGTAACAAATAAAGCAGAGCTTCTCTGCTGGGGCAGGGGACCACGCATCTGGGTGGTCCTCCTCTGTCTCCCCACGCCAGGGGTCCTGGAGGCACGTGCAGAACCCTCAGGCCCCTGAGAGCACATTTTAAAATCCACCAGGCCATACGATCCATCGTAATAATCACAATCGCCCACACGTGCAGTCAGCGGGCCAGGCATGGCCGTGGGGGTGGGGGTTCAGTTCACTAATCCTCACAAGAGCCCCAAGAGTGCAAGCGGTGATTATCCCCATTCTACAGATTCACTCAGCATTTACTGAGGAACCACTAAGTCTTAACTACCCAGAGCACTGAGACCGATAAAGGCTGGCGGGTAAAGTCTCCAGCAAAGACTAAGGATTCTCGCCCTCCTGGGCTTTACACTGGGAGAAAATAGACAAATGGAAAAATAGTTAAGGGCACCTGGATGGCTCAGTTGGTTAAGTGACTGCCTTCGGCTCAGGTCATGATCCTGGAGTCCCGGGATCGAGTCCCGCATCGGGCTCCCTGCTCAGCGGGGAGTCTGCTTCTCCCTCGGACCCTCCCCCCTCTCATGGTCTCTCTCTCTCTATCTCATTCTCTCTCTCAAATAAATAAATAAATAAAATCTTTAAAAAAAAAGAAAAATAGTTAAAATGTTAAGCCACAGGGTGTGTCCGATGTGCTTTGGGACGAAATAAAGCCCCTAAGAGGGACAGGGAGCTGCCGTTTGAAAATAAAGTGGTCAGGCGAGGCTTCAGTGAGCCCTCTGAGCAGCACGGGAAGGAGGTGAAGGAACTCAAGCAGGTGTAGCAGAGATGAGATTAAGGAGTTACCTTGCCCGGGGCCTCCTTGGCCATTGCCAGAGCTTTGCCTTCTGAGATGTGGCCACGGCAGGGTTGGGGGCCGGGGGCGGGGGGGGCTCGATCGATCAGTTTGGGATGACTCCCTCAGGCCGCTGTGCTGCAAGCGGCCCAGGGGCAGGAGGAGGGGGGGGCGGTTGGAGGTTATCCGGGTAACCCCGGGCAGAGAAGCGGGCTGGGGGAGGCATCTGGGCCTCGGACTCTTCCGCTGCCCCTTCACCTGTCGGTCGCCGCTGGCTTTCTCCCCTTAGGGCGCGGCGTGGACGGCCGCGCAGCGCTGGACATCGTGCACCCGGTGCGCGTGGACGCGGGGGGCTCCTTCCTGTCCTACGAGCTGTGGCCGCGCGCGCTGCGCAAGCGGGACGTGTCCACACGCCGCGCCGCGCCCGCCTTCTACGAGCTGCAGTACCGCGGGCGCCAGCTGCGCTTCAACCTGACGGCCAACGCGCACCTGCTGGCGCCTGGCTTCGTGAGCGAGACCCGCCGGCGCGGCGGCCTGGGGCGCACGCACATCCGCGCCCGCGCGCCCGCCTGCCACCTGCTCGGCGAGGTGCAGGACCCCGAGCTGGAGGGCGGCCTGGCGGCCATCAGCGCCTGCGACGGGCTGGTGAGTGCGCCCCCCCCCCCCCACGTCGGACTTGCCAGGGGCGTTGTTCGCGCCTGTATGGTGGGGGTGCTGCCCCCCAGGATGGCAGTCCTCAGGCTTGAACTCGAGCCGGGAGCACCCGCAGGCCTTGTTAATAGTTCGCTAGGGTGGGTCTGGGTGGGTCTTAAGCCCGCATTTCTGACCCTTTCCCAGTGTGGAAGCTGCAGGTGCAGAGAGCCGACTTTGAGAATCACTGTGTAGACCGGGTAACTCCTAACATAGTGCAGTCCTTCCTTGGGAGCCTCGGTTCTGTGTTCCCCCACGGACCCCTCGAGGCTGTTCTTCTCCGGCTCAGGCAGCCTCCCCGTTACCTTTCCTCCCGGGAGATGAGGCCCCACCGCCCTGCTCCCGGTGGAGGTGATGCTGGCTAGGGCTTGCAGCCTCAGTCGCCTCTCTCCATTTGGGTGCTGGGTCGGAGCGACTCCCACTCCGGGCAGCACAGGGACCCCTTCTCTCGGTTAGGTGACCGGCTCTGCCCTCCCCACTCTGGGAGGTGCGGGTGGGGTGTGGGAAGAGTGGGGGGACGTGTGCATTGTCAGCTGTCCACCGTTCCTAGGAGGGCCCTCAGCTCAGAGTGCTCAGGAAGTCCATGGGCTGTAGCAGGGTAGGACCTGATGATAGACAGCCGGCACCACAGCTGCAGGTCATCTAGACCTCGGAGAGCCTGAGCCTGTCCTCCTTCATCCCGTTAATCTTGTTGAATCTGTGCAGCAGCTGAGCATATGGGTGCCAATCCCATTTACAGATGATGAGACAGGCTCAGAGGGGCACTTTGCCTGGGGCCACCCAGTTCCTCACTCGAACCCAGTCTCCGGTGGTGCATTTTCTGGTGCTCCGGGCTCTTGGCCCTGCACAGCCCAAGGGCAGATGTGGGGCCAAGGAGGGAGCTGCAGGGGAGATAAAACCTGTCTTCCTGTTGGAGGCCTGGGCTTCCTCTGGAGGTGGTGGGCTGCCCAAAAGACACTTCCCAAGCTCCCCCCCACCCCCCGGCCTCTCTGAATGCTGGCGGATGTGCCTGAGACACCCCTGCCTGCCTCCCTGCTCTGGCAGGCCCTGGGACCAGGAGATAGGATGTCCTGGTGACAGTGGGCATCCCTGTAGCTTGGGTGTGGGCAGAGCGGCCCTGGGAGTGATTCATCACCTCGGGGAGATTGGGATGCAAGAGTACACAATGACTGGCATGACAAGAAGAGGGAAAATGGTCTGGATGCCTGGCTGCCTGACTCGACAGCCATCCGGGACTGCGTGGAAGATGCCGTCTTAGATTTAGCGTGGCCCCATTTCCTGCTTCTGATGAGGTGGGGGGGGGGCAGCATCCTCCTGAGACTGGTAGCCTCTGAGCTCAGCCTTGGGCTGTGTGAAATGGCAGGGAAGGCAGGCAGAGGGTACAGAGTTAGAGGCCCTGTGGGAGGAAAGCATGTGCATTCGGGGTCAGTCAGGGGTGCTGGGAGCGGGGTGGACTCAGCTGGGCAGGATGGGCCTTGGGGACGGGTGGGCAGAGCGCCCAGTGCTGGCCCTTTCCTGTGACCCTGGCTCTTTCTCAGAAAGGTGTGTTCCAGCTCTCCAACGAGGACTACTTCATTGAGCCCCTAGACGGTGTCCCGGCCCGGCCCGGCCACGCCCAGCCCCACGTGGTCTACAAGCGCCAAGCGCCTGAGAGGGAAACAGCGCTGGGTGACTCCGGGGCTCCAGGCACCTGTGGGGTACAAGGTATGAGCCTCTGCAGCCAGCTCTGGGGGAGGGGACGGGCCTAGAGGCATCGAGCTCCTTTCCAGAAGCCTCTCTTGTCCACACCTCCATGCTCAGCTCCCCTCGAGCCAAAGGGATGCGGACAGACGGACAGACCCATCACCATAGCTTGCCTCTACCTTCCAAATGGGCCACGGTCCTGAGGCCTCTGCCTGCCGGGCCTGCCCCAGCCGAGGCCCTGGGCTGACCCTCTCACGCCCGCCTCACCTGCCTCCCCTTCCCGCTCATTGCCTGCTGCACCTGTCAGCCATTCTTCCCTGAATGGCCAGCCAGGAAACCCCCTTCCTTCCCCACTCTGGGCCCAGCCCACAAAGCTGACCTCTGTTACTGGGGAGCCGGCACCTCCTTGCCTGGCGGCCACATCGGTGGCCAATCCAGGTAAGGAGCTGCCCAGCACGCCAGCCTCGGAGGCTGCCACAGCTCAGGGCCTCCATTCAGCGGAACAGGCATCCAGACTCACACTTGGGGCCTCAGTCTTCCCGGCTTCCTAGATGTGCGTCCTCCTCTGCCTGGGGCAACCTGGGGCAGGGGAGCAGGTCTCTAGTGGGGACGGCCTCCCAGGCGGCGGGGGGGTTGGGCCCTGGGGTCCCCCTGTGCTGGGACCCACCAACCCCTGCAGACCGGGAGCAACATGGGGAGGTGGGGGCCCACAGCTCCTTGCTGTGTTCACATCTACCCTTCCGTTGCGGCCCGAGGGCATCTTCTGAGCTCTCTGGCTGATTCCTATTTACAGCGGGGGATGCTCAGGGTCAGGGAGGGGAAGTGGCTGGGGCAGGGTCGCACGGCACAGGCCTGGGGCAGAGCCATGGTGGGAGTCCAGGCTGCATGCTCTGGTCCCGGCGCTGTCCCTGCAGCCCCAGAGCGAACTGCTGAGCAGAGGCCCTGGAGCCACGCACCCCGCTGGCCGCTAACCCCCACCCCCCGGGGCCCACAGCGTCTGGGGAGCTGGAGGTGCAGCGCGAGCGCTGGGAGCAACGGCACCGGCGGCGGCGCCCGCGGCGACTCCATCAGCGCTCTGTCAGCAGAGAGAAGTGGGTGGAGACCCTGGTGGTCGCCGACGCCAAAATGGTGGAGTACCACGGGCAGCCGCAGGTCGAGAGCTACGTGCTGACCATCATGAACATGGTGAGGCCGCGCGGGGTGGCGGTGGCTGAGGTGGGTGGTGCTGGTGCGGATGGCCAGCGGGCCGGACCCCAGGCCTGGGCAGGAGGAACGATATCCGGGCTCTGGAGTCCGGGTGGGGCGGGCAGGGCGCGGGGAGTCACCACGAGAGAGCTGGGGCAGCAACAGGGCCTTTGTGGGCTCTGCTGGCCTTTGCGGGGAGCTGCCGGGCAGAGCAGGGGGAGTGGCGGTGGGCGGACGGGGGCGGGGGTACAGCCACTGTCCCACGCTACCTGGGGGAGCCGTAGTGGGGTTGTGCACTCATGCTGGTGGAAGCAATACTTCCTCCTCTGTGCCGGGACTTGTGGGCCCCGGGGACACGGGTCAGAGCAGCCCCTGCCTGCGACACCAGTGTTCATGAGAGTTTGAAGGGTCTCTCCGGTTTTGCAGTCCACCAGCTGCTGACCTCAGGCGACACGTGACCCAACGGAGCCTCAGTTTGCTCATCTGTGAACCAGGCATGATAAAGTAGCTGGGGCCGGTCCTACTGACCTGGGCCCCATGTGCCGGTTGAGAAAAGTAGGCCGTGAGAGGGTGAGTGCCTCGCTCGGGTCATAGCGAGCGAGACAAGGCCGAGCCGGCGGGAGCCCAGGCGTCCTGTCTCCCTGGTGCCCTGTGGCCGGCTGGGGCTGGTGATTACGGGACTGCCTGCAGTGCTCGACACTCCCTCCCTGTGGCCGCCCCGTGACAGGAAAGATCTGGGCCCGGCCGTAGCAGGCCGCCCAGCGTGCAGGCGCCGCATGGCCCCGCTGTCCTGGGTGAGGGAGGCTGTGTGCCCTGCGTGCCGGGGCCAGAGTCGCTGCTTCCCCCGAGCCTGCCTCCCGCACCCCTGAGACATCCAGTCTGGCCGCCCACTTCTAGCAATGAGGCAGGGGCTCTGGGACAGGGGGGGCCTCCGTCCGTGGCCCCCACGCCCCCACTGCCGCAGCCTCACCAGCAAGCTCAGCTGTGGGCCAGTTGCTGCCTGACATGGCCATCCCCAGGTTCCCTGCTCCTTACAGATAAGAGCCACCATCCCCTGCCTGGCCCAGGAGACCTCAGAGCCCCACCAAGCCTCCGTGTGGCCCCACCTGCCCAGCAAGGGGACCCCCTACAGGCCAGGGTTTGGGGAGACTATAGATGGACAGCAGGGCCTGGCCCCCGGGGTGGGGGGCAGGATGAGCAAGGCCAGGTTCTGAGGCCACGGGGTGGTCCTCCCGTCTCAGGGCTCGCCTGACAAAGGCCCAGGAGCTCGGCTGGAGCCCCTGGCCGTTCATTTCCCCTCACCTTTCCTAGGTGTTCCCTGTAGGCCAGGTGCTGAGCCCTCCAGGCTCTCCCAGGGCATCCCCCAGGGGACGGGTCAGCCATTTGGCCTGGGCCCGGGCCCCTGCCTGCCTCCCTGTCGGGGCACACAGGACCCATGCCTTCGCCCTGTGAGGCCCGTCCTGGAGGAGGGGTCTGGGCTCTCCGCACTTGTCCGGACCATATCAGGCTTTCCTGAGCTGGCAAGTCTAGCACTGGTCAGGACAGCGTGGGGCCGCCTAGGAGCCTCACAGTGCCAGACACCTGGGGGAGGCGGCAGGGCTGGCAGGGACGTGGGGGGGCATGTGGACAGCCTCCGAGAAGGGCTGCAGCCTCGTGAGCACCTGCTTGTCGTTCAGGGTCCCACAGTGACTGCCTTGCCTCAACCTCACCCCATTTTATAGGGGAGGGAACAAAGGTTCAGAGAGGCCTAGGGACTTGTTCATAGTCACACAGCTGGTTAGTGGCCGAGCTGGAGCTCAGATCTGTCTGCCTCCAAAGCCCCACTCTGTCCTCTGTGCCCAGAGACGGGCAGCCGGGAGGCTGTGGTGGCCAGAGTTGCTAGAAGGGTGGGGGAACAGAGTGGTGGAGATGGGGAGAGCTCACCCCCTTTGTCCCTCTGCAGCAGATGCGTGTTCATTGAACGCTGTTACAAGACAGGATCCCATGTATGGGAAACTGCCTCATTGTAACATTTCTCAAAGAATGTTCCACGGAGGACTTATTCCAAGGGATGCTAATAAGTATCCTGTGAAAAAAGATGCCCCTGTTGAAGAAGTTTGGCAACGGGGTTAACAAAATGGAACACAGACTTGTTTACTGCAGGACTTCTCAGAGCCTTCAGAGCTAAAATGCAATGAGAATCTCTAAAACTACACAGATGGCATTTTCCAAAATTAAGAAGTAAGAGCAGGGGCTTTGGGTCAAACCGGGTTCTGACCCTAGCTCTTGGAGCCTCAGTTGCTCCAACCGTAAACGGACCAGATAGTTACACCTACCTTAGAAGACGATCAAACGGGATACTGCAGGTAGGTTGCTCCGTACAGGGATTGTTCCTGTTGGGCTTGGTATGTGTCCTTTGCTGCCCTCCAGCCCCACAGCCACCTGCAGCGCAGCCTCACTCTGTGAGGGCCTCCGGCAGGCCCCAGTTTGTTAGTGTCCTCTTTGTGACAGACCCAGATCTGAGTCTGGGAGCTCAGCTGGGTCTGCACTGGGCATCACAAGTTCCCTGCCTGCTCCATTTTGCATCCCTAATTCTGTTTACGCTGTCTGAGGTCACCAGCCCTTTATGAGCAGCTTGTGTTGTCCTGTCGGCTCACTGGAAGCTTGTGGTCACCTGTAACCCCCAGATCTTTCACAGTAGTGCACACCGGGGCTTGCTGTCCGGGCCTGCAGCAGAGGAGGGCTGGGCTTCCTGGGGATCGTTTATCCAGTTGAAACACCCATGCTGACTGACCTCAGGCCATTGGCAGACACTCACTGTTGAGTGGGTCGGCCAGTTACGACTCTGCCTCCCTCCAGAGCCTCCAGTGTCTGCTTTGCCTTCATGCTTCTTGGGGGCAGAGATGTTCTACGTGCTAAGGGGCAAGCACAGAGCTGCCCCCAGCCCTAACTCTGGTTATAGGGGGCCAGTTGTCGGGACAGGTCTTAGCAGAAACTCGGGGGCTTCTCACCCTCCAGAGCCACTTTGCTGGGACCTAACTGCCAAATCCACCTGTCTGTCATCTAGGAAAGACTTGTTCTTTTAATCTGACTTTCTCATTTTCCGCTACTTTAAAAATGAGATAATGTATTGAAAACACTTAGCGAGCGCCCAAGATTCATTCATTCAGCAGATATTTCTTGAGTGCCCGTCGTGTGTCCGGTATGGATGGGTTGCTGGGCTGTCGGAGGGAGCCCACACAGACACGGCCTGCGTAGAGCTTGGGTCTGGCCGAGGAGAGTGACAGCAGTCAAACCATCATCCTGAAGAAAACGCAGATCAGCAGGGGGGCTGCCAGGAAGGACAAGTTCATGGTGCTTTGGGGGTGTCGGCTGGAAGGAAGGCTCCCCGGAAGACGTGCTGGAGGGTTGAGCGCTGCAGAGAGGGGAGGATGTAACTGGGCAAAGATGAGAGGAAGGGTATTCCGGGCTGAGGGCACAGCAGCTGCAAAGGCCCTGTGGTAGAGACGCTCAGGGGATTCTGAGAGCCAGCCAGAGTGGTCGGAACCAGGGAGTGGGGACAAGAGGGGCGGTCAGCGTGTGGGTCAGGACTGGGACTTTGTCCCCTCCCTGTGGACGGGAAGACCCGCTTACTGCTTTAAGCAAGGGCACAGTGTGATTGTGTGGCAGGTGGCCGCGAGGCTGTAGGTGGGCAGGGTACGTGGGGACACCGTGGAGCAACCTCCACTGCCGGCCACACAGGAGGTGCTTGTCCCTTGGCCTGGGTGGTGGCCTTGGAGGTGGATGCGGGGAAGTGGGAGGGGGCGGCCCACGGGGGCCCCCGGGGCTCCAGCCCCTGTGCGGAGGTGGATGGTGGCCCACGGCAGCACTGCTTGTCTCCCCCATTCCTGACCTTGGGTCTCAAAGTGCAATTCGTCCCTGTTATCGGGGCCTACGGTGCCCTTTTGAAGTCTGTGTTTTGTCCATCCCAGTTGAATATTTATTTTTCTTGATGGAATCACTAGCAGCCAGCTCATAACTAGGCAGGACAGGCTCCTGCTATCTCCGCCTGCTGGGAACCTGACGCCTGCCCCGGTCGTGGGCTGGCCTCTTTCTTGTTCTGAGGGAGCTCTCAGGGAGAAGCTAGCTTTCCCCGCCCCTTTCCCGGCACCTCGATGCACCTGCCGTCTTTGGGGTGGCCTTCTGTCCCCAGACTGAGTGGGGGGCTCCTGTGTAGCCACGGGGCCTCGGAGACATGTGCATACCTGCCCCATGGGCTAGCAGGGCAGTGGGGAGACTCCTGCCCCCGCCCCCTCTGTAGGCCCTGCCCAGGTCTCCTGCCTCGTGGGAGGGCTCTCTCCTGGGGTGCTGGTCTTGATGTCCCCGGGGCAGGAGGAGACTGCAGGGCTGTCCCAGCCCAAGACAGCAGGCAAACCAGGGCGCTGGGATGGGCTGAGAAGCCAGTATTTGAGCTGTGAGCCAGGGAAGCTGATCCCAAGCTGGTGCTCAGGAGCGGCCTGGGCCTGGGCAGGTGTCACGTGCAGACTGTGTTGTTGCTGGTTGGGGACGCGTGGACACACTGAGTGTGCAGCCTGTGTGTGAATGTGGGTGTGCACACCTCTGGGTGGGCCAGAGATGGCTGTCTACACCCTCCCTCCAGGGTGACAGCCCAACCCCATCTCTTGGGCAGGTGGCCGGCCTGTTTCACCACCCCAGTATCGGGAACCCTGTCCACATCACCATCGTGCGCCTGGTCCTGCTGGAGGATGAGGAGGTGAGAGGTTACGTGGCCTCACGCTGCCCCGTCCCCTGAGCTGCCCCGTGTGGAAGGGCACCGCGAGCCTCCTTCCCCGGGCAGTGCCCCCTGAGCCCCTGAGCCCCTGGCCAGCCCTCTCTCCGCTCCCCCTGGGATGTACCTGCGGGAGGGGCGGTCAGACTGGAACCGGACCAGGGCCCACAGGCTGGCTGTTCTCCTGCTGCCCCCCCCCCCCCGACCTCTGTGTCCTCTGTCCGTATGGGGGAGGATGGGGCCTGACCCTTCACGGCTCGGGGGAGGCATCAGTGGCTGCTCTGTCTGCCCCCAGGAAGACCTGAAGATCACACACCACGCAGACAACACTCTGAGGAGCTTCTGCAAGTGGCAGAAGAGCATCAACATGAAGGGAGATGCCCATCCACTGCACCACGACACTGCCATCCTGCTCACCAGGTGCCACCGGCGGTGGGGGGTGCAGGGCTGAGGCTGGGCTTGCTGCTCTGGAGCCTCAGGATGGGGGCTGGGGACGAGATTCCGTCAGCGCTTGGGGAGACCTTTCTATACTGAAATGATAAGGTTCTAGAACCGTCAGAGACAGCAGGGACACCATACACTTGTGCCATTTCCCCTGTGCTCACGTCCGCACCCGCGCCCGTTCCCCCGGTGCCCCATAGAGCACGAGCCCACAACCTGGACACGGACCCTGGTCCAGTCCAGACCCGCTCACGCTTGCCCCGCTTTACCCCAGCTGGTATTCATGTGTGCATGTGCTTTACGTACTTTTATCACACGTGTGAGTTCCCATGTCCACCCCGCGGTCTGGACACGGGGCAGTTCGTTAGAAGGAGCCCCTGTGCCCGCATGGGACAGCCCAAGGCCGCCGCTCGGCCGCCAGCACCCCCCCGACCTCGGACAAGTGCAGGTCTATGGGAGGCAGTCGGTGGCCGTTCTCCCTCTGCCGGGCCGCAGCAGCGCCTTTCAGCACCCTCCCTGGGACAGGAGCCAAAGTGCTGCTCGAGGCTGCTCCCCAGACCTGAATGGGTGTCCCGTGTGCGTGAGGGCCCTGCCCCCGCGTGGCCGCGGTGCCAGTGGGCTGTCTGGGCGGGAGGGGACAGCCTCCCTCCTCGCTCGCTCACTCGCTCTGGGCTCAGGTGGGCCTGGCACCGGGCCAGTTCAGCCTGAGGCCCGCTTCTCTCTGCACGTGCAGGAAGGACCTGTGTGCGGCCATGAACCGGCCCTGCGAGACGCTGGGTCTGTCCCACGTGGCGGGCATGTGCCAGCCACACCGCAGCTGTAACATCAACGAGGACACGGGCCTGCCCCTGGCCTTCACCGTGGCCCACGAGCTTGGACACAGGTACTCCTGCCGCTCCACCAGCCCAGCTTCCCCACCCTGCTGGGGGCACCAGGTCCCAGCGAAGCGAGTCCACCCTGGTCTGGCCACACGCTGTCCCTGCACTGTCCCCACAGCCAGGCTGCTCTCCTGTCCAGTTGGGAGAGGCCCACCTCAGTCCCCCTGGGTCTGGTTGGGGAGAGTCTTATGTGAAGTGGGGTTGACACGGCCAGAAGGTCAGCACAGGTCTTGAGCGGTCCCTCCACAGTGCTCTCTGTGCTTGCATTTTGACTCTTGGTCCCGCCACACCTGTATTCCCGATTGCTCTGTGACCCCAGGCAAGTGCCCTGCCCTCTCTGGACCTTTGTGTGCTCCCTGTTGGTCGAGGGGGTTGGATTCAGTGATGCTCACGGCTCCCTCCAGCTGGCCCGCCTGCATGAGGCTCCAGACTGTTCGGCTGGCTGATGGGGCAGCACCTCAGCCCGCCAGGCTCCAATGAGGGTGGTCCACAGCCAGGTCTGCCACTCAGAGGTTTGGGGGGGTCATGGTTTACGTGTTCTGGGCTCCTTGAGTGACAGCCACGCGTGCAGGGTCTCAAAGCTGCCCCGAATCTGACGTTCCCTGGCTGTGTCCCCTTGGCCAGTTCCTGAGCCTCTCTGAGCCCCACCCTGGCCAGTTCTGAGGATTGAGCAAGATGGGGTTTCTGCAAGGCCATAGCACAGCACCTGACACATTGTAAGTGCCAAGCAAATATGATTTTTCTCGTCTCCTTCCCAAGGATGGCATCTTGAGAACTTTTCTGTGATAGGGCGGCTCAGACACCCTTCACTCTGGTGCACAGCCTTGGCCGAGGACCCGTGTCAGACCGTGCTGGGTGCCAGGGAGGGAGCAGGGGCTGCTGGCCCCACCGTGCCCCCTGGCCGGCCCCTGCGGGTGCCCATGAGGCTCAGGCAGGTGTCCCGGGAGGAGGGCTCAGGGAGCACAGCGGTCCCACCCACATGTTAGGCCAGGGAGGCGGAGGCTCCCGGAGGGGTTGACCTCCCGGAGGCCACACAGTGGTTTGGTGGATTCATGCTGTGCAGGCCGGCGGGAAGGGCTGGGCTGGTGGCATCCCGCAGCTCACCCGCCCCTGCGGCCTGTGTTCTCACACAGCTTTGGCATTCAGCATGACGGAAGCGGCAATGACTGCGAGCCCATTGGGAAACGGCCTTTCATCATGTCTCCACAGCTCCTGTACGACACCGCCCCCCTCACCTGGTCCCGCTGCAGCCGCGAGTATATCACCAGGTTCCTGGAGTAAGCCCTGCCCCGGGTGGGAGGGGGGCTGCTGGAGTGGCATTCTGGTGCCAGATGGAGGGAAGCACAGAGGGCAGCAGGTGGAGCTTGGGGCCAGCAGGTGGAGCCGGGGGCCAGCAGGTGAAGCTGGGGGGGCCAGCAGGTGGATCTGGGGGCCAACAGGTGGAGCTGGGGGTCCAGCAGGTGAAGCTGGGGGTCCAGCAGGTAGAGCTGGGGGGGCCAGCAGGTGGATCTGGGGGCCAGCAAGTAGATCTGGGGGCTAGCAGGTAGAGGGAAGCATGGAAGGCAGCAGGTGAAGTTCGGGGCTAGCAGGTAGAGGGAAGCACAGAAGGTAGCAGGTGCAGCTGGGAGCGGGTCCCCCTGGGCTGGAAGGAGAGGCCATTTGAGCTGTGTCTCAGAGCCAGTAAGAGCTGACACGCAGAAGCGAGAGGATGAGTGGTGTTCCCATAGCGTAGCAGGGGCTGAGACACAAGGGAGCTGAGGGCTGTCGGGAAGGCGGGCACTGAGTGAGGCCTCAGGGATTATGGGTCCAGGAGGGGGATGCGAACCTTGGGTTTGGGATGGGAAGGAAGCCAGACAGGGCACAGGACTGGCCACATGGCCAGCAGAGTCCAGGGAAAACATGCCGTTGAAGGTACCAAAACTGAAGTTTTTCCTTTCTTTCACATCCTCTTAATTTGTTAGAGTGTTTTTTTTTTAATTTTTTATTGTTATGTTAATCACCATATATTACATCATTTGTTTTGGTGTACTGTTCCATGATTCATTGTTTGTTCATAACACCCAGTGCTCCATGCAGAATGTGCCCTCCTCAATACCCATCACCAGGCTAACCCATCCCCCCACCCCCTCCCCTCTAGAACCCTCAGTTTGTTTTTCAGAGTCCATCGTCTCTCATGGTTCGTCTCCCCCTCCGATTTACCCCCTTCATTCTTCCCCTCCTGCTATCTTCTTCTTTTTCTTTTTTCTTAACATATATTGCATTATTTGTTTCAGAGGTACAGATCTGTGATTCAACAGTGTTGCACAATTCACAGCGCTCACCATAGCACACACCCTCCCCAATGTCTATCACCCAGCCACCCCATCCCTCCCACCCCCCACCACCCCAGCAACCCTCAGTTTGTTTCCTGAGATTAAGAATTCCTCCTATCAGTGAGGTCATATGATACATGTCTTTCTCTGATTGACTTATTTCACTCAGCATAACACCCTCCAGTTCCATCCACGTCGTTGCAAATGGCAAGATTGTTAGAGTGTTTTTAATTTGCTATCTAATGTTCTAAGCAAAGAAAAGTTTAAATTATTAGCACACATGTTACCGTTGGCCTTTATCTTGCACAGCGCCCCTATAAATGCAAGTGTAAGAGCACTGAACTCCTATGTGAGTCACTGAAATGCCACAATGCGCATCTCATAGCTATTTACCAGAATAATGGAAACCTGCACAAGAGTAACTTGCTGGGATTTATTTCCCTTCTTCACATGTGTGCATTCTGCCAACGCTCCCCACCTTCGGCTTGCTAGCCAGTAAGCAAAGTCTGAAGGGAGAAGGGTCTGGGGGCTGCCCCACATCCCCTCCTGTCTCCTGTCCCAGTGTAGACTGGGGGCTTTCTAGGCCTGTCCTAACACTGGCCTGTGGGGTCATCCCGCTACCGATGTTAGAGGGGGTGCCTCTTTGTTTTGGTGGAGCGCATCCTCAAGTAGCTTGCTGGGAAAAGGTGTGTGGAGGGGAGGGGCTTGCTTGTTCAAAAGCGGCTTTATTCTACCCTCACACCTGATTGGTAGTTGGATTTGATAATCAACTTCAAGCTGGAAGTCACTCTCCCTCAGCGTTTCAAAGGCTTTTTCCCATTGTCCTCTAGCTCTCCTAACATGGCCGCCGAGAAGTCCCATTCTAGTCTCATTCCCAGGCCTCTGTCTCTGGCCTCCTAAAACGTCTGGAAGCTTTTCTTCCTCTTTTTCTCTCTCTTTTGGTGACTGGAAATTTTGCGATCATGTGCCTTGATCTGTTTTTATTTTGGAGGGTAGTTGGTGGACGCTTTTCTTTTTTTGTTTTACTTTTAATTCCAGTATAGTTGGCATGCAGTGTAATATTAATTTCAGGTGTACAATTCAGTGATTCGACAGTTCCATACACCCCCTGGTGTTCATCACCTGTCTCCCCCGTCCCCCCTCCCCCCTCTGGTGACCAGCAGCGTCACGGGTGTCTGGTTTGCCTCTCTCTCTTTTTCCCCCGCTTTGTTCATCTGTTTTGTTTCTTAAATTCCACATATGAGTGAAGTTGTACGGTATTTGTCTTTCTCTGACTGACTTATTTTGTTGAGCATAATACCTTCTAATCCCATCCATGTCATTGCAAATGGCAAGATTTCATTCTTTTTGATGTATGAGTAATATTCCATTGTATATACACCACATCTTTATTCATTCATCTATTGACGGGCTGCTTCCATATCTTGGCCATTGTGGATAATGCAATAAACATAGGGGTGCATGTACTCCTTCAAATTAGTATTTTTGTATGTTTTGGCTAAATACCTACTAGTGCATTTGCTGGATCATAGGGTAGCTCTATATTTAACTTTTTAAGGAACCTCCATACTATTTTTCCAGAGTGGCTGCACCAGTTTGCATTCCCATCAACAGTGCAATAGGGTTCCCCTTTCTCCACATCCCCGCCAACATCCATTGTTTCCTAACTTGTTAATTTTAGCCATTATGACAGGTATGAGATGATCTCTCATTGTAGTTGGGAATTGCATTTCCCTGATGATGAGTGTTGTTGAGCATCTTTTCATGTGTCCGTTGGCCATCTTGATGTCTTGTTTGGAGAAATGTTTGTTCCTGTCTTCTGCTCATTTTTAATTGGATTATTTGTTTTGGGTGTTGGGTTGTATCAGTTCTTTATGTATCTTGGATACTAACCCTTAATTGGATGTGTTGTTTGTAAATATCTTCTCCCATTCCATAGGTTGCCTTTTAGTTTTGTTGATTATTTCCTTCACGGTGCAGAAACTTTATATTTTGATGTAGTCCCAATACTTTATTATTTTTGCTTTTGTTTCCTTTACCTCAGGAGAGATATCTAGAAAAAAGTTGTTAGGGCCGATGTCAGAGAAATTACTGCCTATGTTCTCTTCTAGGATTTTTATGGTTTCATGTCTCATGTTTAGGTCCTTAATCCATTTTCAGTCTATTTTTGTGTATGGTGTAAGAAAGTGGTGCAGTTTCAATCTTCTGCATGTGGCTGTCCCATTTTCCCAGCACCATTTATTAAAGATACTGTCTTTTTTCCATTGCATATTCTTACCTCCTTTGTCAAAGATTAATTGGCCATATAATTGTGGGTTTGTTTCTGGGCTTTTTGTCCTGTTCCATTGATCTATGTGTCTGTTTTTGTGCTGGAAACATAGTGTTTTGATTCCTACGGCTTTGTAGTATACCTTGAAGTCTAGAATTGTGATGCCTCCAGCTTTGCTTTTCTTTTTCAAGCTTGCTTTGGCTGTTTGGGGACTTTTGTGGTTCCATGCAGATTGTTTTTTCTAACTCTGTGAAAAATCCTGTTGGTGTTTTGATCGGGATTGCATTAAATCTGTAGATTGCTTTAGGTAGTATGGACATTTCAGTAATTTTTGTTCTTCTAATCCATGAGTATGGAGTGTTTTTCCATTTCTTTGTGTCATCTTCGATTTTCTTCATCAGTATTTTATAGTTTTCAGAGTGCAGATCTTTTTCCTCTTTGGTTAAGTTTATTCCTAGGTACTTTATTATTTTTGGTACGACTGTAAATGGGATTGTTTTCTTAGTTTCTCTTTTGCTGCTTCACTATTAGTGTATAGAGATGCAATGGATTTCTGTATGTTGGGTTTATATCCTGAGATTTAGTTTTTTGGTGGAGTCTTGAGGGTTTTCTATATGTAGTATCACATCGTCTGCAAATAATGAAAGTTTTACTTCTTCCTTGCCTATATGGATGCCTTTTATTTATTTATTTTTTCTTGTCTGATTGCTGTGGCTAAGACTTTCAGTACTGTGTTTTGTAAAAGTGTCAAGAATGGACATTTTTGGGCGCCTGGGTGGCTCAGTTGGTTAAGTGACTGCCTTCGGCTCAGGTCATGATCCCGGAGTCCTGGGATCGAGTCCCGCATTGGGCTCCCTACTTGGCATGGAGTCTGCTTCTCCCTCTGACCACACCCCCTCTTGTGCTCACTCTGTCTCTTTCTCTCAAATAAATAAATACAATAAAATCTTTAAAAAAATGGACATTTTTGTCTTCTTCCTGATCTTAGAGGAAAAGTTCTCAGTGTTTTTTCATTGAGTATGATGTTGCCTGTGGATTTTTCATATGTGGTATTATGTTGAGGCATCTTTTTTTTTTTTAAAGATTTTATTTATTTATTTGAGAGAGAGAGAATGAGAGAGAGAGAGCACGAGAGGGAAGAGGGTCAGAGGGAGAAGCAGACTCCCCGCTGAGCAGGGAGCCCAATGCGGGACTCGATCCCGGGACTCCAGGATCATGACCTGAGCCGAAGGCAGTCGCTTAACCAACTGAGCCACCCAGGCGCCCTATGTTGAGGCATCTTCTGTCTAATCTGAATCAACCCTTTGTTGAGGGTTTTTACCATGAATGGATGTTGTGCTTTGTCAAATGGTTTTTCTGTATCTTTTGAAAGGATCATATGGTTTTTATCTTTTCTCTTATTCATATGATATATTGTATTGATTTTGTGAACCTTGTAACCCAGGAGTAAACCCCACTTGATTATGGTGAATGATTTTTTTTTTTAAAGATTTTATTTATTTATTAGAGAGAATGAGATAGAGCATGAGAGGGGGGAGGGTCAGAGGGAGAAACAGACTCCCTGCCGAGCAGGGAGCCCGACGCGGGACTCGATCCCGGGACTCCAGGATCATGACCTGAGCTGAAGGCAGTCACTTAACCAACTGAGCCACCCAGGCGCCCCGGTGAATGATTTTTGAAATGTATTGTTGGATCCAGATTGCTGGTATTTTACTGAGAATTTTTGCATCTATGTTCATGAGGGATATTGGCCTATAATTCTCTTTTTTAGTGGGGTCTTTGTCTGGTTTGGTATCAGGGTAATGCTGGCCTCATAGAATGAATTTGGAAGTTTCCTTCTTTTCTATTTTTTGGAATAGTTTGAGAAGAATAGGTGTTAACTCTTCTTTAAATGTTTGGCAGAATTCACCTGTGAAGTCATCTGATCCTGGACTTTTGTTTGTTGGGAGTTTTTGATTATTGATTCAGTTTCATTGCTGGTGATTGGTCTGTTTAAATTTTCTGTTACTTTCTGATTTCTTTTTGGGAAGTTATATATTTCTAGGAATTTATCCATCTCTTCCATGTTGTTCAATGTTTTGATATATAGTTTTTCATAATTATAATCCTTTGTATTTCTGTGGTATCAGTTATTTCTCATCTTTCATCTCTGATTTTGTTTGAGTCCTTTCTCTATTCTCTTTCTCTCTCTCTCATTGTTTTGATGAGTCCAGCTAAAGATTTATCAATTTTGTTGATCTTTTCAAAGAACTAGCTCCTGGTTTCATTGATCTGTTTTTTTAGTTTCTATTTTATTTCTGCTCTGATCATTATTCTTTCCTTCCTTCTGCTAGTTTGGGATTTTGTTTGTTCTTTTTCTGGCTCCTTCACATGTAAGGTGGTTAGGTTGTTGTCTCTTTGAGATTTTTTTCTTGCTTCTTTAGACCTGGTGGATGCTTTTTCTCTAAAAACTCCTGTCCTTCCTGAACATGTTCTTGTGTTATTCAATGATTTATATTTTCTCCTTTTGAAACTCTCAACATTCAGCTATTCTCTCACATTCTTACTTTTTTTTTTTTTAAGATTTTATTTCTTTATTTGACAGAGAGACACAGCGAGAGAGGGAACACAAGCAGGGGGAGTGGGAGAGGGAGAAGCAGGCTTCCCACAGAGCAGGGAGCCTGATGCGGGGCTCGATCCCAGGACCCTGGGATCATGACCTGAGCCAAAGGCAGACGCCTAATGACTGAGCCACCCAGGCGCCCCTGTATTTTTTTTTTTTTACTGGCGTTTATCTCTGTTTTCTGGATGACATCCTTATGTTCACCCTTCTATTAAGTTTTTTCTACTATACTTTTAACTTCCTGAACTTCCTTATTCACTAAATACTTCTTTTTTATTATCACGTTTCCACAGTCGTGGTTTCTTCTCTTCTCTTCCTGAGGTTATTCCTTATATGGGTTAAACTTTTTTCTTCTCTCCCTGCAATATCTTTTTTTCCTTAATTTACTTTTATTTATATTTTAAGATTTTATTTGAGTGAGGGAGAGAGAGCATGAGCAGGTGGAGGGGCAGAGGCAGAGGGAGAAGCAGGCTCCCCGCTGAGCAGGGAGCCCGATGTGGGGTTCCATTCCAGGCTCCCGGGATCATGACCCAAGCTGGAGGCAAGATGCTTAACCGACTGGGCCAACCAGGGACCCGTTCAAGAGGTTTTTTGAGGATTATTATTTTTTAAAGATTTTTATTTAAGAGAGAGACAGAGAGAGAGCACAAGTGGGGGAGAGGGGCAGAGAGAGAGGGAGGAGCAGACTCCCCACTGAGTGGGGAGCCCTGATTTGTGGCTCGATCCCAGGACCCTGGGATTATGACCTGAGCCGAAGGCAGATGCTTAACTGACGGAGCCACCCAGGTGCCCCCTTTCCTTAATTTTAAAAAATATCTCATGTTAAAGGTTTTAAACCAGTTCGGCTTCCTGTCATGCGCAGGAGGCAGCACCGGGATACCAGTTGGGAGGCCTGTGGATCAGGCAGGTTTTTTGGAGTCTGTGCCGAGGGACTGGCCGGGACCGGGCTGTGTCTTTGGACACACTATCTTCAGATACCAGCACCTAGGGTCCTTTCTGGAGTGGTTCTGTTTCCCTGGAGATACTCTCTCATCTTGCCCTGGGAGGGAAGTCTGGCTGTGACATTCTGGCACCCAGGTGGGGAAGGGGCTTGGGGGCTTCCCACCCTTCCATGTGTAGACTTACATTTGTCCCCTTCTCTGTAGGTCCCTCCGTAGGTGTCCCTGGGCCAGGTCCCCTGGTTCACCCTCTTCGGAGAGTGACCCCTGGCTCTCCATAGGCAGGGAGGTGGCCATCACCTGGCCACACAGGGTTGGGGAGCAGAGGTGGGGTCTGATGTCTCCTGTTCTCCTGGTGTCCTGGCCTGCATGGCTTCCTGGGCCCTAAGCCTGAGCCTTTCTAGGGTTCTGCTTCTGGGTGGTTTCTCCCTGTAGCACTTGGCTTTTAGCTCTTACTGCCCCACCAGCCCAGCTACTAATTGACCATCTGCTTTCCAGCTTCTGGAATTGTGCTGACGTTTGTCATCTGTCCTCATCATGTCCCCCTTTCCCTGTGTCCTTGTTTATTCTTCTGCTGTCATCCTAGTGGGGTTCTGGGAGGGTGTGGAGCTCAGTCTGCCATGTTTTTCTAGAAGCCCCTCACTGTGGGTTTAAGTGGGGACAAGAGCATGTCCCCTGCGGGTGTGAGCGGGGACTCTGGCCTCTGACGGTGGAGGGACGGCTGGGGGGCGGAGGGCGGAGGCAGAGAGGAGTTGTGGGTGATGGTTAGGGCCTGGACTCTGGCCCCGGCTTTTGCCCGTGTTGGCAGACACGTTCCAGGGGGCTCCTGATGGGCCTGCCTCGCGGGTGGCTGTGAGTGTTCAGCCTATCGCCGACCACGTGGTTCGCATTCAGTGCTGAGTGCCTGTTATCACGACTTCCAAGCGGCAGATGAGATGGATCTGAACCAGCGCAGTAGCCTGGGCAAGTAGAGCAGGCCTGGAAAAATCCCAAGGGCGTGTCTCCTACCCCAGATGGGGTCAGAGAAGAAGGGAATGGGGGGGAAGATGAGCCACCCCCACAACACCCCCAGGGCCTGTTCCCAGCTGTCCTCACCCAGGGAGCCACCCAGCACCCTGCCTCCAGGACAGACAGACACACACACAGTCACACACACACAGGTCACACACACAGTCTCTGTGCTCTTTCAGCCGCTGGAATGTAGGAGGGCCTTGGCTCGGGGCCTGGGGCGAGGGCGGGAAGATCAGTCCAGAGCCTGAGCCTGCCAGGGGCTTTGGGGGGGGGGGGCACTGAGAGGGGTTGCGTGAGGGCAAAGGCCAGAGAGAGGCCTGCAGCAGAGGGTGCTCTGGGGCCCAGGAAAGGGGGAAGGAGAGGGGGGCCTCAGGTGGGAGGCGGGGTGCCAGTCTGTCCTACAGCCCCTCACCCTCCATCTCCCTGCTGGGGGTAGGACGGGCTCCGCCCAAACAGGGTTGAGACAGAATGAGCAGGACGCAGAGACAGTGTCCAGTGGGGTCAGGTGTTTCCTGGGCTTGGGGGAAGCTCAGAGGCATGCACAGGCCACCTGGCTTTCCCTACGGGACCAGAGGCTCCTGGGCCCCTGCAGAGAGCTCTGGGTGGGGGTCAGCAGTGTGAGGAGCCTGGCGGAGAGCCGGGCCGGAGGAAGGAAGGGCTGCCTGTGGCTGCCCGTGTGACTTTCCCAAGGAGATGCTGCTTGGGACGCCTCCACAGCTTGGGATCCCTCGGGCAGCCTCAGCCTCTGGTGACAAGGTCCCCCAGGGAGCGGGAGGGAGGGCCCAAGGCCACCTGGCAGAGAGTAGAACGTGGGGTGCTGACTCCCCATCAGCACTTGGGCCTGGATATGGCCCTGATTCTGGTGGCGGGTCCTGCGCGGGTCCCCCAGTGCCTCCGACCTCTCACACACATATAGGATGGATCAGATAGGCTGGTGTCCCTCCAGCTGCCCGGCCCACAGGACATGACACATGGCAAGTTCCAGCCAGCTGACAAAGGCCAGAAGTGGCCCTGGGGCTGCTGGGGTGGCACGGAGGCCTGTCAGACCCGGAGCTGGAGGGGCCCCCAGCCTGGTCTGAGTCCGAGGGTGGGCGAGCCCTTCTAGCCCATGTCTTGAATTGCAGGAAAGAAGGAGCCCCAGGGCCAGGCTGACCCGGCCCCCCACGCTCCACCCCAGCTAACACTTTGCCCCACGGGCCAGGCCAGCGGTCAGAACGCGCCTTTCTCTCTGCCAGGGCTCAGCTGCCATGGTTTTGAACTTACGTTGGGGTGAAGTATTTGAGGTCAGGCTTATGGGTGGAGGGGAGGAGTCCTGCACCGGGGCCGCCCAGCAAGTGGGTATGCGTGGCCACGGGCTGCTTGGGCCTGGCATCAGATCCTGACCTCTAGTGCCTGGGTGTGACCCAGGGCGAGTGACGCTCTGCCTTGGGCCCTGCGTGTGTACGGAGAGGGGACGGGTGTTTGAGGAGCAACTGAGGACCTGGCCTATGATCACTCGGGGGCAGAGGGCTGGGTCCCATAGCTGCTTATTCGCCAACACACATTTTAGAGGGTCTGGTTTCCACTAGCATAGGCGGTCCAGGTGATTTGGGGGGAGGGGTCCCCAGGGCCCTCAGCAGGGGTCTCATCTCAGAGGCTGTGTTCCCTGAGCTCTGGGTGGTGCTGGAGGCCTCAGGAAGCCCCACAGATACCCACGCTGCCCTGGGCCCCACAGCTCCCCTCTGAAATTGGAACTCCAAGATCCCAGAGGCTGACCCCCCCCCCCCCACTGGCCCATGTGCTGGCCTGCTCCCATTTTCTGGCCTGTCCCCATCCTGTGGTGTCTTCTCTACGCCTCCCTGTCAGACCCCAGCACCCGTCGCCTCTGCCCTTCTGACCCTATCAGGACCCTCTACTCATCTGGCCCCCCCACCTGCTACCAGCCACCCTCAAGCACCCCAGACTGGAAAACCAGAGGGTTTCTGCCTCCCCCTACCCTGCCTGGCTGGGGTGTCCTTGCTGCCTGGGCCAACTACCCATCGCCCCCAGCCTCAGCTCTCTCCAGTTCCTGCTGCCCTGAGCAAGGTCCCCGGACACTTCTCTGACTCCTACAGGACAGCAGTGAGCCCTGGGCTGCTTGGTCAACCTGTGGGACCTGGCCAGGGCAGTGGGGTGGACACGGGCCCCCCGAGGCAATAGCTGTGCACGAGGGGCCGGTGGAGAGACATGCGGGCAGTGGTGGGCCCGAGCGGGGCCTGGAATGCCCTCTGCCGGGCCCGGCCGCGTCCGTGCTCCCTGCACTGTCAGGTCAGTCTAGGGAGGGCAGGCAGGGCTGTCTCTGGCCCTCCTGGGCTGTTGTCCCCCACAGAGACCCCAGATCTCAGCCCAGGGTGGGGCCCACAGAGGCTGGCTGCTGTCTTGGCTGTGAGGTGATGCTCTCCAGATCCCTGAGTGAGGTGGTGCCGGCCCCAAGCAGGGGTGGAGGCTGCGGGAGCTCTGGGCAGGGCCAGGGGCCGGCTGGGCTGTAGGGGAGCCTTCCGTCTCTGGGACAGTTTTTGCGGTAGAGTGTGCACAGCATTGCGGGTGGAGGGAGCGGCTTGTGCAGATGTGTGACCCTGGGGAGGGGTGTTGTTTGGCTGGCCAGAGTGCCTGGAGGTGAAGGGGGCAAGCGGGAGCGCCCCAAATGCTAGGTGGGGGGTGGGAGGGTGGGCTGCGGTCTTCCTACGGTTTTGGGCTCTGTGCCCTCCCCTCCCCTCTGAGGCCGCCCCTGTGGGTCTCTCAGGCTGCCCCCCTTGACCTGTCCCGTGCGGTCTCTGCAGCCGAGGGTGGGGCCTGTGCTTGGATGACTCTCCCAGCAAGGACGTCATCGACTTCCCCTCCGTGCCGCCCGGGGTCCTCTACGACGTGGGCCACCAGTGCCGCCTCCAGTATGGGGCCTACTCTGCTTTCTGTGACGACATGGACGTGAGTTTGGGGTGCGCGCGGGGCGGGGGGCCGCCTCCCCAGCCTGCAGTGCCCGCTGGCCTGGGCTCATCCCATACGTGGTGCCTGGGAGCCACCATGGCCTGTGGCATCCGCTGTGGCCTGGGCGGCCAGAGACCCAGGTCCGGTTTCCGGGTGGACCCTTCGCCGACTGTGGCTCCGGGCGAGCCCCTCATCTCCCAGGGCCAGGTTATAAAAGGCCAAACAAAACCTACACTGCATGGAGCCGGGGGAGAGCGCCTGAAGGGAAGGCCATCCGTCGCCCTGTTACCGAGTCCCCAGGCTTGTGGGGGGGGGGGTGGGTGCCTTTCTAGGTAAGTGGGCGGGGCTGGGAGAAGTGTGGGTGGAGCTGGTCTGAGAGTGGGCGGGGCTGGGAGGGGTGTGGGTGGAGCCGGCCCTAGTGGGCGGGGCTGGGGGACGTGGGCAGGGCTTGTAGGAGTGGGCGGGGCTGGGAGGGGTGTGGGTGGAGCCGGTGTGAGTGGACAGGGCTGGGGGACGTGGGCAGGGCTTGTAAGAGTGGGCGGGGCTGAGGTGTGGGTGAGACTGGACACGCTCTGAGCCGCAGGCGCCAGGGCTGGGCACCCCCCCACCACATGGATGGGGGAAGATGGGAGGGGCCCGTTGGGAGCCCCATCTGCAACCCCACCCCACCCCCACCCCCCAGAGGCCCCGGGGGGTGGGGGGGTGAGAGCGTGGCCCGTATCCTCCTTGCAGAATGTGTGCCACACTCTTTGGTGCTCCGTGGGGACCACCTGTCACTCCAAGCTGGACGCAGCTGTGGATGGTACCAGGTGTGGGGAGAGCAAGGTAGGGGCGCTGCAGCCCCTGCTGCATAGGTGGGTGGGTGGTGGGGAGAGGCCCGGCCCCTGTCGTGCCCGCGCTCTGGAGCTGCCTGGTTCGGACCGACTCAAGCGGCCCTCCGCGCATCTGGAGAGCGGACGTGGTGCAGCCGGCCTGTCTGCGGAAAGTCAGCAGCGGGGCTCTGTCTATTCCCTGCTCTGCTCCCCGGGGGGCCTGGGTCTTGGGTGGCTAGGAGGGGGCCTCCTGACTCCTCGGTGCCACAGGGGCAGGGATGACTGGTGGGACTGGGTGGCATTTCCACCCCCATCTGTCTTAGTGGTGTCTGAATGGGGAGTGCGTTCCTGTCGGCTTCCGGCCTGAGGCTGTGGACGGCGGCTGGTCCGGCTGGAGCGCCTGGTCTGTCTGTTCGCGGAGCTGTGGCGGGGGTGTGCGGAGCGCTGAGCGGCAGTGCACACAGCCCGTGTGAGTGTGCGTCTGGGGGCACCAGGGACGGGTGGGATTGGGCACCACCGTGGAACGTCTGGCTCTGTCCAGTGTCCCCATAGAGACCGTGCCCAGAGTATCCAGGGCCGCCTTGGGTCACTTGGAGGGGCATCCAGGAGGCAGGCAGAGTCCCCCGGGCTGGCCCTACTGCAGAGAGGGGAACAGCAAGGCCCAGCAGCTCAGGAACTGGCTGGAGGGAGGCAGGAGCTTAGACCCTGGACCTTAGGTGGATCAGGGTTCAAATTCCCTCTCCACCCCTCCTCCAGGTCTCAGTTTCCAGAGAAACCGTACTCTGGGGTGACTGCAGGGATCCCCCCAGCAGAGCTAAAGCATGAAAACCCGCAACTAGTCAATGGAAAGGATTTAGTAAAGACTCACTTATTGGCATTGGATGCACCTGTGGGTCTGAGACGAGAGGGGACAGCTGTGTGGCCTGGGGCAAGTGACTTCAAATCTGGGCCTCAGTTTCCCCACCTAAAAAGGGTGATCTGAAGGTTCAGGAGATGCTGAGTCAGCGGTAGTGCAGACCGAGGGGTCCCTGGCACCTTCGGATGAGCCCTCTTCGTGAGGCTGCCTTGGCAGGTGCAGGACTCAGAGCCAGCGCCGTCTAGGGCCTGTGTTCGGCAGTCTGTGGCCTAGGCTGGGTTTTGCTGGCACCCTGGCCCATGTGAGGGTGGGGTTTAGGTGCTGTGCTTGCGGGTGCATCTCTCAGCCAGGCCGGGCTGGGGGGCTGCCACCAGGAACGAGGCTGCAGACATGTGGGGTCCTTGAGACCCTGGGTCTCCTGGGCCAGAGACAGGGCCGCCCCTTGGGCAGTGCCAGCCCCATCCCCGCAGGGCTCATCGCAGACTCCCAACAGCACTCTGCAGGGGCAGCCCCATCCCCGTTTTACAGGTGAGCAGACTGGAGCCCAGACAGGGCTGCACTGCAGGGTGAGGGCAGAGCCTGCTTCCTGCGGCCACCATCACCCGTAGGTCCTCACACACAGGGAGAGGGTCTGCGCCAGAGCCAAAGGGCGGGTGGGCGTTGGAGTCTCCGGTCCGAGGGTCTGCTCCTGGACCCAGGTACACAGTCGGCACTCACTGTGTACTCACTCAGCCCCACCCGGCTCTCCCTACAGGCCCAAGTACAAGGGCAAGTACTGTGTGGGCGAGCGGAGGCGTTTCCGCCTGTGCAACCTGCAGGCCTGCCCCCCCGGCCGCCCCTCCTTCCGCCACGTCCAGTGCAGCCACTTTGACGCCATGCTCTACAAGGGCCAGCTGCACACGTGGGTGCCCGTGGTCAACGACGGTGAGTCCTGTTGTTCTTGGGCCTCGGCAGCCCCCGGGGCAGGGCCTGGAGCTCAAGGTTACCCACCCTGGTCCGGGGCCCCCTGCTCCCCAGCATGCAGCCTGGCGCAGAGCCAGTGGCCCGGGGGCCTCCCTGACTGCCACCCTGCTTGTCCCTCACGGCTCCCCCGCTTGGGCCCCCAGTGAACCCCTGTGAGCTGCACTGCCGGCCCTCCAACGAGTACTTCGCTGAGAAGCTGCGGGACGCCGTGATTGATGGCACCCCCTGCTACCAGGGCCAGCCGGGCCACGACCTCTGCATCAACGGCATCTGCAAGGTGTGCCTGAGCCGGGCCGCCCCTGGGCCCCTCCCGGTTCCCCTCCGGCCCCCACCCCTCCCCAGGCTGTAGCCCGGGCTTCCTAGCTCTGCTGTCCCGTCAGCAGAGACCCCCACCCCTCCTGGCGCTGGAGCCCCTCATGGGCGGGCCTCATACCCCAGCCGCTGCCCCACGGACCTTCTCACCCCCTCCTTGCCCACTGTCCAAGCCCCTGAGCCACGGCCTGCAACTGCACAGCCCCCGCCAGGAATCCGGGGCCCAGGTGTGGCTCAGCGTCCTGCTGCGTCCAGGACCCCAGGCCGCTGTTCCCTCTGTCCTGGAAAGGTGGGCCGGGCCTGCATCCGTGTTGCGGGGTTCAGCGAGGTCACTGCGGGGCCCCGCGGGGCTCTGGCTCTGGCCGGGTGCGTGTGTGTTTGCTGGCAACACATACTCTTATTTCTAGCACCAGTGGCGGTGTCTCCTCCCGGCTCGTGTCCCCAGCCACTCTCCCCCGCTTGCATCCCTGGGGTGTCGGGGAGCAGCAGGGAGGATCCCTTTTCTGGGAGACTCCTGTCCACCCTGGTGGGCGCCCCTGCCATGCCCATGCCCCTGCTTGCTGTCCCTCTTCACAAAACTTGCCCTCTCGTGCCTCACACCCCCTTTAGCGTGGCTTTACGGCCAGACGGGCCGCCCCGACTCACACTGGGGAAGCACACTTGGAGAGGCAGAGGGGCTGCCTGAGGTCAGAGGGCATGCCTGGGGGGCAGGCCTGCAGCAAAGGCCCGCGGCCCGCCCGGAGCCCTCCCCTCCCTGCCTGGCAGACCCCGGCAGCTGGGGCCTGCCTCCTGTGTGTTCCAGAACGTGGGCTGTGACTTCGAGATCGACTCTGGGGCCGTCGAGGATCGCTGTGGTGTATGCCATGGCAACGGCTCTACCTGCCACACCGTGAGCGGGACCTTCGAGGAGTCTGAGGGCCTGGGTACGGGCAGGGGCCCCTGGCGGGGGGTGCTCTTAACTTGGTGTCCCCTCCTTGGCCCCCGGGGGTCCCGCCCAGGCTGCCCAGCCTGGTCCTGGCAAGTGTCGGGGCACATAGGCCCAGATGCGGAGACGTCTGCAGGGAGCGTCCTCCTGCCTGGGGACCTTGGGTTGGCCGATCAGGGGTAATTATGGGTGACCCCAGCCCTGGCAGTTGGCTACTCCCTTCTTGGGAGGCTTCAGAGACCTCCAGGTCCACTCCCACACCTGCGGGTCTGTTTTGCGTACATTGCTTGAGTGCCAACTGTGGGCTAGGTGAGGAGCTCACAGTCTGACGGGGGGCTGAGAGCACTGCGGAAGGAGGTCCTGACCTGGGGAAGTCCGGTGGCCGGTTAGCTGAATCACGAAAGACTCAGGAGAGGTGGGAGAGGCGTTGCGCTGGGTGGGAAGAGGTAGAGGTGCGTCTCTGTCCAGGCACCGTGAGGTGGGGCTGCCAGGACGCTCAGCCCCCAGAGCCCAGCTGGGCAAGTGACTTCATCTCCCTGGGCCTCAGTCTCCCCATCTGTCAGACAGGGTGACAGCAGTACCTGCATCCTAGGGTGAAGTGCGTGTAGTCCCTGAAAGGACAGAGAGGCTGGCCATGAGGTCCGCATCCCCGGGGGAAGGGACCAGGCTGGTGACATGGACACCAGCCTGGGTCTCCAGGAGAGGGGTCAAGAGGCGTGGGTCATGGTGGCAGGATTTGAGGAGCCCTTCTGAGGTTTAGGTGACCTAGGACGGGGGAAGCCTCTGCCTTTCGGGGAGCTCAGAATCTTGACCTCATGGTGGAATCTGCCATCAGCCGCCCGGGGTAGAAGGGGACGGCCAACCCCCTTACCCTCTGCCCGACCCCGGCCCACAGGCTACGTGGACGTGGGGTTGATCCCGGCCGGCGCCCGCGAGATCCGCATCGAGGAGGTGGCTGAGGCTGCCAACTTCCTGGCCCTGCGCAGTGAGGACCCCGAGAAGTACTTCCTGAATGGGGGCTGGACCATCCAGTGGAACGGGGACTACCAGGTGGCGGGCACCACCTTCACGTACGCGCGCACCGGCAACTGGGAGAACCTCACATCCCCCGGTCCCACCGATGAGCCTGTCTGGATCCAGGTGCCCGCTTCCCGGGGCTCCAGCTGGGGGGCAGGGGCAGGACCTGAGGGATCCGGAGGGCCCCCGTCCCACGGCAGGACACAGCCCTGGGGCCTCTGCCACAGTGCAGCCCCAGGTCCCGGAGGGAGCTGGGTCGGCTCCTTGGGGGATGGCTGCACGGGTGGATGGAAGGGACACCTTGTGCTCACAGGGCCTCCATCCGCCTGCCCCCCCCCCCCCCAGCTGCTGTTCCAGGAGAGCAACCCTGGGGTGCGCTACGAGTACACCATCCACAGGGAGGCGGACGGCCACGGCCAGGTTGAGCCGCCCGAGTTCTCCTGGAGCTATGGGCCCTGGACCAAGTGCACGGTCACCTGTGGCACAGGTGAGGACAGGGGCGGGCACAGCTGCTGCCCACCAGGGCCTGTATCTCTGGGCAGTGGTGCCCATCATCCACCTGCAGCTCACTGCTGGGTGGGGAGCCACCACGAGCTTGGAGTGCTGCCCCTCCGGACCCCCATGGCCCCAGGTCTAGAGTGGGGCTGCCGAGAGCCGTGTCTCATGGGTCCACGGGGCAGGGATGCGGCCAGCACCGTGTCTGGCACACGGGGAGTGCTCACTGTGTCTCAGCGGCTGGCATTCTGCCTCCAGAGAGGCACCAGCTGGACTCACACCTGTGTTTCGGCTCCTCGCCGGAGAACTGACCCCTTCGTACTCCCGGAGCCTGACCCGAGGCCCCTGGGGGCATGGGCTCCTTGCTTCCTCAGGCGCGTGCTGCAGACAGGCTGTGGAGCCCCCCGCTCAGGGAGGACGGAGCCAGGACGCCAAGCTTGTCCCCGCTCCAACTCTGAGCCTCTGCGCCCAGTGGCCTGTAGGACACGCAGAAGGACCTCACTAACTCTCCATGCGGCTCCGTCAGGCGCCCCCCATGCCCCGACCCTGCCCCTCAGTGTCCAGGGAGCTCAGCATCAGGAATCTGGGACAGACATCTGAATGTCCCCGAAAATGACCGTATGATGATAGCATGAAAACCCGCCCCCTGAACCTTGGCAGAAATCTTCAAAAGCTGTTAAAATATTCTGTGCCATATAAGCATCTCTAAGTTTACAAACGTGAAAGCAAATCTGGACAAACTAGAGGTTCGGGACTTGTCTTTCCACGAGGGGGGGCCCACAGGTGGATGGGTGAGGGGCGTGCTGAGCTGCGGGTGCGGCTCCTGGCCTGTGCTGGCTGGTGCGGCCCGGGGCTGTTTGCCCCCAGCAGTAGGAATCCAAGCTGGCAGGATGCTCCTTAGGGACCCAGGACCTTCCTCCCATCACTGAGTCCCCCTCATACCTGTCGAGATGGCCCCCTCCTGGCCTCCAGTGGTCCGGGCAGGAAGAAGAAGGGGCCAGGGGCTGACCCCCGGGGGGACTTGTGCCCTCTTTTCCCTAGAAGGACTGTGTCCCGGACCTCCCTCGGTGCATGGGCACCACAGTGGGGGGTGTTTTCCGCAGGGCCCGTGGGTACCCTGCACAGAACCCGAATTCTGTTAGCGGGGCGGGAAGAGTGGATAGGAGGTGGCAGGCTCAGGTGGAAGAGATCCACTCTTCTGGGCTGCGAGGGAGGCAGGGGTGAAGGCAGAGCTGGAGATGGGGTGGGGGTGCATGGGGAAGGTGTGGAGCATGGCTGTGCAAAGGCCCAGAGGCAGACGGTGGCAGGGGGAGGGGAACAGTGACACAGGTAGCCTGGGCTCCGGGGCTGGAGAGGGATGTCTGCTGGGGGCGGGGGGAAGGGAACTGACAAGTTTCCCCGCTGCTCCCCTTTTTGAGCACGGACGCTGCTGGGGGGGTGGCGCTCAGGCTGGGGCTGGATTTGCATGACCCCATGTTGGACTCACTCCCTGGTGGCTTTGAGGCAGGTATCACTGTTATAGTCGAAGACACTGAGGTTCAGAGAGGCCCAGTGAGCTGCCCAAGGCCTCCCAGCTGGGAAGCCAGGGGCTGGCCCCCGTGCCCCGAGCCTGCATTCTGCTGCTCCAGGGCCAGTGGTGAAGGCCGGGAGGACAGCGAGGAGGGGGCAGGGAGGCCTTGCTCTGGGAGCTTCTAGCAGAGTGGGTGTGGCCTTGTGTTGGGGTGCAGCGCAGCTTGGGCAGGGGGCACCCTAGGTGCCAGGCCCAGGCTGAGCCCCTGTGGCCCCCAGGGATGCAGAGGCAGAGCGTGCACTGCACTGAGCGACAGGCAGGGCCTGTGGACGAGAGACACTGTGACCCCCTGGGCCGGCCGGATGACCGCCAGAGGAAGTGCAGCGAGGAGCCCTGCCCGGCCCGGTGAGTCCACCCTGCTCGTTGTCCCAGGCTCCTGACTCCCGGGGCCCACAGAGGGGCAGATGGAGCAGGGCAGGGCCTCTCTTCCCAAGGCCGAAGCCCCAGGCCCTGCTTGCCCCCACCCTGGCCTGGGCCTGCGTCCCCCGACCCCCGGCAGCCAGCACCAGCCTGGGACGTCCCAGGGCGCGTGTGCTCGGACGTGCTTGGGACTTGCCCGGCTCCCCCTGGTGTGAGGCTGGCAGGAACACAGGGGACCGCGTCCCGTCCCTGGGTCCAGCCCTGACCCTGCCGCGCCCCCGAGTGCCCAGCCGTCCAGCCAGCCCGGCGCTGACGTGGCCTGTATGCCCGGCAGGTGGTGGGTAGGGGAGTGGCGGCTGTGCTCCAGCTCCTGTGGGCCTGGGGGCCTCTCCCGCCGTGCTGTGCTCTGCGTCCGCAGCGTGGGGCTGGATGAGCAGAGTGCCCTGGAGCCCCCCGCCTGCGCCCACCTCCCCCGGCCCCCCGCCGAAACCCCTTGCAACCGCGATGTGCCCTGTCCGGCCACCTGGGCCGTGGGGAACTGGTCTCAGGTGAGTGTCAGGACAGGAGGGGCCCGCCCCCCACGGCCCCGGCTCCGCCATCGGTCTTGGGCTATGGGGAGGTGGAGACGGTGTTCAGAGAGCCCCTACTGCCAGGTACCACAGTGCGGGGAGGCTGGGGCATTCCCGGAGCCGCAGGGACTAGGGCGCCCTGGCGAGCCGCCACCGCCACGGTCTGGAGCTGGACGGGGGAGACGGCTGGCGGAGGCCTCTCGTCTGACATCGGCAGGGCCAGGGAACCCGCTCGGCCCCGGCCTCTCCTGGTCTGCGCCCCTCAGCCTGCTCTCCCCCGCAGTGCTCGGCGACGTGCGGGGAGGCCGCTCGGCACCGCAGCGTCCTCTGCACCGACAACACCGGCATCCCCTGCGATGAGGCGCAGCGGCCGGCCAGCAAGGCGGCCTGCTCCCTGCCGCCCTGCCCCCGGGCGCTGGACCCCGAGGGCTCAGGCAGCGGCTCCTCCAGCCGCGAGCTCTTCAATGAGATCGACTTCATCCCCCCGCGCCTGGCCCCACAGCCTCTGCCCCCCTCGTCACCTGAGCTGGCCAGCATGGGCAATGCCATCGAGGAGGACCCTGAGCTGGGCCCGCCGGGGCCTGTGTTTGTTGACGATTTCTACTACGACTACAATTTCATTAACTTCCACGAGGACCTGTCCCACGGGCCCTTCGGGGGGCCCGACCCAGCCCTGCCGGGTGCGGGGGGCTGGACGCCCCCACCCCTGAGCAGTCCTGCTGAGCTCCCCGCAGGCACCCCCCTGCCAGCCTCAGAGCCTCCTGGCACCGAAAAGGAGGGGGCCCTGGGAGACGGGTCCCCTGCCCCTTGGCCCAGCCGGGCTGTCCTCTCTCCAGCCCCGCCCTCAGAGCAGACCCCTGGGAACCCCCTGGCCAATTTCTTACCAGAGGAAGACGCCCCTGCCGGGGCCCCAGACTTGGGGCTCCCCAGCTGGCCCTGGCCCCCTGCTTCAGTCGGGGGCATGGAGACACCTGCTGCCCCTGGGAGCCGAAACAGGCTCCCGGGAGGTGGAGCCAGCCAGAGCCGGCCACCTCCTCCGCACTGGCAGGGGGCCAACGAGCTTTCCAAGGATGAGGAGGGAGCCTTCGACTGCAGAGCAACCGGCCTGCCCCAAGGACCCTGCCCCACATCGCCCCCTTTGCCCTCCCTCAGCACCAGCCACGGCCCCCCCAATCCCGACGCAGGAGATCCGTGGAAGGCGGGGACTGTGGCCTGGGAACCCGTTCTGGAAGGTGGCCTGGGCCCTGTGGACACTGAGCTGTGGCCCCCAGTTGGGGGAGCTCCTTCCCCCTCTCCTCCCCCAGCTGCTCTGCCAGTGACCTGGGGCAGGGACAGCCCCCCGGAACTGGGCACTCCCACCCCTACAGCCCCCTGGGACCTGCAGACCGCGGCCGTGCCAGGAACCTTCCTTCAGACAGGCCCCCCTGGCCTCGAGCACATGTTTTGGGGCCCGGGCCCAGGACCTGTGGGCCAGCCGGGAGCCCCCGGCTCAGAGGTGCCCCCGAGCCCTGCGCCGCTGCCCACACCAGCTCGGGACAGTTCAGCCAACAGCAGCAGAGTCCCCGAGGCCCAGCCTCTGGAACCCGGCCTGGCCAAGGACCTGCCACCTGCCGGAAATGCCAGCTGGGAGGTGGGCAGCTGGAGTGAGGTAAGGGGCTGGGGTGTCCTCATTTGGAGACGGGCCCCGCCTCCCAGACACATGGGGATTCTGGGATTTGGGAACTGGCAGCCCGTGACCCCAAATCAGTCCTCTTGCCCTCCATGTGCCCCTGGGGCATTCTGCCTTGTCAGCCTCAGGTTCCCATCTGAGCAGTAAGGTGGGACGAGGGCCTATCTGCCAGTCTCTGGGGCCCCCATGCCTGAGCAGCACGGGGGGCTGCCGGGAAGGCGGGGCAGGCACAAATGGGGGGCAGCCAGGAGCCACGTCCTTCCTACTCTGGCTTGTGTGCTCCTGGGCAGGGCCCTCCCCTGGACAGCTGTGCTGGTGGGAAAGCTGCTTCTGTGGCCCCCAAGCCTAGCGGGCTCCCCCGGGCTCAGCCTGGCTCTTCCAGGGGCTACTCAGGCCCTCATTGTCTGGCCCCCCCCAACCCCCCACTATCAGCGCCTCCCCCTTCCAGTCAGGGGCCAGCAAGGGTCTGAACTTGACGGACAGAGGCTGACCGGTGCCCCTGCGTTGTCCCTGGGGAAGTTGTGTTCAGACCTCTCATTCTGGGGTGGGGAGGGACAGGCAGGGACTCAGCGAGGGATCCAGACTCCCTTCATAGGTGATTGTGGGGAGCAGCGAGTCTGGGCAGGACAGCTGGGCCACCTCCTGTGTCCCGTGAGCAGGCACAGATGCTTGCGGAGGTGTTTTTGTCTTCTGTCTCTTTGGGAGGGGGGCGGAGGAGCCCATTTTGCAGATGGGGAAGGCGAGGCTCTGGCTCCAGCACGGGCCCCGCCCCTCGATGGGCAGCGCCTGGCCGTGGGGCTGGGGGTTGTGGGGACATGCCCACCCTCACGCCTGTGCCCCGGCCCCCAGTGCTCCACCACCTGCGGGCTGGGTGCCGTGTGGAGGCCCGTGCACTGCAGCTCGGGCCGAGAGGAGGACTGCGCGCCCGCCGGCCGGCCCCAACCTGCCCGCCACTGCCACCTAAGGCCCTGCGCCGCCTGGCACACGGGCAACTGGAGTAAGGTGCGTGGGGGCCTCGGGGTGCCAGCCGGGCCGCCCGGGCCCCAGTGCAGGTTGGGGGGCCGCTCTGCGCCGCCGTCCTTGGGCTCGTCCCGCTGCGTCCTCACCTCTCCCTGCCGCAGGCCCTTAGCTGCTGGCCGCGTCCTTTTCTCTGAACCTGCCTCCCCGCCGCCCGGGATTTCATCGCCCCCCCGCCGTCCCTCGTGCCTCCCTGTCCACCTGTCGCCTGCGGTGGCTGCCCCTGGCCCACGCCCGCGGCCCAAGGCTGGCCGGCTCTCCCGGGCGGGGTGGGGGTGGGGGTCCGTCCGCTGTTGCCCAGCCACCCCCTCGCGGGGCCGTGCGCGTGGGGGGGGTCTGCTCACACCGTGCCCCTGGCCTGCAGTGCTCCCGCAGCTGTGGCGGAGGGTCCTCGGTGCGGGACGTGCAGTGTGTGGACACACAGGACCTCCGGCCACTGCGGCCCTTCCACTGCCAGCCGGGGCCTGCCATGCCGCCCGCCCGCCGTCCCTGCGGGGTGCAGCCCTGCCTCAGCTGGTACATCTCTTCCTGGAGGGAGGTGAGACCTGGGGGTCCAGGGACGGGGTGGGGGTGTCCTCAGACCCTGGCCACGCCCCGACTCCTCTCCCTGCCCATCCCACCCTTCCAGTGCTCGGAGGCTTGCGGTGGGGGTGAGCAGCACCGTCTGGTGACCTGCCCGGAGCCGGGCCTCTGTGAGGAGGCGCTGAGACCCAACAGCACGCGGCCCTGCAACACGCACCCCTGTACGCAGTGGGTGGTGGGGCCCTGGAGCCAGGTGAGCCAGTGTGCGGACGAGGGACGGGGCCCCCCGCTCAGCCCTCTGCTCCCTCAAGAGGGAATCGTCCTGTGCCCTGCGCCAGGCTCTCTGGTCGCTGCAGATGTGGGGGGTGGCCAGACGGGGTCCCCACCCTGCCCAAGCTCCGGCCTGCTGGGGAGATAGGGATGAAAGGAAACAGGCGGGTGCTGGGATGTCGGGGAAGGCCCTGGGTTGGGGGGGGGCAGGGGTGAGGCCTGCAGGACTCAGTGGTTGGAAGCAGAGGCTCCGAAAAGGCGTTCTGATGGTGCAGGGGTGAGGCCTGCGGGACTCAGCGGTTGGAAGCAGAGGCTCGGGGAAGGCGTGGTGGTGGTGGTGCAGGGGGGAGGCCTGTGGGACTCAGCGGTTGGAAGCAGAGGTGCCAGGGGACAGCAAGTGGGAAGTCCTGGCACAGGAAGGAAGGACCTGAGTGTTTAGGGAGCGAAGCAGGGGCTGCTGTGGCGAGCGAGGCGCAGGACACCCTCCTGCCGGGCCTGCTGGAGCTCCGCGGTTGCGCCCCGGCTGCTGAGCGGCTCTGGGCAGGCGGCCTCACCTGCTGGCCTGTGTTCTCACCCGGAAAATGGGCGTGCAGGATACACAGAGCAGAGCAGTAGACACTTCGCCCACGGTCTGACACCGGTGCCAGAGATTAAACCTATTTTTCGGGCCTTTTACAACATCTCATCCTAATCGATGATAAAGCCTGACTCAGGAAGGAGGGTCCTGGTGGAGGAACTTGCCGCCACCTCCCCTTGGTGGCCCAGGGGCCGTGGCAGGCCCTCCCGGCCCCGCGTCAGGGGCTGGCGGCTTCCCCACCCTTGCGGGTGCTCCTGTGGACCCTCACCAATCCCCCTTCCGAACAGTGCTCAGCCCCCTGCGGCGGGGGCGTGCAGCGACGCCTGGTCCAGTGCGTCAACACCCAGACGGGGCTGCCAGAGGGAGACAGCGAGCAGTGCGGCCACGAGGCCTGGCCAGAGAGCTCCCGGCCGTGTGGCACCCAGGACTGTGAGCTCACTGAGGCGCCACGTGAGTCCGCAGCGCCGTGCGGGCAGTCGGGGCAGGGAGAGCAGCGGGACACGGGATCCTCGAACTATCAGCCACTGAGGACTGTGAGGCCCAGCCCCACGGCGGCCCATGGGCACCCCTCTCTGGCGCAGGAAGTGGGGAGGCAGTGGACGTGCCCCCAGGTTGCTTTGTGACCTCGAGCAAGCTCCTCTTCCCCCTGGGTCTCCGTGACCCGCCGAGCGAGGCCACACCGGGGTGAGCCCCGGCCCCCACGCTGGCTGGAGGAGGGGTGTGCGGCGTGTGCATTGAGGCTGCAGGAAACGGCCTCCCTGCCAGGGTCTGGCTGGCTGCTTCCGGCCAGCTGTGTCCTCCTGGAGGAAGCGCCCGAGCCAGAGGTGGCTGTGGACCCAGGCGCGCACACCTCCCCGGCGGTGCTGAGCACGGGAAGCTGGCCCTGCAGTCACACCTGGGCCCCCTTCCCAGCTGGGTGGCCTTGGCTGTTTCCCTGTCTGGGCCTCCCCTTCCAGAGCCTGGGGAGGGGTGGGGGGAGCAGAAGCGAGGTGCTGGGGGGGAAGGTGGTCACTGCGTCAACGCGGTCAGCCACTGTGAGGTCAGGAAGAGAGCCCAGGGCCCCGTGTCAGTAGGGAGGCCCCAGCAGCTTCTGTGCCTCTCAGCCGCTGCCCCCTGCTCCGAGGACAGCCTGCGGTCCTCCGACTGGCCGTCAGCGCCTCGGAGACTCCCCCCCAACCTGCCTTCTTGACAGCTGCTGGCTCTGGGCAGCCCCGGTCCAGGCCCAGAGTAGCGGCTGCCACGCCATGCTGCCCAGGCCTCCTGCAAGTCCACGGCCTCAGGGCCCCGCCCGTCAGATCTCCCAGCCGCAGCCTCCACAGCACCTGCCTCCACACAGAGGCCAGCTACGGCTCCTCACTGCCCCTCACACTGGGCTCGGGGCCATGGGGGCTCGGGCAGCTGTGGTGTCTGCTGGGAACTGAGACCAGGTCTCTGGGGGTCGGGTGGACCGCAGGCAGGGGCCTGGGTCAGGGGTTAGAGGGCTGAACCACCAGCCGTCCCAAGTCAGGTGTTCGGGGTGGAGGCCAGCGCAGGGAGGGGACTCGGACCCCAAGACCCTAGAGCCCCAGGATGTTTTGATAGTTTGTGGAGCTACATGGCAAGACATTTAGAAAGCCTGGAAACTCCAGGGTGTGCGGTCACCACGGTGAGCAGCTGACTTAGCATGACCCACATCCGCTTGCGGAGGTGGGGGGTATGAACAGAGGAGGGAACTGCCCCCCCCGACCCAGGGTTAAGAAGCTTGCATGAGGTCACACCATGCAGACAGGATGCAGGCCCGCAGATGTGCAGCTCAGAGCTGTTGCCTCCTCCCCTCTGCCGGGCCCAGGGGGATGTCCCAGGCCCGCGGCCGTCCACTGCCCTTCCCTCCTCCTGCCCCGGGACGCCTGCTGGAGCGAGCGGGGCAGCTGGTGGCTGGCCGCAGCAGTGGGAGCACGGCCAGGTGGTGGGAAGCAAACCGCTTCCCCAAATAGCTCCGATAAGCACAGGGCGGGAGGGCCAGCCAAGCCTCAGCCTTGGACGCAAGTCGCCTGCAGCCTTCCTCCGTCCCTCCTCAGGAGGCCTGGGTTGTACTCAGGCCGCAGGGCCCGGGCCTAGGGGCCTGGCCCCATGGGACTCTGTGACCCGGAACTGAGGCTGAGTCCAACCCAGGTGGCTGCAGGGGATCAGGGAGACCTGGCAGGACAGGTGTCGGGGTCAGGGGGCCGATTCCACTGCAGGCGGGCAGGAGGCACAAGGGGCCTCCGTTGACACCAGGACCTGTCAGGGGCACTGAGGGTCAGCAGGCATGGGAGGGGTGGCAGGCTCTTTGACTTCTCTCGAGCACTTGAGGTGGTCAGGTGTGGGGGTCCCCGCGCCTTTCCTCTGGAAGGCAGAGTGCAGCCAGGCCGGGTCCCCAGAGACCTGGGTGGGCAGGTGGGACAAGGCTAGCAACAGCTGGGGACCTGAGGCCCTGGGGTGGCGGGCAGCCCCCTGTGGGGTGCAGGTGCGGGGGGTGCAGGTGCTGGGGTGCAGGGTCACGGGGGGTGCAGGTGCACGGGGGCTGCAGGTGCTGGGGGTGCAGGTGCGTGGGGGCTGCAGGCGCGGGGGGGTGCGGGTGCTGGGGGGTGCAAATGCACGGGGGCTGCAGGCGCAGGGGGTGCAGGCGCGGGGGGCTACGGGCGCGGGGGCGTGCAGGTTTGGGGGTGCAGGTGTGGGCTCCATCCTGAGGGCCCCCCCTGCCTTGCCGCAGGCTGTGAGCGGGACCGCCTGCCCTTCGGCTTCTGTGAGACTCTGCGTCTGCTGGGCCGATGCCAGTTGCCTGCTGTCCACACCCAGTGCTGCCGCTCCTGCCCCCCTCTGGGCCACGGAGCCCCCTCCCGCGGCCATCAGCGCATCGCCCGCCGCTGAGCCACCCCAGCCGGGCCAGGCTGCACGGGTCCGCCGACCCCCCAACCCGGACACACGGACCTCACGCCCGACCACGGGCTGCACCCCGAAGGTGCTAACCTGGCCTGCTGGTGGCGGGCTGGGGCCCCCTCCCCCAAGAAAAGGTATTTTTTTATTTTAACGGTTTGCATAACCTTTATTATTATTATACATAAACGAGCAGCTACAGTTTCAACGTGCAGCTTGGTTGCCTCTTGCATCGGGAGAACTTGAGGCCCTATATGCCCTCCATCCTCTTCACGTGCTCCTCGAGGAGGAGTCCGGCGTCCTTAGCGGGCTGCATTTGAGGGGCGGGGGAGTGCTGGTCCCAGCCACGCTCCTTCTGCATGCCCCACGTCCCCACTCCCGGGCCTCAGAGACCTGTGGTTTCGTGGTGAGCGGGTCACACCCCACCTCGGGCACCAAGGCCCTTGCCTCCAGCAGGGACTGCCCCCACGGGGATGGCGGTGAGTGGTCTAGCACTTAACTCACCTGCACCAAAGGGGAGATCAGTGGAGCTGGCAACCCCCCAGGAGTGATGGTGCAGGTAGGCGCGGACGGCCACCCCCTTCTGGGCCCCCGCTCGTCCCTTCCCGACATGGGCTCCGTGTTGAGATGTGTGGGTTGGTTGCAGCTGGTTCCTGTCCCCCTGCCCGGCCCCGGTGCGACCCAGCCCCTGCCCCCCACAGCCCTGTCCTGCCTGCCAAACCTACGTCCATGGTGTCAGACCGGTGGACACAGTGGACAGCAGATGGGCAGGAGGCGCTCCAAGAGGGTCCTGGGCTCCAGCCAGGCTAGCCCTGAGCCTGCCAGGCCCAGCCCCTCCTCTGGGAAGTAGCCATGTCTTTTAGAGCCTGCTCCCCAGGCCTACTCCTGGAAGGTGGAATCCGCCTTCTCCAAACGGGGGACACAGAGGGTCAGAGAGGTCCAGGCCCCCACCCCGTGGATGCCTGCAGGGGACGCAGCCTGTGATGTGCACGGTGGTCCTTGAGCTGTGTAGTGGGATGAGGACCATGTGGCCACTTGTGGCTCGGTGGGAGGGGATCACTGAAAGTCGCACCCGGGGGACTGAGAGCAAGAAAACACAGCAGAGGCTAAAGCCATCCGCAAGCATCTGTCCCCAGGCCAGTCCCTACCTGGAAGGGATGGAGGGCAGAGCTGCTCTCCGGCTTCCCATTCTCCGCTCACACCCCAAACCCCTTTCAGTAACACGCTCCACGGGGCCCGAGAAGCCCAGGGCTCTGCGTGGGTCTGGCTTGGGGCCCGAGGCCCTAGCCACGCCATCCTGGAGGCCCCCTCTCGCCCGTGCTGAGCCCTCCGACCTGGCAGGAAGACGGCTCCAGGCCAGCCCCACGGTGGCTCACGCAGAGGCAGGCAGGGCTGAGGTCACTCAGGAAGGCGAGTCACCAGGGCTTGCAAGAGCCTCAGGATCACTGCGCCGTCAGGGGCTGCAGGAGCATCAGACTTCCTTCCTGTGTTTGCAACAGCTCCGTGGCCCACGGAGGCCCTGGGGACCCACACTCCGTCACGGCTTCCCAGGGCTCGTGCTGTCCACGGCAGCAACCCTTCCACGGAACGGGGCCTCTGCCTCTGGGCCCTGACCCACGCTGAGCATGTGGGTCCCAGTCCTGGCTCAGCCACTGCTGTGACCTCCGGCACCCACAGCCTCAGTGAGTCGGCCTCAGGAGGAGACGGGCTCAGCAGGTCCTTATGTGCTCGCTCTGGGAATCCTCCCTGGAGCCCCCTCCCCCACACCATGGAAAGACATTTGGTCTTAATCATTCTCGTGTGTTCTTCCGACGATGGGGGGTGAGGGGGATGGTGTCCCCAGTGGCAGCTGGGCTGGACTGGTCAGCCCAGACAGGAGGCAAACAGCCCGTGACTCAGGCAGGGCACGTTGCAGCTGGGGTGGGGTGGGGTGGGGTGGGGTAGGGGGAGCTGCTCCAGCTCCTGGCTGAGGCCCGGGACCCCAAAGTGCTCACCTCGGTGCCCCCGCATTCACCTGCAGCTTGACTCTGGCTCCCAGGGCTGCACGGTCGACGGAAGCATCCCACACAACCCAGAACAAACCAAGAATGTGTAACAAAAAGGGCCCGCTGGCAGTTCGGAGCCCCCCTGCCCCCAGAAGTCCTGTCCCCCCCTGAGCCCTGGGGGTGGAGCAACTGTAACGGCATCTCAAACCAGAACATTATACAAATTAGTTTATTTGGCTTTTTAGTATAAAGACTGTTCCAAAATTTAACTCAGAAGCCGAGAAGCCGCAGTGACATCAGGGGAAGTCACCAGGCACTGCCCCCCCATGCAGCCCCCTGAGGCAGCAGCCAGCCTCCCGCCTGCAGGGGCTGCCCCGTGCGGGGCCCAGCTGCCCAGGGCTCGTGCAGGAGGACAGCCCCGGACAAAGCCGGGGTGGGGATCTGTGCAAGAATACAAACAGTTTAAAAAAAAAAAATGCACTGGCGATTCGCCTAGAATACTTCCTATATGGATACAGTGTGGGAAGAAGGCAGACTCGTTCCAGCCCTGGGGGCCCCGGCTGCTGTGGGACGGCGGTGCGCGTGACCACAGGCCGCGGGAGGCCGCGCCGGCGCACGCAAGCCCGGGGGCCAGAGATGGCCCAGGAGCCAAGAGTGACCCAGGCCGCTCGGGTTCTCGCTCACACACAGCCGCTCACAGAGAACTCGTTATATAAAATAGATATACATAATCTAAAAACCCTTGATAAAAATAGTCTATAAAAATATAAACTGTAGTGAAAAATATACAAAAGTATTAACAGATGTTCAGCCCGTAAGACACAAAACCCGTCCACGTGCAAGCTGGTAGCTGCCCTTGGCTGTGGGGCATGGCCTGCGGCTCAGCATCCTGCCCCGTCTGGGCCAGGCCAAGCATCCCTGCCGCCCTCTGCACACCCAGAGACAGGGCGGCCTCCGGGAAGGTGTCCCCCATCCACCTCTCCACGACCGCGCTGCTCTCACAGCCACTGCCCGGTCGCGGACAGCCGCCTGCGGACACCAACACGGCGCTGCTGGCCACTCCCCGAAACCACGGCTCCAGCCACACCCGGCAGGCACCTGGGCCCAATCCAGGTGCTTTTAAGATAGGTCTTTTTTGGGGCAAAACCGACAAAACCAGCCTATTCCAAAAGACAGCATTTTCACCCCAGGATGTGGCAGTTCTGGGGAAGTCAACTTGGAAACTAGAGTCTGACCCTACCGCGCGTCCTCACTGCTGTCCCCCAGCAGGTGAGCCGCGCAGAGCTGGGGCAGGGAGGGGTCTGCGATGGCAGGGAGGCCGCGTCCTAAGGCCGACCTCCAGCAGCCATCCACACCCCCCGCCGGAGCACTGGTGCACCGCGTCTGCTATCTGAAAGATCAGGCTAACCAACCTCACAGCACAAAAGCCGAGCTCGGTGTGGTATGCGGGGACGCCAGCCCAGCCGGGACACCGATAAGCACGGACTGAGAACATCCGTCCTCAGAAAATGCGCTTCCTCAGGGGACTCCTTCAACGCTTAGGCTGCGTCTGATACGTTTCAACTGGGGGTTACTTCCAATTTCTCCAAGTCATGTAAAAATTCCGTGTGAAATGGTTTCTTTCCTATTTGGATAACACCGTGCCAGGAAACACCCTTGCATCCACACGTGGATCAGGGATGGTCCTCTGAGGGACGAAGCAAAATTAACCTTCCCTGGGCAAAGCCTCTTAGCAGAGCTTTAGAAAGAGAGCACTCCCAGTCCGCCGAACAGCGTGGGCAGCCTGACCTGCTGGAGGCAGTGGTGACCCCACAGCCAGGACCACGCTGACCCCGGGGAGCGGGGAGGCCGGCCGCCAGAATGCGGATGCCTCTGGGCAGCACTGGGGAGGGATCCCGAACGGGACAGCTCACCAAAGCTTTGTCCCAAACAAAGCGCTGGCAGCCGGCCTCCCCGCCATCCCAGCAGGTGGGGGAGGCCCCGGGAGCCGGGCCGACGGCGTCACCCTGCAGCCTCACTGCTGCCCTGTAAGGCGTCCCCAGAAGCTTCCTCTGTCTCCTCCACCAAGGCCTGCCCCCGAGGTGGGCCTGCCTCGCAGGACGGCGGTCCACAGCTTCTGTGGACTCTCATCCCTACGCAGAGTGATTCCACGAGTCACTCCTCAGAGAGAAGAGACCACAGAACCTCATGGAGCCGTGCCGGGCGGAGTGCGGGCTGGGGGCGGGACAGCCCGGCAGTGCGCCGACACCGGCTGGGGCCGAGCGGGGAGCGTGGGGTGTCCGGAGGACCAGCCCCTCCCCAAGCTAGTCCAGAGATGGGGCATGGCCGGTGGTTCGACCAGCACGGAAGGTGTGGGTTTTCTCCAGGCTATTTCTGAACACAGAGGCACTTGCTTCGCTCACCTCACGCCACCCAAAGCAGCCACGCTCTGGCCTAGGGGGCGACACAGGGAGACGCCGGGTGCAAGCCAACCACAGGATCCAGACAGATGCTGTCAACAGGCTCGACAACAGCCAGCTGGTTCCCCTGGGGGTGCACAAGTCACACGGGACACGGACACCGCCCGCCATGGCACGGAGACGGCTGTACCCGGAGCGGACCCCGCCCCGCGTGGAAATGAGGAAGTGCAGCGTGGCCGTGGCCGTCCGCCCAGCAGACTGCCAGAGACCACGGGCATTACATTCGGCCTTTCCGATGAGCAGAGACCCGTGTGCCGTGTATCCTTTCAGCTTTGGTTGTGAAGACAAGAGCAGTGTCACGGGGTGGGGGGCACTCAGGTGTCCTCCTCATCACTGACCAGCTCGCCCTTATCGGGGCTGGTGTCCCGCTCACGCAGGAAGTCCTCGCGGATGGCCTCCAGCTCCGTCAGCTCCAGCCGCACCTTCTCCAAGTGGTAGGCGCGCCGGTTCCGGATCTGACGCAGGGGGAACGGGTTCAGGTCCCCAAAGGAGATACTGATCAGCTTCCTGGCAGGACAGAGGATGGGGACAGAGGTCAGCACGGCAGGACACGGGACGGGGCCTGGGGCAGGTGTGTCAGCTGGAGGTCAGCCCCCTCGTGCAGAGGCTACGGGGCTGGCCCCGAGCCACTGCCTGGATGGGGGCCCACGCTCGCTGTGTGCCGTGGGGCAGGTGAGGGTCCTTCCCTTTCTGGCTTCTGATTCCCTGTATGTTGGGAGGACTGCAGTGCCACCTCCTGGGGTGTGGGGTTACCAGCACGGCCCCCATGAGGACAGAACAGCGCCTGGCATGTGCTGGGCGGCTGAGGGCCGGTGTGCCTGAGCAGGACCAGCAGGAGGCTGGTTCAGGCTTCCTAGGACTGACGGGCAAGGAGCCCACCTGGCGGGAACGGTCAGACCCAGCCCGCCGCGTGACAAGGGCTGGACATGGTCCAGAGACGGATGAGCACTCGATGGGTTTCCCACCGTCCGCAGGTCCAGGCACCGACCCTGCTAACTTGCCCCTGGCCGCTGACCAGCAGTTTAACAAAAACAGAGCCAGAATGTACCCCGAGGCCTGGCTAGGGGTTCCAGCACTAACTGGGTCAGCCGTGGCCACCGGGGGCTGAAAACAGAAGTCGGTTCCTCCAGTACCAAGAGGCCTGCCCCAGGCCTCGCGCCGGCTGCCCGGGGTGCTATCCGGCCTGACGTCAGCCGGCGACTTCTCAGACGCCTACACGCAGCCTGACTCCAAAGCATTCTCCCGCAGGAGGACGAAGGTCAGAGAGGCCAGCTTCAGAGGGCACATTCCGGAGTGTTCTAGAACACGGGTGTGCGGGAGAACAGGGCTGGCCTGAGCGGAGTGGAAGTGCCAGCCAGGACCTGGGGCCCAGGGCCCATGCGCCTGGCCGCTTCCCACAGCTGTTAGCCCCAGGCTGCACACCCCCGAGACTGAGCGTCCAGCCCCCACTTCGCTACAGGAGGCAAACACAGAAAGCCCCGAAGTCCTCGGTGGGCCGGTGCTTCCGCGGCCGGTCACCCCGCGAGCACAGCAGGACACTGCCCTGCAGGCCCGGCTGGGAGCCCAGCAGGTGTCCCGTGGTCAGTTAAGGCTGAATACCCAGGAGCCCTGACTCGACACTGGTTTAATCCTGTTAACCCGACATCCCCTGAACACGTGCAACTCCACAGCCTCTCCCTCCTTCCTCAGAGAAGCGCTTACTTACCCGGAACCACTGGTCTCGGGAGCTTATTAAAACCCTGGGGTCTGCGCTGTCACGGCGTCTGCAAACCCGGGTCCCAGGGTGGACCCCGACTTCCTGAAGGCAACAGCCGGGCAGCTGCCCCAGAGCCACTGACAAGGGGCCGGCTGCGCCCACATCCCTGCTGCCAAGCCATTCTCAACCTTGACCCTGTGCGAGGTCAGTGGACACCCTGGAGGTTCACCCCAGACTGAGTCTCAGTGGCCAACGTCACCCTCAGGCTCCACACGGTGAGGCTTAGGTCACCGCTGCAGGTACCTCAGGATGCCGGAATATACCCTACAAATCCACTTCCCCAGCGGGAGGCCCTAAAAATAGCAATGACTTCTAGGAGTCAGGTGTGGCCTCCGTCAGCCCTTTCTGCTCCCAGCGTCCCATCCCCCGGGGGCCTCAGCCCCAGTTCCCGCCCCGGGTCCCAGATGCCTGCGGCCGGGCTCGCCCCCACACCAGCGCCCTGCAGCGCTGAGGCCTGGATACTGCCCCGCAGCGTCTCACGGGCCGGCCCCGGAGAGGGGCGCCTGTCTGCTTACCGGGGACCCTGGGGGTTGGAAGCAGGTTGTGACACATCAGTGGGTGGAGGAGTCCGCGTGGGGAGTCGCAATAAGCATTTCATAACCAAAAGGAAATCAAAAACCTCAATATCTAACACAGACCTTTAGCAAGAACCACAAACATTTCAACAAATTATTTCATTTCTACACACTCCAGAACGGGCATCCCAGGTCCTGAGACAGAGCAGCCTTCCTATGAGCTACAGTCCAAAGAGTTTGAAAGTGGGGCGCCTGGTGGCTCAGTCGTTAAGCGTCTGCCTTCGGCTCAGGTCATGATCCCAGGGTCCTGGGATTGAGTCCTCGCATCGGGCTCCCTGCTCAGCGGGGAGTCTGCTTCTCCCTCTTCCCTGCTTGTGCTCGCTCTCAAATAAATAAATAAAATACTTTAATAAAAACTTTGAAAGCATATATAAGCCCCAGATATTCCTCCCCTGCCCAACCCGCGGCAGGTCTGTGGGAGCGTGGCCAGAACAGCCGCCAGCTGCGGTCGGGGCACATGCAAGACAATGGCCCGGCACAGGCGACACTGTGTGGCCTGCGGGGGGGGGCGGGTGGCGGGGAGATGCTCCCCCCACACGCGGTGCCTGGCCCGCAGTCCTGGGTCTTCCCAGGTCCACTTCGTCTCCTGCCCTCCAGTTTGCCCCCCTCCCTCTCTGGGGGCACCTCGTGCCCCGCCCCAGGCCACCCGGACCCCCCGGCCTCCTCCCCGCTGCCAGCCCTCCTGTCTGCCCGACACCCCGGGGACAAGGCCCAGCCCCGCTCCCCCCGCCTTGCCCCCGACCTGTCCTGCCCCGGGCTTCCTCCACGGCAGCACCCAGCCCATCAGGCCACCATCTCCACTCGGGTTCTTCACGTCAGGGCCTGTCCCTCCCCCGTCACCCTCAGGGCCTGGCGGACGGCCCGCCCCACCAGGAAAGCTCGGGAAACACTTGCTGAACACAAACAGACCGGCCTGTGGGACACATGTCGGTGGCATCAAGACCAGCCGTCCTCCACCCTGGTTCCCCGTTGGTGGAGGCCACCGGGTGTCCGCAGCCTCTCCCACTGCCCCTTGCACACCACACACCCGGGAAGGCTGCTCTCCGGGGAGCAGAGGCAGCTGGGGCCGCCCCGCCCAAGGACTCACCTGGCGTCGAGGATCGTGCGAGTGAAGTAGCGGAGATACTTGAATATGGACATCGAGTCCTGCAGCTTCAGGATCTCCTCCTCCTTGTATTTGAAAAGCGCCAGGGCAAACCGGAAAATGACCTGCGGGCAGCACGGGGACGTCCGTCAGCAGGGAGGCCCTCCGCCCGGCGGCCTCCCGCGCCCCAGGCCCTCCCACGGCGGCCCGCCACGTCCCCGGGGAGCTGGCCCCTGTGCAGCGGCCTGCCCAGTCACCCAGCGGCGGGCCCACCTTTGGTCCCTCGTAAAGGAAAGAGTCCCAGATCTTGAAGAGGATGTCACTGACGACGCTGTCTACAAACACCACCAGAAACCAGTTGAACGTGATGAGGGTGTAGTCGACATTGTACTGCTCCAGGTGCGTGTGCAGCCGGGGCAGCTTCTCGCTCATGAGGTCTCTGAACACCCGCTGGTCCACCTGCAGGGGAGCAGAGGGCGGGAGCGTGGGGTCCGTGCGCCGCGGGCACCACTGTCCCGCACGCCCGGGGCGCCTCGGCCGGAAACGCACTCCTGTCCTCGAGCCGCCCGAGAAGAGACTACAGAGAGCTGGGGAAGAGTCAGCCTCGCTGCCCCCTCGCAATCCAGGGCTATGGGGGGCGGGAGCCGAGTCCTGGGCCCCAGAGGAGGTGCGACATCCGCAGGTCCGTCCCACAGACGCCTACGGGGTGTGGGAGCGCAAGGGGGCGGTGAGGGGGCGTGGCCTCCAGGGTCCAGGGTGCGGCCCCACCTCCTACACACGGGGTGGCCTGGGGCACATCTCACCCACTCTCCCACGGCTGCCGTGGGGGTACCACAAGCCACGTACAAACCACCATCGAGCTAGGAGCTCTGGCCCTCCTCCCCACATCGGCCATGGTGCTCTGCTGGGCACAGGCATCCCTCCGCTTCCCCGGAGGAGCGAGAAGCCGCGTGGGGGAGCCAGATGCCCGGCCTGTTGGGTCCGCTGTGGTCAGGGCCCCGGTGAGGGGTGTTGGTAGCACTCCCAGAGCCAGACGGGTGCCAGCCAGGGCCGCTGAGGACAGCAAGCCACGCGTACAAAACACCAGCGAGGAAGGGCCCGCCCCGCGGGGAGGGTCTGACCCTCGTCAGGAGCCCCCAGTGCTCCGTGAGCCCCAAGGCCACCACACAGGAAGCCACGCGCTGCCCGCCAGAGCCAACATCAGCCCAGACACACCCGGAAAGCGCGGGGACGCCACACGGCTCCTCGGAATCGATTCCAGAGAAACTGGAACCAACTCTCAACTGCACACCAGCCAAGCTATAGGATGAAAGGTGCACTGATGCTTGGGGTTACTGGAAGTCTGAAACAACGAGAAACCATCTACACAAACACGCTACAACCACACCTTTTAAAAGTAACCTCCACACCCAGCATGGAGCCCAACACGGGGCTCTAACTCATGACCCTGAGATTATGACCTGAGCTGAGATCAAGAGTCAGACGCTCAACCGACGGAGCCACCCGGGCGCCCCTAAAATGACATTTTAAAAGATTCTTTTTTTAGGAGAATCTGAAACTTTTAAAAAGCCCACAGTTCCTCCTTTTTGGAAGTTTTCCTTTATCATAGAACCCTTAACAAACAAAAATGTATTTTTTCTTTTTTTTTAAAGGGCATGATTAGATTCAAGTAGGCATTACTGGTTGAAATTGTAAAATTTAAAAGGCAAAATAACAAAATGCCAAAAACATTGTTTACAAAAAATGATTCTAAAGAGTTATAAAATCTTCTCAGTGCGTAAAAGACAACAAAATACAGGAATCAGGTTGGAAACATACATTTTAGCCAATCTGCCCTCTGACTAGAGCAAGAGACAAAGTTTCAAAGATGTAAACTGGTTGAAATGAATTATAATGAATATTCCTTAAGGACCCAACAGACAAAAGCATATAAGCCGCCTTTAAAGTGTCCCCAGCTGCCCCCTTCCCCCCGCACCGCACCGCGCCCCCCAGGAAAGCTGCACAAAGTCCCACAGGGCAAGCTGGACGACCGTCCGGCGGGGCACACATCCCCAGGGTCCGTCCCCCATGGTCCGTCTCCCCGGGAACTCCGCTCCTGTCACCAGGCGGGGTCAGCATCACCCACTAGAGGAGGTGCTGGACGTCCAATGACGGCCCCTGAACCGCACACACTCTGCACCTGGCTCCGGCCAGAGCTGTAGGAGCTGTGCACGGGCAAGGGGGATGGACAACAGGCCGCAGGGACAAGGGACAGCAGCGGGATTCCTTCTGCAGAGGAAGGGCAAGCAAACTGACCCCAGAGCGGGAGTAGAGCCATGACCTGGGCCCTCCCAGTCAGGTGGCCGGTGGTGCCTCGTTCAGGAGGCCCAGCGTGGAGCAGCCTGCTGGGAACGGCCCTTGGGCCTCTGTTCAGCCCCCACCCCTCCGAGCTCGGGAGGACGTGGGAAGACGGTATCCTCAGTGCCCGCCAACGTCCTGGCACACAACACGCACTCAGCTCATGAACAGATGGAAAGGCTGCGAGCATCTGGCCCATGGTGGCAGTCTGACAGGGATTTGTGAAGCACGGCGCAGGGGGCTGGCCACACACGGCTGCCCCGACCCTCAGTGTGGCCTTACACGGAGCCCACCGCAGGAGAGAACACGCGTCACATGCGTTCACCCGATGGAGGGTGACGGCCACCAAACACGGCGGTGAAACAGCACAGAATGACATGGGAAGACGCTCGAGCTAGCGTGTGAACCAGCTAGGACACGTCTTGCCCCCAACGTGAGTACCTAAAATGTATTTGGGGGAAAAAAACCAAAAAGGAACTATGTCACAGTGCCAACTGTGGTCTCGAGTGTGGGTTAGAATAACACAGGATTTTCATTTTCTTCTGAACATCTCGTATTCCCTAATAACTGTTCCTTTGTGAGCACCCACGACATTTACCGTCAGGGAGAAAACAATCTCCTTGGACTTTACGATTATGTTTATGTGACGATGTGATGCAAATTTTATCTTAAATCTACATGCTTAAAATAGGCTTTGCCCTTCTGTGTTTTATTGAGTTTTTACAATCCAAGCATTAGGGTAAGCTTGTAACGCATCTAAATTCAACCTGGAGCACTCGTACGAGGGGAGTATGATGCTGGTCTTCCAGCTGGGGAAGCTGAGGCACGGGGATGTGGAGTGAGGCGGCCAAGCTCCACGGCTCATAGGTGGGAGGGCCTGGTTCAGTGGATTTACGACAGATGAAGACCTCATTCTTCTTATTCTGAAACACAGTCATCTGAGATTTTGAGTCTGTAAAGCTGTTAGCTCCCTGGTGTCTGTGACACACAGAACTTAATTTACTGGCCTCCTCACTCCCACCAGACAGTGACTGCTGCCTCTTCCCACGGCTTCTCATTTCCTAATTTACAGAATATTCTGACAAGAAGAGCCTCTAGGTAACGTAGCAAAGTGACGTGGTCACGGGGAGACCAGCTGAGCCTGTCCTGGGATCAGTTGGCACCCATGACGCTGGGACATGGCCCAGCCCCCGGTCCGGGCCCACGGTGGGGGCACCTCAGGAGAGCTGCTTCATGTCCCTGACCCCCAGTTTTCCCCGAGTACAACAGGGACAACGATGCCTTCACCAGGGTGGTTTTGTGCAACTGCCGGCACGGGCTGGGCTGGTGCCGAGTGTCAGCTCTCCCCGTCCGTGGTCGGAGCGTGCACGACGCTCAGCCACTCGCCACACGGCGGCCGGTGATCCTGGAAGGAACGTCAGGGCCGCTGACCAGGTGCAGGACAAGCAGGCTTATGGGGAGTCCCCGTCCCCAGAGCGGCAGGAACAGCAGGGGGCTTGGGGCGGCGTGGGGCACAGAGGACGGGGCGCTCAGAGCCCGGGCCGGGCAGAAGCTCTCTAGGGAGGCAAGCGGGGGACAGTGACCTGGGGAGGGGGTTAGCTCCACCTGGAGCAAGTGGTGCTATTGGGGGCAAGTGTTCTGTCCTGGGGCAGTCTGTGCCTCCAGCAGGGGACCCCATGAGTGACACGGGGAGGCCACACGGTGATGCAGAAGCGGTGGCGCCCTGATAGGGGTCAGGGGTCAGAGGGGGAGCAGGTACTCGAGCTGCCAGGCAGGTGGCAGTGACCACAGGGCCGCAGAGGGAGAGGCATGAGGGCGAGTCCAGGCTGGGGCGCAGGGGGTGGGGGGCAGGCGGTAACGGAGGCCACGGCGAGAGATGCACATACACAGCAGAACTCAGGGCCCAGCCAGGCAAACAGACGCCACCCTAAATGTGTACGACAGAAGGATTTTGTGCAGGGACCGGTCACATGAGGACAGAAGAGCCGAGAAGCCACGTGGCTAGTGGTGAGGTGGCCCAGAGGTGAGGGCAGGAAGCCGCCCCAGGCTGGAGCAGGGAGGTCCCCCCAGCATGGGGGGGCCTGCCAGACAGTAGCTGGGCCAGGGAGGAGTCAAGGCCACGGGCAGCCAGTGCCTGTGATGGGCGGGCTGAGAACTACATGCACTTCCCTCCTGCCCCCTGCTGGTGTCTTGCTGGGGTTACGCTGGAGGCCGCAAGGCCTGGAAGGTCAGGCCCACGAGCAGGGCTGCCAGCGGGGCAGCGGCCCCAGCCTGGCCCAAGGGAGCCCTGGCCTGGGTCCAAGGGGCTGGTCCAGAGCCAGGACTGCCCACGTGGGGACAACCCTGGGCTCTCCCCGCCCACGATGCCCTGCCCGGCCCTGGCTTCAGGCTCCAGGTGCAGCGGACATGAGCTGTGCCCTCACATCTCCTGCTGGGGAGGTGACTGTGGCCCCCAGGCCGTCCCTCTGGATCCAGCACTACCTCCGGCTGCTCCCAGCCAGGAAGTGACCATGGCAGGCCCCGACGCGGCCCGTTCCCACGAGACGCATGCCTGTAACAGGCAGCCCCAGCTTGCGGACTCCCCACTGGCCTGGCCAAAACTTCCTCGGAGATCCGTCCCACCCACGCCTCCTTCCTTTCCCTGGTCTGGGGGTTCCCCAGCCTCCCCGCTCCCACCGCTCATCCTTCACAGGTGCCTCCCCTCAGAAATCTCTGGCTCGTCAACTCCTGCCTTGGCTCAGCTTCTTGGAGAACCCGAGACGACACACCAGGTTCCCAGACATTCTTGGACCGCAACTTAGCTGCCCCTGCAGGTAGCTGTGTCCGGGAACAGCTGAGCCCGGGGGGTGGCGGGGCGGGGGGAGGTGTGGACAGTGGAGACCGGTGGGGGGGGTGGACAGCGGAGCCCGGTGGGGGGTGGGGACAGCGGAGCCCGGGGAGGGAGGGACAGTGGAGCCCAGGGGGGGCAGTGGAGCCCGGGGAGGGGACAGCGGAGCCCGGGGGGCGGGGTGGACAGCAGAACAGCCACCATGAACAGCAGGGCTATGGGGCTGGTCCACTCCTCAGGGTGTGTAACCGCCAGCCCGCCCCGCCGGCTCACGCTCAGCCTGGCCCAGGGTCCGCAGTATGCCCTGCCTTTTGCACCCGCCGCAGGGGTCAGTGGCTGAAGCCGCGAGCAGGAACCCACCTCCCCAAGGCTTAGTTCAGTCCTGTCCCAGCTCGAACTCTCCACGTTGCTGACTGAGGCACAGTATGTCTGCACGTACCTGGGACCCCAGCAGCGTCTTTGTGTAATAGTCTCGCGGCATGAACACCTCCACTATGGTAACAAGGCACCAGAAAGCATCTTCCTGCTCCAGGTACAGAAGGGCCACCGCCACCAACCTGCAAGCAAATGACAGCAAGGTGAGCACCAGCACCCTGCAGCCTGCGACCCAGGCCCCACGGCCGGTCTGGACAGTGGCACCGCGGCGTGCCCTTAGTTCTCACGGCCACAACTTCTCCAGTCCCCGATAAATGACAGGTAAGCGTTCCTAGGCAAGTGAGCCATCTTCCTTCCTTTCTTTCTTTCTTTTCTCTTTTTTTTTAGTAGTCTCCACACCCAATGTGGGGCTCGAACTCACAACCCCAAGATCAAGAGTTGCACGTTCTAGCGACTGAGCCAGCTGGGAGCCCCAAGGGAGGCATTTTCTCAAGTTCAAGAAGCAAAGCTACTATTCCCCCCCAAACTTTTCATTTGGTTTTTGTTAAAAGGTGATGAAATTCCTTCCCAATGATCAATCAACCTTGTTAAAGAGAAAAAAAAAAAAGAGGTGTAGTTAATGCAGCTAATCCTTCCAAGCACAAAAAACCCAGGGGTGAGTGTAACACACGAAGAATAAAAATGGTTTACAAACAACCGCTCTGAGGGGCTCTCGGGAGGAACCGTCTCCGCCGCGGGCATGTGGGGGGAAGGAGGTGTGGCTTCCACTCTTTGGGTGTTCGTAATGGAAACCTGGGCCTGGCCAAGACGGGGTCACCAATCAAGAGGTGACCTGTCCCGGGCTTGGCACCCCGTGGGCGTCCAGGAAGGGTCTGGACACAATGCAGCCAGAGAGGAGCCCCTCCCTTGGCATCTGGAATCCAAGAGGTTCCTCTCAGACAAGGAGCTGCTATGCGTCACGGAAAACCTGAAAACTGATTCTTGGAGGCTGTTTTTGGCCTTTTGCTTCCTTAGATAAAATTATAATGGACTCATCTCAAACTAAAAGACTAAAAGGAGGGGCATGGGGTAGGTGGGGAGGGGATGCCTCCAGCAGGCCTGACCGCATGGTCAGCAGGAAGGTGGCCCCAGCAGGGACGACAGGAGAGAAAGCAAAGCCACAGAACCCACGGAGCCGGGGCACGGGGCCAAGCATCCAAAACCAGCGGGACCCCGCAGGACGGGCTCGAGTCACTCAGAGAAGGCTAACACTCTTCTACCAAAGTTCTGAGTTCTCAGGACACACGCATAAAATATTTGGAAAAAAATAAATCCAGTAAAATGGTTAAAAGTAAGAGGCCCTAAAGGTGATGGGGATGCAGGGGGAAAGCTTTCATTTTCTGGAAGTCTTACTTTTGTGGGGAAGAACGGGTTCTGTGACCATGCCAGATAAACAGGGTGCTAGTGTCCCCCCAAACAGGCATGCACAGGTCCCCGCCGGATCTTCTGGGCTTTAGAAGTGTTCGGCTTCTGGAAATTTTTAGAGTATTCAGTGTGAATTGTGGATTTAAGCAAAACAAGACTGCTTCATTCGGCAGCATCCTATTGACAGGCTTGCTTTTTGTTTCTTTAATGGGGGCCATGGAGGGGCAGCCAAAATCCCTCTCACTTCCAGGGCTCAGAGGGGCTGCCCCAACCTCAGCACCACGGAGGCAGGGTGACTTCCCAGAAGCTTGGTTTGGACATTCCACCCGAAACCCTTCCTTCCTGCAAGACGCATCTCAGATGCAAACCGACGGCCCTTCCTGGAGGTCAGTAGCTGGTGGAGGAGAATTTAAAAGGCCTCTGAGGTGCCAGAATAAACCTCAGCATTCAAAACTCAAGGCAAGCACTTGGGCTCCTGGGAAAATCCCTAAAGAGTGTGCACAGAGCTTCTTCCTTCTTTGTCCGAACCTCTAACAGCCTGGTGGCCCACGATCCCTGCACGGAGAGAACCTAAGTGGACACGTGCAACACCAGCATGAGCAGGAGGTGCATGGGCCGGACACGTGGCACAAAACAGCCACGTGCAGTCCGTGCCGCACAGACCCCAGGGCCTCCTGGGGCCTCGTCCCCCCTCGGCCCGGCTCCGAATGAGGAGGCCTGGGTCATCACGAAAGGTGACAGGCTGTCCAGTGTCCCCTGTCTATGGAAGCGCTCGTGACACCCGCAGAAAAAGACTCTGGTCCAAAAGGGCCCGATTTCGGCCAGCTGAAGAGCCGGGTGGGGCAGCTCCCTGATTCCCAAAGATCCGGTATAAACAAGGAGCGGCCACCACTGTCCACCTCGTGTGTTATAAACACAAAATTATATAAAGTTATAATTATAATGGAATCAAACTTCTGGTCAAAACCGGAGCGTGACAAAGAGTAGTAAAAAATGAAAATGAGAAAACCTAGTTGTTTCAGATAATGTTTCATGGTGGTGGTGGTGTTTTTAAAGATTTTACTTTTAAGTAGTCTCTATACTCAACGTGGGGCTCGAAATCACAACCCCAAGATCAACAGTCGCACGCTCCACCAAAAGCCAGCCAGGCGCCCATTTGGTGTTCTTCACACTTTCTGAAAGCATGTTTGTTTCTCTCAATTACTCCAGAACTGGGGATGTCACATAACTGAGCCGAGCTGACGGCAACCCTGCCCAACGATGCTGGCCTTCCTCAGCTGGGCAGGAGTGGAGGGGACGGTCAGGCCGGGCACCCACCCGCTCAGACCCACCTGTTCAGACCCTGGCAGTAGCCAATATCTGGGTTCCTCCAGGAGAAGGCCAGCAGGACGTTGCGGAGCTTCTGGATGCCCTCTGAGGTGGGGCAGGAGTAATGCTTGTTGGTGGGCAGAGTCCGCAGCAGGTCCAGCTCGATCTGCTTGGAGGCCGGGTTCTGTTTCTCCAGTGCCTTCTGGAGCAGCGTCTGGAAGTACCCGGGCTCGGCGCTGTCCCGGAACTTCCTGGTGTGGAGGTCCACGCACCATTTCCACACCTTGGAGCGGTGTTCGTGTGGGATGCCCGCCCGGATCAGGTTCTTCAGCTCCGGGGAGCACGCCATCTCCCTGTTCATAGTGCTCGCAAAGTAGTTTTCCCACTTGACACCGGTGGACACCTCCTGGTTTTCTGTGAGGTACAGGGTCTTCAGGTCCAGCGCTCGGACCTTGGCCACCAGCCTCTCCTCCTCATCATCCTCTGGGACGGTCCTAAACCCATAGATATCATACTCACTGTTGAGAAAAACAGAGGGAAAATTGAATGACGGGATTCTGACAAAAGCACCAACCAAACAGAAAAGCACGTTGGCCCACATATACGTGGCCCTTTGATCTGGGACCAGGCACTGGAGCCCGGTGAGGGCAGAAAAAACCTCAACAGCCGGGGCAGGACGAGTGGCTAGCTCCGTGGGAGGAAATGAAATTACATCTCTTGGTACTAGAATAAAAATAGATTCCAGATGGTTTAAAGCCCTACCTGTGAAAAGCACGTAAGAAAAAACGCACCTGGTAAACTGGCCACACGAACGTGTGTTTACACATCATACGTGTCTGTACGTGTAACTTCCGTGTTCGGAAAATGTCATTTTAAAACGTGGAAAGGCGAGAGAAAAAGTATTTGCGTAGACGTTGGGGATGAAGACAATGTGGGTGTGGGAGCAGGACCGTGGCCCCAAGGACGTCCAGCCGTGGCGACTCACACCTGTGGCTATAGCCACATCGTATGGCAGAGGCACACGGCGTCACGCTGACTCAGCTGGGACGGGGAGGCTACCCCGGACCGCTGGGGGCCCGTGGACACACAAGACCCTTCACGGTGGAAGACAGGGCAGGACCGCGGACGTGCGGACCACAGGGCCCACTGCTGCTGGCTGAGGAACGGAGGAGGAGGCCTGTGGCCTCCAGAAGCAGGGAAGACCACCCCGACAGCCAGCGTGGAAACGGAGCCCTCGCTCTACAGCCCCAGGGAACAGCTCGAGTGCATGAGGACACACGGTGCCCGTGACACCTGGAATATCCAGAGAGGCCCGCCGCACAGCCGGCCCACACAAGCTCAGACAGCAAACGGGTGGTGTGTAAGCGGCCACGTCTGTGACCACCTGTGAGGTCAGACCGACACGGGGCCTTTCGCACCTGCTGCCGAGGGTGTGACCTGTGCCAACCTAGTGGGGCTGGAGAGACGTGTGCCCTGCAGGCCGGGGATCCCGCTTCTTGTCTACACCCTGGAGGAGCCCCCCCCCACCCCGGGCACGTGGAAACACGAATCCCTATGTTCGCCATGCCTCATCTGTCACAAGGGGACGTGGAAGGACCCTGTGTGTCCACCACGAGGGGAAGGAGCAGAGACACCAAGGTTCGGGCGCCTCCGACAGTGGAGGGGGCATGAGGCCCACAAAACGCAGCTCGGGGGCCACACGGATCCACCTGGGAGATTCCAGGAAGTAACGTTGAAAAAGTTGCGAGTACGGTGGGATTCGTGTCTTAGAAGGTGTCCCCAGTGAGGACTTAGAAACGCACACTGACGCGTCGTAATGTGGAAGGACACAACGTCCGGTATTTGCTGTGAAGTATTCCAGAAAAATCCCTGGGGGCGAGGAGGAGCAGGTGCAACCAGACTGACAGTAATTACAGAAGGGCCGCCTGGAGGGTCGTCATGTGACTCTATGCTGCAGGCTTGAAATTTTCCACAAGTCAGAAATACATCAATATGCACAGCTGCCGTTCTGCTTACACACGAGGTTTGGAAACAACACGAACAGAACGAGCCCAGAGGTGCCCGAGGGAGGAAGACAGGCCCTCACGAGCAGCCCTGCTGCCCGCGGACCCGTGGAGAGCGCAGTGTGGAAGCCGGCCACCCAGGCTGGGGTTCTGTCCCCACGACTCGGGGGCTGTGTGTCCCTCCCCGTCCGCGGAGCACTAACACGCGCTAGTGGGTAGAGCCCTTGGCGCAGCTCCTGCACGCAGGCCTCAGGGAGCGCTCTGCAACGGGGGCGAGGCTCACGTGCTGCGAGCTGAAATGGCAGGTCCTGCTGGAGTGTGTGCGTCCGCGGCGTGGGTCAGACCCTTGAGGGGTGCCGAGCCACTGTGCCAGGCTAGCTAAACCTTCTCCCCACGCGGGGGCCTCTCTGCTCTTGAACCACACGTGGGAGCAACTGTGTCTCAGGACGGGGCTCCTACTCTTTGGGGGACTGGTTCCCAGCAGGACCGGAGCTGCTGCTGGAACCGTGGACCCTGATGCACTTGGGAGGGAGGTCCTGAACTCAACGACCTGGCCTGAGCCTGGCTCTGCTGCGCGCCTATGACGGCAAGAACGCCGAGAGCATCCGTTCTGATGACGGGCACACAATGGGACACGCACTTGCATCTGGTCCACTGTGAGCGACGACCGTCGTTGAAACAGGTCCCACGGCCCATGACAGTCGCCGGTGCTCTTACCTGACAAGATGAGGCTTCACGAATGCCTGCTCCGGGCCTTCAACCTGCAGGGCGTCCTCCAGCAGCTGAGCTATGACGTCGCGAGAAGGCCCCTGTTCTTCCGAGCAAACCGGCGTCTTCATCTCTTGGAGCAGGATCAGGTACTTGCTTTCTATCTGGCACAGCTTAGCTTCCAGGCTGGAATACTACAGAGAACAGGGAGGTTACCTCCATCCCGACCAGGGCGCAGCATCGGCAACCCTCGGTGCCTCGAGCAGCCGAAGAACAACAAGCACCGGCTATGGGGAGGTGAGCCAGGGACTGTACACAGGACAGCAGATTCATGTCGCCCCAGGCCACCTGCCGTGTCCAGCAGCTGCCCCGGGCCCCCTCCTGCCGGGGCGCTGGCCCAGCAACACCCACATCACTCCCGCACGGCTGAAGGCAGCGGCAGGAACAGGACCACGTGGCTGTCCCTGCAGTCATGCTGAGTGTCACCCAGCATGTGGGCTGTGAGCAGGCGCCCACGTGGCACTGACATTTCCCAGCACGCCGTGCCTCAGGACCAGCTCCCATCTGCTGCCTCATCAGGCACACCCTGGGGCCACGCGGACGCAGGTCCGGGAGGACGCGGGGAGCTGGGTTCCAGAGGTACACGGAGCACACACAGCGGGGACCACGAGCGCCATCGGACACCACCGGGTGGCAGCGGCCATGCTGGCACTGCTCTTCCGGCCACAATGCCGACAGAGAGGCAACTGACGGGTTCCCAGCGTCCCCGTTTGTAGAGGGGAAACCAGTCCACGCAACTCAATGGAACAAAATCACAATCCAAACCCCCTTCGTTTGGGGAACCTGAGCATCAGAGTGAACGGTTTTCCGTAAACCCCGTGATGCGTGTGGATGAAGACACATCAGGGCACCTCTACTCGTCTCCGTCTCAGACACGGCGACACTGAATACGCAGCACTCTGCACCCTGTATTTCGGGTTCAGTGACCTTGCGCCCCCAGTGTGGGGGCAGGGCTGGTTTACGACGTGCCCACTTCTAAAGGCTTCGGTGTCCCCGGCTGCCAGGAAACAGCTGCACCCTGACCCACCTTGGCCATCAGGTCCCGCTCCCTCCTTTCCGCGTTTCTCCGCAGTGCCGAGAGCTCCAAAATCTCCTTATTTAGGAACTTATTCTGGGTTTTGTACCCCTGTAGGTTATCCTGTTGGGAAAAAAAAGCCATCAGTTCTCACCAGTCTCTCTCTGTTAATATATCACCGTCTCTGCAAAGAGCCCAAGTTAGCGCGAGCTTTGAGAACCGACCGCCGGGCACTTCCTGATGGAGACGACTCCGCCGCCAGCCTTGGGGTGCCAAAGGAACAAGCAGAATTACATCCTCACGCTGCGAGTGTTGCATCCCCGCACTCACTGACCGTGGCACAAAGCAAACCCTCGTGATAGTTTCTTCTGTAGCTCGAGAAACAACACGTTCTCTGTGGGTTGTCAGTCACTCAGGGTGGAGGGAAGGCCTCGCGCACACACGGCGCTCGACTACAGAACCCCATGGGCCACCTGCAGTGGACGACGTGCTCCAGGAAGCACGTTCCTCCCATTTGTGTGTTGAAACAGTGGCTCAGTCGTTGGGCATCTGCCTTCGGCTCAGGTCATGATCCCAGGCTCCTGGGATCGAGCCCCACATCGGGCTCCTTGCTCGGCGGGAAGCCTGCTTCTCCCTCTCCCACTCCTCCTGCTTGTGTTCCCTCTCTCGCTCTCTCTCTCTCTCTCTAATAAATAAATATAATCTTTAAAAAAAAAAAACAAAAAACATTTTGAACTCTGGAAAACCTGACAGAAAAGAAAAGGAACGTGATACGCCCTTCGCCTAAAATTCACCAGCTGTTAATGTTTGCCGCACCTGCTGTGGGACGTAGGACAGCCTCACAGGCTGGTGACAAGTTCTGCCAAGTGTGGCGACAGGATCGGCTGTGGCCTGTGAAAGCCCGCGAGGAGGGCAAGCGTCTGGGACAAATGCGCTCGGCCAAGCGCAGTCCTCCACCCACATGCGCCCCCCGCTCTGTGGGGTTCCTGGGGCTGCACTGGTCCCTGGGTCACTGGGCAATTCCTGGACTGGCCGGGAGTGTCCACCCCTCACGGGACAGAGGCCATGGCCATTCCTTGAGACACGTCCCTGTCTCCAGGCTGGACGCCACCATGATGATGGGGGCCCACAATCACCCTAAAACGTAGAGGGACTGTAATGTTTCCATGGCCCCTTTGGTCACTAACACTTGTGAAGCTCGCGCTACAGGCTACAGGGTCCACGTGAGACTCCGGACGTCTCTGTGAGTGAGAGCCCTTGGCCGCCGTCCCCGTGTTTCTCTGAGAGCCGGGCCACCAGGCTCTGGGCCACCGACCGCGCCCAACAGATACGCTCACGCCTCCTGTGTCAGTAGGACTGCACGTCACGACAGGCCCGTGACACACCCAAGCCCAAACCCATGGCAGCCTGGACCCCCCGCTCTCCGTCCTCCCGTCCCGGCGACTGAAAGCTCTCTGGCAGCGCCAACACACACGTAACAAGGAGGAGGCCGACGGAAGGAGGGCGGGGGATGCGGGCGGCTGGGTGATGGGCGGAGAGCAGAGTAAGCGGGTCCTCCTCCGGTTATGTTCCGTGTGACTGCTCATCGTGAGGAGTCTCCCTACGCTGACGATGACGAGAACGCAAGTGGAGCCCCTACAAAGCGCCAGACCCTGCCAGGGGAGGGCTGGTTCACACATGAACGCGCTGGGGCAGGAAGGGACCCGACCCCCAGGTGGGGTTCGTGAGCGGCAAAGCTGGGTAGGTCTGAGCTCCTCCCCGTGCTCCCTACGGTTGTGAAGCGGTCTGTTTTGTGCTAACTACGCCGGGCACTCCTGGAGAGGCCTTGCGCTCCCAGCACAGCACAAAGCCTGGCACACGGCTGAGCGCACGCCAGAGTCCAGACAAAGAAAAGCTGCTGGCATGGAGGCCCGCGCCAAAGAGCAAGTCTCAGGAAGACTAGCCGCACAGGTAGGTGGGGACAGTGACCCGACAGCAGCCCCGACCGTGCCCAGCGAAGCAGACAGCCACCTACGCCGAGCAAGGAAGAGTCACAGAGCCACGGAAAGGCCGGGAAGGAAGTACAAAAACAGTAAAGTACTTACACTGGTAAAATCCTACGACCAATGTGTGTTCCTTCCTCAAAATACCCCAGAAACAGAAAGTGACCCTCTCCCAGAGGCAACAAGAAGTGTCAGCAAATTCCAAACAGGCCACACAAACTGACCAGAGCCGGAGAAAGTGGGCCGTGACAGTGACGGATGAGACCCCCCCCCCAGTAACACACAGTGTCCCCCGCGGAGGCATTCCAAATTCGGGGTCAAGGCAAGAAATCAGTACGAAAACCATGCAGCCGCGAGAAGTGGGGGGCACCGAGGACACATGTGGCAAAACCCTACTTCTGTCCACAGCCCCCCGCCCGCAAGCCTGCTTTCAATTCCTGTGGAGCCGCTGCGGGAGCCTGTGGTGGGAGCGGGCGTCTGGCGCTGGTGGCGGCAGAAATCTCAGGGCGGCCGGCTGGCCCACTTGGAGCCCAGAGCCACACGCCGGCCCCTGAACAGCCGCCTCCTCCATGAGCTCTGTCGCACGTCACCTGACCACGGTGGGATTTCAGAGCCTTAAAAACTGTTGAGAAATGTTGGAGGAAAAAAGTCATGAAATCACCAAATGATTCAAAACCACCCCACCCATCTTGCCACAAGATCTAAAGGGTGAATAAGGGGGGGACGTCTAATTCTTATCAAGTCTGTCTGCTGTCTTCACAGGGAGCCGTGTGGACCAGAGACAAGCCGCTCGCTCCCACACATGCCCTGGTTCAGCTCCCGTGTGTCCCCGCTGAGCCTGCTCACGAGGCCTGCAACCAAACACCGCAAAACAGGCATGCTCGCCAAATACCAATTTCAGTTGACGTTAAAGTAAGCCATGGTCAAACGCGCATCGCCAATGCGGTGACGTCCAGGTCGGGCGCGTTCTCGACTGCGAATACGAGCAGAGCCGCGTCTTACCAGCCACACCGACCACGATGGTTTGTGCAAGCACGGCTGTGTTTGTGGTCGAATCACAGAGGAATGGGGTGGGGAGCTCTGTTGCTGTCGTCCTTCTGGACTCACACGTGCACGCGCGTCACTGAGAACTGGTCACTACGGAGGCCACGTACACGTCCCGATGATGCTGCCGTCAGCCCAGTGTTCACTTCTGTTCCAAATTCTGAGGACTCTGTCCCCCACCCCCCGACTCAGCTCTCCACTGACAAGCCAGAGAGGTAATGCTGGGCATGCAGTAGGTGCTCACTAATAACCTCAACATGGCAAATCTCTGCCTTCAAGGATAACCTGCCCTTGGGAGCCAAACACCCCTGGTGCCGAGGTATTTACGCAAAGAGGGTAGCCAGGCGAGGAGCATGTTAGGGCTGGGTGCGGCCTGGGGCTACAGACCTGCCTGGAGTGGGCTGGGCCACACTCAGCGCCTCTCTGCGTCCTCATGGCCAGGGACACGGCCCTTCCCCACCTCAGTTACAACCCAGACAGTCACGAGTTCAGGAAGCAGCCCCCCTGTCCTCAGCGCCAGGACCCTCCCAGCCTGGGCGCAGGGGCCCTGACTCTGAGCAAGCCTACCTGGGAGCCAACCCCATACCAGCCGTCAGAAACGATGCTCCCTCGGCTCCCCCTACCCCCAGGGAGCTGAGGCAGGCCGTGTGCGCGGTGCTGGCCTGGACACTCATGCATGGGGGCGCACAGGGCCCCCTGGGCTACGTGCGGTAACGAAGCTCTAGGGGTGCAGAGCAGAAAGGGGAGGCTCAGTTGCCTGAGAGCAAGGGAGGAAAAGTTGCAGAACCACTCTGAGCAACGGCATTGCTGGACTCACTCTTTGGTTTTCCAAGGATGCTTCTTAGCGAACTACCCATCGTTTGCCTACAAGTCCTGCTCTGTCTGCTCCGTCTGCCGTGCTGTCTGAACCCCACCGAGCCCACGCTCCACTTACTTTCAGCCTGTCCAGCTCTAGGTGCTCCCTGCTGGGGGAGGTGGGGGAGCCGGGCACCCCTGCAGCAGAGGGTGTGTGGTCCGTGCCCTCGCTGAGCTGGCGCGAGAGCTTCATGATGACCTCGTCCTTGGCCTGGATGGTCTCCACCAGCATCCCCAGCTGCTCGCTGAGCTCGCCCACCTTGCTCTTGAGCGTCCTGGCTTCCTGCTGCAGACTCTCTCTCTCCAGGGAGAGCCGCTCCAGCTGGCTGCTGAGGCCCAGGATCTGGTCATCCTTGCGGTGCAGAAGGTCGAGCGTGTCCTTCGGGACCCCCTCAGAGAGCCGGCTGCTGGCGAAGTACTTGTCGTACTGGGAGGACCGGACCGTGTGCTGCAGTAGCCGCACCAGCTCCTGCAGCAGAGGAGGGAGCGGGGAGGAGAGAAGCAGAGACTGTGACAACGCGACACGGAGCAACGCGGGGCCGAGACACGCTCACACCGGACTTCCTCTTGCAGGGTCTCGGAAGCGAGAGGAAGAAACACGCACTCCGTCAAGCCCGCCTGCAGAGAACAATGCCAGGAAACAGGAAACCGTGGACGCACACAGTGCCGTCCGCCGCGGCCCCAGCACACGCGTATCTGTGCGTGGGACGGGAGCTCCGTCAGCTCCGACCTGCCCAACGACGGGGCGTCCTCGGTCTCAGAGGGAAATGGACACCACGTGGGAACTCCTTTCCCTCCTGTTAACAGACTCGGCCGATGCCGCGCTGGGGTGGGAGTGGGCACAGCGGCCGAGACCCTCCCCCGACCCACTGGCGGCGTCCCCACACGCCCTGGAAATCCAAACGTCCCTGAAGAAGTGACCTCGTGGGGTGCGGGCGCCTCCATCAAATGCTTCGGGGAAAAGCCCTTCTGGGGACGAAGACACTCAGAGGCCCGGGCTGTGCTCCCGCGGCCGGCCGGCTGCCGGGGGGGACGCACGCGGGTGAGAAGGACGGTTACCTTCTGGCTGGACAGGTCTTTCTTCAGCCGGTCCAGCTCTTCCTGCTGGCTCTGGACCTGCAGCTGCATCTCAGACGCAGGCTTGCTGACGCCGCCAGCACTCTGTGCCCCCTCCGCCGAAGGGTCACCGCTGACGTGGCGGTTTTTGTACGATCCGATCATGTCTTTCAAAGGGCGCTTTCCTTTGTAGGGAATACGTCCAAAATCAAAGGGAAATCCTGAGCCAGTTACTCCTACATACAAAAACAAAACTTGTTTTCTAAGTGCAGGATAAGTCATCCTTCTGGAAACTCCCACCCGCCATCCTCAGGGGAAGTTCTGCGTTCACCACGCAGAGAGCACGGGCAGGGGCCGGGACGCCTCTGGGCCCCGGCTCGCTCTTGATGAAAACCGAGCCCCGACTCAAAGTCGATCCCCCGCCCCCCCCACCTGGGATCCTTCCTTAGGAGACTTGTCACGTGGTCCCTTTTCAAGAAGACGTTCTGGCTGTGATTGCTCAACGTCTGCCTTAGGACGCAGGGGAAAATGGGCGGAGTGCACTGGCACAGATGAGGAATTTAGGACAAGGCCGCGGGACACCTCGCTCAAGACTCAATCTGGGATGCCGTCTCTTTTCCTGAAGCTCAGGTCTCCTCACCAGTTTCCCATTTCTGCCACTTTCAGGACCAAAGGGGACAGAGACACAGGCCGAGGAAGAGCACAGTGGTTCCGAGGGCCCGCAGCGTCCCAGCAACACAGAGCCCCTTCCCCAAGGCCCCGCCTGCAGTCAGACAACAGGCTCCCGGGCGGGACTTACGGACACAGGGATCCTTGGCTCCCTTCGCTCATCTGTTCTCAGAAAACAAAACAAAGCCCTGCCCTAAACGTATGTCTTCTTCGTTGTGAACAAGTGTTTTAAAGCATGACTACATTCTCTTCCTTAAAGATGGGCCTTTAAAACACTGATGGATCCAAATAAAGGTTAGTACAGATGAATTCAGATTTATACTCAAACTATGAGGAGGCAATGTGAACTAGAACACAGTACTTGGATTCCACGAAGCTCCTAAGTCGGGACAGTGGCTGCCCTGGGCGGGGTGGGGCACTGGAGGGGCCGGGGGACAGGGCTGGCCCCGTCCTGTTTCTTGAAGTAAGTGCTGCCTACGTGGCTGTGTTCGTTGTGACAACCCGTCGCCTTCACATTTCTGATGGATGCGGGGGGACTTGTGCACTTAAACGCAGGGGAACAGAGAGAAGGGAGAGCAGTTCACGCCCCCTGCACGACAGGGACAAGCTGGGGGGCTGACGCCCGCGGCTGGTACAGGAAGGGTCCACAACCCCGCGCCATCAGAGTCCGCAGACCCCATGGGGGGCTGCGTTGTCTGGCCCGGGGAGTTTCCGGCCCACGCGAGCCGCTCAGCCTCAGAGACCCTTCCTTCCTGACTGAGCTCGCAGTTCCTCCTCCAGAACCCAGGTCCCCCTTGCTCAGGAGGTGCTCCCGCGGGCCCTGACCAGGGAGCGCAGCACGCCAGGCCCGCGTCACACAGGACTGCAGGTCCCACGCTACGACCCTGAGAACACAGGCAAGCCCCCCTGCAGAGCCAGTCAGGGCCCTCCTCCCGGGGCACAGAAGTACTTCCTTTAGTAAATACTTGCTCTCCCGATAAACTTCCTATGATCCTGCCTCCACCTGTCAGCCCATGCTTGACTCGAGCACAAGGCAGAATTTCAAAATTACTGTCCTTTTACATTAAAACATCAATATTCCCTCGTGGATCCCCAGACGAGCATCAGGAGTGGCCGTACAGACGGGGTCAGGCTGACGACAAGTGAACCCTGACCCTCCCCAAAACTGGCGGGGACCAGACACGACGTGGTTCCAGCTGTGGTGCCAGAGGGCGCACAGCCCCAGGCCCCGACCACAGGGCGTCCTCGTCTGATGAAGTCAGCCCTGCATCTGGGCAGGCCTCGGCCCACGACCACACATGGGGCACACGAGGAGCAAGAAGGGACCCGGACTCCAGAGCGTGGGGAATCCTCGGCGCGGAGACCATCCTGGCCACGCGCACGCCAAGGCAAAGGGAGGATGAGGACGGGGAGCTGTCAGGGGCAGAGAGGCCAGTGCAGACCGGCAAGGAAACCGCCCGCAGACCTCGTCAGTGCCTCACGTGCCCGGGGCGTGCGCACTCGGCTGTGGAACCAGAGCGGGCTTCGGTTATTAGATTTACTGCCGCTGTTTCTAGGTAGAATAACGAAGCTGCCATGAGGTTTTAACATGAGTCGTTATCTCTTAGAGATACGTACGAAATAAAAAATTTAGATGCAATGGATCGATGTCTAGAATCTACTTTAAAACAACTCCACCGACACGGAACGCAGGGGGTGGTGGAAGCTTGGAGGAAGAGAGCGGCCCTAAGTTCGAAACCGTGGGAGCCGCTTGAGGTTACACTGGAACCCGTGACCCTGTACGTTCTACTTTACGTACGTTCCAGATTCCCGTAAATAGAAGGGTTTTTAAAAAATCCATATATCTGTAAAGAGCACTGTGACTTCTAGATGCTCTATCTCCCGAAAAAGCTTACGAGGCACCAGCTGGATGGTCGTTTCTTGTAACGCCTCATCTCACACGCCCTCTGGGGTCATCGCCCACAGAGAGGGCGCAAGCCCCAGTGCGCCTCCTGCTTCCAGAAAAGCCTGGTACCACAGGGGCCGCGGAGAGCAGGACGGTGGCAGGAGCCATGTCCGTACCTTTGTTCCCCTCGGGGGCCGGCTTCTTCCTCTCCTCCTGCGCCATGGACTCCTCCAGGTCCTTAGGGTTTGGGTCTAAGAGCTCCCACTCTTCACTGGTGTAAAACACACTCTTCCGACTGTCACCGTGTCCTCTCCCAGGACGGAAAGACGACATTGAGTTTCTGTTAGGAGAAATGAAATGAGTTATGTAAAACACTGTAAAATAAAATGTAACTTCACATATACAGGACTGGCAAAAGTTAACAGATACGGTAACATCGAATGTTGAATGTCAGGGAGGGAGGCGAGAGGGAGGCTGGTTGGTGCTGCGGGCGGCAGTCACACGGGGGGCCATCAGCAATACAAGTTCAGGTGAAGGGGGCCCCACCCCAAGAACCTGCGTGTCCCAAACGAACTCCCGGGTGTGGGCATGAGACATGGAGGAGAGTGCCCACCGCTGTGCTGTTCACGTGGGACCCAGGTGAACGTGGCGGCTGAACACCCATCAACGGGAGAACTGGTGTGATGGATCAAGCACCACGGCGCCATGTAAGTGAATCTGTCCATTCACACATCACTAGAGCCCACCGTGCGCTGGCCAGGACTCCAGCACAGGAGCCACCGAGCCCGAGACACAGTCCTGCCCCATGAACACATCAGCCACAGCCCCCGTGCAATGGACTGTGCCCCACTCCGTCCCCCGCTCCGCATCCACCGCTGAATGAAGAAAGAAAATGGGACAATGATGTGTGCAATGTGACAGTGTTTCAAACCTTCATGGGAACAGTGGTCACAGAGGCTGTGCCTGCACATGTGGCAAGGCTGTGAACGCCGGACACAGGACCCTGCCGCCTCCATGAAGGGCAGGGTGAGGAGGCGGGTGTGCAGGCTGCAGCAGGACCCAGGACGCACAGACCACGCGGCAGCCCACACAGCTGAGCCTGCACAGCCCACGATTTACCCGCAGAAATGAGAACACGTGTGTGCACGCGGGGCCTGCACATGGACAGTCACAGCTGCCTGACTCCTCACAGCCACAAACGTGTCCCCGAGTGGGAGTGGGTGGCCCAGCTGGGACACGTCCACGCACACCGCACGCTGTTCAGCAAAGAAAGGGAATGAACCATGAAACACTCGTCAGCCCAGAGGGGCCACGAAGATGATGATTCTCTAGAAGACAACTGCGAAGGACCACACACAGCATGGCCACGTTCACAAAGTGGCAGCCACAGAAGGCGGGCCAGTGGCGGCCGGGGCGAGGGGAGCAGTCGGTCGCAGGGGAATGGAAACGCCCGGTGTTTCCGTTACAGAGGAATTTATATGACCACGTTCGGTGTCAGACGTTCGTCAGCCTATACACCGAACACGCTTGAGTTTCCTGCAGGTAAATTACACCTCGGGGACGTGGTTGAAACAAAGAGCGGGGAGAAACGTGTGTCGTGTGGAGTTCCCTGAGGTGGATGCGGAGCGGGGGACGGAGTGGGGCGCAGGTCCGTGGGAGGCAGACCGACCACACCCTCACGGACAACGGTCATTCCTCAATGCTGGTGTGCTTGCCAAGCAGATGGTTTTTGCCTGGTTTGAACCATATTGAAGTGCTCTAGACCAAAGACTGCAGGGAAACCAGCAATCCCGTGACGTTTCCACCGCTGCATCCCAACCGGCACCTTCAGCCCCAACTGTCTGAACACCGGCAATCGATGTAATTCACAACAGCTGTTTCCAAATGTACGTATTTCAGATCAATTTCTCCACCTACATCTACGATGCCCAACGTGTCTGACAGACACAGGCCACGTCCCCAACAGAGGGGAGGCCCCCCCCGCCCCTGATAACAGATCAGTTCTTAGGATAGACGAGCGCATCAGGAAACATTCTCGGAAGTGATAAAAAGCAGAAGTAACCGGAAGGGGCCTGTAGATGAGACGAGGGGCCTGGAGACGGGGAGCCTCATGGCGTCCTCACGACAGGGAGCTGTGCCACAGCCACCAGGGGCGGGAGGTGGCCACAAGGGCCCCCCGGGGCTCGGGGAGCAACCAGCAGGCCAACACCCGGACTGTAGCCCTAGGCACTGATTTTGGACTTCTGGCTCCAAGTGTGGGAGAATGAATTTGTGTTGCTTTCAAGCTCTCGTTTGGGGTGATTTGCTGCAACAGCTGGAGCAAACAGAGCCCCGTGGCCGCGGGAGACCCTTCCTCATCCCTGCACAAGCCCCGGCCGGCATGCAAGTCTGGAACCTCACGTCTACCGTTAAAGCAGTTGCAGCGCCGCCAGAGTGACGCGGGAATGTGGTCACAAAGGCCACTGCCCGTCCACCGCACATGGACAAACGAGTACACCATCCTTCCGCTTCGAGACATATACGGCAACATCTACGACAGTGTGTCCTACCTCAAAAACCCCATCGGAGTGGAAATCATCTCAGCGGTGAACCTCCAGGCAGGGGCAGCCGGGCTGGTGCCCCATGCCCGACACGCAGACCCTGCATCCAGCCCCCGCCCCCTGCACCACCTCTGCTCAGCGCCCGAGCTCCTGGCACGCGGACCTGGGGACTCGGGAAACCCTGTTCTCACAGCCACTGCCTCACATGAGCTGCCTCGCTCCTGCCCCCCCTTCTGCAGGTCCCGCCTTGTGCTTCAAGACCTAAGTCAAAACCCGCCGTCCTGCAGAGCCTCCGCCTCCACATCTCCGTGCACCCAGGGAGGGCAGTGACCACTGGCTCGGCCCTCAACGGCACCCCACGGCCTCGTGCGTGAGGCACCCCCGCCGCCCCCCTCCCCGATGGCAGCGAGCGGCCAGCTCTGGTCTGCGGGCACCCTCAGCCCCATCCTGCGTGGAGGGCACGGGAGGGCACACAGGTGATTAGGACGATGCCAGGCTGCACGGCCGGGGCGGTCCTCCAGAGTGTGCTTCTCAAGTGTGGGCGGCGATCCCAGCAGAGGTCACAAAGTCGAGTCAAGGACTCATAACATCAATCCTGAAGGTCATGCCAAGCATGCTGTCCATGCACTGGGAGAGAAAATACGACTTTACCAGATGAACGCTGGCATTCTATGAATTTTCTGTCTGGGTCTCATGTGCTTCCAAGCAGCACATTTTTTTTTTATTTTTTTAAAGATTTTATTTATTTATTCATGAGAGACAGAGAGAGAGAGAGAGAGAGAGAGAGAGAGAAGCAGGCTCCCCGCTCAGCAGGGAGCCCAATGCAAGACTCGATCCCAGGACCCTGGGATCATGACCTGAGCCGAAGGCGGACGCTTAACCATCTGAGCCACCCAGGCGCCCCCAAGCAGCACACATTTATATATAAGAGCCTACCATTTGCTGTGGGTTTCCGGGCAGAGACCGCACCCATCAGTCCCTCCCTGTGTACGCTGAGCCACCCAGCACGCGTCCGGCGCTGCACGAGGTGCTGGGGACACACGGGGACACACGGGCTCACGTGGGAGGTGGGGCCACAGGCCAGGGCGCAGAGAAATATAATGAGTACCAGCGGTAGGACGGCTGTGGAGAAGCTCAGGGTGGGGGGCAGAGCAAGGTCAGGACTCCCCATGAGAGACAACCCACCCAGCAGAGGGATGGCCTGAGGCAGGGCCTGGGGGGAAGACAGTGTCTGAAGAACTGAGAGAGGCCAAGCAGGCCTGCAACACGGCTGAGCCCACGGGACCTCGAAGGCCAGGTTCAGAGCACAGCCTTTAGCCGACAGTGAGGAACCTCTGAAAGGCTTGCGGTACTGGGAAGAACGGATTTGGGTCACTGGGAGTAGGGTCCCTGCAACAGGAGGGTCCAGGACCGGCAGACAATGCAGACAGGGTCCCCCTCCCAGCCCCCAACTCCAAATACAAGAGGAGGCAAGGGTCAGTCACGCCCTTGGCAGCCTGGACGATGCACTGACATCCTCTGAGTGCATCCCACATGTGCCAGGTGACCAACCGCACTTTCCAGCCAGGCCTAACGGTCTGCAGCTCCTCTCAGGGCCGCAGTGGTCTCCGCGGGTGGGCGGGGCATCCCGTGGCGGCGGCCCTTGCGATGCGTGGCCCCAGACGTGGAGCGTGGGGCCAGCCGAGGTCAAGAGAGCTGCCGGACGGGTGTGCTGAGCAGGCCCTCGTGCTCCCCAGGGGCTGTCAGCCCCCCACCCTGCAAACAGTGCACCCTACACCTTAACATTCATCACAAAGAGTTTTTGAGAATTTTTCCAAGTCCTGAACCTCGTTTTCCCTGTGTGGACAGAGCTGTGCCTGCAAAGACGACCCCAAATGAACACGTCACAGCTCCGGGTGTGGCCTCCCTGGGTTCACCAAACATGTGGGTGCATGGTCCCAGCCAGCGAGACCGAAACAGCCCCCCAGGATGGTTGGCCACGTGCACAAGTAACCATTCCCACCGGGCTTGAGGGGCAAGAGAGAAGCAAGACCAAAGGCTCGAGGGCAGGCCTGGCAGGATGGGCAGGTGCTCCCAGCCGGCTTAGGGTCCACTGCCGCCGGCTCCCTGATGGGAAGATCCACTGCGCCCATGGTCTCAGCAGCTGCGTCAGCAGGTCTGGCTCACGAGCAGCCGACACCGAGCTGGGCAGCTCCTGTTCATGACCTCAGCCCTCACACCCACCAGCAAGAGGGCGTTTACACACACATGCACACACACGCCGGTTTACTAACGGAGAGCACAGAGCTCAGAGAGGTTCGGCCACTGGCCCAGCACACACAGCTCCCGAGCAGCAGGGCTGGGTGCACAGAGCAGTGGCCGGGGTGGGACCAGCCCTGCATGGAGGACCCAGAGCTGCCGGTCACGCAGCGCGCAGAGCTCAGCGCCCATCGGCGGGCCCAGCCTCCAGGCCCACGGAGCCACAGGGCGCTGTTCACGACGGCCCGCACGCTCCTCCCACACACACCCGTCTGGCACGTGCTTACCGAGTGCCTGGGTGTACGCTTCCCCCGCCTTGCCCATGCACGCCTGCCCCCAGCCCTGAGCCTACCCGCACACGCGGGCCAGCCTGAGCTTCTCGGAGAGAACGATTCTCTCACCTGAAGCGACCTTAACGGAAAGGTTGGTAAAAGCAGGAAACCTTATCCCAAAGGAACTGAACACAAACGTGAGCACCTCTACAGGTACCCGTGCGGGCCAAGGCCTGGTCCTCGAGTCTGGGCTGCTGACCCCGTTCCCTGGCATCTCTCATGGGTCAACCACACCCACACAGGACATCATCTCACTTGTCCAAAGCTGTTTTGCTTCTTTTAAAAGTGGACCCTGGACTTAGGGTTATGAAATAATCTACGTACAGAGTCTCTAGGTTGTTCACAACTCTTCCCCGAGCGTGTCGCCCACATCCCAGGGACAATTCTTTAGGGACTCACTTTTATCAAATTTCCCCCAAGTGTTCAACTTATTTTTCACAGAGAAAACAATTCCTTTTCATCCACACGGGCTTACCGTTTTGCTGACAGAACGACATGAAAATCTGGCACATCAACAGTTCCCCAATTACATTCTTACGATGGATGGGGGTGGGGGGGCCTCGGGCTCCAACCAAGGGACCCCGGGTGCCTCGCTGCTCTGCCGCACGCCTGCTAAGACCTTGAGCAAGTCACCTTCCCACTCTAAGCCTCCGCTACGTAGCCGGTCGCATAGACAGAGTCTCAGCAGCTCCCCAGCATCTGCAGGAGCACAGAACTCCTCCTCCGCGCCTGCCCGGGAGCTGGATGAGCCGGATGTGCTGGCGGCCGGGGGCCCCATGGGAGGACACCCAGTGCGTGAAGGTCCTGGGGGAGCAAGGGTCCTGTGGCCACACACCGTGGCTCCAGGGTCAGAATATGGGGACGCAGGGGCCGACGGGACCACAGTCAGACCAAGGAGACACCCACAGGTGTAGAAGGACCAGTGATGCTTCGACATGGGGGACGGCCCGGGCAGAGAGCAGCATGTGGAGAGCAGATGGCCGGACGAGCAGGGGTGAGTCTCCCGCTGGTGGGGTGCCCCACCACACCCCATTCAGCTTCCCTGCACACTGCAGCCGTATTTTCACCACTGACAACATGGGGAGAATGAGTTTCTTTGTTATACTGAATCCAGCCAGAAAGGTAAAGGGAGAATGGGGCCACTGGGGGAAAGAATGTGTCCCCGCATGTGCGTAGTTCCTGTGGCCACCCCCCACCCCAAAACCCCGTGGGAGCGGCTGGCCAACCGCACGCAGCCGGTGGCCCAGCGGGAAAGCAGGGAGCCCCAGCCGCGTCCCCGCAGCACAGCCACGCTGAGCCGAGTCCCCAGGGCTCTGTGGCTGCCTTGAAGAGGAGCAGAAACACCACAACCCAGAGAACTCCCCCAGCTCGGCTGCAAGAAGGCAGCGGGGCGGCCCGGTTCCTGTCCTGCCTGAGGAGCTTGGAAGGGGCCACTGCATCCCAACGGCAAGGAGAGCGCGGAACTACGGAAAAGCCAACACCTTCCCAGATCCACGAGGGACAGGGACGTGGGGCAAAGTGCTGCCCCCAAGACGGGAGAGACAGGCAGGCGAGCGCGGGAGGCCCAGCTTCCTGCAGGGGAGACTCAGCAGCACACCTGTGCAGGGCGGGACCCCGAACTGTGACTGGCAGTCACTGGAGGCTCGTGCAGACCCCTCTGAGGGCAGCAGACCCGGGGCACTGGGTCCCAGGGGCCCCCAAGGTGCTGTGAGGTTTACCTCCAGGAGCTCAGCCAGGTTCCACCAGAGAACGTGGGGGAAAGTCCCCTTGGGCTTCTGGCAGAGAGACAGAAAGGAACCAGTTTTAAATTCTCCAGAGCACTCTGTTCTTAACAAGGCTTGCCCTCAGGGGAACCTGGTTAGCCAGAGCCTCACTGACCTGGGCCCAGGGACCCCCAGCTCTGGCCTCCCTTGCCATCCTGGCCACCTACAGGGGAAAAGACAGAGAAACCCTTGTGGGTCCACATACAGTGGCAGGGCTCTCCTGTCACAAGACCACAGAACACCTCCTCCCTCCACACCTCACCACCAGCCCCCTAGAGGCCGGCCTGCAGCCTTCCTTTTCCCCAGTACGTCCTGTCCAGCTATCAAGAAAAAGGGACAAAGCAAACCAACGTGATGTGGAGTGTGCGGGCGGCAGCAGAGCCAGACAAGGCAGGGACGCTGGAATCCTCAGACCAGGAAATCAAAACAACTCTGATTAACATGCTAAGGGCTCTAAGGGATAAAGCATCCAGGATGCAAGGTCAGATGTGTGACATAAACAGACGGAGACCCCCAAGAAAGAACCAAAAAGAAATGACAGAAAAAAAACACCCCAAGGGAAATGAAAAGTGCCCCTGCTGGGCTTGTCAGTAGAACGGACACGGCTGAGGAAAGACTCTGTGAACTACAGGACATGACCATAGAATCCTCGAGAGACAAGAGGAGGATAAATATTTTAATCAAGGAAGGTTATTTCCCCAAATTCAGGTCAGGCATCCAACCACAGTTCCATGAAGCTCAGGGAGCACCAAGCAAAACAGAGGCCAAAAATCCCTTAACTTGGCACACCCTTCCCAAACTACAGAAAAATCACAGATAAAGAAGAAATCCGGACAGAAGACCAAGAAAACAAATGCGTGACCCGCAGAGGAACAAAGATAAGACCTGCATCAATGTCTTCTCAGCAACCATGCAAGCAAGACACGAGTGGAGGGCGAAGCCCAACCTCTGGAGAGGAAACCACCACGCTGGAACTCCGTACGCTGCGAAATCAGCCTTCAAGAGTGAAGGAGAAAAAGGCTTTCTCAGATAAACAGTGAGGGCACTTGCTGCTCATAGACCTGCAAAAAAATGCTGCGTTCTTCAGCGCGAAAGAAAACGATACAGATCAGAAACTCAGACCCAGCAAGAAAGAAGGAAGGAAGAGATGGGACTGGGAGAGTAAAATACAGACCTTTACTCTTCTCATTCCAACTGATCTAACTTACAACAGCTTGTTCCAAATAGTGCCAATGCTGTGTTTGCTTCTGCATGTGCACCGTGGGTATATGCCCCCCGTGTGCCCCACATGCCCACGACACACGCCCCTGTCTCCCAACAAACACCACAGCAGCGATGGGGGCAGGAGCTGGGACGGCTTTGCTGTCACGAGGCACCCTCCCACCTGTGGGGCAGCACAGTGTGATTTTAAAGTGAACTTGGATTAGCAGTAAATGTGTGTTGCAAACTCCAGAGCAAGCGCAAAAAAAAAAAAAAAAGCTAAAAAGGAAGCATAACATATACTAAGGAAGGAGAGAAAATGAAACCATATAAAATGCTCGATGAAAACCACAGAGACAGGGACGCCCAGCTGGCTCCACCACTGGAGCACGTGACTCTTGATCACAGGGTCGTGACTCTGAGCCCCATGCTGGGCATAGAGATTACTTAAAAAATAAAATAAAAGCACACGAGGCAGAAAAAGAGTGGGAGACAAAAACCAGGAACAAAAAGGGCCACAAACGAAATACAGTACCAAACACGTTAATCCAACTGCACCAAGAATCATTGCGAATGTCAAAGGCCCACATGCACCAGTTAAGACAGAGGTTGTCGGGACCTAAGGGCATGTTGCCTCCAGGAACCCACTTTAAATACACGCACACATAGATGAAATGTAAAAGGAGAGAAATACGCTGTGTGAACAACACTAACCAAAAGAAAGCAGGAGCAGCTGTACGAATCTCAGAGCAGACCTCAAAGGAAGGGAAGTCATGAGGGATAAAGAAAGCATTTCATAATGAGAGGTCAATCCTCCAAGAACACAGCAATCCTCAACGCATACACCCTAACAACAGAGTGTTGATAAAACCTCAGGACAAAGAGAACCAACCACCATAGTTTGAAACTTTAACACCCTCAGTCAGAATGAAAGGACCCAGCAGGCAGAAAATCAGTAAGGACTTAGCTGACCTCAACAACCATCAATCAACTGGATATCACTGATGTGTAGACAACTTTGTCCAACGACAGCAGAATGCACATTCCTCTCGAGCTCGTGTGGAACATTCACCAAGACAGACCACGTTCCAGGCCACAAAACAAAGCCCAACAAATTTCATAAAACAGAAATCCTATGTCTGCCTTCAGACCACAGTGGGATTGAACTAGAAATCAGTAACAGAAACATAACGAAAATCCCAAAATACATCAATAAATAACACACTTCTAAAAAAAAAAAAAAACACAGGTCAAAAAAGAAATCTCAAGAGAAATTTTAGAATGTTTTAAACTAAATGAAAATGATAATGCAACTTATCAAAGGTTGTGGGATGCAGCCAAAGCAGTGCTCAGAGGGAAGTGTATAGCACTGAATGCACACCGTAGAATGGAAGAAAGATCTAAAAATCAATAATTTATATTTCCACCTTAAGAAACTAAAAAAAGGACAAATTAAATCCAAAAATAAGTAGAAAAAAAAGAAATAATAATTAGAGTGGAAACCAATGAAACTGTCAACATGAAATAGGAAAAAAAAAAATCAATGAAACCAAAGCTGGTCCTTTGAAAACATCAATCAATTTAATAAGCCTCTAGCAGGATAAGAAAAAAAGAGAAAACACAAAGTACCAATATCAGAAATGAAATGGGACATCATTACAGATCCCATAGAAATTAAAAGGATAATAAATACTGTAACATAAATGTGGATAACTTAGATGAAATGGACCAATTCCTCGAAAGACACAATCTGCCAAAATTCACACAAGGAAAAAAAAAGATCTGAGTAGTCCCATATCTATTACAAATACTGAATCAATAATAACCTTCCAAAACAGAAAGCACCAGGCCCAGATGAGTCCACTGGTGAATTCTACCTAGCATTTAAGGAAGAAATTATACCAAACCCGTCCAATCCCTTTCAGAGGATAGAAGCAGAGAGAATACTTCCTAACTCACCTATGAGGCCAGGATTCCCCTAATACCAAAATCACAAAAAGACATTAAAAGAAAGCTACAGACCAATGTCTCTCATGAACACAGATGCAAAAATCCTCAACAAAATATTAGCAAATCAAATCCAACAATATATAAAAAGAATTATACCTTACAACCAAGTGGGATTTATCCCAGCAATGCAAGATTCACTCAACATTTGAAAATCTATTAATGTAATCCATCGCATCAAAACACTAAAAATAAATCAAATAGGTTCATATCAATAGATGCAGAAAAAGCATTTGACAAAATGCAACTCCCATTCATGATAAAAACTCTCAGTAAACTAGAAATAGAGGGAACTTTCTCAACTTGATAAAGACTATCTACAAAAATCCTACAGCCAACATCATATTTAATAGTAAGAAACTCAAAGCTGTCCCACTAAGATGAGGTACAGGGCAAGGATGTTCCCTCTTACCACTCCTTTTCAACACTGTACCAGAAATCCTTGCTAATGTAATAAGGCAAGAAAAAGAAATTAAAAGTATACAAATTGGGAAGAAAGACAAAACTGTCTTTGTTCAAGATGACATGATCATCTATGTAAAAACTCTGAAAGAATAAGCAAAATCTCCTGAAATTAATAAGCAGTTATTAGTGACGTTGCAGGATACAAGATTAATATACAAAAGCCGATTGTTTTCCTATATACAGACAATGAACAAGTGAAATTTGAAATTAAAAACACAGTATTATTTACATTAGCACCCTTGAAAATGAAACACTTAGATGTGAATCTAAAAAAATATATATAAGATCTATGTGAGGAACACTACAAAACTGATGACTGAAATCAAAGAGGAACAAAATAGGGGCGCCTGGGTGGCTCAGTTGGTTGGGCGACTGCCTTCGGCTCAGGTCATGATCCTGGAGTCCCGGGATCGAGTCCCGCATCGGGCTTCCTGCTCAGCAGGGAGTCTGCTTCTCCCTCTGACCCTCTTCCCTCTCGTGCTTTCTATCTCTCATTCTCTCTCTCTCTCAAATAAATAAATAAAATCTTAAAAAAAAAAAAAAAAGAGGAACAAAATAATGGAGAGATATTCCATGTTCATGGGTAGGAAGACTTAATATTGTCAAGATATCAGTTCTCCAAAATTGATCTATAGATTCAATGCAATCCCAATCGAAATCCCAGCAAGTTATTTTGTGGATATCGACAAACTATTTCTAAAGTTTATATGGAGAGGCAAAAGACCCAAAATAGCCAACATGGTACTGAAAGAGAAGAACAAAGCTGGAGGATGACATACTTGACTTTAAGACTTAGTATAAAGCTACAGTAATTAAGACAGTGTGGTGTTGGAGAAAGAACAAATACATCAATGGAACAGAAAAGAGGACTCAGAGATAAACCCCATAAATACAGTCCACTGATCTTTGACAAAGGAGCAAAGACAGTCTCTTCAACATATGGTGCCAGAACTGGACATCCACATGCAAAATCATGAATCTAGACACAGACCTTGCACTCTTCACAACAATCAACTCAAAATGGGTCATAGACCAAAATGTAAAATGCAAAACATCTAAAACTCCCAGAAGATAACACAGAAGACCTAGATGACCTTGGGTGTCATGATGCCTATTTAGATACAACACCAAAGACACAATTCATGGAAGAAATAATGATCAACTGGACTTCGTTGCAAGTAAAAGCTTCTGCTCTGGAAAGACAAGATCAAAAGAATTTGAAGACAAGCCACAGACTGGGATAAAATATTTGCAAAAGACACATCTGACAAAGGACTCTTATCCAAAATATATAAAGAACTCTTAAAACTCACCAATGAGAAAATAAATAACTCAGTTAAAAAGTGGTCCAAAGACTGGGTGTCATATAAGACTGATGAATCACTGAACTCTACCTCTCAAACTAATATACTATATGTAGATTGAATTTAAAGAAAAAAATTTTTTAAAAAAGTGGGCCAAAGACCTTAACAGGCACCCCACCAGAGAAGATATAGGATGCCAAATAAGCATACAAAAAGATGCTCTGTGTCATATGTCATCAGGGAAATGCAAATTAAAACATCAGTGAGCCACCACCACACATCGAGAAGAATGGCCAAAACCTGGAACACCAAGAACACCACATGCTGGTGAGGATGCAGAGCTCACTCACTGATGGCTGGAATGCAACATGGTGTGGCCACTTTGGAAGACAGTTTGGCGGCTTCTTACAAAAGTGTGCATACTCTTACATACAATCCAGCAGTCATGCCCCTTGGCATTTACCCAAAGGAGCTGAGAACTTATGTCCACACAAAAACCTGCATGTGGATGTCTATAGCAGCTTTGTGCATAATTGCCAAACTTGGCAGCAACAAAGATGTCCTTAGGTGAGTGAATGGATTAATAAACTGTCTATATCTAGACAATGTAATATCATTCAGCACTAAAAGCAGATGTGCTGTCAGGCTGAAAAGACATGGAGGAACCTTATATGCATATCACCAAGTGAAAGAAATCAATGTGAAAAGGCCAATATTCTATGATTCCAACAAAATGGACATTCTGGAAAAAGCAGAACTATGGAGACAATGAACAGATCAGTGACGGCCAATGGTGGGGCTGGGGGGTGGGAGCGAGACAAATAAGCAGAGCATGGAAGATTTTAAGGGCCATGAAAAATCCTCTGTGTGATACTGTAACAGATGGACACACGTCATCATACCTGTGTCCAGATCCACAGGACGCACGACAGCAAGTGTGACCCTAACATACACGACGGACTTTGTGTCAGTACAATGCATCAGTGCAGGCTCATCCTTGGTAAAAAATATACCACTCCGGTGATCATGGGGGTGGGATACACATGTGTGCGGCAAGGGATGTACAAAAAATCTCTATTTTCCACTCAATTTATCGTATACCTAAAACTGCTCTAAAAAACTAAGTATTAAAAAAAGACAATTTGGGGGAACCTGGTGGCTCAGTTGGTTAAGCATCTGACTGTTGGTTTTGGCTCAGGTCATGATCTCAGGGTCATGGGAGCGAGCCCTGTGTGAGACTCAGTGCTGGGTGTGGCATCTGCTTGAGCTTCTCCCTCTCCCTCTGCCCCTCCCTGCTGGCCCCCAACCTCCCTCTCTAAAGAAAATAAAAATAAAAAATAAAAGAACAAGATACTTCCATGCGTGTCAGCCTGTGAATACCTTGAAGACATTAAAAGAAAAAAAAAGGACAATGCAATTAAAAAGTGGACAAAGGATCTAAGGGGAGGTCTCTGCAGAGATCTATAAATGGCAATCCGCACATGAAGTCGCTCCGTATCATGAGTCACTAGGGAAATGCAAACCCCAACTACGAGACTCCACTTTACCAGGGGGATGGTGAGGACCAGAAAGACAGGGGACCGCAACTTGACCCACGCTGGCGGGTACGCACTGCGTCCCCAGAAGGTCACGCCCAGAGTTACCATCCGGTCCGGCAGGGCCACCCCTAGTGCGACCCAAGAGAGACGAAAACACGCCCCACAGAACTCGTACCCAGTGTTCGCAGCAGCGCCATTCCTAAGAGCATGGCCGTCAAGGGCAGAAAGGACACGCACAGTGTGGTCTGCCCACAGAACGGAGACACGAGGTCCCGACCGAGGCTATGGTTCTGGGGGGGCCCGCAAACATGAGCTGGGCTCGTCTCCCGGGGGGCATTCACTGGAACCGTGCCGGACAGGCAAAGCCGCGGAGACAGAAAGCGCATCAGCGGTTGCCAAGGGTGGCCAGGAAGTGGGAAGGGGCTGCTAGTGGGTGCTAGGGTTCCTGTTCGGGGGATGAGAGTGTCCTAAAATTGGCTGCGGTGACGGCTGTTCAGCTGTGTGCACTAAAAACCACCAAACTGCACGTTGTAAATGGGTGAACGGTATGGCACGTGAATTATATCTCAACCAAGTATTTCTTACACACACACACACACACACACACACACACACACACACACACACACACAGCCCCGGGGGCCTGGGAAGGGGACTGGCCCCCTGGGAAGACGCTCCGGCTCCGCAGCCTGGGAGCCTCGTGACCTCGGACGAGGACTCTTCCCGGGCCAGTTTCTGTTTCTGCAGCATGTCGGCCCTATGACCTAGCTCACAGAGTCAAGCTAGTGAAAACAAACCCCGGGTGTGAGCACGTCTGGCTCAGGACAAGGTGTGCAGCAGACCCTCTACATGGGCTAAAGAAATAACCCAGCACCTGAAAGGAACTTGTCAGCGACAGATGCAAGGTGCTTGCAGGATTTCATGCACAAAATTGTAACACGTTATCAGAAATAACCCACGTTCAGTTTCATACTTTGCTTTCCAAAGACTCACTTGAGCTCAGTGCCCCACTGTTTGAAAGAGAAATTAATGGAATTTGGGTGCCCGGGGGCCGGCTGGTGAGCTGCTGCCTCTCCTACCAGCCCTCCGGGGGTGGCTTCCACAGCGAGGACATTCCTGGCTTTCTCTGCAGAAGCATCCGGATGTGAGCAAATTACATCTGAAAGACAGGCAAACAAAGGTCAGTCCTCAACGCTTCCATGTGGAACTCCGTATCCTACGTGAGACACGGACCCGCGCACAATCAGCCACGGGACGGGACCCGTGGTGGCATCAGCGTTCTGCAACTGTTTTCACCTCAAGCACCTCCATGTTTGTGAGGTGCTTCAAAGGCCCCAGGGCCGCGGTCCCCTGCGCGGTCTCGCAGATGAGCAAAGCGGCAGGAAGCTGTGGCCAGGGTCCACTCGCCTGTGCTGATAAGGGACAACTGGGGTCATTATGTAGAAAAGCAAAGTGCAGATCAGATCATACGAACACTCTGCCTCCACGAAAACGGGCGAATGGGAGTATTCCACACACATTTGCTAACATCGGCAGTGGTGATCCGTGGAAGCAACTTCGCACGTCCCAGAGGAGCGGCTCAGAAAAGGCAAACACTGGCGCTAAAGCGCGATCACATCTCAGAATGGTTTCAAAACGTAAGCATTTGAAATACCGAATGTTGAAACGGTTGACGTGTAGGATTTGCTTTAAGATAAGAATATCTGGTTATTTAACAGTAATATTTGCTTCAAAATAACAAAGTGGGTAGGGGTGTCTGGGAAACCAGGTGGGTCCATGAGATAGTAATTTTGGAAATCACCCAGGAAACGTGGGGTAATATTACAGGTTCTTTCTTTGCATAAAACTCCCCGTAATAAGAACTTCTTTTAACATTCTGAAAAAATGTCCCCAGCTACAAATACTTTGTATTCTCCACAGTGGATCCTCTCCCTGAGAGCGGAGCATGTCTGTAAACAGAGGCCAGCCTGCCCTACACGTCCCTTTCACAAAGTGCCCCTACTCTGGCCGCATTGACCCTCACTCTCCCTGTGAAGCAAAATCAGAACAGCGTGCTGAGCACGGACACCAAGGAAAATGCGACTTCTCGTGAGAGGAGCGTCGGATCCGAGCTGCTCAGGACGGTGTCCGCGGAGGGCCGCAAGCGCCAGCAGGGGAACCAACCTCACCCACGGGCTCTTGCAGCAGAGGTGGGGCACCAAGTGACCAGGTAGCGTGGGAGGGGCTCTGAGAACTCGCGGGGAAAGCACACCGCGTGTGACGGAAAGAAGTGAGGGCCGTGTCTGTCGGGGGAGCTTGGCTGTGGCCCAGAGCGGGGTCCTGAGTGGGAGAAGCAGAAGGGGCACTGGGAGAGAGATCAGATTCCCGATTCTTGGTTTGAATTACCACCCCACGGTGAGCACGGTGTACAGCCAACCACGAGAACACACATCTAGGAAGGACACATAAAGTAACAGAAGGTCACGCAGAAGCAGGGAGCCCCTGGAACCCGGAGCCTGGGACCTCAGAGGGAGCGGAGGAAGGACCCCGCCCACGGCTGCAACCACGGCAGCTCCTCTCCCCTCCTTCAGACTGCAGCTCCCGAGATTTCACTTGGAAAGAGTTCCAATAAACAAAAAACAAGGTCAAGCACTGGGAACCAGGTCCAGCTCCCCGGCCCTCACAAGACAGACCCCACACAGCAGGTGCCGTGACCATCCCTGTGAGGACGGGCGGCCAAGCTCGGGCTTCCCAAGGGCTGGTCCTCGCAGAGCTCACAGCGAAGCTCCACAGGCTGGGCCAGGACGTGGACGTGGGGCCTGGGGCTCCTGCCTGCTGCGCTTGGGCCAGCCTCTTGAGAGCTTCTGTGGGGCTGGGGACAAGGTGAGCGGCGGCCCCGCTGTGGGCGCCAACTGTCAACCGCTCTTGTGAAGCACCTCCTGCCCAGAAAACCCCAGGCCCTGCGGCCCCCCTGGGCTGGACTGCAAATGCTTCCTGAGGACAGCGAGGCGCAGGGGCCTGCTGGAGACAGGGATCCAGGGGCCGGGGAAGGTGCTGTCAGAACACACCATCTCCAAAAGTTATTACTCCATGTGAAAAAGCAGCAATTCCCCATTTTTGCTATTACTGTCATTTTGCCTTGTCTTTGGTTTTTAAATGACTGCGTGACCGTTACTTAATTAGAAGCAGAGCCGCTGGCGTCTCCCGCATCCGCACATCCGGATTCGGGAGCCGCCCGGACGGGGACACAAACTAGGTCACAGCAGGGTTTCCCTGCGGTCCTGCCGGGAGCCACGGGACCTGCCAGCCTCAGTTGGGAAACCATCTGTGCTCAAGCCTGATGGCGTTCAGACGCTCTCCGCTCCTTTCCAACATTTTCCAAACGCAACTCCGACGCGTCCTGACAGCAGGGCTCCCTCTCCTCTCCCGCTGCCTTGACCCGGCCAGGACGCTGGGCCGTCCACGAAAGGGGGACAGCCACGGGAGAAGGCCCTTTCCACAGGCGGCACGGAACATGTCTCTGTGGGAGCCGGAGGACAGAGCAGGCTCAATGGGAAAACGTTTCTGTCCCCTTTATCAGAGTGAGTTTTAACCCAGATGATGGAGGAGCGATCAGAGCTGGAAGAAAATCTCCTAAGCGGGGGCAGAGTGCATGCCCAAGCACCAAAAAGGAGGGGCTCTCTGGGCCCCCAGCAGGCTGGCCCACGCATCCTGCCCGGCTGCTCCCGCCATGGGCATAAGCCTTGTGACCAGCAGCTAGCAGAGAAGAGGGGCTCATACGCACTGGGGAACCCGACCATGGACGAACAAAAGACGGAGTGATGAGGAGCTGGGGCAGGAGGCCCTATACTTCCCTGCAGGGCTCATGGGTCTCCCTTGTGAACTACCTCCCCTGCCACCTACCTTTAAGAGACCCCGGAGTCGGGTGGGGCCCACACCTGGCAGATGACTTCCCTCTCCTGCCTGTACCACCTCCCCACCTTCTGCAAACTTTTCAGACCCCAGCCTCCGCACCAACATGCGCCCAGCTCACCTGCACCCCCTCCGCCCCCAGCATCACCAACCCAGCTCACCTACACCCCCTCGACCCTCAGCATCACCCACCCAGCTCACCTGCACCCCCTCCGCCCTCAGCATCACCCACCCAGCTCACCTGCACCCCTCCGCCCTCAGCATCACCCACCCAGCTCACCTGCACCCCCTCCACCCTCAGCATCACCCACCCAGCTCACCTGCACCCCTTCCGCCCTCAGCATCACCCACCCACATGGGGCAGGATGCAGACCCAGGTGCTCACCTGCACACCCTCCGCCCTTAGCATCACCCACCCAGCTCACCTGCACCCCCTCTGCCCTCAGCATCAATCCAGTTCACCTGCACCCCCTCTGCCCACACGAACGCCCACCCAGTTCACCTGCACCACATTCTCCTCCGCCCATAGCCGGGCTTCAAGGAGGCCCCTCCCAGGTACAACTAGAAGCCATCCTCACACACTTTCTCAGCCTGATGTGAGGCCACAAGGAGCCTCAGAGGACATCCTGTTCACACATGGGGAAATGGTGTGTGCCCAAGTCCTGTGAGCTCTCCCCACTGGGACCGGCTGCCCCTTGGGCATCACGCGAGAGTCACCGAGACGTACACTTCCAAACAACATGTAGCATTTGCAGTACTTTACAAATGGGGTCACAGAGAGAAGCACAGCCTCTCTGATCAGCTCACCAGGTGACATGTGAAACGAGTACGTGGAGCCGCCACAGTCTGCCGGGCTGGGTCTGCATCCTGCCCCATGTGGGCCTTCCCTCTGCCAGCTGCAGTCCTTGCACAGACCGTGGGGCCAAAAGGAGCAGCTGCCACCCGCCCGCCCAAGAAGGAAGTGTGTGGTCTCCCCTCAAACCGTCCTGCCATTTTCTGCAGGAAGCACCTGCCATGCTCTAACAGGTACTTGGGCACTCAAGAGCCTGTGACCATGCTTCCGTGGTCCCTAACTTGCAGGAAGTCTCAAAAGACAAGGTGTTGTCATCCCTGGCTGTTTGCTTATCAGTCTACATGGGAAGTAAGCTCAGCAAAACGAACTGCGTGCAGCTCCTGGAGCGGGGCCGTCAGCCTCCTGTGCTTGCTTCCTGTGGTCTGGCTGTCTCATGCCTGGCAGCTGGGAAAGGCTCTGAACCCTGCACTTCGTCTTCGCCAAGTATTCCTTTGTGTGGAAACTAGGTCTTTACCATGCAGGTGCGGGGACGTGTGGGGTCCGTGTGCGTGCAGCACAGCGCTCCCGCGGGGTGCAGCCAGCCGGGGATGTGCGGGGTCCGTGTGCATGCGGCACAGTGCTCCCGCGGGGTGCAACCGGCCAGAGACGTGCGGGGTCCGTGTACTTGCGGCACAGCGCTCCCGCGGGGTGCAGCCAGGAGGGGACGTGCGGGGTCCGTGTGCGTGCGGCATAGCGCTCCCGCGGGGTGCAGCCAGGCGGGGGACGTGCGGGGTCCGTGTGCGTGCGGCACAGCGCTCCCGCGGGGTGCAGCCAGGCGGGGACGTGCGGGGTCCGTGTGCGTGCGGCATAGCGCTCCCGCGGGGTGCAGCCAGGCGGGGGACGTGCGGGGTCCGTGTGCGTGCGGCACAGCGCTCCCGCGGGGTGCAGCCAGGCGGGGACGTGCGGGGTCCGTGTGCGTGCGGCACAGCGCTCCCGCGGGGTGCAGCCAGGCGGGGACGTGCGGGGTCCGTGTGCGTGCGGCACAGTGCTCCCGCGGGGTGCAGCCGGCCAGGGACGTGCGGGGTCCGTGTGCGTGCGGCACAGTGCTCCCGCGGGGTGCAGCCGGCCAGGGACGTGCGGGGTCCGTGTGCGTGCGGGGCCAGGCTGCGGGGAGCAGGCAGGCGGAGACGTGCAGAGTGCAGGCAGGCGGAGCAGACAGACACAGCCAAGCCATCCCTCCTGTGCAGCCTGACGAATGTCAAGCGGCAAATCCCAGTCACGACACAACAGACCCCTATGCAGAGGAGGCGAACTCTGGAGAAGGAATGTTCCCTAGGCCAGCCGTAGGCCAGCGGGTGACAGTGCTGCTCCAGGGCTCCCTGCAGCTGCCCTCCTCGCAGCTTCCTTCCTCACAGACGCTGCTGTGGACGGTGGCCGTGCGCCCTGCCTCCCCGCTCCCTCCCTGGCTCGGGACGGCCACGCGCCCACCCCCTGCGAAGGAGGCACAGACTGAGGGCGGGGGCCGCCTCGTTTCCGACCCCCGGGGCACCGGCAAGAGGGAACTGGGAAAGTCCACCCACTTGGGACTGACGGCGAACAGCGCCTCAAGAGACAAACACATCCCTGTGAGTCAGGTTCCCCACTGACTGCAGCTGAACGTAATCCTCACCAACTCAATTTCAACATACTTTTACATGTAATGCAGTCGCCCATCTGCCCCTCATGACAGGACTGCGAGGGCTGGACAGGTGGTTCGCATTCCAGCCCCCTGCCGGGCCTCCCCTCCCTCCCACCTGACCCACCTCCAAATCCTCCAGCCCTTCCACCATGCCCCTGCCCCCCCGCCAGAACTGTGGCCACCATGGCTTCCAGCCCGATCGCAGCCTCATCCCACTGACCGGTCCCCTCCCCAGCACTCAGCACATCCCAGCCGTCGCTCACCCTGCTCTCCCTTGTCTGGTGGTGCCCCCCGGGTCTGACCCCCGACCATCCATCCTGCTTCCTCTCTGGCCTCTCGCTCCCGCTGGACCTCCTTCTGCATCCCTGGCCGGCCTCATGGCTGCGCCATGCTCCTCAGAGCTGCCCGCACCGGCCTAGGCCCCTCACCCGGCCATGCACTCCTCGAGAGCACAGACTGTGACTTCTCAGTCCTTAGACCCCACCACCCAGACCACAGACTGTCGGAGTGGGGCATGCTCTCCATCCCGCTGATGAGCAGACCAAGGCTCAGACAGACAGACGCGCCAGGGGCAGTGGAGCAGGGCTCGGCAGACTTGCCGGCGGCCCAGGTGGTAGTACCTACTTTCAGCTCGGGGCCCCAGGGCCGCCTCAGCGGATGGAGCTTCCTCCCAAGATGCACAACCGCCTGCCCACCAGAGCTGTCCACTCCTGCGACGTCAGGGCCCACGGGTGCTGGCGGGACAGCATGGGACGAAAATGAGAATGCCCCAAACAAGGGGCAACGAGGTCAGAAGATGAGAAAAACTTTATTTTTAATACAAATCTGAGTTACAAACACCCTTTGGTCTAGCGCCCTGGGTCTGTCAGACGTACTCCGTCCTCAGAATAAAGGAACCAGGGCATCGTGCTGGCTTGGTCACTAGAACGTGTACCCCTCCATCTCAAGGCTGAGCTCCACGTTGGGCGTGGAGATTATAAATCACTAAACTTTAAGACTAAAGGAACGGACAGACGGTGTGTGCCCCACCCCCGAGGCACCGGCGGGGTCACGAGTGTGCTCAACAAGACTGAGTCATGCAGCTGCTTCTGGTCAAAACCCCTAGGAGAGCGGCTTTCAAACACCCGGCAGAACTGTGCACGAACACAGAGGTGCCCCCTTGGCTCTCGGTGTCCTCAGGGTGTGGATGCCCCTGAGAACATGAGGACCTCACGGGAGTGCATGTGGACAGGTGTGACCATGTCACTGACCGCGGGGTCTGGCTGTAGACCCTGCTGTGGCTGTCGAGCACACGGTGGGCAGGGCAGCAGGGGCCTGCAGGGGTGGGGCTCTGTGGGCATCTGCTTCTGGAACAAGGCGGCTGTGGCTTGCAGGGATCTTGACGGAGCCTGTGCTCTGGGGAGCAGAAGGTCCCGTGGGTGTCAGGAAGTGCAGACCTCACCTCTTTGTAGGCGAGAGAACCAGCCCTCACTGGCTGGGCCCTGACATGTGCACCTGTCAGCCTGACTTCAGGACCCCGTGGCCTGCCCTCTCCCATGAGGAAGGCAGGAGCCCCAGCACCGGCCCAGCACACAGCCCCGGCATGGACGGTCAGCAAGAGAATGCTGCTCAACACAACCCAGCACGAAGATGCCGTGGTGTTTCACTGCCTCGATATTCAAACAAAAAGACCCATTATCTCTACAGTGAGACTGGGAATTAGCAAGAGTTGTTGAAATGCCACAAACCTAGAATAAAATCGAATTGGTTAAAGTCTCCTTGGGGAGATGTCGGGAGCACAGGCTTTGAGAACTAAGCGCGTACAAATGTCTGTGAACGCATTGGTGGGGCGGGGGGCGGGTGCTTCACCTTAGTGGAGGGGGGGCACATGCAGGCAACACAGGGGTCATCATCAGGCTTGAATACGACTCCATACATGGAAGCCCCCGGAAAGCAGGGACCACCACCGTTGGAAAGAGATCATTGCTACTTTGGTTCAGAACGTCCATCCAGCTGACCTGCCGTGGAAAACGGCTGTGCACGAGGAACAGACGCGGGTCCCCCCACCTGTGACTTACCTGAGTTATCTCTGGCTACAAGACCCTTAGAGAAATCCCCCGGGGTCGGGGAGGCCCTGCTGTCCCACTTCACCATGTCCAGACTGCTGCAATACTCCCACCGCTTCTGCTGGAGCTCCTGCAGCCAGTAGGTCATGAGCTGACGATTAGGAGCCTGCAAAGACGGAAGCGGAGAGAGCGTTACGGCCACACCGCGGGACGGGCGGACGCGCCCTGCCCCGTGGACGGTGCTGGTAGGAAGCACAGGTCAAAGACTTCACCATCGGGACAGGCAGCCACTGCTCATGCAAGCGGGCGGAGCAAACAGCAAGGACAGCGGGAATTCAGCCCCGGTGAGAAACCCTCCTGCCTGTGGGGCCTGGAATTCCAGGACCACAGAACACCGTCCGCAGATGGTTTCAGGACGGCTGATGTTCTCGCTGACCCTGCACGCGGGGCATGCACAACGTCCGTCTAGAGAGCTCACACCTCGCTCAGGCAGGGGTGGAGTCCGGGCCTCGCCATGTCGAATAACCGTATTTCCACCTGTTAGCCTCTGGGAGGGCGCCAAAGGACACGGCAGGCTGGAAACCAGAGGGCGTGTCGGATGGGTAAAACTTTTTAAAATTGACACCAAGTGCCGGGAAGGGTGCTGGGCAGCAGGCCCTGTCGAGAACCTCTCCCAGTGCCCCCACATGGCAGGCACACGACAGATCTGCTTGAACGGGAATCCTCGGTTTAAAGGGGAAAATCTGGCCGGGCAACAGTTAGCAACCTTGTGATCCTCTCTCACTAAATTCCCCAGGCAAAAACAAACATTAAAGTCACATGCTTTCAATGTCTGACCTGTTATTCATGTTACAGAAATCTGGTCAATACAGCAGGGAAAACCGCCTCGAGGCAATGATTAACTGGGGCTCCTTCCCCTTTTAAAAATCTGGAAAGCACTGAAGGCATGTCGATGTCGATCCTGAGCAGACCTCGCCCCGACCTGATTAGATCACAATCACTAACGAGGCTCTCGGTCGCCCCGGGTTCAATCTGGGTTCAACACAGAAAGTCCCTCCAGATCTGCCCAGCACAGCCTCCACTGGACACACGAGGCCACAGAGCACGGGAAATGCAGCGGGCGCCACACGACAGAATACTCTGGATACATCACATTATCTCACCTACACTTGAAAACTTAAAGCATGGGGGCGCCTGGGTGGCTCAGTCGTTAAGCATCTGCCTTCGGCTCAGGTCATGATCCCAGGGTCCTGGGATCGAGCCCCACATCGGGCTCCCTGCTCAACAGGGAGCCTGCTTCTCCCTCCGGCCTGCCGCTCCCCCTGCTGGTGCTCACGTTCTCTCTCTGACAAATAAAATCTTAAAAGAAAAAAAGAAAACTTAAAGCACGTATATCATGGTTCATACCATGTGTGTCTCAACTGTGCTACTCTGGACTGTGATGGTAAATGCAGACCATTTTGGGAGCCAAGGCTGGTAGGAAGGCCACCGGGTGGGAAGCAGCCTTGGGGATTGACGTGGAGGCCAAGGGCATCAGGCAGCCTCCACTTCTCCCCTCCCACAGGACTATAGGACTCAAGGTGACTTCTTTGTCCTTTAACCATGGAGATGCCAACGCTCTTTAGGGACCAACGACGAGTCCGGCTAGTCTGGCTGATGGCTCACAGTTTCAATACCTCCTCTGCCCTTCTCCAATGGGGCAAGTAGGACCCTCAAGCGATGTGACATCACAGAACATCATCTCCATGAGCCCATCACCAGGAGTGCCCTTCACTGAGCCCCAGCCCAGCTGAAGCCTATCACCACCGCACCGTATCTGCCCGGCACCTGCCAGCCAGAGGGATGGGCAGCAGGACTGGGAGACAGGATCTGCCCCCTACCCCCAATTTACAATGCTCTAATCCCAAATTCTGGAGAGCCAGATGGGCATTCTAATCATGGTGGAAGGCGCAGAGCCAAGGCTCAGCTCAGCAGGTGCCTGTGGGAGCCAAGGGTCCAGCAAGAGGCCAGGTACCAGTATCTGCCGTCAGAAGACTTGCGAGGGCCATACCCTAGGTCTCCCAGAACACTGTCTCCCCAACTCCTATACATCCTTCAAAGCCCAATGCAAATGTTACCTCCAGAAGAGATTTCCACGACCTGAGCCTGCATGTTCTCTCTATCCTCTGAACGGGATGACACTGCATACCCCAGGTCAGCTTCCCACAGAGGGCAGCACACGCCTCATGTGCCCCTCATTAGCCTGAGTTCCCTGAAGGCAGAGGTCAGACCTGCTGCTCTCAACGCAGTCCAAGATGCCTGACACACTCAGATATCCGACTCTCCCCTCGTGTCTAGCTGCTCCCACTGCCCCAAGGCTGCTAATCCCAGTCCCAACACGAGCCACACAGAACATCTTGGAAAGCTATTCTGGTGGTCCCTACCCAGCCACACGAGCTGTGGGCCAGGGAACAGACTTGCACTGGGCGGGCATGGTCCTGATCTGAGACATCTGCTGCATTTAGGTGCCATGTCAGGTCAGGTCAGAGAATGAAAACAGGCCACCCACATCCAGCCGGACGTGAACTTGAGTCCTCAGTGGCTGAGAAGAACCACACGGTGCCCCAGCTGCTCCCACAGACTCAGTCCCCAGGCCTCCACCGGCCCCAAACCCAGAAGCCCACACTTGGGGAGAAGGGCCCCAGCCCCTGCCCCTTCCCCTGGACACTACCCCAAGCCTGGCTCTCTCCCTGGGGCGCAGAAAAGTCCTATAATAAGGTCATCTGGCCACAAGTGAGTTCATTCAGGGCCCACTCCCAGCAGGTGGGCGTGTTCCTGGGGGAGGGGCTGGTATAGCGGCCCAGCAGCATCATGGGCGTCGGGCGCCGTCCCCACATTCCCGCCATGCGACCCCCTGGGCCAAGCTCTGCACCCCGGGTTCCCCGGCCCTGTGGGAAGAAACCTCCACCCACCGAACCTCAGCACACGGAAGAAGCCGCACAAAGCTCATCCCCTTTGACCCAACGTCAGTCCTGAGCATCTATCTGAAGTAATCCAAAAGAAGGAAAAGGGAAAAATGCCACATACACAAAAACGTTTGTTCATTTGCTCGGCAAATATTTACCAAGCGCCTAACTTAGGCCAAGTGCCGCCATCCACACCGGGGACACAGAACTGGGTGCGACTGGGTTGATTCTTGCCTCAGCCACACCCAGTGAGCAAAGGGTTTCCTTTCCAACAGCAATAGACAGCTAGAAAAACACGTTCCTAATTTCAACCAAAATACAAAATGCCTGGCCTAAGAAACCCTCGTACATTACAGAAACTTTCCAAAAATCCAGTCAACATTCTAAAGTAAAACTCACCTAAATTTCAACCTTCAAGAGTTCTGGACAAAACAAAGGAGGCGTGGGGCTCTGGCCTTCCAAGCAGGGAGGCCATGAGGAAGGCGCAACTGGCCCGGTGTGCGTCCGGGACTCCAGCGGGGAGCTGAGCAGGTATCGAATGCAGCATCCCAAACAAGATCAGAAGGAGAAGTAGTCATTATTAAACAATGGCCTTAGGACAACCGGTTAGAAATTTGCAAATAAAATGAATTCAAATTTGATTCCAGATTTGAATGGCCATAAAAGTCGTTTAAAGCTCCCAAAGAAAATGCCTACGTAATTAAGTTTCTGTCTCTTTCTGCATCCCACAACAGCCACGTAGAATTCCGCGCTTTTCAAAGGTGCGCACAGCGGGTCTGACTCTGGACTTTAAACCCACTGAGTGGCAGGCGCAGTCCACACAGAAGCTTCCAGCAGAGATATGAGCTCCAGCACCGCTGGCGGCCACCACCAGGGCTGCGTGCACCTGGGAAGGCCAAGCGCTCTTCCGAGGCTGAGCCCCAGACTGAAGGCCAGAGGGACTGACCTTCGAGGGCTGCTTCCCGCACGCGGCCCCGGGAGCCGGCTCCGGGCAGGAGGTGTGGGTTTCACAGGGCTGATTATTCTCCCCAGAAACAAAGGGGAGGTTGCTGCTGCAACAATCCTATTCTCTTGGAACGGAAAGACCTTTCTAATCCCAAAAAGCAAGGCAGTAGAGAAAATGTCTGTCTGTCCAAAAACTCCACCACACCACCCAGAATTAAACGACAAATGACAAACGGAGACGGAGAGCAAACAACCTGCAGGGGGCGGAGGTGCATGCAGCCAGCACTCGTCCACGCCGCGAGGATCCCTGCCTGCCTGGGAGCTCCCGTTCACCTTCGCTAACAAATACCACAACATATTGTAGACTTTTACTTCAAATAATAGTAACAACCCACGTTTACTGTGCAAACTCTGCAAAACGCAGAAAAAAAGAGAAACTGACCGCAACCCTGTCACCAGACATGACGTCATGCACACTTCGCTGGGAGTCCTTCCAAACATTCTTCTGTCCCCAGACACCCATCCCGCTTTCCTTCACACAACCGAACACAACACACCGGCTGTGATGTGTCCACACGCTTGCAACAGCGCCAGGCATCGTCAGGGGCGCCATCACCACATGCCGGACAGTGGACTGAACGCGGGGCACACGCGGTCACTGGAAGCGCACAACTGCCAGACAGCAGTACCCACGTGCCCCCGGGGTTAGGCACCAGGGCTGGGAGCCGGACATCTGGGCTCACGCCCCGCGTGCCATGAGCGGGGGTTACAATGCCCCCCAGGAAGGCGTGAGCAACAACAGTAACGCACTTGCAGCCGCGGCTCTGAGGGTTAAGTCAGCTCATCAGGGCGCTTCCTCCCTGGGCATGGTGATCCGCGTCTCCACCATCACCTGAGACCTCACAGTCGGTGCTGGCTCCGTGGAGATTCAGACGGGGGTCTGGGTTCCTTGCTGTCACACAGAGGAGGAGGGAGGAGCGCACGCCCGTCTTCCCAGCATCCCAGCAGGACTCAAGCTCCGCACGGTTTTCCCTGAATGCTGGGAGGCTGACCGTGAGCCTCTGTGGGTGTGCGGGGTCCTCGGCGAGGACAGCTGGTCTCCCCGCCGGCGCCGGCGGCCCTCAGGACACACAGCAGGGTGAGCACCGCTGCACCGGGTCAGGGAGAATGCTGCCACGGGTCCACAGGGGCCCCACGATCCCGCGCTGAAGACATTTCTCACAGACAGACTGCAGGGAGACCGCGCTCCAGCCCGAAGGAGTCACCAGCCATCAAGGCAAGGACCCCGTCAGTCTCTCCACTCGCGCTCCCTGGCTTTCTCCTGGCACATCCACCTCGGGCCCCACAGCAGCGAGCTGACGGGCCTGTCGACCTCGGCGTCCCCCTCCAGACCCAGCGAAGTCACGTGCGCCCCATGCTTCCAGACTCCCTGACGGCGTCCACAAGCCATGCGACCCGCATGCTAACCGGGCCCACGCTGCGCCTGCCCCTCCCACGCGCGCATGCACACACACACGGAAGCCGGCTCAGCTTCCACAGCCCCTGCTGCACCAGCAACCACCTGCAAACTCCTACTTGTTGCCCAGTCCAAACACCCCCCAACCCAATCCTGCAGTGTGAGGACAGCACTCCAGTTGTCCAGACTCTGGGCTCCTCCCCAGAGGACCGCCCCCCCCATCTCTACGAAGAACAGCATGACCACCATTCACAGCAGGGCTACAGAAAGGAGGGTACACACGGGGGGGCGGGGGGCTCTGTGCACACACCTCACTCGGCGTGTTGCTTAAGAGGACCCAATGGCTGCTCATGGGGAAGGAATTTTGTTTCTTAAATCTGAAGGAGGACATCTGGATTCCCAAGACACATCTAAGCAATAAAAGCACAAGAATATCGTAAGCAGCCTGACGATACAACACTGATGAAAAACAGACCACAAGCCAGATCTGATAAATAACTTTAGGTTCCAAATTTTCTTTTGAATGTTTCAAAATCACGAGCCTGGGAAGAATCTCATGAGATCTGGCCCCGAACCAACGAAACAGACGGGAAGTCCTGTGTCTGAGCCAGCGGCAGACGCCGGGAAGGGAACCCGGGCAGGATCTCCAGGCCCGGCAGAGTGGGGAGCATCTGCACGGCCCTCCGTTCCTCCAGCAAGTGCCACGAACTCTTACCTCTTCTCTTTTCAAACTATCTTAAAATCGGCATTTTCATATTATCTATCAAAATAGTTACACAATTGTAATCTCAATCCTTTCCAAAGGCTGAGCAAGAACCCAGACCCCAGGGGAGGTGCCCCGCCTGCCACCCACTCGGGAGGCGGAAGTCAGCTGGGGACTCCCGTTTATCACTCAAGCACCTTCTTTTCAAAAGCAAATACGCTGACACAACTCACCTGTCCTGACACCTTCCCGGTGTTAACGGGTGTCCCAGAGACCGGCAAGCAAAGGTGATGATGGGGAGAAGGGGACCCAGACACAGAACAAGGTGAAGCACGCTCGCAGGAAAGGGGTCTCAAAGACAAGGGCTGTGGGGGGCTGGGCCAGGTGACAGACTCGGGCCACTCTGGCTCTGCTCTCCCTGCAGGAAGCCCGGTGACACAATGGGGGCATGTGGCCCCCAGTGGACCCGGCTGCATTCCCGTGGCTCCCTATCAGCCCTGCTGTTGCACAGTTGGGGAGAGCCAGGGCCTGTGAGCTCAGGGGAATTAAAAGCTGCAGCAGCCGCGGGACGGTCCGCACCCCAGCCCCCCCGCCATGACGGTTCCCACACACTGCACGACGCTGCCCTGCTCCCGCGGGACGTGCTTTACTCAGACGCGAGACACAGGAAGGACTTCGTATGAAGGTTTAGGAACTGGGGTCCCAGGCTCCACGAGCCAGAGACCTGGGGGGCAGGGGAGTGTGGCCGCAGAGATCCACTGCCCTTCAAGCGAGTCTGCGGGGTGTCTGGGAGGCACCTGGTCTCCAACTGCCTCTCGGGCCAAGCTGGCATCTCAGGAATGGGTTGGGTGGCTCCTCGGCGTCATTCCGTAATTCACCCCTGGTTGGGTGAAATCTGGGGGCCCTCCAAGTCCTGACCAGCTATGCGGGGGTGGCCATGATGACGCTCTCCTGGAAATACCCCCAGGATGCCCACCAATGCCCCTGGAGGAGCACCAGCACGCCGTGCTGCCCAGGGACCGAGCGGCCGGCGCAGGAGACGCAAACCTCAGGGCCTCGGGGAATTGGGGAGAGGGTGACAGGCCCCAAACCAGTGCTATAGAAACTCAGAATGCAAAGCAGATACACAGAAACCACAGAGCGTTGGCCCAAGGATAAGGGGCTTGTGCCTCACGGGCATCCGCCCACGCGGCTGAGCTATTTCCAGTCCACACAGAAGGCCGTCACCGAATGGGCCCCTCTGTGCTCACCGCGGAGGGAGCAGTCGCTCACAGTCCAGGGCAGCAGTGGTTCCCAGACACAGGCGCGCACACCTGCCACCGGAGCGTCAGGGGTGATAAGCGTGCTGCTCCCCAGGGCGCACCCCGCCTACCGACCGCATCAGGGTCACTGGGGCGAACCCGCCGTGTGCATTCTCCACGGGCTTTTCTCCTATAGCTGAGAACCATGGTTCTGAACAGCACGCTTCCTCCGAATGGCAGCCAGCCGCGAGCACTCTGTCAGCACGTCGCCCGGGACAGGAAGTGTGTGGGTGCGGTGCGAACCCGGACGCCAGGCGAGCGGGCACGGCTCACGGGACACCCCAGCTGCCAGGGGCCTCTCCCCCTCTGGCACACGCTGCCCAAGAGAAGGCTCCCGACAGGATGCGCACTTCCCGCTAAGCCAACCCCTCCTGGAAGCAGACCGTCTACACCGCTCACGTCTAATCCCACGCGACTTGCCATCTTGAAGCTACACTGCAGCACAAAACGGGCAAATGCCCATTTTAGGTGCCTGTCCACCACTGACCCTGCGTGAGCCAAACTGCCTACCCACGGCCTAGAGCGGGAACACAAAGCAAACATCACCGAGCTGCTGGGTGAACAGGACACACGGTTCACGTATCCACCACCACCCCACTGAAGGCCTGTTCCCTCGTGCTGGCACCCCGGGTCACGGCCCCTTCAGTTCCAACTCAGGGATAGTGACCCTTGGAGCAAAAGCGTGTAAGGACTCCCTCCAAGTCACTGAGCCGCTTAATGACAACGCCCCAGTCACAGCCCGGAACAGGCTGGGCAAGCTCCCCAAGGCCAGAGGCAACGGCTGACTCCTGCCAGGTGCCCGCCAGGGCCTCACGCCACAGAACTGGCCAGGCGAAGGGCTGACTGGCTGCATCGCGCCCAGGACAGTCAGGCCAGCCTGTCTGCCAGCAGTCTTCCCTGGACATCACAGAGCTGGAGGGGAAACGAAATAATCCCTCTAATCCAATATCTACATCTCCGATGGCAGGGCCTGCCCACCCTGTCCACCGCCAGGCCTGCCACCCGACACTCAGACAGGTTCTCGTCTGAGGGGCACACTGCACGAGGAATGCGCTCCTTCCCGGAGGCTGGCCCCGGGGAACGGTCCCAAGGATGCAGCTCGGGACCCCTCCCCACCAGGGTCCAGTTCCCCCACGCAGTCAACCTGAGAAAGGTCAGCGAATGAAGACACAGACTCCCGTCTGACCGGCGACACGTCCGCGGACGCACGAGGCTCTCAGTCTTTGAGCAGCTACAGTTCCACCCGAACGGGACTGCTCCCCAGCCCACCTTCTCCAGGGAGCACTTCGGACAATAACTAAGCAGGCCTCTCCAATTCTGCAATGATCACACCAACCACAGCCTTCTGGCCCCGGGCCGCATCCAAATCAGTCCTTTACATACAGGTCTCCCTCCTCGTCATCACTGCCGAAAGATGTCACACCTCCCCCAGGGTCAGGACACGGGCGGGCCTTGGATATTCACACCCGCACTGACGGCGACAGACAAATACGATTTCCTGCAAAGGTTCTCCAAAGCCATCAGGTGCTGAGGTATTTTTAAAGTCTTCGTACTGCAGTTTCTTAAGCAAATAGGAAAATTACTGCTGTATCTGCAGAAAAAGCGTAATGCTTACACGGCAGCAGGTGCTAATGGATAAACAGACACCGGGAACCTCCTCTGTGCAACAGGAGCATTCGCTCAGCCGGCCAGGGTGCCCTGAGCGCTGACTACCTGCCTGACCTTCCCTTACGCGCCCGGGACACAGTGCTGAGCTGCAGACAATCTCTGTCCTCGGGCTGTGTGTGCCCCAGCTGGACACAGCTGGACACAGCACCGGCCGCTCACATACCTGGACAGGACTGGACCGACTTCAGGGGGCAACCTGTGTATGCGGGGTTTCCTGAGCGGCCTGGTGGCGCCCAGAGCGTCGGAGGGTGTGCAGCAGGGGGCTGGTTAGGAGCCCCGCGGCTCCCTAATTCCCGAACCCATACCGCGCTCACTCTGGGACAGCAACCAAGCTCGGCGGAGGCCCACACCCGACAGGAAGTAGGCCAACACCACCCACTCCAGTGTCATTCAGACCCGACTGCATCAGTCTCTAAGAGAAATGACAGTTGCTAATCCAAGCCCCTCCTGAATCAGAGAGTCATTTCTAGAATAACGGGGTCTTTTCCATTCTTGGAGGGAAGGTTATGGTCTGACTTCTGACCACACGGCAAGGCTGTACCCCAGTGGCTGATGGGTAAAGGCACCTGAACAAGGATACCTGTCTAGCCCTCAGGAGCCTCAGGGAAGTGGCAGGTGGTGTTTACACCTCAACCCCAAATGTGTGTGGCCCCCCCCATTTCTTAAGAAACAGTTGCCTCCAAAGGGGAAGGAAGTTGGCAACGTGCATTTGAGCAGAGCGGGTGGAAGAGACAAGCGTTTGGTGAAGGTGGTCACAAGGAATGCTCTGGGATGGGCAGTCCACCCCACAGGGCAGGCCCCAGTCACACAAGCCCCCCCCCCGGGCGGCCTCCCAGACCCCGCTTCTCCCCGAAACCATGGTGCCTAAGAAGCAAGAGGCCACAGTATCTTCACCTTTGTGTTTGTTTCCTTTGAAACCTTTCTACCAGGCTGCAGGCTGTCACATACATACGCCAACCCTTCACACGCAGGCTGCACAGTCCTCCAGGCGGTTAGATGCGAGTACTGGGGGTGACCTACCCACCCATTTGGAAGAGAGGAAAAAAACCCTCACCCCCACTGAAAACTCTGCTGATCCTGCACTCTGGCCCCAAAGGCCTTCCCCTCCAAAGGCTGTGCCCCCTTCTCCCTGGCTGCCCCCCTGAACTCCCAGAGCCCCCCACGCGACCAGCACTCCCACCTACGCACCTCTGCTCCCACCAGGCCCCCTCCCCCTGTGGTCAACACCAACCCAACCTTCACATCTCGGCAAGTCTCTCCCCGCCCTCCCCTGTGAACTAGATGAGGTCCTGTCACATATGCTCACACCTCGTTCCTCCCACACTGCATGGCGCCCACTGCTGTGACCGTCTGTCTCCCCACGTCACCGAAAGCCCCGCCAGGCAGGAACTGGCTCATGTCGTTGGGCCTGCACACCCAGTGCCTAAGCGCAGGGTGAGAGGGGCCCCAGGCCCCCCGAAACATGCGAGTCCCTGAACCACACTCCGGGGCCATATCCAGCCCATCACCTGCGGATGCGCCTATACGCCAGGAATGGTTTTTATGCTTTTAAATGGTTGAGAAAAAAAATTGAAAGAACAGTATTTTGTGACATGTGAAAATCACATGAAATTCAAGTTTCGTAGTCCATAAGTAAAAATTACAGAAACACTGTTAACGCTTTTATGGCTGTTTCTGGACCATGACAGCAGAGGAGTCAGACGGTGTGGTGGCAAGACCTAAAATATTTTCCACGCGGCCCTGGACTTAAAACACTCACCCACAGCTACACCAGTGTCCTGGGTGTCCAGCCAGGGGCGTGAAACACCAGAGCCCGAAAATCAGGACCGACTGTGCTCTGGGTGGGCCGCACCCTCTCTGCATAGCTGATGCCTGTTGTATTCAGTGGGTGCTCACAGCATGCCACAAGGGGAGAGCGTCACTGGATACAATGGGAGATCTGGCTCACCCTCCCAGAGGGCCAAAACCCTCCCCAAACCAGCGCTTACTGGGCGACCACCCTGTGTGCTCTCACTGCACACATACCCACTGGGGCGCCTCCTCTGCATGGGTACCGCTCAGGAGGTCAGGATGCAAACTTCAGGAGCGGGGTGCAGACCACACCATAAGGAGCACTGGGCCAGGCAGCAGGACTGGGCAAACCACTGAGGTACCGCACGTAGGACACCACACCTGCCTTTAAGGAGTGTCCTAGCTGGGCCGCCCTGACAAACCCCTGAAAAGCGAAGTCTGGACCAAAGATCTAAGTAACACTTTGAGACCCCTGAGTGGATGCCCTCGGGCAGGACAGCTTAGTGGCGCCAGGAAGGCAGAGTTCCCCACCTCTCTTCTGTGTGGGACACACAATGATTACCCAGGCTGACAAATGTTTGTCACTAAGCTGCGAGTGGTTTCAACACCAGAGAATGTGCATCCTTCCCAGGAAAGTGGGTTCATGACTGGGTAGTTACGTGTGACTCAGAAACTGACCCCTTGTCCATTTGAGCACCAAACGGCCCCAAGAAAGGGGTGGAGGGCGGGGAATTGGTCCTTGACAGGCTGACGCTGCCCCTTGTTCCAGGGCCTGCAGAGGCCCGGCAGAGGAGGCTAGTTCCTGCTCACACTTTATCCCCCCATCAGTCACACGCTGGCCTCCCTCCAGAACTGTCCCCTGCTCCTCACAGCCCCGGAAAGCCCGGTGAGCAGCACGCTCTCCTCACCGGCCCCAGCACCACTGGCCTCTCTGCCTGATCGCCGTAGCAACTTCCAAATGTAAAATGCCCCTGCTGCTTTCTCACAACGTGAGGAGGACAGAAATCAAATGCAGTAAAGGGAAAAGCACTACACCTTATCTCATCCCAAAGCACTGACGTCCTAACACAATTACACACTCTGCATCTCAGACCCTCACTATTCCCGGAGTGTTGACTTTCAGAAAGGGTCTCAATCTAGCTTCCCAATCTCCGGCAAATCCCAGCCCCTCTCTGGCCTCTGTTCCCTCATCCGTAAAACAAGGCGCTGGACCAGATCCCCGAGTTCAGCAACAGAGAAGCTTAGCAAGAAATTCCAGTATCAGCTTTCATTAAGACTCAAGCAGTAAAACATTTCGAAAAAGCCCAACGAAACCACAGCTTTGCCAGGGAGGGCTGAAAAGACGCTTTAAAACAAGAAACACATGATAATGCAATAAGCAAATTGCTGATTTTTCTTTTCTAAGTCATCTGTCCAGGAAAATGGTATCTGTAAAATGATATGCAACCAGCTCAAGCCTGAGCAGGGCTTTGTCCTCAGTAGCCTAAGATCCTCCCTGCAGATCAGGGGCTCTCCCCTAGCCGAAGATGCTTACAGGCCCTGACAGGTGACAAGGAAGATAAATGACTTCTCCCCACCTTACCACCACGGAAGTTTTACTCCCACAGCTCAAAAGGAATTCCCTACACCATCCTTCTCAAAGCGTGCCCCTACTCCGGAAGCCCAAGTCTCCACAACTCCCTTCTTTTGAGAAGCCTTGCCTGTGTTCCCGTTCCCACTGTTTCTGTAAAGCAGACCCTTACCGACTAGTCAACCTTCCATATTCCTCAGTCAGGAATCCACATGAAAACGGATTTCCTTTTTTAAAAATATTCTGAACATACAACAAGATGGACGGAACGCTATAAAGCGCCCTGGGGCACCCACCACCCAGTCCTGGAAATAAACACTTGCAAACACACTGGACGCCTGCCTCATCTTCCTATGCGGCAAGTCCATCCCAAATCCAGGGCTCATCCCCCCGCCGCTCTGCACTCACCACACGGCACAGACAGCCGCGTGAGCTTCATAGCCTTTCCATCAACGGTGCCGTCCGCCTGCAATCACTCTGTACCGTCTTCGTGCCCCGTTTTATGTGAGCTAATGTTTCAGCTGTCAACTCTTCATGCTCACCACTGTATAAACGTTCCGTTACGTGAATATGCCACACACTCGGCCAAAGACGCTACTCGTCATTTCGTACGGCTGCCATGCAGGGCCAGACGTTCCCACCACATTTCCAGAATGCTCACAACCCCCTAAGGAGGAAGGTGAGCGTCCCACTGGACCAGAGGGGGCTGGGACACACAGGGGGCACACACTGCCCAACACACGTGCATGGCAGACCCACACGAGTTCAGGCCACTCGGCTCTACGGCCACCGTCTTCACCTGAACCTCCAAGCCCCATGGAGGGACGAACCTCCATTACTCACATTTCTCTCAATGAGAAAATGGACAGAGGGCTCCAAAGTCAGCTGAGAAAACCTGAAACAGGATGCTCCATTTTCTTTGTTAACAAACAATTCCACAGGAAATCCATCTGACACAGATTGCCCGCATGCACAGTGAGGACAAGCCCTTCTCTGGCAGAAGTCCCTGTGCGCTCCCTGGAGTCATTCCCAAGTTTATACAAACGGTTTCCAAGTCAGCCGGAGTTGTACTGCAACCCTGCTTGGCTTCCCCTGCAGAAGCAGGCTGTCTGCACCCACTCAGATGGCGTGGAGGGGCCGGAAAGAACCCAGGAATCAAAGTCTGCCTGAATGGCAGCAGCTGAGCTGACATGGCTCTGAGATGACCTCGGGCAGCAGCCCCAGCTGCTGCGTGCTCTGGAGGCCCGGGAACAGTCCTGGGCTTGAACGGCCAAGGGAAGCAGGCACAGCCCACTCTGCTCTGCACTTGGCCTGGGAGAGCGCTCAAACAGGCCAGCCCAGCCCTGCTGCCCCGGAGAAAGCCCAGCCTGAGGACTGAGGGTGGGGGCTCAGAGCCCCCAGGCAGGGAGCCAGGCCAAGAGAGAGGTGTGAGTTCCTGCATGAGGGCCCCGAGGGCCCTGGGGAGAGGAGGGGACCCCCCCAGGCCAGGGGAGGCCTCCGGGCACCAGCACCAGGACTCTCCACCGATCTTCCACGCGGGGTTTCTCTGCCACAGGGTGAAGGAAGCCTCGCATGGGCAAGGCAGAACGGGCTGAAGAAACCCCCTCCCACGTCTCCCAGCAAAGTAACGAGCAAGAGAACAGGCTTGGCCACTTACAGGCTGTGCAACCTTCCCTTCGCTGAGCGCCCCTGCCCTACCGTGCACTGGCTGCAGGGAATTACCGGGGAGGGCCCTGCCCCCTCCGACCCACCCCCCCACCAGGAGTCCACGGTCGCCCCCCCCCCCCCGCCTCCGCCCCGTTACAGAAGTGGCAGCGGAAGCACCAAGGGGTCGCAACCTAGGCAGGTCCAGAAGCCTGCAGGCGCCAAGAGCTGGGACGGCTGCGCTGGGCGTCCACGTCGCGCGTGGGGGAGCCCAGGTGAGGGGCGGAGGAGGGGTGCCGGCACCGCTCAGCCCGCAGCCCCTGGGGGGAGATAGGGGGACAAGCCCGGGTGCGCCGGCCCGAGGCGGGAGGGCGCGCGGGGAGAGGGAGGCCGGCAGGGCGGCGGCGGCGGCGGAGAGGGCCGGGGAGAGGGGCGCCAGGTGCGGGCTCCGCGCTCCCACCTTGAGCACCGTGACGGCGCCCGCGCTGTGCACCTGGAAGTGCGCGGGCGGCTCGGTGCCGGGCTCGGCCGCCTCGTCGGGGCCCTGGTAGCTGAAGCAGGCGTCCGCGATGTCCAGGTGGCCGAGGGGCAGCGCGTCCTGCGGGCTCTTGAAGTAGTAGAGGTAGCAGCGGCGCGCGTCGAACACGAACCAGCGGCTGCGGTAGCCGCGCAGCGGGCCCTTGCCCGACAGCTTCTGCAGGTAGCCGCACAGCCGCGCCGGCTCCCGCTCCTCCTCCTCGGCCCGCGCCCCGGGGCCCGGCATCGCCGCCGCCGCCGCCTCGGCTGCCGCCGCCCCGGCCCTGCGCGCCCCCGCCCGCGCGCCCCCGTGCCGCCCCCGCGCGCCCCGCCCCGCCCCGCCCCGCCCCGTCCCGCCCCGCCCCGCTGCTGCGCACGGCCCGCGGGCGCGCAAGGCAGCCTGGGACTTGTAGTCCCGCGGTCACACGGCCGGCGCGGGCGGGAAGCTCGCGCTCGGCGCACCTGCATCCCAAGGCCCGCAGCACCTGCCCGGGACGCCCTTCCGGGAGGGACGCAAGGAACCCGCCACAGACGGCGGGCGGCCCAGCAGCGGCCACGACCTTGCGAAACTGGCCGTCGCCCGAAAGAGGAAGCGCGAGGAAGGACGGGACCGAGCCAGCCGCAACCACGTGGACCCAAGGCCAGGGTGCTGAGCAAAATACGCCGGAGGAAGACGCAGCCCGCACGATTTCACCTGTGCGTGGAGGCCTTCAATGTGAGGAGAAAGTGGACCTTAGCAGAGGGCAGGTGGGGCGACGGGAGGTCGGGGCCTGCAGAGGCCCGCGAAGCAGGTGCAGCGGGGGGAGCGGGACCTGCTGGGCAGCGACCCTGCCGACCGCTGCGTCAGACACCTGGAATTGATGTGACACCACGTGTCGACTACACATGCACGGAAGGAAAGAAGGTTCTAGCTCTGTTTCTGCAAGGTCCAAATCAAAGCAGATAGCCCCCGCCTTCCTTCTGCCTGTTCTTACACAGACTCGTGAAAGCGGGAAAGCTTAGCTTTCTGGGAGGGACAGGGCACCACAGGAGTCTGCCAACTTCAGACACGCAGGAAGAGTGAGCTCCCACCCACCCAGCCAGCCAGCCACACACGGGCCCTGCCTCTGCTACCCCTCGGACACCCCCTCCCCGTGGCCATCAGCCGTCCCTCCGGTGGCCACGGGAGGGTGCCCCCACCTTCGTGTCCCGGTGCTCTTTGAGCACCAAACACGCGGTGTGGAGGGTGGGCTCTGGAGCCAGGTGGATGGGATTTGTCTCCAAGCTCTGCCACGCACCACAGCTGTGACCTTGGGCAGGTTATTTGACCTCTCTGAGCCTCAGCCTCTTCATCCGTGGAATGGGGATCATACCACTCATGCCATTGTTCTCGTGAGGCTTCCAGGAGCTGTGCTCATGAACGTGCTCGGCGGCACTCGGTCCTTACCAGTCCCGTACACAGATATCCTCCTCAGCCGGCAGTTTCTGAGAGGGGGCGATCCAGCGGTGGACCAGCCCCCACCAGGGGAGGCCTGAGAGCGCCTGCAGGAGTGGGGTGGGTCTCTCTCCTGCAGGACAGAGGGAACTGAGGTCGATTTGGGCCTCGCCCTGTGGGTGACAGGGGCAGTGACTAATGGGCTTGCAGGGCGAGGCAGCCAGGGTGGGATATGACCGGGAAATCCCGTGGAAAGGGGAACAGCCGGGAGCCCTGGGTACGTGTAGCCAAAGCTCTGTGCCAGATGCGCACAGGAGGCCAGGGAGGAGCAGGGGACGGCCCACTGTCCTCAGCTCTGTCAGCCAGTTGTTCAAAAGTGGGGGTGGCTGAGGCCTGTGGTCCCAGAGGACAGAACTGAGCCCGGGTCCACCTTGCAGAGACCGAGATCTGCTAAGTGTCAGGAAGGCACAGGCCTGAGCCCCCAGCCTGGGCAGACGGGACTGGACAAAGGACCACTACCGTCCCTGTCCCTCCGTGGCTGATGTCTCTGCTTCTCGACAGACAAGCTGGGGCCGCAGCCTGACCCTCCTGCACCGGAGCTGGCTCTCTGTCCCCCGCCACCCCTGGCAGAGGAGGAGGCTGCCTCTGCCGCCGTCTTCCTTGGGCCGGGGCCACACCCCACATCCTATCCAACACGTTAAAATGCCCCAAATCCTACGGTAAACATTGCTCTAAAAATGTTTGAAGGCATTTCTAGAATTATGATCCTGATATTATCTGACTGTGAGGAATTCATTTTAATTTGTTTGGCTGACAGTTTCTTGGCAATCATCATGTCTGTGTGGGCACCCTGGCCGAGTGAGAGAAATCCAGCCTACGCATTGTTTTCAAAGGGACTGACATTTCTTTTTAAAGTTTATTTATTTTTAAGTGACCTGTACGCCCAACGTGGGGCTCAAACTCACGACCCCAAGGTCAAGAGTCGCACACTCTGCTGACTGAGCCAGGCGGGCGCCCCGAAAAGGAGTGACGTTTTTATGATTACTATGACATTGACATAATGTTACACTTGACATCTCATTAAATGCATATTAATGTAGATTTTGCTTTTTCTCAGGCTTTGGAGCCCGAGTATATCTGTCTTACAGACACCTCGTTGGCCCCTTGAGAGCTGGCAGAGCCAGGCGCTGAGCCTACAGAAGCTAAGGAACAGACTGCCCTGGCCAGGCCCAGAATGCGGCCCTCTGAGGAGGCTGCTCAGCCGCAGGCCCTGAGACCCCAGTGAGCCGGACAAAGTGGCCACAACCTGTCATCCAAGTCCCTGTCCCCCAGCCCCGCCAAGTAGAAGGGGCCTGAGCCTCCAGGACAGACCCCGCCCCCGTCCCGACCCCCCAGACCTCTCCCAGGCCCCCAGCCCTGCCCACTCCCTCAAGGCCAGTCCAGGCTGCTGGCTTTCCAGGAACAAACCCTGCATTGTGTCATGCCTGGGTCCCGAGGGCCATGCCCTCAAGGGGCTACAGGATGGCGCTTTATCTCGTCCCATGCTGCCCCTCCCCCACCCTCTGTTGGACAAGTTTAGTCGATTATGTAAAATGCTGAACAAATGCAGCTTCAGTTCCTTTCCAGCCAGACCCCCAGCTCAGGGCCTTCCTACACCGGAACTCTGCTGGCTCCTGTGTCCTCCCTCGTGGCCCTTCCTCCATGGCTCATGGACACCCTGCTGGTCCCCAAGTCTCCGAGCTGAATGTCCGCGTCCCGTGGTCAGGGGCCAGTTTTACGCAGCCTGTGTACCACCGCCCCCCGTGTCTAGGACAGGCCTGCTTGGGGCTACAGGGTCTGCCCCCTCTAGCCTCTTGGAGCCCAGTGACCAGAAGGAAGTGGCCAACCCGGGAGGAAGTGGCTACTGTTTACCCGAAAGGGGAAATTTGGGCAGTGAGCTTGCTCCCCACGTGGCCAGCCTCCGGACAAGCCCCAGGGACACAGAGCCAGTGACTCATCCTAGGCCAGTTTCCCCCAAGAGGGATGGGGTGAGAGGCCCGGCCACGCACAGCCTCTACCCGTCTCAGACCCCAGGGGGACGAGCTCGCCGGGTCGCCATCCTGACGAAGGAGGACCCCGCAGTCGAGCGGGGACTCCAGAGAGGAGGCACCTCACCACCTGCTGTGCCGCGTGTCCTCACACGTCTGTGCCCTCTCTGGGCTGCCGTTTCCCGCCTGTACGGCAAGGGGATGGGCGGCCAGGTGAGGCCCAGCTGTAAGGCCTGTGGGCCTTCTTCCTGCAGCTCCTGGGGTCAGTGGAGACTCCTCTTTCCAGCCTCTTCAGTCTTTCAAGCATTACAGGCAACCGATCCCTCCCTTCGGGGCTCTCTTCCATCCTGGGCTCTATGGTCAGTGCAAGCATTCCCCCTGGGGGGTCACACGTCTGCGTCTTCCATGGGTCCTGCTGGGAAGCGGCCCTAACCACAGCCTGCCCCCCCGCCCCCTGGCCAGATGGCACGATGGAGCCCTCCTGTGCATGAGGCAGAGAGCACAGGATCCGGAGGTCAGGGACACGGGGATCTTGGGAGGGCCTTGCTAACCCCAGAGCACGTGAGGAGGAAGTTGGCCTGGACGGAAGGGGGTTGGAGTTCAGGGTGCGGTGCCGGAGAGGGAATGGGGAGCCAGGCTGACGTCAGAGCCGAGGCTGTGATGCCCAGTGAGCCGCCCCACGGGGAGGCCCCACCACCAGCTGCAGGGGAGGGCCCTCAACGCGCATGTCCACACAGCCCTGCACCTCTCCTCCTGCCCTGACAGGGTCGTGGGAGGGGGCCAAAGGAAGAGAGGGGCTGTGTGACTCTGGGCTCTGTGCCGCTGAGTCTCAGGAGAGCCTAGGCCTGCCCCCCGCTGCAGGAAGCGGCCTGGGCAGGCGAGGAAGCTGCAGAGACAGGAGCACCCCACCCCACCCCCACCCCCACAGGCCCTCTCGGCCTGGATTTGCAGACTGGCTTCCAGAAAGCCTCATTTCCCTACCAAATGTGCAGGCAAATCTCCACACCTTGTGGTTGCCTTTCCTAGAGGGAGGTCACCTGAGGTGACCTCCCAGCCCCGGGGTCCAGGGCTCCAGGGCTTGGACAGGCAGAGGCTGCCCCAGGGAACTAATGGAGGACAGAGGATGGGCAGGGCTGGGTGCCAGGCAGGTGAGGCCTGCACAGGAGTTCGGGGGAGCCCCAGGGCCCAGGGAGCGGGTGAGGCCTGGGCCCCGGGGCAGGCAGCCGGGCACTGGGCCCAGTACAGCAGCCCACCTGCCTCAAAAGGAGCCTAAGAGGTGCTGATGCAGGCCGAACAATGAGGGGAGCAGAGCTGGAGGGGGGGAAGACCCCCCGAAGGAGGGGTCAGGATGTGAGGACACTCAGCAAGAGAACTCCTTTGCTCCCCTCCTTTGCTCCTTTTGAGACCCCCTCACCCAGCCAGGATGCTGCCCCAACTCTGCCATTAGTGCAGCCCCTCTCCACGCGGTTGAAACACCCCCAGCTCCCAGACGGGCCTCACAGGGGAGCTGCCCAGGGGCAGGAACCTGAGGGCAGGGGGCCCAGAGAGGGGAGCCCTCAAGGCAGGTGGGCTGCTGTACTGGGCACAGGGCCCGGCTGAGAAACAGCACGGGGAACGGGAAGGACCCAGGGCCTCTGCAGCTGCCCCGGGGCCCAGGCCTCACCCGCTCCCTGGGCCCTGGGGCTCCCCCGAACTCCTGTGCAGGCCTCAACTGCCTGGCACCCAGCCCTGGCCCCATATGGAGTCTGTTTTGGAGTTTCTTTTGTATTTTGAAGTTTGAATATATGGCTAAATAGCTACTAAGGTTGATTCGGTGCGTTTGGAAGCTAGGTACAGAATCTGTGTGGTCTGAGGCGGGCCGGGCCTTTTCCAGTCCTGAGTCTGGTTCCCGTCTCTGCGGTGGGGACAAACGGGCGCAGTCACACCACTGTGCCTGGGACAAGGATGAAAGGAAATGGGGTGTATTTGAAGTGCCCGGTGCATCATCGCGGACCTGCCGTGGTCGGCTCCATGCTCCTAGCTGTGGGGGGTGGAGGGCACCCTGGGGCCTCCGTGCAGGCGGTCGTGCCAGGCCCGGGGCAGCCATCTGGCCTCCGAGAAGCTGTAGAACAGGGTTCTTAACGTACGGTCTTTGACCCCGATCTTCCCAGTGCGCCGGAAGCTGACCTCTCCATGGCTGCCCGTCCTTCGGGCCTCACGAGCATATGGCCTGCAACGCTGCGGGTTTTCACTTTTGCCTGGATTCAGAACTAGTCACTGCTGAGGCCAGATAATCTATGGAGAAGTTCACTTCTTGACACTAAGACTGAGAGGTGGCGGACAGGGAGGCCCGCTGGTCTGATAGGTGGTTTCCCTTTCCTCCGCGGTGCTCAGGAGCCCACAGGCCCCACGCACGGGTGCTCCGTGGAGCAGGTGGGGCTGGCGGTGTTTTTAAGACCATGACAGGTCCAAGATACTCTTTGGAGACCCCATTTCACTTCATATTGAATATATATATAATTCTGAAATGACAGTCCCATTTTACATTATTAAAAAATGTGTGCATATATATACATTTTTTTGCTTTGAACTTTTGGGAAAATATTATTTTTATGATTTTGCTTTGGAATGATTTGGCTTTGAGAATTCATTTAATTGGCGGTTGGTGATAATTTCTTGGCAGTTTTCCTGCGACCCTCGGGGGTCCTGGGGGTGGGGAACCATCTGACCTCCAAACCGTTTTCAGATGTGATGAATCTTTTATGAATGCTCAATAAAGTTGATGCAATATTCCATTGTATAGACATTTGCGTACGCACTCTTTCATAGTGATTTTACAGTTTTCTCTTTTTGGATTTTGGAGCCAGCACTCGTGTGAGTTGGGGGGTGTTTCCTTGCTCGGGTCCAACACATTTTTACAGGCCCTCATCGAGTTCCCAGGACATGGCCATTGTCCTGTGGCTACAACAGACCTGTGTGCATGGGGTGGGGGGTGGGGGCCCTGAGGGCATCTCCCGGGAGCCCCCCTCCACCCCAGCAGCTATGCAGAAACAAACTTGCTCAGCAGCACTGAGGGGCCGAAACAGTCATAGTGAAACTGGTGACCTCTCCTGACCAGTGTCAGCCCCTCCCCTGGTTTTTCGTGCAAACAGGAGGCCCCAAAATGACTGAGCTTGAAAATATTGCCCATCCATCTAACTACTCCTCCACTATTTACTGAGCGCAAATGGATACAACCCCGAAAGAAGGCAATTTGGCAACATCTATCAAAACCACAGATGCAAGCACCCTTTGAGTGCAGGGGTCCCACTTGGGGGACCACTGTGGGTGTTCTCACGCTTGTGCATGGTCGAGTGCGTATTTCCACGTTGTTGGAAATAGGGGAACATTAGGAACGACTCAGGTGACCTCCCGCGGGGGGCTGGTCACAAAGCCTATGGTGCAGCCACGGCGGGAATGTACCTTTGCCACGGCCCGCACGGCGCCCTGGGCGTCCTCCTACGGGCAGAGCTCCAGGATGGATTGTTTTATAAAGCGAAACACTGTACAAGTACAGTATAGTATTCCGCCCTTGGAATAATTACCTAAATAAGTAAATAATTTAAGTTAAATTAAATGTGCCTGTTGAGCCTCTAATGGTACCAAGCCCTGTCCTAGGCACAGGACCGAGTAGAGATTGAAGCAGACGACTTGAGAGAAAAGAAGTCGGCTTGCTCGTTCTCCAGGGAGCAAACCCACGCCCATAACAGAACGACCAAGGGTGTGAAAACATCATGTCCACAAACAACGACAAGCACTAGAATTCTCTGAAGAGGCCATGTTGGCCTCCCGCTGCCACCGCATGGGTTCAGGAAAGGAGGCGTGGGGGGCTGGGGCCAGGTCCCCGGGCAGGGCGGCTGGACAGACCTCAGGGGTGGCCTCTAGGAGGGCAAGCCAGACTGGGCGCCCTCAGGCGGGAGCCCCTGTGGAATGGCCCGCCGCCCGGAGTGGGTCACAGGAGGAGCATGACTTTGGGAGGAGAACCCAGCACGAGGAGGTGTCGATCCGACAGACGCACTTGGCTTTGGAAGACTCCCCAGCCGCTGGGGACCTGGAGTGGGGGCTGAGGTTTCTTGCAGCCGCCCAACAACCTGCATGGGCTTCTGATGCCCCAAACCCTGCCAGGGCGGTTTCTCCCCTCCGTTTGTATAGACGAGAGCACTGAGAGATGGTGAGGTTTAGGACCTACCGCAGAGCCAGCCAACGGGGGCCAGGGCGCCCGGGGAAGGGGAATTGAAGGGGCACGGCCACACCAGTGTCCCCCAGATGACCACGGTGGGGACTGAGCAGCGGGGTGGGCGGCGCTGTTGGGGACCACCCACCCATAGGAGACCCTGGGCCTTGCGCACCCGTTCTCTGAGCTCAGACACAGACTCCAGGCTGTTTGCCCCACCGGGGATCCTCAGCCTGGCCCTCGAGCACAAAACGCCTTTGTCTTCCTATGCAAATGACCAGGTTCTACCCAGGGAGAGTAGTGCCTAAAAGGGAGGTAGGGAGAGAATGCCTCATGGAAAATCATAAAAACACATTTCTTTGCATTTGAATATGTGCAGGACCTCAGTTTGGCAGCAGACCGACTCTGCGTCGGATCCCAGCTTCCCCAGCTCCCCCTCTGGGGTCTGGTGATGCCCACGGACTTCTCGGAATTGCACACAATAAAATACACGGCGGTCCGGCGGAGATCACTGGAATAGGGCTCTCAAAATACTAGTGTTGTAGGAATACGGTGCGTGTCTTTATCAGCTCCACCGAATTCTGGGTGGTTCTCCCGAATGTCTAACAAAGACCCACCCCATCCCTCTGCAGGAGAGCAGCGTCTCTTCTCCCCGGGCACCTGCCTGCTCCAGTCTGGCCTCCTGGGCCAGACCCCCCTCGACCCCTAACCCCTGACCTCACCCCTGTCTAAGTGACGGGAGCCACGCCCTCTTCTCCCTCCCCCTTGACACCATGTTCTGTACATGGACTTATCAATCGTCTGTGTTCGTGATTCCCACAGCCCAGGGCACAGAGCACACAGTAGACACTCAATCCATCTGGAGTGGAAGGAGATTAATCAGCACAGAGCTTCACCAAAATACAAGTGGCGTCCACGAGGACAAATAGAATTTAACCCCACTGCTTTGCTAATGGCAGCTGGGCTGAGGACCTTAGCCAGGGCCTGGTCTCTAGCCGTGGCAGAGGCTGGGGGTTAGGGGAAAGGGGCCAGGAAGTCCGAGGTCTCCTGCCCTATCCAGCAGCCCCCCAACCTGGCTGCTAATAGGATGCTCCCTCCAGTGTCTCCAGCCACACAAGGTGTCCGCCCCAGAGTCAGGAAGGAGAGGTGACAATAGGGCTTCTGTGGGCTTGGCGGTTGGGGGGGCGGAGAGCGGGCACGGACTCAGTCAAATGAGCCGGGTGCACGCAGATATAGAGGCGTGTGGGTGGTCTGCCCTCTGCTTCCATTTAGGGCTGGCCGGAATGGAGGGCAGCCTGCAGCCGCTCAGCCTGCGGAGGGGGCCCGAGGAGGCAGGGGACAGCCAGGCCCTCGCCAAGCTGCGGGAGTTGGCCCTGACGTGGTTCATGGAGACACAGGCACCCCTCATCCTGCAGGACGGAGCCCTGCCCCCCTGGTTTCACGGATTCATTACTCGCAAGTAAGGCTGCCCCATCCACGTGCCCCACGGGGGCCCTGGGGGCCGAGAGAATGGTCTGGGGACCCCGGCAGAAGACTGGCCCCTGCTGCCTCCCCGGGCTAGGCAGGGAGCAGATTGAGGGGCGCCTCGTTCTCTGGTGGCCACTCCTGTGGGCAGGCTGGGCGAGTGCACCGGCCCCCACTCTGAGCAAAGGTCTAGAAGAGAGACGGGGGCAGGAGCAGGTCCGTTGGGACCCACCCAAGAACCGGACGAACGACCGGAGGGCCATCTCCTCTGTCGTCCAAACCGGCCACTATTCATGGGGGCAGTGAGAGAGCTGCTTTGAGTGGGGATCGTCCTGGGCCGGCTTGGACGTGCACTATCCAGCGATAGAGGCTGCGATGTGGGGGCTGGCGTTCGGATGGCGCTGGACCTGCGAGCGGCCAGAGCACGAGACGAAGGAGCAGGACATCCAGCCCGGCGCTCCCGGCTCGGCACTGGCCTTCAACTGGGACTGGCCACGCTGTTTATGGCTCTGCTGTCCCCGTCTTGAAATCCTTACTTTCTGAGGGAGGGGCTCCGCACTTTCATGTAGTACTGGGCTGTGCAAAATCTGCCGTTGACCTTGCCTGGAGCAGGCACTCAGTGAGTGCTCGGTGAGCTAGTGGTGCCAAACCAGAAGAGAGCTGGGATTTTCCTCCATGTCTCCAAAATACTTGGCACCGTTCAGAAATATCCATAGCTGCCTCGGGCTGGAAGGGACATGTAGGGGAGATGAGAGCCTAGGAGTTGCTCTTGTGATCAGGCTCCAGACAAAGCATCACCTCCTCCCGGTAGAAACTCTTGTGCAGTGCACAGCCTGCACAACTGTACGGTGGTGGTCCTGAGGCAGGGACCTCCCCAAACCTAAAAATCTCTGGCTATAGGGATTCATTCTTATTACAGAGACGTTCAGGTGGAGAGTGGGTGCCCAGGGTCAGTGGCTATTGTGCGTGCCGGTGAGCTGCAGTGGAGGGTTGTGCATGTGGAGCCTCAGGACTCAGACCCAGCCCAAGACTGAGTCCCGAGTTTGCCGGACTGAGCGCACACAGACCACAGTTGGAGCCGCGGGTCTGAGAGAGTCCCCTGTGGAGGGCTGCAGATCCGTGCGCTGGGCCTGGCCCCCAAGGGCGCGGCCCGCAGGGACTCTGAGGCAGGTCGGAGTCGGCCCACTCCTGCTGCCACGTGGGCACAGGCCCCCCGCTAATTGCATGTCTTCTGCCCAGGCAGACGGAGCAGCTGCTTGGGGACAAAGCTCCTGGCTCCTTCCTCATCCGCCTCAGCGACCGGGCCACCGGCTACATCTTGTCCTACAGGTAGGGGAGGAAGCCGTCTGTGAGGCCCCCATAGCCGACCTCGCAGATGAGACAGGCGCCCCCGCAGCCCGAACGGCCTGGCTTTCCCTGGGCGCTGGCTCCCCCGCCCCACCTCCATCCATCACATGCTCAGCGCACGGTTCCGGAGCAGCACTGGCCACGGGACGCAGCCCCAGCCTTCAGAGGGGGTGGGCTGGGGGCACTGGGAGAGCTGCAAGAGGCTGGGGACAGCAGGTTCCTGGGGAGGCAGTGCCCGCACAGCAGTGCGGGGCAATGTCTGTAGACCGGGGAGGGCCATTTGGCCAGGGTCCTTCAAGCAGGCTGTGGACGGAGGACCTAAAGACAGAGGCAGGACGTGTGAGGCCCGTGGGGACCCGTGAAATGGGGAGGCTACGGTACAGGACAGGGGGCAGGTCGGCCAGGATGAAGCCGAGGTGGTGACGTCAGGGCTGGGCTGGAGAGGAGGCTGGGTTGGGGAAGGCGGAGGAAGGGAGAAGCCCCCTTCCCGTCAGGAGGTGAGGCCAGGGCTCCCAGGCAAACCTCAGAGGACTCAGATCAGATGCAAAGTTACCTCCTGCTCAGACCACCCCTGTTCAAGTCCTGGCCTTGAGCATGGGCTTCCCTGTGCCCCTGTGACTTCATCTGTAGGATTGGGAACATCGTAGTACCGACGTTGTAGGATTGCTGAGTGGGTTGGATGGGTTTATACATTGAAAAATGCTTGGCACCGTGGCTGGAACATCGTAAGGACCAAATAAACGTCAGTCACTATTAAAATGGTCGTTGTTATTCTATGTGCCAGGTACTCTGCTAAGCACTTTGAAATATGTGAGCTCAGCAGCTTCCAAATGTCTTTTTAGTGTGAGGGCCCTTTTTTCCAAACATGGTCTTAGGTGGAATGCCAACTTATAAAATTGCTCAGAGGTACATGGTGGGTAGATGGACCCGTGGAGCACCATGGGGCCCAGACACAGCCCCACACACGTGCTCACCTGCTTCACAGCAGTTCCGTGCTGAAAGGCAGGTCTTTCCAGTAAGGGGTGTGGGAGCAATCGGATATCCAGATGGAAAACAATGACCCCCACCTCACATCATACAGAAAAAATGAACTAATTCTAGAAGGATCATAGACACGAGTGAGAAAAGCAAAGCAGGACATTTCTAAAAGAAAACAGGAAAAATTTTCAAGGCTTCGAGAAAGACGAAGATTTCTTTTTTTTTTTTAATTTTTTATTGTTATGTTAATCAACATATATTACATCATTTGTTTTTGATGTAGTGTTCCATGATTCATTGTTTGTGCATAACACCCAGTGCTCCACGCAGAATGTGCCCTCTTTAATACCCATCACCAGGCTAACCCATCCCCCCACCCCCTGCCCTCTAGAACCCTCAGTTTGTTTTTCAGAGTCCATCGTCTCTCATGGTTAAGACGAAGATTTCTTAAGACACAAACCTACTAACCATAAAAGAGAAGGTGGATACACTGGATTTCTTTAAAATTAAGACTTTTTGTTAATCAAAAGATACCAGTGAGTGAATAAAAGGACAAACCAGAGTCTTGGGAGACGTTCTGTATTACATGTATCTAACAAAGGGCTCCTGCCAGAATATACGAAGAGCTCCCGCAAATCACTAAGACAGAGACAACACGATCAATAAAGGGGAAAGACTCGAACAGCCACTTCATAAAAGGATCCGACCAAAGGGCAACAATATTTTGGCGTTCAGCAGCATTAGTAATTGGGGAAATACAAATGCAACCCGCAATCAGTGGCGAGAGTTGGGAAACAGAGGATATACCGAGAAGTTGGTGGGGACGTGGGGACACCTGGAAGGCTCCTACCTCACAACGATTTCAGAAAACGATTCGCCAGAATCTACCGAGCCAAACAGAGGCGAACCCTGAGCCCCAGTGCTACTCCTAGTGTATTCTCAACAGAGATGTGCACGCCTGGTCGCCGCAGATGCGTAGTGGGATGTCCACCGGCAGCCTTATTTTTAGCAGCCCAGATCTGGAAACGACCTAAACGTCCAGCAACAGAGGGGGCGAACCGTGGATGTCTTCCTTCGGTGGAATTCTACCCATCGGGGCCGGGGAGCTCACCGTGCGCGGACACGAATCAATCTCAAAGATGCGCTGAGGGAAGCCAGACACGGAACTGTGATTCCGTTATGTGACGTCCCCAGCCGCACGGGGGCAGGCGGGAGTCTCCGAACCGCGCTCTGCTTTGCCTGGGGGGGGGGGGGGGTGGCTCCCCGGAGGGCGCCTCTGCGGGACTCCGTCCCTGCGCGCACGCACACTCGGGCCGGCGCTTCGCTGCAGAAAGGTTGTTGGTCTGTCAAGGACAGGACCCCGGGAGGGCCGGGGTTTACCCGCGGACTGGGGGCGGGGCTGGAACTCCAGGCGTTTAGGGTGGGCCGAGGGGCGCTGAGTAAGTGCAGGGTCGGACCTCCTTTTGGTTTAAGATTTTGGTATTTTGTTCATCAGGGACATTTGGGTAATTGATTTTGATTTTCTAAAATACTGCTCTGCTGGTTATTTTCGTTGCCGAGTTTCGTGGTGCCCCTCCGAATTTGGCGGCCCCGCTGGGTGCCTCCCTCGCCCCGCACTGGGGCAGGCTTAGGGACTTCCCTGGGACGGGGTCGGGTGGGACTTGAAAGCCACTCCCGGGCTCCTGACCCCGCGCAAGGCTGAGCTGTGCAGGGCTGGGCTAGGGAGCTTCAGGCCCCGTTAGAGAGGAACACCCCGAGCAGGGCTGCGCCGGCGGGCAAGCTGGACCACCCACGGCCACACTGGCTTGTGTTGTAGGGGCAGTGACCGCTGTCGGCACTTTGTCATCAACCAGCAGCAGGACCGGCGCTACCTGGTCTCGGGAGACACCCGCAGCCACAGCACCCTGGCTGACCTCGTGCGCCATTACCAGGTGGTGCAGTTTGAGCCCTTTGGGGAGATCCTGTCTACTGCCTGCCCCCGGGTAGGTACCCCTGTTCTCCCGTGTGCGGGGGTGGGGCAGGGTGCCCAGGCCTCTCCGGCACACGACTGCCATCCAGGCACTCAGTGCGGGGTCACGGTCCCTATTTGAAGAGGGGAGACTGAGGCAGCATGTGCTGGTCCTTCCCTGAGGTCGGGGACTGAGGCAGCATGTGCTGGTCCTTCCCTGAGGTCGGGGACCTGGGGGGCGTGTGTCGGCCCTTCCCTGGGGTCGGGGACCTGGGGGGGCGTGTGTCGGTCCCTGGCCGGCCGTCACTGGCAGGCTGTGGAGGCCAGAGTGGGGTGCATGACCACACACCCACTGTGCACCCACCCCCCCGCCCCCAGCCGGAGGACAACGATCTGTATGATGCCATCACCCTGGGCCTCCAGCACACCAGTCTGGGCCTGGAAAATCCACCTGCCTCAGCATCCCCCATGGCGGCCCCAAACAAGGCTGCCAGCCCCTGGCCCCGCCTAAAGCCGCAGGTCCCCTTCCTCCACACCAAGAAGAGTCTGGGTGCGAGTTCCTGCAGCTTCTCTGAGGAGACGGTGAGCAGCATTCTGGGCCCCTCGGGTCAGGGCTGCACCAGGCTGCGGGGTGGGAGCACCAGGCCCAGAAAGGTGCGGGCTCACCCACCCCAGGGCCTGCGTCTGGCCAGCTGGGTATGCTCTAGCCCCCGCTGGGCCCTTCTAGCCGTGTGCCTCAGTTTACCATTCCTACGGTTCCTCTGGGGCTTGAATGAGGAATTGGGTAAGAAATACCTGAAATTCCTCTAAACTTTGGCGGGGGGGAGGTGGTGCCTGTGAGTTGATATTTTCCGTCCACAGCACCTCCTGGGAGGGGCTCAGAGAGATTTTCCTCCTATACAGTAGGTCACAGCAGGCCTGAGGCCTTCCCCAGGGTCCACGGGGGGCCTCACCAGGGGCCCTGCTACCTCCCCTCTGCTCACTCTTCTCCAGCCTCACTGGCATCTTCCCAGAACACACCAACCTTGCTCCCACCCCAGGGCCTTTGCACTTGCTGTGTCTTTGCTGCAATGCTCTTCCTACCAGCTCGCGGCTTGTACTCCTTTCTCTGCTTGCGTGTCATCTCTCCAGAAGGGCCACCAAAAGGAAAGACCCCTCCCCACCTGTCATTCTGTCTGTCCCGTCGCCCTGCTTTGCTCCTCTTCACGGTACCGATCACCACCAGACCATTCACCATCTTGTGACATGCTATCGTGGGTCTGTAGGCACACGAAACCATGTAGCAGACTGGTCTGTTGCCCAGGTCCCAGGTTAGAAGGGAGACTTCCAGAGTTGGCCTTGCGGCCCACCGAGTCCTAGGCACGCAGGACGGTGTCTGGTACACAGCTGGTGCCCAGCAGACATTTAGGGAATAATACAAAAATGACAGCCTCAGGGGTGATGGCCTATTCTGAAGGGGGGCCGTGAGCGGGTGGGCTCGGGGGGCCCTGAGGGGCCAGTGGACCACTCTGGAGGGAAGACAGAGCAGGATGAGCTTGGGTGGTGCCCGCTGGCCTCGAATGCCAAGGGCAGACTAGAGTCGGGGAGCGTGGGGCCTGGCAGGGACCCTCACACGTGACAGTGAGGTAAACGGAGCCAGGACAGGACTGCGGCGTGCTGAGAGCCTGCGTTTACCTGAGGAGCGATGGGGGAGGCTTCCGGAGGTTCTGCCTCTGTCTCCCCAGGTCCCCGTCAGGGTGCCTCCCCTCCCTGAGAGGAGCGCCTCCCTTCTGGACGAGTCCTTTGGAAGCCCCAGCAACAGCATCTACTCAGACCTGAGGAAGGTGAACCAGGCACGGCTGGGCCTGGGCGCAGAGGCGTCCGGCAGGCCCAGGCCAGCCCCATCTGGCAGCCAGCCCAGCTCCCCGGGCAAGACGCCGGAGAGGACACTCTCGGCTGGAGGCCAGAACAAGCCTGATGGCCCAGGGCCTGCCGTCTCTGGGGTGAGCCCCGAGCAGGGTCCTACGGTGCCTCCCATGCCCTGGGGCCACCTCCTGCCCCCTGCTTCTGAGGCCCTGGGATCCTCGGCTGCCCCCTGGAGCCAGGCGTCTCCGAAGCTGAGCCACAGGGCTCAGCCCTGCTCCCAGGGCAGTTCTGCAGACACTTTTGAGTTCCTGCAGACAACAGGTCCCCCATCAGGGCCCAGGGACGTGCCAGACCAAGAAGGCAGTGCCTACGCGCAGGTCCCAGTGCGCTGGGGGGGCCCAGCCAGACCCTTGGGTCCCGGGACCAGTCCTCCATCTAGCAAGCCACCAGGACCCACAGACTACGGCTATGAGAGGCTCTCAGGGGCCCAAGAGATCCCCAAGCCCAGGAACACCTATGAACAAACCCCAGCAGCCAGGAGCAAGGAGACTGGACGGACACACAAGGTGGGCTCCATGGTGGGCGGGGGTGGCTGCCGGTAGGAGGGATCAGTGGCCCTCATGCATGAGCAGGCCAGGTCACTGCTGCTGTCCTGAGGGGCCCAGAATTTTCCAGAAGTAACGTTATGCTTGGAGGTGGTGGGAGGGGTTGTTGCTCAGCTTGGATGTAAGGGGGGGGGCCTAGAAGCCCCTTCTGGGGGCTTTCTCTGCAGACCAGGTTCCTCTGCCCTGGCCACTGTGACAGGTGGACAAGGGGCCCTGGCTCCAGGCCGGACTTGCCTTGGCCCTCATCATGGCTCAGCCACCCCCCAGTTTCCTTGGCAACAACTCTCCCCAAGAGTATATCCCATATACTGCGATTACTCCTCATTTATCTGAAATTCAGATTTCACTGAGCATCCCGTATTCTCATTTAGCAACTGACCAGGACCTCCCTTTCTTCATCTCTAAGATTCTGCCCAAAGGGCAATGCTAAACATGCCCCCGGGCTAAGGAAACGGCCCAGGGACGGCCGAACAGAGCTGCCACTTCAGGGGGTTTCCGATAGGAGGGAGGACAGGGGAAGTGGAGGTCAGGAGGGCAGAGGGAGGTGGTCAGGGGCTCCCACGGGGCCCAGGTACCCTCGCCCCAGCACATTCTGCCTGCACCCTGAGCCAGTGAGCAGGGAGGGTCCAATTCTCCATGGGGACGGCCTCGGATCTCAGCACATGCAGACCCTCTCGAGGTCTGGGCAGTGAAACCCAAGTTCCCAGCTGAAAGGCCTTCCCGCACATCCTGGGACGGGGCGTTTACCCGGCGTGGTGCAGCCACTGAGGTCCTGACTCTCCTGGGACCAGAGGCCCCGCCCGGAGGCAGGCCCTCTCGGAACCCCGAGGCCACATGCCCTGGCTGCCAAGCCCCACATCCTCTCTGGTCCGACGCCGCCAGGGACCAGCGCACCCCCACCCGCCTAGGGCCCTGCTGCACCAGAGAGCTCTGGGAGCTAGGGAACCCTGGGGCCCTCCAGTGAGGGAAGGAGGGGCTGGGGCTTGCTTCTCCACCCCTTTGGAGACCCCCTCCTCCCCTTCGCCATCTCAGAAGAGGCGGGTCCTTCATCCAGAACGGGGGAGGGGGGGTCCTGGACGCGGAACTTCTGGCATCACGAGGCTCGTGAACAACCAGCAGTATTCCAAGCTGGCCTTTCCTGGACGTGGGCCCCAGCCTCCAACCAATGCGGGGCCTCTCTCTGTCCAGGGTCTCCAGGTTCCAGTATGTCCTCCCTCTTTGCAGCCTGACAAGCTCCGGAGGATCTTCTTCACTGACAAGAAGCACAAGTTCTGAGCACCGGGTTTCCTCCCAGCAGCTCACCGGTGGGCTTCCTGGGACCCGGCTATGCCCCCTCTGAAGGCACCCCTGCTTCCCCAGTGCCCCTCACTCTCCCCCAGGGGGGTGGGGGGTCAGGGCTGGAGGGGCGGGGGACTGACCACAGGCAGGGTCAGCACCCCCATCCCCAAGGTGAACTTCTGAGGCCTGGGCTTCCTGGCCACTTACGGAGCACGTGGCCGACCCCGGGCCAGGGCGGGCTGAGACCCGGGCCAGCTCCCGACCCGGCGGCCCTCCCAGCCGCGGGGGGCAGAGGCCTCTGAGGCAAGAGTTCCGGCCCGGAGGTGCTGGGTTCCCAGGAGCAGGCCCCTTGGCCCCTCTCTGCCCCCTCTCTGCCCCCTGCCTTATCGCAGCCTTGCCGTGCGGGCTGGCCAGGCCCTCATCCAAACCCTCCGCACCCCAGACGGGGAGACCAAGGCCACAGAGGAGCGAGCCGCCTGAGGTCACAGTCAGCGCCTGAGCACACACCCCAAGCCTGGCTGCCTGGGGTCCGCCTGGGACGCGCTCCTGGGCGTTTCTGGGGCCAGCCGGTGGGCACAGACTGCCCATTGCTGTATGACCGGGTCACCCTCCCCTGCCCTCTGCGTCCCGCCAGTCTCGGCCCCGCGGGGTGGCTCTCAGACCGCTCCCATGAGGCCCACACAGCAGCTCTGGACACAGGCACGCACGTGTCCACTGTCCCTGGATACCCGTCCCCCAGGGTCCTTCCTTTGTCCCACTTCCTCTTCCCCCAGTGCCCCCACCTGTGGGTGGGGGAGCAGCTGGCGTGCGGCTCCCGCCCAGGCCTCCAGGCACTGGAGGTGGAAAACAGACTGACCGTCCCCAGAGCGCACCACGGCCCCTCCCGCCCGTGTCCCCTGGCCCGGCTCACCCCCGTGGGGGCGTCTCCCCCAGCAGCCTCCCCCCTGAAGGGCGGGGGAGAGCGCCTGCCTCCCAGGGGCCCTCGTAGGACAGAGCAGGGCAGATAGCCCCATGTCTGACTCGTGCTTCGTGCTCCGTAGATTCTCACCACGATCACTACTGTCACGAGGGAAACGGGCACGGCTCTCACCTAATGTCCCCTCTGGGGCTCACCTGGAGGTTCGGGGTGCCAATGTGTCTCCCTCTCCAAAGCACAAGCATTGAAATAAACGTTAGTGCCCAAAACAGGAAGGCGACACTTGACCCAGAGGAGACCCAGAGGTGACCCACTAGTGGTGGGGTTTCGAGGAGCAAGAACAAGGGACCACGGAGCACGTCCTAATGTCGGCAGACAGGGCACGGGGACGTCAAAGTGCTTTACTACCGGGAATTCACAAATGTGTGGACAGCACGCACCAGTGAGAATTCCACATCTTGGGGGGGGGCAGGGGGGGTGCCCAGGCCTCAGAGCCAGGGACAGGGACAGAGCCCTTGGCCCACTGTCCACACAGCTTCACATTGGGGGAGTCGGGGGAGAAGGGGACCAGGCGGGGCTGGGGGGCAGCCCAGCTATGGGTTTTGGAGAAAGACTGCATAGCTCGTGACACCTTGTCCTCCTTCCCTTTTCGCTTTGCCCTGGGCCGTCAGGACGCCGGCCCAGCACTTGGGACACGTCCGTATCCCCTGCCCCGTGAGGTCTCTGCCTCCCCCTCCCAGCGGGGCAATTTCTGAAAGGGAGAGGACCGCGGTCTGGGGGGCTCGGGGGCACAGACGGAGGGCGTGTGGCGGGGCCTGGGAAGGGCCCTGCTCCCCACACCCGCCTTCCCTGGTTAAGGATTTTTTGCTGAAAGGGCCAAGAAAATGTTGGTGGGTCTAACCCCAGAGGCCGCAGCCTCTTTTATGGACAGCTCGGAGGTCACACTCATGCAGACAGCAGACCCAGGTGGTTGGCCTTGGGGCCCCTGTGCCCTCGGCAGTGTCCTCAGATCCGGATGTGGAAGGTGCTGGAAAGAGAGGAAGGGTCCCTCAGCAGAAAGCCCACTGGCCGCTGGCCCAGGGCGCAGTCCCCTACGAGGATGCGGAGGACACAGCTGCCCTCCTTTTGCTGCGGGAGGGCGGGCGGTGGGCCCAGCCGTGGGGCCGCACCTGAGGAAGTCGGGGGCCTTGGCAATCATGTCCTCAAAGTCTGCGAAGCCCAGTTTGCCGTCGCCGTCCAGGTCGGCCTCCTCGATGACCTTTTCACACACGAGCACCACCTCATCTTCGTCCAGCTCCGACTTGGTGAGCCGTGCCAGCGTGCGCTCCAGGTCCTCCTTACAGATGAAGTTGTCTGTGTTGAAGTCTGCGAGCAGAGACACGGCGTGCTCAGGCCGCGGCTCCCCCCGACATCCTGCCCCCGGTGCCCAGGCCCAGGATGAACAGCACATGCGACAAGCCAACACTCACCCCCGTAAGACCCCGCTATGGTCACAGGTCCAAACCTGGCCCTCCTGGCCACACCCCGCGGTGGGCCCTGTGTTCCCTCTGGAGCGGAGGAAACTGAGGCCCGGGAGGCCAAGCCACTGAATCAAGGTCAGAGGCCTGCCCGGAGGGGGAGCCAGGACGCTGACCGGGCCTGTTCGCCACTAAGCACTCAGCCCCCATGGCCATGTTCTCTCAACTGCACCACGCGGCCTCCCACAGGCCCCCCACCAGGCACGGTGGTGGTCAGGAGACTCGGAAGCCCTCGGAAGGAGGCCCAGGCCGGTCTCTGTGCACAGAGCAGCTGCGTGGTTTGATTCCACCCGGCAGAAGGCACTACACTGCCCACAGCACAGCCACGTGGCTCGCGGCAGTGACCACGACACCCTGCCCACTGCTTGCAGCTTGGCTCCCAGATCTTCGCCCCTCCCACCCGTCTGGCCAGCAAATTCCCATTTGTCCTCCAAGTTTCAGATCAAGCACCACCTTCAGAGGGCTTTCTAGACCTCCGCCCCCCGCCGCTGAGCCCCCATGGCTGGCCACAGCCTGACACGCATGGGAGTGATGGAGAGCCTGGCGGCCAGTCGAACCGCACGTGCTCTGCCTCACGGCACCGCCTGCACAAGCCGATCAGTAGGTCCAGGTTCATACACAGATGAAGAAACAGGGTCCTGCAGAGGCACGTGGCCCGAAGGGACAGCCCCAGTCAGGGCTGGACCCCAGAGCCCAGCCCCTTGACAGGTACCTGCAGCGCCCACCTCGGCAGCGGCCTGCGGATGCCTCTGGGACCTCCACCCCCGCAGGGGCCGCCAGGAAGCTTTGCGGAGATGTGCTGGCTGGCTGGCTGGCTTCCTGGGCCCCTTTGATGGGGAGGAGCTGAGGCCCAGGAAGGGGGTGACCCTTGCTGCAAGTCAGGCCGCGACTCTCCCCAGCACCAAACCCCGCGTCCCAGTTTGCCTTTCCCACTGTTCCACAGCTGGGGCAGCAGGGAGCCTGGCGCCCCCGTGCCCCTCGCTGGCAGATGACGGCCTGCCCCACGCGCAATGCCCCACACGCACGATGCCCCACGCGCGATGCCGGGGTCTGAGGCTAGAGGGTGATGGGTGCAGTGGGGTGCAGCTCGTGGAGGGTGGGTCTGCTGCTACCATCCCTGATGCACACACCCAAGGAAGTGCCGCGTGTGCCCAGACCAGGCCTCCGAAAGCGGCATAGCCGCTACAAAATGAAACAGCCGGAGAGGCCCGGGGCCGCGGGCTGGTCAGAGGTGCTGGGACAAGCAGGTCTGAGTGGCTCTTCTGCTAGCACCGGCCCAGCCCTCCCTGGAACTCAAGTGTCCCCACGGGAGGGGAGGCCAGCCACGTGAAGTTCTCGCCTCTGGGGCCGGCATGACCGTGGCCCTGGGAGGCCCGCTGCCCGGCCCAGGTGCCCTCTCCAGTCCCCGGCCTCTGGCTCATGCGTCCAGACTCGGAACTGCCCTGCCCCACCCAGAGCCCCGGGCGCCTGGTCCGAGCTCCTCGGCAGGCTCCTCGCAGCCTGACCTGTGACCTCCCTGGGCTCACAGCGCCAGTGTCTCGCCTCGTGGAAGCCTGGCACCTCCTTGCTGCTCTGTCCACGGGGCATGCCTGCCCCCACTGGGGTGTCCACGGACCCCCCCGCCCCACTCCCAGGACCCCCCGCAGGTGCCCTCCAGGCCCCTACCGTAGATCTTGAAGGCATAGTTGGCCTTGAGCTCCCGGGGAGCCGACTCACACAGCACGGAGAACATGTCCACAAAGTCGTTGAAGGTGAGGTTCCCCTCGCCGTCCTCAGAAAAAGCCTCCACGATCCTTTCCTTGAAGGGGTTCTCCTGCAGGAAACAGCCACAGCGGTCGCATGGGTGCAGGGTGACCGAAGGCACGGGAGAGAGGCCTCGGACGCTGACGAGTGAGCTAGGCCCTCTGAGTCCCCACGGCCCGCCCGCACAGCGGGAACGAGAGCTGGGCCTGCCTGGCTGGGGGGAGGGGGAGAGGGAGGGGACGGCTGGGGGGCATGAGACCAGGCGCGGGGCTCCTCGGTTGCGAGCAGAGCTGGCGGGGCCAAGGTGCGCTCACGACGGGCACTGCCCCGTCTCAGGCAGGGCACCACCCCGCTGCCCAGAGGGCTCATGGGCAGCTCTGGGCTAAGCCGGGTCAGGCCAGGGTCGTGGGAGGCAGAAGTGGGGCCCCCAAGGCTTGGAGAAAGGGGCCGGGACAAGCAGCAAGACTCCGAGGGCCAGTCAGAGCCCAGGCCATCATCACCCGCTCGGGGCCTCCTGCTCCGGCAGCTGCACCCCCGACTCCATCCTCTCGGGGCTCACTCTTCCTAGAGTCCCCACCCCAACTGGACTTGGCCACCCCCACTCCGTGCTGAGCCAAGGAGGCTCAGAAACCACCCATGTGGCGACTGCCAGAGGGCCCCATGCCCCTGCACCGACCTCCGGGCTGCGGCTCAGGCCCTTCTCTAGGCTGGCGGGCACGTGCCAGGGCCAAGCCTGGGCCTCACTGTCGCTGGGGACGGAGGTCAAACCGGGACGTGGGTCAGAAAGGATGCCACGTGGTGCCCTGACCCCGAGTCACACATCCAAGGCTTCGCGAGGGGCTCCTGGCCAAGTCCCACAGCGGGATGCAGTTGTGCCCTGAACGCCAGTCTCCCTTAGCCCTGGCGGGCACTGGATGCATTGTGGGCAAGGAACTCATGAAATGAAACTTTCCTGCCGAACATACATGTGCTGCGAGGTCCAGCAGCTTCAGCTGTAAAACAATCTCGGCCCCCTCCACCCAGACCTGCTCGGGACCTGCTGACCCTGAGTGGCATTCTGACAAGATCGGCAGGTCTGAGAAGGGTTGGTGGGGATGGCCTGAGGTGAGAGGCGAAAGCCAGACAAGGTGGAGACCTAGAATCATCTGAAAAGGCAGACACAAGCGGGTGCCTGGGGGGCTCGGTCAGTTCAGTGTGGGACTCTTGGACTTGGCTCGGGTCATGATCTCAGGGTCACGGGATCGAGCCCCACGTCGGGCTCCATGCTCAGCATCTTCTTGGCCCTCTCCCTCTGCTCCTCCCCCCTATTTGCTCTCTCCCTCTCAAGTAAATAAATAAAATCTTAAAAAAAAAAAAGCAGACAAGTTCCGCCACGCAGAGCCAACTGGCCGTTCCACAAAGGGGCGAACGGGTGAGCACAGCCCCTCAGGCAGCCCCCACAGCGCAGCTCACGTGTTCAGAGAGTGCAGGGGAGCGAGCAGGCACAGACAGGTTCAGTGAGCCTCGGAGGGTGGAGCTGGCCTCAACCCGGGTCTGGGGCGTCTGCTGCCAGCCCGCCAGCCCACCTGCCCGGCAGCAGCGGCCTCTCTCGTACCCGGAGCTCCGGCATCTGGATGATGAGGCTCATGGGCACGTGGACGATAGGACTCTTCCTGTAGTCCATGGGGACGAGGTTGGGGGCCAGCTCGTAGAACCGTGCGTGGAGCCTGCGAGGGAGGCAGAGGGGAAGGGCTGGAAGGGGTGCACCCCCGGAGCCCCCAGCTGCCGATGCTGCCCCACCTACACCCCGGCCCCCTACACAGCACCCCCCACCCTGGGCCCTTGCTCTGCCCACAGGGTGTGGGACCTGTGAGGGAGGCCGCTTCTGCCCAGACCCCCGTGCCAATAACCAGGTCGTGTCCTGGCCCTTTGCACCACCCCCACCAGGCCGGCCCCCAGCTGCAGGGGTCTGCAACCAGACCTCTTGTGTTCCCCTTTGGGCTCCCATAAGGGCCTTCTATGCACTAGGCATGTCACCTCATTTAATTCTCCCCGCGGCTGTGCAGATACACGGCGGCCCCCACTCACAGCTCAGCAAACTGAGGCCTGAGGAGGTTAAGAGCCATTTGTCTAGGACCACACAACTACAGCTATCGGGGTTCATGGCGGGAGCAAAGGCCTGAAGTCCAGAGCAGGAGCTCTTCACCACTCTGCCCAGTCCTAAGGCTGCCGAAGCCCGGGCTGTCTGCCGCCCCGTCCCCAAGCCGGGCTCCGAGGGTGGGGTCTCTGGAAGAGCTACCAGCCACCCCCGCCCCCACTCACACCCACAGGAAGCCCCTGTGAACGGCCCCCGGACCCTGGGCCAGGTCCCCAGCCCCTCCCACCTCTCTGGGCGCCCAGCGCTCGGGCGGAGGCCGTCCCGGTAATCCAGGCCTCTTCTGCCCGTGTCCCTGTGACCACACCCCTAACAGCCCAGACAAGAGCGCCAACTCCCAGCCCCAGACAAGTTCAACTTAGGAGGGGCATGGAGCAGGGGCTGAGGCGGGTTCCCGGCCCATGGTGAGGCACCAGGTGAGGCCCAGGACTGTCGGGGATGGCATCAAAGTGGCCCCAGAGCTCCGGGCCCCACCTGCCCTGCTCCCCCAAGGCCTGGTCTTCTTGCAAGTGGCCAACCCTGTGGCAGGCCCGTCAGCACAGCCACCCAGCCTTCTCCAGCGGAGCGTGGAGGTACGTGCCTGGCTCACACAGGTGACAACAGCCCCTTCTACTGAGTGCTCACTCTGTGCCCCGCTCTGGGTCAGTCCCCCATGTGGGCGACTCAGTGTCACCCCCACACCACCCTGAGACGCAGGTGTCACCCTCTCCACTGTTTCAGGGCAGGAAACGGAGGCTCCAAGGGTTAAGTGCCTGCCCCAGCACACCAGCCAGTGAGTGGTGGAGCCGGGACTCGAACCCAAGGCCCTCCGGGTTCCAACCATTTGGCTCCTCCCAGCCATGGGCACCTGGCTCAGAGCAACGTGCCGCGAGCCCGCTCGGCCGGCCACAAATTCTCGTAAACGTCCTGAAATCACAAGGAAGCTCTGTGGCTTAGAAACACAGAGCTGGAGGGGAAACAAGTGGAAGCCCGTGTGCTGGGTGGGAGCGGGTGAACAGAGCCCGGCGTGACGGGACCAAGCAGGACTCCCCACCAGGGGGCAGTCAAGGGTGTCCTTTGCTCTTGCTTTCTGCGTTACTGTCCCCAAACACGGAACAGAACCGGGCCTCCACATCACAATTTATGCGACCGCTGTTGTGTACTTGACGGGTGTGTTCAACCTCCAACTGTTACACTGCCCCCCCTGACCTGATGCTGCATGCTCCTGGGCATCGCCCGACCCCTCCAAGGTCCCGTGGGGTCAAGTCAGGTGGTGGCTGAGCCCGCACCTCGCTCAGTGGTGGGCTGACCCACGGGCAAGTCAACTTCCCTTCCCCCTACTGTCCTCACGTGTGGGGGTCCAAGAGGGTGGTGCTACGAAAGCGACCCGGCCCTCAGCTGCCCGCCTGTCAGGGGCACCTCGCCAGGGGGGACTGGGGAGAGGGGTGCAGGGCTGGCAGGCTGGCGTGTCCCTGGGGTGGGGAGGCCAACTTCTGCCCTGACTCTAGGACCAAGTGACATGACCATGTTTTTTTCTTTTTAGGAAAACTCGAAGAGAATTTGGAAGTTTGAATCACTGTGGGAGAAACTCCAAACAAGGAGCTGCACCCCTGCTACCCCCTCCCAGTGCAGCGCCCCGCTGAGTTCACGGAGGCCATCAGTTCCGCCATCGGTCCTGGGAGCAGGCTGACCCCTGTGCTGCGGGGCCTGTTCCAGACCATGGGGCAGACAGTAAAGAGCCTGCCCGCTTACTTCAGAGAGTAAGACCCTGCCAGCTGAACCCAACGCAGCACCCAGACCAGACCGACAGCTACACACACACATCGGGGATCTTATATAACATCAGGTCCAACGGCACCGGAAGGTGAGTGCATTCAGACCTCGTAGGATTTCCACCAGGAATACACGCATGTTCGAAAATTTGTGACTACACGTCATATCAATAGGTAAAAAAAATATTTTTATTAACTTGGTAGCTGCATTTATGACGGGATGGTTGTAAGAACACAGGAAAAACCCCCCAAAAGTATGCACGCCCTACTCACACTGATGGCGCCTGCAAGCTGGGGGCAGACAGGAGTGAGGAGAGGGGCTGGCTGCCACTTCCTCCTTCACCCACTGCCCAACCGCTTGCATTTTTGGAGTATTTATTAACAGAAATAAGTATTTTTAAAGTATTAACTTTTATCAGTCATAAAGCTTAAAATCCTTAGTAGAACAGAAACAAAAGGCTGCCGTACCCCACACCAACGGCCAGCACCACACTTAAACAGACCCAGCAGGGGCCCCAGAAACGCAGGACGCCTGAGAGCACTGGGCACCGTGGCCAGCGAGGAAAACGGGCGGTGCAGGGAAATGTTGGAAAGGAGGGGGCAAACTGTTTGCCAAAACCAAACTTCAGCAGTTTAAAACCATCTGAATGAGAAAGGGCTCAGCAGCCCTTCTGCATGAGACAGTTTTCTACGCACCAGCATCAGCCACCAAGATGCCCCAGAACAACAAAGTATAAAATAAACTCCAAGCGTGTAAGCGGATAGGGAACGTTCAGGTCGTGGGGTAAGTGCCTTTATTTTCCTGACTGGAACCCCGGAGTGGCTTCACCTCTGTGCACAATGAACACAACCCTCACCACAACCTGCAACAGGTTTATTTGAGAACTTGCCGACCTGACTCAGAAGTCCGTGTGGCAGAATAAAGGCAGGAGAGTGGGGACAGCCCTGAGGCAAGAGCCTCTGGAGTGTCCGCCCCTCGGCTGTGGAAACAGTTGGAAGGAACAGCAGGTCACCTTGGGGCGCAGACGAGGCGCACATGTAAGGGAGGGTGGTCCGTGACAGAGCACTGGAAATCACCGGGAGGAATGGATTCTTCTGGAAGTGGCGCACTGGTTGGCGGTCCACATTTGGGCCTACCCTGCGCGTAACAATAATTAAATTAAAACAGTAATCCAACCTGTAGTTGCCAAAACGTACAAATTAAAACACTGCAAGAAGAAGCTGGATCTGCCCAAGGCAACAAGCCGCCGGAGCAGTTCCCGCAGGACCCACCGATGGGGGCTCCATTATTTACAGCGCGTGTGGCCCGACTGGGACCATCAGTGAACAATCGGGGGACAGAAGACAATGATACAACAGCCAGTGTGATGGGGTGGCTGGCGGTGTGGACGCAGGCAGGGGAGCGTCAGCAGTAAAACTCAAAAGCCTTAGGGCGCCTGGGTGGCTCAGTTGGTTAAGCGACTGCCTTCGGCTCAGGTCATGATCCTGGAGTCCCGGGATCGAGTGCTGCATCGGGCTCCCTGCTCGGCGGGGAGTCTGCTTCTCCCTCTGACCCTCTTCCCTCTCGTGCTTGCTATCTCTCATTCTCTCTCTCTCTCTCAAATAAATAAATAAAATCTTAAAAAAAAAATCAAAAGCCTTAAATATGTCTATCCCTTTGATCCAGAAACCTGTTGGAAATGCATCCCAAAGAAATGATCCCAGGGGCGCCTGGGTGGCTCAGTCGTTAAGCGTCTGCCTTCGGCTCAGGTTGTGATCCCAGAGTCCTGGGATCGAGCCCCGCGTTGGGCTCCCTGCTCCGCGGGAAGCCTGCTTCTCCCTCTCCCGCTCCCCTGCGTGTGTTCCCTCTCTCTCTGTCAAACAAATAAACAAAATCTTAAAAAAAAAAAAAGAAAGAAAGAACTGGTCCCAGAGCTGTGGGTTCCATTCGCTGCAGCACTAACTCTAACAGTGGTGTGAACACCTGTGTGTCCAACTTCGTGAACTAAGGACGTGGCGAGATCCTTTTTCTCATCTATTATTACAGTTTGCCTAAGGAAGAGCAATTTTAAGCAAATTATAAAGCAACATGATACGAATTTTTGATAAACACACACAAAGGAACAATACTGGCCTGACAGATGGCACAAGGCTCTATACACAGAGTCATGGTCATGACTCCGAGGGGCTGCTTACAGCTCGGGTTTTGTCTTCTCTTGACTGGCTCTGTTTTCGAACTTTTCGGTGCCATCATGTGTCACAGAACATAAAACATCTAAAGTAACTAAAGCAGACCATACAGAGTCTGTCCAAGGCAGAGAAGCTACAGCACGATAAAGTCATGTGCAGGCAAGCACCCCGGGGCGCCCTGTACTGGGGAGACAGGCTCACAGGGCAGAGGGCAGTCAGAGCGCATCCTCATGCCTGCGGGAAGAGAGCTGGGGCGGCGCTGCCTGCTCAGGCTCAGTGTGGGGGTGGGAGAGCTGTGCCCTGGGTCCATCAGGGTTGCGGGCCGGGGCGGGACCTGCCCAGAGGTTATCTATGAGCCATGGCTGCCAGAGGGCTGGGCCCCAGGCTGCAGAGAACCACTGCTCCTCAGGTTACCTCCCTGCCATCTGGTCAGTACTCGGGGCGCAGCTCAGCGGGTGTGGTGGGCCCGGGGGGAGTGGCACTGGAAGGCCCTTGGGAGGAGGGCCCTGGCTCTGGGGCCTCACTTTGCTGCTGACCTGCTGTGTGCACTGCTGAGCTGGTCCTTGCTCCTTGCCTTCTCTGGGGTCCGGCCTCAGGTGCCCTGCCTGGCCCTGACGTTTGACCAGTGGAGAGGGCCCCCCTGGCAAGGGTGGTTGGGCCCTGGTACATCCCGCTGGCCCTTGCTGGGGCCCAGAGAGAAGGCTGGACAAAAGTGAAGGGGCCAAAACCGGAACAGAGCTATCGTGGTTTCTCCAGAGACAATGATCCCATGTGCTGCCTGGTCTCACCACACTTCCTGCAGGCACGTGGGTGGGCCACAAAGCCACAGGCAGCCCTGTGTTGTGCTGACCACCACAGTTGCCCTTCCCTCCCAGCCACAGGGGCCCGGGGGGGCGGGGGCGACCACTCCAGGGAGCACTGCCATCTCCACAGTGCTCCAGAGCAGACCCCAGGGCTCCTGCGCCCGTGGGACTCTATGCCATCTTCCTCCTGACAAGACCAGGCTGCAGAAGCAGCACTGTGAGTGCGAACACCCCAGCGAGTGTGAACACGCAGTGAGAACACCCCAGTGAGTGAGAACACCCCAGCGAGTGTGAATATGCAGTGTGAACACCCAGTGAGAACACCCAGTGATTGCAAACACCCAGTGAGTGCGAACACCCCAGTGGGTATGAACATGCATTGAGAACACCCCAGTGAGTGTGAACACCCAGCGAGTGTGAACACAGTGAGAACATCCAGTGAGTGCAAATACCCAGCGAGTGTGAACACGCAGTGAGAACACCCCAGTGAGTGTGAACACCCAGCGAGTGTGAACACCCCAGTGGGTGTGAACATGCATTGAGAACACCCCAGTGAGTGTGAACACCCAGCAAGTGTGAACATAGTGAGAACATCCATTGAGTGCAAACACCCCAGTGAGTGCGAACACGCAGTGAGTGCGAATACCCAGTGAGTGTGAACACGCAGTGAGAACACCCCAGTGAGTGCGAACACCGAGTGTGAACATGCAGTGAGAACACCCCAGTGTGTGAGTGTGAACACCCAGTGAGTGCAAACACCCCAGTGTGAACACCCAGCGAGTGAGAACACTGAGTGCGAACACCCGAGTGAGAACACCCAGTGAGTGCGAACACACCAGTGACTGTGAACACGCAGTGAGAACACCCAGTGAGTGCGAACATCCCAGTGAGTTGAACACCCAGTGAGTGCAAACACCCAGCGAATGCGAACATGCGAGTGTGAACACCCAGTGAATGTGAACACCCCATTGAGTGCAAACACCCCAGTGAGTGCACACACTGAGTACAAACACCCCGTGAGTGCGAACACCCCCAGTGAGTGTGAACACTGTGGCAGAGCTGAATGAACCAGGGCAAGCCACATCAGGAAGGGCCATCCAGCTGTCGGAGGGTGGGGTGGGGGGGTCCTCTCCCCATTTGCACCCCAGGCCCGGTCTGGGCTTGGGTGGAGCTACAGCGGCTGGGGTGCTGAAGGGTTCAGAGGGCTCAGAGTTGGGCAGACCAGGGCTGTGGGTGGGGAGGTTCCCCCATCTGCCAAGGGACAAGGGACAACCCCAAAGACCTACCAGGTTTAGTCTAATCCCTGGCCTGGCCTTTGTGCCACCCTGTCCCCACGGGCAGCTTCGCTGCTCCCAGAAGACAACTGGAGGTAGGGGTGGGGTGAAGCAGGCCTGTGTCCTTGGCCCTGCTGCTCCGAGCTGGGAACGTTCTCTCAGGGCAACTCGATGGGTCCTCAGCCACGTGATCTTCCGGCGCTCACTGGGGGCTAACACGTACTGCGCTCAGTGACAGTGCAGGGAACCTGGGTCCTGGCAAACTGCAACTTTGCAAGGAGCCGAGCACCTGAGCCTGCAGGACGCTGGGAGAGCAGCGGCAGGAGTGCAGGGCTGGCGGGGTTGGAGGGCGCTCACGGAGCAGGTGGCAGTGGGTGTGAACGGGGTGCAGGAATGTGGTGAGCGGAGGAGGTGGAGAAGCGGCTGCCAGGCGGCGGGGACAAGCTCTTGCTGCCAGAGCAGAAACGGCCACAGGCCTCCAAAGCCCAGCGGCCTGGGTGTGGCCACTGCGGTGGTGGGGGCTCCCCACACAGAGAAGAGATGCGACGAGGCTTCCGGGAGGGTCCGTGCCAAGAGCCCTGAAAGGGGAGACGTGCCACAGCGACGCCACCAGCAACGGCTACTGTCGCATTTCTGAGCACCATCCTGTCCAGACGGGGACCCCCCCCATGCATCACTTAAGCCACAGACCAAATCCCGTGTTCCAAACACCACGGCCTGGTATTCCTGCCCGTCAGCCACGCAGCGAGGCACACATCATGGTTTCCACTTTACAGGAGAGATGGAGGCTCGGCGATGCTCCCAGTTTGCCCAAGGCCACAGAGCCGGCAAGTGGGAGTAGCCCTGGTCTGCGGATGCCACAGCCTGGGGCCTGTGCCCCCACCCTGCCTCTCCAGGGTGGCGGACGTGGGTGTCCCCGGCTACCCAGTGGACAGGCTGGAAGAGCAGCCTGGGCAGAGGAGAAAGGACACTGCCCGTCTGAACAGAGTGGTCAGGACAGTGACAAAGCATAGTGCACGAGCCCGGGAAGCTGTTCCAGGCTCTACCCCAGCCTGCCTGTCAACCTCCAGGGAAAGCAGTCCCGTGACCCTGCCAGCTTTTAATACCACCTGGAAGCTGGGGCCAGGCTTCCTGGCTCACTGTCTGGTCCTGGGGCTCTAAGCTGCCAACCCCCCTTCATCTCTTCCATCAAAGCCCAGAGAAAGGGGTTGTCCTGGAAAGGGAAGAGTGCCTAGTGGGCAGCTCAGGGGTGGTGTGGGCATGCAGGCCATGGCCCTGACTTCTGGACCTCCCAGGAGCAGGAGGGCATCGGAGCTGGAGCCAGAGGGCCTTGAAGAACCGCTAGTCTACCAGACAGGGAGCCCCTAGTCCTGACAGATCCCAGGACACGGTGACAGCAAGGGGCCTGTAGTCAGAGGCCAGGTCTTCCATGACTCTGGCCAACAGCTAAGCCCCACCTGCAAAGTGGGGATAAAAGGGTTCTCCTGTTACAAGGTCACAGTGAGGATTAAATGAGTGTCTGAAACCACCCACCACAGCGCCTGGCACCCAGGACGGAGAGGCCCAATTCCTGGCAGAGGGATGTGGGCGTGGGGGGGGGGCACGCTCTCAAGTTCATGGCGGCCTGTGCTCGCGGATGCCCTTCCTCAGTTCCAGCTGGTGCACCCAGCCCAGGCGGGGGGTCCCAGCCCCTGCCCCCACCCCAGCTCTGAAGGGTGAACAGAAGCCACTTACTTGAGGATGTCCTTCTTATTGAAGAAGGTGCAGTCCTGCAAAGGGAAAACACACACATAGTCCCTTACAAGTCCCTGGCTCCTTTATCCCTGAGGGCCTCACAGAAGACTCACTCCTGCCCCCCCATCCTGCCCCCACCCGCCCATCACCCCGCCCGCACCCTGCCCCTGGCCAAGAGCCACTGCTTCCTGAAGCTTCTGACCTGGCCTGGGGACTGTGTGCATGGTGGTTGGGGAGGGCATTTACAGGCAGATGGAGAGGTCAGAGGTGGATGCCACTGTGGATTGCCCTGCGGGACAAGGGCTGCAGGGATGTGCCATCCACACTGCGTGCCGGGTGGCACTGGGGGCTGTGTGTGTGGGTGGCTGTGCGCAGAGACAGAGAGCCCCAGGTCCACAGGCTGGGGAACACCTGCATCTACCTGGCTTCTGAAGCCACAGGCCCAGATGAGGTCACACAGGGAGGCCGTGGAGGCTGGGAGTGTGGGGCAGGCGGGCAGGGAGTGACTGGCGGCATCTGGCCAGAGGAAGGGCGGAGGCTGCTAGGGACCCTCAGGCAGGTGTTTCTCAGGGTGGGGGCAGCATGCAGGGCCTAAGGTCGCCCGGTCATAAACTCATCTCAGATGTCCTGCCCTTGTCTGGATGGCCCGCCTGGTGATGTGCCTGCAATGCCAGGCCACGGTGGGAAGTATGGAGGCGAAAAGATCCCAGCAGCGGAAGGCTTTTGTGCTCATCCCTGCTGTCTGGCCCCCCTGCCTTTGCCCACTGCAGCCGCATGAGAGCAGGAGGCACCTTAGGCTCTGCAGAGCCCGAGCCTCCTGGGGCAGTGTGCTGAGCAGAGTCAGCCCTGAAGAGCACTCGCGGCTGCTGCCCTGGACAGGACCTGAAGCCACCGCACACCGGGGCAGCTGGACCACACACCGAGAGAAGGTCCTCTCTCTGAACACCAAAAAGCTGCTGTGAACGGGCTCATCAACTGATGGTTTGTTACAGCTGGACCGCACACTGAGGAGGGTCCCACCTGTGGGAGACCTGAGGAGGGGGAGCCGGGCCCATGTAGTCAGTCTGTCCTGAGCCACATGCTGCTACCCAGGAGTTGGATTAAGAGCCCTCACATGGCCCTGGCCTTCTAGGAACCTAGGGGCTTCTCCTGGAGGGCTAGGCTTTGCTTTAGGCCATAGCTCCTCTGCCCCACCTCCCCCCCAGCATGGACAGAGAACGCTCTGCCCTGCAGGCCTAAGACTCAGGTGGCAATTGTGTGGACTGATTTCCTCAAGTCCCCAGATCCCTGGAGCAGGCCCCAAAGGCAGCCCAGCTGAGTCTTCCCGGTACAGACCTCCCTCGGCCCCAGGGCTGGCTCTATGGCCTGAAGGTGCTCAGTGAGAAGGGCCAGGGTCTCCCACCCAGCCTGGTGGGGGTATCAGCATTACCACCAATGGGGAGAGGCCCTGGCTTCTGCTCTCTGTCCCCCTGGCCTATCCTCGCTTCCTCTCCTCTCTCTTCTGCCCTGGGTTAAAAAGTATCTGGGTCCTGACCAAGGGTCCTACAAACAAAGATGCAAAAGTTTCTCACATGACCCTGGTCCCTTATCAAAACCACTTACATCTGTCCACATCAATGGTCCTCAAGACGTGGTTCCTGGACGGCCAGCACCTGATTCTCAGGCTCCACTCCAGGCCTACTGCATCACAAACTCTGGGGGTGGGGGCCAGGAATCTGCGTCTTTAGATCTGCCACCTCCAGTGATGCAGATGCTTGCTAAAGTGAGGGCCTCGGCTGTAGGGCAGAATCACCTGGGGAGCTGTTTAAACCTCCTGTGCCTTCTACCAGCAGCCCCAGCCCCAGCACAAAACAGATCCATTAAAGCAGAATCCCTGAGTCTGGAGCCAGGAATCAGAGTTTTCAAAGCTACTCTGATGATTGCGACGTACAGCCCAGGCTGAGAACCACACCTTGACCAGGCCTGGTCCGTGGGGGCTCTGATTATCCAATTTTGTTCAGTCCTCATCACTAGCCTATGGAGGGGAGGGGCAGGCAGTATCTCCCCATTCTATAGATGGGAAAACTGAGGCTCAGTGACGCTGGTAGCTTGCTCTTAGCTGCACGTACAGCCCAGAAGGGCTGACTGCAAGCCAGGCTTCTGTAATTCTTGACCATGGTCTGCTGGCTGTGAACAGAGTCCACCCATGGGCACTACACATGACCACATCCTGCTGCTGTTGTGTATTGTGATACCTCGTACACCGTGCATGCTCAATATGCGCAGGTGGCATGAGGAACCAGGCCTCTGCACATAAACCTCCCACAGGCCACAGAAGGTGTCCGTGAAGACGCTGACCCTGCCTCACCTAATGTTTCTTCTCTGAGCACCAACAAAGCTGCCGTGAACCTGCTCATCAACTGACGGTTTGCTTTTTCTGCTGTTGACTTATTTGCCTGGAGCTCATTGCAGAAAGGTAGCTCATGGGGGATGAATATGGCAGGAACCTTAAAAGCTTCTCAGGGTTCTGAGGAGCCTGCTGGTGTTTTGTAGTCACATTCCCAAATTCTTGTCTTGCTTTGGATCCTTAGGTGGAGATAGAAGAGGGGAGTCCCCAGGTGAGTTACGGGCTTGCTCGTAGCTGAAACTGTGGGCTGCCTGAGCACGAGCAGAGCAGGGCCAGAGCAGCAGTGGTGGGTTCTGGGGAAGGCAGGGAGCCCTGCTTTGCAGACAGAGGGGTCTGGGAGGTGGATCGATTGGTCAGGAAGGCAGAGAAGTCTGGAGAGAAACCTGAACTTGGGAACCACTGGCACCTGCGGAGGGGGGAGGGGGAAAGGGGAGGAGGCTGTAACCGGGGCCCTGGCTGGCGAGGAGGAGCTGGCTGGACAGCAGAGGGAGGGGGACTGGGGCTCTCAGGTTTCCTGTGGATGGGGGGGGGGGCGGTAGGTGGCTGTAACTGGGGCCCTGACTGGCTGGACAGCAGAGGGAGGGGGACTGGGGCTCTCAGGTCTCTTCAGCTCGCATTTCTCCCAGTCTGCTTGGCTCTGGCAGGAGGATCACAACCCAACCCTGGGCTTGGCCCTGAAGTGTAACCCAATGCCGGGCTGGTCTGAGTGGAAACCCAGGCTGCCAGCCCCACAGGGCCACTCTTCACTTCTGAGCATGGTCTACCTGCTTGCCTGTGCCCACGTGGTCCCCTGCCCCTGGAATGCCTCCTTCTGGGCCTGCTCGAGCAGGCCCATCTTTGCACCATCTTTGGTCCTTGCAAAGCAAAAGCCCCCTTCCCTCCTGGTGTTCCCCGGCCCACTAGGGCCCTCCCCTAGAGCACGCCACACTGGCGGCCTCTCAGAAGGCTGGCCGGCCTCCAAGACCAAGGGCACACACAGGCCGTGCCCCTAAACAAACACAGAGAGCCTTGGGCTTGAGCCCTGACTGGCGCCTCAGCCTTTGTTTACTCCTCCGTGAAATGGGGCTGAAAACCACCCCACTGTGAGGGCCCCCGTTCCAGAGCCTGGGACCACAGCAGGTGCCCCATGACTGTGGCTCCCTGCACTTTCTCAAGGCCTCACGTGGAGCTGACAACTATTAATGACAGTCAGGGTTTCTGAGAAGGGGCCTTTATTTTACCTCTGCCCACATCAGAGGGCTCCCACGTCCAGCCCATTACCAAAATAACTTGGTGAAGGCAGCAGGCGGCCTCGTGGCTCCCACAGCACACTCCACAGGGACCACAGCACAATCAGGGCCCCCGCCCAGGGGAGTGGGGTGACAGGCATCACCTCGGGCCTTGGAGGCAGAAGAACGTCGCGGTTGCTGTAGACAGTCGGGGGTGGCTACAGTGTACGGGGCAGGGAAGGGGCCTAGGAGGCTGGCCAGGGCCCCCGCGGACCAGGGCTTGGGGCTTCATCCTGCACCCGCGCCCTGCACCCACTGGCAGGAGGGCTTTGGCCCTCTGGTCTGGACAGTTTTGTGGCTCTGGAGGCAGGAGGTCCTAGAAGGGTCTTAGGGGTGGCTGCTGGGGGACTCGGGGACCAGGAGATGTGGACTGGTCTCTGGCCGCCTCCTTGCTCCCAAGTATTTCCATGCTGGGGCCAGGGGGAGACCCCTACGGGTAAACAAGACACCGCCAACTTAGAACTGCATTTGGGGATGCACCTCACTCCCGACCCAGACAGAACCCCACTCTCCTGGGCTGCTTCCTGGGATAGGGGACCCTCCCTCAAGCCGGCGTTTAATGACCCGCCAACTCCGTGCCAAGGTGGGCGCTGGGGCAGGTGGCTGGGGAGGGGGTCGCGTCCAGACTGGGGCCGAGAGCAAGGGGGCTGAGGGCGGGCGCGGCGCGCCGGCGAGTATCTCCCCACTGGAAAGCGCTCTCGACGCAAGGGTGGGGAAACTGAGGCCCAAGGTCACGCTTCGAGCTGAAGGCAGGGGCAGGGTCTGCAGCCGGCACGCGGCGCGGAAAGCATGGGAGGGCGGGCGCCGTCTCACCTGGTAGTTGTCCAGCTGCTCCTCCGTGAAGATGGTCTGCTTGTTGCCCATGGCGGCCGCCGCGCCGTCGCCCGGGCGCCGGAGCCCGAGCTCGCGGCCACCCGGACCCGCCCCGCAGCCCCGCGGCCACCAGGAGGCGGGAGCGCGACCCCGCCCCGAGGTGCGGCGTGCCCACCCCGTCAGGGGCCGCCCCTTCCCGCCGCGGGAGGTGCCCGGCCTCTTCCCTCCTCCGGCTGGGCGGGACAGCGACTTCCGGCCGGATGGCGCCAGGACCACCAGATGGGCGGGGCCAGGACCTCAGGCCGGGGGAGCCAAGACTTCCGGCCGGGCGGGGCCTGGACCTCCAGCGGGGCGGGGCCAGGACCTCAGGCCGGGCGGAGCCAAGACTTCCGGCCGGGCGGGGCCTGGACCACCAGATGGGCGGGGCCTGGACCTCCAGCGGGGCGGGGTCAGGACCTCAGGCCGGGGGAGCCAAGACTTCCGGCCGGGCGGGGCCTGGACCACCAGATGGGCGGGGCCAGGACCTCAGGCCGGGGGAGCCAAGACTTCCGGCCGGGGGACCTGGACCACCAGATGGGCGGGGCCTGGACCTCCAGCGGGGCGGGGTCAGGATCTCAGGCCGGGAGGGGCCAAGACTTCTGGCCGGGCGGGGCCTGGACCACCAGATGGGCGGGGCCAGGACCTCAGACCGGGCGGAGCCAAGACTTCTGGCCGGGGGACCTGGACCACCAGATGGGCGGGGCCTGGACCTCAGGCCGGGAGGGGCCAAGACTTCCGGCCGGGCGGGGCCTGGACCGCCAGATGGGCGGGGCCTGGACCACCAGCGGGGCGGGGCCAGGACCACCAGCGGAGCGGGGCCAGGACCTCAGACCGGGAGGAGCCAAGACTTCCGGCCGGGGGGCCTGGACCACCAGCCCCGCGAGGCCGGGGTCTTGAGCCGGCGGAGGCCAGGACGTCTGGCCGGGCGGGGCCAAAACTTCTGGCAGGACCGGGCCAAAGTTAACGGATGGGTGGGGCCGGCACCGTGACCGCCGGCTGGGCGGGGCTAAGCATTCTGGCCGGGCGGGGCCAAGGCTAATAGTGGGCGTGGCCGGGACCCCGGCTGGGCGGGGCCAAGACTTCCGGCCGGGCGGCCCGGAAGACTCCGCGGCGCAGGGATAGGGAGCAGTAGCCCTGGCGCCCCTTCACCCGGGCGGGGGGCGTCCGCGAGGCGAGCCCTGGACTGAGTACCGGCGTCCAGGTCTCGCGGCGCGACCCAGGGCCGGCCCTCCGGGGCACAGGAGGGGTCAGTGAGCTGGAGACCCACCCAGCCTCTGGCCACTGCCTGGGCAGGGCATCTTGGGCCCTCCGGGTCTCTTAGGGAGGCGGCAGGATTGGCTAGCCTTTCTTGGCATCCCTGGGTACACACGTAGGGCTGGGGACGATTTACAGGACTTACGGTGTCCAGAGAAGTGGGACAAAGGCCAGGAAGTTTTCTGGGACTTTAAGCAAACGCCAGAGGCCAAAGCAAATAAGAGTCGCTGCTAAGTCCTTTCAGAGGTCCAGCCCATACGTGCGTTATTGCTAACCCGGACAGCTGATTCTACTGGTGTTCTCCGCATTGTACTGGTGAGCGAACAGGCTGAGCCGTTCGGTAACTCGCCCCGGGTCCCACCGCTGGCAAGTGGCAGGACCTGGGCTGTGCCTCACCTGGACTTCCATGAGCTCAGGACGTTACGCTTTAAAATAGGTGGTTTGTTTCTTTAACCACTTGGGAGGCTCCACTCCCAGGGTTTCTGATTTAGTAGGTCTGGGGTGGCCCAGAGTGTGGGGAGCTAACAAGGTCCCAGGTGCTGCTGGTGCTGCTGGCCCTGGACGCCTCACTGCTGGAGGTTAGGGATTCCGATGGGAGCACGGGTCCCTCCCTCTTTGACAAGAGAATCCCTGGTGTTTTTACATTTTCCTTTTATACCTGAGGTTCCTGCTTGGAGTTTCTCAACATCTTGCCACCTTCAGGTGAGAACAGCAGCCATGGGCTAAGCAGACAAGCCGCCCTGTCAAATCCCAAGAGTCATCAGAGGCATAATCCGTTCCAATGAGAAGGGCGGGAAGCAATTCAGAAGCCAGGGGATTGCTGACCAGCCTTCACGTGTATTGGACATGTGTGATGACCTCCATAGTGGAAAGGTTGCAGGATATGTGAGCAGAAATTCAGAGAAGGTGACATCTGAGAGCCCAGAGCGTGTGAGAGATTCTCTCCGATGTTAGAGCTGGGGAGACTGGAGCCCTCTCAGACTAATCACCGGTACAGGTTTTCCTTCTTGCTCTTGAAATGCACATTTCCTGGGAGCCGGCCAGAATTCTGTGTTCAGATTCGGCTCCCGCCATGTGTTCAGGTAGAGAAACCAGCACCTCTGCAGAGGACTGTGATTTCAGTTCTGGGATTCCATCCTCATGGGAGATAAGTAGAAGCAGCCCACCTGAAAATTCCCTTAAAACCTTTGCGATCATTATCCATTGCCCTAGAGGAAGCCCTCCCTCCTGAACTATTACAACAGTGCCATGAGGAGGGGCAAGTTACATCCCATGTTGCAGTTGAGAGACCATGGGCTCGGAGAGGCAGTGACCTGCCCGATGCCACCCAGCTAGGAAGGTGCAGCAGGAAGTTCTCACCTCATTCTGACTCCAAACCATGTGCTTCCACTGCTCCCAGACGTGTGTTTGTTTGAAGGGAGGGTGGACAGAGGGAGAAGTAACATTGGTCACCTACTCTGTGCCCAGGATTGTGCTGGACGCTTTGCATTTACCAAATAACGATTATTCCATGAACGCCTCTTAAGTCTGTAGGGTTGGCATTATTACCCATTTCACGGATGAAGAAATAGTCTCTCTGCTGGCAATGGGTAGATTTAAGACTTGATCCCACTGAGATGGGAGCACGTGGTTAGCATCCTTTAAAGGGGGCCAACTCCTAGTCAACTGCAGTCTTGTAAATGATACAAAACGAGAAGGTAGTGCTGAGAAGTCACTGAGGATCCCACAGTGGCGCCTGACACTTTGTGAGCACTCACTAAACATTAGCTTTTTTGTTTTTGACTCAGTCCATAAAGTTTATTTTAAAATTTGGAAGGAAAACGAGAGGGATCAATGCTACGGAAAGCCCAAGGAGTGAGCTTGATAGGAGGTAAAGGGTCTGAGTGAATACAATAAAACGTTAATCTCTTTCCTTCTTTCCCGTCCTTCCTCCTTGACGAGCTGCTATTCTTTGTGACAAATGTCCTTGATCTGCAAGAAGTTCTTCCGAAGACTTAGAGTCTGAGGGGATCTTTATGGTGGAGATGGGAGTGTCCTGGGCCCGAGGCCAGGGTGGGACAACTATGCTCCTCGCAGACCTGTCCTTTGTCCTTTGCTGCCCTATCTCTAGTGACTTTTTTTTTAAGATTTTTATTTATTTATTTGAGACAGAGAGAATGAGAGAGAGAGAGAGAGAGCACGAGAGGGGGGAGGGTCAGAGGGAGAAACAGACTCCCTGCCGAGCAGGGAGCCCGATGCGGGACTCGATCCAGGGACTCCAGGATCATGACCTGAGCCGAAGGCAGTTGCCCAACCGAGCCACCCAGGCGCCCCTCTCTAGTGACTTTTATCAGCCTCAGGGTCCCTCCTGGAATGTCCTACCTTATCTTGACTCTTCTCGATCTTAGGGGCAATCCAAACCTCATTCCTCCCTGAAGTCTTGGTATAATCTGTGAGCAGTTACTGGGTCCCCTGCAACCGCCCGCTAAATCTCCATCCCTAGCACTGGACAGTCTTGTCTGCTCATTTCCCTGTAATCTCCAGCATTTTATACACCGATCTTCATATTTGTGGATGAGTGAACATAACCGTCTGGGGCTATCTCTTTTGAAGGAGGCAGGTGTTACTTCCTCTAAACGCTAGGGCTCAGGAGGGCGCACCACATCCTATTGGGCTCTATCCCCAGGGTCTAGGACAAGGTCTTAGTAAACACTAATCAACATTTCTTAAAAGAATACATTTTCTGGACTTGTTCACACACTGAAGCAAGTCACTGCTGCTGGAGGGTCAAGTGACCAAGCCCTTTAGTAGAGCAAAAAAGGTGAGCCCACCTTCTCCCTGAGTGGCCCCTGTGGGCCTGTTCTGGGCCCTTCCCCAAAAGCCATTCTGGATGTACCAAGTTCCTGGGTGGCCTAGAGTGGGCCCAAGCCGATGGGGATGGTCCTGTTGTTGAGGAGGCTCAGCCTCCCCTGCAAACTGTCCCATCCACCCTTTCAGGCGCCTTTAAAACCCTCGGAGGCGTGACCCCCTCCTTCCCTCGCCCCATACTCACCCATCAGCACAGGCTGCTCTCGCCAGAGTCCCCCTGCCTCTAGTACTGTATCCCCATCACTTTGGCCCCAGCCCCCTCACCTCTCCTGGATCACTGTGGGATGTCTGTCATGAAATGACCAAGGCAGGTCATTCACCACTGGGTTCAATTTTGCTGTAGATCTGAGTCATCTCCAGTGGTGAGTGGCAGATGCACAAATCTTGCTATTGGGGTGGGGGGGCGTTGCAAGCAGACTGGACTCTGGGCCATGGACCATCACTTATTAGCAAGGAGGCCCTCCACAGTCACAGAACCTGCTCTGTGAGCACACGGAGGGCTGAAGACCTGTCTTTTTAGGTGTTGTCACAAGCTTCCTTGTTCAAAGATTTAGTCCAAAGTAGAAGCAACAATATTTGAGGAACGAGATCCAGCCAGCCTTCAATTCGGGATCAGATGATGGCGTCCTCAGCAGCTTGAACCTGAGGCCAGACGGACATCTAAGACCCGGGGCCCACCGAGCCTCATGCGCTGTCCATGCGAGAGCAGAGTCCCTTGGGCAGCACCTCATGTATGGGAACTCTGCCGTTGCAGCATCCGTGTGCTCACGAGCAGACCCCCTCCTGCCCAGGTGCTCTCACGCTGTGGAGGCATTGGAGGAAGACCCTCTGGAGTGTGGGCTTCTGCAGAAAGTTCTCACTGCCTCAGGCAGCCCTTCTCCAAGCACGGTCCCCGGGACCGTTTCAGAGAGTCTGTGAGGTCCGCAGTATTATCTCCATAATAGAAATATAATTCTCACGAGTGCAGAGTGGAGTCTCCAGGACTGACACTCTTCTCACTAAATGTTTATTGTCTTTGAAAATATTCTTTTTCATAAAAATACTTGAACCAAGCTAACATATAATGGTGTTATTGTTATTTATTTAAAACACATTTTAATACAGCCATAGGGGTCATTTGCAATTTTAACTTAGGATAAACATGAATAATCTGTATTAACAAAGTTCGGGGCCTCAAATTTTAAGAGTGAGAAATAGTCTTTTTTTTTTTTAAAGATTTTATTTATTTATTTGACAGAGAGAGACACAGTGAGAGAGGGAACACAAGCAGGGGGAGTGGGAGAGGGAGAAGCAGGCTTCCTGCGGAGCAGGGAGCCCGATGCGAGGACTCCATCCCAGGACCCTGGGATCATGACCTGAGCCGAAGGCAGACGCTTAACGACTGAGCCACCCAGGCGCCCCAAGAGTGAGAAATAGTCTTGAGACCAAAATGTCTTAACACCATCGCTTTGTGGTTCAGCAAGCTTTCTCTGTTTGGGCCAGATGGGAGAGTTTCAGCTCTGCAGGATACCCAGTCACTGTCTGTGCTCCACCTACCTCTGCTCTGAAAGCTGCCATACCAGGCATGTGGTCTTGGCTGTGTTCTAGCTAGACGTTACGTATCAGCACTGCAACCTGAATTTTATATAATAAAGTCCCTCAAAGCATTATCTTTTGATTTTTATGAGCCATTTAAAAGTGTAAGTGTAGGGGCCCCTGGGTGGCTCAGTTGTTAAGCATCTGCATTCGGCTCGGGTCATGATCCCAGGGTCCTGGGATTGAGCCCCATTGTCAGGCTCCCTGCTCCGCGGGAAGCCGGCTCCTCCCTCCCTCACTCCCCCTGCTTGCGTTCCCTCTCTCTCTGTGTCTCTCTCTGTCAAGTAAATAAATAAAATCTTTAAAAAAATAAATAAAAATAAAAGTGTAAAAACAATTCTTAGCTGTCCAAAAGGAGGCATTGGGCCAAAGCTTGTCCATGGGCTGTAGTTTTCTGTAGTTAGGGGTTTCTGTAGTGATGGGTTCAAACCCCTAACACACACATACATCACATTATTTCAACTGAAATGTTTAAAGCCAATATAACAGCTTTGCCCCTGGTTCTGACACAGGGCCCCTGAACCCTTTGTAACCTCCTGGGTGACAGGAGCGTCCTTCATTCTAATGAGGTGACCCCCAGGTGGGCTCCTGGAGGGGATCTGGTCATGAGAAAGCCAGCAGCCATTATCAGAAGTTTGGCATTTTCTGCCCAGAGAGGACTTTAGACCAGGGAGGAAGCAGTGCAGGTGGGAAGTATCTAATTCTAGATCACTTGTAAAAATAGAGCTGACCCTGAAGTCTTCTGACCTGAGCAACTGGAAGATTGAGTCCCGGAGCAGGTTCCCCGCTAGTTTTTGCTCACATATAGAAAGAAGTGATAGCAGAGCACAGAAGATATTGATGAGGGAGCAGAAGGCTGGCTGAAGACAAAGCACAAGCTGACCCCCTGCAACCTCCCCCCACCCCTGGGTGGGACCTGTGTGACTCTTCCAGGAATCTCCCAACTACCTTAATGTTAGTATCTTGCTAGAGAAAAACCACCTTAACTTGACAATGCAAGGCCTCCAGTGCCCTGTAGGTCCTCTTTAGCATATCAAAGTTCTTTTGAAACCTCCCCTTTCCTTATCTTCCCCCAATCCCATAGTATATATTCAGTCACCCCTCAGAACCCCAGGGCAGCAGCTCTTTCTGCCCAGGGGTTCTGTCCCTGGGCTTTGATAAAACCACCATTTTGCACCAAAGACGTCTTAAGAATTCTTTCTTGGCTGTCGGCTTGGAACCCTGATGTCATGTTTTCTACATCAGGTGGCTTGGAACCCTGATGTCATGTTTCCTACATCAGGTATGTTAAATTCCAGTGCAGGCCTGAGCTCATGACCCGGAGATCAAGACCTGAGCTGAAATTGAGAGTCGGATGCTTAACTGACTGAGCCTCCCAGGGGCCCCTATGCTGGACATTTTAAAAAGTTTGTGTTTCTTTGGCTGTGAACCGATTGTTCAGGTCCCTTGCCCATTTATTTACTAAAGTTCTAATATTTAGGAAAATAAATTAGGGAAACCCTATTGAAATAAATGTGTGCTCCTTTTATAAAAAGAAAAAAGAAGCATTTGGTATGTGTATTTTGCTGATTTATTAAGAACGCTGTCTCGATTAAAAACATTGTCTAGAATAAAACACACTTGGATTGGGTAGTGCTGTAGTCCTAGACAAGGGCACACCTTCTAGATCCTTCTCCTGAGTGGCAAACACTGCTAATGGTATCTCTGGATGCTACAAAGTGCAAGGACAGGAAACAGGGGCGTGTCCAGAGGAGAGTGACCCGCATGTTGGAGGAACTCAAGAATGTCTGAGGGGTTCTGGAGCCTGTGGCCTGGTCCAGGGAACGGCTCCCAGCTGGGCCCGAGGCAGCTTTTTGTCTCCCCGATGTCCCTGCAGCTGCTCAGGAGTCAGGGAGCACCTTGTTGTGGGAGTTGGACTGGGAAACCTTCGAGGTCTGTTTCAGTTCTCAGCACCTGGGCTTCTGAAAATCTGATGCTTTTCTGCCTCCAAGTCTTTGCTGGCACTGGTCCCTTCTCCTGGCCCCGGTCCCTTCTCCTGGCCCCATCTCAGGCTGCTGACTTCTTAGCTCTCCAAGGACTGCTTTAAATTCTATCTTCACAGTGGAATCTTCCCCAACCAACCCCACCCTGTTCACAACCCTTCAAACACCCATCACTGTCTCAAGTGTCTGGGTTTCTCTCTCACTAGACCTGGAGGGTAGGGCTGGGGCTTACTCGTTTCTTCTCCTCACAGTGCCCCTGATAGGACTCCTCCTCTTGGGAAGCCTTGTTGAACCGATGACCTCTCGGTAGTTATGTTTCCCAGTATAAAGCAGCACCACTGCATCCCGCTGTACCTCCGTTTCCTCATGGGGTTATTGTGGAGATTCAACAGAGACTGGAGAAAGTCACTCCGTCTTTGTTTTATAGTCACTGAGCAGGAAACATGCTGGTTTCTGTTCCAGAAGGAAAGACAGCTGGAGGAAGATCTCAAAGGTACACAGCAGGAAGAATGTAAGGTTCCCCGGGGGGGTGGGGGGGGTGGGAATCAAGTGCTGGGGAGCTCTGAGCAGGGAGTAGGGATAGGTGGGCAGGTCTTGGGGTTTTCCCCGGAGGAACCAACACCCCAGCTGTCTTAACAGGTGGCTGGAATTGCAGCAGGTGGTAAGGGGATGAAAGGGCAGTCAGGCAGAGGGAATGGCACGCCCGTGGGGCGAGTCAAACATGGGAAGCATTTGGGGGCTGGCCAGCAGTCCTACTTGGCTGGCGCTCCAGGACTGTGGGGCTGGAAGGAGGGGCAGGAATATGGCTGAAAATAGACATTGGTGAGAGGTGACCGGGAGAGAGAGCCGGGAGTTCGGGAGCCAGGGTGGTCCTGTGAGAGGGAAGGAGGGCTGGTGGGGGCGGGGCAGGGCAGGGCGCGCCTGGAGGGGACGGAGGGAGGGTCTGTGGACCCTTCAAGGCCGGACGGCCAGGCCCAACGACAGCCAGGCGTAGCTGCGGTTGGTTGTTTTAGCTCACGAAGGCCTTGGGCGTCATTTCTTACCTAACCATCACCTTGCACGGCGGGCAGGGGAGGCCTACTGCAAGTCGCCGCGGCCCCCGGGTCCCCCGGGACGAGGCTCCCCCGGCCACCCCGCTCTGGGACGAGGCCCCCCCCAGCGCCTCCCGGCACCCGCGCGTCCCCGCACCGCCGGCAGCCTCGCCCGCGCCGGCCGTGACGCCCCACGCCGGGGTCCGCCGGGCCGCGTCGGACCGGACCCAGCGCTCACTACAGACCGCCGGACTTCTGGGGCCACACGTCGGTGACGCTGTCACACCACAACAAGCATCTGTGAAGTGAGCGAGCCGTCCCCGTACCTGCACGAGGTCGCAAACTGCGGGGAGCCACCGCGTCCCGCCAGCCCCGGCACTGCAGTAGCCGGGAGGAGGGGACAGGGCCTTCCCGGGGGCTTCCGGGTCGCGCCTCTGCACGTGACTGGGAGGGGAGCCAGGCGATTGGTCAGCGGAGACGGCGGCCGTCCAGGGCGGGACCAGGCAGGGGCGGGGCCGGGGCTCCGGGCCGGGGCCTGGGTGTGGGCGTGGTTCCGCGGTGGGCGGGGCTCCAGTCCGGACTGCGCGACTGCGCACTGCTGTCTCTGCTGTCGTCGCGGCGCCAGGAGGGACGCGATGGCCGGGCCCGCGTGGATCTCCAAGGTGAGAGCCGGGCCGGCGGGTGTGCTGCGGGCGGGCCGCGCGGGCCTCGGCGGACGGGGACTGTGCGGGCGGCCCTGCGCCCAGACGGCGGCGCCTGAGGCGGGGCCAAGGTCACGGCCGGGCCCGGGTGTGCCCGCGAGCGCCGCGCCGGGGCTGGACCTGCGCCTCGCGCCGGGGCGGGAGTGGGGGGGTGGCCCGAGCGCGGCCGGCGGGGCCGGAGGGTGGCGGGGGAGGGGCTGTCCCGGGCTCGGCCGGCAGGGCCGGCGCCGCGGGGCTCGCGGGGACACCCGGGCCCGCCATCGGACGGCGCGGGTCCCCCGGCCCCCGGGACATCCTAACCCAGTCCCCCGCCCTGTCGCTGGGGAGAACCCCGCGACCTCGAGGAGAGCTGTCGCTGCCCTTGACAGCTAGGGCCGGGGCCGGAGCCGGAGCTGGAAGGGGCGTCAGGGCCCCCTGCAGTTCCCGGGTTCGCGTCTTGCAGACGCTGCCGCTCAAGGTCACGCGGGGAGTCGGGGTCGGAAGTGGGGGCTGCCCCCAGGTGTCCTGCTTCCTAGTTCTCAGTCCCATTCTCCCTACTCGTAGCCAAGGTCACACACAAATAACAGGCACGGGGAAAAGTAGGCCCTCGGGTCTCCTGTTGAGCTTCCCGAAAGGCCCCCTAGAAATCTACCGTAAGCAATTCCATTTATTTTATTTTATTTTTTTTAGTAAAATTTGGTGCTATGTTTCTCCTTTGCTTTGAGCTTAAAGAGCATCTCAGATCACTGTCATTTAGTGAAAAGAGCTCTACGCTGGAAGCCTACACCAGGAGATCTAGGTTTGAATCCCGGGAGATGCTACTGATTGGCTGTGTGACCTTGAGCACATTACTTTACATCTCTGAGCTTTGTCTGCCGGTCTGTAGAATATCTATGCTTGCCTCACAGAGTTGTTTGAGGATTAAATGCAGTAATGTGAAAGCATTAGTACATACAGAAGGAGCACACGAATCTGAGGCTTTGCCAGCATTCAGTACATTTATCTGCAGTCACGAGCAGACTGGTTCTCGGGCCTCAGTAAGTGGGTTCTGCCTCGTTACCCCCTCCAGACCTGGCTTAGTGAGTGACGGTCACTATTCTGCCACATTTGCTCCTGAAGGTAAAGCGATTTCTGTGCCACTGTCTCAGCAGAAATCAAACCTTTCATCACGGAGTTCACCCCACTTAATACCTGACTCATCTTTGGTAGGTCCGTTGAGCCTTCAGAGGTGGTCTAAAGCAGCACTGTTGATAATGGATGTGCGGGTCGACTTGCTTTGCCTGTAGTGTGGACTGCAAGAAAAAATCACATAGTGGGTGTTCAGAAAGTGTTGGGCTGTGGAATCAGATGAGGTTCTCCCCTGTCACGGACTCCCGTGTGGCCCTTGGCCATCACGGGACCTCTGTGGGGCCCGTTTTTCCCTTTAGGGGTTGGAGCAGAAGGTGCCTCAGCCCCATGCTCCAGGATGCTGGGGATGCTGGGTTGATGTTTCAGTCAGAGCAGTTCCTCTACTGGGGTTCCATGTAGGGTTTAATTTGAAAAAGTGGTCTGCAGCTTAAATTTTTTTTTCTAAAAAACATTATTTAGAGAAAATACTAGGTTTCTAAAGACCTTTCTGATTCTAAAATGCTGTAATTATGAGCCAGCTCCCCAGCAGCAAATATTTATTAGTGAGTACCTGCCATACATCCAACATTGTATTTATATGTTTTTAAGTTAGATCATGAAGGTAATAAAGGAAATGGGGAACCGTGGATTCCGATGGCCCAGGACCTGAAGTCAGAAGTTCAGTTCATGCTCTGTGAGCCTGGCCTTAGTCTCCTTATCTGAAAAGGGCCACTAATACCTACCTCTCCAGGTGTAATAGAGATAACATAATGTAATGTATGTACAGGCACGTTATAAAGTACAAGACAGTCTCTGCCTTTAAAAAATCTCATTTTATGTACAGTTCTGGGTCATTTTAATGACTTAGATGTATACTGCCTTATTGTAAGACCACGTGGGAGAGATGACAAACATGGACCAGACTGATTGGTAGAGAAAATCGTCACAAGTATTAAAGATGTTTGCTGGGATGGGGATTTGTCAGATAAAAGAGATTATTGAGGCTGGCTTGTGTTTCTCCAGAAAATACTCATTGAGCACCTCCTATGAGCCCCGTGCTGTTGTAGGCACTGGAGATCCAACAGTGAATAAAACATAAAAATCTTTGTGCTTGTGGATTGACATTTGAAATCGCTTGTTTGTTGCGTCTTTTGTCACAAAGACATGGTCCTGTTTTGTATGAATGTCTTCCCCCTCTCTCTGGGCTGGGGTGGGCAGAAGCACTCGTGCAAATTTTACAATGTTCCTGTCACCGAGTAGCTTTTACACGGCCTCTCTTCCAGCAGCCCATCTGTCCGTGGATGAATCATGTTCTAGGATTAAGATTTTTGCCGGTGGTTTTGGCATAGAGTGTCCTTTTGAGTCTGGCCCTGTTTTTTATTTTCAGTCCAGAGAGATGACTGTAGATGCCAGGTTAGGGAGTACAGTTCATTCACACCTGCTTGGCTGTTGGTTGGTGTCTCTAGTAGATGCTAGTGTGACAGCAAAGTGTCGGGCCTTATGAGAACGGTCCCCAGAAAGGAAGACTAAGGTGGCATATAACAAATGTATTTTTGCTTATGTATCTAGCGTGAAAAGAAGTTACGTTTATAATTTGTAATGAATTTTAGTACCTTTGGTCTATGTACCCAATTTCTTAATAGGACTTTGTACCAGTTTTCAACGACTCAGTTATTAAAGTTCAAAGTAACCTTTTCAGATTTCTGTTTCTAGTGTCTGATAGTGTTGAGCGGAAACCACTATCCCAGTGGTAACATCTTGGGCTAGTGGAGTTAGGGGGTCACTTTTCTCTTTTCTGCCTCCCCTTTCCTGGCAATTAACAATTACATAATGACCATGTCATTATTGTTAATGACCGTGTCATTACTTATCAGAAAAAATAAGTAAAATCTTCATTCTGTATGACACAGGTGTCAATGGTATTAAATAAACTTCGTTAGATTTTTGTTATTCTAATAAGTGTAATTACTAAATATTCACGGGAGAAGAGTAGGCACAGTGTGTAACTGAAGGAACACTGGACTAGGAGTCAGGAGACCTGAATTCTGGTCTCTGGTCACCCTGTGGCTGCAGGCAAATCCTGACCCGTGAAACACCGATGTCTCTGCCTGTATAATGAGTGAGTTGGGCTCTGGAATTTTTAAAGACCCTTCCAGCTCTAAAATTAGTGATAGTTTTCTTAGAGGATGTGTTTCCCCCAAATTGACACAGTAGTCAATAATGTTGATATAAAATCTTCCAGATCATCTGAGGAAAGTCCAGTGTTTGAACTAAAAAGGGATAGTTTCATTCCGCCTTCAACATTTTTTGACAACATATTCATCAAATCAAATTTTAAAATATATAGTACTTAATTTCAAAGCAGAGATAAACTAGATATTTAGGTTTTCAAATCTGAGATAGCTTGTCACATTGAGCTAATACATGAGACAGATATTCGTAGAAGTTCCTGAATATATGTGTGCAAATTTGCAGCATCATCAGCCTTCAGAAATGGCCTCATCCCTACTCCTCACTATATGTGGTTTAATTCTGTGCATGACTTTTTTTTATTGATATTGATGTAGGTCTCTCGGCTGCTGGGGGCATTCCACAACCAAAAACAGGTGACCAGAGGTTTTGCTGGTGGTGTGAGTATAATTACATCTTTTATTTTCCTTTTAGAAGTTTCTCAAGAAAGATGCTCTAACACATTTATTACATAGTTTTTTTGTCGCCATTTATTTAAAATTAGGGAAAACTTGTCATACTTATGCTGGATATTTAAGTTATGGCTAACACGCATAAATCCATCGGATCACTTGCACATTTAAGAATTACGTTACAGGGCGCCTGGGTGGCTCAGTTGGTTGAGCGACTGCCTTCGGCTCAGGTCATGATCCTGGAGTCCCGGGATCGAGTCCTGCATTGGGCTCCCTGCTCGGGCTCCCTGCTCAGCAGGGAGTCTGCTTCTCCCTCTGACCCTCCCCTCTCTCATGTGCTCTCTCTCTCTCTCTCTCATTCTTTCTCTCAAGTAAATAAATAAAATCTTTAAAAAAAAAAAAGACTGAATATATTTAAAAAAAAAAAAAGAATTATGTTACAGCTGGCTCTGTAAGCCTGTCACATTAATGTCTTAAAGTAGCCTGGTTAAAAATAGAAATCACCCTTGAGCCTGTTACTTCACTTCGAAATCTCATTTTGGTAAGACAGTTTTTTTCAAAACTTGTACAAGTTCAGAGAGAATTGTTGAGAAGCTTCAAAGCCTGCTTTGCATTTTTATTTTGTGAGCTTCCCTAAAAACAGTAGATTGACCGCTGTTAGGAATGCCTCAAACTTGTCTGAGCCGTATGGGCTCACACGTCCTTATGCAGTCTTTGTAGACATGATAGTGGATCTCCTATTTCTTATTAAATCTGCTGCTTTTAGAATTCCCAGCATTAGAATTCTGTGCGTTAGAAGCTGATACCACATTTTTAGAGCATTCTAAGACTGTGGGTCAGTGACTTCCTATTTGTTTTTATTTTACCCCCTTCTTATAGAATCTGATTTGGATTTCATAATTCCTCTACTCCCATATAATGTCTTACTCTAGGAGGGATTTATAAGACCGTTGTACCTCTTTTTTTCCCCATTGACTTTCTATACTGTGGAAGAAAAGTAGATTCTTCTGGTGGCCTGATGACATTTATTATTACGTGTTGGGAGAACAGGAAGAAGAAGCCAAAGCGTTCTTTTGGCTCTGCTTGTGCAAAAGACGCAGAACGAGGCTCACACTTGAAGCGCCCGGCTGGCCACGCTAGCATTTCAAACACGCTCTGAGGGCTGATGGGATGATCATTGCTCTCTGCTATGATTTAAGCTGTCCATTTGGTAAAGATTTTTGCCTGGTGGGAAGGGGGTTATATTTGAAAGAAAGAAGAAGAGGAACTAAGTTTTTAAAAGATTTATTCAGTAATACAGAGAAATTCAGAAATAATTAGGCTACCTGCTCAGTGAGTATCAGTGGAAGGCAAAAGACCAGGGACCATTGTCCGGCCAGAATTCCTGGTGAGAGAAAGTCCCCAGATAATGACACTTAACGGTCTCCAAGTTGGGGGAGCGGTTCTGAATTAACTCCTGAAAGTCCCGTCATCACTTGCCTTTACACATTTTTATTTCTACGTTTGAAATGCTGGCTTGATTGTTTGAAGTCTTTGTGATAAAGCCCTGGCCTCACATTAGAAACACCCCTGTCCTTCTCTGCAGGCGTGACCACACTTGCTGTTCTTGTAGGCCACACACAAACTCTGCGGGGCTCCCCTTGATGGTACTTGTCATTGAGGAGTGGATGTCACAGAGGGGCTCAGGAAAGCGGGGACCTCCTTGTGATTGGAAGTCTGGTGTTCTCTGAGTTCTAGAACAGACTGCAGCAGTCTTCTGGGAACGTGTCTGAAAGGGGTTTTTAAGCCTGAGCAGTTGGGTGAGGACCTAACTTTCCAGGATCCCGGTGGAGAGGAGAGCAGTTGCCTTCATGGGAAACCCTCTGAATTCCAGTGAGAGAACCTTGTGGAAATTTGTTCTCTTTGGCTTCATAGACTTGAATTAACTGGTCTCTTTGTAGCTTGTCAAAAAAAATATCAATTGTAGTTTACTTTTGTTTTATCTAAAGAGCATTATTTATTAGAGCCTCAACTCAGGTGAAGAGTAGAGTCTCTTGGGTCTTGCCTCCATTTTGGTGAGCTCTTGGAGGGATGTCTCTTTTCCTGAAGGCCTTCGGGTCTTCTTTTTTTAAAGATTTTATTTATTTATTTGACAGAGAGAGATAGCGAGAGAGGGAACACAAGCAGGGGGAGTGGGAGAGGGAGAAACAGGCTTCCCGCTGAGCAGGGAGCCTGATGTGGGGCTCGATCCCAGGACACTGGGATCATGACCTGAGCCGAAGGCAGACGCTCAACCAACTGAGCCCCCCAGGTGCCCCAGCCTTCGGGTCTTCTTGAGCACCCCCCCCCATGAGCTGGATTTCTCTGTCAGTGATATTCTTTCCAAACCTTCAAAAATTAATCCTTACTGTCCTCTTTGGTGATTTCTTATGCTCAGGTTCAGACAGTCACTTTAATTCCAGGAGATGGTATTGGCCCTGAGATCTCAGCTGCGGTTATGAAGATTTTTGATGCTGCCAAAGTAAGTGTGTTTAAAAAAACACCTTTCATCATAATTTGTAGAGAACATTTCTCGGGTAGTTGGAGTCTGTGTGCTCTTAGGACAACTTGTGTGAAGCGGAAGGTGTTGGCCGTCTCCACTACCCTGACTTCAGTGCCGCGCAGGGCTTAGCCCTGCCAGTCCCCTGCCTGCCTCATTTCCTGTCTCCTGCCAGCAAGACTAGAACTGATATTTCACAAAACCATCTAGGAGATTTTGAAAGATTAAAAAAAATTCCCGATGTGGTATTACCATCAAGCATGAGGGACAGTTATTCTAATAGCCCAGTCTTCATGCAGTAGCTACTTTAAAACCTTTTTGTTTGGGGAATACAGGAAAGTTGGGCTTTGTTTGATCGCCCTTGAGATGCTAGGCAAAGTCCCATGCTCTCCTGTAAGATGAAGACTGGAGTGGGGTTTGAACCGCACATACACAGCTTTCGTAAGCTCCAGTCCTGTGGAGGGGCTGATGCCTCTCCAGTGGCAGACTGCGCAGAGAGCCAGTATGACTGGTCACCTGCTGTAAGCGCCCGGTGGAGAAAGACCTGCCTCCGCCTGGTCGGCGCCCACCGTGCCGGCTGTCGGGGCACATACAGGGAAGGAGGGGACTCTGGCGTATGCCTGCATGGCTTATGGACTGTATCTGGGACTGGACTGTTTTTAAACAGCTTTACTGAAATACAGCTGATATGCTGCACGGTTTGCTGGTTTGCCGTGTGAGGTCCAAGTCCGTGGTCTTCAGTGCATGCTCAGAGTTGTGCGGCCAGCACTGCGATCTAATTTTAGACCATTCTCACCCCCCAAACAGAAGCCTTACCCTCGTTAGCACTCGCTGCCCAGCCCCCAGCCCCCTCAGCCCACCCCTCCCTCCACCGGCCCTAGGTCACCACTTGTCTACTTTGTGTCCACACATTGGCCTCTTCTGGACACTTGTATGAATAGAGTCTTCTACTGCGTGGTCTTTTATGATCGGCTTCCTTCACTTAGCATATGATTTCTAGGCTCACGCCCATGTCAGTACTCTGGTGTTTCCGCCCACCGTATTTCTCCTCTCCTTGTGCTATTCTTATTTTAGCCACGGTAAGAATTGTGAGAAAAACAAGTGGGCAGGTGGCAACCTGGTGCGGACTGGACAGGGTAGCGGCAGAGAGGCCCTCTGGGTGCATCAGGGAATGACATCTCATCTCGAGTGCCAGGAACTTTCTGGACCTTTATTGTATGTTTTCACCAGTTCACCCAAAGTTGAAGACGTTTGTCCTTGTAGTGTGCGTGTGGGTCACACCAGCGTCTCTGCGGCTCACTGTGCTCTGTGTCACGGCATCTAGGCGCCCATTCAGTGGGAGGAGCGGAATGTTACCGCCATTCAAGGGCCCGGAGGAAAGTGGATGATCCCTCCCGAAGCCAAAGAGTCCATGGATAAGAACAAGATGGGCTTGAAAGGTAGTGGATATGGTGGCAATTGTGGATTTCTGCTATAGGTGTTAATTTTGAAAGGTTATGATACATTTGAGCTAAAATAAAGCCTGACTGTGTTAAAATAAAACCATCCTCTATGAGGCAACTTCTTTCTTTCTTTTTTCAGAATTTTTTTACTGGAGTGTAGCTAACACACACTGTTACCTTAGTTTCAGGTGTACCACATAGAGGTTCGCCTTCTCTGCACCTTATGTTGTACACCCCACATGAAGCAGCTTACTCATGGTGAGGTGGTTTTTCACTTGGGACGTATTTTTCCCCAGGAAGAACATTAAAGGATTACTGGCCAGTGTCAAATGAAAGTTATATTTTATGTTCACCTAGATTTATCTTTTGTACACTTTGCACGTTTTTATTCTCATTTTAATTAATATATGCTTCAAGTCATGATTCAAAATGTGAGCATATGCCTGATTCCCATTCAGCACCGGCTGTAAGTGTAGACAGATGCAAGTTTGAATCTCATCTGTGCCACGTACCACTGGGAGGCTTGGGCCAGTTTCTTACTCTTGCTTTTGTTTTTTTTCCCTTCATTTTTATTCTATTTTACTTTATTTTTTTAAAGATTTTATGTATTAGAAAGGGAGAGGGAACATGAACAGGGGCAGGAGGGTCAGGGGCAGAGGGAGAAGCAGGGAGCCCAACGCGGGACTCGATCCCAGGACCCCAAGATCATGACCCGAGCCGAAGGCAGACACTTCACTGACTGAGCCACCCAGTGCCCCTTCCGTTCACTTTTAAATAACAGCAAGAGTGTTGTTACGGCATGGGTGGTGGTGAGGGTCAGATACTGCCAAGCCTGGTCCTCCCCCGGGAGGTGCACGGTGTTACTAAGGAGTGCAGTAATGTTCCAGACAGCTTCCAGGGGATTCTTCCTCCTTTGTTTGAATCGGGGAGAGGGTAAAGTCAGAGACAGACGCCTTCTGCGCTGCGGCCCCAGTGGGTCAGTGGGTGGCTTGGGAGCACACGCTGAATGACGTCTCCCGGTTCATAAGCGTGCATGGTACACATGTCACATGGCTACTTCTCATCCTAACTAAGCTCCAGTGGGAAAGTGAAACAAGGAAAAATTGGAATTTCAAGGAAACATTCTGTACTTGTGTTTATAAAGAAGAAGAAGAAAACCCAGAACGTATCCCATTGTCATCTGGGTGCTTTTCTTTACCACAGGCCCTTTAAAGACCCCAATAGCGGCTGGTCACCCATCTATGAATTTATTGCTCCGGAAAACATTTGACCTTTATGCAAATGTCCGGCCGTGCGTCTCAATCGAGGGCTATAAAACCCCTTACACTGACGTAAACATCGTCACCATTCGGGAGAACACAGAAGGAGAATACAGCGGCATCGAGCACGTGGTATGTTCGTTTGATTCGCACTTGGGTTGTCTCTGTGCACTTGGGACAGGCGTCCTGATTCCCGGTCGTTGGGAACGGCTCTCCGAGACGGCTCACCGCGACCGGGCCTGAGGCGGGTGAATCTCCCACCTCACAGGCGTGTTCTTGGGCAGGTGGCCATCTCTGCACCTCAGTTGTCATCCGTGCAGTGGGACTTGTGATTCCTGCCTCCTGGGGCTGGGGCTGCTGATACTCACCCCCGCGACGCCCCACGTGGCGGTGTGTCCTCACTGCTCGGGGCCCAGCACCGGCCAGTCCCGTGAGGCAGGACCCGTTCTCCCTCAGATCGTGGACGGGGTCGTGCAGAGCATCAAGCTCATCACCGAGGAGGCGAGCAGGCGCATCGCGGAGTTTGCCTTCGAGTACGCCCGTAACAACCACCGGAGCAACGTCACGGCCGTGCACAAAGCCAACATCATGTGAGTCCTGGCCGGGCCGGAGCCCCGCTTGCTGTCGGGGGCAGCAGCGACCCAGCATCCCTCTCTTTTCCCCGGTCAGTGGGTCAGGCATCTCCGTCTGTGAGCAGATTGGAGGGGCAGGAGGGACTGGGCGTCATCAGAGCAGGGCACTGGAGACCAGATCCCCAGATGCTGTGACTGCTTAGCCGAGGAAGCCACCCAGGTCAAAGGGCAGGCGCGTTTATGCTGTCCAAGTCGACCAGGGAGTGTGTCTGACACGGCCAGGTGCCAGGGGCCATCCGGGGGCTTGGCGGTGCACCTCCTGCTTGCCCCAGTCTGCTGAAGGCATCTCTGGATGTGCAGCGAAAGCGCTTGAGCGTGTCCAGCGGTACAACCATTTAAATGAGTCAGTTTTAACATTTTCTTATTAATAGATATTTCTTCGTTTTTGCTGGACAAAACCATTAAAAATAAGTCCTTATTTTGATCAGATATTTTACATTTTTATGCCCTTTTTGTGCTTCCAGAGATATCCCAAAACATTTTCAGTTTGCGTTTAATTAACTGCCTAAAAAATAATTTTACTGTGATTGAAATCAGACATCTGGGCTTCTGGAACTAACATTTCTTCAACTTTACTCTTTGACTTGATCCTTTTCTTTCTGCAAGTCTTTCAACCATTTTTATTTGATTAAATACAGGCGAATGTCAGATGGGCTTTTTCTGCAAAAATGCAGGGAAGTTGCTGAAAACTGTAAAGATATTAAATTTAATGAGATGTACCTTGATACAGTGTGTCTGAATGTAAGTATAAATGCTTGCCTACCTGCTGCCTTCTGTGGCGTGTCGCGGGTGCGGCTGATCGCTAAACACACAGTGTGTATTCCTCGCAGATGGTCCAGGATCCGTCCCAGTTTGATGTTCTTGTTATGCCAAATTTGTATGGAGACATCCTTAGGTGAGTCCAGCTATACCCTGTAGTCTATAATTTATTTATAAATGTCCTGAAATGAATGTGGCTTAAGAAGTTTCATTCGAATATTAAAAAGTACAGCGTGTGTGGTAGGAGTTGGATCCTGGTGATTTGGGTGGTAATGTCCATGATCACATGTTGGATGGGTGATTCGTTTAATTTGCCAAATTGGCCCTGGGCTGTTGTCCTCTAATGATTCGTCCCTTTTCCCATTCTGAGATGTTTTATTGGTTGATTGATTTCAGTGTGTTACTATGTGTAGCTAATGGGTGGGTCATTTTGTTTTTTTTAAGATTTTATTTTATTTGACAGAGGAAGTGCAAGCAGGGAGAGCAACAGGCAGAGGGGAAGCAGGCTCCCGGCTGAGCAGGGAGCTGGATGTGGGGCGCGATCCCAGGACTCTGGGATCACGACTAGAGCCAAAGGCAGACGCCCAACCCGTTGAGCCCCCCAGGCCCCCCAAGTGGGTGGTCATTTTTACAAAATTTTTGTGACTTTTGATATAATTTCTGTAAAAGAAATTTTCTGTAAACGACTTACAGAAAAGTTGCAAGATGGTACAAGGAACTCCTGTGTCCCCGGCCCCCCCAGCCCACCCCTGCTAACGTTACTTCTGCCTCTCTTCCCCTCGCCCTGCCTTCCTCCTCCTGGTGTCCTCCCCAACCACATACACGAAGTTGGCCATTATTCCTTCTACATCTGTTAGTCGGTACTCGGCTGCGAGGATCAGCTTCCCTTCTCTCATTGATTTGTGTCCTTACGTCAGTTTGACTCGTGGGTATAACCGTGAATTCTGTCCGTCACAGCCGTCATTTATATTAGCCAGTGTGCGTCCGTTTGAGCTGTCATGTCCTGGACACGGCCGACCGTCTGCTTTCTGGCACAGTAAGCTGCCTCCGGCCCATCCTGGGTTTTTCTAACTGTGGTCCCAGATCAGCCACTTCTCCAAGGAGCCCTGGTTCCCTTTGGCAGAGAGTGGTATTTAAAATCCAAAGTCTGGGGCGCTGGGTGGCTCATTTAAGTGTCTGCCTTCAGCTCAGGTCATGATCTCAGGGTCCCGGGATCAAGCCCTGTGTCTGGCTCCTGGCTCAGTGGGGAGCCTGCTTCTCCCTCTGTCTGCTGCTCCCCCTGCTTGTGCTCTCTCTCTATCAAATAAATAAATAAAATCTTTAAAAAATAATAAATAAAATCCAAAGTCTGAGTGAGGTGTTTCATTTTTTCAGAACACCCTTTGAAATGTTTTTCTGCCCCCAGTGACCTGTGTGCGGGATTGATTGGAGGTCTTGGTGTGACACCAAGTGGCAACATTGGAGCCAATGGGGTTGCGATCTTCGAGTCGGTAAGGACCTGAGTGGTAAGGACCTGGGTGACGTGGGAAGTGGCGTTCACATAGGAATGGCCTGAGGGCCCAGGATGGGGTTATCTGCACGAATGTGGTTCAGCTGTTGAGTTTTCCCAGGAGTCGAAATAAAATGATGCTTTCTTTAGGTTTTTTTATATAAGCTTGGTTTATTTATTCATTTCCCCCTTTTTTATTTTGTATCATTATTTATTATGTGTCCTTCCTCAGTTACATCTTATCAGAAGCTGGAAAGGATTGTTAGCCCGTGTTTTTGCACTTTCCCCCCATGGTTTTGGCTCTTGGTTTTTCTGAGGCTTTACTTCCCGACCCCATGTCTGATGAATGAGGAGACGTGACAGGGCGCAGCGTCCCCAGGAGAGGGCTGTTTGCGGTCCCTCTGACCATGTTTGTGTTCCTCCGGTAGGTTCACGGCACCGCCCCGGACATCGCGGGCAAGGACATGGCCAACCCCACGGCCCTCCTGCTCAGCGCTGTGATGATGTTGCGCCACATGGGGCTTTTTGACCACGCTGCGAGGGTTGAGGCTGCGTGCTTTGCCACAATTAAGGATGGAAAGGTTTGGGTCATCGTCTTGCACACATTGTGTTTGGGTGAAGGCAGCAGTCGTTGGCTCCCCGAGCACACGTGGGTCCGCTCTATGGAGAGAGGAGCTGTGCGTTCCGTCGTGGCAGGGGCTAGGAAGCACTAACCCAGAGACACCCGTGTGCTTTAGGAGGAGCCGCGGTTCGGGGCCAGAGTCAGTGAGGCCTCGGTGTCCTGTTGTCAGTGCAAAACCAGGGTCAGGTCCCTGCTCCTCCCCGCCAGCAAACCTGTGTGGTGCGCGTGATAAAGCCTGCGGAGTCTTAACACGCGAGGGGAGCTAAGGTCCAGGCTGCGGGGCCAGAGAATCGAGTGGCAGGGCCGGATCAGATGTGCGGAGACGTGCTCCACGTGTGTTGTGAAAGCAAAGCACGTTCATAAAAGGAATCATCGTGGCTGATAAACTAAATGTTGGGTGACTTTATGTTCTTCATGCACATCATCTCTGTAAATCTCTGCTGCTCTGTGAAGTAGATGCTACGACTAACCCCCTTTGCCAGGTGAGGGAACCTGGCACAGAGAGACTGACTGACTCGTCCAAGGTCCCACAGCTCCTCCGGGGTGGCCGGGGCTCACAGTCTGGCTCAAACCCAGCTTCGTTGTTCTGTGCGCAGGCAGAGAGCGAGGCTGCAAAGGCATAGCATCTGTTTGGAGAGAGTGCTGCCTCAAGTCCTCGGTGGCCCTTGGAATTGTCGGGACACAGTGGGACGGGAGAACCAAGTGTTTTGGGGTCCCTTTGGGAGTGAAGGGAGGGTACGCTGTTGGAGGACCCGGGGGCCGGGTGGGAGAATTTCTCTTCTAAGGAGGAGAGTCGGAGAGCTAGTGATTCAGGGGTGCCTGGCGGGCCGCCTCGGTGCAGTGTGGGCCTCCTGATCTCTAGCTCATGAGTCAGGCCCCACGTGATTCAAATATTACCTTAAATTTGTTTCTCAGCTTCCAAAATAGGTCAGAGTACGTTTTCTCAACTTTAAAAATTCCCCAAGGGATTTATGGTTTGTTTAAATGTCCATAATCAATGTTAGGGTCTACTGTACGGACAGAGGGAGAATTTTGGAAAGCCTCCCTCCTCCATTTTGTCTTGAGAGCGCCTTGTCCTCTCCAGCGTGTTCGTGCGCGCTAATTGGACCCTGGTCATTCTGGACGGGGGGTGCCAGACGTGCTCGGGGGCTGCGCTAACTGGACCCTGGTCATTCTGGGCGGGGGGTGCCAGACGTGCTCGGGGGCTGCGCTAACTGGACCCTGGTCGTTCTGGGCGGGGGTGCTGGACGTGCTCGGGGGCTCTCTGTAAAAACAGCCTGGCTTGGCTCTAGCGTGTGGGTGCATTTTCTCTTTGCTTTTCTCTTTTCCCAGAGCTTAACGAAAGATCTCGGAGGCAACGCAAAATGCTCTGACTTCACGGAGGAGATCTGTCGTCGAGTACGAGATTTAGATTGAGGCTCCTGTGAGTGGTGCCTGTGGGCGTCACTCCCACCGGCCGCCACGGGCACCTCCCATCGCGCACACGTTTGGTTCGCTTCTTTCCCGACAGTACACTTTTAGACGTGGCCTTTTCTGAACAAAATCTGTGCAGAGGCTGCGGGGGACGTCCCTAGGCCTGCTTTCAGAGGACTTTCCCCAAGTGCTTGTTTTATTTATTCTGTGTCTATCCCGTATATGTTTTTTGTAAATTCTAAGTGGACTGTATCGTTTGCCATGTTAATCATTTTACACTTTGGTTAAAACGGTTTTTTCCTCAGCTGTAAATACGATACAGAATTAATAAGAGAAAACATAACTTTTTAAAGAAAACCCTGTTTTCCTTGGTTTATGAAAAATGTAATAGAAACAAAATAGATTATTGACATGATAGTAAAGATGATATTCTTAAAAAACTAATGGGCACAGGAGAGGTTTCCTGGAAAGTTCAGATCGAAACCAGTGAATAGGGCATACTTAGCAATGTGGGAAGTAGGCAGGTGAGTCCTTCGACGTGAATTACTGAGTATGAATAAAGACTTCAAGAACTATGTAAGGAGAGATGTGATTTTTGTTAATAAGACACAGGCAGTATATTTGATACAAAGACGTGGGTTTGTGTGTCCAGTTACTTTGTTACTGGAGACCCCCGTTGCTGGCCAGAGCTTCCATGGCCTGGAGGGGCGGGCTTTTTGCTGGACAGTGGGAGGTGTCTCTGGCGCAGGGCCAGCCGCGTGTGGTCCACTCTGCCTGTAGCCGCCCAGGGCCCCCAGCGCCTCGGTTCTGGCTGCAGTTGAGCTGGGGGTGCTGGCTGGCCTGCCCCATCCCCAGGGCACCGGGTCACTGCCCGCCGTCCCACCTCAGCGGCGCCGGCCAGAGATGAGCCTGCGGCGGGGCCAGGGCTCAGCCGCTGACCCCCCCCCCCCCCCGCCGCCGCCCCAGCACGACTGCACTTTATGTCAGACTCCCAAGTCACTATTTTCGGCGACTCCTGTCCTCTTCTTGCCCCCCCGCCCCGCATGGCATTGCGAACCCGTGGGCCTTGCAGAGCGCACCCTGAGCACAGGATTCCTTAGCGAGGATCCCTGTCTGGACGCTTTCTCAGGCTTGGCACCACTCACGTCTCAACGTGTGTTTGACTTGGTTCAGGCTGCGGCTTTCTCTGCTCTGTTGGATCGCGCCAATGATCCGCCCTAGTAATGAATTCCAGAACTGACTGAGACGTGTCTGAGGTCACAGGCTACGTATTTGGGGTGCAGGGCTAGCGCGAGCCGCCTTTCACAGCGGCCTCCCCTCAACGCCGTCCTGCGCTGTGCGGGCTCCAGGGCGCGGAGGGTCACACCCGTGGCTCATGGTCCCGTGGGTTCAATACCCACGACTCCCTGGCCTGCCTGCTCAACTGACAAGAAAAATCAGGTACTTGCTGGCAATTCTGTTAAATGGTTTAATATTCAGATCACAGTACAAACAGGCAACAGCGGTTTTATTAAGCTTCAGGTCAGTCGGCAAGTGTGAGGTGCCCAGCGCCCAGGGCTGGCACGGCGGGGTGGGCAGCAGCCATGGGTCCAGAGGAGGTCGGCCTGACCATGGGCTCTCCTGCAGCGCGCCAAGTAACTCCGGCCATCCCTCTCCACCCTCCCCCACGTGAGCCAGCAGCCTGCCCTTTACTTCCAGGGGGAGAGCTGATCTCATTTGTCACCTGAACAAAAAGCAATGCTTAAAAGTAAAACTATTCACATGTGAAGCTTCTGGAATCGTCAGCGGCTGCTGGTGATAGACCCGGTAAATGTGGACACCAGTGCCATGGCCAGACACGGAGACCTCACAGCCTTGCTGGGCATCCGTGCGCCCAGACCGAGGAGGACCTGGAGCCCAGGATGACCCTCCAAAAGGCCTACCGTCTTCAGCAGAAACTGGGAGGATGGCCCCTGATTATTTCTTCTGCTCTTGGTAAAAGGAGTCGATGATGTCTTTGTACTTCTCCAGAACCGTGAGCCGTTTCACCTTCATCGTCGGACCTGAAGGAGCGATTGGAAAGAGGGAGTGAGGCCTGGCTGCTGAGAAGCCCGGGAAGGTGTGTGCTGAGGATCGCGAAAGACCAGGAGGCATCGCCTTCCTTATCCTGCACCCATTTCTGATCCTCCGCGTATTTTCTGTTCTGTCCTTCTGGTGAATCGATGACTCACACACTCAAACCCACAGAACTACAGTTTCTGTCTCAGGCTCTCGGATCCTTCCGGGGCAGGCGAGCCACCTTGCCAGGAGCACGCAGGCAGCCTCAGGACAAGGCTCTGGCCAACATGCGCGTGGTGAGCAGGTGACGGCCATCCGACTGACGTTCTGACTGTGACCTCACGAGACCCCAGGCCAGAACCACCCAGCTAAGCTGCCTTGGATTTCCAACCCACAGAAGTCAAGATAATAAATGCTTATTGTGTCAAGCTGCTAAATTTGGGGGTAATTTGTTACACAACAGTAGCTAATGGGTGAGCGGCCTGTGACCACGCACACGACGTGGAGCGTTATGCTTTGCTTGCCCGAGCAGCTGGGGGCAGACCGGGTGTGCCACCTTGTCTGACGCGGTCTCTGGGAGAGGTCTTTCCCAAATTCCTGTTCTTGGCCTTGGTTCTTCCCTGTAAAGCATGGCCGCAAGGGCTCTGATTCACCTTGGGGGCAGCTCGAGGCCATTTTGCGCTAACACACTTGGCTGCGTAACTGGAGACTTCCAAGTCACCTCTGGAAGCTGGTCAGAGAAGACACCTGCCTTCACTCTCCTAGCACCAGCCAACCAGACATGCTCCATTCTGCAGGTAGCTCAGTGCCCTGCTTCAGCCTCATGGGCCAGAGGCCATTCCAGAAGCCATTCCTGCCTCCCCTGGCCGCGAACACCCCACATGCTTCAGCCAAGAGTGACTTCCTCCGCCCAGCTGGGGCTGCACCAGTGGCCTTTCCTGGCTTTGTGGACCACGGTCCAGAAGGGCTTCATTCCTTTACCTGCACGTGAGCTGAGCCCCTAGAGCCAGGGGACTCCAGCCCAAACACTAACAGGGCTTTAGGGTCTGCCTCCTGGTCCTGCTGTGATTTCAGGGGAAAATGGCCCCCCAGTCAAAGCAAAGTTAAAGGTTCTACGTTCAAATTAATAGGCTCCAGCACACATTTAGTGCATGCGTCTGGCTTTCCCCGGGCGCAAGCCTGCACACCGGGCAACTGTGTCCTCCCGCCAGAAGGAGGGGGCTCTCCGTGGCTTTGTGCTTGCCTTGGGCTTCCTCCCAGGCTCGGCCATGGCCTCTGCCCTCCCACACGGCCCCCTGAATAGTGAGAACAAACAAGCAAGAAAAAACACCCTACCCAACTCTCCACCCGAAATGGAGAAGTCCCTCTGGAGAATGGCCCACTTCTGGATGTGGTAGGGCCGGGCAGCTGCGTTCCTGTTGACACTCTGGATCCCCTGCTCAATGGCCTGATACACGGCCTCATCCTTGGTGCCCACAATCTCAGACACGGTGGTGGCTTTGCTGCCCACTCTCTGGCAGAAGGCCACAGCTGGTTCAGTTAGGCTGTCCGTCGGCTCGGAGGTGTCTGGGTCCAGCACACACTGAAAAGCCAGAGGTCAGACCAGGCCCAGGCCTCACCCCACAAGACACAAGCCCTGGTCTTGGAGGATGTGGGTCACCATAAGCTCTGTTCAGAGACGGCCTGTGGTGGAAGGGCACCTAGCAGGACCTCAGCCAATAAAACCATGGGCTAGAACAGGGACCCTTCCAGCCCCGTCCAGCAGCCTGGGCTCAGAGCATCTGAGCGGGGGAGTGAGGGCTGCAACCCTGGGGAGCCAGGCTGAGCTGGACCATAATGGGTCATCACAGCAGCATGTGACCAATTGTGTTTCCTGCCCCGTTGCAGGTAGCCGACAGGCTATCCCAGAATAAAGTCTTGAGATGTAGATGTGTCCTGGCCGAGCATGGCTTCTGCTTGGGCCAGACCCACAGACCACCCACCCGCCTAGAGCCAGAACCCCTGACACACCTTCAAGGTGAGCAGCATGGACAGGAACTTCCTCTGGTCCCCGATCAGCATGGCATTGCTGACGATGGGCAGCTCCATCTTCACGGCCTCCTCGATGGGCACAGGGGGGACGTTCTCTCCACCAGCTGTGATGATTAATTCTGGGGAGGCAGGGCCAGGCCCCCGGCACAGGTTTTAATCCAGGTGAATGGGCTGGACCAGGACCCAAACCTCGGCCCCAGCCCCTGGAGGCAGGAGCGTCAGGCAGCACTGTGGATACTTGGGGGTGGCGGGGGCAGTGCCACGCCCTCGGAAGCACCTCACACCTGCTGGGGACACGCCTGCTGGGGTGGGACACCTGCTGGGGACACACCTGCTGGGGGACGGTGGCAGTTCCTGGAGCACAAATGCTCACTCAGGGCTCCCACTCCTTTGCTCATCCTCCCAAGACTTTGCCTGCTCAGACTTCTCATCCATCGCCCCCAGACACGCTGCCATCGTCCTGCAGTTGAACTGCCACCAGCCGGCAGGCGCCTGGCACTCACCATGGGCCAGGTGCTGTGCTAAGTCCTACGTGTGCAGTGATTTACTGAACACTCACCACCGGCCTATGAAGAAGCCCATTGTACAGATGGGGCCTGAGGCACGGGGAGGTTAGGTGGCTTGTCTGAGGTGGAGGAGCCTGGGGGAGCGCAGCACAGCACAGCCCCAGAGCTCCTGCTACGAGCTTCTCACCTCGCATACGCCTTCCCAACGCGCCCCCCGTCTCCCCTAACACACCGCGTGTTCTCCTCAGGAAGCCCTCTCCCCTCCAGGGACGCTGGCTCTCCCTTCTCGGAGCTGCTCTCACAGCGTCCACCCCTCATCCACCGCCTCGCTCATTCAGGGGTCTACTGAGCGCATCTGTGCAAGACCAGCTGGGGGCACTTAGCCCTCTGGCCTCCTCCCTGGAAGGTGGTATGCTGCCAAACAGATGGTTATAAGTGGACATTTACTCAATACACCTGACTGCTTTCGCGAGCTTGTGGCCCCCCAGTTCTAGTTCAACAAAGACGAGCTGGTCCCCTTGTGTGCAGGTCCCGTGTGGACGTCGAGACAGACCCTGGCTGCAGGGAGGCTCGTGGCCCAGCTGCATGTTGCGCATGAACTGGGTCCAATGGGCAGAGGGCCCACGTGCACGGCAGGTAAGACAGGGAGGCAGAGGCGGGAGGGGTGGGGCCCCTCTAGTGCTGAGGGGCGGCCCGGGTGGGTGGCAGCCTCTGAGCGGTTGGCGCTCAGAGTTTTAGGGCACTGGTGAGCGGGGTGAAGAGTGGTTACCAAGGCGAGGGCTGGCCAGGGAGGAAGCGTCCAGACTGGGGTCTGTTGGGGGCAGCAGGGGTGGAGGGGGGGGGGACCACGCCCAGGCAGAGCCCAGTGGCTGTCACCAGCCCTGCCTTCCTCCTTCTGGGGCTTTCCCTGGCCCCCTCCCCCTTTCCCCCTCCTACCAGCGTCTTTCACGAGTTAGTACACATAGAAGCCCTCAGCAAACTGGGCACAGAAAGGACCACCTGCCAAAAATCCGCAGGAAACACACTCAGAGATCAAATGTCGAAAGCGTTCCCCAGAGATCAGGAACCGTACACAGAAGACCACTGTCCCCATGTCTGTTCACCGCTGCTCTGAAGGTCCTACCAGTGCAAGAGGCAAGAGAAACACCCAGAAGGAATGGAAAGAAGGAACGAAACTGTCGGCATCTGGAGACGGTCGGATGGTGTGCACAGAAAGTTGGAGAGAAACCTACAAACCCCAGCTCCTAGCGAGTTCTCCGGGTCACGTGATGCATCAGGAGCTGCCGGCGAGTCTTCCGGGCTATGACATCTGTCTTTGCTCCGGGCCATTTGACTACCTGGAGGTTTGTTTGTCTTTAATGTAGTAGAATTTCACTGAGTCCCTCTTCTTGGCTCCTGTAGATCTTCCACATTCCAACAGGATAACGGATTTCTGTTTCCCTCCAGCAGCGGTGAGGGCCCCCTTCTTTATGGGGAACATTCTGTCTTCTCTGTTGCTATATCGTGCACAGACTAGTTTCTTCTGCGATGCCTTCTAAATGCGCTGGCACAAGCCACAGATTCCCTATGGCGACGTCCTGATCTGTTTGCGAGCCGCTGCTGTGAATGATGCCACCCTGCTCTGTCTGACAGGCCGGGTGCGACCGCGGGCACCGAGCCTGCCCCTTCTTCCGAGGCGTGGGGTCTGGCTTTCCCAGGACTGGGGCCGGCTTCTGGCTTGGGAGACTCCCGTTTCATTAAGGAAGGAGCTACTGTTTCTGTTTTTATCCATGAATGAGGATATTAAATTTTTTTAAATGCTTTTGCAATAGATGTGGAGATGATCATAAATATTTTAAAGCTCTATTAATGGGATTAATTACATTATATATCCCTAGGTTTCCAGAATAATCCCACTTAGTCATGATGGGTTACGTTTTAATGTGCTGGCATAGACTAGTATTGCTAGTCTTTTTGCTAGTATTTTTTTTTCTAGTATTTCTTTTAGGATTTTAGTATATATATTCATAAAAGTCATTGGTCTACGGTTTTCTTTTTTCTTTTTTTAAAAAGATTTTATTTATTTATTTGACAGAGACACAGCGAGAGCAGGAACACAAGCAGGGGGAGCGGGAGAGGGAGAAGCAGGCTTCCTGCCGAGCAGGAGCCCGATGTGGGGCTCGATCCCAGGACCCTGGGATCATGACCTGAGCCGAAGGCAGACGCCTAATGACTGAGCCACCCAGGCGCCCCTGGTCTACGGTTTTCTTTTTAAATACAATCTTTTTCAGATTTCGTATCAATGTTATACTCACCTCACTAAAAATTTGGAAGTTTTCCTTCTTTTCTATGCTCAAAATCAGGTGAGGTATCATTGGAATTTCTCAGTGAATCTCCTGGTCCAGCGTGTTGTGCGTATGTGGTGGGGGGACGGTCATGTGTTCCCCGGGAATCAGTCTCTTTAAGTTTACTGTCTTTTCTGAAGTAGTTACATTCGCCCAGAAAATGATCTAACTCACGTTTCTCAGTATATCTGCACAGCGTTGGGCAACTTATACCATGTTTATGGATTGGATGACTCAATATTGTAAAGAGACACATTCTCACCAAATTAATCCTTAGATCCAATGAAATCAAAATCAAAATCTTGGCAAGTTTTTGGAGGCCACTGGCATGATTCTAGCCAAGGTTGTCTTAAAGATGAAGACCAAGGCCGTAGGCCTCACATAGCCATATTACAGGCCGTATCACAGAGATACTCGGGTACAAGGACAGGCAGTTGAGCCGCCTCCCACACAGTCCCCTGGTGGGTAATGCCCTGCGGGGAGGTGGTCTCCTTGGCAGTGAGGCTGGGTCGGTGGATACTTATCTGGAGAAAAGCCACCTGGGCCTGGACCTCTAACCATACTATTTTAAAGATTTTATTTACTTATTTGACAGAGAGAGAGAGAGAGAGAGAGGGAACACAAGCAGGGGGAGTGGCAGAGGGAGAGGGAGAAGGAGGCTTCCCGCTGAGCAGGGAGCCCGATGCGGGGCTTGATACCAGGACCCTGGGACCATGACCTGAGCCGAAGGCAAGCACTTCACCAGCTGAGCTCCCTAGGCGCCACCCGACCATACTGTTTTAAAGGACGTCCAGTTGGGTTGATGTTTCCCCATTACTACCCCACCCCTTCAGCATGCAGGCCTCACCCGCCATCACCAAGCCGGGCCCTAGGCGGCGCTCTCCGCCCGCCCGTGCAGCAGGAGGGTGCGTGCAGGGATCTCGCAGACCCCAGCAGTGTGCCGGTGGGCGCCAGGAGGGTCGCCAGGACTGTTGCCCTGCTCTTCCCAAGGCTCAGGCCAGGCCTGCCCAGACTCCACCCTGAGACCAGCCCTCTGTGGCCAGCAGAGCCCGGGCTGGATGACACCCCTGCCTGCAAGATTTCCAGAGTTGTTCGCCCACTCACTGAGCTGTTTCCCTTGGGAAACGGGTGGGGACTTCGCCCCATGGATGTGTTTGGGTTTACACCTTCTTGCGCAAAGTAAGCAAAACACTTTTTCCACTTTTTCCGTGCAAGTCCGTCCCCCCTGGGAGGGCCACATTCCTCATGGGAAATTTCTCTGAAGTCTCCTGCTTTAAATTTTATATCCAGTCTGTGTTCTCCATACCATGCCCATGTTTGCACGTAAAAATGCATGATATTTATGCCCCAGAATCTTCTGGAAAGACTTGCCTGGTTTCTCTAGAGAGTCTGAATCCCAGCTCCACCATTTACTAGCCGGGCGACCTTCCCGGCTAGTAAACTGATGGCATTTTACTTTCGACTCTCTGCTGTGGGGCAGACACTACCCTTCCTTCCTCCCTTCCTCCCTTCCTCCCTTCCTCCCTTCCTTCCTTCCTTCCTTCCTTCCTTCCTTCCTACCCCTCTCCCTCCCGGTCCTGGGCCCGGACCTCTAACCATACTATTTTAAAGATTTTATTTACTTATTTGACAGAAAGAGAGAGAGAGAGGGAACACAAGCAGGGGGAGTGGGAGAGGGGGAAGCAGGCTTCCCGCGGAGCAGGGAGCCCAGTGGAAGGAAGGGAGGGGGAAGGAAGGAAGGGAGGTGAGGGGGAAGGGGGGAGTGGGGAAGGAAGGGGGGAAAGGGGAAAGGAGAGGAGGAAGGGGGAAGGACTAGCCGGCTAGTCGGAAGTAAAATGCTGTCAGTCCAAGTGCACAAACTCGATACGGGCTCAGGACTCGGGGCACAAACGGCAGCAGCTCGTCCCCCCAACACACATGCCCGTGGCCAGAAGCCAGCCAGCGGCACTCACCTTTGAGGCGCCCGGTGATGTAGAGGAAGCCGTCCGTGTCCAGACGCCCCATGTCCCCCGTGTGCAGCCAGCCCTCGGCGTCGATGGCCTCTCGCGTCTTGTCCTCCATGTTCAGGTAGCCCATGAAGATGGTGCGGCCCCACAGACAGATCTCCCCGATGCCCTCGGCATCCTCGTTCACCAGCTTCGCCAGGCAGCCTGGCACCACCTTGCCGGAGCTGGGGGCGGCCCGAGGGGGCCCGTCAGGCCTCAGCCTGGGGGCAGGCCCTACCCAGGAGCCCCCAGGGCTCCAACCTCCCACACTTCACCTCCCAGCTTGTATATTTTAATAGAGACTTGGAGTGAGAGGTTTTAAGGAGAAGGGAGGGAGGAAGGAGGAAGGAAGAAGGAAGGAAGGAAGGGAGGAAGGAAGTGGGGAAGAGGGGGAAGGAAGGAGGGAAGGGAGGGCACATCAACCTCAGTGAGGGGCCAGCAGGAGGGGTGTCATTAAGCCTGACAGGGGATCGCTCCAATCCCCCCAGAGCTGACTGCCCTGCCTGCCCATGGGAGCGCTGGCCCTGTCCTCCCAACTCCCCCTCTACCCCACGGCCCCTGGCCGTGTGGCCCCGGGCGTCAGATGCGGGGACAGCCTCCGACACACCGACACACCGTGCCCTACGGGAGGGAGGGGTCGGAGGGAGGAACCCGTTCGGAGGGCCCGGCACTGTAAGGGTTTCCCACCTCAGGCCCCGGTGACCACGGCAGAGACCACGGGCCCGGGACAGGCCGGAAGTGTTGGCACTGGGGACCCACACATAGGTGGCCCCAGGGTGCCAGCCAGGGCGGGCGGGCGGGCCTGCATGTACCTGTAGAGCCGGTAGTTGCAGGGGCCGGACATGAAGTGGGGGCCCGAGGTCTCGCTGAGGCCGTAGCCTGCGTACAAGGGAATGTTGAGGCCCAGGAAGAAGTGCTGCGTCTCAGCGGTCATGGGGGCAGCCCCGTAGAAGCTCTTCTGACACTTGGCAAAGCCCAGCGCCTGGCGGACCTTGGCGAGCACTAGGTAATCTGCCAGTCTGGCCGCGAAGGGCTTCAGGTCGCTGCGGGGGGAGGAGGAATGGTCCACGGAGGAACCCACACGCGCTCACAGGAGCAAGGTGGGTATTCGGCGGGTGCACGCTGGCTGGCCGTTGTGAGCGAGCACGCACGCGCGGGTGTGTGTGCACTGGTGTGCACTACGTCCCGAGCCCGGAGGCCAAGCAGGCTGGGTGTGTACAGGCGCGGGGACTTGAAGTATGTCTGCTTGGACGCGCGGGGCCAACGGGCGTGACCCCATCTGAAGCCCACAAATGAGTCGTGCACGGATATTCACTCCCCGTGTCCATGCACACGAGGCCGTGTTTGCAGACATGCATACGCATCTCACGGGACATGATACCATTTCCCAGACTTGCTAGTGAGGGAGAACATTCCTACCGTGGAACAGGCCAGGTTTATGCCCTGGCCCCTCCCCCAGCACTGTGCACTATGTGGGAATTTGAAAAGCAGTCCGCAGGCTCTGTGGGCACTCGGAGGCTGGAAAGCCCGGAAGAGGGCTGGTCACTGTGGCCCCTTCCCTGGCCCCCTGCTGCGTCAGGACACCCCTCAGGAGCCTGTGAGGAGCTCGGGGGAGGGGAACGCCACCCAGCGGGAGCGAGTCAGTCCTGCCAGTCAGAACCCAGAGGTGGGGTGACCATCTCCTGTGGGGTCTGGAAGAGGTCTCCAGCCCAGCACCTGATGGGGCCTCTGCACGGGGGTCCCCAGGACAAGCCCAGCCCAGCAGATCCTCAGGTGCATGCTGGTCTTATGCCCCAGCCCTGCTGGCCACCCCCCACCCCGGTCTCCTGTCCCCTGGCCTTCCATACCTGCCTGGGCAGGTGAGGTTCTGCTCCAAGGTCACCGACATGGCCCAGAGCAGCATCTTGCGCCGGATGAAGCCAGACTGAGCCGCCACCGCCTGGATCTGCTCCATGAACTTCTCCCACACTCGAGGCACCCCCATGTGGGACGTGGGCTCCACCTCCCGCAGCGTGTTCACCAGGCTCCCCTGTCCAGCACCAGAGAGGAAGGCCTGCCGGCTCAGTGCCAGGAGGCCCCCCACGCCAGAGTCAGGTGCACACACCCCACAGGCATCCTGCACAGGTGCACACACCTGCACACAACGTGTCCCAGGCTGTCGGCCGCCACTGGGCGGCCATCCCTGCTGCTCATGTGGCCAGATGCTTCAAGGCTCCTCAGTCCCCTCCCAGCTCTGGGGGCGGCCGCTCTTTCCTCTCTAACCCGAACATGACCATCCCCCTTAAGCAGTGACCAGTATAGGAACGGACGAGGGACGATCTGGGCCAGGAGGTGCAGGTGGGGGAGGTGTGCCAGGGGGCATCTGGGAGAGCTCTCCTCATGCTTAAAATACGTTTCCAAAGAATGGGGGGTAGTTGATGAGACTGGGAAGCGGGGCGGTGTGTGGCCTTCCTCTGAGGACCACCTATCCTGGACGGCATGTGGACCCCTCTCCTCTACATACCATCGTCAGCCGCCTCTCGGTTGGTCATGTGGGCCATGCTGACTGTGGGGGAAGAGTGCTGACCCGTAAATGCACGGGGGGCCCACCCACTCACACGCAGGCTCACGGGTGCACACTCAGGTGGGTGTGCGGCACACGAGCTCAGAGGCCCGCTCAGGCGGAGGAGGACTGACCTTTAGGGCGTCAGGCTCGGCGAAGCAGACCTGGGCCCCCCACTGGATGCCCGTCCACAAGTCGTAGATCTGAGCGGCGATGTGGCTGAGGGGCAGGTAGCTGACCACCACCTCCTGCTGGACTTCCGCGGGCTGGATGTTGCCGGCCTGGCTGCCGTACCGTGCTGTCCACGTGATCTGGAGGACAAGCGCATGGGCCCCAGCGGTGTCTCCCAGCCAGCCCTGGAAGTGCTCACCCCGGGGGCTCAGGCGCCCTCTTCAGGGCCTCCTCCCACCCAGGGCGTCCCTGCGGGGAATTCGCAGAACAGGCCTCCCCTCCCCATCCCCTTCACTGGACTCGGTCTGGACCACAGACCCAAAAGCCGTCCTACATGTCCTGACTCCCCCCACCCCCCGGGCTGAGGGGCCAGAAGAGTGTCCCCAGGGGCTGCTAGGGCAGGTCCAGTGCCCAGATCCACCTGCAGCCAAGCCCACCCATCTGGGCTCCATCCTACATTGTCTTGACTTAGCATCACGCCCTTGGGGCTCCCAGTGGTGCCGGAGGTGTAGACCAGCACGCAGCACTGGTTAGGCTGCTGGGTGTTGATGATGGAGTCCAGGGCCTCCTCGGGCAGCTCATCCCCCAGCTCCATGAGCTCCTCCATCTGCAGCGGGTGGGTGAGCGCGGGCGCTCCGTCAGCAGGGCGGCCGCACTGGCCCCCTGCCCCCCATGCCCCTCCACACGTACCGTGTACACACTGGCCATCTTCTCTGGAGGTGCTTCTCCATATATCACTACAGCCTTCAGATGGGGCAGGTCTTTCCAGGTCTGTGTTGGTGGGAAAAGTAATGGGGTTTCATTGAAGAAAAGTTACCTGCTGAGAAGAGCCTCCTCACCAGCTGCTGGCCTGCCTGTCAGGCACTTTGGTCACTGGGTTTCCAGGCTCTGACCTTTGACACCTGTCCCTCTTCATGCACGGCTGTCCCCTCATGGGGAAACCAAGCGTCCCAGGGCCCGGTTGAATGAAGTATGGCTTATCCTACGACTTTGCAGAAGAGAGGGGGACGGAGGGGGGAGGGGGCAGAAGGGGGGAGGGGGACAGACAGGGGAGGGGGAACAGAATTCAGTCTCTTGCTGAGTGGAGGTGACAGAGCATAGAGTTCAGGAAAGCCGTGATGGCTAGAGTCTGTAGGACTGGACACTAGTGAGGAGAAACTAGGAAGAGAAAGTTCTAGAACTCTCTCGTCAGGTGCCCGGTGCTCCGGAGTCTTTGGCTGAGTACCAGGGTGCACGGCAGCCACTGGGGCAGGAGGACAGAGCTCATAAGGGGCCGGAACCGTCTGTATGTCCGTCAGCCAGCATGCAGGGGCCCCTGGAGGCGTTCAGCAGAGACCCAGAGAGGTCAGATCTGAGCACTGGCGCTAAACCTTGTGAACCTGCCCTGAAAGGCCAAACACAGGCCTCAAAGTTCAGAGAGAGAGAGAAAATGGGAAGGACATGGCCCGTGGGAGAATACCAAGATGCCTAACATAGATGTAACTGGAATCCCAGGAAATATTTTTTTAAAAATTGAAAAGAAGTCTGAGAAATTTCCAAATTTGATTATAAATCCACCAATTCAAGACTTGCAATGAACCCCAAGCAGGATAAACACAAAGAAAAACCACACCAAGGCACAACATAACAAACTGCCAAACACCAATGATGAAGAAAAAAATCTTAAAAGCAGCCAGAGAAGAAAAAGGAACACTTGTGCACTGATGGTGGGAATGCCAGCTGGTGCCGCCACTCCGGGGATGGGGGAGACAGGTGATGGGCATGAAGGAGAGCACTTGTCGTGATGAGCACCGGGTGATGCACAGAAGTGCTGAATCACTGAATTGTACACCTGAGGTTAATATTGCCGAAAACTGAAACAATGTATCAACTACACAGCAACCAAAATAAAAACGTAAGAAGTCAAAAAATAAAAATAAATAAACGCAGCCAGAGAAACAAGATACCCTATATACATGGAGAGGAACAAAGACACAAAATAATAGACTTCTCATCAGAAACTACATAAAGTTGAAAACACTGGAATGGAATCTTTAAAAGGCTGAAAGAAAAAAAAATCCTATCAACCCAAAAGAAAATATCTTTTGAAAAAAAGAAAATAAACACATTTTCAGATGTGTATTATAAGAAATGTTGAAGAAAATCCTTAAGGCAGGAAGATGATGCCAGAAGCAGACTTGTGTCTATGGAAAGGAATGGCAACGGGTGGGTAAATATGAGAGACATTTTCCCTCTTTTAAAATGCCTTTGAATGATACTCGACCATTTAAAACAATGTAGTGTAGGGTTTGTAACCTGGATGGAGGCAGAATGGAGGCGGGGAGGAGGCAGGATGTTGGTGGGGACCCTGCGTCACAGGTGAAGTAGCAGAACCCTGTGACCGTGCACAGCACACAGCTGTGAGTCATGCGATGGTAAAGCAGACCACGCTAAGTTAAAAATGCAAACGGTAAACCCGAGAGCAAACACTAACATAATAACTAACAAGCCACCGGAGATAAAATGGAATACCCGAAGACCAACTGACTTGGGGTCTAAGTGTCTTTTAATTCAGAGCAAAGCCCCACCTTGCTTCCCTCTAGGACAGGGCAGCCTTACCAGGGAAATGTTAGAAATACAGATCCTCGGGCCCCACCCCAGGCCTCCTGCAATCTGACACTGAGGGGTGTGGGGCCCGGCACCTCATGTGGAACACACCTGGGGGGTGCTTCCAACACGGGACTGAGGGTGAGAACCTTTGCCATGAACTCGCTGCAGAAACTAGGTCAGCCGTCCTGAGCAGTGTCCCACATTCCAGACTTACCCGCCCATCTCCTCCCGCTGTTGCTCAACTTTTGTACTTGCTGTTGGATGGAAAGGCTTGATGCATTTCCGATGAAACCCTGCCTGGCACGAGCAGCCCGCAGGTGGCATTCGTCCCGGCACCGGCCCATGGGACGCGGGGCCTGTCCAGACCGTTTCCTGCCTCGCCCCTGGCGGGGGCTCCCTCAACACCCCCTCCCACAGTGGCTGCCCTCTGGGGCCTGTCATGCCTTCCGTTTGAGCGCCGACATGGCCCTCCGTGCCCCCATGCTACCTTCTGTTGCTGCTGACCCACGAGGCCCCCTCATTGACTCTCTCAATTGGTTCTTGCGGTTCCCCTGTATGAACCCAGCATGAAAAGTGCCCCAGCGTCCCTCCCCTATTGCCACTTTTACAGGGGACGGGACGGAACTGAGTCAGCCATCCTGCACCTCTCTGGCCCTCACTTTCCTTGTCTGTAAAATGGGCTTACAAGACCGTTTCTCAGGGCCGCTGTGCTGTACGCACCCGAACACGGTAACCGCCGCCTCCCTGAGACCCCCGCCCCCCAGGTCTGTTTCTTTGTGTGTGAAATGCGGACGGGGGTGGATGAACTGCCTTTCAGACCTCCTAAGTTTTAATAACAACGCCTTTCTTTCTTCCCATGTTAAAGTTCTTGACTTTAACAATATAATTTAAAAGCGCTTATATGGTACTGCTATGGGTTGAATTGTGTCCCCCAAAAAGATATGTTGAAGTCTTAACCCCCCAGTACCTTAGAATGGGCTCCTCTTTGGAAATAGGGTCCTTACAGAGGGAATCAGGTTTAAATGATTTGACCTACCATGGCTGCTGTCCTCACGGAAAGGGACTTGGACACAGAGAGGCACATGGGGGAGCCTGGGCCGCGTGAATGGGGAGGTGCTGCGTCCAGAACACCCGCCTTCGCAAACCGAAGCAGGGGGCCCACAGCTTCACTGCGGGAGCTATTTCAAAACACACTCTGATCTGGGGTCGGCTTCCAGTGACTCTGCCTCAGGGGTCTGGCGGCAGCCCCGGCCGGCCCAGGATTCTGATGGGAGCCAATGGCCAACCAAGCTGGCTTCTTTCTTTAGGCTTGAGGGGGTGACCTCTTCACTGGAGATGGAGGGGGGCCCCTGGTCCAGCCGCCCCTCTGGGCATCCAGACCCCACTGCCCACCCTCAGGGACACTTCCAGAACGAGAGCCGAGCCTCCAAGTCAATCCCACAGGCCTCGGGGATGCAAGGAGCCCCTGAGGACCGCGCCGGGGGCAGGTAGTGGGTACGGCTGGGGCTCGGGGCAGTCCCCGGGCTGCCACACCCTGGCCGTGGTTCACGTGGGATGCAGCCAATCAAGGGAGGGGTCTTAAGTGAATCCCCCCTCTGCAGAGGAGATCCGGCTGGCTCAAGGGGTGATTTCGCTGTCTTTAGAAGACTTTGTAAGACTTGCAGCCCCTGCCCTGTGGCAGCCCCCTACCCCACCCCTGATCCTGCACTGAAGGTCAGGCTTGAGTGCTCAAGGTGTCCAGGCCCTGGGCCACCCTCACGGCACACAGCCCTGCCACCGGCAGAGGACCCCAGTGTCCACAGGAGGCAGTGGGCCAGCTGGTGGCCCTAGCCCAATGCTGTCACCCCATCCTGGGCTTCCTGGTGCTCAGGGTCCGGAGCTGGCCAGCGGGAAGGTACCCATTGCCCTGCCTTGTTCTATGTGTATCTGTGTGTCATGGGGTTGCCGTGGAGGATGAGGGGGACCCCGGAAGGGAGGATGGGAAACTCCTTTGTAAGCTGGAGGTCCACAAGGACACCTGGCCTCTGGCCCCCGTGCCCACCTCCCCTTTGCCCCGAACCTTCAGGATCTTTTCCAGTTGCTTCTGTGTGTCAACCACAATGACGTTGGCACGGCTGTCATGGGCGATGTGCTGGCAGGCCTCGGGGGAGCTGGTGGTGTAGATGCCAGTGACAATGCCGCTGCAGGAGCCCGGGGAGGTTCGTGTCTGAACTGGTGCCGAGGGCCTCTCCCTCCGCCCAGCCCGCAGCCCTGCCCGGGGGGCCGCCACGCCCGGACAGGCAGGGTTCCCCTGCCAGCTCAGTACTGCTGCCCAGGCAGGGGGCAGAGGGGTCCCGAGAGGGCCCCCAGGGAGGAGATGGGGTCTGGGGTGGGCATGGGGGCCTCTGAAAAAGGGAACAGCCCTCCTTCCCCTCTCTGCCCCCCTCCGACCCACCGGAGACTGTGCCCCACCCCCAGCCACTCACCCTGCAAATATCGTGCCCACCGCCGAGAAGAACCACTCCGGGGAGTTGAAGCCGAGGATGGCCACGCTGTGCGCCGGCTCCAGGCCGAGCTCCAGGACCAAGGCCGACAGGCCAGGTCAGTGGGCACGGAAGGGGGCCTCCCATTCCCAGCCAGGCCCCCTTCCAGACTGCGGGGACCACCTTCCCAGGGCACCCAATGGGAGAATGCCCTGGGGCCCTTGCTGCCCCTCCCGGCACCTTCCCAGGGAGTCAGGCCCTCCGCCCAGCCCAGCAGGCAGCCCAGCCTGACTCGAGTGTGATCATGAATGAAAACCAGGTGTTGAGTGGCTGGCACGTGGGGAGGCCAGCACGTCCCAGCGGGCCAATACACGGGAATGGTTTTACAGTTATTCCTTCTAAAGGCTCGCCAGGTTGGGGGTCAGGGAGGAGGCCTACAAGGGTCCAGAGCTGGAAGGCAGGTCTGGGGAGGGAAAGGCTGCATCTCAAGGGGCCCCTCACCTTCAGGAAGCCCTTGGCGGCTTTTCGGGCCAGCAGGTAGTACTGGGAGTAGGAGATGTGCTCCCATGTGCCCTGGCGCTTGAAGCCGATAGCACGGAGGTCCCCATACTTGTCCAGGGTCTCGGAGAACATCTGGTGCACAGTGTAGGGAGGCTGTGGGCAGGTGGGGTGGATGCGTGTGCGCACGCGTCCGTCTGCCCGCGTTGTCCACAGCTTCTCCTCTGCGGCGGGGGGAGACCACAGCTGGGGTCATGCTGGCCCAGGGCCCCCCGCCCCCACCCCCTGAGGCCCTGGTCCTCCCGGGGGGCAGAACTCCCAGGCCGCCGGTCCCAACAGTGCTTCGGGGGCTGGGCCATGGGTGGTGGCAGATCGGAACCGGGGCAGCTGGGAGGCTGCCTGGAAGAGGAGGTCTGACAGCCCTGAGGATAGGCAAGGCTTAGGGAGACCGTAAAGACACTGAGGGCCTAGACCTTTCCCTGTCTTCGTGCCAGTGGAACCTGCCCCTCGAGGCTGGGTGGTCAGTGGTGTTCGGGCTGCCTCAGAAGAGCGGGGCCATCAGAACTCAACGTGCTTCGGGTTTCCCACCCCTCCTCTGCCCCTGAGAATCAGGGACAGACCCAACTGGATGGAAGTTCAAAGCCGCAGAAAGAACAGCCCTCCCGACGGGGGACCAGAGCCCAGTGGCTCGGAGTAGCCCAAGTAGGGTCCCAGCCACAGGGTCAGCCTTCACTCCTTCTCGTCAGGTGCTGGCGCTGTGCAGAATCCCTCCCGCAGGGACCCAGTCTGCTCCACAGGGGGTGGTGCCTCGGTTTGCAGATGGGGCAGCGCAGCTCAGGGAGGCCCGGGCATCTCCCCAAGGTCACAGAGCCGGCCCCGTGAGTGGTAGGTGGGAACAGATGGGCCGTTTCGTGCGCGAGACTTTGGGCACACCGTGCAACCTCTGAGTCTGTGTCCTCAGAGCAAAGGTGAGGATCTGGACCTCAGGGATGACGGGGGCGGGGGCAAAGGAAATGGTGTACATGAAGGACCCTGACACCTAGCTGGTACACAATAAATGTGCATTTCCAATTTCCCAAGTTCTCCAAATTCCAGGAGGCTTGGATGGTAGGTCTAGACCCTTTTGTCCACGGGGCCTCCTTTCCCTGGGCCAGGGCTGTCCTGCGGAGCGGACGACCCTCTGGAGGAAGGGGGCTGCCCTGCCACCGGCTGGCTGGACCGCATGGGTGGCCCCAGCCACGGATGGCACCAACCTCAAAACCATCCCGTGGGATGACCTCGTCCCTCCCCTCCAGACACTCCAGACACTCTTGGGTTGCACATGGACCCTGAAGTTGACAGAAGACCCCGGGCTGGGACAGGAGAGCTGGTTCCTAGCTTCCAAGGAGGCCACGGAATTTGCCACAGAAAGACGTGGATATGAATGCCATCAGCATCATTTGTAATGGTCAGACATGGAAACCACCAAACGCCCGTCCGCCGGTGACCAGAGTCAAGCCTGGCACCCCACCCCCACCCCACCCCGAACACAAGTCCACCCCAAAGCGGCAGACATGGCTGCTATGGGCGCAGCACGGTGCGTCTCAGACTGTGTTCCCAGAAAGAAGCCAGAGGATGCCCCATGTATGGGAACTGTCCAGAGAAGGCGGGTTAGTGGTTGCCCGGTGGTGGGAGTCACCACAAATGGACGCCAGGGATCTTTCTGAGGTGATGGAAATGTTCTACAATCAGATTGCAGCGATGTTGGTACAACCGTGAAAATTCGCTAATCAAAAAAATGATTTTTTTCAGTGGAAAATTATCACATTAAAGTGGGTAAATTTGAGGCCATGCAATTATACCTCAATACAAGTTCTCTAATACCTGGGCAGCTGGAGGCCCTCTTCCCTTCCCTGGTCCCTAAACCAGAAAAGGTGGATTCTCCCTGTGGGCAGGTCCCTCGGGGGCATGAGAGGAGAGGGAGAAGCAGATTCCACACTAAGCGCAGAGCCAGATGCAGGGCTCGATCCCAGGACCCTGAGATCAGGACCTGAGCCAAAACCAAGAGTCAGACACTCAACCTACTGAGCCCCCCAGGCACCCCAGGCCCTGTTACTATTGTATGAATCAAGGGCAGCAAACCCAAAATGCCCAGAGGGGCCAGGTGTCAGCATCACAAAAAATAATGTGTAAAGAGGGGTGCGTGGGTGGCTCAGTTGGTTAAGTGTCTGCCTGCAGCTCGGATCACGATCCCTGGGTCCTCAGGTCGAGTCCCGTGTGGGGCTCCTTGCTCGGCAAGGAGTCTGCTTCTCCCTCTGCTTGCGTTCTCTCTCGTAAATGAGTAAATCAGATCTTTAAAAAACTAATGTGTAACGATAAATAATACACGAGTGAAGCGCTCCAGGGTCTGCGTGGGAATCACGGGACCAGAGTCTGCATTCGCACAAAGAGTCAGCCTCCTTCTCACCGTCCCGGAAACACAGGGCTCTGGGAAACCTCCTTCTGTTTCTCTCTTCTCGATAAAGAACAGTGCTCACGAAGGAGAGCTACAGTCCAAGGGCACGGTAACTGTCCCGAGCCCCGCCCCCGCGTCGGGGGCGGGGGGCACAGGGCATGGTGGGGATGCTGGGCACAGCTCATCGGCAGGGGCAAGCTGGTGCCCTGCAGGAATGAGAACAAAGGGTTACCTGACATCTTGGGTGTCTGTGTGCAATCACCCCATATTTCAATGTTGGCTCACACTTTAAAAAAACATTATGCAGGGACGCCTGGGTGGCTCAGTCGGTTAGGCAGCTGCCTTCGGCCCGGGTCATGATCCCAGGGTCCTGGGATCGAGTCCCACATCGGGCTCCTTGCTCAGCAGGGAGCCTGCTTCTCCCTCTCTCTCTCTCTGCTTGTGCTCTCTCTGTCAAATAAATAAAATCTTAAAAAAAAAACCACATTATGCAGACCAAGTCAAACATAGCTGTCAAAAATCACCCATCCTTAATTCTGTGACCTCAGGGAGTCTCTGGCCGTGCAGGTGGGCGGGCGGGGGGCGAGCGCCGGTCCCAGTCACTTCCCCAGCCACGCACACTCCGACGGCTCCCAGCTTTTGGCCCTTGTTCCAAGCTTTCCAAAGGATAGATTTCTAGAAGTGGGTTCATTGAATCAGAAGGAAAAAGCATATGACCTTTGGATGGATATATCAGACAGAGTTCCTTCGTCTAACTTCTGCTCTCCTGCTAATGGTGTGGTCCCGCCTGGCGGTGCCCGCGCTCTGCGCACAGGACAGAGGGGACCAGAAAAAGAAGGGATGTTGGTGGGCCTGTGAGCCTGGCTCCACTTAGCCCGGCTGACCTGCCCAGGGAGGAGAGCCAGCCTGGGGGATGGGCGCCTTACGGCGGGGCTTGCAGCCCCGGGCTCCAGCCGGCCCTTCTCCGCACCGGCTCCAACAGCCAAGCTGAGGCAGCTGGGCCCCCGAGCCCCCAGACCGGCCAGAGGAAAGGCTTTGGTGGGCATGGGGTCTGCTCGCCGTCCCGGAGGCCCAGTCACTACCCTGCCCATGCAGTGCTGCCGTGGTCATGGCTTGCCGAGTGCCCGCTGTGCCGCAGGTGGGCGGCACGTACCTTATTCCCAGCCTCCGAGGCAGCACAGCTGACCCTCTGAGAAACGGGGAGGCGAGTCACCTGCGCGGCTGGGGGCAGAGCTGGATTCCCACCCACAGGCTAACGCCCAGGCCCCCGCGGAACCCAGTGCCCGTGTCTCCTTCTGGAAAGGACTGTCCTGCCTCCTGCCCAAGGCCTGGAGGGGAGCTCAGGAGCGGTGACATTGGGCAGCGGCCACCACTGCCTTTCCCACATTCCAGGGCTCCCGGAGAGACCTTTCGGAACCCAGATCTGACCTTGACCCCAGGGTGCTGTGCACACTGTGGCCTCTGAGGAAGACCCTCTGTGACCTCAGCACCAGCCTGAGCGGCTCTTGGTGCCCCCTGCCCCCACTCCGTGCCTTGGCCCACGCTGTGTCTCTGACTGGGACTTGCTCCCCGCCACACAGCTCTCCCGCGCTTCCGGTCCCAAGTACCACCCCTCCCTGGACACTGGAGCCGGCCTTGCTGAGGATCAAGCCTCTCCCACAGCTGGAGGCTCTTGTAAGCAGTGTGACTACTTCCTGGGGCCTGAGTGCAGAAGCCCAGCCCGGAGCGGAGGTCAGGGGGCCTTCAGGGAAAAAGGAGCTAGCTTCTGTCCTAACCCTGTCCCAGGGTCCCTGTGTGTCTAGGGGACCCAGGCCTTCTGCTCTTCCTCCCCCCGCTCACCAGCATGGCCCGACGGTGATGCAGGTCACCTTCTTGCCCAAGTGCTGAGACAGGCTGGCCCACTGAGTGGGTGCCTGCCTACATAGCCACGCGAACCTCTGTTCTGTGTGCCTGGGAGCCCGGCTCAGTGTCCTTCTGCCCGAGGCTGCCACAGCTCAGGGGTCTCGGCCTTTGGTGCCAGCTGCCGAGCACCCTCGGGCTTGGGGACTGGACAAAGGGAAGACAGATGAATCTCCAAGCCTGGGGGACCTCATGCTTCCCTTTGTCTCTCAGGTCCATGTAGGCCCACCTTTGGGCCTTTGCTCATGCCACTCCCTCTCCCGACCTCATCTCTGTCTGAAGAGGAGATAAATCTCTGGACAATGAGTGAGAAACCCCGTTTTTCACTATCAGCAAGGTGGGCAGAGCCGTTGGAAGGGCTGGCTGGCCCACAAAGTGCTTGGACCCCGGGCCCGCCCCTGGGCTGCAGGAATGGGCTGAATCTCACGCCCTGGACCAGGCACACAGGGTCACCGCGCCTGGGGAGCTTCTCTCTGCAGCATCGGAGCAGGCCTTGCAGAGAATGGGTGGCAGAGGCCGCGGCCCGCTGGGGTGGGGAGCCTGGAGAAGTGGGTGGTGGGCTGAGTGTGCCCAAGGGTGGCTGCCACCGCACAGGGAGCCACGGGAGTCCATTACTTCCCATCTCCTAGGCCACGCCGAGCTTCGCTTCGTCCCCGCCTGGCCTGTCGTCGTGATGACCTCCCTGGCCGGAGCCATCTGACCTCATCGGCCCACCCGCCTCCTGCCCGGGGTCTCTCCCAACGTGAAGAAGCGCGAAACAGCAAAGATGTCACCAGCCCAGCCAATGCCGCTCACAACCAGCCGGGAGCGTGAGTCAGTACGAGCTTCCTGGGGGCAATCAGCCAACTGTACCAAAGGGCTTTGAAAAGGAGTCCTGTTGGAGCCGCAGCCACACTGGCAGGAAGAGCCCGTGGGAACGGAGCAGAGGTCCGGACACTGGGAGCCCGGAGGCCCATCTCTCCATGGCTCTGTTTCTATGAGCAAGGTCACTGGAAATGACCCAGTGTCCCCAAGAGGGGACTGGTAAATGCTTCAGGGGGAGCCACACTGTGGATGCTAAGTGGTCATGAAAATAAAGTCTTAAAGAGTTTAATGACAAGGAAATGCCTGCAGGAGGACATCGGGTGGAGCGTGGTGTCAGCTCACTGGCAGAGCGGAAACCATTTGCATCTCGGATCCCAGCACAGCGGGCGCGCCCGAAACCCTCCTTCCTTCTCTCCGGACAGACTCTGAGCCCGTGGAACCACTGCACTTGGCTAAGCCTGTGGTGCCCGTCGGGATACGGACGGATTAGCGGAGAAGTGGTCGGGAATTCCCACATGCGGCACATCGGTGGCGTGAGGGGCCTTCCCTATGAGGGGCAGGGATGGCCAAGGTCACAGCAGGTCAGAGGCAACAGTGGGGCCAGGCCTCAGTCAGTCCTGGCAGCCGAATGGGGTGTAGGCGTGAGGGTCCACCGTCCATTCCCTTGGGGATGGGGTTGGGGGAGGAGCCTGGCCCTCCACCAGACCCAAGCAGTGGGGAGGGCCCATGAGCTGGGGGTGCCCGTCGGCCTGCCGCTCCGAGGGTGGCTCCCGGGGTGGCGGCAGAGACTTAGAAATTGGGACGGGTTGCCAGCCCTTTAAAGTGTCCCCGACCCCCACCTTGATGTTCAACAGGGACGCAGATCCGCTGTGCCCAACCAAGCTCAAGGCTCCAGTAGCAGCCGAGAACACAGCCAGGACCCAGCCGAGGTCCCTGTCACCCAGGAAGGCACCCACACCCAACCCAGCTAGCAGTCCGCGGCCAACCGCCAGCCCCCAGAACACACGAGACCATGCCAGCTCAGGGCCCTCCTCGCCTTCTCTCGCTCACGTGGCCACCGGTCTTGGCCTGACCCTGGGCTGGGTCTTATCAATCACCTACCTATTATGCTGGGGGTGGCCCGGCAGGCTGGGAGCTGCTGTCCTTGGGGCTCTGGGATCAAGGCTTCTGAACAGCAGAGGAAATCACTCTCAATTGGCTGGGAAGGAGGAAAAACAGGGGCGAGGGCGGGTGGCGGGGAAGGAGAAGCCCGGGGGTGGTTACTGCTGCCGTGGGAATGGCCAAGAACGAGCCTATTGTACAGCTGGAGGGATGCACGGGCCTGCGGTGGCGGAGGCTCTCAGGCCTGGGACACATCTGCCTCCGAGATGCTCCTGCCAGCGCCGGACGCCGAAGCCCCCGCTGCCGAGGCCAGCCTGGACAGGCGCCAGGACGCTCCCTCTGCACACAGGGACCCTTTGCTGCGGCCCTTGGACACTGCTCAGACCTGTGCCAGGTACTCGTGGGGATATTTAAGGGGAAGAGGCCATGGTGGCCTCAGAACAGGACTCGAGATAAGGATAAGGCCTGCCTGGGACAGAACAGTTTGTCCAGACCTTGTACAGAATGTACCAGAATGTGACTTTGGCTCCACTGTGTCTGAGGTGGGAGAGACCCCCTCCACCTGCTGGCCACTCACCAGCCTTCTTGCCCGAGGGTTAGGAGCTCTGGGTTGTGGCCACTCAGCAGAGAAAACCTGGGCAGACCCCTGTCCTCCCTGGGCCTCAGTTTCCCCATCTGAATCACAATCGGGAGGGAGGGACAAGATGATCTCTGTTGGGCCCCCCTGGGGTCACTGTTTTAGCTTTTATGTTCTACCCCCCAGAATTCCACTTGTCCAGGCCTGGACCATGGCAGTGGGGGCGCTGAGATGGGCATTGCCCGCCCTGTGGTGGGCGTGCGCAGGAAACACACATGGACCCCGGAGCCCGTCTCCTCCTGCCCCACAGAGCTCTGCTTCCCTTTGCCGGCACCCCCTTCAGGGCCACTCCTGGGGCCGGTCCCCAGGTGCCCAAGGTGGTTTTCATGTCATTTTGGGCATGAGCCCGGCCTCCGGGCCTCTCCCTTGTACACACACCCTATCAGCACCCCGGGGATAGACATGAGCAACTCTGGGCCTGGACAAGTGTGTACTCAGCCACCGCTCACAAGCCCGGGGCAGCAGCTCTTTCTTCCCACGGGCCCTGTCCCGGGGCTTTAATAAAACCACCATTTTGCCCCAAAGACATCTCAAGAGTTCTTTCTTGGCCGTGGGCTCCAGATCCCACCAACCTCCCCTATGTTCCAAAACTACATCGGACACGAGCCACTCTGGGCCCAGGGAAGCCTCTAATACACACTTGTAACTTAACAGAACTGGGCATTTGATTAGAAAAAGTTTGTACAAGGATCCCCACGGTTTTTGGCTGGTGAGGCTAGGGTTCCCACTCGCTCCCATTTCTCAGGTGAGGAGCTGCCTACATGAATTTCCCCTGTACTCGGGGTGAGGTCTGTCCTACCTCCCCACGCCCACCCCCACCGGAGGCTGAAGCGACAGTGGGGACCTCTGTCTCCCGCTGACCCCGCCCTGCTCCCCAGCCTCAGGCTGTGAGCTCCCCGGGACAAGGCTGTATCTGTCTCCTTCCAGCCAAAGAGCAGCCGTGCCTTTGAGGCATTTGGGAAGGGTGGGCCCCGTGCAGCCCTTGACCCAACCGCGGGCCTCATGGGGCTAGAAACCCCCGCGTCAGAGCTCCCTGGTGGGTGTAGGAGTCTGCTAGGAAGAGTGGGCGTGGGGGGCAGGCCCTGGCCAGCCCCATCTCCAGCAGCTACCCTCCCTGGACCCCCTCCCCTTCCCTGCAGTGTTGGCCTTGCCCTGCTCCAGCTGGGGTTCATGCTCAGCTAGAAAAGGCTGGAAAGAACTGTGTCTCCAGGGCCCGGCGCAAGGCTGACTTTGTGTGGTCAGATTCAGTGGGCCTACTGCTAGCTCAGAGCCTGGCCTGGGGGCAGGAGCTTGAGGACCCTCAAGGTCCTGGGAACTCAGGGAGGGCCAGGTGGATGCTGACTGCGGAAGGCAGGCCTCCCAGAGCTCCCCAGAGGGGCTGCCAGATCAGCGGTTCGCGGGAGGGCAGGCAGGGGCTGGCCAGGCCCCAAGGGGACTGCACTGCTACTCAGGGCCCAAAGAGGCAGCGAGCGTGGCCAGCCAAGAGTTCCCCTTCCTCCGGCGGCGCCACTGAACCTCTCTGAGCTCGGTTACCTCCGTCACGTGGGACTGATGGAGCGCCTACCCGGTGGGGTTCTGAAGACAACATGAAAGACTGCAAAGCCCTCAGCACAAAGCCTAGCCTGGGGTAAATGTTCTCAGGGGGCAGCCGGGTGGGGAAGGAGGACTGAACCCCTCCTACCACCCTCCAGCTCCCTCCCTACAGTCTTCCACGGGGGACGGGGGCCTTCTGCCGATCCTACGGAGCATGCTTCCAGACGGGGCAGCCGCAAGACTCCTTCCCACCTCCTTCCCTGCGGAGCCTGGAGCCTGGGCTCCTGGCCCCGTGGGGGAGTCTCGAGAGCAAGCCCCAGCACCAGGCTGGCCCGTGGCAGGTGCTCGGTCCTGGCTGGACGCAGATCTCACCTCAGCCGCGCCCCAGAGGCCCCGGGGCTGAACAGGAGAAGCTGGGCAGAGCATGACCCTCACGAGGCTGGCCGGACAGCGCCCCGGGGAGGGCTGACGTCCCCGGGGGCAGCTCTGCCATGCGCCTGCTGACAGCAGTGGTCCCCAGCAGCTCCTTTAGCCCAAGACGTCCAGCCCGGGAGAGGGGCAGCTAGTCTGATGGTGGCGCCTGCCCCGCTGGGGGAGGTCACTGGCACTCGCTCCCCGGGGAGCCTGCCCTCCTTACGCCCCTTGGCATCTCTTCTAGTGGGCATGGGGACCTTTGCTTTGACGCTGTGACTGTCCTCCAACCCAGAAAGCCAGGCCGGAGCCTCCCCTTGTCCTGTTGCCGGCTCCACCCGCCCTTCGGTCCTGCGCAGGGACCTGAAGAAATGACCTCCCCAGCTAGTTCCCCCTCAAACACTACCACTTGCTCCCCAAATCCCAGACCTAGTCTAACCACGAGGAAGACACCAGGCGGACCCATACTGAAGGACGTTCTGCCAAAGACGCGCCGAGTTCAAACGCTTCCCCGCAAACACCCGAGCGAGGGGGCCGTCTGGGGAGTCTCTGCTCCCAGGAGCTCCCGGCGGGGAGGGTCCGCACCCCGGGGCAGGCGACACAGGATGTGCCACCCCAAGGACAGCGCAGACCCCGGAGGCGGTGACCCCTGCCCCAGGCGCTTACTGTTTCAGCTTTTGCTGGACTTGTGCTCTTGCTACAATGTTGTCAGATAGCCAATAAAAATGAAGGAAGCTATGTGGCTACTACCATTCTGATGACTCTTCCGGGTAAATGATACAGCTCCGCCACCCTCCTGGGGCCGCTGTCTGAGGGCGAAGGTCTTTGCAAGCCTCCCACACACTCTGCCCACTCCCAGCCCCCCGACCGGCGCCTCACCCCAGGCTACCAGGCTGGGAGCTCCCAGCCTTGCTCCCCAGGGCCTCCACCCATCCAGGGGCCCCGGCTGCCTCCCTGCCTCCGTCCCCCCCACCACTCACCGCCTTCCCTCAGGCTTGGCCCTGACGCAGCCATAAGGAAAGGGGTGTGGCGGGGTCCCTGGGGACATGGCAACCGGCTGCGGCCCCCAAGTCCCGTCCTGTGGCTCTTCCAGCTGGCCTCTGCCCGGGTGCTGCCCGCAGCCTCCCAGCCAGCTCACCTGACCCATCCAGCTGGACATCCTTCTCCTTCTCTGAGGACGAGAGCACGAGAGCATGGCTTAGGGACTCTTTGGAGAGCGTCTGCCCATCAGTCAGGGAGCTGCTGGGGAGGGGAGAAACAACGTGAGACCCTCGAGCTTGGCCTGGCTTCCATCTGGGCCCCCCGGGGGTGACACGGGCATCTCTGCCTCTGGCAGGCATCTCTGCCTCCCGGTGGGGGTCAGGGGACAAGACCTCCGTAGCCGCAGGCTAACCTCACCCCACCCAGGCTCTCCCTGCAAGTTCTCAGCACCGAGCCCTGCTCTGCTCTAGTTTGTCGTGTGACTCTGGGCACAGCTCCCTCTGGACTCAGTGTCCCCATCTGGACACGGAAAGGCGTGGGGGTTCAGCACTGGCCGATTCTGGGCACCACTCCAGTGGAGCCCCTCCTCACTCCCACACCCCCTGGGCCTCAGACATTGGAAACAGCCATGCTCAGAAGCTCAGAGTGGAGCTGAGGACATTTCTAGGGCTCCCACGTGTCCTGTGCAGACCCCAGTGAGGACTTCCCCTCCCCAAGGGGGCCTGTGGGAGGCCCTAGCCTATTGCCCCATGGAGATAACAGGGGTGGAGCCAGAGAGATCTGGGGCTCAGGCCGTCTGCCTCCACCCCTTCACCCCTGGCCCAGATCCTCCTCGCTTCCCAGGCCTGGTGGCTCTAGACGATGGATCTCCCCTTCCAGCCGGATAGCACAAGGGGTTATGGGGTCTCTGTTGTCAGCCGACCGATCCTTGGCACCATTTGTCCTCAGGGTTCAGTTGGCCAGACCTCAACATCCTGGGTGATGAGCGGATGGAGTTCAGTACATGCACCAGAGTCAAGCAGGACTACGGCCTTACACAACTCCACAGGCATATTTCACACTCATCAGTATGTAAACAGAGCCTACTGGAGTTGTGCAGTGTGCAACCTGTGCAGCTGGTCATGGCAGCCCCAAGGGCAGGACCCTGGCTCCAGGGAGTCCCATCCGTCTGTCAGGGTGGGGCTAGTCCCATCCCTGCCCACTTCCCAGGCTGTTGGGCCAGTTACCTGCTTGTCACATTCGGCCTTATTCCTTGCTGGTACTGCAGGTTCAAACTAAGTTTGCGAACGCACCCAGGCCCACCTGGCCGCAGTCTGCTTAAGAACCTGAGATAGGTTTTAAAGTGAAAGACATCAGGAGGTTATGAAGGGAGGGGCCTGGGGAGAAGGGGGGCGCGTGGGGGCAAGTCGGTTCTTGGGAACTTTGTGAGCAAGGCTCCTCTGTCTGGCACAGGGACCAAGGGGCCCCTGTGCCAGGCAGAGGGTTCTGAGTGCGTGGAACTCGTCCTGCTGACTCTGGGGCGCTGGCCGCCACCATTACTCGCTTCGGTCGCAGAGTGGACGCTGCATCTGTTTTGGGACAGAGACAGCCGTGCTGATACCAAATGGTTCCAGAGCTCTGGGCGCAGACAATATAATTAGTGGGTGAATGTGGGACACGCACACACGTGGGCCTCGGGTGCCCCACTGGGAGCCCCTGAGCGGGGACAGTGAACTTGGTGCGGGGTCCACACTCTGCCGGCCGTGTCCTCAAAGGAGTGAGGCCAGCTGCAGGGTGAACCCGGCGCCTACAGCCGACTGGCCTCCGGAATTGCCACCCCCAGATTAGCGGAGGCTGTGGGAGGCTGCGACCGCCTGCCAGATGAGTCTGCTTTAAATCCCCAGCATCAGAAGGTACCGGCAGCATTTCCTGCACCTGATAAAAATGTGCGTAAACTGCTTCTGGTTTCAAAAAAGCTAAATACGGACGAAACGAAAAGACAGCTGCCTAAGGAAGCCGGGGGCCAAGCGAGCTTATCCCGCGCGGAAACTTCTGGGTGTGGGGGCCCCTTTCCCAAGCGCCCGGCACCCCCATGCACGGGCCAGGCTCTGGTGGCTCAGACGCACTGCTGTCCGCCCCCCGTCTGGGGTCACAGGGTAGAGCCGGTCCTCCTCTGGGGACTGTGACAGGGACACCTTGCTTACCCCGTGCACGGCCCATGTGGAGCCCTGAGCCGCAGAAGGCTGGATGCCTCCTTAAGAGAGGTCAACATCCTGGAAGGGGATGGCATCCTCGCCCACCATCTGAAACAGACTTCGCAGGACCTCCCTGTGACGTGTGGCTGCTCTTGGGGTCACAACCAGGGACTGACGTCTGGCCTGGCTCCTGACACAGAAGGGAAGGGGGCCACGCTGCGTGGCACTGGGGCCTGTGCCCTCCCCGCAGGCCTACTGCCCCGTGTCTGGGCGGGGTGCCACGGCGCCGGCTTCAGTGCTCACCCTCGCCCACGCTCCTGCGGCTGCCGGGGGGAGGGGGGCCTCCAGCCACGCACCTGCCCCCTCTTTCCTGGCCCCTTTTGCATTGGCCCGGGGGCTGAGAGACCAACGCTGGACAAGCCGGCCTCTTCTGCCTGGGGAGTGAGCCCAGGGACCTGGCTTTCCCAGTGTCCTCCGAGGGGAGCCACCCCGACTGCCCTGACCCCTCCCATGCCCCTCTGACTCCTGCCACTGTTCTGGGCGGCCTCGGGGGCCGGCGAGGGACCAGCAGGCGAGGTGGCACCACCGCGATCAGGACCAGCGCCTGTCAAAGGGGATGAGCACAGTATTCCTCTCCTTCTGGAAAACTAGACTCCTCCTGCTTGCACATACCCCATGAGCACCTTGCCTTACTGGTCTTGCACAGAAACCAAATGTGCTTAGCACCTGTCCGGTTGCTCGGGGGGCGAGGTAGCTCTTGAAGGGCGTGTGTGCATGAATATACCCCGAGGTGAGGTGCGTGGGACCGGCGGAGGGGGCTGGGAGAGCCTGCACTCCCTCTCCTAACCGTCTCTGGTCAATTGGTCTCTCCTTTGTCCTCCTGTCTTGCCCGAGGAGCTGAAGGGGACCATTTGAGGACAGAGCCTACCGAGCCTCGTTCAGCTCCTCCTTCAGAAAGCCGTCGGGCATTATCCCCAACACCTTTTCACTTTCACAGCCTTTGGACACTCCGGTTTGGGCCTTGAATGCCGCACGCGGCTTGGTAAGCTCCCTGAGTCTGTCTGTCCTCTGGCTCTGAGATGCACTAAGGTACACAGCTGGAGCTCAGGAAACATCCTCCTCAAGTTTTCACCATGTGTGTGACCCACAAGCCAAGAGGAGCCTTCCTTTTCCATGGGAGCCCCTCCTGGAGGGGGGCGTCGATCTCCTAGTTATTTTGTTGTCTTTCTTCCCTTTCCATCTTCAACAGCCAGGCCACTGTGCTGTATGCAATCGGTGCTCAATAAATGCTTTCTGAGGCTCACCAGAATTGGCCCATCTGGGTTCAGCTCCACTAGCTGTGTGACCCTGGGCAAGTCACCGTACCTCTCTGAGCCTCGGTGCTCTGCGTCAGCCCCGTGTCTGTGGTGAGGATACAGGGTACCTGCAAAGTGCTTAGTGCTCAGTGGCTCTCACATATTGCTGGGGGGCTGTCATGGGTCTTTCGGGGAGTAAGGAAAAGAAAGTTCTTGGGTACAATTGGGAGGGTGACTCAGTGGAATGGAAACCCCCAAACCCAAGACTGGGGGTCCAGGTGCCATGTGGCCCGGGTACTCTCCCTGGGAGGGGGGTGGGGTCCCTGTTCCTTACATGGTCCTCAGGATGGAGTTGGCAGACCTGAGCAGGAGCATCTCTGACATGGTCCCCGTGGGGCGGCCGCGCCCCTCGAGCTCACCCAGGAGACAGTGGGGACCTCAGGGAACGCATCAGCCCCAGAGAGGCCCCACTCCACCAGACCGCCCTGCAACAGAGACACGGTGTGCGTCACGGGCCGTGGCCGGACCAGGCGAGGACGCAGGTGCCCTCCTTGCTGGGCAGGACTCACCGGCTCCTGAGGCTGGGCACCTGACTGTAATTTACTGCCTGCTAAGCCCACACATCTCATCACATCGAGAACAACACAGACTCGCCTTCGGGCTCCAGTTTCTATTCCCTGGGCCAGGCGCTTACCAGGATGAGCAAACCAATCAGAGCCCCAGGACTCCTGCTTTGCAGACTCCTGACCCCCCCGGCCGCCCTCCCCATTCCTTCTTCCAGTTCTTGCTTCTCTCCGCCCCGGGTGCGAGGGGAGACCCTAACTCTGGGAACACAGCAGAGGATTTCAGGGCAGGGCATTGCCCCAACATTCCCCGGATCCTAAAAGGCCCCAGCTGGGAGAGGAGCTCCTCCAGAACCCAGTGTCCCGGCCACCCCAGCTGGAGCGTGCCATGCCAGCAGCCCGCCCAGGAGCTGCATCTGCACGGGCCTCTCTGACCCCTCCACACGGTGGCCTACCGCCCTCTCTTCTCTTTAGTCCACATGGCCTGTCTCACCTCGAAGATCGGACTCTCAGCTGCTCTCTCAGGTTCCCGGGTTCCTTGCCGAACGGGCATGGAGGTAGAGTGGACGCCCAGCAGGGCCGGGTCTGACTGCACCGGGTGCTCACCTGTCTCCCCCGCGTGAAGGCAGGTACAGGATTCGGCGTTCCCTGCGCTCCGTTGGCTAAGGCACCAAGTGTGGGAGTCGGTGCTGCCAGGGCTCCAGGTAATGAGGCAGTGGGGCTGGGCATGCGAGGGAACCCGCCCCGGCCTGCCCTGGGGCTGTGGGTGAGGTGTGGCCCCAGACACCGCTGACCCACCTGGCACGGGCCCCAGCTGCCCACCTGTGAGCCTTACATAAGAGGGTGGGGAGCAAGAGAGGAAGAGGGACCTACCAGTGTGGGGAGGGGAGGCAGGCTGTGGGCTGCAGGACGACACGGCCCTGTGGCTGGGCGCCGAACCTGAAGCCCGCCTGGGCTCCCGTGGTGGGCTGGGAGCTTCACTTTTGGTTTGGTTTCGACTTTTTAACTTTTCTTTACTAAATGCAGGAGCTGTGCCAAGCATCTTCCATGTGCCGGCTCCTTGCATGCTCTCTACAGCCCTGCAGTGGAGGCGTCATCCAGAGCCCGTACTCCAGATGAACAGCAGAGCAGCCCGGAGAGCCTGAGACTGGCCCGGTGTCGCGTGCCCAGCAAGAAGGCAGAGCAGGGATCAGATCCTGGGTCTCTGTGACCCACTCCGGAACCAGGACACTACGCGCGCTAGATTTACCCATTATCTGCATCATAAAACAGCTTTCTCTCCCCTGTCCCATGGCAGCAAACGCCCCTGCCCCTTTCCCTCTCGTGCCCCCTCTACTTCTTCCCCTACTCTGGGACTTGGCAGGATTGTGGCATCAAACCCAAACCTTCTAACACCAGGGCCCCTGCTCCTTGGAAACCCCCTCCCAGCCGCCCCTCCAGCCCTGGGGGCCCCCACCCCTTAGCGATCCCTTGCAAGCTACAACTTCAGGATCCAGATGGCCTCTGGGGGAGGGGAAGACATGCAGGGCCCTGCTGGGCATTCAGGGGGAATTACAAGCCCCACCTGAAGGCCCAGAGGCAGGGCACAGGTGGTTCCATGGTCCTGACCCCAGTCAGATGTCAGATGCCTCCCGACTACCCCAGTAAGCTGGTAGGTCACTGCCTGCGCACCCACTTCCAGAAAATTCTGCCCTTCACCAAATTCCAGTTCCTTAAAGTTCTCTTTTCCTGACAGTGAATGCCCATTGCCACCTCAGGCTGTCCTGACCATCTGGGTCAGGGGTCCTAGCCCTGAGCCTGCCATGGGTCATGAGCCCCTTTGAGAACTGCCAGAAGCCCCCCTCGCCCCCACCAGTGCTTTGGAAGGGTTCCCAGCCCCAGCGAACCCCAGGAAGGAACGCAGACCTCCTCTGTCCCCAGGACGCGGATGATTCCTCCCTCCTCTTGATGCTCTCCTGCTGCGGGCTGAGCTGCGGTGGCGTTAATGATTGGACTTGGTGCTGGGCATGGGTGTGGGTGGGGGATGGCATCAGAAAGGTCCTCAGTTCAAGAGCTGGCAGCAACCCCACGCCCAGCTCTCTCAGCACCCCTGAGGCAGCTGGATCTAGTTTCTAAATGGACGAGGAGGCTGGGTAAATGGGCTTCTTCCAGGATCAGGATGGCTTCGGAAATGTGTAATCGTCACTTTCCGTCCCCTTGCAAAACCCACAAGCGGCATCCTGTTCTTCAGAGCCCCCTCCTCCAGGAAGCCCTCTGGGAGGGACCCTCTGGAGCTGCCCTGGCTAAGCCCCTCCCAGAGCACTTAGCATAGAGGCTGGATGTTATTTTCTTAAACATAACTGCCTACCATGAAATAAAAATCCGAATTAAGCCCACATTCCCGGAGCTGGAAATGATCTGTCCCTTCCCCAGGTCTGACGGCTCCAGGGGGGGGTCCTCCTTCCGACCGTGAAGAGTGCTTCAGCAACCCCCGCACAGGGGGCATGGGGGCCTTGCCTCGAAGGTTGAGAGGTGATGGCAGTGACTAGAGGAGCATTCAAGGTCACTGGGCTTACCAGACCCAGGCTGGGGTGGGGGGTATGGCGAAATTAAAGGAGACGGTTTGGCAAAGAGTGAAGTTTCGACGATTTGACCTGAGGCAGAGGATGTTCCCGAGGCCATGGTGCCATGGAGGAGGCTGGCCCCAAGGGGAAGCAGCTAGGGCCCCAGGACGGACCAGCTCCCGGGGGACCCTGGTCAGGCAGAGGACTTCTAGGGACCCATGGTCTCTCAGAAAGGGTGAGAACAGGGCACGGGTGGTCGAAGCCATGTCCCTCACATCTGCTAGAAGGAACATATTTGGGGCAGGCACCCTGGGGACTGAGTCCCCAGTGCAAGGCTCCCGCAGAGGTGTGTTTGGGGAGAGGCTTCAGCCCCAAAGGCTGGTCCCAGCTCCACCTAGGCTCCTGCCATGTTGGGTGGGGCCAGCCAGCCAGCTCACTTCTAACCCAACTGGCCACACCCAGAGCCTCCAACCCTGTCGGGACAAAGCTCACAAGCCTGCATGGAGATGAACTCATCCATCGCCAGGCTCTGTTGCAAAACCCGGACTGAGCTGGGAGGCAATCCTGTCCCGCCCAAGAGAAAGTGTTCTGGGCACTGGGACCGGTGGGTTCATCCCAGGCCACCTGGGTGGGGCAGGGGCAAACAGGGTGAGGCGCAGAAGGGTGGGCACCCCATGGTCCCATTTTCTGTCATTCACCATGAGACCCTTTTATTACACCCCTCCATCAACTAATACTTTGAAAAAAATTTTTTTTAAAGATTTTATTTATTTATTTGTCAGAGACAGAACTAGAGCACAAGCAGGGGGAGCAGCAGGCAGAGGGAGGGGGAGAAGCAGACTCCCCGCTGAGCAGGGAGCCCAACATGGGGCTCGATCCCAGGACCCTGAAATCATGACCTGAGCTGAAGTCAGACGCTTAACAGACTGAGCCATCCAGGCACACCCCTCATTTCACTTTTTTTTTTAAAGTTCAAACTAATATCTCCTGAGCACTTAGTATATGGCAGGCACATTACATATATTAAGTCATTCAATGACATCAACAATCCTATAAAGTAGGTACTGAATTATAATTCCCATTATATGGGATATGGAAGCAGAAAGTGATGAAGTAATTTGCTGTAGGTGATACAGCTAGTAATTGGAATAGTTGGGATTTAAAGCCAGATAGTTTGACTCCAGATTTTATTTATTTATTTATTTATTTATTTATTTATTTATTTATTTAAGATTTTATTTATTTATCTGAGAGAGAGAATGAGATAGAGAGAGCATGAGAGGGGGGATGGTCAGAGGGAGAAGCAGACTCCCCACTGAGCAGGGAGCCCGATGCGGGACTAGATCCTGGGCCTCCAGGATCATGACCTGAGCCGAAGGCAGTCGCTTAACCAACTGAGCCACCCAGGCGCCCCTGACTCCAGATTTTAAACTCTGAAGTATCATATGCACTGCCTAAACTTGGGTGGGTCTCCGTGAGACTCCCAAAACCCCTGCATACAGCTCAGCAACATGGGATTTCTTAGGAGTGACGGACTCAGAAAGGCAGAGCCCTGTGGCTGAGACTCTAGTTGAATGAAATGCATATTTAAATCCTTTAAATCAACAAACTCCTAACCTATCATCGCAATATCCAACGTATAACAAAAAATGACCAGACATCTGAAAAGGCAAGAAATTTGAGCCAAAATCGAGAAAAAAGGCAGTCAATAGAAACAAACTCAGAGATGACACAGATGTTGCAATAAGCATGCAAGGACTTTAACACAGTTACTAACACATGTTTGATAATTTAAAGAAAAAATATAGACATAATTGATGAACAATGGAGGATTGCCACATGAAAATAGAAAGTATAAAGAAAAGTACAATCTCTGAAATGAAAAGCTTACCAGATGAGCTTAACAGCAGATTTGGAACTATCAGAAAAAACGTTTGTGAACTTGAAGACAGAATGATAGAAATAATTCAATTGAAAGAAGAGAGAGAAAAAATATTTTTTAAATTAACCTATAACAAAACATTGTTGAAAGAAATTAATTAAGACCTAAACAAATGGAAAGTCATCTAGTGATCAAGAGACTTAATATTGTTAAGATGACAATACCCCCCCCCCCCCAAAACTGATCTACCGGTCAAAATAATCCCTATCAGAATCCCAGCTGACTTTTTTGTAGAAATTAACAAGCTGGTCTAAAGTTTATATGAAAATTCAAAAGACCCAGAATAGCCAAAACAATATTGAAAAAGAACAAAGCTGGAGGATTCACACCTGTTGATTTCAAAACATACTACACACCTACAGTCATTAAGACAACATAGTACTGGCATAAGGATAAATGTATGGGGGGTGCCCGGGTGGCTCAGTTGGTTAAGCATCTGCCTTCAGCTCAGGTCATGGTCCCAGGGTCCTGGGATCGAGCCCCGCATCAGGTGCCCTCCTCGGCGGGAGGCCTGCTTCTCCCTCTCCCACTCCCCCTGCTTGTGTTCCCTCTCTCGCTGTGTCTCTCTCTGTCAAATAAATAAAATCTTTTAAAAAAAACAAACAAAGGATTAATGTATGGATAAATGGAACAGAATGTAGAATCCAGTGGGGCGCCTGGGTGGCTCAGTTGGTTGAGCGACTGCCTTCGGCTCAGGTCATGATCCTGGAGTCCCAGGATCGAGTCCCGCATCGGGCTCCCTGCTCAGCAGGGAGTCTGCTTCTCCCTCTGACCCTCCCCCCTCTCATGTGCTCTCTCTCTCTCTCTCTCATTCTCTCTCTTTCAAATAAATAAATAATCTTAAAAAAATGTAGAATCCAGAACTCAACTTCACATATACAGTCGATTGGTTTTCAACAAGAGTTGCAAGACCGTTCAGTAGGGGAAAGAACAGTCTTTTCAACAAATGGTTCTGGGACAGCTGGATATCCATATGCAGAAGAATTAAGTTGGACCACACCATATACACAAAAAATTAAGTCAAAAAAGGGGCACCTGGGTGGCTCAGTGGGTTAAGCATCTGCCTTCGGCTCAGGTCATGATCCTAGGATCCTAGGATCGAGCACTGCATCGGGCTCCCTGCTCTGCGGGAAGCCTGCTTCTCCCTCTCCCACTCCCCCTGCTTGTGTTCTCTCTCTCGCTGTGTCTCTCTCTGTCAAATAAATAAATAAATAAAATCTTTTTTAAAAAATTAGGTCAAAATGTATCAAAGGCTTAATGGTAAGAGCTAACAGTTTAACTGTCAGAAGAAACGTTAGTCTATGGGGCCCGAGTTAGGCACAGCTTTCCCGAGATACAACGTCAAGAGCACAAGCAACGAGAAAAAAACAGATAAATTGAACTACATCAAAATTAAGCCTTCTTGTGCTTCAAAGGACACCATAAGTAAAGCAAAAAGATAACCCGCAGAATGGGAGAAAACATTTGCAAATTATACGTCTGATAAGAGAATTACATGTAGAATATACAAAGAACAATTACAACTCAAAAAGATGACAGGTAACTTGATTAAAACCAGACATTTCTCCAAGGAAGACGCACAAATGGACAACCGTCACATGCAGTGATGCTCAGCACAGTCAGCCACCAGGGAATCAAAACCACGGAGATACTACCTCCCCCTGCAGGATGGCTGTAGTCAGACAGGTAGACAATGACCAGGGTTGGGTGGGTGTGAGAAATCAGAGCCCTCGCACACGGCTGCTGGGGACTCGAGGTGGTGCAGCCACCGTGGGGAACAGTCTGGCGGGTCCTCAGAGAGTTACACACAGAATCATCCTTTGACCCAGCGGTCCCACCCCCATGTAGATACTCAACAAAAATACAAACACGTCCAGATAAACACTTGTGCATGTGTTCATGGCAGCATCATGCATAATTGCCATCAAATGAAAACAGCCCGAACGTCCTCCAACTGATGAGTGGGTGAACAGAATGGGCGCACCCATGCACTGGAATGTTACCTGGCCGTCCAGGGAATGAAGCACAACATGGCTGAATTATGAAAATATTCCTAGGGAAAGAAGCCATTCACAGTAGATGATACACGAGTTCACTGACATAAAATGCCCAGAAGAAGCAAATCTATAGAGACAAAAAGTAGATTAGTGGTTGCCTAGGGTTGGGGGCTTGAGGGGAAATGGGAAGTAACTGCGAAGCGGTTCAGGGTTTCTTTGGGGATGGCAAAAATGTTCGAAAAGTGACCATGGTGATGGCTGCACAACTCTGTGAAAATACTGAAAACTATTGAATTTTACAGTTTAAACGGGTAAAATGTATGATAGATAAATTATATCACCATTTAAAAAAATGAGCAGGGGCACCTGGGTGGCTCAGTTGGTTAAGCGACTGCCTTCGGCTCGGGTCATGATCCTGGAGTCCCGGGATGGAGTTTCGCATCGGGCTCCCTGCTCAGCAGGGAGTCTGCTTCTCCCGCTGACCCTTCCCCCTCTCATGTGCTCTCTCGCGCTCTCTCATTCTCGCTCTCTCAAATAAATAAATAAATAAAATCTTTAAAAAAATAAAAAATGAGCAAAGCCTCAGTGACCTGTGAGACAGTATCAAATGGTCTAACGTACATTGAATCAAAGTCCCTGAGAAGGAGAAAGAGAATGGGGCAGAAAACAATTTGAAAAAATTCATGTCTAATTTTCCCTCAACATTTGATGAAACCATCAGCCTACAAATTCTAGATGGAAAACCTAGAAGTCACACATGATGACCGAGCTTAATCTGCATTAAATGAAATAATGTAAACCCACACTTTAATCCATCCCAGTGAAACTGCTGAAAATCACAATGTTGTAAAAACAACCAAGGCCGGTGGAGGAGAAAACCTGTCGCCTAACAGGAAACAGGAATAGAAACGATGACTGACTTCCCGTAAGTAAAAGGGGACAGGAAGACCCTGGGACCATATACTTAAAAGTGCTAACGTGCTAACCCGGGAGCAATCTTTCCAGGGACAGCAGCTTTCAAAACAATGATGAAGTGATGACATTCCATCGAAATGACAGGTGGGAGGAGTTCTCACCGCACATCTGTGACAGCTCGAAATCAGGTCTGCAAATCCTCTTGCGCCCTCCCATCGCGGGGCTGGGGCCCACTCCCCTCTCCTCGGAGACGGGCCTTACCGATGACTGGCTCCCACCAAATACAATGTAGTAGCAGCGACGCCATGTGGTCTCCAAGGCTAGATCCTAAGAGCTGGTATGGGTTTCCCCTGACTCTCAGGACATATGCTTTTTGGGTCAGGGAAACTCGTCATATCCAAACTCATCAGAGGTCTGACTGCCTTGAAGCCAGCGTGAAGGAGACCACGTGAAGGCACCACCCAGAAATACACAGAAACGCGGAGGGCCATTGCGCGGAATCCTGAAGGCAAGGGTCCTGGAACATCTTAGAGGCTGCTGATGGCGCTGGACGTAGCCCAAACAGGGGAAAGGAACCGCACGGAGGACCAGCACTGCCTGGTTTCAAGACCTACGACACCGCCAAGGCGGACAGCACAGTTTGGTAGGAACGTCAGGATAGAAGACTGGCTCGGTGGGAGAAAGTCCAGAGACAGGCCCACACACGTATATGGTCAACTGATTTTTTTTTTTTTTTTTTTTAACAAAGGAGCCTTGGCAGCTTAACAGTGAAAAAAAAATATTTTTGACAAATGGCACTGGGATAACTGAATAAATATGTGGAAAAATATTAACTTGAGATGGATCATGCCCCTAAATATAAATGCTAAAACTGTCAACCTCTGGAAGAACACACAGAAAAGTATCTTAAAACCTTAGCATAGGCGGATTTCTTAGAAATGACACAGTGGCACTAACCATAACAGAAAAAAGTAGATACATTGAATTTTATCACATAAAAGATGTTTGTTCATCAAGACACCGTTAAGAAAGTGAAGATAAGCCACAAAGTGGGAGAAAATATTTGCAAGACATTTATCTAACGAGGGACTGATGTCCAGAACATATGAAGAATCTCTGCAAACAAGAACAAAAAGATTAAGAACCCAATTACAAAATGGGCTAAAGATTTGAACAGACACTTCACAAAAGAATGTAGAGAAATGGCCAGTAAGCACTTGAACGTACGCTCAACATCGTTATCAGGGAAATTAAAACTGAACCCGCAGAAGATTCCACCGCTCACCCAGCAGCGTGGCTAGTGGTAAAAAGAATAACCCTCCCAGCGCTGACGAAGATGTGGGGCAGCAGAAAATGCTAGCGCGGGCGGTACGACCACGTGGGAAAACGTCTGGTGGCTTCTGCAAACATCGCCCTGGCCCTGCGCCAGCAATAGCATCCCCAGGGGCTTACCCAAGAAAATGAATACGCATGTCCCAAAACACCTTACACAAGAATGTTCGTTACAGTTCTAGTCATAAAATCCTCAAACTGGAAACAGCCCCACGTCCTCCACAGAAGAATGGATAATCCAACTGTGGATAGCCCGGAGCAGAGTCCACTCCGCGGGGCAGGGGGGCTAAGCCATAGGGTGAACCTCCCAGTGAGTGGGAGGAAAAGTCCTGGTCATGTGACCCCATCGACAAGACGTTCAGGAATTGCAAGAGCAGTGTCTGTCCGAACCAGCTGCTTCCATAAGACGGGGCAAGCGTTGACGGTCAGGGAGTGCAGGAGCATTCTGGAACGATGAGACGTTCTGTACTTCTACCATGTTGCCGGGTACAGGACTATCTGCTTTTTGTCAAAAGTCATCAAGGTATACTCATCTTTGTGCATTGCACTATATGAAAAATTTGCTTCCATTAATACAGAACATACAACCTATTAGATTCTGCAGATGTAAAGTCTTACTTTACAGCTTCTTGGGGCTAGAGTCCAAGCTAGGTCCTGGATGTCCTTCACATGGTCATGACCTTCCCAGTTTCCAAAGCAGCGCCCCAGCCCTGCCCTCAAGCGTCCCTCACAAGCTCCCTTGCGAGGAGCCAGGGCTGCCTGGGAGGAGAGACTGGAGCCAGGACCCAGGGTGATGTAGGGCTTTCTCTAAATGAAACCATGTCCTTTGCAGGGACAAAGAAGTAAGTAGTGAGTTCCCCATCACTGGAGGTATTCAAGTCAGGGTAGGTTGATAATATGTGATTGTTGTGATGGAGTGGGTTAGACTCAGTGACCTAAAAAAACCCCACTGACCTGAGAGTCTGCCATTCAAGGGCTTGCCTGGGGACAGTGAGTCAGCTTTGGGCCCAGCGTCCTGACTCCAGGCCAGCTTAGGCTCTGCTGTCCCCGGCCAACAGCTTGGCATCCCCTGCAAGGACCCAGGGCTGGCCTGGGCTGACCTGCCTCCTGAAGGCCTCCAGATCTGTATTCAGAGGTCCGGGGACTGGGGACTCTGACTCTACCGATGTGCCCTTTGTACAGGGACCCTTGGCGCCAGCCCCTTCCTGGGGCACAGATACTCCCAAGTGCTCCGTCCTGTGCCCACTGGCCTTGTAGATTCTCGAACACTACGGGCTCCTTCCCACCTCAGGGCCTTTGCATGAGCTGTGCCTTTTTCCTAGAAAGCTCTTCCCTTCATCACCCCCTACTCACCTTCCGGGTCTCAGCTTAGGTGTTGCTTCCCCTAAGAAGTCTTCCCCAGCCCCGGAGTCTAGGTTGGACATCTGTTACATGCTGTCTATAATTTCTTTAAAAAAATTACCAACATTTTAAAGATACATTTTATTGCGATAAAGCATATACAAACACAAATGTGCCATTTTCGCCGTTTGGTGGTATCGATCACACTTCCTTCTTCTTTTCCTTAATTCCTTCGTGGCACCAATCCCAGTGACAAGGACAAGTCATCGTATAATTACTGTTTGATGTGGGTCTTTGTTGCAAGGATTTGAACTCCTTAGGTCAGAAGCTCGCCTTGTTTTCTATGATACTCTACGGCGCTTAACACAGTGCCTGACGTAGTCAACAATGAATGATTTTCAATAAATGGACGTGTTATTTATGAAAGCAGAGAAAAACAATAAAGATACCAAAAACAAAAACAGAAGCCCCCTGCCATAGTCGTGTTTCTTGCCGCGGGGAAGCAGGCGGGAGGCTGGGGAGAACCAGAAGGCACTGGGTAGTCCGTACTCTTGAAAATGCCTCTATCCTTCCCCTAGTATTTGCAGTTTGACTGTCCCTCTAGGCTTGCGCATCCCAGAGACGGGGAGCTCACCCCTTGTCCTCCCTGGACAGCTCTGTCAGTGAGAAGAGCCTCCTTCCCTGGGCTTGCAGCAGCCCCCCGGCCTGCCCCACGTCCCTGGCTCCCAGGGACCTCCTCTCTGCACCCAGTCTTTGGGTGGGCAGTGCTGGGAGGGGTGGCTGGGAGCCCCGGGGAAGTGTGGTCCGTTCACCATCCTTCCCTGGGCCACACTCGGCCCCGCAGGCTCCTGTCTCCTGGCCTCCAGGCCTCCAGGCTCCCCGCCGGCTTCCTCTCCCCCCAGACTGGGCTCTCTCTTCTGCTTCTGCTGCTTCTGTGGCATCAGGGTTCCTCAGGGTCTCCTCCTCTGGCTGCGGCCGCCCTCATGCCTGGCTGCCCCTAAGTCTGGCCACACCGGCCCATCCAGACCTAGAAGTTAGCCTGGCCCTACCTGACCGGTCTGATGGCCGCCTATAACTCCTCCACACCCACACCTTCCGTCCACATGGTGCCCTTGCCTGCTCCCCCCCGCCCCCGGGCATCCACAGCCGTACAGACCCAGAACTGCCCCTTTCTCTGGCTCCTTTGAAGGCCCTCGTCCGAGCTGGGCTTCTTCAGGCTCGGGGAGGCTGGTATCTGTACTGGACAGAGAATCTAACAGGGGCCCTGGACGCACTCAGTGGTGCTCCTGATGTGTGGCGTGACCTAGCACCACCGCCTCAAAGGGCACAGACCCAGCTCCAGCCCAGCAGCTTCTAGCTCTGCTGGCCCTGGCCTGGCTCCTTCCCCCCAGACCCTGCCCACACCGCCCAGCACCAGCCCTGCCATTGGCTTGGCACAAAAGGGAATTCACGTCGGTCAGGCTGGTGTGCAAACCCTCCTCCGGCTCTCAGTTCCTGCCTCCCCACCCCCGCCCCCCCACCTCCAGTCCTCCCCTCTGCAGCCCTGGGAAGGGGGTTGGGAAGATAAGGCCCCTCTCGGGCTACTGGAGGAATGCAGGCCCGCTGTCTTGGGGGTGCAGGGTGGAGAGGTGGAGAGGAGCTTGGGAACAACATCGAGTTCTTTCCGGGTACTCTGCAAAGCTGACGGAGCGGGAGTATCTCCCCCATTGGACAGACAGGGGAACAGAGGCTCCGAGAGCCCATCTTGCCCGGGGTCAGAGTAGGTCCGGAGCGGAGCGGGGTGGGAACCCAAGGCCCTCCCGCCCGGTGCTGCTAAGAGAGTTTCCAGCATTGCCAGGACGTCTCCCATGCCTGGGAGGGCGGCCCTTCTGCTTCTGGAACCGAGCCATCCACACTGGCTAGTAGCTAGTAGGATCTGCCCAACTTCTCTGCAAGGTCAATGGGGGTCAGGCGCTCTGTCTTCGTGGGCACAGAAGGTGGTATTGAGGCTCAGAGAAGCTAGACAACTTACCCAAAGCCTCTAAGCAAGAAAGCAGAGGGGCGGGTCCTCCAGCTCTGGGTTTCCAGCCCTCTGTCCCTGACAGGGGCTCTGTCCCCGTTTGACGGCCTCCCTTTCATAGTGTCTGCAAAGCAGGCTCAGGCTCTGAGGACTCCGCTGCCCAGCTCCTCCAGAGTGGCCAGACCCCAGCGAGTGCACGGGACCGACCCTCTGCCACCCCTTGCCACCATGGGCCTTCTCGGTGGACCTTGGGAAACCCTGGGCTCCTGACCCCCACCTTGACTGCTCGTTTTCGGGCACAGGGAACCCGGAGAACCAGCAGAGCTTGGCGCTTCCTGACAAGGGCTGAGCTTTCAAGGTGTGCCTATGAGCGCTTTGCCGCCCGGAAGGAGGGGGTGGCAGGAGCACCCGTGTGCTGAGCAGTCCAGAACCTCCCCCTGGGTGAGGGAGCTCCGGCCAGCTTACCTCAAGGGGCCTGTTGACCCCCTGTGTGTATGGCCCTGGTCCGGGGAGAGGGGCTGGACCTCCTGCTCTCGAGGCCTTGCAGGCAAGGACCCCCTTGCTTCTGGAGGGTTCCCTGGAGACCCAGAGCCCACCCCTTGGAGGGGCCTCTGTCTCTGAGGCTCGTTAACGTTCATTCCGTCCTCATAGCCCCTCCCGTGGGAACAGTGGTCACGCGCTCTGGAGCCCAGACCTGGTGATTACCACTCCCGTCCCCGCCCGTTCCACACGCAGCGCCCCCACCTCTCGCATCCCCAAGGTTCCTGACTTCCTTCACGTCTTTCCACCATGGCTAGCGCCCCCAATTAGAAGTCTCTTCCTCCCGCTTGGCCGGTGCCACTTCTGGGCACAGAGCATGGACGTCTGGACCCTGGAGGGTGTCTGCCGTCTCCCTGCCTCCTGGCTGGGGCGTTCTGAGGCCGGGACTGGGTCCCTTCTTCCCAGGATCCCCCGCTCCTTGGATGGACAGGGCCCGGGGCTGAGTGGGTGCCAGCAAATGTCTGACTAATTGAATCTGCTTCCCGTGAATCGCAGTGAATATGCACAGGGCTTTGGGGAAGCTGTAGCCCAGAGACGGGCGGGGGCCTGCCAAGGTCACACAGCTAGAGCTCTCCCCATCCTTGTCTCTTATCGACCCCCTGGGGGAGACAGGAAAGGGTTCTTAAGGACGGAAGCACCCTCCCCCCATTCCACAGCAGCCCCTGGCTCACGCCCCTGGGGGGCAGCTCCCTTTTCGGTTGAGCCCCTCTCGGCCACACAGGGCAGTACCAGCTCCAACGACTCACACCCCAGCCAGTGCTCATTCCAGACCCTTCCTTCCATTTCCCAGATGAGGAGACTGAGGCTCAGAGGACGGAGCCGCTTGCCCAGGTCCACGGGGCAGAGCCCAGCCCAGAGCGCAGACACGGGCCCGCCTGCTGGCTCACCTGGCTGCCGAGCTTTCCTGGGGGGCCTCTGCGCTGTCCAGCATGCTGGGGTCCTCGGGGGCAGCCGCGTCCAGCTCCAGAGCTGCGTGGCATCTGCTGCGGGCACCTGCGCAAGAGCTTGGTGCCCCACTGGGCGAGAGGCTGGCCTTGAGTGGGCAGTGGGGGCGGGCCCCGGGCCGAGGGGCGGCGACTGGAGCGGCCCAAAGAGGCCCATTTCCTCTCTATTTTTAGACGCTCAAAACGCTCCTCAGGGGTGAAGTTGCTCAGGATGAAAACTTTCCTTTTCTTCGTGGTTTTGTTTCACGGGAGGCGAGGAGAATTTCAATGAAGCCAGTGTTCTTTTTGATGCAAATCCGCCCCAGCTCTCCCAGGAAGCCTGGCCAATGGGCTCCGGGCTTCTGGGCCCCCTGAGACCGTCCTCACCGGCCTGACAGGCCACACTAGGGCAGAGGGGGATCTCAGCCCCTGTGTGCACCCGGACCCTGCCGAGACGGCTGCCCCGAGTGCTCACACTCTGCAGCCTTGCCTCACCGTCTGGCCAACGCCGCCCTGGCGGGCGGTCTCTCCTCCCGGCCCACCTGCCCAGGCCCTGCCCGGGACACAGGACAGCTGAGGAGGGGCCCTGACTCCCACCCTCCAGGAGCCCAGTCTGGGGGAAGCAGAGACATTCCCACCCCGAGGACTATCCTGTCATTGTCACAGGCCTCTGGCCCGAAGCAGACATGATAGAGGGACCGAGGACCGTGACCGTTCCAGGGCGCCGAGAGACAAGCATGGCTCTGCCCCTTCGGCAGAAGGGAGAAGAGTGCCGATGGGCTTGCGTGGCCATAGACAGCTAGACGCGGGGCAGGGAGAACAGAGGGCTTCCTCTGAACCCCAGGAATCCCCCCTTACACTGGGTAGTGGTTCCCGAAGGAGGCTGGGACAAAGCACCACAGGATGGGGGCCTTAAAGCACACAGGTTATTGTCTCACAGGTCAGACTGGTGACCTGAGGGCCTCAGCAGGGCCGTCCCCTCCAGGACTCTAGGAGAGCCTCTTTCCTCACCTCTGCCAGCTTCTGGCGGTGGCCTGTAGCCCTCGACGGCCCTGGCTTGGAGGTGCTGCACCCCAATCTGTGCCTACATCCCTCATCCTCTCTTCTTGCTGCGAGGTCAGCAGTCACTGGACCGGGGCCCACCGAATCCCATACGACGTCATCCTAATGGCTCCCATCTGCAAAGACCCTACTTCCAAGCAAGGTCACCTTCCGAGGCTCTGAGTGGGCATGAGTTTTGGGGACATAAGTCAACCCAGTGCAAACTCTATACAGGACGTGTTGGTGGGGATTCCTGTGAGGTGTCCCCAGAAAGGGGCAGAGGGTTCAGCTGGGTCGCCGGGAATGCTGTCCTGACGGGTGGTGGCAGGGGGCTGAGAAGGAGCTTGGCTGTCTGCCGGAAAAGTCTGGCATCGGCCTCAGGCCTCGGGATGCTGCCTCCCCGTGCTGTTGAAGGTACACAGGACAGAGGGCCCAGTCTGGCTTTGAGGCCTGAACCTTCACCCATGCCCCCTCCCCTGGGACCTTGTGTGGGTCCCTGCCCCTCTCTGGGCCTCAGTTTGTTTGAATCATGTGGGTAAAGGCCTGAGACTGGGAACGTGTGGGGGGTGGGGGGGGCATGTTCCTGAATCGGGTGCACCAGCAGGACTGCGTCTTATTGATAAGTCCCAGAGCCCCCAGCCACGGGGCGACTGAGTCAGAGAAGAAAGATGTCCAATTCTTGGCCAAGAAGAAGGCCTGGAAGGGTTTGGAAGGAGGTGTGAACAGGCCTAGCAAGTGCACCCTTCTGCTCACCCTCCCCCAGATTCTTGGGGGTCCTAGGAAGGACGTCGGCCCTGGGGAGCGGTGTGGGCAGGGGCCTCCTTGGGCCATTTGCCACAGTGGAGACGACAAGGCCCCTGAGTGCCACTGAGGAGATGGTGCCAGGGCACCAGGGAAGGGAGGGCCTGGGCAGCCCCCTCCTCAGAGCCGGCGACGGACCAGGGGCCCACCTGGGGAGAGGGCAGAGCTGGGGGCCGGCAAGAGAGGCTGCTGGCCACTCCCCTGGGCACCAGGACCAAAGGCACATGCTGTGCAGAGGGTGGGTGCCGGGCTTGGTGCGGAAGGGAAGGACAGCGAGCAGCCGAGTCTGGTTGAGCCGTGTGGACAGTCAACCCATTCCCCGGGGAAAGTAACTGTGACCACATGCTGGTCAGGCTGCCTCTGCCCCCCGGATTCCGTCTGTGCCGGCTCTGCCCCCGCAGCTGAGCTGTGTGGACGTCACCGGGGTAGAGTTAGGCCAACGCAGGGGGCACAGGGTGGAGGGAGAGGCTGGGGGCTGGTTCCTCGTGCCCCTCGGCTGCCTGCAGGGTCAGCAGCAGCTTCCTTGCTCCTGTATGAGGCCCCAAGAGGCCCGGGGTAGGGCCACCTACCTGGTGGGCCTGGCTCCTCAGCCATGGGAGGGGTCTGGCCCCCCACGGCCCCCCTGTAGTGGGATGAACATCGCGGTTGTTTGCAGCCTGGACCATCAGCACTTCACCCCAGGACAAGTTCCCACAGTGGAGCTGCTGGGATGTGACTCAGTTTAAAGTTAGAAATGACAGTTTTTGTGACATGGATAGATTGAACACTCTGCCATTAGTAGGAAGAAGGGGAGAGGTTTAAAATTTTTTCCGTCAGGTTACAGAGAAAGCAAGCTGCAGTTCTGCCCGCCTGAGTCTGTCGACTGGGAAGCCCCATCCACATTCTGCACCAGCCGGAGGGCCCCCCTCTCTGCTCGGTACTTGGGGTGCAGGGTGGGGTGGGGAGGGCTTGCTGACTGGAAATAGGGTGTCTCCATGCTCCGGGCCCCGTGGTAAGATGGGGTTGTGGATGGCACAGGTGTTCTTAGCCAGGAGTGTGGGAAGTCCCTGAAATCATAGGCCCTGTGTGTGTGTGTGTGTGTGTGTGTCCCCATTTGTCCCCGTCTCTCTAGGGAGAGGGCTCTAGCCCTTAGCAGACCCTCGATATGATGGGACAGTGAGCAACCGTAGCAGGAGGAAAGCCCCGAGCTTTGGGGTTACACAGACCTGGGTTCAGCTCCCCGTCCTTGTGCTCAGGAGCTGAGCGACCTTGGGGAAGGGACTCCAGCGCAGTGACCGTGAGCTTGGCCGCAGTGCGGTGGGATAGTAACTGCGACTTCTGCGAGTCGTGGGTGACGAGTGAACAAGGTGCCCCGCACGGAGGCGGTGGCCGATGGGGCTTCCTCGAGGCTGCACTGGCAGGGATAGCCTGATCTCTGCCTCCTTCCCTGCACTGGAGCCCGAGGCGATGACGGTCCCCCCACCGGTCCCCACCAGGCTGACCTGGAACAGGACGATGCGAATGTGCACGCAGAGCCCATTTCCCTCTCCTGGAAATTAGATTAGGAGGCTCGGGAAAGAAGAGGGAAGGGGCAATGAGGGGGCGGGGCTGAAGGACCGAGGGGGCGGGGCTGCGGGGATGGGGCGGGGCTGCGGGAAGGAGGAGTCCTGGAAGGGACCCAGAAGACTGGGTGTGATGAGGGTGGAGCCCCTGCCCCCATCAGATGTGAACGACTGGCCTTCGCAGGCCTGGACCTGGGGGAGCAGAGTGCAGTCTTGGACCCCCGCGCAGGGATGAGGCCACACAGGCCCCGTTACAGCTGCAGTCTGAGAGCACATTCCTCCTCCGTGCCATCCCAAACTCCCCTTGTCAGAATAGAAGCCTCGGTCCTTACCCTGGTCCACTAGGCCCTCTGTGATCTGGGCCCCGCTACCCGACAGCACCAAGGAACGACTTGCAAAGACAAATCCTGGCACAAATGTGAATGTGTCAACATCGTCAACAGTTGGGAGAAAATCGAGTCTACGTGTCCCTACGTGTCCTGGCGGAGCCGGGATGGGGGCTCTGCCATGACTACATGCAGGGGCAGCTCCCCAGCCTGGAGGACCGAGAGTTTTCCAGCTCATCCCAGACGGTCACAGTCTCTGCCGGGTCTGCACACCTCTGGCCTTGTACACCCTACATGTTTTTCTTTACTTTGACCCACTTCTAAAATCTAGAAATGGATTCTGGTTTCATCCAAAGCCATTCCATCTGTGAAGTCACCAACTGCCTGGTTTGCTCCACACACACGTTTCCCAAAGTGCGCTGAAATTGATGTGAAACTATCAAGAAACGTTTGTCCCTTCCACCTACACTATTTGATCACAGGACACTTTTGGAATCTGCTATAGAAAAAGCTGGGGAAATTTAGTTTTATTTTCACTGGAGGAGGTAAATGTTTTCCATGTGAACCATGCCAGTGTCAGGGAATGGCTGTCAGAAGCATCACGTGGGTAAATGGTTCAGACCCGTAGCGCACACCGAGGACTTTCGGGTTCTGTGAACGTGGCTGGAAACCGAGGTGGAGGCATAAGCATGCCGTTCAAAACTGTAGGAGCAGATAATAGAGCCAAAACTCGGAGCACAATGACCAAGCATTGGCAGGAGGCTGGGGGTGGGGTGGGTGGGAGCGACACCTAATGAGCTAAGTCATTGTACACAGGTGTCCTCCACGGCTGATAAACCGAGACCGCAGGAGATGAGCATATGCTTTAAACCTGCAGAACCCTCTCAAGAAACAGGTGTTATGAATAGAAATGGTTTAAAAAAACAACCCACAGAAGCATCTGCAGCTCGGGCAGGCGGAGCATCAACTCCTCTGGGCTATTTTTCTAATACCATGTATATGTATCACTAGGGCATAATTTTTTATTTTGTTTTTTAAATTTTGAAACGCTGTGCTCCGGGGCTCTGGCTTAGGCTGCTTGGAACTGCAGCATCTCCCATGTGCCAGATCTCCAAGAACCGCCTCCGCCCCAGAAACCACCTTCCTCCCCCCGAGCCCAGCTTCCAGGCCCCTGTGCACCCGAGGGCTCCATGGCCAGGGCTGCGTCTATGTCCTATGGACAGGTGGGGTTTGGGTCCCCCGCTTCCAGCTGTTTCCTCCAGCTCTGGACAGAACCCCAGGAGGCGTTCCTGAGGCTCAGACTCCTCTCCCAGGGCCTCAGGGTCTCACAGCCTTACCACCAGGTCAGAGCTTTCCTGAAGCAGGGGCCAAAGAATGTGGTGTGTTGGGGTTCTGACGAGTGGGCCTAGGGCCAGGAGGGGGCAACGGGGCTACCTGGGAACAAGCCCTTTGAGGGAGGAGATTGGGGCAGACGAAGAGGAGGTGGGCCACCCCAGAAGCATGTCTGCCAAAGAGGCACCTTCTTCCCTCACCTGGAAGGCCCAGACCGAGGGCCACAGAGCCAGTGTTCTCGGGGCAGAGGCTGAGCACTGGTGTAAGGTTAGAACGCAGCCCAGGACAAGTCACCCCCCTCCGAGTCTGTTTCTTCATCTATAAAATGGGGACACTTGGTTGCCAGGGACAGAAACCCTAACCAAAACCAGCTTAGGGAACAAGGACAACAAAATGAGGCGCTCCAAGAAGGCAGGGCTAGCAAGTACACATGGGCGGTGGGTGGGGCTGGGATGCGGGCTGGGCTGGGCCAGTCGGCCCGCCCCCACCCCCCCCCAGGCCTCACGCCTCCCATCAGTCCCTGTCTTCCCAGACACTGTCTCTGCACCAGCTCCCTCGTGTGGAGACACAGGAGACCGGGAGGAGCCTGGGTGTCCCATAGGATGTGACAAAGAGCTGTTTTTGTGAGCCGTGGTGGGGCCGCTCACCACCTTGTATTTGCTTCCACCCGTTTCTGCCTCACTTCCTCCCCGCCCCACACATCAGTGCCCTAGGAATACCGTCCCAACAGTCTTAGGGCAGAAGCGTTGCCTTGACTCTGTTTTCTGGGCAACCTGGGATAAAATAGCTGATTACAAGCTGTGTGACCTTGGGTACATTATTTAACCTCTCTGTGCTTCAATTTTCTCATCTGAAAAAATGAGTCATAATAATTCCTATCTGGTGGGTTACAGTGAGTTAAATGTACAGAAAGCACCTGGAGCTGTGGAAGCTTTCAGTAAGAGTTAATGTTTGTTATTTGTATTACCCTGGGCCCCGAGAAAGCTCCAAATTGGCACGGAGGCAGGTCCTCATGGAAGAATGGAGTGGGGAGCATGCTGGTTGCTGCTCAGGCCCCCAGCCCCGCCCCGGGCTAGCTGCCCTTGGAGCTGGGGGCTGGGCTGAGGTTGGGGAGGGAGCCCCGGACAAGGGTCTGCAGGCCTTGGTGCACGACCCTGGGTGAGGCCTTCGTGGCCCTAAGCCTCAGTTTCCCCACTTATGAAGTGACATTTACATGCACACCCGTCTCAGGGCCTCACCTGGGGCAGGGCCAATGGAGCTCCAAGAGCTTCACTGACTGAAAACTCAGTGAGCCTTTGCCCCAGGTGAGGTCTGTGCATGCCAGGCCTGGGGACCACGGCCTCCATGTTACACTCAAGGGAACTAAGGCCCAAAGAGAGGAAGCAGGCTGGCCCATATGGGGGAAAGGGCTGGTGGCACTGGGCATGCTCCCCCAAGCCTGGCACAGACCCCCAACCTCAGGGAGCCAGGGGCATGGCCTGGGGACCCTCCAGCTTCTGCCTGGGCTGATGCGTCTGTGGCCTCTCCAGCAGATGGCCCGCCAAGGCCTCGGAGTCCTGGCACGTGGCCGGGGCAGCCAGGAGCCAGGGCCGAGGAGGCAGGCTGGGAGAGCCCAGCGCTGGTCAACACAGGGGCTGAACTTCCAAGCACGGAGAGTGTGCTCTCTGCTCAAACCCTGTGTGCTACTTAATGACAAACCTCTAAGGCCAGGCAGCAGGGTGTAACGAAAGAGCATCTTTAGCAGAGTCAGGCTGGGGCCCTCTCAGTTCCTAGCTGACCCTTTCCTGTCCAGCCCCTGATCCTTGATGTCCAGAGGGCACCAGCTGGGAAGAAATGAAGTCTGCTCACCCTCAGGTGTGAGTGGCCACATCTTGGCCTAACAGTGTCAGCCGCCTGGCCTTCCTACAACAGGAGAGGGGAGCGAGGCCACCCCGGCGTCCCACGTGCCCAGAGCCATGCCATGCATCCACACCCGAGGCTTGTGTGTGTGTCAGGACAGCCCCGCCAGGAGGCGTTCGTGTAACCCCACTGAGCAGATGGGGACACTCCGAGAGGCTAGGACATGCCGAGGTCCCACAGCGAGCCGTTACAGATTTGAGGCCAGAACGCAGGTGGTCTGAGCTCCCAGACAAGCCTGGCTCTGCAGCACTGACGTAACACAGGGGGTTTGCCTCTCGGGCTGCGTCCGAGGGAACACGACTGAAGGACGTGTGGAAGTTCCTCGTTACAAGTAAGGAGCCAGGGAGGTGGCTCTAAGCACTGTCTCCCATGGTGTTAGGTGCAGGAAGCATATTCCGGGCATTAGGGGCCAGGCAGGGAGCTTGCACAATCCCTGGGTTTCAATCGTGGATGCCTCGTGCACCAGTATGCTGGTGCACACACTGTAGGTTCCAAAAATGGTAGAAAGCTCCACCCACAGCAGGAGCTCCTGGTATTATAATGAGCTAGAGGTAACTTCAAGATAACTCAGGGGGCGTTGTGCCTGGCTCAGACCGGCTCCCGGAAGGGGCTGTCAGGTGAGGCACCTACTCATGCTTCTCCTTGGCTGGAGCTGTGGGTTCTGCAAAACCAAACACGTTCCTTCCCTGCCCTTCCCCTCCCCCTTTTGCTGATGGTTTTCAGCCCTCTGATTTGAGCCACCTCCTGATGCACCCGAGCTACCAGCGAGGGCTTGCCAAGCTGTGGATGGGAGCTCAGAGGAGGCTGCCCTGGCCCAGGGGATGAGTCTTGGCTGTGCCCAGGGAGCCCAGTGGATGCACAGCCCCAGCTAAATGCATTGGCGCTCTTTTCTGTAGCATCGCCCAAGAGTCTAAAAAGCTTTTTTTTTTTTTTTTTCTTTTTCCACATAAGAATCTGATCGTCCCAATAGACTGCTTTTGCCTGGTAGGACTGCAGGAGATCCATTCTTCTTGGAGTTCTCCCTGCGGCAGAACCGAGTCAGACCCTGAACCCCCAAATCCCAAGAAGACTGAGTGGAGCCCCAGGGGGAACTGGGGGCTCCGGGACCAGCTTCCATCAGCCCTTTCTGAGGACCTGGGTCACAGAGGAGCCAAGTCATCGCCAGGGCCCTTCTCAGCATCCATAACTGACCTCCCCCCCCTTGGGCTTTGCCCCCGTTCGGAAAGAGCATTCACACCGCAGGGCCATGGGAAGCTGAAGAGGTGATGGAAAGGTACAGAAAGTGGGGAGGGCTGCCTCCCCTCACTCCAGGCTTCCCACACTCACCTCCTCTAGGAGGCCTTCCCAGATACCCCTATATGCTCCAGCTTTTTCTGGTACAATCCATGGAGACTTCCTCCCTGCCACCAACAGCTACGGGGCCCCCTCTGCTCAGTCTGGGGCTCGGGACCCTGCTTTTCCTGGTGGCTCCAAGGTCTGACCACTCGGGCATAGGACTGAGGAACACAGGTCTGCTTATGTGGAGTTTCAGCCCGGCTAGGAAGGGGGCCCTGGACACCAGTAACAATGGAAACAGGACCATTGTTTGAATCAAGCTGTTGTTTACCAGGCTCTATGCTAAAGTGTTTTACGCACATTGTCCTACTTAATCCTCATACAACCTTATAAAACTACGTTATTATCATTATTTCATAGATGAGGACCCTGAGACACATGGACGTGAACACGCCTGAGGTCACACAGCACATGACGGAGCCAGAGTTTGAGCCCCAAGGTGCCACCTGTCAGAGCCATCATCCATGTGTGTGGCTCAGGGTTGGCTCCCTGGTGAAGGGGGCTTTTCAGTGGATTGGAGTTTTGGGGGTGAGAATTCCAGGAACAAAGCTGTGGGAGTGGGGAAGTGCCAGGGGCTCCTAGAGAACCGAGGGGTGTATGGGCCAGGAGAGAAGAGCGTGGGTGTGGACCCACCAAGCAGTTCCTGGGTTTGGGGCAGAATTATGGCCCCCGAAGATGTCCATGTCCTAACACAACCTGCGAATTTGTTAACGTCCACGTGAAAAGGGACTTAGCCAATGTGGTCAAGTTAAGGACCTCAGGATGGGAGCTTATCCTGGATTACCTGGGGGTCCCAATGTGGTCACAAGAGAGGCAGGAAGGCCCGCGTGAGGGGAGATGTGGCCACGGACACAGAGTCAGGCAGAGATGGGACGACAGGGGAGAGACCCTGAACGCAGGCCCCGGAGGGCTTCCGGAACCTGGGAAAGGTAATGCAACGGCCCTCCTCTAGAGCCTTGGGAGGGATGCAGCCCTGCTCACCTTGACTTTAGCCCAGTGAGACCCGTTTTGGATTTCTGGCCTCCAGAGCTGGAAGAGAAGAAACGTGTGCTCCTTAAGATACTCAGTTTGTGGCTGTTAAAGCAGCCAGGGGGACAGCCACGGGGCTGCGGACCACGCACAGCGAGGGGCACCTGGGCTTTCAGCAACAGCGTCCCGTTTGCGTTTTAGAAAGCTAAATTCGATCCCACAAATCCTTACAGCGTACCTTCCGTGTAGCGGGCAGTGCGCGGGGCCTGGGGGACACAGCGGCAAGGGGGACATGGCAGCCCGAGCCCGCTGCAGAGGCATGGAGGGCGCTCCAGCCCCTCGGGAGGGGCCGTGCAGGGGGAGCAGGTTATCACCAACTGGCAGCCTGAACAGAACGCTTCCAACCTGCAGATGTGGGGCCTTTGTTTATCTGGAAGGGGGTTATCTGAACGGTTCTTCGGGGAGCACTTCTCTGCAGACGGGCGGAGCCCGCGGGCAGCGTTCTGCTGGAGCGCGTCCGTGCCGCCGCGGCCCCGTGCCGGTTCCCCGCGCCCCCACAGGGGCTGTCTCAGAGCACCAAGCTGGGATCTCCACGGGGGGAGGTGGGGTGGGGGGCGAGAAAGCGCCACCCCGACCCACGCAGCCATCCCACTCCTAGGGGTGGACCCTACAGACGTGAACACACGTGCGCCCGCAGACACGCACGGGCGTGCCCGTGGCCACACTAGCCCCAAACTGGGAACACCCCAAATGCCCATGGATAGCAGAATGGGTGACATGCTTACACCGGGGGGCACCAAGCAGCAGTGAGAATGTGAGTTACTGTCAGACCAGAAACTGGTAATTCTCACCAAGCTCACACGGAGCAAAAGCTGCGAGACACAAAAGAACACGTATTACAGGACTCAATGTTCACAAACAGGAACCGCGACTCTGCGCTTAAGAAGTCAGGGCTGTACCCGGGCGGGGGCGGGCTGTGGGGCACGCGGAGCTGGGGGCCGGCTGAGGGGGCGGGGTGCTGGGGCCCCGCTGGGGTGCGTAATGCTGGGGGGTGGGCTGGGGTGCGGGGTGCTGGGGGGCGGGCTGGGGTGCGTAATGCTGGGGGGCGGGCTGGGGTGTGCAGAGCTGGGGGGCCGGCTGAGGGGGCGGGGTGCTGGGGGGCCGCTGGGGTGCGTAATGCTGGGGGGTGGGCTGGGGTGCGGGGTGCTGGGGGGCGGGCTGGGGTGCGTAATGCTGGGGGGCGGGCTGGGGTGTGCAGAGCTGGGGGGTCGGCTGGGGGGGCGGGGTGCTGGGGGGCCGGCTGGGGGCAGGGGCGGGGTGCACGGTGCTGAGGGGGACAGACTGGGGGGCGAGCTGGGGTGCGCAATGCTAGGGGGCAGGCTGCGGGGCTCACGGGAGCTGCTCCAACTCTGGGCTAGGGTTACATGGGAGTGTTCGCTTTGTGATAATTCATTGAGCTGTGTACTTAGGATTAGTATATTTTTGGTGGGGACATTACATTGCAATAAGAAGGAGCCTACACTGGTCATGAGCACTGGGTGAAACTAATAGAACTGTATGTTAACTGTCCTGGAATTTAAAATAAAACAAAAGAAATTAACTGAGCATATGACAGTGATTAGGGTGTTTTGTTGGCTGTATGATACAGAGCTCATTGTCTGGGAGCGAGGAGGCTCGGGTTCTAACGTTAAGCTGTCTGGACTAAGATGCTGTCTGGACCCTGGGCAAGCTGGGGCCCATTTTAGGGTCTTAATTTCCTCATTCAAAAATTGGGAGGGTGTGTAGGTGGATTATATGATTTTTGCAGAAACTGAGCAAAATGTTTGCGCTGTAGCTAACCCACCTCCTTATAAACAACAAGAAAGGCCAAGACTTTGTCAGAGCTGGAGATGTTTTCCCGTGTCCTTGTGCTGGTCACGTGAGGGTTTGGCTGCACCCTAACAGCCCAGCTCTCTGACCTCAGCTGCAGAGGCAGGTGTGTGTGGTGGACTGTGTGGTGGATTGGAAAGAACGCGGTAGGCGTTGGGATCCTTCAGACAGGGCTGGGGTTCCGGCAGTGTCCCCGTCTTCGCAGTGCGTGACCTGGGGTAAGCTGTGGGTCTGTCTCCTCACTGGTGAAATGAGGGTGGTCATGCCCACGCTGCTGGGCAGGTGTGCCTTCCCTCCAGCCAGTGAGCTAGGTCTCCTGCAGGGACCAGTCCAAAGATGGCATCTGATGCTCCTGACAGTGTGTGTTGATCCAAACTAAGCAAAGACGTGGAGCCCTCCCAGTGCAGACACCGTGCGTGAGGGCCTCCCCTTGCCAGCCCTGGGATGATCAGAGAATTGTGAGGAGTATGTGCTGGTGTTCCGGTCTCACTCCCCGTGCGACCCTCCTAGGGCCTTGTGGACGTGCTGACCCCAGGGCCAGAGATGCCTCACTGAATGGCAGTCCAGCCTCTCTTACGGTGCTCAGCTTGGGGTCCCATTCTGTGAGGCAAGCAGGACTCCAGGAAGGGGGTCTGACATGAGAGGGAGAGCTGTGGAGGCTGGGCTGGGCTGGGTGCTGTAGCTCAGAGAAGATTTGAGGGGCCCCAAGTCACCACTTCTGCAAGTCCAGTGGCCTTCCAGGTGGAGACTGGTATTGCTCCAGCCCTGTCTCGGAGAATCCAAACCTGCTTATTTTTAATGACTTTTTCCTAAGTATATTTTATATAAATGCTCATGCAAAAAAAAAAAAAAAAAAAAAAGATGAGACAGAAAAGCAGAATAAGAAAATAAAAATCACCCACAATTTCATCATCTGGGTATAGTGGTTGTTGGCATTTTTGTGTAAGCCTTTCAGATTTAGATCCCTAGTGACCAAATAGATTTTGTCGGTCAGAGTTTTTGGTGGCAAGCAACAGAAACTGGCTCCGGCTAGCTATATGAATTAAGGTATACTTAGCTGATGCATTGGGAAAATCCCAAAACTACAATAGTTCTACACAGCACGGATTTATTTCTTGCTCCCATAAAGCCGCGGACAGTTGGTGGGTGTAGGGCGTGGGGGCCTCTCTGCTTCACACAGCCACCCAGACACGCAGGCTGAAGGCGGCCCTGCCGTTCAACACACGGCTTCCCGGGTCACCTGCCACCGTGAGGCCACAGGCAGAGGAAGAGACAGTGCAGGAGGGTTCCCGGGGCGTGGCGTCCAACCATCCTTTTGCTTTCTGTTAGCCGGATTCAGACCCGGGGCCGCCTAACAGAAGGCCGTGGGAGGACCTGCAGAACTGACAGGAGGCCGGGGCACCAACCTTGCAGGCTGCGTCCCTCTAGGTGCTCCAGAGGGCCCGAAGGGGGGAGTAACAAACAGGCCAAGCACCTGGTAGGCCGGCTGGCTCCCCCACAGCTGCCAGGCGTCCTTCCTCGCCCTGGGTCACTCTTGTGGGGCCCAGCGTCTTAGAAGGGAGGATCTGTGGCCTAGCCCAAACCGTGCCCTCATCCCTGGCCCCCACTGAGGGGAGGCAGGCTCTGCGGGGTTGCTCGGCCCCTCCCCAGGGAGAGACCACCCTCTGGAGGGCCCCTGGGACAGGAGACTGGTGCTGGGCAGTCACAGAACCGTGTTCCGTATGATGCACTTCACTGTGCTGGGTTGCCGGGCAGGGCCCACTTCTCGGGCCTCCCCCCCACCGGCCCGGAGCCCACAGACACCACAGGGCCTCCAAACAGCGGGAGGAAGTCAGAGACAATGTGGTCAACGGAATTGCCCGGCAGCTTCATGGGGAGTAGCAGAGCGGAGTCCAAGGTGGCTCAACGCAGGCCGTGTCTCACCACGGAAGTCACCGCGGTTTCCGTGGTAAGCCCCCAAACGCAAGGACAACCTCCCCAGTCCTCCCCTGTCGCCAAAACCACCCCAGCCCACACAAAGCAGCGAGAGCGCCTTCCCAGAGGCCGTGGGGAATCTGTGGGCTCCCCTGAGCATTCTTGGTGTTCCGCTTGCAGACCTGCCCGGAGCGCACACACAAACACACGTGCACACACTCACACGTGCGTGCGCTTGGCCGGCGGGAGGCCAGTGGGTGGAGGTGAGACAGCGCAGCCCGCCTGGGCTGGACTTTCTTCCTGTGGCCGGCCTCTTTCCTCCTCCCCTTTGCCTCCAGGCTCCTTCCTGGAGCAGACATCCCTCCTCCGTGTTCCCCATTTAGCCGCCATCTGTTAAGACCCTGCCCTTTGAATCGCAATCTCCTCCCTAAACTGCTTTTCAGTGTGTTTTTCCAGGGACAGTTCCCATTCTAAGAGCAACGCACAGCTAGCTACTCAGGTGCACATTTCAAGTGCTCCTTCACCATCACCCTAACCGAAGTGCGGTGTCTCTGCTTCGGAGTGGACTCCAGCCTTGTCCTCGGGCCTCCCACTGGCCACCAGCACTGCACCATCCTGGCAGTGCACGTTACAGTTCTGGCAGGACCCGGAGCCAAGCAGGGCGAGCTGGGCCCAGACCGTGGGGCAGCTTCAATGCCAGAGCTCGGATCTGATTCTCCTACGCAAGGGCCCACCCAAGGAGCCAGAGCCGGGGTCCTGCAACTTGGACAGCACTGGGCTTCTGGCTGCTGCGTGAGTAGCTGGAGGGCGGTGAGGGTCTGAGCGATGTTGCACAGCCGTCGGTCATGGGGAGGGCAGCAGAGGAAGAGCTGAGCCTGATGGTTGAAAGCGGAAGCCGAGTGCTCTCCCCTGGTCGGGAACCGTCATTTGCTTGGAACCATTACTGCTGGGATGGGACCAGCTGAGGCCACGGAAAGATCCACGGAAACTATTAAATATGTGTAGCATTACCCAGACAGGCTACCCGACAACAGTGGTCTCAGTAAGGCGAGTGTCTCAGCTCGCTTCCACTGGAGAAGGGAGGAGATTTCGACCTTCCATCCTGTGGGCGTTTTGTATTTCCACATGCGCTGCTTCCAGCAGACGCGTTGACGGGCTATTTGCATCAAGTGACAATGGCCCACGTTGACCACGTGCTGTGCTGAGCAGAGCCCTGAGGGTTTGCAGTGTGTGACGGACACACACATATACGCACGTGTGCACATGATCACATTTATGATCTTAGATACTCCCCGCAACCCTATGAGGTCAGTACTATTACGGGTGAGAAGCTGACACAGTGAAGTAGCTTGCCCAAGGTCACCCAGTGAGGAACAGGCAGAGCCAGCATCACATGCAAGGGCCCTGAGAGCTTTATTTCCTGGAAAGAACCAAACGAGGAGATAGTAGAACAAGCCTTGGCCTCCAGGTCCGCTGCAGACCATTACAAGCTGGGGTAGATCATCTTTTAAATGCACACTCTCTCAGGGGGACACTTTGGAGAGTGATGGATGTGTTCACTACCTTGCTTAAGGTGATGGTTTCATGGGTTTATACGTTTATCAAGCCTTATCAAATGGTACACTTTATTTTTTAATTTAAATTTAAATTCAATTAATTAACATATAATGTATTATTGGTTTCAGAGGTAGAGGTGAGTGATTCATCAGTTGCATGTAACCCCCAGTGCTCATTCCTTTCGCGCCCTCCTTAATGTCCATCCCCCAGTTACCCCATCCCTCCCCCCCCCTCCACTCCAGCGACCCTCAGTGTGTTTCCTGTGATTAAGACTCTCTTATGGTTTTTCTCCTTCTCTGGTTTCATCTTGCTTCATTTTTTTCCTCTCTTCCCCTATGATGCTGTTTTTTTTTAAAATTCCACGTTATCAGTGAGATCGTATGATAATTGTCTTTCTCTGACTGACTTATTTTGCTTAGCATAATACCCTCTAGTTCTATCCACGTCATTGCAAATGGCAAGATTTCATTTTTTTTTTTTGGTGGCTAGTAATATTCCATTGTATAAATATACCACATCTTCTTTATCTGTTCATCTGTCGATGGACATCTAGGCTCCTTCCATAGTTTGGCTATTGTGGACATTGCTGCTATAAACATTGGGGTGCACGTACCCCTTCGGATCCCTACATTTGTATCTTTGGGGTAAATACCCAGTAGTGCAATTGCTGGGTCGTAGGGTAGCTCTATTTTCAACTTTTTGAGGAACTGCCATACTGTTTTCCAGAGCGGCTGCACCAGCTTGCATTCCCAAAATGGTACACTTTAAACATGGGCAAAGCATCATATGTCAATGATATCTCAATAAAGCTGTTAAAAAACTGATATCAAGTATATGATGAGATTAAAATATTTGCAATATTTCTACAGTAACTCTTATTTACCTTATGTGACCCCATTACAATGTTTGAACATGGTGCATAAAATTCATGATTCACTTCTGAATCTAAGCATTGCTTTGAGAATTTTGCTATGCCTCAGAAGAGCAAAGTGTCTGCAAATCAAAGCTGAGAGTTGCAGTGGCTCCAGAAACGTTCTGTGCTGCCGAAAATAGAAGACAAAATATGCAAAAGTGCTGTTTATAACAAGATAGTGATTTTTCTGAAATAATCAGAAAATAAAAGTATGGAATATAAATGTGTAACAATTCTGTAAAGCCTGTTAGGCCTCCCCGCCCACCCCAACTCAACAGGATGCAGGCATGCGTGGGAGATGCTGCCCGTCCAGCTCCAGACGCCGCAGTAAAATGAGTCTCACCGTAAACTAAATGCAAACTAAATGCACCGTAAGGCACATCACTGTTTTGGTTTCCCAGTGCGCACAGTTACGTTTGTGCTACACTGTAGCCTATTAGGTATGTGATAGCATTATGTATAAAGAATACAATGTACATACTTAATTTAAAAAAGCTTTATTGCTAGAAGAAATGCTAACCGCCTTCTGAGCTTTCACTGGATTGTTTTGCTGGTGGAGGGTCTTGCCTCCGTGTTGACAGCTGCTGACTGAGCTGGGTGGTGGCTGCTGAAGGTGGGGGTTGGGGCAAGTTCTTTTTAAAGATTGTATTTATTTATTTGAGGGGGGAGGGGCAGAGGGAGAGGGAGAGAATCTCAAGCAGACTCCCCAATGATCGCAGAGCCGGACGTGGGGCTCGATCCGGGCTCGATCTCACGACCCTGAGCCAAAACCCAGAGTCAGATGCTTAACCAACTGCACCACCCAGAGGACCCCTGGCAGCTTCTTAAAGTAAGACAGTGATGAAGTCTGAGGCATGGATTGACTTCCTTTCGTGAGGGAGTTCTCTGTAGTGGGTGATGCTGTCTGAACTCTCAAAACGAGTCAGGCCTCTGAAATCCTGCTGCTTGTTCAGCTCAGTTCGTGGAATATTCTAAAACCTTGTGCCCTCCCAACAGTCTTCACGGCATCTCCACCAGGAGTGATTCCACTTTCTCTGCTCGTCCAGAAGCAGCAACTTGCCCATTCAAGTTTCATGAGATTCCGGCAGTTTGGTCCCATCTGGTTCTGGTCATCTTGCTTTCCCGCCACGTCTGCGGTGACTTGCCCCCCTCAGTCCGGAAGGCCTCACAGTCCTCCACGAGGGCTGGAACCCACCTCTTCCAAACTGCTGTTTGTCATTTTGTCCTCTTTCCATGGGTCATGAATGTTCTTGATGGCGTCTAGGATGCGAACCCCTTGTAGAAGGCTTTCCGCTTCCTGTGCCCAGATCCTCCGCAAATCACTATCTAGCTCAGCCATAGCCTTGCAAAGTGTATTTCTTAAAGAACAAGACTCGAAAGTCAAGATGATGCCATGCACAGGCTGCAGGTGTGAGAACACACCAATCTTGTCCATCTCCATCAGAGCTCCGGGTGACGCGCTGCGGTGTCAGTGAGCAGTCATATCTTCAGAGGGACCTTTTCCCTAAGCAGCAGGCCTCAACAGCAAAAATCCAGTAAACCATGTTGAAAACAAATGCACGGCCATCCAGGCTCTGCGGTTCCACTGACAGAGCAAGGAGGGGTAGGTGGAGCATGGTTCTCAGCGGCCCTGGGATGTTCAGACTGGTCCCTGAGCATCGGTTCAGCTTCAAGTCAGCAGCTGCCCGAACCCCCACAGTACAGTCCATCTGTCCCCTGAAGCCGTGAGGCCAGGCACTGCCTTCTCCTCTCCAGCTTATGGGGGTCCTCGCTGGCGTCTCCTTCTGATGTAAGGCTGTTTCATCCGCACTGGAAACCTGTGTTGTTTCGAGGAGCCACCTTCATGAGTGATCACAGCTGGATCTTCTGGAGAACGTGCTGCTTCACCTGGCACTTCTGTGTCATACAGTGTCTTTCAGGAACCGCCTCGGCCAACTCCAGACTTGTCTTCTGCAGCTTCGTCCCCTCTCTCCACCTTCGCGGAACCGAAGAGCGTGAGGGCCTTGCTCTGGGTTAGGCTTCGGCTTAAGGGAACTCTGTGGCTGTTGGAGCTTCTGTCCAGACCACGCAAACTTTCTCCGTGTCGGCAATACGCCTGTTTCCCATTCTTGTCATTCCTGTGTTCGCGGCATGGTCCTTTAATTTCCTTCAAGAACGTTTCCTTTGCAGTCATCACTTGGCTAAATGGTGCAAGAGGCCATGCTTTTGGCCTATTTTGGCTTTTGGTGTGCCTTCCTCACTACACGTGAGCATTTCTAGAATTGATTTAAAGTGAGACACAGGTGACTCTTCCCCTTCGCTTGAACACTGAGAGGCCACTGTCGGGGTATTAAGCGGCCTAATTTTAATATTGGTGTGTCTCAAGGGGAGAGGACTGGGCGGCTGGTGGTTGGAACAGAACACACTCAACATTTATCAGTAAGTCCCTATCTCCCACAGGTACTGTTCATGGGGCCCCTAGACAGTGACAGTAGTAACATCAAAGGTCACTCCCCACCACAACAAATACAAGGAAAACGTGTGAAATATTGGGGGATTATCAAACTGTGCCACAGAGACCCAGAGTGGGAAGAGCTGTTGGAACAGCGGAGTCGGGAGATGGACGCGCTGGGCCCAGGGTGGCTGCAGACCTCCCCTTTGTAAGAAAGGCAGTGGGGTGAGCACGGGGTCTGCTTCTCCTTTGCCTTCGTGGCTCTTTCCACATCGCGTGCTTAGAGGTTTATTTCCCTGCAGGTCCATGGGAGCTCCATGCAGGCAAGAGTCCACGCACGCATGGTCCATTCCCCACGGGCCCAAAGCCTTCCTGATGGGAAGACCTCAGAGCGCCGTGTGTGAAGTACAAGCATGCGCCAGGAAGGCCACTCCCTCCCTTTCTGAGTTCTTTCTCCTGAAACAGACACCCCCCTTTCTGGTGGCTACAGCTCTGGGGGAGGCCCGTGTCCCAGGACGAAGTGGGCTCTTGGAGACGGTGACCCACAGAAGTATTGTCAGTAGCTTGGGGTTTGGACGCTTGAGTGACTCAGGCGGTGAAGCATCTGCCTTCGGCTTGGGTCATGATCTCAGGGTCCTGGGATCGAGCCCCACATCGGGCTCCCTGCTCGGCGGGGAGCCTGCTTCTCCCTCTGCCGCTCCCCCTGCTTGTGCGCGTGCTGTCTCTCAAATTAATTTTAAAAGATGGAGCTTGGGTTTTGCTGTTAAAAGGTAGCCTGGGTGGCTCAGTTGGTTAAGCGACTGCCTTCAGCTCAGGTCATGATCCTGGAGTCCCGGGATCGAGTCACGAATCGGGCTCCCTGCTCAGCAGGGAGTCTGCTTCTCCCTCTGACCCTCCCCCCTCTCATGTGCTCTCTCTCTCTCTCTCATTCTCACTCTCTCAAAATAAATAATAAATAAATCTTAAAAAAAACCCCAAAAAGGTAGCAATGGTGATTTTAATATGAGTCCTTGGGGCTGGCTTGCTGGCAACACAGTCCACGCTGGGGTTACTCAGAGTGGTTAGAGTCAGGGGCTTAGGCGTGGCCGGTCCATGGGCTCCTCAAGGGCAGGCACTACCTTATTCCTGCTCTGTGTTGTTGCTGCCCAGCACAGAGCCAGGCACCCAGCAGGTGTGCACCCACCACCTGCTGTGATGAAATCCACAAATTCCGTCTTGTGAGCACAGCCATAATGAGCACTTTATGCACATTGTGTCCACTGATCTTTTTATAACCCCATGAGGTTGGTATTCTTGTCCCCGTTGTACAGAAGGGGAAATTGAGGCTCACAGAGAGGAAATCTGCCCAACGTCACACACACCCAGACAGAGGCAGGGAAGCAGAAGTCCCTTGGGATATTGAAACAATGGCCGGGAGCTATAACTATTTTGGGGGCCGACAAATCAGCATCCTCTCCTTGGAGGACGCCTGTGCCCGCCTTTCAGAGCCCGGGCTCTGTTATCTCTGGCTGCCTGCTTCCCCAGGCGCCGGCCCATCTGCTCCTGCACCACCCTGGCCTCCCCTTCACACTCCAGCTTCTGTCCTGGCCTCTCTCACGGCTGCCCACCCGCTAAGGCAGGGTCCCCCAGCGTCACCCTGGAGCTCTCTTCCTCCCTCTGCACCCCCTCTCTGGGCCAGCCCGTCAACCCCTGGCCTCTCCAGTGTGCATGTCCTGCCCAGAGCCCTCCCGGCAGGCCTGGGCCCACCAGCTCCTGCTGACTGCTGCTGGTTACTCCTCCCAGAATGCAGTTCCCGCTCCGAGACCTTCACTGGCTCCCGGGGCCGTCCCAGAAGAAGCAAAGACTTCCGCAGTTCAGAGCCTTCTTCCACCACCACACTGGGCTCTCCGCCTTTGTTCTGCCATCCTGTCAGCACGCCCCCCTCCCCCTCTGCCCAAGACAGAGTCCCTTCTGGTGCATGGCCCGTACCTTCCCCCACAAAGTTCCTCCTGACCCCCCCTCCCAGCACATTACTCAGAGGACAGGTTTAAATATGGCGATGGAGAAAAAGAGTCTGCTTCAGTGTGTCCAGAAGTAACTCCATGCTCTGAAGAGAGGCTGCGGGGGCGGGGCGGGCGGGGGCTCGGGAGGCGCAGGCCCTCACTAATGGCCAGTGTAGACGCAGTCACACCAGCTTGTCTGCTGGCGGGCACTGAACTTAGAGTCCACCCTCCCACAACCGCCTGGAGACAGAGGCCCTAGCTTCAGGTGTCCGGACGGAACAAACAGTAACCAGGTCGGGCAACCTTGAGTTTCCCACGCAGGCGCTTCCGGGGGTGGGGGTGGGGCAGGGGGAGTCATCCCAGGGATGCAGCCTGGAGCTGTTGGAAATCACACGGGTGTTTATTCAAGTGTTACAGGCCAAGGTCAAGGCCAAGTTAAGAAGAGGGTTCAGAAGAGCCTGGGGAGAGTTTCAGGAAGGAGAGCTCTTTGCCAGGTTTTTAGCTTAGACAAAAACAGAAAGACAAAAACAAATACATCAGTGTGTGGAGACACGCCAGGTGCTTCACACGGTTATGAAGTAGGTGCTACTGTTATCCCCATTAAAGAGTCAAGGAATTTGAGGCTCAGGAAGGCTAGTCACCTGCCCAGGGTCACACAGCCAGAAGTGACAATGCTGATATGTGAACCCAGGTCTCCCGGTTCCTGAGTTCTTTGCCCTATTCTGTGCTGTAGGCTCTGGCCACCCACATATGCCCGTCGCACGGCGTCACTGGTCCGGGGCACTGAGTCAGGTAGGCGTGCCTTGCTGGGCAGCGGTTCTCAGCCCTGGCTGCACACTGGACTCACCCGAGGAGCTTTACAAACACTGATGCTTGGGTTCCACCCCAGAAGTTCTGAAGGCATTGGTCTGCAGTGCAGCCCAGACACAGGGATCCCTATGAGCTGCCGGCAGCCTGCACGGTTATCATCCCATCTGATCTCGAGGGAACCCTGAGAGGCAGGCGTGCAGGTGGCAATGACCATGTCCTGCTGATGAGCAAACAAGCTCAGGCTAAAACTCGGGCGCTCCTAACACCTGGCTACAGAATCTTGCTTCCTGACCTCCAGCTCTGCGTTCTCTGCCCACAGGTTACTGCTCTAGAGCAGCCTGATGGACGGGGAAAAGCAGTGCCTCCCAAACCAGGAATGAGCAGTTGAATTTTGCTTGGATGTTAAAAGTCACTTTACTCTGCCACAGAACTGGGAGAGGGCATGGAGCCTGCCTCAGCCACAGGACCCCAAACAAGACCAGGGGATCCCCGAAGAGAGCAGGGGCCTCCCCTCCCCGACAGCGTCCGAGGCCCGGCTGGAGCTGGGAGCCTGCAGTTCACTGATAGCACTCCTTCTACGCCCCTTTCTGCCGCGGTGGGGGAGGAGGGGCCCACAGCCCAGGCAGGTTAGAGACCTGTGACTGTAGCCTCCCAGGCAGGGACCGGGGGCCCAGGGCCACCGAGCCCAGCTCCAGAGCCAACCCCCACCCTCAATGTGCACAATGCGGGGCCCACCAGCCGGGTCCAGCCTTAGTGGTTCCGAAAGTTTCCCACCTGCAGGACACGAGGGGCCACTGCCCACTCTTGGAGACCTGGACACGGGGCTACTCACCCCTGAAGGGCGTCACTGCCCACATGCGCCGGACGTCACTGCTTACCCTTGGGGGACTTGAGGGGATCCCAGGTGTGCGCAGTGGGGAGGCCGCGGTGCACAGCTGGGGCGGGCAGAGCACCACAGCACAAATCTGGAAGGGCTTACGCTCGCCCCAGCCTTGAAGATGCCCCGGGGGACGCCAGCAGCTGCAGGGGCCCGGGAACCGCGGTCCCACCACAGCTGAGGACCCCCGCCCACCCTAAACCCCTCAAGGGTGCAGCCATGCGCCGCAGGCCTCCGCATGCCCCCCCCTCCCCCCCCCGCCCCGGGCCGTGATCGCACAGAGGGCGGCCACACCCCCCCGGGCGCGGCCCGGCGCCCAGCGCCGGACGCTGCTCGCCCAGCCCCACCCCTTCGGGCAGGGTTCGCGTCCAAGCGACCCCTCGGGCCAGCCGGTCCTCGGGCCAGCGGACCCACGGAAGGGCAAGCAGGCGGCCCCTGGGCGGCGGGACGGTCGTCGGAGGGCGGCGCCCACGCCGAAGCCCCCTTCCCAGAACCCCGACATGGCCCGGGGTGGCGGTCAGAGCTGGAGCTCCGGGGAGTCCGACGGGCCGCCGGAGGAGCGGGCGGCCGAGGAGACCGGGTGAGCCGGCGGGGTCCTGCCAGGCCCGGCGTCGGGGGCGGGGGGCGTCGGGGGCCGGGCGAGCGGGGGGCGGGGACTGAGGACTAGGGGAGTCGGCCAGCCGGGGTCCGGGGTCGGGGCCAGGCAAGTCGGGGTTTGGGGTCCGGGGTCGGGGGCCGGGCGAGCCGGCCGTCGGGGGTCCGGGGTCCGGGGTCGGGGCCAGGCGAGTCGGGGTTTGGGGGCCGGGCGAGCCGGCCGTCGGGGGTCGGACTCCGGGGTCCGGGGCCAGGCGGGTCGACCGTCCGGGGTCCGGGGTCCGGGGTCGGGGCCAGGCAAGTCGGGGTTTGGGGTCCGGGGTCGGGGGCCGGGCGAGCCGGCCGTCGGGGGTCCGGGGTCCGGGGTCGGGGCCAGGCGAGTCGGGGTTTGGGGGCCGGGCGAGCCGGCCGTCGGGGGTCGGACTCCGGGGTCCGGGGCCAGGCGGGTCGACCGTCCGGGGTCCGGGGTCCGGGGTCGGGGCCAGGCAAGTCGGGGTTTGGGGTCCGGGGTCGGGGGCGGGCGAGCCGGCCGTCGGGGGTCCGGGGTCCGGGGTCGGGGCCAGGCGAGTCGGGGTTTGGGGGCCGGGCGAGCCGGCCGTCGGGGGTCGGGCTCCGGGGTCCGGGGCCAGGCGGGTCGACCGTCGGGGGTCCGGGGTCCGGGGTCGGGGTCTGCTCCCCGCCGCGCACTCACTGCCCCGCCCGCCGCCAGGCCGGACGCCGCCGGAACCTCCGCGAAGGTTCTGGGCCTTTGTGGCGTCACTGTCTCCTCGCGGAACCTTCCGCCGGCGCCGAATAAAACCCGCGGCGGAGGAGCCGGAGGCCGAGTGCGGCGGCCCCGGGCGGCGGGCGGCGGGAGCCCAGGGCGGCGGCCGGAGTCGGAGCGCGGAGCGGGACGCGCGGGCGGGCGGCGGGTCGTCCCGGGCGCACTGACCGGCCTCGCCCGCCCCGCCCGCCCGCAGAGACAAGATGGTGAAGGAGACCCAGTACTATGACATCCTGGGGGTGAAGCCCAGCGCGTCCCCGGAGGAGATCAAGAAGGCCTACCGGAAGCTGGCGCTCAAGTACCACCCGGACAAGAACCCGGATGAGGGCGAGACGGTGCGGCGGGCTCGGGCCTGGCGCTGGCGGGGGTCGGGGGCAGGAGGCGCGGGGGGGGGGGGGTTGTCAGGGGGCTGGGGTCGCGGGGCGGGCGGCGGGGCTGGGGTTGAGAGACTGGGGTGGGGGCAGGCGGCGGGGGTTGGGAGACTGGGGTCCGGCGCGGGGAGGGGCTGGGTCAGGGGACTGGGGGACCGGGGCAGGCGGCAGGGGTTAGGGGGCTGGGGTGGGGGGCAGCTGGCTGGGTCGGGGGTTGGGGCTGCCCCCGGGCACTGGGACCCTGGTGGCCCCTGCAGCCCACCCACTCCTCCGTTGCCTCCGGCAAGCCTGCTTGTTCAGCACCCCCCGGGGAGCCCGGTTGGCACAGCGTTGGAGGGCAGTTCTGTAGGAGGGGCAGCCCGCAACCCGGGAAACGAAGTTGTGCGATTGCGGGAGCGACCGGGTGGAGGTGTTTTGTGTTCCTTCCCTGTTGGTGCATCAGCACCGGGGACAAACCCGGTGAGGGGCTTGAGAACCGGGAGGGGTTTGGTCTGCATGCCTATCTCCTGCCTGGTCAAGGTCGTGAGACACCGAATAATCACGTTTATTAAACAGGGACAGGGAGATCTCTACCCTGACACATCATTTTACAGGAGTAGTCCAGGTTTTCTGTGACAAATGACCCACAGTTGATCCTAAGGACCAATAATAGGCTGAAGAATGCTCTGCATAGTGGAGACCTGAATTAAAATTTCCTGCTCAGGGAACAGAGCTGGCCTGCTCTCTGTCCCGGGAGGCTCGTGAGCCACCCAAGCAGGTGACTTGGCAGGACCACCTATTGGTTCTTGGGAAGGCCGCTTGCCCATCCCCGTCCTCTTTCCGCTGTTTGTCGAGTCCTTATAAAACTCTGCAGTCTCCAGTGGTTTGGGGGAGGTGGGCTTCGGTGGTAGAGGACAGCAGCGACACCCAGGTGGCGGGTGAAGCCGCAGATCAGGCGTCTAGCGGTTAGACGCCCGGAGGCGCCGCCCGTGTGTGTGCCCGCTCCCATGCTGGCGCGGGCTGCTCGGAGGGGGGACTGTTGGCAGCAGCGACAGGAGATTTATATTTAGCCACATGTGCTGAATGCGGCTGTCACAAGTTTAACATGCTTTCCTGTAAGACCGTTTGCTGCTCACTCGCATTCTCTCGTCTATATTTAGAGGGCTTACTGTAGCTTTTTGAGGGCCTGGCTTTCTCCGTGGTGTTGGTGATGCACAGACGTGCTCGCGGGCGGGTTCACCAGAGCCTGTGCGTGAGGATCTCCTCTAAGGGGAGCGGGTCCAGGCTTCTCGGCTGGCGACTCAGGAGGCTGGCGAGAGGCGGCTTGCGGGGAGGCCTAGGGCCTGGCTTCGGTCAGATCTCGGAGTGCCATCCAGGAGCGTGTTCAAGGCTGTGTGCGTGCACTTGGAGCCCGTCTACTCCGTGCCCTGACGCTGTCCAAAACTTGCACTTGACCTCTACGACGTTTCCGTGGGTGTTGCCCTGTGCATCTCTCTCTCAGTAGACTGTTTGGTGTGCTTCAAGCTAGCATTTACTTAGAGCCAGGCACCGAATTGGTGTCCCATGCGAGGCTCCTGACGGTGAGCCTGGGGTGGGGGTCCTGTGATGTCCAGGTACGGCAAAGGTGCTGGGAGGTGTGCGGGCTGGCCAAGGGAACGGAGCGCACCCCACGCAGACACGGTTTGGGAGGGCAGTGCAGTGAAGGGGGATTGGCAGCTCAGTGGACGTGGGGTTGGAGATCAAAGGGGGTGAGGAGACAGGGGGACACAGTTCATGGAAACTCTGCCGTCCAGCTCCGTGAGAGGAGACTCACTCATTCACCAGATCCCCACTTTCCGGTTCTGCTGCGTGCTGGGCACACAGTGTAGACGGTTTCTTTCTCGTGCAAGTCTGTGTGCGGTGCTTGTCCACCTTCTCTGTCATGGGTAGAACTGGTAGAGCCTTTTGCGTTCTTCCTAAGTTTGTCACTGCATTATTCATGTCTCTTCAAAAATAGATTAAGCTGTCCTGTCGCCCTGCGGGGAGGCACGTGAGCCGTCTGGGGGTGCTGGCCTTTGTTTTGTGCTTGTTGTCCCGTGTTGCTAAGCGTCGGGCAGCCCGTTTGCTGGCAGGTGCCCCGTGGAGTCTGTACGGCCTGCTCTGCGGCGCGCGGCGGGTCAGGAAGCCGTCCTCTGCAGGGGTGGTGCGAGCGGGCATGCTCTTGCCTGTTAGCCTCACTGGCTTGCAAAGAATTCGGCCTTTTGGCCAATTTCACTGTAGCTTTTCAAATCATAGATTTTCAAGTTAAAAAATCACCCAAGAGGGCAGAACAGTACAGGAAACATCAGAATATAGAGGAAAACCCACCGTACACATCACCCTAACTGCTCTTCCCGAGCTGCTCTGCAGGCGGCCTTTTGGGGGTGATCATAGTGCTCATCCTGGTAGCTTCGGTCACCACTGCATATCCTCACAAATCCTCTTCCGAGTTGTGACATCATGCCGAAGTCATTTTTTCCTAGGTGGGTGGTGATCTCGTTAAGGTCCCGGGGCAGATGGTCAGTCTGAACAGTGAGCTGGTGAGAGCACTGACCTCCAGCCGAGGGGGCAGGGCCGGAACCCGGATTAGACTCGGGGGGGCTGGAGCCGCAGGGGCGGGGTGGGGCGGGCCTGCTCGTGGCCTTGGGAGCCCCCACCCTGTGGGAGATACGGCCTCTGATTAACTGCCCAAGAACAGGGCACTGCTTTTGCTTCTTAGGTTGACCATTAGGTGTGTTTCAAGTGTCCAGAGTATTTGGGGAGTGTTTCTAGTGGAAGTTCTCAGGAAGCATATTCATCTTGACGTGCACACAGGCCCAGAAGGTCTGGGCTCCCGTACCAGGCACCTGCTCCCCACCCCTCAGTCTTCCTGCCATGGAGAGGGTGGTGTGAGTGAGGCCTGCTTCTTCACAGAAACACAGAGAAGCACCTGAGCACGACCCTGATGTCGCTCGAGGACTTTGTTAAATCGCCTAGTTCTTTGTACAGGGTCTGAGAAAACTAGCTTCTCTGTCACATCCCCGTATGTGCTTCCTCCTAGCAGTTTCTTCTCTGTTCTGTGGGACTGGCTTTGCTGTAGGATGTTGACAGAGACCCCGTCTCACGGACTGGAGAGGACTCTGAGGGACACCCTACTTTCCATACTCATTCCTGAACTCCTAGAACCAAGCCATTCATCTAACACGCATACGTCCCTCTGGGTCCGGGTGCAGCAGTGGACGCACCTGAGCGCGGGCCCTGTGCTCACGGGATGGACGCTTGCGAGGCGGCGGGCTGGCCGTGTACCCGCACGGGCCTGGCTGCGACTCCGCGTGAGCGGGAGAGGTCGGAGGCCATCGAGCTGACGGCAGTGACCCAGGCGCAAGGTGGTGGTCTCTGCGGAGTGGGTGTGCGGTGTGGCGAGAAGGGATGGATCTGGGGTGTTTTACGGTGTTCTAATTTTATTTTGAAAACTTCCATGTACCGACAGAAAAGATGAGCGTGGGGCAGTGAGTGCCGGCTTGCCCCCCAAACGAGTGGCGACGTCTGCTTCACCTGCAGGCCTCCCGGCCTCTTCCAGCCCCAAGCACTCCCGACAGGCTTCCCCGTGTACCCCCTGCAGGACGCCTACCGCATTTAAGAAGTTTAACCCTGGGGGAAAAATTCACCTCTCTCTGGTCGTTCCAATGTCTCTTGTAGCCATTTCCCCCCAATCCTGGATCACACGTTGCATCTAGTTCTCCTTAGTTTTGCAGAATGTCTTTCAATTTGGGTTTTCTGATACTTTTTCTACAACTGTATTCCGGTTGTAGCAGGAGTGCGATGTCAGGGACCAGAGACAGACACTGGGGGGCAGCACCAGAGGGCTTGCTCACAGATGAGATGTGAGGGCAGGGGAAGCAAGGTTTTGGCGTCGGCGGTAACTGAGATGGGGGGCCTCTGGGGGCCGGGCTGGGGCACCCGTCCGCTCGGTGTCTGCAGCATGCACGCGGACAGGCGCTCCCAAGGCGTCTGTTGTCTCGTGCAGGGAGGCTAGTGTGTGGGAGGGCCAGGGAGGCCCGTGGCGGCAGTCGGGAGCCTGGGCTTTATCGGGTGCCGGTGACGCCCTGGCCTCATTGCCTCTGGCTTCCTGTCGGGTGCAGCCAAGGCTGGGAGGAGCATCCCCTCCCCGCAGGCCCCGTGTCTCCGTGCTCCGCGAGGGGAGTGATGGGACTCCAGAGGGAGCGCGGCAGGCTTGTGTGGGTGCTGGGTGCTGGGTGCAGAGTACCTCCGTCCTCGTGTTCATCGTGGTGGGTGGGTCTGTGTAACAAACAACTCAAACCTTCTCTCTGTTTCTTTTTATTTTAAAGTTCAAGCTCATATCCCAGGCATATGAAGTGCTTTCAGATCCAAAGAAGAGGGACATTTATGACCAGGGTGGTGAACAGGCGATTAAGGAAGGAGGCTCAGGCAGCCCCAGCTTCTCTTCACCCATGGATATCTTTGACATGTTTTTTGGGGGCGGGGGACGGATGGCTAGAGAGAGAAGAGGTAAGTGCTTTTTATTTTATTTTATTTTTTTAAGATTTTATTTATTTATTCATGAGAGAGAGAGAGAGACAGGCAGAGGCAGAGGGAGAAGCAGGCTCCCCGCCGAGCAGGGAGCCCGATGCGGGGCTCGATCCCAGGACCCTGGGACCATGACCTGAGCCGAAGGCAGACGCTTAACGACTGAGCCACCCAGGCGCCCCTGGGATCATTAGCTTTAAATAGTCCCCCCCCCCCCCATAGTATCTGGGCTACCTTGGGCCTCCTAGCACCTGGAGCACTCACCTGACACCTGCAGACACCACCCCACAGGGAGCAAATGGGGCGTGAGCAGGGAGGAGGAAGTTCATCTCGTGACATCATGGCGCCTCCTGTCCCGGCCTCCTGACCTGGCCTGTGCACTCTGTTTCTGGCTGGCGCTCTGCAGGGTGTCCATTTTCTCAGGCTGCTCAGATTTTCCACCCCTCATGTGGGAACATCTCTGTAAGAGAGCCTCCCTGCCTTTCTCTGGAATGTGTTGTGGTTAGCAGCTTCATGCCCAGGAGGTGAACAAGGGCCCTGGGCTGCTGTCTGAGTTGTGGGGTTTGTTTTTCCAGCTCGTCCCTCTTGCCAGGCCACAGGCTGCCACCTCTGGTCGTTAGCAGTGGTCCCGAGCTGCCCTTTTCCCCTGTCCAGTCTCTACTGTGGACAGTCTGTTTTGGACCTGAAAACCAGATAGCTAGCCAAGCTTATTAAGATCCTGGGTAAAATCACAAGGAATAAGCTCTGCATTGGAGTTTACGAAGGGTGGTCTGGATCAGCAAGAGGCCCTGGATGAATAAGGCAGTATCTGTTTTCATGGTATAATCGACTTTGAGCTTCAAAAGCTTGGCCGTCCACTCTTGAACACAGGGTGCTGAAAATCCTGAGTTCATCAGGAAGAGCCCGGGCCCCATGTCAGGGTTGCTGGCTCGTGTACTTGACGACAGACATGGTGAAAAGCGTGGTCCCCACCTGCCCGGGCTCTCACTGCCTTGCGGTGAACAGCTTCATGCCCTGAGTCCAGTTGTCTGTCCACGTTGACAGCCAGTGAACAGGGACGGCATGTGTCCGCGACCGAGAGAGCCCCACAGGCAGCCGTGGGCTGTCCGACCCTGGCCTGGCCCTGGGCAGACAGAATCCCACCCTGAAGACACAGGGGCCCACAGATAAGATTTCAGCAGAGGAAGAGTTCCCACTTGGCCACAGATTATAGAAGGGCCAAAAACGGAAAGAGCGTGGGGCTCGGGGAGGAGTTTGAGTGAAGGGTGCGTAGACGGGGTCACGCCCTCCTGTGAGGGAAGAAAGGGCCCCTTTCAGGGGAGAACCCTCGGCTCTGCGTAGGGTACCCCCCCCGCCCCCTTGTGATCGCTCTGGCCTCAGGTTTGTTCTTAGAAAATAAAGATGGAAAGTCTTTGTTGACATCTATAGAAGATTGAATGATTGGCTCCCAGCTACAAAGCGTGTTCGATCTCGTGGTTGGCGGGGGGGCCCGGAGGTGAGGCCATGAGCGGTGAGTGGAAGGCACGGCTCTGCAACCAAGGTCACGGGCGTATTTCCTGCCGTGTTACTAATTGTTCTCCTTTCCCGTTTCCCCCAAGGCAAGAATGTTGTCCATCAGTTGTCTGTAACTCTTGAAGATTTGTATAATGGAGTCACAAAGAAGTTGGCCCTCCAGAAAAATGTAATTTGTGAGAAATGTGAAGGTAAAAATGAATGTTTGAATGAGTCCCATAGTGACCCTTTAGATCTGGGCATTCATAGAAAAATCATTTTTTATCTTTTCAAATGTAAGGGTCCAACAGACAGCAAACTGGTGGCCTAAGGGCCAAATCGGTTTTACTTTGCCCTGTACAGTTTTTATTTTGACTGACATTTAATTAACATGTTGATAATTATTTTAAACATGTAAAAGTCAAGATAGTTCACCCAACTTAGGGGTCAGCAAACTTTTCCCGCAAAAAGGGCCAGACAGGAAGTGTTTCAGGTCCCCGGCAGCCCTGGGCATAAAGGGGGCAGACGAGCCCGTGTTCCTGTGAAGCTGGTCTGGTTTACTGCCCCTTGACGCACATGTAAATGTAACTAACACAATTTTTAAAATAGGATTTTTCAAGAAAAGTCGTGTCTGGTGGCCTCAGACGCACGTTGTCCTGAGGGGGCCGAGCAGGGCCGCCGCCCTCCAGGCCTCTCAGCCCAGCCCCCTTGGTCACCTGTGGGCACAGCTGGTGAGGCTCACGGAGGGAATCTGGCTGGGCACGGCCAAGGTCACAGACCCCAGACCCGTGAGCTCACATATTAACATGTTCCCTGCTCGCGTGGAATCATCCAGACTCTGTACATTGCTGACCATGATTGTAAATACCCGGTGTCCCGCCTACGGGCCCCGACTGCCCTCCCTGGCCCCTGGGGGGACAGGCTGTTTGCGGAGGAGCCCGGCTCTCACTCTGTGCCTCCCCCCAGGCGTCGGTGGGAAGAAGGGGTCTGTGGAGAAGTGTCCCCTGTGCAAGGGCCGCGGGATGCAGATCCACATCCAGCAGATCGGGCCGGGCATGGTGCAGCAGATCCAGACCGTGTGCATCGAGTGCAAGGGCCAGGGGGAGCGCATCAACCCCAAGGACCGCTGCGACAGCTGCAGCGGCACCAAGGTGATCCGCGAGAAGAAGATCATCGAGGTGCACGTGGAGAAAGGTGAGGCCGCGCAGCTTGGCGCTCCATGCCGCCGGGAGTGCCTCTGGCTGCCGACCGTGGGGCGCACAGGTCAGGTGTCTGGGACCTGTCGGGGTTTGGGGCCCGGTGCCCCCAGCCTGCCCTCCCGGCTTCACTGCCGTTCCCACCTCCAGCCACAGCTTACCTGCCGCGGTCTGCACCTGCAAAAGGTGCTTGACCTTGATTTGGGGTAACTGCCCTCCCCCATTCTCTAGGAATCATTGGGCGTCTTCTTTCTGACTGCCTCGGCCAGGGAGCGGCGTAGAGCTCCTGCTGTCACGGGGGCTGCGGGCCCGTCCCCGCTGCAGGGCCCCTCCCCCTGCGCACACGGCCCTCCCCCGCACACGGCCCCTCCCCGCTACACTGGCGCCTGCCCACTGGACGACCGCCCCCCCCCCCCCCCCGCCCCCGCAACGACCCCTCCTCGCTGCACCGGCCCCTCGCCCTGCGCACACGGCCCCTCCCTCACGCACAGGCCCCACCCTGCTGCAGGGCCCCTCCCTGCTGCCCAGATTCTCCCAAGTACAGCCCTCCCCTCATTTCTATACCAAAGTATACAAATCAACACCCAAAAGGGCGCCCTTGAAGGATGTCTACTGAAGCATCCGTGACTGTGGGCGCTCCCAGAGCCATGCCCCCTGCGTGCAGCAGGAAGCGGGTGGTGACCGTGGGCGTGCAGTGGCGGGTGTGCGGGTGCGGCGTGGCCTCTCTCTCGTGGCAGTCCCAGCCACTGCTCTGGTTCCTGTGGCTACGAGGTTGGGAGGTTTGATGAGTAAAAGCCCCCAAAGGAGTGCGTGCGGTGTTCACAGCTTTGTAGAAAGTACGGTTTTTAAGAGAAATGCTAATCAGAAAGGATGATGTCTCATAGGTATGAAAGATGGGCAAAAGATACTGTTTCATGGAGAAGGAGATCAGGAGCCTGAGCTGGAGCCTGGCGATGTCATAATTGTGCTTGATCAGAAGGATCATAGTGTCTTTCAGAGGCGAGGCCACGACTTGATCATGAAAATGAAAATTCAGCTTTCTGAAGCCCTCTGTGGCTTCAAGAAGACGATAAAAACGCTGGACGATCGAGTTCTCGTCATCACGTCCAAGTCGGGTAACGTTTCAGCGTTGACTGTTGTGCTTGGGTGGGTGGGTGCTGCGCAGGACCCTGCTGGCTGCTAGCCCCGGGGTTAGCACCACTTCCTTTTCTCCCAAGTTCAAAGTCTTTGCCAATGACTGGAGAATTTTATGAAATGTTTAAATATTCTCCTAGAGAAAAAGAATTCCGAGTCAGGGGGAAGAGCCTCCAACAGGGATCTTGGGGTCGAGCACCATAACTTAAACTGTAAAATCCTAGTTTGGTAAGAAAAGAGCGGTAACAGGCGGTGGTGGTCTATCACCTGCATGCTTCTCCAGCTTCAGTGCTGCCAATGGCACGTGGGAGACACTGTAAAGTCCAGTTTTCCCGAGAAGACCTTGCCCGTCAGCTTATCCTCAGCTGCTCGCAGGGACCCGCCCGTCTGCACACATGCACAGGCGGGGCCGGCACCCGAGGGCTGCGAGGGGCCTCCAGGGCCTGTGCGCCCAGCACACCTATGGGCAGCAGAGCGCCTGCCGGGAAGGGCCAGAGGAAGGCAGACTGGTGAAGGGAAGGGCCGGGCCGGGCCGGGCCGGGGAAGACTTGCAGCCACCTCTGGTAACATGAAGGTCACTCGTCCGTGTCCACGCGTCTGGGCAGGGGGTGGTGGTGGCTGACCTGCTGGCCGTGAGCAGAGCTGCTCTGGCCCCCTCGCCACCACTGGGGCACCTGTCGGGGCTGGGGTGGGATGTGAGCCGCCTGTCCAAGGGCACCGGCGCCTGGCGAGGTGAGCAGACCCCAGAGCCGCCTGGCCTCCGCGCTTGCCTCCCTCCCGTGGCCTTGTTCTGTTTCTCTGCTTCTCTGCGTGGTTTCCTCCTCCTCTGGACATAAAAGGATGTGGTTCTACATCCAAGCCTTTTGTATCTGGAAACAACGTCAAACTAACAAAAACTTGTAAAAATAAACACAGGGCCAGGATCCCCATACGTGATTTGCCCTTTCTTGGGGCGCTGCAGTGTAACACTCGCATGAAACCGTGAGACACAATGCCTCCCCGCGTCCCCAGTTCTTCCGCTACTTGAGTAGTGCAGTACTTTGGGGGTGGCAGGTCTCGAGCAGGTGTGTTTGGGGCCTGCTCACGCAGCCCCTGCCCTGACTGTGGCCCTGAGGGCGTCCGCGGGGAGCTTTGGGAGGGCTCTTCCTCCCTGGCCGTGGCCGGTGCACGGCTGGGCTCCCAGCGTCCTGCTGCGTGCAGGCAAGTGCCCTGTCGGTGACCTGGGGCAGAGGAGAGACCCCGTTCCTCGCGTCGTGACGGGGAAGGGCCAGGGCTTCAGAGACCCTCCTGCTGGAGACTTCTCGTGTTCTTTTTGCTCATTTGTGTTTCCCTGTGTCCTTTTTCTTCATCCTCTCTCTCCTTGGTTGGGCTTCTTTCTCGTTCCTTCCCTGCTGCTGTCTCCTCCTTCTGCCGTCAGGGTGCGGAGACTCAGGGTCGGTGGGGAGGGTGCCCTGGCAGCTGGTCGGGGGCCTTCCGCATGTGGCTTCCCAGCCCCCAGTCAGTCAGAGGCAGAAGCGTGAGGGGTAGGAACGGAGACAGAACTGCCCAACACACAGGACGGCCGAAGGCCCTGTGCTCCTGCACGGCCCCAGAGGGGGTCCTCAGTGCCTTCCCCTTGACGAGACTGCAGCGGGGGTAGCGGGGTTTGCCGCCCCTCCCCGCCCCTACTCTTTCTGCACACTTACTCACTTCCCTGTGCGTTTTTGTTGCCGAGCTGAACAGCTTATTTCTGGAGAGACCCTTGTGCCCTTTCTTCTTTATGTTGGGGGGAGATGGTATTTTTAGACATGGCCAGAACCCTGGAGCTCTGGGGCCTAAACCCCGTGATGCCTTTTTTGAGAGTGCGTCGTGGGAGACCCCGGAGTGTGGGCTGGACCACTTCTAGCTCCCAGACCCCAGTGTTCGGATTCCTGGTTTGTTTTTTACACCAGTTTGCCTTGTGCCGGAGGCCCCACCATGCTGCCCCAGGCATGCCCCCCCACCCCCGAGCCCGGGCAGGGTCTGCCGCCAGGCCAGCCCCGTCTTCCTGCTCCGTAACCAAACCTTCTCTGCGGCAGGCGAGGTGATAAAGCACGGGGACCTGAGGTGTGTGCATAACGAAGGGATGCCCATCTACAAAGCACCCCTGGAGAAGGGGACTCTGATCATCCAGTTTCTAGTAAGTTCCTGACTTGTCGCTGCGGGCTGGGTCAGGGTGCGCCTCCGTGGGAGGGGCAGCCGCTACCGCGGCTCTTGGCCGACGCTCCTCGCCCTCCACAGGTCGTCTTTCCCGAGAAACACTGGCTTCCTCAAGACAAACTTCCGCAGCTGGAGGCCCTGCTGCCCCCGCGGCAGAAGGTGAGGGTCACGGACGACATGGACCAGGTGGAGCTGAAGGAGTTCAACCCCAGCGAGCAGAACTGGCGGCAGCAGCGGGAGGCCTATGAGGAGGACGACGACGACGGGCCGCGGGCCGGGGTGCAGTGCCAGACGGCGTGAGCGGCCGGGCGGACTAGCGCGCCCCGGGTGTAACGTTGGCACCATGAAAACGGCATCGCCTATTGGCCTCGTATCTGGCGTGTCCTGTGTACGTGTTCAGCCCTCTCAGTTGCTGAGTGTCGTCTTGGTTTTTCTTTTGTTTTTCTTTGGTTGTCACTTAAGTTATAGCTTAATTTATATTTAAATGTTTCAAGTGTAAATCACCTGTAGTCTGCATATGGAATCTGTTTATTTACATTTTCAGGATACGTTTGAGAGGCCCGTGACCGCACTGACCCTTGCTTCTGGGGGCTTTGCCGGGTCGTCGGCCAGTGTGGCCAGTGAGGCCCCTCGTGGGGCCCTGGGCTGCGCCTGCGGGCGCGGCTCCCCTGCCCCTGGCCCTCCCGGGGCTGCCGAATCTAGACTCATTAGATGACGCTCCTCCAGACAAAAGCACATCTGTGGCCTGGGCTGGGCCCCAGGGCCTGGTCCACACGGGGCTGCTGCTCTGGGGCTGCAACAGGTGCATGAGCATCTCTCGGAAGCTTCTGGAAGCTTCCCAGCCTTGTGGCGAGGACGAACCAGTACTCTGAACACAGCGCCGACATAACTGTTTGCCTGGGGCCCCGCACTTTGTTGCTTGCGGTTGTGATGATTTTCTGTTGGCAGCCTTTGCGACACTCTTCCACCGAAGTGCTTACCGTAAAGGACACCCCCCACGTGCCGCGGAGCCTCCTGGCCGTGGCTCAGGCCTCGGGAGCTGCAGCCTGGCTGGGGAGGCAGACATCCGTCTGCACCCGCTCCCAGGGATGTCTCCTCCGGCTGCAGGGCCACAGGATGCGGGGCCTCCTGCTTGGGACGCGGTTCTGGCAAGAAGCGCGCTGCCCGAGCTCCGCTGGGCACAGTGGTGAGGGCAGCCTGCCCGGAGGGACAGTCCTCACTGCTTCACTCCCAGCAGGCAGCCCTCCCCTGGTTCTGTAGAAGCGGAGAGTCTGACACAGACCAGGGGCCGCCGCAGGAGGGCAGAGGGGCCCATGAGGCCCCCACAGTCGGGGTGCGCTGGCTTTGGGGGGGGGACCAGGCTCCAGCAGGACCCATGCGGGCGGGTGCCACTTGCTCAAAATAGGGCCTGCTCTGACCGTTGGTCAGGACAAATCTAAAACCTACTCTTCCAACCCAGCCTGTGTGAAAACCCATGTACAAATGGACCCCAACTCCAGGGAGTCCCGTCCGTGCCGCGACTTCCTGATCATCACCACAGAGCTACTGCTGATGGGGGGCTCTGTTCAGCTCCAGATTCCTGGGCATGGAGACAGGATCTGGCGGGTGTTCCTTCAAACTCACTCCACCTGTACATCTGTCCCTTCGAAATTAAACCTGAGCTGGGATGAGAGACAAATGGCTCTGGTTGTTTACATTTTCTCGAGCCCCACCGAGGGCGTTAAGTGCCAGCCTGCCTCACACTGGTGGACGGGAGCTCGTACCTGGGGTGGGGGTGAGTGCCGACGCTGGGTGGAAGAGACGTCCATGGCTCTGGTTACAGGAGGGCCAACAAGGCCAGGAGGCAGGAGAGGGGTGCGGGCTTCATCCTGAGGGCGATGGGTTTGGGGGACAAACGTGCAACCTCACAGGCATAGGAAGTCGTTAATGAAAAGCAACAAGCTTCAGAGTGTGAACCATTTCCACACAAGCCCTGCTGAAGGGGTAACGGAGGCGGGGCTTGGAGACTGTGGATGCCGTGGAGGCAGCCTCCTCCACCGCAGGCCACACCCCTGTCTGAAGGCCGACGGGTGCGGCAGGCGAGGTCTTCAGGGTATCAATAGACATTCAGATAGGCAGGACTCCAGAACATTCCCACCTGGGGAAATTCCCTGTTCCCTTCAGGACCCCATTCTGAAACCAAGAGCTGCTTCGTCCCCACGTCTGCGGGGCTCAACCCTCTGGAGAGCCAGCCTGCACTTCTCAGCTGGGAGGTTCGGTGACTGCCCGGATCGCATCATCACTGGGGCAGGTACTCCCCCCACTCTCCCACCCACAACAGGGCAGCTGGAAAAGCCCGTTCATGGACACGGTGTTGGTGTTATGAACACTTTATGTTCAAGTATGAACAGCATTTCCAATAACAGAACATGAAAAGATTGATCCCGTATCTACAAAATTTGTTTCCGCTCCAATAAATGCTAGAAAGGCAAGGAATGTCATGACCTACACACCAGCCTGTGAGACTCTGGTGTTTACACGGGGCAATCGTAGACGTGAATTTCCTGGTCATCACCCACGGACACAATTTTTGAGCCATTTCCATTGTATTTTACTCCCCAGACCTGTAAATCAAAAATAAAAAAGTTCTAATGCCTTTATTGTTTATGAACAAACATCCTTTTGTATTCTCACTATACTGAATCTAGAAAAACAGTGAGACAGGGCTGTTGTGCTTTCTGAGCCAGTGGGAAGGGGGGCCTTTTCCCTAACCAGGCGCTTGCATTGCTACTGTTTATCACTCCTTCACCTCCCACACTCCATAAACCTTTCAGAGTCTCAGAATCTGGGGAGTGACCTCATGCCATGAAGCTGGCATCTGCAGGGGGCCAGCATGGGCAGTCATGTCTCCAGAAAGAAGGCCCACAACTACCCAGGGGCGTCACCTCACTCCTGTGCCCTGCCCCCAGCCCGGGATCCTCCACCTGTTCCCAGAGGCCTCCGGAGCCTGCCCGTCCCCGGAGCTGGACCAGCAGGCAGCATGGGGCCCGGGTTTGACTTGCTGTGTTAAATCAACAGTCACACCTTCCGGACAAAACTGCTGTGGCTGGAGTTTGACTGGGTCAGCCTGTCACTCTGACTCCGAGTGGGGGTTCCAGCCCTGAGTCCAGTGTCATCATGGGGCAGGCCGATGACCTCCCTTCCACCCAAACAGCCCTTCTGAGATGGCAGCATGCTCTGAGCCCCACGTGCAGGGAAATAAGCCAGCAGGGAGGATTTACTCTCAGAGTGAAATGTTAAGTCCAGGGGTGGAATATCAAGATGAAATCCCCCAACTTCATTAGCAATGATTTTAGATTAGATGTGAAAGAGCATAAACAATTATGTTAACTTTAAGCTGCATTCCAAAGAGGAGATCAGGGCGCCCAGCTGGCTCAGTCAGTAGAACGTGTGACTCTTGATCTTGGGGTTGTGAGTTCGAGCCCCATGTTGGACGTACGTACCGATTACTTAAACAACAAAAATAAGACAAAATGGAAAAAAACCCCAGGGTTTTCATAAAAACATTAAAAATACATTAAAAGCCAACTTTTTACTGCCATGGGCATTTTATTTTCTAAAGTGACTAGTTTCCCGAGACTTGCTACTCAAAGTGGTGGGACCAGCAGCACGGGCCTCACCTGGAGCTGCTTAGAAATACAGGAGCCCAGGCCCTGTGCAGACTGACTGAATGGACCCCTGCCTTTCACTGGAGCTCCGGGGGTCCCTGGGCACAGTACGGATGCAGAGACACCGCACCGGAGCCCTGGTTCCTTTCACATCGACACCGGCAAAGACAAAAAGGCTCCTGGGAGAACGGAGCCCCCTCCTCCCCATTTAAAGACCGAAGTAAAAGTTACCAATGTCGCTAAAACCCAAACAACCTGTAAGAATTTATGGCTTCAGTTATGTTATTAAAAAAAAAAAAAGAAAACACATCACTTTTGTGGACAGCTCCAAAAATGACAAGTGCTGTGTGTGTGAGCAATGGGCACTTTTTTAAGATTTTTTTTGAAACTATTTCAGACTGAGCGCATGCATATGAGCTGGGGGAGCGGGAGAGGGAGAAGCAGCTTCCCACTGAGGAGGGAGCCCGATGCAGGGCTCGATCCCAGGATCCTGACCCAGGATCGTGACCTGAGCTGAAGTCAGACGCTCAACTGACTGAGCCACCCAGGCGCCCCAGGGCAATGGGCACTCCTGAGGAAGGCCCTTCCCGAGCCAGCCATGGCAGGCTGCACTGGGAAAAGTGCTCCCGGCATGCCCCGGGCACCAGGGCATTTTCTGAAGGCACTGAACAGCCGTGTGGCACTTTCCGAAGGCACTGAAGTGCTGTGTGTTCTGGCCCTCAAAGGGACATCACACCTCACAGCTCGCCAGGCTGACTGCGCAGATGGTGTGCGGGATGCTGGCTGATGGACACCCGTGCAGGAAGAGCAGCCCAGCAGCAGGTCAGAACAGGGACAGGGTCGGCAGTGCTCAGACAACACCAGCAACCAAAGACAAAGGAATGAGAATGTGAACTCTGCCATACCTGATCCTGGTGGTCGAAGAAGGTGTGGACACACGTTCTTGTTCCAACATCCCAAACTTTCACACTTTTGTCAGATGAACTATGTGCAAAAGGGAACATTAGTATCAAAACAGTTTGCATTCTGGTTTTAAGTCCAAAGGAATCAGACCAGAAACTCCACCCTCCTAGACGCACCTACACTCTGCCCACCAGTGTGCACCGTGACCAGCAGGGGCTCCAGGGGGCTCCGGGAGCTGGCCTCCCTGATGGATTTCCCTGTGCACGGAGCGGCCACTTCCCTCAAGTTCTCACCTGCCCAGCCCTCATCCCGGGCTTCCCACCCAGAGTCTCAGACACGTGTGCCTATTTCCGGGTCGGAGGGGGCGCCTATTAAAGTCTCTGTAAAGGCCGCTTCTGAATGAGGAGGCTTCTGGAACTCTGTGCAATGCTAGGAAGCTGGCTGTCCTCAGCCTGAGTGACACTGGGATCTAAAGGCACATCTGCGCACAGCTTTATGTAGTTTAAGTTACTGCTGGAACACAGAGATCCCAGAAGTCACTGCATGTGGAAGCCTAGATTTATAAAGAAAAACTAAAACTTGAACTGTTCCAAAGAATCCACCTTTGTTCCAGCGAAGGACAACTACCTGCATAACTTAAAAAAAACACAACAACCCACAAAGCCAATGAAGAAAACAAAGTCTATCTGAATAAAAAGGGTCAGACCATCTTCAAATCTTAAGGCAATTCATAAAAGACAACCTTCATCTTCTTAGCATTTAAGAAACTGCTAAGAATCATACGTACCTGGAAACGAAGTGAGTGTCGTCGGGACAAAAGGCAACGTTCAACACCCACGATGCGTGGCCACTCAGCGTGCCGGCCAGATTGGCGTGTTGTCTGAAACGGGAAAGCGTCCAACAAACTGGAGATGAAACGAAGTCTTACAGGAACACGAGCACAAAATGTGTGACGTTCCCCCATGGCAGAGAGTAGGACGCAAGCAAGACGACCCCTAAGATGGGGAAACAGAAGCAGGGGCAAGCCGGCCAGCTCAGGACAGCCGCAGGCTCCAAGCCCACCCACACGCCAGCGTCCTTCCCACACGAGGCCGGTGCCTCCTGTCCCGGGAGCCGTCAGTGCTCACTCTCTGTAACAGATGGGGCTTGGACAGACCATTTTTAATCGAACCAAGAACAAGACGGGTCTAATTACGAAAGCCATTTTTACTTTCAAATAAGTGAAGTCCAAGCAGCACAGGCCTGAGGAGAACAATCCCGAGGCCTGACGGAGGTGCGGTGACTCCAGCAGCACAGGGCAGACCGCAGGGGGGTCGGAGGGCATGTGGCCTCAGAGGAACCTGCTCCAGCCTGCGCTCCTCCGCCGCCCTGCCGGGACACCAGTCACCCGCGGTCGGGAGGCAGGTGGAACCACAGCCACGAAGGCCTTGTGCAGGGAGTTGGGCACTGAGGCATCGGCCATGGCTGACTGTGGCTCTGGGACTGACGAGCCAGCACAGCTGGGCAGAGGCTTCCCTCCTGAGCCCTAACAGCCTCATCGGCTCTCGCTCCCCTGCCCTGAAGACAAGCTCCCGTTCTCAGTGTCCCTACTCCCAGCGCGGACTCCGGGAAAGCCCGCACAGGCCCACACGAGGGCATGCACACAGACAGTCGGGGCCGGGGCAGGTGGACGCAAACTCGGCGCCCACTCACCGCTGGGGTGTGGACAAGCGTGCCGTGTGCACCCAGGACACCAGAAGGCCACATTCGGAAGCTGTGAACCAGAGGCACACAGACTGCAGTAGAGTCGAAGGGTCAAGGACCCCAATCAATCCCCTTCCAGGGGAGGCTTGAGGGGGGAGGCCCAGGAGGAAGGGGCCTGAAGAGAATGACACTCACTCCTACACCTGCGGTCAAAACCACCCATAAAAAGGCTCCTTCATCCGGACCTGCAGCGAGCTGGTGGATAAACTGACAGCCCCCTTGGCAGGACAGAGGAGAGCTTGCTGGATGTCCACGTTTTTGCCATCACTCTGGGCCAGCGACCGCCAGTGGTTCTACCTCCTCCTCCGTACACGACTGACTAACCTGAAGGAACTTAAAATCCGTGAGCCCTACAAAAGACGGAATGACTGCAAACAGGAAGGAAGTACTGATCCTAGCAGGCAGCCCATGACATTCGAAGTTCAAGGATAGGTGTGTGGACGGGGGAGCAATGCCTGGACCCTGCCCACGAGTCCCTGCCAGACCCAGGACTCCTCCAAGCAGCGGGACACAGGAAGGGCACTGGTCCCAGGCGAGAACCCTTGAGTCTGCACGATAACTTACACGTCATAGATCTTGATGTAGCCATCATCTGAAGCAGTGACAAGGAGCTGCGAATCCGGGGAGAAGGTCAGGGAGCGGATGGGCATGGCATGGCCTGAAATTCACAAAGGCCCTTGTTAATCTGGCAAATCAAGGGCTCCCCACTGATGGCGTCCCTGGTAATGACCACTATCACTGATACTTCTGTCAGGGCAGGGAATGACTGCATGGACCTCTCCTCCCAGTGTTCTAGAAACATCTACATAACCCAGGCCCCAGTGTTCTAGAAACATCTACATAACCCAGGAGCCATTTCTCCTCGGTTCCCTTCCCTCACCGGCTGGACCTCAGCACATGTGGCTTGGGAAAAACTCCTCTGCTACAGACATGGACAAACGAAGAAATACACTCTGATCTGTACAGATGAACAGGATACCGTTTCCTACCAAATCCTGTGTTGTAGGGTAAGTGATATAAACTAAGGAGTCAATGTATTCACTTGGTCAGAATTCAAACCAGTAGGAAAAGCAGAGTGGAAGACTCCCTCCCACCCACACCCCGAGGCTGCGGGCGCAGGGGGCAGGCGCAGTGCTGTCATCCACCTTCGACTTCTTGACAAAAAGTCGTTTCCTAATCACAAAGTTCCGTAGAGCCAAACAGGACAGAAACGAAACACTCATATGGCTGAGATACATTAACACGTAAAAAGGTAAGCCCGTTCACCAAAATAAGCACTTAGCACTGGTACCAGAAGGAGCACATCCAGGTTATAAATAGACGACAAAACCAAGACTTGGAGGCATTTCAGATTTCTAACTGAGATCACTATTTTGCAAATCTGAAGCTCATCTGTCATTTAGTAGCATTTTAATAAAAGACTGATTTGTCCTTTGTGATCTAATAACCTAGTTTGCACAAACTAAAATGAGCCATACCTTCCAGCGTGTGCAGGAGTTTTCCAGTTGCAATATCAAAAATATTGATGATCCCGTCTATGGCTCCACTGGCCAGATACTTCCCGTCAGGGCTCTGTGCAGAGAACATGCGAAGGACATCTGAGACTCCGTGTGGTTAGGCCGTCCCCACCAAACACATGCGGAGCTCCTGCTCGCTGCAGGCCCCACCAGCCAGACAGCGGCTGCCCGCCTGGAGCACTGCCACCGGCGGGAAGTGCACATTGCGGAGTTGGGGAGAGAAACGAGAGCAATGTTTCCTTACATATGCAATACTAAGAATGAATTTTCCTCTTGTGTCCAAAGAATATTCCTTTTTCCCGCTTTCCACACCAAAAATGTTCACTTTCCCCACATGAGTTCCTGTGGCCAGATACTGGGAATCAGGAGAAAAGGCCAAAGTCCAGGCATCCACTGAACAGGAAAAAAAGGAAAAAAAATACAGTGAGAAAAGGTGTGACCTTAATTTTTAAGGCTTTTAAAGTTTTATCAAAAGATAACTTTTTAAAAATTAGAAACAATGTCCTGATTCAAAAACCTATGAGTTAGGATGCTAATTCTTTAATTTAGCTTAAGGGCTTCTTAAACTTTTAATAAAAATAGGACAATATCAAGTGTTAACAAGGATGTGGAGAAACCAAAATCCTCACATACTGGTGGGAACATAAAATGGTGTAGCCACTCTGAAAAATAGTTAAAAGTTTCTTTTAAAATTTTAATCACCTGGCACTCATCAGGACAGTTCTCCTTAATCCCCATCATCCATTGGCCCCATCCCCCATCACCTCCCCTGGTGACCAGCAGTGTGTTCTCTGTAGTTGAGAATCTGGTTTTTGGTTTGCCTGTTTCTTTCCCCCCCCTTTGCTCATTTGCTTTGTTTCTTAAATTCCACATATCAATGAGATCATATGATAATTGTCTTTCTCTGACTGACTTAACTCACTTAGCATAATACCCTCTAGTTCCATTCCCATCTATGTAAATGCTAAGTATTCATCCTTTCTGATGACTGTGTAATATTTCATTGTATATATGGACCACATCTTCTTTATCCATTCGTCTGTTGATGGACATCTGGGCTCTTTCCATAGTTAGGCTATTGTGGACATTGCTGCTATGAACATTGGGGTGCACATGCCCTTTCGGATCCCTACATTTGTATCTTTGTGGTAAATATCCAGTAGTGCAATTGCTGGATTGTAGGGCAGCTCTATTTTCAACTGTTTGAGGAACCTCCACACTGTTTTCCAGAGTGGCTGCACCAGCTTGCATTCCCACCAACAGTGTAGGAGGGTTCCCCTTTCTCTGCATCCCCGCCAACATCTGTCGTTCCCTGACTTGTTAATTTTAGCCATTCTGACGGGTGTGAGGTGGTATCTCATTGTGGTCTTGATTTGGATTTCCGGGATGCCAAGTAATCTTGAGCATTTTTTCATGTGCCTGTTGGCCATTTGTATGCCTTCTTTGGAGAAATGTCTGTTCATGTCTTCTGCCCATTTCTTGACTGGATTATCTGTTCTTTGGGTATTTTGATAAGTTCTTTACATATTTTGGATACTAGCCCTTTATCTGGTAAGAAATTTGCATATACTTCTCCTATTGTGTACGTTGTCTTTTGGTTTTGTCAACTGTTTCCTTTGCTGTGCAAAGGCTTTTTATCTTGAGGAAGTCCCAGTAGTTTGTTGTCTTTGTTTCCCTTGCCTTTACAGATGTATCTTATAAGAAGTTGCTGCAGCTGAGGTCAAAGAGGTTTCTGCCTATGTTCTCCTCTAGATTCCAGTCTCACATTGAGGTCTTTCAACCATTTGGAGTCTATTTTTGTGTGTGGTGTAAGGAAATGGTCCAGTTTCATTCTTCTGCATGTGGCTGTCCAATTTTCCCAACACCATTTGTTGAAGAGACTGTCTTTTTGCCATTGGACATTCTTTCCTGCTTTGTCAAAGATGAGTTGACCATAGTGTTGAGGGTCCATTTCTGGGCTCTCGATTCTGTTCCATTGATCTATGCGTCTGTTTTTGTGCCAGTACCATACTGTCTTGATGATGACAGCTTTGTAATGGAGCTGGAAGTCCGGAATTGTGATGCCGCCAGCTTTGCTTTTCTTTTTCAACATTTCTTTGGCTATTTGGTCTTTTCTGGTTCCATACAAATTTTAGGATGATTTGTTCTGTGAAGAATGCTGATAGTATTTTGATAGGGATGGCAGTGAAAGTGTAGATCGCTCTGGGCAACATAGACATTTTAATAATTTTGTTCTTCCAATCCATGAGCATGGGGTGTTGTTCCATTTCTTTGTGTCATCTTCAATTTCTTTCATCAGTGTTTTATAGTTTTCAGAGTGCAGATCCTTTACCTCTTTGGTTAGGTTGACTTAGAGGTATCTTATTGGTTACGGTGCAATTGTAAGTGGGGTTTGTTTTCTTAACAGTTTGACAGTTTCTTTTTTTTTTTAAAGATTTTATTTATTTATTTGACAGAGAGAGACAGTGAGAGCAGGAACACAAACGGGGGGGGGGGGAGAGGGAGAGGGAGAAGCAGGCTTCCTGCTGAGCAGGAGCCCGATGCGGGGCTCGATCCCAGGAACCTGGGATCATGACCTGAGCCAAAGGCAGACGCTCAACCAACTGAGCCACCCAGGTGCCCCAATTTAACAGTTTCTTAAGTGAAAACAAACTTACCACAATACCTTGCAGTTCCACTCCTGGGTATCTATATACCCAGGAGAAATGAAGACGTTATGTCCACACAAAGACTAGTGCACAGGTGTTCACGGCACTATGATGTTTACACAGTAGAAAACGGGAAAGAATCCAAGTGTCCATAAAGTGGTGGGTGGCCGAACAACAGAAAGGAACTGCTGACATGTTACAGCGTGGACGAGCCGTGGCAACATGATGCTACAGAAAGGAGGTACACGACCCCGCCTACACAAACTACGGGGACGGAGAGCAGATCGGTGGCTGCCTGAGGCTGAGGATGGAGCACAGACTCTCCACGGACACAGGGGAGCTTTCTGAGGCACAGAACTGCAGCAGTGACCGCACAGCCCCAGAGACTAAAACTCGCTGAACACTTACAATGGGTTAACTTTACAGTGCAATTACAGAAGTGAAAGCTCACCTCAGTAAAGCTGTAAATAAACGAAGATGTACTACACAAATACTCTCCAGGTAAACTACAATATGACCGAGTATTTACCACAAATTAACGAGGACTGGAAAGAGGCACTGTTGTTTTTGGAACAATCACCTGGTTTCTCAGTTACATTGTACAACTTAGTTCAAGAGCTCTATTCCAGTGTGATTTGTGCATCGCAGTGCATCCTCAGCCGGATGGAGGGGTCTCCAGGCTCCTATGCGGCCGGGGCAAGTGATGTGCTTGAGATTTCTATCTGGGACCATGCCACTGGTGGTAGTGTGGCATTTATTTTCTGGGCTACTTAGAACCTCTTCAGACGCAATCCCAAAGAGCTCTGGGGGCCTCTGGGGTCAGGGCCTAGAGGCCAGGGAGTCATCCAGTTGCCCACTGCCTGCCTGGCCCTTTGCCCACGGGCACTCTTTACAGGAATGTGCCCCAAGTCTTGCCACCCTGCCCCGACAGGACAGTGCTTGCCAGATCAAAGGGAAAGCAGAGAAAGGCTCCCTCCCAAGTCACTGGCCTCATTCCTGGGAACGGTTCGCAGAGGGCAGGCCCTTCCCAGCCCACTGGACTAAGGAGAGGCCGCCGTGAACTTGACGCATGGCAGACAGTGGGTCCCAGCACAGATGGGCCAGCACCATCTCCCAAGGTGTTTTAAAACAATAATCTCTTGCAAATTTCAATGCACATATTCAAAAGAGTAATAAATAATTTAGCTCTATCACTTTTCTCCTGAAATGTTTTAAAAAGGAAATTAACTTCAAGAATGCTCAATTAACCGAGAAGATCTGAAAAAGCATTTATAATCAATTTCTCAAACAGCTGCTTTTTAACCTCTCCTTACTAACGACTAGCATTTATTCCAACAGGATTATGTTTTCTTATTCCTATTGTAATTAACTGTTTAAGGAATAATGATTATTAGAAAATCTACTCTGAATTCCTTGCAGTTTAATAAAATAACACTCCTAAATTATTTTCATATTTCCCTATTAGATGGTTTACAATACAGGATTTTTCGTGTCAAATATCCTTATGCTCAAAATTCAAGGAATTTTTGTTCCTGCGCTCTAAGACTTGCAGTATTTGCATAAAAGATATTTGCTGTAATCACTAAGCTCCACCCTGTCACTGACAGCAGCTCTTTACTCTAGGGCGTCCTGCCCGTCTGACGGCGTGGATGCTCATCCTGAGCACCTGAGGGCTGGCAAGCGCGGCTGCTGTGCCCACAAGGCCCTCCCCTGTGTCTTCACGGCCTTCCACGTCCTCACTTTCTTCTTCAGGATCAGGGACGTTCTCTTTCCCTTCTCCCTGTTGTTTGTGTTGGTCCACAACCTCCATGCATATTTTCAAGACAGGCACCATGTACGTGTCAGTGTCCCCACACTCATGACCTGAGCAGTGTGACCTTCGGATGGTTCAGCTGCTCTTTAGCTGTCAACAGCAGCACCTGCTTTTACTACCTGAGTAACTGCTGCGTAAGGACCAGATTCCTGTCTGAACAGAAAGTAAATCCAAGCCTCTGACGATTCTCTGTGCCTTCTTTCCCTACGCACTTGCCACACACGGAACCGATGCCGGATGTTTAGGGCACTGTGTGCCAGGGAAGGCAAGCGAAGTGCAGACCGGTCCTCTGCCCTGGAACCAATCCAGTATTCATCTCTTCAACTGCAGCGTGCCCAGGGCCACGAAGCCCTGCAGCGACCTCGGCGTCATGGGTCTGGCGAAGGCTTAGGTGCCCAAGGCAGCAACAGATCTGCTTCTTCCTCCTCTCCCCGGCTCTGTCTTCGCAGACTTTGGGGGCTGGTCTGGGGCCCCAAGTCCTCCATGAGCGATGTCAGCAGGTAAGGGTACAGGTCAAGACAATCACCTGGGGAGTCAGTGTCCGGGTAGCTTTTTCCACATATGTAACCCGGTCCACACAACCTGAAAACTGTGCTTCAGTGGCTGCAAAATAGGGTCTAGGCATGCATATTCTTTAAAAATCTCCAGTAGTAAGAATCATAGACATGAAGTATTGCTTCCAAGGGGAAATGCACTCAGTTTCTAGACAACCTAGCTTCCCTGCAAACCGTGGGACTATTATTCTTTCCAATATACAGACAGCCTGTAGTGGCTACTGAGCATAACAAGTGGGAGGCAAAATCTGCCTGGGGCTCCAATCAAGGGGATTGTGTTCAGGAAACACCTAAGCACCTTCCGTGTCCCCCATCCACGAAGGGTGTGCCACAGAGGCAGGTGGCTCTCTAGGGGTCATCGCCCGTTCCAGCTGATGCTGAGTGCTATGCAGTCATTTGCAAGCAGACCGAAGGCTCCAAGGAAGCCCGAGACGTCGTGCTGCTCGTCCCACATTAATCCAGCCCACTGAAATCATTATTAATTCCTATTACCCGAGATATTTATTAAGGCTAATAGACAAGATTATGCTGTCCTACAGTACTTAAAAAAAAATGTTACTCTAGAAGTTTCGTATCTATCAAATGCTGGGAATCAGGTCTTGTAATCATGATTAGCAGAGATTATCATGATACAGATCTAAGAGCACACAGTCCCTTACACTTGAGACCTCTATTAGGCACTGCATGTAACAAATCAGAATATGGCAAACAGAGCAGCTTTGGACCCTCCGAATTCAGGTCCACAACCCCAAACTGGCAATTCTAAAATCTAAAGCCTCTGAAAACTGTGAGTTTTTCAACAGGTTTAGTACCAAAATTTATTTGGCAGTAAAACCTGAACCAAACAGACGTACAAACCCCCATTTAGTTGCTGAGACATTAATGCTTGGAGGACTGCCCCCACCCCACTAAAGGGATTTTAATACGCAGTCCATGCACCCATATTACCCCCTCAGACCCAAACAATTCTGAACTGTAGAACTTCTATCCCTAGAGATTTGGAAATGGATTGTGAGCATTTATTATCCTCCCTAAAAGTAAAAATCTTACCGGGTCCTGCATCTATAGACTTTATCTGTTTGCCGTTTTCCAAGTCCCAGAGACGAATATGAGCATCAAGAGAACTGGAGGCAGCAATGGGCAGGGTGTGGCTGATGTCCACGGACACCACACCCAGTTGGTGTCCCTCCAGACTCCACTGTAGGTCCAGCCTCTCATCAGACCTTCAGTGGGGGACAGAGAAATGGGTTTCTTCACACACAACACGCTGTACCAGCATCTGAAGTTCTGGGCCCCCATGACCCACCCCTGCTCCCATTACCAACAGTCTGTGAAATGCAGAACCGGAGAGGAACCAAGAGCACAGAACACTAAAGGCAGCCAAGTTTTAACTGTGGGACTTTTTTTTTTTCTTAAACTATAGGCCTTAACACTGAGTAAACCAAGTGAGGAAAAAATAAGCTGCCTTTTTAAACCACCATACTGCTACTGCCTTCTTGCCTAGAAAACACTTAATGCTTTCCTGATTGCAACTTGGGAGTCCAGTAGAAAAACCCTAGACCCCAATTTCCAAGGCTGTTAGGGGAGAGGGTGCTCACCATTTCCAGACCTTCACCAGGTCATCCAGGGATCCCGTGACCACTGTCTCAGAGTTTTCTTTCTTGTTTGTCCCCCAGGCAACTGACCAAATGGCATCATCATGGGCTAGAATAGAAAGCACTTCGTGTAAAAATGCTCATGCAACAGCTACACTGCGTGGGCTGAAAGGAAGCTGAAATGCTGTTCCAACAGCTCTGAGGTCACACTGCCGGGGAAACCGGCCACCTGGTTTACTGTCTTGCCAAGTGCTTTCCCTCCTGCTTTTATCAGAACTGCAGAGGCACACACAAAACACCTGCCCCAGATCACAGATGCACCAGGGAGGGAGGGAGTTCCGGAATAATCCGATGGCCTTCCCACTTCAGCATGCTACCTGCGTGCCTCAGTCTGGAGTGCCTATCACCTGGCTGAAACTGGGGAAACCAGCAGGACACCCCCACCCCTCAACAAAGACCTAAACTTGATAAGACTCATCTCTTAGGGATCCTTGGGAACCCGCAGGCAGTTTAACTGCAAACGGTACAGGTCTGAAAATAAATACCTCCATACTCAAGTTGTGTTTTGTCACAAATGTCTATTATGCTTAATGAGTCAGTTACTACATTAATTTTTTATTAAGTATTATCTCAATTAATCACAACAACCCTATGAAGTAGGTACTGTTAATATCCTCATTTTACAAACAAAGAATCAGAGGCTTAGAGAAGCCAAGTAACTCACCCAAAGTCAAAAGCTAAGGAGGAGCAGAACTGGGATTCAAAGCCAGTGTCTCTATGAACTAAAGTCCACCTTAGATCGGAAGGCCTGACTGGGGGGTCTGCAGACCCCATGCAGGTCCACACACGTGGCAGGTGCACGCGGAGCCTTTATTCACGCTGCGTAGTGACAGTCGAGGAGCACCTTTCCAAGACATGAATACTGGGCACTGAGCAGCTGTGACTCACACGCAGCTTCAATGACAATGCCCACCTGAGCCAAGCCTGCCAGCGAGCCGCCTAGACGGCATGAGCTGCACGCTGGGTCGTTGACTGGCATGCCTGACTAGCCAGTTACCCATCTGAGCTAACTTGGAAGGATGCTTTTGGCTTAAACTTCAGACCATCTAAATGGCAGCTACTTAGAGTGGAAGAAACGAGGCCCACATGAAGCCCCGCATCCCTGGCAAGCTGCACCCCCAGCCATCCCCACACACTGCTGTGTCCTCTACTTTCAGTAAGGTAATGGTCTCTGCGGGAGCCCCTGCACTTGTCTGAAGTGGGGAAACCACTGTAAAGACCCTAGGGCAAGTTCTGAGGCTCTACTGGTTCCCTCTGTCACCCTGGTAGCTGGGAAGCTCAGAGCTGCATCTTTCTCGGGCAGAAAAGCTTCCCTCAGCCTGAGCGTCCCAGTCTATTATGTGACTCCTGCGTTTTCTTTCCAGTGAGTTGTGTGGGGGCTTCTGTTGCAGTTTGCTTGTAAATATCTGTTTTCAGCTGTGTCTGCCGATTCTTCTGCAAACTGAGTACACTTGGGGACTGCGTGTCAGGTCAGCAGACCCAAAACACCAGGGATGACACAGTTCCCACAGGTGAATCTCCTTCCACAAGGAGGCTGCTTACCTTGCTCTTGTTTGAAGAGAATACTGTACTAAAAAAAGAACAGACGCCACATTAAACCAGTGGTCAGACTTCAGAGGTAATCCATCCCCTCCCTAAAACACCCTCCCTAAAACGCCCCCTGGCACCCACCTCACCCCCACCCCCCAACTGTTAGCTCCTCCCCCTGCCCTCCCTCCACCCATCCTACAAGCTTCCTGATTCCTGCTCATGCGAGACTTGCAGAGTTGACCATGCCAGAAAAAAAATCAGTTCTTACAGAAACCTTACTCTCTCCTTGCTCCATCCCGAGGGGACTGATAAATTCCATGCATTCCCTGCTTGGATCGCAGGAGGCTCTGCAGCCAGTTTCCAGCCTAAGTTTCGCAGTTGTATAAAACCACACGGCCTACCTAACTGTTAACGGTTGTCCCTAATCCTATTACAAAGATTTCTCTCTTTCTGATTTTTGTTTCTTTCTTGTTTTGTTTTTGTTTTTGTTTTTTTAATTCAGTAAGCTCTACGCCCAGTGTGGGGCTTGAACTCATGACCCTGAGATCAAGAGTCGCGCACTCTAGCGACTGAGCCAGCCAGACTCCCGAGTCCAAATTTTTTTCCTCAACCCCCGTCAACCGTGGAAAGACTTAGATAGCCAAAATAATCCTCCTCTTGGTGCTGTGCATCTCACAGCGCCACCTAACCCCCTGGTGAGTAGTGCCCAGGGTCCTCCAGCACTTCCGGAGCAGAGCAGGAATCAGATGCTAGTCTCCTGACTACACACCCAGATCTCGTACTGGCCTTCACCCTGCCAAAGAGACCAGCTGCGGTGCTTCTCCTCACCACAGGCCTTACCTGGTTGGTCATGTCCTTAAACGAGGATGGAGGCTATAGGCCAGAGGGTTCTGTGGGAACATCAGGGCTTCAGTGAGGGGGAGGGGGTACAGGAGGTTCCCTTATCAAGAAAATAAGGCAACCCTCTGCTGGAGCAGAGATCAGCCCCAGGGGCCCCCTTCACAAGCCCTACAGGGTGGTACGATCTTCTTTTTCCCTTGGAACCCAGGGAGTCAACTAACACCTACCCCATGCCACGTTTTCCTCTCCCCAAGTCTGACTTTAGACAGGGACCAGTCTCCATCACTTGCTGCTCTTCAGAGAGATAAAACCACAGGTCCTTTTAATTGCAAATATTATTTATTCAAAACTCAACAAGCAAGTATGTGGGAGCCAAGTGCTTATAGTCTCTGAAGGGATGTCAACCAAATATGCCCATGAGAGCCAACAGGCATGTGAATGAGACACATCTCCCAAAGTCTTCAAGGACTGAGTTCAGCTAAACACAAACTTCCTTTAATAGACGTATTTTTGGGATTGGGGACACCTGGGTGGCTCAGTTGTTAAGCATCTGCCTTCGGCTCAGGTCATGATCTCAGGGTCCTGGGATCAAGCCCCGCATTGGGCTCCCTGCTCGGTGGGAAGCCTGCTTCTCCCTCTCCCACTCCCCCTGCTTCTGTTCCCTCTCTCAATGTGTCTCTCTCTGTCAAATAAATAAAATTAAAAAAAAAAAAAAAGAACAGACGTATTTTCGGGATGCCTGGGTGGCTCAGTCGGTAAGCAGCTGCCTTCAGCTCAGGTCATGATCCCAGGGTCCTGGGATCGAGTCCCACATCAGGATCCCCGCTCAGCAGGGAGCCTGCTTCTCTCTCTGCCTGTCACTCCTCCTGCTTGTGCTCTCTCTGACAAATAAAATCTTAAAAAAAAAAAAAAGAATAGACGTATTTTTTCAGGCTGTAAGGGTTCTTCATATTTCATGTGTGTGCCCTAGACCCTCCAGCAGCCTTGTAAACCCTTCTCGGGACTTTGCAAATGCATAGGACTAGAAAGGGAACCAAGTACAGTCAATGCTTGTTACTCAAGGCTCTTATATTCTATGAAGTTATCAGGAACACCAAGTTAGCGAATATGGACCCCACTGCTCCCAGGAGAAACAATGGGTTAGGGTCCCGATCAATACATCATTTCAATGCCTAACAGAAGCTTATTGCACGCATGCATGTTCCCCACAGGAACCTCACACGAGGTGCACTAAGGAACATATATTTTCACACTGCGCTTGGGGGCTATTTTAACAGTGATACTGCCAACAAAAAGCACAAAAATGCAACAATCATGACACTAAATAGACTGAAAAAAGGACCCTTGTTTACATGAGAGAGGTGACACAAGAAGGCAGAGCGTCCCCTTGTTCTGCTGCAGCTGAAAATGTGTCGGGGACTCAAAGTTTTCACCACCGTGCACATGTCCGCGAAAGACCACAAAAGCGCTGCAAGTAATGATTTTGGGGCCACAAGTAAATTTTAGTGTACAAACTTGCAAATACAGAATCTGAGAATAAGAAAGATCAACTGCACACCTAAATGAAATGTTACCAGAATACGAAAATTAAATTTGTGATAGCTGTTTATTAACACCTTACATAACAAGGTCTAGCAGCAAATCTGATCACTACGATACTTTCAATGTTGTGATGAGCTTACACAATCTCCTAAGATATGGACACAGCTGTGATTTCTATTGCTGACAAATTCACGCTGTTAATACTGTGGTTTGTTGCCTACATCCATAACTGGAGAAAATGCTAAATTTCTGCTAGAGATTACAGAACCTAAAAATGCAGTTTTCCTTCTCATCCGCATTCATGCCCCCTCAATTCTATCCAGGGACAGAAGAGACCATACAACGAAGGCATCCACATTCTGGTGACTTGCTTTAAATTTGTAAACCCCAAAAGGCCACCACGAAGATTTTCCAAGGATAACGGGAAAAATAATAATTCCTATATAATCCTTGTCTGTGAAGATCTCAGTCAAGTTGGTAGTGTTAACTCATTTGTGAACCAAGAACAGAGCAGGAAAGGCAGTGAGGAGCTTAGGCCAGGTTTGCTGCCCAGGGAAGCACGGGCCTGCCCTCTCCGCTTCCAATCGGATCTCGTATTTAGCAGCAGAGGGAAACAGCCTACGGGTAGGAAGGCTTGCAGGAAGCCCACTCCCCAGAAGCCAGCCTCCTGAAAACAAAGGCATGCTTCTGCGAACGCGTGCACACACATTAGCTCACTGAATCCCCCCACCCGCCTCTGCAGGCATCCCTGTTAGCACCTCCGCCCTCCTGATAACCTCCGAGAGCTTACGGAAGCCTCCCCGGGATCGCTGTGACGGTAAACGGTGCACACAAGCTATAGCATAGGTTACCAGGCGACATTCCCTCGTATAACAAGTAATTTCAGAGCTAAGGGGCCCCCAGAGCCCTCCTCCTCCACTTCCTCTCTTTAGGGAACTCTCCCCCACTTTCCCCAGCCGAAGTCATCGCTCGCCCCCCATGGTTTCCAAAGAGCACCACACATGCTCTATTACTCGGGCAGGTCAGGAACCCACAAGACGACACGGTACGTGAAGTCAAGAGAACCCGGCCCGTGCTTGCACCTGTCCGGTGATGGGAAGCTCGCTACCTAGGGAGGCAGCTCGGCCCGACCACTGGAAAGCTTCCATTTCCCGTAAGAGACAGCTCTCCCGCACAGACACCAGCCCCAGCCCCGAGGCTGCACAGGACGTTCTCAGGAGGCAAGACGAGGCCCGCTCCTTCTCTCAGGCCCGCGCACCCACAGGAAGCCAGGGCGAAGGGACTCGCTGGAGCCCCCGTCGGGCCCGCGGCCTGGAGCATCCCTGAGCAAACCAGCCTGGAGGCCGCCTCCGGCGCACCCTCGCTCACCCGCCCTCCGGTCCCGGCCGCTGGCGGCCCCAGAGACTGCCATCCCCAACGACCGAAGACGTCAACTCACCGCCGTCCTGCCGGCTGCACGGCCGCCGCACTCGTGACGCGAGCCTCGGAGCGACGGCGTCGCGCAGCGATGAGCTCAGGAGGCGCGGGGCGGGGCATGGCATCGCGCAGCCTCGGCCCCGCCCCAGGGCGCAGGCGCGCGCCGCAGCGCCCCCTACCGTCGCGGCGTCACGCTGCCCCCGGCGCCGTAGTAAGGTTTCCGCGCCTGCACCGTCGGGCTCTCGCGTCTCCGCTTCCTTCGCTTTGTCGTCTGAGCTTCAACGCCACGGGACGACTCCTGGGGTTCTGTTGCTTAAGAAAACTTCGGTGACATAGCGTTTCGTGTTTCAGACTGCAAGTCGCAACCTGTGTGTGCGATAGGTTTCCGGTTGGTAGGTTGTGACCCGCCTTTACTAGACCGTGGCAAGCAGGACCCCCACCGTCCTATGCTCCCGGCCGCCCGTCCCCGCACCAGTGTCCCCCCCGCCCCGGGATGGAGGGAGATGCAGGGCCTTGGCTGTCTGGGGGCGGCCCTGAATGGCCGGCTGTGTGTCAGCCAGCCCCCGGACGGACTGCAGTCTCTCCTGATTAAACCCGGGGTAGAAACCAAGAAGACTCCCGGCCTTTTTTTTCCGTGGCAGTTAGAGCTTCACGGGCCAAGTTTATTAGGGCCGTCTGCAGGTCTACCACTGATTTCAGGAAACTGTTAGACCATACAACAGTTTATTCACACGACGCCATAAAGTTCACCTTGGGGGCTCTTGGAGGAGGCTGTGTCGCCCAGAAATTTGCTGACTGTACACACGAGCCTCCCAGGGCCGGTTGTCTGGGCCTCAGTAATTCCTTCAGTGACTCCTGGGCCATGGAAACTGCCTCCAGCCCCAGTGGATCCCCTGCATGCCACTAGTTTAGAAAGTTTGGGTCAAAGTGAGCGGGCTTCAAGACATCCTGAATTGCCAAAATTCTTATGTGGTGCCTCCTTAAAAATCAAGCTGTTCTGTAACCATTCTGGATATATTTGACCACAGGACATTTGCTCCTAAGGCCAAGAAAGAACGTACAAATTATACCTCCAAACTGGGGGCAATTCCCATTACATTGACCCACATGCTGAGCGGACCCTGTTCAGGCTCATCCCACAGAAAACTAAACTTGCAGTCCTGGGACCCAGGTTCCTAAAGTGCCGAAAGGCCTTCACATCGGTCTGCAAAGCACTGGCTGTTAGCAGAGAAATCACAAGTAATCCGCTGTCTTTCTGCCCAACCCGTTGCTTAGTTTCGGTCAATCTGCCCCTTTGTGTTTGTTGGCAAAATTTGTGGGTTTCTCTAGTTTTTGAAAATAGACTGATTATGATGTGACCACTCCCAAACCAGGATAATTGGACCATCTTTACTTTGACTTTTAGCTTTTGACTATAAGGAAGTATTTTTGAAGACTTCCACTTTAAGGATGATAAAATTGTCGCTATCAGAAGTGCCTCCAACTTAAGTGGATTTTAATTTGTATGATTTGGGCTTATGTGGGTATTTTTTCTTTTTCTGCACTTTAAACCCCCCACCTCTAGATTTTTCTAAAAGCACACTGATCACTTCTTTGCCTTTTAATTTTATCTGTTGTCAGAATATTAAGGCTTTCACCCTTCTGTCTGCTTGCTTCTAAATCTGCTACTATTCATTTCCAGTTGAAGCAAACTGGGTCTTAACTCAACTTTTGTGAAGCATTATAGTTGTGAATAAAAATTCAATGAATCATCTCCCCAAAATGAAATAGAATAGATTGAGAAAAAATGGCATAGAGGATGTAAGAGTTCATCATTATTTAATGTCATGTTAAACTAAAATTATGTTAAACTAACAAACAGGCAACCTGTTTCACATATGCAGGTAATACGCTGCAAAGGAAAATGTATTTCTTGCTGTGAGTTGTGCCAAGACGTTCGAAAATCGTTGCAATAAGGGCTTTCTAAAGACTTTCCAGCTCTATGATTCTGTAATTGTGTTGGAACTCCAAATCATTCATTTAAAAAAAGATGTACACCGGCTTTCTCCTCTGTGCCCCCAGAGCACGGCCCAGAGGGTCACTGGCATAGCCTTAGCAAGGGTACTGTGACACAGGGTAATAGGGGCTTTGGGGCGCCATGAACACCTTTGGCATCTCATGAAGTCCATGAATCCTGTCTCAATATAATGTATTGAAATGCATAAAAATGAAATGCATAGGTTTACAAAAGAAAGTAGTTATATCAAAAACGTTATCAGAATATTTCTGGAACAGTAATATATGCGTGGCTCTCTTCAGGCTGCACGTCTAAGAACGTCTGTAACGTCAGAGTAGTGATGAGCGTAAACAGTGTTTTGGATGATCCGCAACAGCTGTACTATGATAAGAAAATATCTATGGTTTGTACTGGTGACAAAGTGACAGGTTCTGCTAAAACTTCTGTGGTTTATTGCTGACATTCGTAATTACAGAAAGTGTTAAATTCTAGTTAGAGGATAAGGAAAATAAAGATGTAATTATCGTCCACCAATTCCCACGGATCCCCTGAATGACCGTTGCAGAGCAGATCTGGAGAGAGTTGCCGGTGTAACTGGCATTTCAATGTCTGCAATGAGTTGTGGTCTCGCAGGTCAGGAGGGAATGAAAGGGCTCTAGAAGAAAACCAAGTGAAAGTCCAAGCTAATTGTGAAATAATGAGCTCAGATGCAGACCCTTCAGAGGCCCGTCCTGAAGCGCTGTGGGTGGGATGGAGCTGTTCCCAGAGAGTGGCCAGCTGCCTTTCTAACCGGGCTGGACCCAGAGGGAGTCCCCAGCAGACACGGTGTCCCGAGCCATCCCCACTACAGCTCTTTTCTTGACTCAGAGTCACTGGTCTGGGCATTCCGGAACGGGAAGGAGCCCTCCAGATCCATCCCACATCTACCTCCCTCTACACAACCCCATTATAAGGTCATCCAGCCTCTGCTCGCACACCCCTAAAGACAGGGAGCTCACCACCTCCTTAGGAGGGAGAGTGCCTTCGTTCCAGTTCCAGGAAGCCTGAGTTGACTTCCTAGGAAACACAGGGATCCGTGGGTGTGGCGTGGGGCCCAGGGGAAGGTCCTGCTTTCTGCTCAGAACAGGCCGAGGGCGGGGAACTCCGTGGGCTGCGTGTCTGCCCTGTGTGGGGCTCTCCGTGGCCCTCCTCAGAACCCTGTCTGGCAGAGCCTGATGTCAGGAACCTCATCCTTTTTCCCATGTTCGTCCCAGGTGCCCCTAGACCCACGGCTGGTCTCCCACCCCACCCCTCCCCAGGCTACAGTGTGTCACTGGTGCCCCTCCCTTTAGGGCCTCCGCCCTTCCCTCTGCCCCAAGACTCCCACTCTGGGAGGGACCTGCACCTCCTTCTGTGCTCCTTGCCCCCACAGACAGGCTCCCGGGCCTTTCTTGTTCTGGGCTGGGCACGCAGGGGTTAATGCAGGCTCCTGGGCCCACTCATGGCTGCTACCACCCTCCGCAGCCTAACCCGGGGCCTTGTTTCCTCATCCCTAAAATGGGGACAATGCGATGTGAAGGTCTAATATATTCTTCCCATACCGCAGTGGACGGTCTTGCTCACCATCGGGGCACAGAAACCCCGTATTGGAGACCCCAGCATCTCCACATTTTTGTTCTGGTTTTAAACATTCGGAGAGCTACAGTGGACCAAGCCGTACGCTGAGAAGCTCACGTGTGCAGAATACCCGTGAGGATCAGCCCTCTGCCATAATCCACAGGGATTCATCCCCTGCCGGGACCGACGGGGAAGGAGCCCGACGCTGAGGGAGGCAAAGTGATTTCCCCAGCGTCATTCAGCCAGCAGGTGCACCGTGAGGTTGAAACCCAGGCTACTGGGGGATGGCTGTCTTGTGTCCTGCTCCCAATCCCAGCGTGTTGGGAGAGGGCAAGGTGGGGAGCAGGAAGGAGGTCCCAGGAAGGAAAGGTGTGGCCGGGGTAGGGGTAGGACGGGACTCTGCTATGGGGCCAGGGGTGGGGCCCTGTCACTCCTTCACCAGCTGGTCCGGGGAGAGGCTGAGCCGGGAAGCCCCTGCCGCTGGTCTGGGCAGGCCCCCTGTGTGGGGAACACGGGCCCAGGCAGCGGAGCCCCAGCCCGTGGCTTTACTGCTGCTGACCAGAGGGTGGCAGTCACCACTCGCTCTCGGCCACTTGGCCGGTCCCTGCCCTCCTCAGCTCCGGCAGACCCCAGAGCCAGTGACTGCCCACCGCTGAGTCATTAGGGGACCCCAGGCAAGGGCCTCGCAGGCCTATCTCCCCTCACCTAGCAAACGGGGGTCAAAACACCAGCTTGGGGATTCACAAAGGAAGCCCACGGAACCCCTGCCCGCAAGGAGCTCGCAGTGACTCTTGGCAGGACTCTGGACCCTCCTCCCCAGGGGCCAGCCTTCCAGTCAGAGCCGCCCGTCTGACTCCCCAGAGCCGGGCAATTCTATTACCCCATCTTGTGGAAGAGGAAAGTTGGTGAATCCGGAGCACCTAATAAAGCTGTGGCAGAGTGGGGACTGGAACCCAGGCCCCTGGTCCCCACACAGGCTGTCTCTCTGCTCCTGAGGGCTGGAGCACCACCCCCCCACCAGCCTGCAGGGCCTACACCCCTCGAAAATGGGCAGGAGGCAGCGCAGACTCCCCCACGCTGTGGACTGAGTCTCGGGCCCAGTGGGGCCACAGTGCAGATGGGGGAGACGAGCCCGTTCCAGGGAAGGACAGAAAGTTCTGCCATAACCGGCCCACTCTGTGACCTTCTGGACATTGTCGGCATTTACCTACTGACCTAGGAAGCTGCAAAGGCAGGCTACGAAACAGCTGCTAAAGAAATCCTCTGGGGGGGGGTGAGAACAAGAGGCCCCTGATGTGCCTGCCAGAGGAGGCTGGGCCCCACGGGGGCAGGAACGGGGTGGGGAGGCGGTGAGCCAGCGGCTCAGGGGCGGGGGGCCTGGTGAGCAGGTCGAGGGGTCCACCTGGATGACCAGAGGCCCAAAGGGGGAGAGGGTCCCCTCCCTGTGCTGGGAAGTGTTCAATAACAGGCTCTTGAGGGGAAAAAAGCCAAACTGGTTGACGGCACTCACTGATCGCTGGGGTGTCGACGGCTCCTGGGGGCAGGTTGATGTCGCTGACCGCATGGTCAGCACGACGCATGGAATCTGGGATAGTCGGTACGCTCGTCGTGTGCCCGCTCCAGCAGCCCCGTGGTCCCGGCACGTTCTCGGGCTGTCCGCCTTGGGCCAGCGTGCATGGGGCGGACGCACCCTGCAGTGTCTGTCCCGGAGGCTGCCCGGAAACGGTGTCCTCCAGGGAGAGCTGCTGATGGTGGCAGGAGGGGGCGTGAAAGCGCTGGGAAGGCAGGGGCTCTCGTTTATAGGGTTGGGGGCGGTTCAGAGGATTGAGAGCAGCATGAGGACAGATCCATGGAACCTGTCCCCTAGGAACGAGATCCTGTGGACGTCTGCCTCACAGAACCCTAGGATGCAGGCAGAGTCGCCCCCCTTCCCAGCGTGCATTCAGAGCCCACCATTCGGAGCGTGCCCCCCCGCCCCCGGCCTCTGGGTTCTCCCTGCAGCCAGGCCCATCTCCCTGACGCACTGCCTGCCAGTCCCGGTGTCACCGTGTGCCCTGCTGGGCCTCGCGGGGATCCTGAGGCCCATCTCCCTCACAGGATCCTTTTGCACCTTCCCCGCAGGTCCTGGAGACAGGACTAGATGTGCCCAGCGATGAGCTAACAAGGGCACCAGGCTCCATAACCTGGGCCCAGGGCCTGTCCCCGGTGCTCGGAGACGTCTGTGACGTCCAGGCTGACAACGGGGTGGGGATAACACTGCAGGAGGGGCTGAGGGTGCCTGTTGTGGGGAGGGACAGGCAGGGGGCTTCAGGGAGTCCTGCTGGCAGGTGGGCTGGGCAGCTCCGGGTGGGGACGCACACTTTGTGTCCAGCCGGTCCCAACTGGGGCTCAGCCACTTCTGAGAGACTTCTGTGTTCTTGTCTGTGACAGAGACACGGCCTGCGGGTTGTCATGACGATGAAACGAACAAGGTGCATGGCCCCCGAAGTCTCCAGAAGCTGAGGGGCCCGTGGAACCACCAGTTCTCCTCTCAAGCTTTCATTTTGCTGAGAGGGAAACCGAGGTCCAGAGACAGGGCTGGCTGACCCGAGACCTGGCGGGGTGGGGGTCGGCAGGGTGCTCGGGGGCGTGGGGGAGCCGGCGGGGGTCGGCGGGAGGCATGGGCGCAGGGGCAGCGGGGGCGGGTTCACGCTGGGCCCCCACGCCGTGAGCACAGCCCCCTACACCCCCCCCCACGCAGGTCCTCGGGCCTTCCGGGAGTGGCCAGCTGTGACCGGCACCCCACACTCCGCATTCACTCTGTCCCTGCCTCCGTGGCTGTGCCAAGGGAGGAGTCCGGGCCCTGGGCTGGCCAGGCAGGGAGGACGGGCTGGGGGCAGGGGCGGGGGCACGGCACAGCTGTCCCCGGGACTCTGTGTCCTTGGTCATGTGTCCGTGGATGCTCCGCGGCGACCCGCAGGGGCCCAGAGCCCGGGCGGGGCAGGAGGATCTCCGGCCGTTCCTTGGGGCAGGCCTCTGGGGAGGGGGCTGCTAGCCTGCCGTGGCCGCCTCGGAAGACCCCTTGTCAATTAATTTGGCAGCTCAGTGTCCGGGGCAAGTGGTCTTTGAGAGGCGTAATATATCCGCGTCAGAAATGAGTTATGGGGCTCTCCGTGGGGCTGTGGTCATGCCTCCCCTCCCCAGGCCCTCCCCCAGAGGCTGGCTTTGTCATTAGCCCCTGTGTTTGCATGTCACTGCCCCCCCGACAAGGCAGTGGGTGGCCACAGGGGACTCATTGGAGGCCCATTATCGGTGCTGGTTGTGAGGGATGATGTGGGGGTGATGGGGGCAGGCCCATCTGCACACACATCAGGCCCTTTGTCTCAGGCGTGGTGGGGAAGATGGATGAGGCCTGTCTAGGCTGCGCTGCCTGGGGGACGTCAGGGGCTGGGGACTGACCTCGGGGACCGGGGACCGACCTCGGGCTGGATGTTGGGTAGAAAGTGGCCTGTGCTTACCTCCGTGGACAGAACCAGATCAAACAGGTTTGAGCAGAGACTGCTGACGGGCCGTAAGGAGGAGGAAAGCCAGCAACGCCGTACGAGTCAGGTGGGGTTTCTGCTTGGCCGGTGCCGGGTGTCGCCCCAGAGGCTGATGAAGCCTGTGCAGCATGGAGTTCCCTCTGTGTTCAGCCCAGGCTGACCGAGTTCTCGGACCAGCTGACGCAGACGCCTCACTCTGTGGTAGGGAAACTAAGGCGTGCCCAAGGTCGCGGCAGCAATCGGCAGCCCAGCCAGGATGGGAGCCGACGCGATGACCTCGCAGACACCCCCACCCCACTGGGGGATGACTCCAAGGCTAGGTTCTGGGAGCAGAATGGGGCTCCTGCCCACTCCTGAGCCTGAGGGCAGGCTGGCCTGTATGTGCACGGGGCCCTCTTGTTTCACAGATTTGGGCAGAGCGGGGGAAGCTGTGGGGAGGCCTGCAGCCAGGGAGCTGCCACCAGGTGGGTGCAGACCTCACTGGGCAGTTGCCAACCTTCCATGTTCCCCCATGCACGCAGGGCACAGTCCCGACCCCTTGGCCTGGCACGTGAGGCCTGCCACGGCGCACCTCCCACAGCCACCTAGCCAGACCATTCTGGAGACTGTGGACTCGCGGCACAGTGCTCCAGCACTGACCCCTGGGGGACTCACTGCCCTGATTCTGAAAGTCCCCCTTCCGTGTCTCTCCGTCCACTGGATTGCACACCTGCGCCTCACCTGGGTCCCCAGTCCCCACACCAGTGGAGGTGCCCAGTGAACGAATGAAGGAAGGAAGGAAACCACGAAGGGCCCGACACCGGGGAAAAGCATCTCGGGCATACTTGCCAAGGGTCTTCTCCTGGTCATCCCACTCTGGGACAATTTCTTAAGGAAATAATCCCAAACACAGAAGGGAAGGTGTGCAGAGATGCTCATTTGCATCCCAGCGCCCCTCATACCGTTGAAAGTGGGCCCGTCCTAAGCTTCCGGTAGAAGGGGACACACAAGCCCCCTGATGTTGCAGCCGTCCGCACCGGCGACGGAAGCCGGAGGGCGAGCCGGGAGCAGACAGGTGCCCCGTTCTGGCGCGGCCAGACGCTTCGTGCGCGCACTGGGTCTGAGGGCCCAGATCTCTACGGGCCTCGGTGCCGCAGCTGCGTGATGATGCGCACCATCACTGGTTTATTCCTCTGCCAGTTTCCGTGGCTTTAAAACATTAGAGCTGTATGATCGTGTTCTATGTCTGGTGGGACACGTTTCTCCTCTCTGTCCTTCCTTTTCCGAGTTGTGCTTATTCTGTATATTTATTCTTCCATATAAATTTTAGAGCCAACCTGCCAAATATGGAAAGTCTCCTGTTCGTGTTTGGGTTGGGCTTGAACTGAATTTACAGAGTTTGCTGAGAGAGAACTGATAGCTCTGTAGGACTGAGCCATCGTTGTACCGGTTTTGGAAATTAAGAAAAAGCAGAGTGAACACCATCAGCAGCGTGGGGACCGCTGATTCTCTGGAAGGGAGGGAAGAACAGGGTGCATGACCGCACATGTCTGACTGCACAGCAGCAGGTACAGGGACCTGCACAGGGACACTAACGATGCAAACGGTGGGTTTACTTTCTCTTTTCAATTTTCTACTTCTTCTGTAAAATATTTTAATTTTTAAAATACGTAGACATATTTTTAAGGAGCGGGACATTGACAAAGCATAAGGGAGACCAGGACCAGGCTGCGGAGGGAAACTGGTCGTGTGCCCCCGGGAGAGGCTTGGGGGCTGGAGACAGGGGCCTTGGGGAGGGGGCGAGGCCCCTGGAGGCAGCACTGTGCAGGGGAAGGCAGATGGCGGCTTCTTGCAGGCAGTGCCCCTGGCCCTCAGCGGCTTGGGCTCCGGGGGTGCCCCTGGGGTGCAGGCAGGGTGTGTGCGTGAGAGGTCCAGTCCAGCCTGGGAATCTGCAGCTCTGAGGCTCTGGCACAGAGCTGAGAAACCCGTCTGAGCCCGGGGGGACGTGCCCGCTGGAGGGTCTCTGGCGAGCACCCCGAGGGCCGCTGGGTCCAGATGAGTGATCCACAGACAACTGGGGGATATCAAATAGCTCGTGGGTTCCTGACCACTTCCAACCCCTCCACAAATCACACTCAGGACGTGTGGCCCGGGGTGTGAGTCTCCAGGTCAGGCTGTCCCCTTTCCAAAGGGGGCCCTGTGGGTGACCCGCAGGACGGCAGCTGTTTTCAGCTTAACAGCCCTGGTGTTCCCATCCCTCGTCCCCCACCAACCTTGCAAACACTGGGTCAAGGGAGGGGCTAGTCCCCAAACCGTCTGGAGGGGAGGCTGAGGCTGCCTGAGACGGGACATGACCTGCCCAAAGCCATGTGGCAGGAGAGCCACACAGCCCACATCCATCCAGGTGACCCCAGGCTCCAGTCCCAGCCCCGCAGCATTCTGCAGTTTTGATGTGGTTGGAACAATAAAGACATTTCTTAGCAGACTTCATTCTCCCATCACAACCCCACCCCACACCGAGGGTGAAGCCTCCTGGACAGTTGTGTCCGCCCCTGGGGGCAATGGATACGTCAGGGCAGAGACAAGATGGATGGGTCATCGGTAATGAGCTAGTCCGAGTCCCCCTCGCAGGCTGGGGGCAGGCGGCTCTAATGACCACGGGGCCCAGCGCCCCTGGAGAGGGGCAGCCCAACCCGCCATCCTTCATCTGTGCCCCTTACAGTGACTGCGGCCGGGACGCCCGCCCCACGGTGCACGGTCCACTCTCCCGTCTCTGGAGCGCCCGTGCCAGGGGGCAGATGCACCAGAGCCTCATCAGGAACAAGCCAAAGGCAGAATCAATGATGGTGGCATTTCGAGGAGGCGAAGGAGGTGGGGAAGGGCCTCCCCGGGCAGCAGGGCCCAGACAACCTCCAGTTTGTGGAAGCAGCAACCTCTTCCCGAGCGCCTCCGTCCCCGTGCGAAGCCAGGTGCTTCCCCGCGGAGCTTCCTGCGATCCCGTTTTTGCTTCTTTCTGCCCTGGGGAAGGTGGGCCATACAGGCTGATCCAAAGCCTCAGACAAAGGCCCCCGACCGCAATGACCACCTGCCCCGCCCGGGACGGGGGGTAGATAAGGAAGGAGCCCGCTACGCTGCCTCCCCTGGACTCGGGCTCCCTGGAAGCTGCATCGATCTGGAGGGGGCTGCAGATGTGCGGTGCCCTGCCCCCACCTCTCCCTTCTTCCTCTGCCCTCCCAACCCCTCGTCAGCACCCCCCCTGCCCCCCGCCGGCTCCTGGGCCTGAGGAACAGGGCAGACAAAGGCCTGCGGAGGGAGGGAGGGACTGTGCAGCCCCAGGAACAGCTGCGACATGGGCCAGCATGCATGTGTGACCAGCCTGAGAACCGCCTGCAGAATCCTCCTACTGGCGCACCACGGCTCAGTGGCCATCCCCGCTCTGTGCCGCGGCCTGGGCCGGGCGTCGGGCCCTGAGGCTGCTCGCAGAGGGATGGCTGGTGGGGAAGGTAGACGTGTACGTAAATAGGATGAGCTCTCTGAGGGCGGTCTGACGGGGCCGCAGGGGCCAGGGCCGGGGAAGCTTCCGGACCTAGGGGCGTGAGAGCCGGCTGTGAGTTGTGATGGGGCTTTGCCAGGCCGAGGGATGGGAGAGCAGCACAAAGTGCATTTGTGGACGGGCAAACGGCTTCGGTGGAGAGTGGGGCGAGGGGGCACGCAGGGGCCCAGATCACAAAGGCCCCTGGGGCCAGGGCCGATTCCGAGGCTGGGGTGCTGCGGAGGGGTGTTTGGTGGGGGGAGGTTATGAGGATGAGGCCCAGCAGGGCAGCAGCTGAAAGGACACAGGGGTCAGTCCTGTGAGGCAGGGAAGGCCCGTCCACTCCCCGAGCCAGGTCCTGGTGCTGGATGGTGCGCCCCAAGGTCGGCCTGCCTGGGCTCTAGTGGGGGTGCAGAGGCCGCCAGGGCGCCATGGCAGACCCCCACGACGGAGGACGTGCCCAGACAGCCAGCTGTCCCTCCTGCCCACCGGGCGGCCACTGGCCTTGGCTGCAGCAGCCGGTGAACCCACTGCGGCTGGGGGAGCCGTGCCCCCCGTGGTGCCCACTGTGACGACCACCAAGCCAACCGGGGACGGGGCTGAGAGAATGAAATGGTTCACTTCCAAACTCTGTTGCAGGAGAAGGCCCTGGCCGAGCGTCAGCAGGTCCACAGTCAGTGTCCACTTCGGCTGGGCTTGTAGGCGAGGCCTGCTCCCTCTTGGGGCATCGGGCTCCCCGTCGGCACCGTGAGGGTCCATCCTCCCAGCCCTGACTCCCCCACATCCTCAGCCGTGTGGGGAGCTTCATGGTTCCCCCACACTCTCCGAACCCTGTGAGGTGTTCCTGTATGCACAAGACACGTGCTAACACTGAGGCCCGATGACCCAGCCATGGTCAGCAAGCCCACGACAGAGCCTGGAAAAGCACCCTGGTCTCCCACTCCCTCATCTGACCAGTGCAGAGCGCGGGTATCTGCCTCGTTCGCGCTGGTGGGAACGTGCTCAGCAACCGTCCCCATTTTCTTGTGCGTATTTGTTTCCAAGTGGGGGGGGGGTGGGGAGAAGCCATGCCTCCACTTGGGGTCCCTCCCTGCTCCCCAGAACAACCAGCCTAGCAGGCCTGCGCTCCTGGGGCCCTCTCCACAAAGGCCCATCAGCCAACTACTGGTCCCAACAATGAGGCCTGTGATTTCCGTGCTGGGGTTGGGGAAGGGAAGGTGGGTGGTGTCCAGGCCCAGGGCCCCCTGGGATGGGGCCCCATCCCGCATGGACGGCTGGCAGCGGGCAGTTCTGGGAGGGGGCATGCTGCCCACCCGGCGGCGGGCTCAGCCCGGGGGATGCTGGCCGGTGGAGGGGGGCTGGGAATGCTCAGCTGAGCTAACAATACGGCCCATGGATCATATTTACAAACACTCCAGTGAGCAGGAGAGGGACGCTAATTAAATATTCACATCCTGCGGGGCCTCAGGGAGCCCCGCAGATGAGGACCTGACGGCAGGAAGTACGGTGCTGCTGGAATGCGGGGCTGCTGTGGGGCTCCTTCAGCAGCCTGGTAGGGCTTATTACGGGGATTAATTTCGCGTTACCAGCACTAATGCAATCACCGTCATAGGCCAGGAAAGCCCTCTTCATCACTCACAGCCCAGGCTGGGGCGGCCACAGAGGAAGAGGGGTCACTGAGCTTGTCACCGGTCGGGGGTGGGGGGGACGGGAGAAGCAAGCCCAGGGCCCCAGCTCTGATGCTCAGAGGCCTTCCTGGGAGGGGCCGTATGGTCTGAGGACCCAGCCCGGCAGAGGCCTGAGGCCGAGGCCCCTCAGGTGGGGCTCCCAGGGCTCACCCAGCTGCCTCATTGATTGGGAGAGGAGAATAGAAGCTCCTGGACATCTGGGAAGGCTGGGGCAGCTGGAGGAGCCTGGGGGTTTCTGGAGACCCACACGCCCCACATCCGTCAGTCTCGATTAAGGAGGGTCACCGCAGCATTGTCCTGGCAACGCCGGGCTGGGGGATGAGGGAGGAGGTGGGCGTTGCTCTCATCTGAAAGACCATGAATCGGGCGGCAGTGATTGAGCACCCGTGACGGGCAGGCATTGTGCTGGGCCCACACGTGCCGCAGGACGGGCAGCAAGAGGAGATTGGTCAGGGATGAACGGGCGTCTCTTTCTTTATGGACTTTCAAAGGCACCATTTGGCATCCTGAGCAGGGCGATCGATGAGAGGCAGCTGACCCGCCCCCCACCGTGGCCACCTCCAGGCAGCAGGTGGATGGGCCCACGTGGGGGACGGCCAGAGGGCCTCTCGGCACCCACTCCGCACTGTGAGCCAGGCTGGGGGCCCCTCCTGAGCAGGGTTGTTGGCCATCAATTTACCCTCTCCTTCTGCGCTGAAAGGGAAGCTGGGACAGTTGCCGTGTTTCCTGATAAATTATAACCAGCCGTTCCCCAGCCCAGAGCAGCCCAGCACTTGTATAAATCAGGCTAATGAAAGCTGAAGCTGTCATTTTTGAGAGCAGGCATTCATTCGGCAAACCTTCACCGAGTGCTCACTAGGTGCCCCGGCCTATGCCGACTGGAAGACAGACGGATCGTGACCCCGGCTGGCAAAAGGCCCCTGGGCAGGTGGGACGGGCAGACACACACACCAGCACTCACGGAAGGCGGGGCTGCCTGCTGGGCGGGGGCCGGACTCTGGAAGCAGCAACACCACCTCCTGGGTGGCTTTGGGCCCGAGCCTCAGCCCCTTTACCCGAAAAGGAGCCACAAGGACACCTACCTCACAGGACGGGTGTAGGGATTAAATGACCATGCAGCTCAGGGCCCAGCCCTGTGCCTGGCACCTGGGGGTGGGGGACAATAGATGGTGAGTTCTCCTCTGCTCCCGCCGCCTGTGGTGAGCCCACCCTGCACTGTGGGAGGCAGAGAGCGGATGCTGGACTGCGCCGGGGGTGGACAAGGAAGGCCGTGCCAGCAGGGCGTGAGGGGTGCGACTCCGAGAACGGGGGCTGGGGAAGAGTGGGGGTCTGTAAGGGCAGGGCGTGCGGGGAGACAGAGGGCAGCCTCACGGAGGGTGCAGGGTGTTGAGGGAAGAGCTGGAAGAGACGGCCGGCCGTCTCCGCTCGGCCCGTGCGGGGAGGGGCTGGGGCAGGGAACGCTCAGGCCTGGGGCCGGGCCTGCGGAGACAGCAGCTGGTCTAACACAGGCTTTGGGGATGGGAGGAGAAGACGGCGGAGCCACAGGAGGGCTGGCCAGGCAACAAGCCCGCGGCAGGGACAGGCAGGACCAGGCAGGCCAGCTGGAAGGGCCAGGGTCCACTCAACCCCTTCAGACACAGGCTCTCGGGCGGGGGACTCAGGGACACACAGAACACCCCGGACGCACAGGTGCAAACGCACAGTGCACAGACGGGCAGACGGGTAGGAATCGTGGGCAGAAAGCACCGTCAAGAGGCATGACCATCCAGGCCCTCACACGACACTGGACACAGGGGGACCAGTTCAGCCCAGTTTGTCCAGGACTTTCTCACTTTACCTCAGAACGCCCCGTGTCCTGGGAACCCCCTCAGTCCCAGGCAAACGGGGACACTTGGTGACCCTAAGTCAGAGACACGCAGACCCACACGGGCAGACACCACGAGTCACACACGGATCAGGGACACCCCACCCCAGCCCAGAGACCACACCCGCCACACGCGCACAAAGGCCGCACGTGCACACGCTCCGCCCCCCCCACAACAAAACAAAGGCCCAGCAAATCTAGAAAGAATGAAAGCAGCCACTGAGTCAGTGGGCTCCTGGCATGTGGCCACTGCTCTGATACCACAGATGAGCTTCAGGGGTGGGATGGGGAGGGGCGGGCGGCCGTGGCCACACGGCCGCCCCGAGCAGGGGCTTTCTGCGCTCAGCTCGCCCTGTGCATCTGACGATGCTCCGTCCCCGGGCACGTGCGTGGGGAGCCCAGGCACACCAGGCTGCACAGCTGTTCTGACCCCCATCTGCAGTCCCTTTCCCCAAATTCTGGAACCCCAGACATTCTGACAACAGAGCTGTTGTTCCTCACGTACGAAGAGGCATAACCAGACCCGAACGGATTCTTCATCTAATTTTGTGTGGCTCTTCATGGTCCTCTCTGGTAATAGTAAGGTGCTCGACTATCGGGCCTCATGTTAGTTTTGAAAATCTGCAAAGTGCAGAATCAGAAACACACCTGGCCCCAAGGGATTCAGAGAAGGAGACCCGGACCTGTGTGTAAATGTCCGCACTCAGGTGCACAGCATGACGTCCTGGGCATCCCCCTGAACAGGACCCACGCACAGACATCCACCTGACACAGGCGCTGCCCTTTACAGAATACACGCACACCATCTCATGTGACCCTCCAGAAGCACGTGAGGTCAACAAGCATCACCGTCACCTCCAATTCCCAGACACGGAAGCAAGGCTCAGAGAGGCTGAGCGTCTGGCTCAAAGGCACACAGCGAAGGTCTCTGGCCTTGGTCCCGGGGACTCCAGAGCCCATGTTCTTTCCCTGACGCTCCCTCATTTCCTACCGTCTCAACTACTCAGTGAGAAACAGTGATGGGTGGTGATGTAATCAGTGGAAGGTCCGACCTTGGAGCCCTGAAAGCTCCAGTTAATGATCACATTGACCAACGGCCGCAGCACGGTGGAGCTGGGGCGGGGGCGACGTGCCAATGTGGGAGCGGGGTCTCTGAGGGTCTCCTGCTGGTTTCCAAGAAGGAATGGCTTCCCTTCAGCCTTCTGTAGAGCCACCCGGTCCTCAGAGCCCGCTGCAGCCCGTCTGCCTCTCCTGAGTTTCGTCAGGACCTGACGTATCTTGGGGCTGCCTGGACGCCTCCACTGGGGGAGCCTGCGACTCTTGATCTCGGGGCTGTGAGTTCGAGCCCTATGTTGGGTGTAGAGATTACTTAAACATAAAATCTTAAAAGAAAGAAGAAGAATTGGACATACCTTGGGTTCACAGCAGGGACTCCCAGTCAGCCCAATGCTTTCGGGCCATGACCCCTTTCATGACTTCGGGCAAGAAAGCTTTCCAGCGGGGGACCCTGACAGCCACCTGCAGATCCCGGCTCGTCGGAATAGTCACGTAACCTCTTCGGGCTTCAGGCAGTGTTTCCAAGTCCCTTCTAGGCCTTAAATGCCACAGTCCAAGGACTAGAGCTGTTCTCAGCTCACCCAAACAGGGCTCTGATCTTGCCTTCACTGGTCAGGGACCACCTGCAGGGGCCCAGCCACAGGCGGCCTGGGTCATTCTGCGACTCTGCCTGGACACCCCTCCACCACCCCACCCTCCGCTCCCCGGCTCTAGTTTTGTTATTTGCTATACACTTTTTTTTTTAAAGATTTTATTTATTTATTTGACAGAGAGAGAGAGACAGACAGCGAGACAGGGAACACAAGCAGGGGGAGTGGGAGAGGGAGAAGCAGGCTCCCCCCCTGAGCAGGGAGCTCGATGCGGGGCTCGATCCCAGGACCCCGGGATCATGACCTGAGTCGAAGTCAGACGCTTAATGACTGAGCTACCCAGGCGCCCCTGCTACACACGTTTTTTTAATGGACAAGGGAGTTGGTGTGAATGCCTACAGTAGGCCGGTGGTTCCTTAATTTGGCTGCACGTTTGCCATAGCCTGTGAAGCTTTTAAAAACCTGATGTCCAAGCCACACGCCCTAGAATAATTATGTTGGCATCTCGGCGGGGGGGGGTGTGGTGCCCAGACATCAGCGTTCACCTGCAGTCTTCAGATCCCACCGTGCAGCCCACTTCCAGAATGAGGGCTTCTCACCCTCCACCAGGATACAGATGCCCTGGGGGTCTTGTTAGAATGCAGATTCTGACTCACCAGGTCAGCCTCCAGCCTGGGATTCTGCATTTCCAGCAAGCTCTCAGGGGACTTTGCTGCTGCTGGTCCACAGACCGCAGGGCCTGGTCAGCCGGGGGAGGGGGGCCCCTTCCAGCTCAGCCCCCCTTCAGAGCTTGGTTCTCCGGGGCTCAACAAGACGGGGTGTCTGCCGCCGGCCCACCGGCAGGCTCGGTGGTGCTTTCGTTTCCTCTGGGGGTAGAGAGACAGCCCCCGGCTGAGGAGGAGGCTGAGGTTCACGGTGCTCATGACTTGCTCCATGGTGCACGGCCGTTCGCTGGCGACCCGGGGCCGGTGGGCAGGGCACTGCTTGGCCAGGGGCCAGAAACACCCTCGGGGCCTCGAGTCCCCATCTGCCCACTAAGACAGCAGAGGGGCTGGTGAGGGCGCGCGTCTGGGCCCGGCCCTCCTGGGCTCCCTCCCAGGTCTGTCTCAGCGGGCTGAGGGGCCTTGGGCACTTTATCGGCTGTGCTTCAGCTTCCTCCTCTAGGACCAAGTGCCTCTCCCAGGACAGTGGTAAAGAACGAACAGATGAGGGCGCCTGGGTGGCTCAGTCGGTTGAGCGACTGCCTTCGGCTCAGGTCATGATCCTGGAGTCCCGGGATCGAGTCCCGCATCGGGCTCCCTGCTCGGTAGGGAGTCTGCTTCTCCCTCCGACCTTCCTCCCTCTCATGCTCTCTCTCTACCATTCTCTCTCTCAATAAATAAATAAAAATCTTAAAAAAAAAAAAAGAACGAACAGATGAATGACGGAACGAATGAATGAAGCCCTCGCTCCCGTGCCTGGTTCTTGGTAAAAGCTCGGGAAATGCACTTGTACGCATTCTACTGCGGGACCCCCCGGTCCCCAGGACCTCTCCAGCCCCGTGAGGCCTACCCCGGGCTCCCAGCCCAGTGCCCCTCGCACTCCACTGAACTAGAAGAAACGCACGCAGCAGGGCACGGGCCCTGCCCCCAGCCGCCCAGAGACATCAGCTCCTCTTTGTCCTGTTCTGTGGACTCTGGATCGTCCCAGCACAGGGGCCCCAGCCCCCACCACAGACGGCTGACCTGAAGACCCCACTGGGACCCTCTCCAGAGCCCCCAGCTTGCAGGGGCTGAACTCTGACCCCCATTCTTCCAGCATGAGTTCGGCCCGTCTAAGGGCATGGGGCCCGGCCAGCGGCCCCTGGGAAGCTGAGGCTCTGGCCTGCCTCCAGGCAAAAGTAGCAAAGCTCAGCAGAAATGCCCCGGACGGGGACGCCGGTCAGGGGCCTGGGAGGAGCTGGGCAACATGGGGTCTGCAAAGGCAGGAATTGCCAGCCCGAGAACAAAGGGGTCTTGGAGAGAGGGCCCAGGCCCCAGTGCCTGCTTCTGAGAATCTGCATCGGAGAGGAAACACCAGGGATTGGCCACACCCCGGGACAACTGCGGCGGGCTGATGACAGCCCGCTCGGCCAGGACTCTGGGATCCCTGCACCCCAAGGTGCAGTGTCCACAGAGGGCTCCTGGTGGATTTGCCCCATTGGAGCGCAGAGGCCCTTTCCCCCTGGTCCGCTGTGGGAACCCTGTCCCCCCTTCAGAGCCCTGCTAAGTGTAAGGTCTCCTTCTCTGGGAGGTTCAGCTGTCCTCCCCTGGGCCCCCTGAAGTGCCGCCCTCCCCCTGCAACGCACTTACTGCATGGTCCCAAACTTTATCTTCCCCAGCAGCCGTGCATCCCAGGGCCATGTCTGTTCTCCTCTGAACTCCATGCCGGGCCCACAGTATCTCTCCCAGGACACCAGGCGAGCCACAGGGATCTTCTGTTCCACGGTCTTTCTGCTCCAGACAAAGATCGATGTTTCCAGCCAAAACAGAAAGGGGATCCTGACTGTCAGTGCATGTGTGCGAGCGCGCCTTAGGCGCACAGGGCCCCTGGGAATGTTCCGGAACCCAAGGACGTGACATGGACGTGTGCAGCTGCCGTCAGCTGGGAAGTCGCCTCTGCTTACCTGCTGTGCCAGCTGGGGCTCCTTGGGCCAAGCGGTAAGGGCCCGGAGTGTGGGCCCCCTCCAGCCGCCCTCACCGGGCACTGCCAATCTCTGAGAGCACGTGTCAGCAGAATTCCATCCGGCCCCCCAGCGCCTGTCATCAGCCCCCGCCGTCCACCAGAACTGCACTCTGAGGCCTGCGGTGCCCCCCACACCCGGACGTTGTGACCCGCGTTACCCCACGGCTTCGTCCCATGCCAGGCGGGCTCTCTACCCCCAGAGCCCTGACTATGGCCAGCTGGCTTCCTCATCTTGGGGAAGCTTCCAGAATGCTGTCTCCTGTGGTTGCCCCGAGTCTCATAGTCTGCACAGTTCCGTCTGTCCGTCCCTATGAGCCTCCGAGCTGTCCTACCCAAGGCGGACCACCGGCTGGGCGAGTGGCCTCCGCGCCGCGTCTCGCTAGAACCCCAGCAGCACAGCCCCCCTTCTCCCCCCACAAACGGCCCCCCGGCCCCGCGGAACCGGCCAAAGTGGGCTCCGCAGGAGGCTCCACGGGTACCAGAGAGGCTGCGCACCCATGTGCCCCAGCATCCCTCCTCCTCCTCAACTCCACCTCTGCCTGCCTTCCTGACGCCCCAGGGTACACACTCTTCAGCCTCACGGGGTGCAGGCCCCGAGCCCCACAGCCCGCCTGGCAGCTGTCTTCTCTGTCCCCTGCAGGGGTTCACCGGGCCGCCATCATGCCCTCCCACCCCCACGATGCACGCTGGGTCCCCGAGCTGCGGGCAGAGAGCACACTCCACCCCAGAGCTGGAGCGCCCGGGGCCCTGTGCGGCCCCACTCGCCTCTCCTGTTCCCAGAAGGGCCTCTGCTGAGGCTCCGCCAGGGACCCCACCTTGCACCCCCCCTCAGCCCCGCGGAGGCCCGTCTCCTAGCGGCCAGGGAAGGGACCCGGCTCAGACAGGAGCCTCCAGCTTCTGGCTCCCCGCCCCCGCCCCCTCTGGCTCGGGGCCCTGCATTCTGGGCCCTGTCCTCTCCCCGCTGTCAGCTGCACCATCTTCCACTTCCCCTGCATCTGCCCTCAGAGACAGTAAACGCCGAACCTCTTCCCCCCAGAGGCCAACAGACAAGACCCCAGCTAGTCCTCTGGGCACTGTGTCCCCTCCTGCCTTCCACTCTCTCTCCCCTCCCCTAACCCCCGTGCTTTTTGAAAGAAGCATCTCTGCTTCCTGTTTCACTCCTTCCATTCTGAACTCGACCCCCCGTAGCCCGCTTCCAGACCCCCCCACCTCCAGGAGCAGCTGTGGCTTTAGTCACCAACACTGTCTTGCTGCTCACTCTAGGGGACATTTGGTGGCCCTTGCCTCCAGGAGCCTCTTGGAGCAGTTGGTTCTGTTGGCCCGTCCCTCCTTTTGTGCAACACGGTGCCCCCGGCTGCTAGGAGGACGTCACGCCCTGGTTTCTCCCCCACTTCTTTTGGCCCTCCCCTGCTCCGTCTGCCCCTCGACACCGAGATTCTCTACCGGGGCCTTCTGCGCTTCTCGAGCTGTGTCCTGTCCCTGGGCATCTCGGGCACACTCAGGTCTTCACCTGCCCCCTGCACGTGGATGACCCCACGCCCATCTCAGCTCAGACCTCTCTCCCGAACTCCAGGACCGCACTGCCCCCTGGGTCCTGGATGCCCCAGACAACGCAGACCCGGCACTTCCCAAATAGACCTGGCCTCCCGCCCCTGAGCCCCCCGTAGCAGCAAGTGAGACACAAGTGCACAACCCAGACAGTGGGAGTCAGCCCCGGCTCCCGTCCCCACTTGCCCTCCCCTGCAGGTACGGCGGGTCACATGACTGTACACGGGGAATCACCTGGAGAGCTTGCCAAACACAGCTTCCTGGGCCCTACCCCTGACTTAACTGAATCCACATCTCCAGGGCTGGGGCCTGGGAATCTGCATTTCTAGAAGGCTCCTCCCCACCGTGCCTCTGTGATGGCTGGCATTCAGCAACCCTGGTTCTTCCCGCGCTGCTTGCCTACACTGGGCGTCAGCTTCCTCCCGGCATCTCCTGCCTCACCACCTTCAGACTATGCACTCCAGCCACGCGGAGAGACACGGGTCCAAGTACACGCAGGGTTTGATAGCTCCTGTCTTTCCACACGTGGTTCTTTCTGATCACAACCCCCTTGGACGGGCTCCCAGTCTCAACCCAGGCCAGACTAACTGCCTGCCCCTCGGGTGAGTGATTACAGACGTGGTAGGCTCTCCTGGTCAAACAGTAGACCCTCAGGACAGGATCTGGACCTTCAGTGGACACTCCCCCCAGCGCTGAGCACAGCTCCCAGCTCAGAGAGGTGGTGAATAAGAGAATAAAACAGGAGAAGGAAGGAGGGATGGCAGCAGGGCTCAGAGGATGGTGACTCCACCAACCCGTTTGGAGGCCAGGCCGCGAGCTGGATGTCTACCCAGCCGGGCCCTTCCACGGGTCCTGAGGTTGGGTCCACAGAAGCACCGTGATGGTGGTGTCCTTGCTGCCCTCTTCGCTCTGGGTTCCCCCTGTAAGTAGCCAGGCCGGTGGCGGGAGCTTGCCCTCCCCTCCATGTGCGCCCCGATGAGGTCTGGGGCTTCTAAGAAGTCCTGGCCGCCTCCAAGCGTCATGAGTGAGCACAGTAGGCTTGCAAGGACCCGAGGACCTCCTCAGGCGCTGACGTGGAAGTGGCCGTGCCCTCCCCGCTCCTGGACCCTGCTCCCACGCTCGACGTGTGCCTGGACAATGCCTGCTTGTCTTCCTGTCAGGGCAGCCCTGGCTGGGGGGTCGACCGCCTTCACCTGCCCCTCTGGCCCCATCCCTCTGGTTCTTTTACCATGACTCCCCCCGCCCTTCTCCCTCCCCCCTTTGCCCACCTGCTGCAAGACCTGCCAGTCACGCGGACGCCCTATCCACAGCCCTCTGACTATTCTCACGGGCTGTCCCCACGGTCCCGACTCCCCACTCTGCTGACCTCCAGCCCCTCCTCAGCCCCAGTCTTAAGATGGCAGAAGCCTTGCTGGGGAGCAGTGTTGGTTGTGGGGGAGGCTTGCATTAGCTGGATGGCAACCCTGTTTTGCCCCCTCACTGGAGAGATGCCTGACCTTCTGTGAAGTGAGTCTGATTCTGTAGCAGGCCTACCCCCTGCCTCCCACACTCACGATCAGCTACATAATTTGTGGATCCCCCTGCAAAATGAAAATGCAGATGCATTGTTGCAAAATGATTAAGAATTTCAAGACGGCAAGAGCAGAGCATGGAACCAACCACCAGGCCCCTCTGTGAACGTGGGCCTATGGGACTGCTCAGGTCTCACACCGATAAGGCCAGCCCTGCCCACATCTCTTTCCAGCTGGAGACGGTCTCTCCCCCCTCTCTTATCCTCAGCTGCTTTCTAAAACAGCTCCTCAGGGCCCCCGGGCAGGAGCCCAGCCCCAGCCCCCTCCGGCCGCCCAGAGCCCTGTTCAGCAGGCTGTCAGCATGGATTCCTGCAGCCCTGTGGGGGTCTTCCCCCACACGCCCTCTGGCTGCAGAGCACTCATATCCTTCTCAAATCAATACTTATTTATTGAGCCCCACCTGGCTGAGCTTGAGCAAAAGAAGACATGTTGATGAATCCTCAGTCATTGCCCTGTAGGAGCTCAGTTTACAGCAGGATTAATACTTAAGCAAGAGCAAAACCAAACACAGACTCTGCAGGTTCAGAGAAAAATAATCGTATTTGATTGGGAAACTGAGTATCACAAAAGAGACAGCATGAAGATGGACTTTGATGAACGGGCAAGATCTTAGGAGCCCGGAGAGGAGAGGGGCATTCCCAGGAGAGGGCACAGCATGGGCAGAGGCTGCAGGTGGGAAGATACATGGCTGACTCTAGAATCCTGAGTTGTGCAGTTTGGCTAAGGTAGAGGGATGATGGCACCGTGGACAGGGACCTGAAGGAAAACTTGGGGTCAGCCCTGGAGGCTCACAGGGAAGTGTGTGTACCCTCTTGCTGGAGACACCGAAGGGGGGCTTTAAGCATAGTGCACACTTGGGAGCAGTGGGAGAAGGAAGGAGACCTCCTTTGCCGAGTGCGGAGCCACACTTCTCCGCAGAACGGGCTGCTCCGAGCCCGGGTTCCAGCCCTGGTGCCCGCAGTCCGGAAGCGCTGAGGCCTGGGCAGCCCCCTGCCCCGCGCAGGCGGAGGGCCAACCACCCCGCGCGCCCCTTGGTTCGTAGCAGGGCCCAGGCGGGGGTCAGGGGATGGGGCTTTCCCGCCACTCGCTCACATTGGCCCTGCGCCAGTGTGTGTGTGTGGGGGGGGGTGGGGGTGCGGAATAGGATCCCTCACTGGGGTGGGGGTAAACCGGCCGCGCACGCCCAGAACGCACTACCCGGAGTGGGGAGAGCGCGGCTCCCAACACTGACCGGCCCACCACCCGCTGTGTTTTAACTTTCTATTATAGTTCTTCTCAAACATGCACCAAAGTAGAGAGAACGGTGCAGAGCCTCCCCACGTCCCCACCGCCCCGCTGCCACAATTGTCCCCTCCGGGCCAGTGCCCGATCGCCTGACCCTCCCCCAGTGCCCACCCCCAGCTGTAGAAGAGCGGGCGCCCGGCGCGCGGCACCGAGGCTGGGGTACGGACCGCGGAGGGGGGCACCGCGGGCGGGGAGCGGGGCTCGCGGGTAGGGCCGCGGGGGGCGGGGGCGGGGGCGGGGGCGGGGCGAGGGGCGGGGCGGGGCGGGGCGGGGGGCGCCCTCCCAGGGACTCTGGGCGCACGGGCTGGGGGCCGAGCGTCAGTCTCCGCCCTGCAGCCCGGAGGGAGCCCGCCGCGCCGCCGCTCTCCGCGCCCGTCAGTCCGCCCGCAGCCCGCCGCAGCCCGCCGCAGCCCGCCGCCTCGCCATGCCCAACTTCGCCGGCACCTGGAAGATGCGCAGCAGCGAGAATTTCGACGAGCTCCTCAAGGCGCTGGGTAAGCTGGCGCGGTCGGTGCGCGCCTACGAGGAGGAGCGGCCCCGAGATGCCCCGGGCCCGCAGGGGTGGGTTCCGGGACCAGCCCAGGCGGGAGGGAGTCCCCGGGACGAGGGCGAGGGGAGCGATCCGAGGCCGCCCCGGCAGGAGCGGCGAGTGGAGCCCGGGAGCCGCGCGCCCCGCGAACGTTTGCTGGAGGCTTGGCGCCTTCCCCGACGGACGGTTCGGCCTCGTCTCGTGCTGGATCAGCGCGAGGGGAGGTTCTCGCTGGAGTCCAAGGAGGATCAGGGACTTTAAATTTGGAGACTCGTTGTGAGGCCAGGCCCTGCCACGAATTCACCGTGCTGCGCAGGGAGAGCCTCTTACCCTCCCTGAGCCTGTGTTTCCTCTGGAAAGTTGGGGCGAGGGTTGGGGGGAGCGGGTGTATTGAGGTCCCCATCTATAGGCAGAGGGTTTGGCAAGTGCCGGGCGGGCGCTGCGACCAAGCCCGCGGCGCCGCCCTCCTTACCCGCGCAGGTGTGAACGCCATGCTGAGGAAAGTGGCGGTGGCGGCTGCGTCCAAGCCGCACGTGGAGATCCGCCAGGACGGGGATCAGTTCTACATCAAGACATCCACCACGGTGCGCACCACCGAGATCAACTTTAAGGTCGGAGAAGGCTTCGAGGAGGAGACCGTGGACGGACGCAAGTGCAGGGTGAGACCCCAGAGGCGGGCGGCGTTCCGGGGTCCCCTCCTCTGAGCCCCGGACCGCCGCGGCCCGACGCGCCCTGCCTGCCTTTGCGGCCGGTAGCGCGCTTTCCCTGCAAGGCCGTGCACTGGCGGTTTGCAGAGAGCATTCGTGCGAGCGGGTTGCCCTGGGCTCGGGAGAAGGTCCTCCCCAGTCCGCCCCCACCCCACCCCACCCCACCCCACCCCACCCCAAGCCGCCTCCACCCCACCCCAAGCCGCCTCCTCCGCGCTGCGCCTGGAGGGGCGGGGGGGCCCCCGGGCGGCGGCGTCCGCAGTGCTGGCGGCTGCGGGGCTGCGGGGAGGGGGGCGGCTGGGGGGCTGCGGGGGACTGGGCCGCCGCCACGTCTCCTGTCGCAGGTGGAACGGCAGCGCTCGCTTCCCCCCACCCCCAGGTCCCCCCGGTGCCCCATGGGACGCCCTGGATCCAGTTTCAGCGGTCTTGTGGGCCAGCACCTCTCCCTCCGGCCCTCAGCCTGGTTTCTTGAAGGAAAGGCGGAGTCCTTCCCTAAGCAAGGCCGATTCTGGCAGGGGAAATGGGCCAAGTGCTCTCTTAGTCCTCAAGGGCAAGAGTTTGTATTTGTGCGGCGGTTGGCCCCAGGGATGAACAGTGGACTGAAGCCAGCGGCAGTACATGCCTGTTTGCCGAGGGCAAAAATCGCATTTGGTTGAATAGAATGAAGGGTCGGTTAGTGTGTATTCTGAGGGCAGATGGAAAATTGTCACTGCTGCAATATTTAAAAGGCGACAAAATGTCTCCCTCCCTTTCCCCGGCATTCAAAACAAAGAAACACGGATAAGGTTCCAGAAAGTGAGAAATTGAGTCTCCCGTTTCCTGAGGGGTGCCTGTCTGATCTGCAGAGTTGGATGCTCTGGACACAGAGACACGGCCGCAGGGGTGGACCCACATGGCCGTGTTTGGCGCACAGAATTGGCACAGCCAGAAAATGATGTCCAGGCTTGCAGAGGGCAGGGTCTGAGCCCCACTGCACTGTTTGTAAAAACAAGAGTGACTGGGAGTCACGGGGAGCTGGCCTAGTCAGCGGCAGGGCTCAGCTGGGGACATCCAGCGGTGGCCACTGCCAGAGACCACGGCTCTGATAAAAAATCAGAGGTTCACGCAACAGCCTGGCATGTGTCAGTTAGAAAGCAAGTATGTGCGTGCTCCGCGTCGGCGCCCCCACCCGGTTGGGGAGCACTGTGCTTTGTGCCGCCTCCCACGTCCAGGAGCATGAAGACGGTTGATTTGTTTTGTGTTTGAATGTTTTCCAGAGGGCCGTATCCTGGAAGGTGGTAGTGTTTTTGTCCTCAGAGCCAGAGATGCTCAGGTTTGTCAGAACAGTCTGTACACACGGAAAGGAAGGGGTTATCCCAAAATACCGTGCAGTGGAGAGGGCTCCTATCGCTGACTACAGTGTGGTTATAAATACGATGTCTTAGCGGTTCCAGCGTGGTATAGTTCTGATGGGAAGGGTCTTGTCCTTGATATCGTAGTCGCTTGAAGGGATAGTCCATTTCGACATAAATGAATCACTGCATGCTCTGAATTTTATTCTTGGAGATGAGAAGCATGCCCAAAGCTCTGCTGGTTCGGAGAGTGTGTGTGTGCGCGTGGGGAGGGGGGAGCTGTGGGGGGACTTGAGGTATATTTATTCCGCATAAACCCGTGGCCGGCCCTCCGAATCTGGACTCCATAGGGCACCGCAGAGGCTTCTGTGCCCTGCTGACAGGGACCATGTGTTGCTTCTCTCCACGGCCGAGACCCTCCCGTGCACACTGTTGTCTCCGCTCCTGCTGCCAAGACCGTAATTAATATCACTAATGGTTTTCCTGCCTGCAGAGTTTGGCCACTTGGGAGAATGAGAACAAGATCCACTGCACACAGACTCTCCTCGAGGGGGATGGCCCCAAAACCTACTGGACCCGTGAGCTGGCCAACGACGAGCTCATCCTGGTGAGGTCCTGGGCCTCTGAATCAAGCCCACAGTCCCCAGATGGTGCTGTCCTCCCTCACCCAGAGAGCAGGACCCCGTTGGCCCTGCATTAAAATTTGAGCGGAAAGCCGGAGGTGACAGTGGAGATCACAGGCATTCATCGTTCCGTGGTTGGGAGGAGCAGGGCTGTGACAGGCGGTAGCGTCCCCACTGTGCGTCCCCGTGGCGGCTCCGTGGCAGCTTGAGCTGGCCTCCCTTCCCACTGGGCCAGAGTGCATGGGCTCCGGGAGGCCCCAGGGGTTTTCACTCTGCAAAGGGATTTTTTTCCCCTTCTCGTTCCCCATTTTGCTACCAGGGAAAGATTTCAGGAATTTTAGTGCGTCAGCACTGGGAGCCTCAGAGAGCATTTTTACCGCTAGACTTACCAACTGCAGTGGCCTTCAGGAGCCAGGCAAGTCCTGTGGCTGCCGGAAGGCTCTGCATATCCCGTGGTGTGGGGCTGGGGCCTTAGAACAGGGAAGGGTGGGCTCTCCCTTTAAGGCACTCAGATTAAAACATTTTAAACAATCCCGGCCACACAAACTTTACCTGGTGAGGCCAGTTTAGAAACCCCCACAGTTTAATCACACACTGCCTCGTCCTTGATTTTAGGTGTTGGGGGCAGAGGACGTCGGGGAGGACAGGGAAGGCCCAGTCACTCTTCCTTTGTATTTCAGAATAGACCAGGCTTTCCCTGCCACAACCCCGCCCCCCGCCACACACACGTGCGCACATTCTCACGCATGCACACTCTCATGCGCACACACGCACGCACACATACACACGCAAGGAAAGGGAAAAGCTGTGTGGGTAACCTGGAAATGATATCCTTTGTTCTCCATGAGGCACGTTACCATCTCCCCTTTAAGACCGCCCGCCTGCCCCATCTTAGCCAACGGCACCCTGCAGCACTGAGGAGGGAGAGGGACGTGGGCCGGCCACGCGGTGCGATCCGGGCGTGGCCCTTCCCTTCCCAGGCTGTGGACTGAGGGCTGCCGCTAAAGTGTGATCCCCGGGTGGGTTGCTCTCAGCCCTGAAATTGCATGTTGATCCTGTGAACAGACCCTGCACGGAGCGGTCTCTGTTACTTCAGCTGAGGACGCTTGTCCTTCCTGGCCCTGATTTCCAGTCCTGTCTGGTTTCATTGAGAAGGGACTAGCTTCCTTTGCAACCTGATGAATGCCGTTTCCAGGGAAGGACTACTTGATGGGGTTGGAGGAGCATTTTGAGGCTGAGACATGGAATTTAGGAGAAAAAAGAACAAAAGGTTCGCTGGTACCAGAGTCAGCAAAGCTCTTAGTTCTGGAGCGTGGCTGAGGGTCGAGCAGGCTCGGTTTGCTCCGTGAGAAAGTGTGATTTCATTAACCTTGTAATCCCCGAGCAACCAGAGCCCATTCTGCTGCGAGGACTGCACGACTTCCAACACCGCGCCCCCCCCGCTCCACCCGTGCATCCCTCCTTGGCTCAGCCGACCAGACAAGCCTCACAGGGAGCATTAATTCTTGGCATTTGAGACTTGATCTATGGGCTTTTGTTTCAAGGGTTGTTATCGTTAATAAATCCAAAACGCAGGGAGATGATATCTCCTTATAACAAGAGGCAAATTATCCTAGTTAAGTTGAAATAAGCTCTCCCAGGGCCAACAGTAAATGGTCCCCCGGGGGCTGTAAGTTGCCTTCTGTGAAAACGGAGGGTCTTCCCTCAAACCGCTCTGGAACAGTCTGGAGTTTCTTTCAGGAATCTTTCTGCATGGGTGCTGGCTGAGAAGGACGTTTCAGATCTGGTTGGAAATGGGATTTCTTCTTGTATCTGGAAGCTGCTTGTCGGCCTGGGGGCCTGGGGGAGGCGTCAGATATGAGGGTGGTTACAGTGCATGGGAAAAGTCCAACCCCAGACACTCCATGTCCCTAGAGCTGAGAGGTCAGCACTCCTAGAGGTGAATTTCAGTGGGAACACCTGCCCCCCTGCCCTCCTCCTCCTGGGGCAGCATCTCCTGCAGACCGAGGTGTCCAGAGCAGTTACAGCTGCGCCTGTGTGACCAGGAGCCCCCCCTTGGAAAAGCTGCTGATGGCTGTGTGCTTCCTGGTGTCACTCATGACTACTGTTTCCCTGAGACAGGTTGGGATGTCCTAGCACGCGCTCCGAGAGCCTCTCTCGGCCAGCCGACGGGCAGGGGCAGGAAGCTGAAGGTCCAGGTCTAGCCAGGCTCTCAGCCTCTCCCGGGCCTCAAGCCCCTTTGAGAATCTGAGAGCGAGGGGCGCTCCTGCAGAAAAGCGTACATCGGCAGATGTGCCCACATCGGGGCTGTAGACTGGAGGATTTCTGATGTTTGGTTTTGTGTGTGAAACAAACATATTGCTTTCCCTGTTCCAACTGCATGTAAGTGCCCAGGAGAGCAGGCCCTTGAGTAATTGCTAGTTTGGGGGAGAGTTAAGATAGTTTACTTAGAGGCGATCCCACTTAAGGGGCCAGAAGAAAATCCTCCATCTGGGGAATGGTCTGTGCCCACCGCACAGCAAACAGACACACAAACAAAGAGCCACAGAATTTTAGCTGGAAAGAGCCTTGGGGATCATCCTGTTCCACTCCAGCCCTGACACCCCCTCCCTTCCACTCCACACCAGCAAAAGAGGAAGCACCGTGCCCCCTTCCCCCCACCGTGGGCTGCAGAGCTGGGTCCAGGACGGTGCTGTGCCTTTGCAGCTCAGACCCGTTTTCCAACTTGAGGGTGGGCAGCCTCTCTCTCCAACGCCGCCCCGTCTGGCTGGTCAGCGCACGACCCCTGAGCTCCGGCTGCCCAGGCCCCATGCCCTCCTGAAGTCATTTGAAGAGACAGAACCACCTCAGAAATGTCCAATGTGACATCTCCCCCTTTCAGTTTAATTTTTCAAACCAAGCATTTCCCCTGTCAGCATTCATGGGATCCAGAAACAAAGGAAAATTGCATATAATTCTACACCCCAGTTGCTCTCTGCCTGTATGGAGCTTAAGGGAGAAAAAAAGAAGAAGAAAAAAAGACTTTAGCAGTTAGTGTGAGCATGTGGCACAGGAAATTGAACGTCGGTTACAAAGGGTTTTTAACAGGGCAGTAAGTGGCCTTATTAGTGATGTTTTAAACATATTTGCACAGGCATCTGCTCTGATTGTTTTTCCTTCTCTGCAGACGTTCGGCGCCGATGACGTGGTCTGCACGAGGATTTATGTTCGGGAGTGAAGGCGGCCAGCTTGCTCCTATTTTGGGGGTGGGATGCATGTTCCCCTGAGAAATGGCATAGGTCTGAGCTGCCAGCGGACCCCCCCTTACCCCATAGCAACGTTAGGTGACCCCATTTCCCCCGTGATGGTGTTGTAGTGTTTCCCCCCAAGGCCTCTGTACCCCTGAGTCCCTGGTGCTCCGTAGTTTGGCATCTGCATGGTTTTGCCTGTCATTAAACTGGTTGGCCACATTGCAAGGCTTTTCCTTTCTTTGAGCTGACTCTTCAGTTGCAGCCTGGGGTTATCACGTACCTGCTGTCCTTAGCACTGCGCTGGGTTATGTAGTGTCTTCAGCTGCAGCCTGCTGCCTAGGACCCCTGCTTGGAGCCTCCAGCAGGGGTGGCAAACCGGGCTCCCTCCAGCTGGATCCAGATTGCAGAGCTAGGTGTGTTTGGGCCTCACAGTGTTGTTTCCGAATGGAATTAGTCTGTGTAGTGGTGGCTCCTAGCAGGAAAAGGAGGGCACATTCAGAAGGTTAATTGAGGGGAGGCCAGAATAAAGGGACTATTTACACAGGCACTTACAGGGACAGGATGAAGCGAATCGGCGAAGGATGGGGCGCCCCTCGGACCAGCAACACGGGAGCTATTGCTCCCCTATGCCTGCAGACAGAAGGGACAGAGGGCTCACCAGACAAGAAGAGCTATAGCCTGGGAGGGAGGCCACCATGCAGGAGCTGTGGCAGGAAGGTAGCCACTGTCCACACCATGGCCCCAGTGCACCTGGGGGTGGTGGTGGGCATGGAGGTGGAGTTTGGTGCGGAACTGCGGGGTTAAGTATCCTGACCGCCCAGCTTTCGATCTCTGATCTACCTGTGCTGCGCACTGGCCAAACCCAAGTGGAACGTAGGGGGCAGGGAGTCACCCTCCCCAGACATAGCCAGGTGCAGGTTGGATCTGAACATGTAAATCCACAGTTGCCAACTCTTACATTTTAAAATCAGGAGATTTCACACGAAAGTCTGGATTTCTGTTTCTTTAGGAGAAAAATGGGAAAATCCCTGAACCGGCATTCCCACAGGGTTAGCGGCTGACAGCTTCCCCCCTTTGAGGTGGATCTTGCCACTGTCCCTGTCCTCATTTACACTGTTCCCTGGCTTCGCGGCCACCTCTCCTTGCTCTCCTAGGCACACGGGCTCTTGGCAAAGCCAGGCTACAGTTAGCTGAGCGGCGATGTGCAGGCACGGCTGAGGTCAGGAGAAGGTGAGCCTCCAAGAGCTCACATTCTCGTGGGCATCTAAGGCCCAGGCGCCACTCCCTGAGTGTAAATGAGGACACATGTACCTAAATCCTCACGCCTCTGAAGTCCAGGACCCCACTTTGCTCTTGAGGGCCCTCAGCCCTTCCCAAATACTCTGCTGCGTGTCTGCAACTGTGGGGAGGGTCTCCTGCTGAATCTGGAATGCAGCCTGCTTGTCGGGGCTCTGTGGACTGCCTCTGTCGTGCTGCCCCCCACGAAAGCACCAACGGCTCTATTGACAGCCCCATTTCTCATTCCCAAAGCCACGGGGCCCTGACCTATCAGAGCAGGGCTGGATTATGGATCAGAGTAGAAGAAAGCCTGACACTGGGCTATACACACTGCCCAGGACCCCGAGTGACCTCTGCTGGTCCCCAGAACTTCTCCAAGCCCTTTGTGAAAACACCCCAGTGCCACTAGGACACTGGGTACAGACACCGGGACGTTCCTTCCATTTTGCTCTTTGCTAGAAACCGCCAAGTGCATGCACAGTACCCTACACTGCAGCTTCATATGGCAGAGAGCCAGGGCTAGATGCCCCCGCAGGAGGGGGGTTGCGTGGGACTGCAAGGGTGGGAGCAGCTGGGTTGGTATGCAGTGGAGAGGGGGCAACGGGGAGGCCCAGCCTGCACGCAAGTACGCTAGACCTGATGCAAGAGAAGGGACCAGGCTGGCCACAAAAGAGAAGGTGTGAGAGGCAGGTCGTGCTACAGGGACAGGGCTGGCATGCCTGGACTCCACCCACGGGTGCTGGGTGCTCCTCACGGCGGACGGACTGAGCAGGCCCCAGACATCTTGGCGGACAGGCTCCCTGGCTCCCGCGGCTGCCCAGGCTTCTCCAGAGCCCGCGCACTGGGCAGGGGCAGGCTCCTGGTGGAAGCGAGGATGCAAGAGGACCCTCCCCTTGCCTGACCCCAGGAATTCAGCCATCTCCATCCCGTTCGCTACCACACGTCACATGGGGGCACATGTGTTGCCTTTTGTTTTTTTTGCCGGGGGGAGGGGGAGGGGGAGAATCTCCAGCCGACTCCGCGCTGAGCGCAGAGCCCGAGGCGGGGCTCGATCTCCCTAGGCGGACATCACGAGCGGAGCATCAGTCGACGGTCGGAGGCTTACTGAGGCACCCAGGCGCCCCTCCTTCTGATCAGCCTTTTCTGGAGACGTCCAACTCTCGCCCTCACATCAGGCCCAGGCCAGCGCGGGTACGTTTGGACGACGAGATGTGCTAACCGCAGCATCGGCGGTTCGCTCAGAACATCGGCTGTAGTCTGTTTCTCTTAAGTCCCGTTCCTTTCTCCTTTTCCAGAACAAGGCCCCGTGTTTCCCGTTTGTCTTGAACACCGTGAAGGGAAGTGAGTGCTCCGCGGAACCCAGTCTGGGGATGGCGGCTGCACTCTGCGGTGTACACACATTGCATACCCCGTGTAATTTCCACACGTATGTGGGAGGTCACGGTCATCGGAACAATCTTGTTGGGAGCACCGCGAGCTCAGGGAGGTCAGACTGCGCCCGGCATTCAAGGCCTCCCCCGACTGGCCTCCCAGGGCACAACAGGAAAGACAAGGGCCTCCTCCCGGGCACACCTTCAGGAGGCAAGTGCTAGAACCCAAACGCCGCCAGCCTCAGCCGCGCTGCAACAGCGGCCAGCCTCGAAGACTCCCGCAGGCGGGGCCCGCCAGGAAGCCCGCCCCCTCCACCTGTCGGTCCGTTTCTGTTCCCGGCCGGGCGGTGCCGCTCACGTGACCACCCGGACCGGACCCGCTGGGGGCGGGGCGCGGGGGCTCGACCAGAGTGCGTCACGTGTCCCCGCGGGGCGGGGCCGAGCCCGTTGGCAGAGCCGGGAAGGCGGCGGCCAGGGGTCTTCCCCGATGGCTGGACCTTGGGCGGGTTCCCGACCGGGGGAGGACGGCAAAACCGGCCTGGGTGGGGTGAAGGTTCGGTGCGCAGGGGCTCACCGACGCCGGTGAGTCCCGCCCTGCCGCCGCCGGGCCCGAACCTGCGCCCCGCGTCTGGGCCTCGGACGGTTCTGCCCGCTCGGCCCCGCCTCCCTCCGGCCCGGACCCGCGCACCAGCCGGCGCAGCCTGCCCGGGGCCCGCAGGGCTCCTGCGGCGGCCGTGCGTCGTCGCTCGACTTTGCCCTGCCCCTGGCGTTGCCGGCCACCCCGCCTGTGTGGTCCCTGAGGCCGGGCGTGGCTGCCCGGACATCTCTGCGCCGCCGGGGCGCACGGCGAGTGGATGGGGCGCTCCGTAACACGTGCTGCCTGTCGGACTGCTGGAAGGCCCGGCTAGGCCGCGCTGAACGGTCGTCCGGGCCCGGTGGACGCGGGAGCGCGCAGCAAGGCCACCGGCTCCTCCGGCACGGAGCGTGCGCGCGGTACTTAGTCTATCTCGGGGCAGGCGGCCGGGCCTTCCCACCGCTCTCCTTGCCCGCCTCCCACCGTAGAGGCCCCAGAAGTCAGTGCTGCGCCGTAACTAGAGCTGACCGTGCCGCTGCGTCTGGCCAGGGAGACTTACGGGAAAGTCGACTAAGGGGCTCCTGGGAAACACATTCCGTTCCTGATGAGAGAGGAGAGCCCGAGAAGCTAACTTCTGCTTCCTGTCTCAGAGTGTGGTGTGAGATCGCAATGCCTGGAGCTGGTGCAGCCACATTCCACCCCTGAGGGAAAGGGCCGAGGCAGTCTCGGAGATGCTAGCCCGAAGCCACTGAGGTAATACAGTCCCTAACCCTCTTTGGGGGTGTTGCTGTGTGATTAAAGAAAAAGCCCTTCTTTGTTTAAGCCAGTTATGCAGTGGCTTCCGTACTTGCAAATAAAAGCATTCCTAACTAATACACCGAGGCGACAGATTGAAGTTTCTAGGAAGTCTTGTCTTCATGATGACTATAAGCACACTGAAACTAGACAATGTGCCATCCTGCTCAAAGGAAAAAGTGCTGTTGAAATATTTTATGCAAGACCCCAGTTCATATTGTAACATCCTTCTCAGTTACTTCGACCCCCTCTCGTCACCGTGGCAGCCAGCATGCAGGAGTAAACAGCAGGGATGTGATCAGAGACCACGTGGGGCAACAAGCTTGCAAAGGCAGCCTGCACACCACCAACCTCGCTCCACCCAGGCCTTTCAGAGACAGCCCACGAGGGGTGCACTCCAGGGATCTTCCCTTCCTGGCACCTTTACAGCAACCGCCCATTAGTGCGGGCAGAGTCCTCAGTCCTGTCGAGAACGTCCCTCGTATCTAATGTCTAGGAAACACTGTGCCCTAAGATGAAAGAAATGCAGTGTCATTGGGTGAAAACTAGTCTTCGTGAAGTCTCCAAAGAGTTCATTACATGCAGCCCGGAGTGCATTTGAAATCCCCTTTGACAGCACACTCTTAAATTGGACAGACCGCTGTGCTTATCCCAACCCCTCAGAGCCCCTCCGCTTTTAAGCATCCCAAGTGTGGAGAGCTAGCACCCAGGGAATGAGTCCCTCAGGGTCATTGTTTCAGGTGCGTGTCGAGATCCGGCGTTCCCTCTCTACAGTGCCCCCCCCCCTTTTTAACTCTTACAGAAAATTTCAAGCATACACCACGGTAGAGAGAAGAGTATAATCATTCCTCATGCACCCACACCCACTTCAACAACCTTTGATGCCAGCCTTGTTTCATGTACTCTCCCCTCTCGGATTACTTTGAAGCAAATGCTAGACATTTTATGATTTCACCTATAAATATTTCAGTGTATGTCTCTAAAAGTTGACAATTACCTTAAAAATAACTACAATTATCATACCTTAAAGATTAAAAGTAATTCCTAATATCATTAAATATCCTGTCAATATTCAGATTTTCCTGATTGTCTCATAACTTCCTTTGCCAGTCAGGTTTGAAAATGACCGTACGTCCTGATTGGTTGATCTTTCTTTTAAGTCTCTTTGGATCTGTAAATTCCCCTCTACCTCATTTTATTTTTTAGGTATATTTGTTGGAGAGACTGGTTGTTTGTCCTGTAAAGTTTCTCACAGTCCGGATTTTGGTGATTACATTTCCACGGTGTTGTTCGCCGTATTTCTTGTAAATTGGTAGTTATATCTAGAAGTTCGGTCAGATTCAGGTTCGATTTTTCTGGCAAGAACACAGCAGAGGCGGTGTGCTGCATTTCCCTAGAGGACTCCTAACGTCCGCTTCCTCTCTTTCTATGACGCTAGCAGCCACTGGTGATCACTGCCTGGATCCATGGTTTCACTAGAGGTTAAAACATGGGGATATTCTAATGCCCTCATTTCTTCATTTCTGAGCCGGGATTCTTCCAGAAGAAGTTACTCCCCCTCAGCTATGCGGTAATCCTGAGGTGCAGTTTAAATAGGAAAAGCAGGATATATGTTTGATTCTTTCCTGTACTTACTAGTTTTCAAAGTAATAAGTTGGTTCTGGCATTCTTCAAAGGTAAGCAATGCATTTCGGGGTTTGTTTTTTTTTTTAACCCTTTTCTTTTTAGCGTGTCACTATGAATTTGTCGATTGAAATATGTTTTCATTTCACTTCATTGCTGCTGTCCTTACAGGAGCTAGAGGTCATCCATCTTTGGCCAGCGGGAGCCTCTTGGAATTCATTCTGAAGCCTTTTAGTAGGACCCTAGTTGTTTTTGAGAACTTCCTTGCCATTTGTGTGACAAGGTGCCCCAAGTTCGGTTGGTACAGTTCCTGCTTCGGCCCTGGAATCAGCCATTTGTCCAAGGAGCCCTGCTTTCAGGAGGCACAATCCAGGGGCTGGGAGAGGGGTCTACTTTTGATTCTAGGATAGAAGCCAGAGTTTTAGGACCCAAGAGGCGGGTCACACAGAAAAGAGCCACTCTGGGGATGCCTGGGTGGCTCAGGTCATGATCCCGGGGTCCTGGGATCGAGCCCCCCCTCGGGCTCCCTGCTCAGTGGGGAGCCTGCTTCTCGCTCAGCCTGATGCTCCCCTTGCTCGTGCTCTCTCACCATCTCTGCTGCTATCTCTGTCTCTCTCAAATAAATAAATAAAATCTTTAAAAAACGCACACACACAAAAGAGCTACTCTGTCCTTTGTTCCCTTTGTCTTTTGCCCAAGACAACGCTAACAACATTCAGATGTTACCAACACTGTGGGCGGCTGGTTCTCTTCCCTTTTACTCAGAAATCTGAGCCGTTTCTGACCAGCCCCTCGGTGACAGGGGACGGGGTGGAGGCAGCAGACTTGGAAACCCTTGCGGGCAGCTCAGCACCAAGCTCTGAGGGCAGCTGCTTCAAAGAGGATGTGACTGGATGGACAGGGGTCACTTCCAACCAAGCTCCCTTTCCTCATGGGAGGCAGGCTTAATGGTCCATTGCTTAGTAGGAATAGTAAGCACAATTTCTGGGCAAAGAGCAAATTCTCCCAAGGATTCTGCAAACATGACGTGTTCTATGTCTGACAGCTGGGTAATTTATCTTTCTGGGAAAGCTACCTACAGGACTTGGAGAAATTTACTTAATAAAAAAAATAGATGACAGCCACAATTTTATAATTCCACTCTTTCCACAAGAGAGGGAGGCTCATCAATTATGATGAATGAGAGGGAGGGGCTTGGGGTGCTCCTCAGGTGGGATTTGACCAGGTCCTCCAAGCAGCTGTACTCCGGGGAAGTAGAATTTTGGGATGCCAGCATAAAACAACATTCGCTTCAGAAACAATGTATAGGAAATATTTATGGAGTCATGAACTCTTGCAAAGAATATAATGAGAAGTGAAAACTCTGAGAAAGTTTGAGAAAAAAATCCAATTCTCAGAAACGCGTGGAATAGTTAACATTGGGTTTTCTTCTCTCCTGTCAGGAAGAGGTTCAGAAGAATATTAAGTTCCCTTTGACCATCTTTTTAAAAAATAAGCATGTAGCGTGTTTCGATGCCAAGAGCACATTGGGGAACAGAGTTGTAGACCCTGGCTCTGCCCCAGTCTGCCCTGAGATTCTGACCTGTCTGCACCGCTCCCATGCCCCTCTGCACAAAGCAGGGGACAGAGACTGGACTGGGTGCATGGGCCTCGCCGAGGAGAGCCCACGGCGTCCACCCACGGCAGGGCGGTCCCATTGACCACGATAATCTTAGAATTCTCTTTAGCTGTGTAACAGAACGAGGTAGTCATACGTGTAACCGGTGTGGAAAGATGTTCAAGCGATGTGAAGTTTAACAAAAAATGAGTGAGGATGATCTTGTTTTGTGGGAAAAAAATAAAAACTGTATGGTCCACTCTTTCCAGGAAAAACACAAAACCCCGGATGACACACAGCAAACTGTTAACAGCAGTTACCTCTGAGGATTGGCTGTGTTGACTCATTATTTCTGTATTGCTGGAAGTCATTTAGGATGGGCACGTATTACTTTCGAAATTTAAAACACATTTTCATTTAAAAAGAGAGTCTGATCCTCTAGGTTTGGGTTGGAGCCCATGAATCTGAATTTTGGTGAATTTTTTTGTTCCCCAAGTGATTTCAGACCGACCACCTGAGCCAACGGTACAAAGTTGTGCCCGAGGTTCAGAGCGGTTAAGTCCTTGGCGTGAGTCACCCGGCTGGTAAATGACAGAGCCGGGATTACAGGCCCAGGCGTCTCAGCCCCGAGCCAGTGCATTTTCCGCTGCATCAGCCATCAAGGACATGAAATCGCTTCCTTACTAGGATCATCAAGGACTGCGTTTGTGGTTTAACGGTATCAAGTAGCTTCTCGTGGAAAAGGAGGCAGGGAGAAGGCATACCAGTAAGTTAACAGGGGCTCACTGCGCTCCAGGTCCCATGCGGAGCTCTGTTCACCGCATTACTTTTAATCCTACAGGAAGCCAGCCAAGAAGGTACTGTTTTCACCCCCATTCTACAGATGCTCAAACTGAGGCTCAGAGAGATGAAATAATGTTGCCCCAAATGAATCAAAGTTGGTGGTGGGATGGAACCCAGGTCTTCCTTCTGAAGAGAATCAGACAAAGAGCAGTGAAGTGGGGAGAAAGGGACAGAGAAGTGGGTGTGTTCCCCGAGCCTCCGTGGGGCTCCTGTTTCTCAGGGCTGTCATCAGCCCGCTTCGTGGGTCCTGGGGGCCTTCCCACCCAGCCCAGCATTGCTGGGCCGCCAGCCAGCCTCCCTCCCTCCCATAGTGCATTTCCTTTGCCTACATTGATAGGTATCCAGTTTCACCAAAGGTCCCCAACTCCTGGGTCTGGTTTTAATCAGGAGCTCCAGCTGAGCCCTGGAGCAATTGCCTGGCAGTCCTCCGCGAGGCCCAGATGGAGCCCAGCCACTTTCTCTCCCCAGAGGTCTCCTGGAGAAGGGCGCCTGATTTCGAGCACTGTGGCCTGGGGTGGTGGCCCTCTGGACGCACCATTCAAGGCCCCTTCCTTTGGTCAATGTCTCCAGAGGCTGGGCGAGGTGAGACTTCAGAAGATACTCAGGATCAGACCAACCGCCTCTCTTCACCAAAGTGGAGGGCTCACATTCCTCTGTGACTGTCCCACTGTTGTACAATTACAGATCTCACCTGCTTCTCCTCCCCGCCGCCCCTGGAAGGGCAGCGTGGCCACACCTGCTGTTCTCATGGAGCCTGTCTTAGGCCAGACGAGAGAGACAAGGAATCACAACTGAAAAACTGTGTGACCATATCTGAGGCAGAAGCCATTAATTCTGTGGGCGCATGAGGAACTTATGATTTATCCCAGCCAGTTCTTGGAGGAGTAGGCATTTGAACCTGGATATGAAGGGTGAGGAGGGGTTTTCCAGGCAGGACTGAAGCACCGGGGAAAAGAAAGTGTGGTAGACTTTGCAAAGGCCAGCAGTACTCCACATAGCCACCTCTGTGTGAATTAGATAAAGGGACCCCTTCAGGGCAGACACAGAAGGTATCCCATCCTGTTTGTGCGGTGCACAAACTGTGCAACTGTGCTAGTGGCCCTGGGGCCATGGCAGCTAAATTTTGTCTGCCTTTCACCTCCTGGTTATGGAATCCCTCCCACCCTTTTTTTTAATGAACTGATTCTATGGTTACAGTGAGGCTAACGCCTAACCCCAACCTGGGGTCAGCATTTGATTCAGTCATAGCCAGTCAGAATACCCCATCTTCATGGCCATGGCAATTGGTTCTGGCAAGGGCATGTGATCCATGCTGGGCCAATCAGACCCCTCTTTGGAACTACAGTCCTTCAGGGAGGAGATGCCCTCTTTTGGCTGCGTTTTCTGGGTCTGAGCGTTAGTTACGCCCAGAGCTTTCAAGCCATGGGTGTTAGTTTTGGGGAGATTCAGCCTGAAAATGAAGCCAACATGGAGAAATACACAGCTGGGAAATCAAGAGAGAGAGAGAATTCTGGTATTGTTTGATAGTCTTTAAATTCGCTCCTAGAACATTCCAGTTACAAGAACCCGTAATTTCCCTTTTTGTTTAATCTAGTTTGAGTTTTTATGCCTACAATCAAAAGAACTAACCATTATGGAAAGAGTTGCTGGGATTCAAGCCAGTGGACACAGAGCCTTCCGTGCTTTGAAAAACCAAACCAAGAGACATCTGGCTGGGGCCTCGACGGTTTCTAAATCAAGAGCTGGGGGTGAGAGCACGGGCGTGGGGACCAGATGGACTCCACGCACAGCCTTTCCCAGGTGGTGTTTCCCTGTGTGCTCAGTGCCGCCCCGGGAGCCACGTGGGGCCAGGCAGCTGGGGCGTGGGCTTGCTCTCCACCCACACTGGGGCCGAGGCTCCGCAGAGGGCTGGTGTCTGAGCTCGGGGCGGCAACAGGGCCCTGGCAGTCAGGGGAGGACCCGCCGGGCACGGCTGCCGAGTGAGTTGGCAGGAAGAATGTCTTCGGTGAGCTCCTGGGAGATCTGACAGGACTAATTTCTTGTAACGCAATCCACTCTCACTCCCCTGGGTCTTTGTATGTGCTGATCCCTCAGCCTGGGGCACCCTCCCCACTTTGTCCATCGGCAAACTTCTAGTCTTGCTTTTGAAATTCGGCTCAAGGGCTACCCCTTTGGTCAACCTTCTGGGGCGGCTGTAACACAGGGTGGCCGACTTCCTGCCTCTCCTCCCAGTGGAAGGCGTGTCGATGCCCCCACGCTGTGAATCTGGTTGGCCTTAGGACTCTGACTCTGACCAGTATTTGGTCTGAGGCTCAGTCGTAAAAGGCCATGTGGCATCCATCTCGGTGACTTGGGGCACTCATTCTCGAGTCCCTGCGACCGTCACGCCGGAGAGCCGCACGCAGGCCCTCGGGTTGGCAGCTGAGCCCAATCCTCGGCACAGAGGGCCAGCGCATCCCCGGGCGTCACAGAACAGGGGGCCTGCAGCCCCGCAGTGTCCCGGTCCAGGCTGCTGACCCCCAGCATCTGCGAGCACACACTGCTTGTTCTGGAGCGAGAGGTAACTGGAACTCCGTCCTTGACTCTGCTGGCAGACGTCCCTGCGTTTTCCTCTGGTTTTCTGTTTTCCCCAGAGCTCCTCACCTGTGTCTGCGGCAGAGCCCTGGCCACGTGGGCTGGAATTGTCTTATCGGCGAGACGAGGAAGTCCTGGGGAGAGAGGGTTCCGGGGGGTGGGGGACGTGTCTCCATCTCCATATGTCCACGCTGGGGAACGCCCGTACGAGGCGTTAGCAGAGGGGGAGGGAGAGACATTGGTGGGGGGGAAACCCTCTGCAGGCCCAGCTGTGACGGTAACAGGTGAGCAGGTGACCCTCCAGGCTGGCGGTCACCATGAGGCCCACGGCAAGGATGATGGGAAAGGAAGCCATGGAGGTAAATGCCAGCCTCTGGCTCCTTCCGTCTGCATCAGCCATGGGCAGTATCAGCCCCCGGGGCTGGAGAGGGGCTGAGCCCCAGCGTGGGCGGGGTGGCCTCTGCCCTAGGATGAGGAGAGACCTGGGCCAGGAGCCCTGCCTACAACATTTCCTGGGAGACTCTCCTTGGCAACGGAGGCACGAAGAGCTCCATTCAGCCGTGGATCTGGTCCCCGAGATCCTGGGGGCAGTTCCTGGGTGACGGAGCAGAGCCCTGGCTCGGGGGAGCCTGTCGGCTTCTTCTCTCGGGAAACCCACTCGGAATTCAGCTGGGAAAGCAGTCCCTGCACGTGAATGGCAGGGACAATTGTCCCAACTGCACGGGCTGCCCTGTGTTAGGTGGAGAGCTGGCGGGGCACATCTGCCCCTGGATCTCAGGACAGAGGGGCCGCCCAGGCTTTCCCGGAGAGGCGGGCGCTCTTGTTTGAGCCTCAAGCAGCCTGTGGGGTCTCAGGACAGGGACACTTGAAGACGAGGAAGGGGGTCACACTGGAGGCCCACCACCCGCCAGAGGCTTTACGACTGTGGACGCTTACACTGATCGGGTAGCTATGCCCACCCCGCATCGTAGCGCAGGAAGCCCAGGTGTAGACGGTTTCAGCAAGGGATGCGGCAGTCCGATGTGGGGTCCCCTAAGGGGCAGCAGGGCAGTGAGGATGGGCAGACACCCCTGGGCCAAGGCCCCTGTGGCCCCTCAGTGGCCCCACGGCTCCCATGCACACAGCCAGAGACCTGGCTGAACCCCGCTTCTGCCGCTCACCAGCTGCGGGCCCTGGACACTCCCTCCCCCTGAGCCTGCGCTTTCCCTGGAATGTCCTGGAATCCCACAAGGGCAACAAGGGTTCATTTTCAGGGACGAGGTGGCCCCTCGACCTCCACCGCCCACCGTGGGCAACGTTGAGTACAGAGCGGGGCCGTGGCCACCTGGGGCTCTGGCGCTGTGCTCCCTCCTGCAGGGCGGTGGGCGGCAGGCTCTCCGGCGGACGCTGTGGGGTGAGCTGAGCTCCCCCCGCCCGCAGTCTCCTAAGTGGCTGCAGATGTGGTGCGAGATCATCCAGCAGGCCAGCCGCTGATGACAGGAAATGTCCCCCCTCCAGCTCGCGCTCACCCCTCCGCCCCTCCGCGGGACGGGCAGGGGAAGGGGAGGTTTGAAGAGGACACTCGTGAAAAATGCCTACAGAAGAAATGCTGTGCTGTCTCTCGGGGGCATCACAGCAGAACTGGGGGGGGGGGAGATTTTGCTGGCAGGATGTTTTCCAGTGGAAAAATAGAATAGCCGTGCCTTTTCCAACATACCGAGTGTGAATGCCAGGCAAGCATCTTGCTTCAAAGAGGTGGTGTGTGCTCATGGTGCAAACGAGAAAAACCCCGAGGGGCACCTAACATTAACCTGGTCTCCCTCTGAGTCCCCAGTTCCTAGAGGCAAACATGTACCACATCTCCTGTGGTCCCCAGAGATTCTCGGCACTCAACGAAGACACACTTACCAGGCACGACACTATCGTGCTGGCCCACAGAGCCACTCCTTGCCCCCCCCCGCTCTTCTGTGCACCCCAAGAGGCCGACCCCTCCAGGCTCCGGTTTCCCAAGGTCCTGGGTCAGAGGCTTTGGGCTTTGGGCTGGGTTCAGTGGAGGGGAGGTCTGGGAGCTTCCTGGGGTCGCTGGTGCCCTGGCTGCCTTACCCTTCCTGCGTTTGGCTCCTCAACTCTGCTATCACTTTGTCTAACCCTTGTCCCGAATTAAATTCTCTCGATCCAAAAACCTTGAATGGAATCTGCTTTTCTAATCAGACTGATTCCCTCTTCTTAAAGCTCCCTGGCAGCTGAAAACTTTCATGGATTTGCACAAGTATTTCTGTTTTATTTACCCAAATTATGACATGTTGAACATGGTTCTTCATCTCCCTCCTTTGTTCCCTGATATACTCCGTGGGGTTGTTGTTATTTTTTTATGTCAGCGTATATAGAGCCCCCTCTTTATAAACAGCTTTTATTGGACCAGTGTCCATCAACAAACATGGAGGCTTTCCCTACGTTTCTTCCGTTAAGCCTAACTTCTGGGTGGATACCCTTGCACACACCGTCATCCGTGTGGAGGTCCGTCTGCAGCATGAACATCTAGAAGTGGAGATGCTGGAACCACAGACTGCATCCAGTAACTAACTGGCCCACACGGGGTGATTGAGTACATCCATTAACTGGTCCATACGAGAGTATAAAGGCCTGACCCCCTGACCCCAAGTCAGGACAACTGGGAAGGGTCATCCAGGTTCAGGACGGCACATGGGGTCAGTGGGGGCCTCCGCTGAGCTGCATCTTCTCCCTCTGCCCAATCCCGCAGGTACTGATCCCAAAGGCACTGCCCTCTGAACCCCATCTCAGAGCTGGCTTCCCAGAGAGCCAGCCTGTGACAGGGCCCCGGGCTGTATTTCCACTGCCCCCCCCCGGTGACATGACCTGTAGCTTCTGCCCACAGGGAAGGCTACTTTGGATGCATGACATCTTCATATTTTTTATTTTCCTAGAGCCATAGACCCTTCTCAGAATACTGTTCGTAAATACACACAATAAAATACATAGGATTATAAAAGAAATCAATTTTACTGAAATATGGTCATCAACATATTTTTCAAATTGTGATGTTTCCTTACTAGCCCCTCAGTGGAGAGCCCATAGTGCATCTAACAAGGACCGTAATTCTGAAGCCGTGAGGAGAATAAACCACATAGCGAGATGCCTGCACGGCCGTGATGGGGAGACATTAGTGATTTCTGGTGGGACAGGGTCCCAGTGGGTTTTACTGCTTGCGTCCATAGTGGAAGGGAATGCTCAGTTCATCCAGAGGCTCGAGGAAATACATACGTCCTTGTTTGTTGTGATCCAAAGGCACACCCCCCCCCCGAATTCTATCTGCAAATCCCTGCTCCAGAGGGTGACCTGCCTTAGTAATCTAGTGGGTCCCCTGGCCTCGTGGGTCCCCTGGCCTCGTGGGTCCCCTGGCCTCGTGGGTGTTCTTGCTGGGAATTTCCAGGTGGGCTCTCCTGCCAGACGAGGGCAGATTTTATTATTATTTTTTTATTTTTAAAGATTTAACTTATTATTCGGCAGAGCAAGAGAGCACAAGCAGGGGGAGGGGCAGGCTCCCCGCCGAGCAGGGAGCCCGACGTGGGGCTCGATCCCGGGACCTGAGATCACGACCTGAGCCGAAGGCAGACGCCCAACCGCCTGAGCCCCCCAGGCGCCCCTGAGGGCAGATTTTTAAACCAAGAGTAGGTGGGACGTCCAGCGGCCTCTCCAATCTCTGCACTTGGGTGGGAGCGGGCAGAGTGGGCAGAGCCTCGGGCACCGCTGAGCAGCACAACAGACCCCACGCCTCCCACCTTGAGCAGGTTTCCGGTTACACCAAACAAGGCACCAGATTGTTTTCCAGATCGTTCGATGGGACTGCCTATTCCTCCTGCCTCATCTGTTTTCGGCTCTGAGGCTTCCTGAACGGCCGCCATTTCCAACCCTGGTGGGACGGTCCTCAGTCTCGGTCCACAGCTAAGCGACCTGTTCAATAAAGGACAATCCATTCAGGGCAAGTGACCTCCTCACTCCTCGGAGCGAGTGGTGGTGGCTCATCTGCCCTGAGCCTGCAGCTGGGAAGCAGGTGTAATCTTGCGGGGAGGAGGGGTATGTGCCGAGTGTCTTAGATGTGGGACAAGAAGAGGCAGAACTTTGAAGGCAGGGAGAGGTGGGAAGAGGGGTCTGGGCCCCTGGCTCCAGGTGACAATGGAAACGTCCTCCCTAAAACGCATGCCCCTTCCACCCAGGGCCACCTTGCGCTGAGCGTGGTCATGAACAGGACACTCCTCCCTCCAGCCCCGTCACCTACCAGCCGGCAACAGTAGCCAGTTGTTCATGTCTTCCAGCTTCCGTTGTCTCGCTTCTAAAACAGGACGATAATACCAACGTGGCCGGTCTTACCGGGTTCTTGTGAGGACTGAATGAGACCGGAACACACTGAGCTCTGGGGAAATGAATTCGCAGATGGCGGGGAGAAGATGCAGGAAAGCAGGGCTGCTGTGTACAGATGTCCACGTTGCTCACTGTTCAAAGGAGTCTGGCCTCCCTGTCCTGCTGGACTGGTATCCAGTGTCTATTCTATTTGCCGAGCCATTCGACCTGGCACAGGACCGGGGAAGGCGTGCCTTTTTATAGCACACACAGTGTCCCTGTGCACCCTGGCAAACAGGCCACATTCAGCTGGAGGGAGGGAAACGGCCTCCTGCCTGCTCTCTAATGGGCTTTCGTAGAGCTCTGGGACCATAATTATTTAATGGAGACATAACTGCAGCAATCTTAACTTGTTCCTGTTGTTATCTGTAGAGATAATTTTTTAAAAACAGTCAATGGGTTTTTTTCCTTTTTAACAGCTTACTCCTCAGTAAATGCAGCCGCGGCGCTGGGGGCTGAGTGTGGGCCACTGGACAGACGTGGCCGTGGCCTGGCTGTGGGACGCCCACAAGTCTTAAGTCTTTCTTTCTCCTGAGTCCTTGAGTCGCAAATATAGTGCTGTTTTCAGTATGAACCCTGGTGTTGGAGGCTGGCAGAAGTTGCGTGGGCTTTCTCTGACCCCGGCCACGGAGAGCGCTCAGTCCTCCGTGGCTGGGGGGAGCCCTGGGCTCTCAGCCAGGGGTGACGCCTTGGAGTCTATGCTTTCTGCACCCAGATGGAGGCCCTTCAGACTCAGACCCCTGGAAATGGACCCTAGTTTTGAGAGGAGCAGAGGCAGGGGTGGACAAGGGCCTGCCTCACGGTGTGGCTGGGCCTTCTCCCAGCTCGGGCCCCAGAGCCAGCGGCCCAGCGGGGCCTTCTCCCAGCTCACTGCTCAGCCAACCCCGTGCCTCGGGTTCTCCTTTCCAAGCGGTCCTGGTGCAGGGCATGGCGTTTGAGGGCACCAGTCCTGGGTTCAAGATAGGCCAGGGTTCGCTGTCTTCCACGTCACTTCGGCAGCCCATGTCCCAACCGCTCGGCTGGAAAACAGGGTACCGGCTCTGCCCACGTCCCACGGCGGGGGCCGTTGCAGGCGGAAGAACAGCAAGCACACAGGGCTGGAGGCCGTCCGTGCGGGAGGGTCGGGGGTGGCGGACGGAGGCAGGTAGAGAGCCTGCGGGGCCTGTGCCGAGGAATTGGGGCTTTGTCCTGCAGACTGGGAGGAGCAGAGAAATTGAAGAAGGAATGTCCGGTGACCACGTCTACACTCGGGAGGGTCACGCTGCTGACGTGTGGAGGAGGGGCCTGCAGAGGCGGATCCAGGGGAAGCGCTGGGGCGGCGGGGGCCACGGACCAGGGGCGGCAGGCGGGCAGGAGGAGGAGGGCGCAGGGTGGGTGGACGCGGGGCAGGGAGTCCGGGGAGCCGGCTGGACCGCGGGAGGGGCCGCTGGGCAGATGATGCGTGTGTTTGACACATGTGCCTGGGGGCAGGGGTCTCAGGCAGAGGGGCCAGCAGGCAGCGCCCCCCGCCCCCGGGCCTGGCGGGCAGCAGGGGTGCCGGCTGTGTGGTGCCGACAGCGGACAGGCAGGCGGGATCCCTCAGGTGTCGGCAGATGGTTTGCACGACGAGCACAGAGGACTGAGGCATCATAAAATTTCAAGAATGCAATTCAGTGACTTTTCGGTAAATTTATTGAGTTATGTCACTGTCACCCTATTCCCGTTTTAGAACGTTTTCCCCACCCCAGGAAGATGGCCCAGGTAGAGCTGATCCCCCTTCCCACCTGCTGCCCTCGGTACCCCCCCATCGGTGCCTGCAGGTCCGCTGGGCTTCGTTGGCACCGGCTTCTCACCCGGGTTTGGTTGTCGCTCTTGCCGTCCGTCTGGGCTACCCCGCACGTCCGCAGCAGCCACCCGCCCTTCAGCCACCGGACGCCAACCCTGAAGCCCGCGTGTGATCACCTCCAAACCCAGTGCCCACGTCTGAGCCAGCACCCCGAATCCACAGCCCGCCCCGCTGCCCTGTCACCAACGGCTCTTCCAGGAACTGGCCAGGGCCTCGCCGCAGGGGGCTCCTCCACGTGCCTGGTCCTTCCCGCGCTGTCCCATTCCCGCGTCTCCGTGACGCCCTGACAGCCACTCGCCACCACAAGCCTCCGCGGGGTCCACAGAGCAGGGCTCCAGCGCGCTTTCTGCCGGAGGCTGATCCAGGCCGACCTCCAAATGCAGGGGGGCCGACTGAGGGAGAAGCAACCTCCTTTCTCCCAGAGCCACCCTCTCCCCCAACAATCACGCTTCGGTTTTGTGAGTCCAAACATCAAGCAGGCCCTCGATACCTCCAAACACACGTCTCCCTGCTGCCCTAGAACATCTGCCTCGCGGGTCCCTGGACGGCCGGGTCATACCTTCCTTCTTCCCGACTCCCCGGCATGACTCCCCAACCCCCGGCACCTTCTCCCGCACACAGCCGCCGAAACGGCGGCCTTGGCGTCCCACCACACATGCCGCCACCCCGTGTGTTCACACCCACGGCCCCACCCTCCCACCTGCTCCCGGGCCTGAGCCGCCTGTCCTCGTTCCCGCCCAAGGCCAGGCCACCTTCCCATCCTGTCCCTCCCGCGCCCGCGACCGTCCCCCTCATCCCGCGACCGTCCCCCTCATCCCGGGACCGTCCCCCTCATCCCGCGACCGTCCCCCTCATCCCGGGACCGTCCCCCTCATCCCGGGACCGTCCCCCTCATCCCGGGACCGTCCCCCTCATCCCGCGACCGTCCCCCTCATCCCGCGACCGTCCCCCTCGTCCCGCGACCGTCCCCCTCGTCCCGGGACCGTCCCCCTCATCCCGCGACCGTCCCCCTCATCCCGCGACCGTCCCCCTCATCCCAGGACCGTCCCCCTCATCCCGGGACCGTCCCCCTCATCCCGCGACCGTCCCCCTCATCCCGCGACCGTCCCCCTCATCCCAGGACCGTCCCCCTCATCCTGGGACCGTCCCCCTCATCCCGCGACCGTCCCCCTCATCCCGCGACCGTCCCCCTCATCCCGTATTACCCATTTCCCATCTCTGCTGGGCCGCTGTCACCAATGGGTCAGCACCCTCCCCTGACCCCACATCAACCCGTTTCTCTCATCCCTCTCCCAGCAAAACACGCCTCCAGCTTGTCTACACTGATGTCCTGCTCTTCTCTGGACCCGTGGCAGCATGGCGAACAGGTGCTGTAACAAGGACCGCCACCTCGAAGTTTCAGCGAGAAGGGCCGTCACACCCTGGCCCTGCCCCAGCCAAGCTGCTTCCCGCCCCAGAGGCAACTGAAAGTACCCCAGTCGCTCCCCCCGCTGCCGCCGGCAGTGCCGTAACCCCTGCCCGGACTCCGAAGGGCCCTATGATCGGCCAGAGGCCGAGAGCACGTGTCCGCTGCCATCTCGCCAGCGCCTGGGGCCCGCTCCCCCTCCGCCCCATGCCAGGGCTGTTTTCAGTCTTGTCTCTGCCACCCCGGCATGTTCTAGATGCCGACCACCGTGGTTTCTGAACCCCAGCCAGTGGTGTTCCGGGTGGATACGGAAGCGGCATCTCGAACTCGCAGAAATACCAATCACGGAAATCCCGCGACATATTCCCTCCAGGCTTCCCGGTGGCAGGGGACAACACCACGGGCCACGCGTTGGCTCGGACAGCGGAGCTCCACGTCTGCGTGAGCACCCGACTCGTGGAGAGGCTTGTCCGCTCCCCGGGGGGCCGCATCGGGCCCTGACCTCTTGCGGACCTCCCCGCACACCCCCGGGGCCATCCTCCGTCACCCGGGAGCCCACAGCCCCTCCCCTCAGCGGCAGTGCTCCCTCCCCCTCCGTATGGCAGCCAGTGTGCTTTGGAAACACCGCTCGTCTGTCGGCGCGAGCCCGGAGTCTTCCAGTGCTTTCCTGCTTTGCTCAGAACAAAGTCCCACAACCTCACCACACCTCTGCTTGTCCTTGGAATTCCCCTCCCTCTGGTCTTCAGGACCCGCCTCCCGTAGGGACTCAGCTCACTTCCTCCAGGAAGCCCTCGGGGACTGCCGCAGCTCTCTGCTCGCTTCCTGAAACCCCTCGTGTGCGTGTTTGTGCCCCACTGGGACACAGCTCCTTGAGGACAAGCCCCCCAAGTTCACGTCATACCTTTTAATGCCCTGGCACCTAGAACAGTGCCTGGCACACAGAGGGAGCTCAACCGATGTTTGCAGATCGACGCCTGAAAAGAAGGAGCAAGTGTATCTGCGAAGCATAGGGTTTGTCAGGACCGGCTGTGGTCTCTAAGCTGCAAAAAAGTTCTCGAATGCAGCCCTCCCCATCAGTCGGCCTCCTGATAGGCGATCTGACCGGTCAGCTAACTGGTCCTTTACAAGTCCCTTGCCTGCTGTCCTGCCCCCGGGCGATCAACACTCCTCCCCCCGCCCCTCCCCGCGCCCCCCTCTGTCCCTGTATGTCCCCCGTGATGTCAGGGGGACAAGCCACATCACATCAGACCCAGCGGGGGTGGGAAGGGCTTGCGTGCTAACTTATCTCCCTTCAGGGAGACGTAAAATTCGGCCATAAATAAAACATTTTACTGTTTAGCTTGAACGTTAAATTTCATCGGTCGGCAGCATGTTTCATTATACCAGACGCCGATGTGTACTTAACAATGAAATTTTGGAGCGCGGCCCTAGCTTGCGGAGTCCTGGAGTCTCCGGCGCGGGCCTGGAGGGATGTTCTGGCTCTCACCTTCCAAGATGGGCCCGGCAACCGCAGTTTGCCTTCACGGGGCACTTTGTGCTGATGGGACAGGTGGCCTCAGAGGCTCTGATCTGCCTCTAATCTGCCTCAGCGGCTTCCAACTCACCACAGGCCAGAAAACCAAGTCCTGCAGAGTGAAGTACCACTCTGCCCCGGGTGCGTGCAGGAGAGCCCTCTGCGTGAGGTCCGCGGGCGGGGAGAGTGGAACTCTGCCCACAAGCCGCTCGCCTGCTCTTTTCGTCCCTCCCTGGCTCCTGACTCGACTCCGACTCCGGAGCAACGCTCCTCAAAGGTAAAAATCTGCATAGGAACCACCTGGGACCGTGTTAAAAAGCAAGTCTAATTCAGTAGGTCTATGGTGGGACTTTGTTCTTTTTTTTTTTTTTTTTAAAGATTTTACTTATTATTTTGACAGAGAGAGGGAGAGAGCATGAGCAGAGGGAGAGGGACGAGCAGACTCCATCCCAGGACCCTGAGATCATGACCTGAGCTGAGGGCAGACTGAGCCCCCCACGCACCCCCGGGGGGCTTTGTTCTGATAAGATCTCAGCGGATGTTGATTTGCTGGTCCTGGGCCCACGCTTTGCATTGCTCTAGAACTGTCCCATCCAACAGGAGAGCCACCAGCTCCTTGTGGCTATTTAAATGAAAATTAATTAAAATGAAATGAAAAATTCAGCTCCTCAGTCACACCAGCCACGTTTCCAGGGCTCCACAACCACGTGTGGCCAGGGTCTAGCCCCCCCCCCCCCCCCGGGGAGCACAGACACAGAACATCTCCACCAGACACTGAAGGTGTTGGAAATCCAAGCCCCAACGTGGGATGTTACTTGCCCCTGCTCCCCGCAGGGGCCAAGGGCAGCAAATGCAGAAGCCCGCTGTGGGTTCCGGTGGGACAGAGCCCTTCCGGGGGGACTGGCGCCCCGCTGGAGGTGCCTTTCCGTCAGTTAGGACGGTGGGAAATGTGGGAGACTAGGGGTGGTGATTCAGGGTCAGGGGTGACCTGGCCCCCAGGTGCTTCCTCTCACCCTTTTCATTGGCTAGGGGGTCTGGAGAGTGGAGGGGAGCTGACAGGCCCTTTGTCGGCTGCTTCCCATTCTCTCTTCATTCCTGGAGGAGGAGGAGGAGGGGAAAAGGGAAGTTTCCAGGGAACAGAGTTGATTCCACACACATTGGAGCAATAAAGTGGTGAGACCTGGTTCCCCCCCTCCGAGGTTCCCCGGCAGCACAAAGTGCTGCGGCAGGGGAAGGAGGGAGGGTGGAGGGATTTTCTAAGAATGCCTTTCATGTGGACCCAGAGCTGTCATTTCCCCGGCAATTCCGTGAACCAGGCCCCCGGGGCAATTTCCCAAAGTGCAGCTGGGGGACAAGTGACCAGCTGTGGCCATCACGGGGAGAGGCCCAGAACTCAGGGCCCAGGACGTGCCTGCTTCACCCCCTCAGAGCTCAGGGCCCCGCAGGCTGGAAGGGGCTGGAGAGCCGGGGCCCCTCACAGTCTGGCAGGGGCACCGATGCCCCCGGCCGAGCAGTGAGGGGCTGACTGGACCTCCTTCCTTGGACGAGGACCTTGCTGACGCTGGAACAACAGCCCAACATCTGTAAATTCACAGGCAAGGTCCAAACAGGAGGGCCAGCCCTTCCGCTGACCAGAAGGTGTGTGGCTGGCGACTCGGGCGGAGAGGGTGCTGGCTCGAAGAGCCAGATTCAGAGCCTGCCTCTGGGCCTCAGTCAACTCCTCGGTCAAAGGAGGACGGGGATACCTGACTTTCAGGGTTGTTCAGCTGCTGGTGCCCAGGGAACGCCAGCCCCCCCGTCCAGACTCGTAGGGCATTGACAGCGTGAGAGGGAGACAGACGCTGGTCAGAGATGTGTGAAAATGTCTGCCACGACCACGGTGACAGAACAAGGCGTGCTTTGGAGCACGGGAGTCGTACTCTGGGCCGACTTCCCCGAGGATGCGCGGACCGAGCCAAGAGGCTGACCAGGCAAACTCAGGAGGAGGGGAGACCAGTGAGGCTGTAGGAACGGCGTGTGCAAGGGCCCTGTGGCAGGAGAGTACTTGTGACTGTGGGGACAGGGGCGGGGCTGGCGTGGCCGAATGGCAGAGTCAGGGGCACAGGGAAGGAGGCGAGGTGCCGCAGGCCACACCAACCAGAAACGCCTCACATCCACGGAGACAGGATGGTGACCGCCGAAGTTCCCCTCCCATATTCTTGGGTGGGTCACATGCGTTGTCGCCTCTGGGGCTGTGCCCTTTGAGAAACGAAGGTGGCGTCCACCTCATCCAGCTGGAATTTCTAAAGCCACTGACCTCACACACGCAGAGCCCTTCCGCGGGGGACGGGGGATGGATCAGACCTGGCTCCCAGGGAGGTCCGGGGATGGTGATGGGGGAAGGAATCCAGGCTGACCGGAAATGCCCTTCTCTGCAAGTGTCCATGAACATCACGCCCATTTTCCTTCTGACCGCACAAACAGTTTGCATCAGGCCACCATGGTGCCTTCACTCCTTCCAGATGAGGGTGGCCCGCAGGCGGGACTGGGCGAGTGAGTGGGGTATCGATGACCCTGCCGCTCTGAGGGCGACCTCACCCGTGTGGAATGGCTCAACCCAGGAAGGGAATCCCTTGACCGTGTTCCCAGCTGCCGGTGTGTCTTTGTCCGCCCGCCCCCCCCCCCCGGGTGTGGTGACTGGCTTCCCTGGCGTAGCCCGGGGCAGGGCCTGGCTGACCGTGGTGCCCGTGGCAGTAGCAGGAGGACATGGCTGCCGTTGTAACAGGAATGGCCCTTAGCGTACAGACTCCTCATTCGTCCATAACTGAACCACGTTTCGCTGAGGGGCCCCCTCACAGCAGGTGAGCGAAACGTGATCTCGGTCAGTTTGGGATTTCCCCTGCGTGTTTCATCTGTGCCTAAGCTCTGTGGAAGCGTAGGGAGAGTCAAGGGGTTGGGGTGCAAGCGCCCTCCGGCCCTCCGTGTGCTCAAGGGTCCGCGTGGGCCTCATGCACCTTGGCGGCCGGGTCTAGCCGCATCATGGGGGAGCAGGTGCTGAAGCCAGGCTGCCAGGGATCTGATCCCGGTCGTCCTGTTCCTGGCCCTGGGACCTTGAGAGATGTCACTTCACCTCTCACAGCCCCAGATTCCTGGGGGATAATAGCCCTGCCTGCCTCACTGGGCTGTTGAGAGGACTCGATGAGTTAATGCCCGTGAGGTGCTTTCTGTGACACACATTCACTCCTCTGCATGGGGGCTGTACAGTGTCACCCGCACCCCTTCCCAGGACACCCGGTCCTATGCAGGTCATCGGCAAGCAGGACCTCAACTCAGTGGACCCAGAGAGCATGGGAAGGCCGTCTCAGACCCCAGTCAGCCTGGACACACCCCACAGCGACTCCTTTGGCACCCATGCCACCCTGACCTAGGAGGGGCAGAGCTCAGACCCCTTTCAATGGGCCCCCAGCTCCGAGGGTCTTCATTCCCCTCTGCCTCCCCGCCCGCCCCCCAGCCATCATCTATTTCTCCTCTGGGAAGCTGAGCGCATCCGCAGGGACTTGGCAGTTGTGACTCAAAAGCAAACAAAAACAAAAACAAAACAACAACAACAAAAAAAACCCTTTGTTCTCGGGGCTCTGCTGTGACATCTCGCCCATCAAGTGGCCAGGACAGATCCCTTCCCTGGTGGAATATGGAGGGACGGTCAAGGGGCAGAAGGAAACGTCCGGGATGGGCAAACAATTGAGACGTCAAGTGTTTTCTCTGCACGCTGAGTTGTCAGCTTAGGGAGGATTCATCCCAGGGCTGGTGCCTGGTCCTGGGAAGAGTGGTATGAGGGCTGTACCCCGCCCGCCCCAAGACAGCTGCAGAGCCCGCTGGGTCAAAGGTGGGCGTGCCCAAGAACGCCCACAGTCCATGTGTCAGGAAGCATGTTCTTGATTTCTCCAGTTGGTCCAGCCAACCACTGCCCCCAGGTACACCTGGCACCCCGGGCACTCTGCCAGATGCTGATGCTGGCGTTGAACGTGCTTCCTGCCAACCAGCCCAATCAAGCTGCTTCTGATCACACAACGGACTTGCCCCTGGCAGAAAGACCAGCTTCACACGTCCTTCTGGAGCCAGTTTCCATGGAGACCTCCTGCTCCCCTTTGCATTCCAGCCATGCTGTTCGCCTTATTGGGCCTTGAACAGGCCATGCCGGCCACCACCCCAGGGCCTTTGCACTCACTGTTCCTTCTGTTCAGACAGCCCTTCCCCCGGATATCCGCAGGGCCGGCCCCTCCACCTCCTGCTGGTCTTCGATCGTCTTTGTCACCCTAACAGCGAGACCTTCCCTGATCCTGCAGTTCTGAGCCACTACCCCAGCCCTCCTCCCCCTCCGCTCCCTTCTCTGGCTCACTTTCCTCCAAGACACGTAGCATCGCATGTCCTGTTTCTTCTGTTTGCACTCCACCGAGCAAGGACTTTGTCTTGGTCACTGCTTTGAAAGGAAGGGTAGGATAAAGGGCCCTCACAGGGGTCTCTGCCTTCTGAGCGTTGAATACCCAAAGCAGTAAAACCCAGAGAGTGTAAGTGACCTGCCCGAGACCACACAGCTATGAGAGGGGACTCTATCCTGGTTAATTGGTAGTGAACTTGGTCCCTGGGCACGTCCTGCTGTTTCTACCTTCCCACCGCCTTCCTCTCCTGCTGCCGTGTGTAGGCCCCCCTCCTTTCTAGCTCGGGCTGCAGAATGCTCCATCCTTCCAGCCACAGCCCTGGACTTTGTCCAGGAGGACCCCCGCCTCCGGCACCCTCACTGGGAGCGATCACCCCCTGCCCCCCGCCCGCTTGGCTGCCTCTGCCTCATGGGGGCACGTGGCAAAGTCAGCTGAGCACTGTGGTCCTTGTGGGTGAGGCCCGGTGCACCCCAGGGCGGGGGCAGCACCTCCCATCCCAGAACAATCCGAGCGCCCGCTGGGAGTGCAGATAGGAGAGGAGAACCCGCTGGGCCTTCCAGCTTGGATTTCACATCATGAGCCTTTGGAATCCGGGAAGTGATTACAAGCCCACTGGGGAGGGACCACCTGCAGGTTCTGGAAGCTTTCGCAGCTCTGACTACAGGCTCACCGGCTCACCGGCTCACCGGGAAGCTGGAAGCAGCCCAATTCTCAAGAGTAGGGCCTGGGAATCTTGTGATGAGGGGCGGGGGGCGCTGAAGGCAGCCCTGGGGTGAGGGGGTCAGGGACTGAGGAGCCCCAGAATGGCCCTGGCGCTCCCCACACCCTCCGCCAGCCCCAAGGTGTGTATTGAGCTGATTCGGTACCTGCTGTAAAATCAGAGAGAGATTGAGTTTCACAGGCAAGCTGCCTCCCGTGGGCGAGACCACCGAGGCAGAGGGAGGGGGATGGCGGCCAGGGGAGTTCGGCCAGACCCCAGTCTCAGGCCCCCGTCCTGCGGCTGTCTTCGAGCCCAGATTAGAGCTGAGAGGGAACTAAGCCAGCCTAGAATCCCACCCACCCTTTCCTTGTCTGAAGAGCCATTGGAAGCCCCGCCCTTTGATGGGCGCTGGGGTCGGGCTGGGGAGACCAGCAAGAGCCTGGGGACTGGGCTGTGTCCCCAGTGTCCTCGCACTCCCTGGACTACCCCTGGGCGGAGGTAGGACCTGCCCTCCCTGTTTTTCGGGTGGGACAACTATGTCTCCCAGAGGTTAAGTCACGTGCCCACGGAGGCCAGTCTGGCTCCCAGCCTTCACTTTTCCAGCGTGCTGGGCTCGGATGAGGCCGGCGCTGTCACAGAGGCTTAGGAAAAACTTCGGGAACTGTAGCAAGGAAGAGAGAATCGTGCGTTCTGAGGCCAAAGTCTCTTCGTCACAGACGTATGGCTACCAGGCCTGAGGCGGTCACTCACTCTCGCTGGGCAGCGCCTGAAAAGCCTGCCCGTTTCTGCTCGGACTATAAACACAAGATTCTCTGGGCAAGAAGGCCCAGCTTGTAAAACAGAAAGCTGTTCCGAGATGGGGCTCCAGGGAGCATCCCCCGGTTTTGTCAGGGGGGCAAAGGAGTTCGGGGCAGCTGGTAATGAGATGCCAGCCCCAGGCACGTAGCGTGAGGCTCAGGGGAGCGGGCAGGGATGGGGCCGGAAGCCTGCCAGGGTCCAGCTGAGCCCTGGGCCGGGGCCAGAAGCCAGGCCTGCTAAAGAAAGCATTGCACAACCAGCTCATTAACTGCATCAGTCGAGAGGGTCGAACTAACTCATTCCAGCTCTGCGTAGCTCTGGTTGCAGGGGGTGGGAGAGGGCAGGCGCTGAGTTCCAGGACCCTGTGTCCATGTTGGTTTAATTAGCTCCATGGTTCCTGCCCCCCTCGGGGATAGCCTCGCATGCCAGGCCCCTGGCAGATGCTCGGTGCCCTCAGCAGAACCAGGAAAAGAGGAGGGCACCCGGGGCAGTGGGCCAGGGCGCAGGAAGTCCAGGGACACAGATAGGAAGACTGACACTGGCGGTTCCACGGCGGGCTTGGGTCAAAGCCCCGGGAGCGTCCGTCGGGGGGGGGAGGGCAGAGTGTGAGGCGCGCCAAGGAACCCGTTCAACACAGAGCGTAAAGAGTGTGCGGGTGTCGTCAGCCAAGCAGGCGGCAGACCGGAGGGGCCGCGAGGCCGGGCTGTGGCAGGCGTTGGACTGGAGGCCTCCAGGAGAAGTCACGGAGCTCTGAGAACCGCAGTCCCGGCCACGAGAGGACACTGGTCAGCAGCATGAGTACCCACTGAGAACTTCTTAGAAATGCAGATCACCAGGCCCCACCCTGGGCCGACAGAAGGAGAAACTCTGGGGGTGGGAGCCAGCAGTCGGCACACACACACCTGTGGCGACTGTGATTCATGATCGAGTCCGAGAGCCGCCGGGCTGTCCAAGTGTGGTCCGGAAACTAGCATCCTCAGAGCACCTTGCTGGAAATGCAGGGTCCCAGGCTCCAGTTTAACGAGACCCCGGGGGGCCGCCTGCGCCTTAGTGTTTGACATGGGCCACACCTGAGCTCCAGGCCTGCGATTCTTCGGCCTGGGTACGAACGGGTCTGAGGGACAGAGAGAGACGGATGGCGGTGGGGACGGGGCCCGTACAGTTCCCGACGCTGGCCAGAGCTGTCCTCGGGTCTTCATGAACCCAGTCTACTCCCAGAAAATGTCACCAAAAAAAAGGAATAATGGCTTCTGAGCCTGCAAAGATGCACATCGCCGATATTGTGCAGAAGGCAGACTGCAGAGGCAACAAGACAAACGGCCCAACGGGCGCCATTCATATTCCATGGGAGACAGCTGGGGCCCCAGCGGTGCAGGCAGGCTCCCGGCCTCGGCGAGGCGGGCATGATTTAAGTGAAGCCTCTGAGGGCAGCTGCAAGCAAGCGCACAACCCGCAGAGAGGGTCCCGAGGACAAAGCTGCAGAGGCGGAGGCCGCACCCGTGACCTGTGGTGGCGGCTGCCCAGGGTGACCCGGGCTCTCATTCCCTCCAGGGAAACCAGCAGAGCTGCACTGATGAGTTACAGGGGAGTGGCCTCGGATGGCTCTGAATGGTTCCTGCCCTGACACCAGAGGGAATCCCTTCCTTCCCCATCTCCCTGCTGGCTTCTCTGTGCTCGGCCTTTCCACTCCCCTTAAGAAGAGCTGCTCATTAATATTTACAAGTGAGGGTTGGTATGTGCTGGGCTCAGGGCTCCGTACTGTGGATGCACTTTGTCATTTGATTGTCTCAACAATCCCAGTAGGTAGATGGCACTACGTTACATCTCTGCCAATGTTTCCGTATTTACTGAATACGAATAGATATTTACTATTCTACAGAAGGAAAAACCAAGACTAGAAGAAGTTAGGTGGCTTTCCAAGAGTAAAGGTGGTGGGAAGAAGAGCCGGGCGTCCCAGCCCCCGGTTCTCCAGCCCAGCTCTCTGCCCTTGGTACTCGGCGTGCAGTCCTTGGGGACCAGCGACTTCAGCATCACTGACAGCACCCCGATGTACCAACTCAGACTCTGCATGTGAGCAAGACCCCCAGGATTGGTTGCAAGTCCCCCTCGCACGAGGGATGCCACTGGCCTCAGTCTGGGACCTTTCAATGGGCAGGAAGTACTCGGTCCTCTCTGGGGAGCCCCCAGCTTCTAGAGGGACACGAGGGAGGGGTGTGCCTTTGTGACTGCCATCGGCGCAACCAGGCTGGCCCGGAATGCAGCCTTGCCCGGGCGAAGACCTGTCTGTGTTTTTCCTGCAGACTCTGGAGAATGGGGGTCCCGCGGATGCCCAAGGACAGGAGCAGCAAGAGGGTACTTCTGCGTTTCTCTCTCCCTGGGCCTCAGCAGCCCCTCCTGGTGAGGGTGATCATGGTGCTCACTTCCCTCATAGGTGTGCTCTTGGGACCTCCAGGTGGGAAATGGTCTGCAGGCTCAGAGCAGGACATGACCCTTATGTTCGGTAGCCAGGTGCCTGGTCCCGCTGCCCCACCTTGAGAGGCCCGATTCGAGTCCCTCCCTGTGCCCCCTGTGCTCTCTGCTCCTCACACTCACTGGGGGCACCATGGGCCCGCTGTCCTGCCTGCCGATACCGGTACTAGCGTGGGGCTCTCCCTCCGGATGATTCTGCTCTTTCTAACGGGACATGGCATCCCCAGGCCTCTGATGACCGTGGCTATATCACTTGTCGTCACTGAACCACGGCCTGGGACCCAAGGGTCGTCAGGGCTTAGGCCGGGCTCCACGCTCTATGAGCCACGAGGCTCATAAAGGGACTGGGTGAGTCTCTTAGTCCCTCTGTGACTCAGTTTCCCCATGTGCCAAGTGGGAATTGGCACTTACAGGGTCACTGTGATTATTAAATAAAATACTCGTTAAATACTTCGTGCCGCATCTGGCCGACACCCAACGTACGTTAGCTGTTATCAAAACACGTCTCAAAGACTCTAAAACGCTTCCATTGGGAGACACAGCCCCGATTTCAGAGATGTTACAATGGTATTACTCATTCAACAGAAAAAGGGTTCCAAAGCCAAAGATGTTTGGGAAACACCAGCGCCTTCCCCACGAGATGGCTCACAACCTTTAAATGCCACCTTCCAAAGCAGCCTCCAGGCTGGTTACGGCACTCAGCGTTTCCCGGGCTCGGGCCATGGAGCCCCCTGATCGTGCAGCATATGGACACAGTCTGGGGAATGCCAGAGTCCAGCTCGCTCATGCACCGATGGGAAACCGAGGCCCAGAGAGAGGAGGAGACTTCCTGGAGTTACCTGCTAGTTAAGGGGCAGAGCCTCCCCCGTGAGACCACACCTGTGGCACCTTATGCGCTGCCCAGCACCAGCTTCAGGAGGAACCCCAGGAACGCATCGCCCCCACAGTGCAGTCAGCCCCCGGCCAGATCCTGGGCCAGGAGGTAAGCAAGGCAGGTGTAAAAGGCACAGCGCAGGAGGTCATCCGGAAACAGGCAGACATTACCTCCTGAGGCAGCCGTGCAGGGCCGACCCTGGCTTCTCCCCGGTGGGCTGGGGTGCAGACCATCCCCCACCTGCCCCTGCAGCTGGCCAAGCAGTGGGGGTGGGGGGTGGGGGGAGGCCAGAGCTGCCGCTCAGGGCCCCCCATGTCCCACCTGCCCTCAGGCAGAGCCTCGTGGAGTGAAGGAGCACGGACCTAGGTTCACGGTTACTCCAACACCAAGGCACCCCCACGGGGACCCGCGGGCCAGACTTCAGACCACACTGATGGCGTCCGTGGGGAAGTTCTGTCATTGCTGCAGTTAATGTGATGACCGCCTTGCTCTAAGAGCAGTTTGTGTTTCACGGGCTAAGGTGAATTACCATGGGGGGGTCGTTAAGCAATTCATCAAATTTTAAACCTCAGTGTGACGTTTGCAGTCACACGTGGCTGTTCTCAGGGATCCAGTGACTCTCAGCCTTTCCCCCGTGAGACCACATGGTGCACGATGCTTGTCCACGTGCTGGGGCCACCCCCAGTGGGAACGGACTCCCTCGGGTTGGCAAACACTGTGAAGACTGGAGGCATCGAGTGTTGGTGCGGATGGGGAAGACGCTCCCGTGGACACAGTACTAGCGAGGGGTGAGTGGGTACAGACCCGGCGGAGAACAACCTGGCAGCGTCCGGTGAACGGGGACATGTCATTTGCATTGTCTTGTCTGTAGGCCTGCAATTCCATCTTTCAAAATAGGCCCAAGAGGCGTTCGGCTTGCACGCAGGAAACCCCTCCGGGGATGGTCACCCCCGGCTGTCGGTCACCCCCGGCTGTCGGTCATCATGCACAGTTGGAAACAAGCCAAGCTAAGAAGGGTAATATCCCATATAATGGGATGTGTCATAGCAGTTAAAAGGAATGAATTACATGTGTTGTGGGCGTAGACCTCAAAATTGCTGGAAGATACAAAATTAAAATCCTGTTCTGTAAATTTTCAAATAGAGAAACCAGGACTACGTACTTATCATAGATGTGTACGTGTTTACAAATGTAAGAGCGTAAAAGGCAGGTGGGCAGGATTCCAGTTGTCCCTGGGAGGGGGGCTGGGGGTGTGCATGGGTCTGTAGGACGAAGGACAAAGCGAACTCACTTTCTCTGGAAGGCTGCTGTGTCAGCTGCATCTCTCTTGACCTTGGCTTCTCCAGAGCCCTGACCACCTGCTCTGCCTCGGGCACCTGCCACGGCCACTGACCTCTGCAGGCCGACGCGGTTCCACCTGAGACTGGCCAGACACATGCCCAGAATCTTGTGGTTCTCCCATTCTTTCAGGACTCAGGTGAAACACTCTATTGCAGGGCCTGGGGCCTTGGTGCCTGGCTTCCTCGGCGGCCGGGTGTCATGCAGTGGTTCTCCCAACGGGCGTGATTTTGCCCCCCAAGAGGCATTTGGCAACGTCTAAGACAGTTTTGGTTGTACACCTGCTGTATGTGGGGTGCCACTGGCATCGAGAGGCTAGAGACCAGGGATCCTGCTCAACAGCCTGCGGTACACAGGGCAGTCCCCTACAATAAAGATTCGTCTGGCCCCGTGTCGATAGGGTCCAAGTGGAGAAAACCTGGTGTAGCTGTGTGACCTCAGGCAAATTACTTCACCTCTCTGTGCTTCAGGTTCCTCATCTATGAAATGAGCATAGTAATCGTATCGACTTCATTTGGTTGTGAGGATTAAATGTGTTGGTGATTTAGGCCAGTGAATGGCTCTTAGAGAATGTTACGTGTCACGGTAAGAACAGTATCTCTGAGGAAGAGGAACACCAAACACCCCAGTGTTTAGGGAAGCCATTCACAGATGCCAAAACTCTAATCATTGCTAGTTACAAATGCCTCACAATACCCTTCACGATTGATTGTGACACTGGAATTCTAAAATGCACACTTTTCCCGCACTTTGACACCTCTGGACTCAGGACGGACTGGACTTACAGTCACGGTTGGCAGGTGGCCATCGGACACAGCTGTCGCTGTCTGCACGTGTGATAACACCCTGGGGATGGGCGGCTTGGGGAATCCTGGATGCCGTAGAGAAGACCCCTCTTAAGGAGGGGCATGTCGGGCACCTGGCGGGCTCATTCAGTGGAGCCTGCGACTCTTGATCTGGGGATTGTAAGTGTGAGCCCCACGTTGGGGGTAGAGGTTACTTAAAAGTCAAATCGTAAGGGTGTTGGTTGAGCGTCGGACTCGGTTTCAGCTCGGTTCGTGATCTCAGGGCCGTGGGATCAAGCCCGGTGTTGGTTCCGGGCTGGGTGCTCGGTGTGGAGTCCGCTTGGGTTTCTCTCTCCCTCTGCCCCCTCCGCAATCATGCCGAATGAAAAAGTGACTCGGCCGAGTTGTGCCCTGCTGAAGTGAATCCATGACGCTTACATTTTCTTTTTCATGTGTCTACAAAATAATACATCCTCCAACAGTGATGTCTACGTAAACCTGACAGATTTTTCACAAGAACGCGATGAACGCTCTACATGATAGGAAAGCCTTGTGCCGTGGTTAAGTTGCAGTGTTTCTTCCTTTTGTGGCAGAGCCTCTTGCCACTGTCGGGTCACAGATGTGGTGAACGTGTGCAATGGTCACACTGACTTGCCGAGGTCCGTGATCTGCTAGTCAGACACCACGGTGTCTCATGTAATCTCAGCGGCTCTGTAAGGGGTGCACTCTTACGGTTCTTGCTTTGCGAATGCACTAACCAGCCGAGATGCAGAAGTGGAGTGATTTGCGCAAGGACAACAGCTGATAAGCAGAGCTGGAACTCAACCCCAGCTTGCTCTACGTGGACTCGAAAGCCGTGGGACTCAGCCTCTGTGTCCTGGTTTGGTCCAAGTCTGTATTCTTGTCCCCGGGTCAGCAGCGGCACAACGTGGCTGAGCCAGTGCGTGGCAGTGGCACGCGGGCCGGTCTTCCCCACCGCCATTCCCTGCGCCGCTGGATGCTCCCGGCCCCGCTCACCGGCCCGCTGCAGTGTGAGCTTGGCCAGATCTGTGAGTCGCAGGGAGCACCACAGCGGAGAGCCTCTTCCCTGAGGAGGCAGAGTGCAAGTCCTGTCACAGCCGAGAGAGGCTCAGAAGGTTGGCGATGTCTACAGGCTTTGGGTGAAAATCATGTGTTCCTGAGCTGAGCCACATCTTTGGAATTTTCCATTTATCCCCTTTATAGCAAAGCTCTGTGTCTGCAGATTCCAGCAAACTGTGGAGCAAAACAGTCATCTTAGCCGAACATCCAGAGGTCATGTTCGCAACGGCATCTTCAATGTGCAAGTAATAAAAGCCCAGAGGAAGCCTGGTAGGGGCGTTAGCAAGACTTAAATCTAACGGTCTCCTCTCGGGCGGTTGGGGTGTTCCCAAGTGTCCCTGCCCTGTGGGCTGGTGGGAAAGCAGGCTGGCCGGCTGCGGGGGCCTGGGGGGGGCAGGGAGCCGCGACACAGAACGGACAGGCCTGTGTTCACGTCGTAAAGCTTGTGTGACCTTGAGCCAGACTGTCAGGCCTCCTCCCAGCAGCAGCCCCCCAGCCCCCCACCCCACCCCCCTCCGGCTGTGGCAGCCCACAGCCCTGCGCAGTCTGGTTTTCATTCTCGTCCTCTTGCAGGGCCTCTGAGAGAGTTCCTGTGCCCTGTTTCTCTCAGCAAGGATAACCACTTCCACCTGCTTGTGCGACTTGTTCCTGGGATGAGGAAATCCTCCTGACAGGGCTGGGCTGCCTTGCATGTGTTGGATGAAGGCTCGAAATATGGGCCTCCTCCCCTCCCCCAGCCTCCCCGAGGCTCAGAACCGCTGGGGGTGGGGAGGGTCGGGTGGAGCTGCTGCCCTGCCCTGCAGGGGTCGGGGGTGGGGGTCTTGCTTTGCCCAAGCGTTGCTTCTCACTCACTCTGATGGGCGGTGAAAAGACTGGGGCCTAGGCCGGCTCCATTGTTCCCTGCCCTGTCCTCCCATCCGGGCCATGGGAGGCAGCGACTCCAACCGCTCAGCGCACGGAGGCCCAGAGAGGGTGAGGGATTTTCTCAAAGTCTCGCAGCGACAGAGGGCAGCTGCGGTGCGAATCCCGGTGGCCTGGCTCCAAGTCTGCAAAGCCGGGGCGGGAGTTAGGAGATAAGGGGCCACGGATGGGCCCCAACAACCAGGACTTAAACCCAGCATGCCCCTGGCTCGCTGTGTCTTCTGCTTCCTTACGCACGGAACGGGGGGCGGGGGGGGGGGTCATTACAACCACCTCAGGGGCTGTGGGCGCCAAACAGCATGACGTGCGTGAAGCTCGTGCAGTCTCAGGCTTAAAACCAGTACAGACCCGAGTGACAAGAGCTGGGGCCCTCCACAAACACAGACTCCGACTCCTTCTCTCTGAGGGACCTTAAGGCCGTCCCGTCACTTCAACGTCTTAAGTAGAGGCCCACTGGTTAGAAGGGAAAGTGTGGATCAAACCACCCTGAGTATCCTGTGTAAATCATACCTCAAAAAAGCTGGTTTTCTAAAAACTACCCTGAGATTGGTAAAGATCAAAACTCCTGATAACAGATGGGCATCGCCCGTGCGGGGAAATCCGGAGCACGCTCTGCAGAGGGCTGTACGGACAAGATTCACCACAATTAGTAATGTGCCGCCACTGGGCCCGGCCATCGCAGCGGGGGCGCTGACCAGCTGTGGACTGCGGCCTCCAAGTGTGGCGGCCACCCTGGGCCCGGTCAGCCGGCCAGGAGGGGGTACTGTGCTGCAAAACGTGCCACGTCCACCCGAGGGTGGGTGTAGGGGAGGTGACCTGATGAGCATCTTTTGTACACTGAGGCATAACTCCCACTAGGCTTGCGGGGGGGTGGGGGCCTGGCAGCCAAGGGTGCTCCAGGCTCGGGCTCCGGGTCCGGCAGACCCGCACATCCATCCCAGCTCTGCCACCGACCAGCTGCGTGGACACAAGTCGTGTCGCTTCTTTGAGCTTCCTTCCTCTGGAATTCGCTGAAGAGGATGTCACCTGCCATGAAGTGTTGGCGTGAAGGTGAAGTGAGACCCACAGGAGGCTTCCGGCTCCGTGTCTAGTGCTCGGCCAGCAAGCTTGGCCAGTGAGCTGCAAAGGTTTCCTCTTTTCCCATTTCTCTGTGTATCACTCTTCCTGTCTTTGTCCCTTCAGCTCTCCCCTGGCTCGTCTCAGTTGATGCCCGCACACCCGATGTCACGCCCCAGCGGCTGGAAAGGGCAAACTTCAGACTTGGGGGGACCAGGAGGCCATGCTCACATCTTCCGCTGAAGCTCCCACCTACTCTGCCCCCGGCCCTGTCTCCTCTCTCCCTGCCTCCGAACGCCCGCTAGTCTGTGCCTTGGGCTCCTGGATTTCCCCCACTTCCCCACACGGCCCCCAGCCAGCCCCCCAGCGTGGTTTGGGTTTAACTCCCACCCCCGGTGTTGGCTTCTTCTTTCCCCGGGCTGTGGAAGCTCCCCCATCACACACCTCCGGAGAGGAGATGGGAAATCAGACGCTGCCTCCTCTGGTAACATCAACGGCAACGAACTTTTAAAAAACGAAAACAAAAAACCTTTGCTTTAAAAGAATCACAGATGCACAGAAGGTTGGGGAAATAATACAGGAGGCGCTGTGTCCACGCCACCCACCTTCCTCCTAGGGGGACGCTTGGTACCAGAGCAGGACGCTTTGTCAGAGTGTGACCCTCAGGGCGAGGACCTGGTAGGAAAGGAACGATCAGAGGTTCACACTTGTCGTTGCAAATCTGCTCCGTCCCCCGCGAAACGCCTGGTCTTCCCTCCCTTCAGGACTTTGCTCAGTCGTGGTCTGGAAAGTGCTCTTCATCCGCCACGACTCAGGCAAGCTTCAGCCAAGATGGACTTTACCCGGAAGATTCTGGGCTGCGCCGGAGTGTGCGGGAAGGCTGGACAGAAGAGCCGCGACAAGGGCCAGGGCGCCCAGAACTCCCGGCTGGCTCCTCAGCAGGCTCTCATGGTAAGGAATGGAACTCACTGCTTTATTCTCCTGTCCTTTGCCTTGGCTTGCAAGCGCTTGCCCAGTGCCGCCGCTGGAGCGGCTCCCTCGCCCTCTGACTGGCTCACACGGCCCTGCCCGGCTGCGCTGCTTGTTTCTTGGGGTCAGGCTTTCGGTGTCTCTATAGTTCATAATATTTACTCAACGTAGGACACCAAGAAGAATTATGGATAAATAAATTCTGGTGCCAAAGGCAGTTAATTTATTTCACCAAACCCTCTGACGGTCACACAAAACCAAAATGAGGGGGACGTGCCTCTTCCTTTCTTGTTTGGCTCCTCTTCTTAATGGTAGTGTCAAAGCAGTCAGGGAGGGAATTGGGCTTTTAAAATCACCGACACCGCTTTTAAGGAGCCCATGAACTTGCAAATAACAGCTACAGAAGGTTTTAATTAGCGTGATGTGAAAAAAAGTCACTTGACCTCTAGGTGCCCTTCTTTCAAAGGTGGGGTAATGAGCTGGCCACCTGCTAGCTCACGGAGGCATTTGCTCCTTAATGAGGCGGTGGTGGGTGGTGGCCAAGTGCCTGGAGAGAGGGAGGAAGAAGCTCTCCAAAGGCGGCGGGTCCGTGCTGACGGTTCTCGCCGAGACCCAGTGACCTTGAGACGCCCTCTGGCGACCAGATTCCTGTACTGTTTACGGTACATTCCGAAGGGGTTGTGCCTTTGCTAAGATAGTGTGACTACGCTCTTGTCCCGTGGGAGGTGATGGGTGGTCCCTGTCGCCCCTCAGCCCTGGCTTCTGTGGCTGGACTTTGGGGCCTGGCGTCCTCGGTGGTTTCCGCCTGAAAGCCGAGCCCAGTTCTGGGGGACATCAGTCGCCATCATAAAATCTCTGAAGGGCACGTACGTGGACACAAGCGCCGGCTCATTCTGTTTGTTTGTAGAAAGCAGGAGTGGCGAGAGCCAGACGAGCACATGTTTCAGCTCAAAGGACAAGCGAACGTGCCCGTGGTTGGACGGCCACGTGCGGGCCAGGTGTCTTCTGAAGGCAGAGGGCCCTACCACCAGAGACAGAAGGTGTTGGTCAGGGTTCTTGGCTTGCAGACACTTCAATCTGTCCCAGTGGGTTTCACAGAAGAGTTCGTCATGGTGGACGGTGCTTAACCTCAGTTCCCCTCCTTCCTCGGCTGACCAGGCTGGAGAGCTAGAGCCAGCTTAGGGGAGCTCAGACGGGCTTGCACCGGAGGCAGAGGTGAGGAGGAGCCCCGGCTGTGTTGCATCTGCTGATCTTCTTGCAGACAGGCCGGGGTGCAACCACTAGCATCATGTGTGTCAGGAAGCAGAGCACGTGGTGTTCGCTGGTATGGACGGTGGCAGGCCCAGCATGGCTCTGGACGTAGCTGTGGCTGCATTTTCTGACTGTTGTGGCACCCTGACTATGAGACTTGGATCATCATAGAAGCTTCTGGAAAGAAGCAGCCTCGGTGTGGTGCTGGAGCCCTGGCAGCTCCCGTGGGCCTTGGGGAGTCGTTCCTGCTTCAGCATTCCCTGCAGCCCCTCCCTGGCTGGTCCGGAGCGGCGCGGAGAACCTCACGAATCACTGGGGCTCTGGGGACAGCTCACAGCACTAGGCCACCAGGGGAGCTGAAGGCACGTGACCACCAGGGGCCTGTCCTCGCTGGCTTAGCCCTCTACCCCATTCTGCTCCAGCAGAACACAGGCCCATTTCTCCACATAGTTCAGTTCTGAGTCAGGGCTTCAGAATACAAATCACAGCCAGATCTGACCTGCCAGGGAATCTTGCAAATGTGGTCATCGTGGTGCAGCCTGCGTGGTTCAGGAAGGTACCACGGGAGCCAGGCCACGGGGTTGACTACAGAATCACTGACTTTCAGGCCGGGGGAGATTTGAGAGTGTAGACTAGTTCAGCCTTCAAAGGCGGATGAACTTGGGTTGTTCAAGTCAGAGCCCAGATCACAGCTGGTTAAGAGGCGAAACCCACACGTCTGGCTGGTGCCCCGTGTACCCGACAGACTCCGCGGAAGGAATTCCTGCATTTGCTGGGAGCTCAGACCACACAGGCCTAGTGTCCAAGGGTCCAAGGGTCCCTGCAAGGAAGGCGTCTTGGGATTTGGAAAATCTCCTTCCTTTGAGTTAGTCTAACCAGGGTTCAAGTCCTAACTCTGCCTCCCACGATCTGTGAAGCCTTGGCAGGTCATTCACCCTCTCTGAGCTGCCATTTCCTCGAGCCAACTGATTAATCGTAACGCCTGTCAAATGGGTTTTCATAAAGAATGAAGAGTCAGAAGCATGTAGCACAGAGTAAGCGCTCAACAGATGTTAGTTCTCTTTTCCCTGACGCTTTGGCTCTATTTCTGTGCCACATAAAGGTAGTGTTTCCTAAATGAGCAAGAGAATGTAAGGCTCGTCCACATTCACTCGGGAGCGTCACCCGTGAGCTGCCGCAGAAGCCTGCAAACATCTTCAGGCCCATTCTCACCACAGAAAGTTTTCAGGCAGATGCCCCCGGATCAGCCAAGTCTGAGGTGAGCCCCTCCCAGCACGTGGTGCATATGTGTTAAGAAGCAGAAGAGAGGACAGTAGGACCGGTTGCAGGAGCACACGTGGCCTGAAACCGTCCCTAAGGTGTGCGGTCTGGGGCTGACCTGAAGCAGCCCTTCGGTCAGATGCTTCCCAGGGAGCGGGAGCTCTGTGTTCCCCGTTACTCTCTCCAAGGGTGACAGGTGGGGCTCTGAGGAAAGAGTTCTGCCCCAGGAATCCCTGGGAAGATGGGGCTCACCTACGCTCTTCCCTCTCTGGGCTTCAGTTGCTTTATCCAACAGGAAGGATAGAAGACTGCCAGCTCCCGCCCCCCCCCCCCCCCCCCCCGACCCCGAGGCTTAGGGTGGGCTCACCCCCTACTGGGGAAGACATCCTGTTCTCAGGAGGTAGTCTGCAGAGTGCTCTCGGCAGCCGCTCTTGTCCAAACGAGTCCTAATCCCCGGAAATCTCAGGAACCATATGCAGCAGAGTCTCTGCCTACATGGGGCTGGTTCTTAAAGTCAGCACTTTACGTAAAAACCCTGGTGAGTCAAATACCCTTGGACATCTCCAAGGCAGGGCGACATCATCTTTCCATAAGATCAGTTCTTCCTGCAGTTTGGGACAGGGAAGCACCAGATACAGCAGGGGCCTGTGTCTGGGGGCTGCGGGGTAGAAAGCTTTCAACGTATGGACGCAGCGGGTGCTGGGAGAGAGGTCAGCTCCACGGGGGCAGATGAAGGGCTGGGCAGGCAAAGCCAGAGCCGGAGGAGGGACGGGCAGAGTCCCGGACACCAGGAGCGGGGGTGGGTGGGGGGAGTGGGGGGGTGTAGGCTGAGGCTCTGAAAGGTCAAAGGCCAGCAGGATGGGTGGGGGGAGCAGTGTGCCGAAGGGGTCCCCAGCAGCCCTGCTGAACCCTCCCAGCCCCGCGCCCTTCCACTCAGCACGGCCTTGTCTTAAAGCCCCTTCCTGGGGCGCCTGGGTGACTCAGTCAGTTAAGCGGCTGCCTTTGGCTCAGGTCATGGTCCCAGGGTCCTGCGGTCGAGCCCTGCATCGGGCTCCCTGCTCAGTGGGGAGCCTGCTTCTCCCTCTTCCTCTGCCTCTCCCCCTGCTTGTGAACTCTCGCTCTCTTTCTCGGTCAAATAAATAAATCTTTAAAAAAAAAAAAAAGGCCCTTCCTGGGTCTGCAGGGGATGGTCAGGAACGGCTCACATAATGGTGTCATCCACACTGAGAGAGAAGCGTTCACACCAAGGCGTGGAAGTTGGGGAGGCCTGCAGGAGAGCGAGCGAGGGTGTTGGGCCCTGGAGGGTTTGTGGAAGAGGGGGTGGCACTCTGGCCTTGGAGACCTGGGGGAGGCCGGGAAGCTCAGCCCTTGTCAGGTGACAGGACAGCTTGAGGAAGGTGAGGCGCTGACAAGGGGGGAAACGGACGACAAAGAGCTGGGACTTTGGTCTTTGTGCAGAGACCGGGGGTTTGAGCAGGAAAATTACTGTAATCCTCATGGATGCCTCCAGAAGCCCAGCTGGGCAGTGGGGGCAGGGCTGGGGGGAGAGTGAGGAGTCCAGGCTAGAGGTAACTCAGCTCCGATGAGAGCATGGGGGTGGGGTGGGGGGACGCAGGAGGACGGGCACCGGGGCGCGTCCCTTCTACGGACGCCGCGTCGTCGCAGGGAGTGCTTTCTGAACCGCAGGACCGAGTCACCACGTTCTCAGACACAACACACAAAGATGTGCTGGGTCCTAAAACAGAGAGACTGGGATTTTGTGACCTGTGCCCTTCCCCAGGGCTGCGGGGAGCCTCCCCACCATCACTGATGTCAACCTGGTAGGCCCAACCGCAGCCAGGAATGACCTTTCCGATTTGAAATTCTAAATGCTCCGCTCCCTAAAGTCACAGACGTAGATCGGGCCCGAGATCCGCAGAAGTCCCTGCCTCCGATGTTCTCCACTCCAGGTGCAGAGGGACTTGGAGCCTGCCTGTGGGGTGATGTGATTCGCACGTCCACTCGATACACATTTATTGAACACATGTCATGGGCCACTTCTGGGCACTGGGGATTCATCAGGGAACACACCTGTCCATCCCTGTCCTCGTGGATGACGGACAACAGGCCATGGGTGGACAGTACAGCGCATGAGATCATGGGAAGTCCTGTGAGGAGGAGCAGAAAGATGCATGTGAGCGGGGCTGGCCTCGCTGTCTATGTTGGGGGTCAGGGAACGCCTCACCCAGCAGGTCACCTTGGAGCAGAGACCCCGAGAATGTGAGGGAGCCAGCCGTGTGGACGTATGGGAAGGGTGTTTCAGGCAGAGGCACCTGCAAAGGCCAGAGAGTGGCTGGGAGGCTGAGGTCAGGGGTCGGGTCTGAGGGGACGACGGCCAGAGCCGGAGCTGGCCTCCACTGTAACAGAGCCCTCTGGTCAGGAGGCCGCTGCAGTAATTCAGCGGTTGTTGGGATCAGGGAGAGGTACCACATCTGTGGGGGGAGAGCAGAAGTTTGTGGGAGCGAGGCCCCCAGGGGCCATGTGCCCTATTGCACCCGAGTTGTACCCCCAAACCGGGACGGGGGTTTCTGGGACACCTGGATTCTCGCCGCTGCAGGCAGAGCCGCCCGCAGGAGCCCGCAGGGACTGAGGACGAGGGCTGGTCGGTCTGCACGGACCCTGCGGCCGGCCGGTGCTCGCAGAAGCCGTGTGGACCGGGCCAGCGCTCCGCCTCAGGCTGGAAATGTGCCGCGGAACCTGACCCAGCCTGCAGAGAAAGCCCTGAAACGGGCCAGCTTCTCATGCCTCTCACTCTTGAGAGCATTATGAACTCCCCCGATCAACGGAGTATGGTTTCTGCAGACCCCCTCTGGCAGCCTCCCCCGCGGGGCCCCCCCGTCCTGACACCCCGGTTTTCCCACCTTCGTTTCTTCCTTCGCTGGTGGAAACCTCTCTAGTCCTACCAGCGCACGAGGGGCCATAGTTCCCACATTCCAGGACCTCTGTTTTTTAACCTGTAAAACAGAGCTAATGTTACTTATCTTCAATTATTTACCTGCGATTCAATTTGAATCGGATGAAGATTGCAAATGGGTGCTGCGAAGTGCCTGGCAGTGTCTGAGGTATTGGGTCAACGTCAGACATTAACGTGGACTCAGCTTAGACATCCTTTTCCCCAAGAGACTCTCTTTGTCCCACCAAGTGGGGTTAAATGTTTCTCGGTGCTTCAGAATCTATGTCGTTGAGCACAGGATGCATGTCCGCACCAGGATAGGCCCCTGTGATGCAGAATAATCCCGGCCGACTTCCCCTGCGAAGATGTCCACGTCCTGATCCCTGGACCCCGTGCATACCTTATGGCAAGGGGGGGTTAAGTCTGCAGATGGAATGAAGGTTGCTAGTCATCCAGCCTGGGGAAGGGGAGATTATCCTGGATTATCCAGCTGGCCCCGGATAATCACATTCTCCTGTAAGTGAAAGAAGGAGGCGGGAGAAGCAGAGGTCCCAGGACGCCGCCGTGGGCGTTGAGGATGCTTGGGGCCGAGCCAAGGAGTAAGAGTGGCCTCTGCAGGCTGGAAAAGTCAAGGAAATGATTTTCCCCTTGAGCCCCCAGAAGGGAACGCAACCCTACGGACACCTGGATTCTCGCCGCTGTGAGCCTCGTGTCAGAATTCTGACCTCCCAGCGACGAGATAATACAACCGTGTTGTCTTAAAGCCCTGAGTTTGTTGCAGCCACTATCGAAAACCGGCACAAGCCTCACGTACGTTTGACAGGCACAATCCTCTGTCATTGTTGTCATTGTTATTGTCCTAACTTTACAACTGAGGAAACCGCAGGTCGGAGAAGTTAGGTAATTCGCCCTAAATTGCGCAGCTAGCAAGTGCTATCAGATCTTTTGATACAAGTTACCAAAAATGAACAAAAGCACAAATTGGCTTAAGCTACAGAGGGGTTTACTGACTCACATAACTGAAAAATATTTTTAGAAGTTCTTGTGGAGAACAGGAAAGGCTTGACACACAAGCTAAAAGTTGATGCCAAGGACCCAGGTTTCCCCTGTCTCTTCTCTCTGTTTTCCTCTGTCTCTTCTCTCTGTTTTCCTCTGTCTCTTCTCTCTGTTTTCCTGTCTCTTCTCTGTTTTCCTCTGTCTCTTCTCTCTGTTTTCCTCTGTCTCTTCTCTCTGTTTTCCTCTGTCTCTTCTCTCTGTTTTCCACTGTCTCTTCTCTCTGTTTTCCTCTGTCTCTTCTCTGTTTTCCTCTGTCTCTTCTCTCTGTTTTCCTCTGTCTCTTCTCTCTGTTTTCCTCTGTCTCTTCTCTCTGTTTTCCTCTGTCTCTTCTCTGTTTTCCTCTGTCTCTTCTCTCTGTTTTCCACTGTCTCTTCTCTCTGTTTTCCTCTGTCTCTTCTCTGTTTTCCTCTGTCTCTTCTCTCTGTTTTCCTCTGTCTCTTCTCTCTGTTTTCCTCTGTCTCTTCTCTCTGTTTTCCTCTGTCTCTTCTCTCTGTTTTCCACTGTCTCTTCTCTCTGTTTTCCTCTGTCTCTTCTCTCTGTTTTCCACTGTCTCTTCTCTCTGTTTTCCACTGTCTCTTCTCTCTGTTTTCCTCTGTCTCTTCTCTCTGTTTTCCTCTGTCTCTTCTCTCTGTTTTCCTCTGTCTCTTCTCTGTTTTCCTCTGTCTCTTCTCTCTGTTTTCCTCTGTCTCTTCTCTCTGTTTTCCTGTCTCTTCCCTCTGTTTTCCTCTGTCTCTTCTCTCTGTTTTCCTGTCTCTTCCCTCTGTTTTCCTCTGTCTCTTCTCTCTGTTTTCCTCTGTCTCTTCTCTCTGTTTTCCACTGTCTCTTCTCTCTGTTTTCCTCTGTCTCTTCTCTCTGTTTTCCACTGTCTCTTCTCTCTGTTTTCCTCTGTCTCTTCTCTCTGTTTTCCTGTCTCTTCTCTCTGTTTTCCACTGTCTCTTCCCTCTGTTTTCCACTGTCTCTTCTCTCTGTTTTCCTGTCTCTTCTCTCTGTTTTCCTCTGTCTCTTCTCTCTGTTTTCCACTGTCTCTTCTCTCTGTTTTCCTGTCTCTTCTCTCTGTTTTCCACTGTCTCTTCTCTCTGTTTTCCTCTGTCTCTTCTCTCTGTTTTCCACTGTCTCTTCCCTCTGTTTTCCACTGTCTCTTCTCTCTGTTTTCCACTCTCTCTTCTCTCTGTTTTCCACTCTCTCTTCTCTCTGTTTTCCACTCTCTCTTCTCTCTGTTTTCCTCTGTCTCTTCTCTCTGTTTTCCACTGTCTCTTCCCTCTGTTTTCCACTGTCTCTTCTCTCTGTTTTCCTCTGTCTCTTCTCTCTGTTTTCCACTGTCTCTTCCCTCTGTTTTCCACTGTCTCTTCTCTCTGTTTTCCACTGTCTCTTCTCTCTGTTTTCCACTCTCTCTTCTCTCTGTTTTCCACTCTCTCTTCTCTCTGTTTTCCACTCTCTCTTCTGTTTTCCACACTCTTGGTTCTCTTCTCTGTCCCCTCAGCGGACCCCACAGCTCCAAGCCCACCATGGTGGTGGTGGAATGCCTACGGTAGCCCCGGACCTCACCACCTCACTCCCCACAACTCCTGGAGGAGAAAGGGAAGCTTCCTTTTCTCAGCAACAGTGCTGTGCCTTGTTGCTTCTAATGATGTTAATTTCCAATTCCTGAGCCAAAATCTGAGTCCAGTGGTGGACCTGTGTGTGGGGGGAGTGGGGAAGGGTCAAACTACCCAAAGGAAAATCTTAGTCGTTTGGGCAGAAGAAACAGAAAATGGATATCAAATGTCCATAGCGCTGGCTGAGAAAGATCCTGACCACAGAGTTTCTGAGCTCAAACGCTACTGCCTCCCAGGAACATTGTTTTCTGGCTCTTTGGACACAGGGTCAGAGAGCCTGTGTCCTGCCTGGACGGAGAGATAAGCCTGGAGCAGTCAGGCAAGCCCAAACTAAAGCGCATGCTGCAAACAATAGGCCGGTATTCTTCAAGAATGTCAGTGCCGTAAAGGAAAACGAAAAGCAGAGGAATGGTTCGAGATTATGGGAGACAAAAGAGGGGTGATATCTAAATGCAATGCTTGATCCTGGATTGGATTCTGGATTATTGAAAGAAGTTTCTAGGAAGGACAATATTGGGACAGTTGGCAAAATTTGAATATACATTATAAGTTAGATGATAGTATTGTAGCAAAATGTTAGCTTCCCTGAACTTGATCACATCACTGTGGTTGTGTATGAGACTTTCCTTGTTCTCGGGATACGTGATGTAGTATTTGGGGCTGAGGTGTTGTGATCTCTGTAATTTACTCTCAAATGGTTCAGGAAGAACTAGACTAAGAAATAATGAAGATGGGTGACTATACTTAGCAATACTGTGTTGCTACTTGAAAATTGCTAAGCCAGTAGATTTTAAAAGTTTTCACACAAAAAACATAACTATGTGAAGTGACAGACGTATTAACGAACTTTATTGTAATTCCCAAATATTTATGTTTCTCAAATCATCACGTTGTACACCTTAAACCTCTACAGTCAATTACACCTCAAGCTGGAAAATAAACAAATAAGTAAATAAATGCCCCCAAATATTGAGGATCTTATGCAATATATAAATATAGAGAGAGAGATAAAGCAAATGTGGCAAAATGTTAACACTAAATAACGTGTGTGACGCGTGTGAGAAAGTTTATCATAATCTTCTCACAATTTCTGTATCCTTGAACTTTTTTTCCAAAATCAAAAGTTTAATTAAAGGAAAAGAAATGGACCTGTGCAGGTGGTTGATCTAAGAGCCACTAAGATATCACCAGAGTGCTAAAAATCGTAGCAGAGAGGTAACTTGAAAAAAAATGTATTATTAAAACTTCTCTTTGGAGAATGCTGATGCGGCTGGGACTTCGGTGGAGAGATGAGTTTCCCAAGGGCAACCTGCAGGGCCCACAGGTGGTCACGGTCAGGGTGTGGCCTCTTCGGGAAGGTCCTCCTCTGCTCTTCACCTGTGAACTTCTTCATCTCTCTTCTAAATAAAAACTAAAAACATATTTTCTCAATGTTGAAAGGAGAACCAAATGACTGGCCTTTCTTTTTAATCTGGTGTTACCAGCTGTACAGCCTTGAACAGGTCATTTCATTCATTAGGCAGACATTTATTTGATACCTACTCTGTGCCAGGCACTGTTTTAGATTCCGGGGATAGCACGGGCCCTCCCAGAGGGTATAGTCTAGTGGTATGTGGCAGACACTGGGGGTTGCCAACCCCACCGGTAAGCCTCGTCTTCCTTGCTAATAAAAACTCCAATTTTGGAGGCACCTGGGTGGCTCAGCTGGTGAAGTGTCTGCCTTCGGCTCGGGTCATGATGCCGGGGTCCTGGGATCGGGCTCCCTGCTCAGCCAGAAGCCTGCTTCTCCCTCTGCCTGTCACTTCCCCGCTTGTGCTCTCTCTCTCTGACAAGTAAATAAGTAAATCTTTAAAAAACTAAATAAACAAGTTCATTGAGGTCTTGAAATTAACCCATTTTAAAACCTTTGTATTTTGTGATCATTGTAGATTTAAATGCAGCTGTAAGAAGTAACAGAAACGCTGCATACTCTTCACCCAGTCTTCCCCAATGTAACATAGCACAAGAGCAAGATCAGGATGTAGACACTGATACAATCCTTTGACCTCATTCAGATTTCCGCTCCTTTGCCAGGTGTGGGCGTGTGTGTGTGATTCTATGTGATTTTATCGCTCACGTGACCATGGCCACAGTGAAGATACAAACCATTTCCAAGGATCCCTCTCGTTGCCCTTTTATAATCAGACCCACTTTCCTTCTCGGTTGCACTCTGTCATCCCTGAGCCCCTGGCCAACCACGAATCTGTTCTCCATTTCTATAATTTCCACATTTTCAAGAATGTTATGCTAATAGAACCGTGCTGTATAGAACCTTTTCGGATTTTTTTAGGCTTTAGGCTTTAGGCTTTTTTTCATTCAAACTCGTTCCCTAGAGGTCCACCAGGTTGTTGTATCATTACTTCCTTCCCTTTTATTGCTGAGTAGTACTCCAATGTACTACAATTTGCTTAACCATATGCTTGTGCCACCATTTGCCGCTTAACCAACAGCCACCCAGGAGCCTAAACTTTGTTTGTTTGTTTGTTTGTTTTTAAAGGCAATAATGAGTCCAGCCATAGGACACACGGTGATTGATCTTAGTTAGTGCTTCTCATTGGAATCAAGACATTCAGAAAACGGGAGGGTGTTTTTGGTTGTTACCGTGGAGGGGGAGCACTTTTGGCAGTTAACGAACGTCAGGCTGCCTGAACTCCACAAGACACAGCTGCACAAAAAGAATCAGACAACCGCCCCCACCGAACATGCTGCCAAATGTTTCGGTGGGTAACACACCCACACAAACAGGAAAACAATAACAACAGATTTGTTTACAATTATCTGAGCCTAAAACTTAACGCCATTTACAAATAAAAGTAATTTGGCTATGGTTTTAATGTACACTGAATTTTCCAGGTATGCAAATGTTGTGTATAAAGAGGAGAGGTTGTAATTTACTTTGTTTGGCACTTTGCCAAGAATTGTTCACTGTTTCAGAAAATCGACAGTGACAATGCTTCCAATATTTGAGTCATCGATATATTTTTATTAGTCTCCACCCACAGCACATATATCATATTATGTATGTGCATTTATCATTTATGCCTTCATGATATATATTTATGCACAATATATTTAGTCCTTATTTTGAAATGTCAAATGCAAATAGAAAACGTTTAATATTATATTCTGTAAAACCATTATAAGTAGATGCAAGCATCTGATGACATCATTATGTCATGTAGTAATGACATGCCTGCGTCCTATATATTGTAATAATGTTTTCTAATAAGTTCCTTCCCTTTTATTTTTCCTTTATATTACAGTTAGGGCATCATGCAGTTTATTTTATTGTTTTGTGTAAGTCATATTACCTGTGAATTTCATGCCAGGATAGCAAAGGAGACATTACGAAATCATATGCCTTGAAAGCGAGTGTTGGGCTTGATGGGGTGGAGAAGAACTCATCTAATTTCTGGTCAAAGAGAGGTCTGCAGAGGATCTTCAGGAAGATATGTTCTTTGGTAAAAAGAGAGAGATGCTCTGGGGTGCCTGGCTGGCTCAGTCAGGAGAGCATGTGACTCTTCATCTTGAGGTTGTGAGTTCAAGCCCCATGTTGGGTGTGGAGACATTAAAAAATAGTAATAAAAAGAGAGAGATGATCTGCACCAGTTCCCGTTCTGCTTTGGGACGTTGTAGGACATCATGTTTCTGTATGATGTGGTCATCTTATAACCATGAGGTGATGGGGTCTCTGATGATGTGACTGATTTGCTGCAGCGGCCCCGGAACAGTCTACTATGGATTTTGCCATGGGAGATAATTACAGGTCTGTATTGTTTAAGCCACTGTCCGTTGGGTATTCTTGCATGCAGCTAAAAGCACCTAACTGGAATGTGGGGAATATCGTAAATCAGCAATTACAATCAAGTGTAATAAAAGTGCATTATCTACAATATAGGCTAGGGAAGCATTTCTTTTTTTTAAGATTTTATTTATTTATTTGAGAGAGAGCATGAGCAGGGTAGGAGACAGAGGAAGAAGCTGGGGACTTTGTGGGACTCAATCCCAGGATCCTGGGATCATGACCTGAGCAGAAGGTCAGACGCTTAAGCGACTGAGCCACCCAGGCGCCCTGGGAGGGAAGCATTTCATCAGGTTCCCAAACCAGACTCAGGGTTGGGGAAGGTCAGCGGATATTTCCTGTAGGAAATAATATCTGGACTAAGGACTGAGGACGAGTAGGGTTTAGCCAGAAAGGGCATGACGTTATCACAGTGAGAGAGGTGATTCTGCCTAAAGAGGTTCCCTGGAAAAGGGGAGGAACCGTAGGTGTGAGATAGCAGTCCATGGAGGACTAAGTTGAACCTGTGGGCTTGTTCATCCATTTGAACCGAGTTCAAGTCCTGAGTGAGTCACTTGGTGGCGGTGTACCGCTGGCTAAGTTCCTGAACTGTGTGTGTTCATCAGCGCGAAGATGAAGATTACAAGAGGACTCACGTCCTGGGTCCTTTCTGAGAAGACTGTCGTTCAGACAGGGAGGGCTCAAATCTAGAACGGGGTGGGAACCGGCGGTACGGCTAGAGAGGTGAATAAGGGGGAAACAGATTGGGGTTTGCACGGACAGGTCCTGGGTCAAGGACGATGCGCGGGTTCCTGGCTGGGACAGCCGCCGAGGCACGCACGACGACAGGACTCGTGGGTCTGGCGGGGAGACGCGAGCCCTAAAGCACACACCTATCCGGGCTCGGGAGCTGTAGCCCGGGAAGCAGCAGCTAACCCCGAACGAGGCCAGAGGACCAGGTGGGACGGGCCGGGGCTCGGGGAGCAGGGGCGCAGGGCACAGCCCTGGGGTCTACGGCCACCCCGACGCCGAGCGGCGGGCACAGCCTGAGCAGCCTTCGGGACAGGCAGGAAAAAAGCAGGCCAACAGTCAGGTCGCGGAAGCTGATGGGAGGGGAAGGCCTGGGGACCCGGCTCGGCCCGCGCAGCCACGCGTCCCGGACCCGAGGCGGCTTGGCGCTGGGGGGCCCGCGGGGGCCGGGGGCTGAGGCGCAGCGACGCGGGGAGCCCTCGCTCCGCGGCTGGCCGAGCCGAGCGTCCGAGGGGGCCGGCGCGGGGCCCCCCGGGACTCGTCCCCGCAGCCAGCGCCGGGCGCCCGCGAGCACCGCCTCCCGGGAGCACCGCCCCGCGTCTTTCTTTGTTTCCACGTCCGAAGATCTCGCGACAGTCGGGCGGCAAATCTCGCGAGCGCAGGCCGGCCTGGCGCTGCGGCTCTCGCGGTGTTTGCGCGAGACTGCCCCTAGCCTGCTCCCCCGCCGCCCGCCTGCCTTCCGGCCCTCTCCCCGCCCGGCCTCCCCCGCCTTCCCCCGCGGGCCCCCTCCGCGCAGGGGTACTATGGTCTCCGGCGATGGACGGCCCAGGTGCAGGTCAGTGCCCGCCCCGCGCCGCGCCGCTCGCGCCGCTCGCTCCCCTCGCCGGGGGTAGCTGGGCCGAGGCCCTCGGGCTCGGGCCGCGCTCCCTGGGGCCCCCCGCCGCCCTCGCCCCGGCCCGGGCCTGCGCGGGGCCCGCCGCTGCCCGCGGCCGCTGCTCGGCAGCCCTGGCCGGCCGGGGTCGGGAGGGGCCGCCCGCCGCCCCGCCGCCCCCGTCCGCGGGGTCGGGCAGCGTCTCCTTGCTGGGGTCCCGCGGGCCGCCGCTGGGCCCCGCCGCCCGGCCCCAGCCCCTCTCTCTGCTGCGGTCCCCGGGCCGGGGTCGGGGGCGGTCAAGGCCGGGCTCGAGTCAGCCGGCTCCGGACTGTGCGCTGCGGCGCTGGCTCTCCCCGCCCCCCCCCCCCCGCCCCCTGCCTCTCCTGCTCCCCTGCTCCCCTGCCCTTCCTCTTCCCCCTCTGCTCCCCTGCCCCCTGCCTCTCCTGCCCCTGCTGCCCTCCCCCGTGCCCTTCCGCCCCCTGCTCCTCTGTCCGCCTATCCCCCCTTTCCCCCACCCCCAACAAGAGAGGGAACACTCATGCTCTCTGAGGCGGCCGTGCTGCCTTCTCCCCTGGGCTCAGGGGGCTGCCCTCACGGAGGGTCCTGCCCACGCACAGCGATGAGTCTGCACAAAAGACCTGACCTGAAGACTCTTCCCCCCCCCCCCCCCCCCGCCCCGGACGTTGGGAGCTGGGGAGCGCTCCAGTGAGACCCCCAGGTTCATGTGCAAAACCAGAAAGACTTGTTCCCTTGGCAAGAATCTGCTAATTTACCCAGATAAATTTGTTCATTTCTGCCTTCAGTCTAAGACCTAGTAGTCTTCCTGCTAAGTTTTGTGTTTTGGTGTGGTTTTGCTTTTGTCCATGTTGTTGAATGCTCTGTAAAAATTTGTCTTTCGATTATTTTTTAAAAAATCAATCCTTCTGACAGTTGTCAGGTTCTCAGATTGTTCTGTCTGTACTTAGCATTTTTCAGTACTTCAGTACTTCCTAAAAGGCCTGTACATCATTTAAATCGTTCTTGTTTCTCCTTCCCGGGTATTCTTTGTTACCACATTTCAGGAGTTAATTATCTTACCTGTTTTTATTTGACAAGAGTCATGATTTGAGCTGTGTTGGTCCAATACAGTGGACCCTGGCCATGTGTGATTATTTAATTTTAAATTAATAAAAGTTAAATTTTAAAATTCAGTTCCTCCCTGGTTATAGCCACATTTCAAGTGCTCAGTAGCCACATGTGGCCAATGGCGGTCTTACTAGACCTCACAAATAGAGAACATTTGCACCATGGCAGAAAATTCTCTTGGACAAAGTGGATTTCCAGTTATTTTCATTTTAAATTAAGGTACTTTGTAGCTGTGTTTAATGAAAGTATAATTTTTTTTTCAGGATACGCCTTTGAGTACCTTATTGAAACATTGAATGACAGTTCGCATAAGAAGTTCTTCAATGTACCTAGACTTGGAGGCACCAAGTATGGTAATGTTGCTTAAATTTTGGGGGGTTTGTTTAGTTTGTAGTAATAAGAATGCATTTATTAATTTGAGCTGAAGAAATAATTGACTCCCACCGTGTTGTAACAGGCAAACCTACACATAACCTCTTAACATTTTAAAAACTCCTCTTGGGACAAGTTTTGTTTGAGGAGGATGCAAGTCCATACTTAAACTTCTCATTTACAAATGTAAGTTAATTTAAGAATGATTTTTTTTCCTGCGGAGAAACTAAGGCAATTTAAAAACAACAAAAAAGCCTGACTGGTGATATTCTACACCTATTATATGCATGCTTTAATTTTTCAAGTGAACAGTGCCCACGATTCTTTATCTGTCATACCTGTATAGGAATCGTCAGCAGACCCCCTGATTTGAGTGGTGCTCCAGTACTGGGCATGGTTTAGCCGGGCCTGTGCGCCAACGCTTTCAGCAGACCTTTGCAGGTACCTGATTGGGGCCAAACCTTTCCCTGAGATCTCAGAAGAGAGAACTTGGCTCAACCCTAGGGAACTGGATGGAAGTCTTGACTTTGACAGTGGAGCACCTGAACCAGCCAATGAAGGGAAGACCTGTTTGGAAGAGTGGTTTTTGTTTGTTTGTGTGGATTTCCTGGGAAAACTAGTGGGAAAGATAAATGCCAAGTCTATTGCAGTGAATTTTATTTTATTTTATTTTATTATTTTATTTTTTTTAAATTTTATTTATTTATTTTACAGAGGGAGACACAGTGAGAGAAGGAACACAAGCAGGGGGAGTGGGAGAGGGAGAAGCAGGCTCCCCACTGAGCAGGGAGCCTGATGTGGGGCTCGATCCCAGGACCCTGGGATCATGACCTGAGTCGAAGGCAGACACTTAATGATGGAGCCACCCAGGCACGCCTATTGCAGTAAATTTTAGAGAGAGCTTTTAATCTTGTACTCTTTTAAGAAGATTGCTTTTGTGATTTTTCTGTAGATTTTGATGTATTTAAATATTGTAGCCTGCCACTAGCAGTTTTTGTTATATATCATGAGAAAATTTCAATATTTTGGAGAAGAAACCTGTCTTAGAATTAGGCTGCCCTTAAAAATAAGAGGTTCACCAAAGTGAGAGCAGTTTTCTTTACCTTCCGTGTTTAGGTGCCATTATTTGTATTGAGAGAGATTGGTGGTTTTCCTAAGTGCCACGTATCTTTAATTCACATTTATTTTATTCTTTCACCAATGATGAGTTCGCATTAGTTTTGAAAACGGAACATCTAAATTGCTTATACATAAGAAAGATTTTTTATTTCACTTCTAATATTTAGTGATTCTGGCCTAGAAGATTTTTAATCCATATTTTATAGCTTAATAAATAATAAAAGAACATATGTGAGGATATTTTAAAAATTGGGCCTAAGTTCTTTCTGTGGATGATTTGTGGAAATATGCCCACTTGAGATGGCCTATATTTCCGAAATGGGGAAAATTAGTAGAAAACTTTCAAAAATAATTAAAGTGCATTGAAAGAGAATGGTTCATGATGTAAAAGCTAAATTTTCTCTGGAAAATAAGTTTTCATGGGCATCTAGAGATAACTGAGTTTCAGAGTATCCAGGTTTTTATAACCATGGTAAATACAGTAATAACACACCTGTAAATATAAATGCTTTCAAAACAGAAATTTGGTTTTTATTTCCATGGGATTAAAGCCCTGTTTTATTCATGGAGTGGTTATTATGAAAGGCTTATTAATAATTACTAGAGCAATTTCTTAGTAATTACTTGGAATAAAATTTGAAAGAAGAATTGACTTGGAGAGAGAGGAGTAACTTGAGTAGCAGGTTGTTTTGCTTGTTTATCATCAGAACAGAACGTGTGTGTGCCCTTTTGGGGAACCCAGATTGAGTGGCCCTGCGGACCTGTGCTCAGGGGGGCATTGCTTAGGCAGTCACTGGGGTTCGGGGCCAGTGCCGGCTGGCTGGAGAGCCAGCTGTGGTGAGCTCCCTGCTAGTGGAGGGGAGTGTGCTCCGTCCTCTCCTGTCCTGGGGAGGAAAGACGGGGTGAACTCCTGTCAGCCCCCTGCTCACCTGTCAGGAATGCCTGCAGCATGGGGAACTGAAAACCTTCTGTACAATGACTTTAACGAATGGAGGTTTATCTTTCTCACGAGCAGGAATCCAGACTTGGCAGACTGGGGCTGACCAGCGTCAGCAAGGACCCCGGAGCCAGACTTCTTGTTTTCAGTTTTGCTTTCATTCTTTTGGTGGCAAGGGCTGCTTCACTTCACCTCCAGGCACTGCCCGTGTTCTAGGCCGCTGGAAGGGCAACAGGGGGAGAAGAGCCGCTGCATGGGCCTGCATGTCCCTGGCCGCTCTCCACTTCCAGGAGGCCGGAGGACAGAGGGAGTAGCCTTCTGGCGTTTATGGGGGACAGCGCAGGGAGAACCAGCCTGGATTCCTCCTTCCCTGCATACCTCCCCTTCCTCAGTCTGTCTTTCCATGGGGCACAATACAAATCATTTGATTTCTGCTCTTTTACTGCCATTTTATCTTTTTGCTTCCCAGGCTTACACTCACAGGATCTTTACGGAAGTGGACACATTGTGCACTTCGATTCCATTTTGGTCTTATATAATTTCACTTACAGCAAATCGCCTTTTTAGGGATCTGGAGCTGCCCATGTGGCCCTCAAGTGCACTGACGGTGATGACGGAGATGTCGAGTAACTGTTACCGTGAAAATAGACCTGTTTCTGAGGGGGAGAAATCACTGCTCCCAGAGAGTCAGAGGCTGCTTTCTGAAGGAGCAAGGACTTAAGCTGCTGGTGAGCAGAGGGCTCACAGAGGACAGTCCATGCTCAGGGAGTTAGGGGCAGGGCAGACCTTGTATAGGCAGAAGGGAAGGTGTGGAGGGCAGGACGTGGGAGGGCTGGCTGTCATGAAGCCTGTTGTGGAGACTAGCTGTCCCTGAGCAGCGGGGCTGCTGCTGTCCTTCAGCTCAGCCCAGCCACTCGTCTGCCTCCCTGACCTGCAGTGAAGCCAAGACTGGGTTTTCCAAATCCTAATTTGCAGCCTCTGAAAAAGTCTGTTTTTAGGAGTGTTTTTATCATTTATAAGAAATTAGATTGGGGTTGGGAATCACAGAAAGACCACAGTACAGGCAGAAACAGTCTCATTGTTGATGTGTAGGTACAACTCGAAGTAGATGTGCTGCTTTGAACAGAAACGCGGTGTGTGTTGGTTTGTAACCTTTTGTTTACTTGCTATCTCGTGAACATCTTTCCATGTCCTGGAATACTAGTCCCCGTGCTGATTCTGCTTGGTGTCTGAGTCAGGGAGCGGGAGTTCTCAGCAGCCTCGTGAACATCTTTCCATGTCCTGGAATACTAGTCCCCGTGCTGCTTCTGCTCGGTGTCTGAGTCAGGGAGCGGGAGTTCAGGTAGCAGGGGATGCGCGACTTCGCGGCAGCCTCTGACGGCCGCACAGGACGGCCCGTGTGGGTGCACCACGGCTTAGCAGCTCTGAGTGTGGAGGTCGTCACCGGCTCGTCCCTGTTGACACGCAGCTGTTCTGTATGTGTCACATCTCCGTTTTGATGTGAGCTTGTCATTCTATAGCATTCCCTCCACCCTTGTCAACGTTTTTCTTTTCTACTTTTACTGTATACTGTGTGCTCAGTCTTCACCCTTGACATAAGGAACAGAAACTCAAGGAAAGATGTGGCAGTTTGCAGACGTCCGAAGACGCAGGCGGAAAGCACAGTGCTCACGGGGACCAGGATTTCTGAGCCAGGGACTGTTTCTTTTGTCACTTGAAGGCTGCCTGGTCTCTTCATCCCTGTTTCCATTTGCCGTCTACCCTCTAGTCATCTGTCTCTCCAGGCCCACTTACTCGTTTTGTGGAATGCCCAGGGTAGCCACTGTTGGCCATGAGGTTGTGATTGTCTTACCAGCCAGTTAAGACTGGTTGTCCCCATAGCTGACTTTTTTGCCTCTTGCTTTGGCCTAGTTTGACTGGGCTTGTCACGTGTCTGTTGCTGGGGCAGTTACCTTGCTAGAAGGAACCCAAGTCCCTCTTTTCTAATCGTGTCCTGCGTTGGACTCTGGAATGGGCTGTGTGTCAGGTTAGCAATGAAATAGTTCGTTTGTAGAGTCGACACACAGTGCACACCTTTCCAAGGATTACTTTTACCTAATATGATTGTACTGTTCCAGGTACAACCATGGAGTCACCAACCCTCCACATTTGTCCAAGGTTCTGTTGATTTTATCTCTGCTATTGTTGACGTTTTCTGTTCTAGATTTAGCCCTTTGGGTGGCCAAGAAGAGACACCTGCTACCTCAAGTGAAGAAAGGTTTATTGTCATGATACCGAGCTCCCAGGCCAATGAAATGTGGCTGTATCTCCAAAAAAATGGGCCAGAATTGAGGAAGCTCTGTATTTTCTCTCTCAAGGCTTCAGATTTTCTGTGCCCTCTACTGCACTGCAGCCCAGCCTCCTGCCTGCTGACTTTACGTGGGGCCCCAAATGGCAGCCTCGGCCCCTCACTTATCTCTGAACACCTTTCTGGTTCAGTCTGTGTCCTGATTGCAAGTTCCTGGGAGAGGAATGTAATTGTCCTTGTGTATTTTCCCTCCTGAGGCTGTTGGCCACTGACCCCTGCCCAGGATTGGCTGTGGCTTCCACGCGGTAGCCAGGGAGGTAAATGGGACACAGAGGACTGCCTGTTCCATGGGTGGCTGTTTGCACAGGCCCCACAGGGTGCATCTGCTGGGTTAGCAGCTGCTGCTAGATTACATGCTCACCAGGAGTGAATGGGAAGAGTGGGTGTTTCTCCACTTTCATCAGTAATAGGTACGATTTTTCTTATTTTCTCCGTGTTTGTCAGTGAGTGGGGGAAAACATCTGAAAGAAGTTTTCTCTTTTTTGCTTTCTTAGATTATTCGTGGCAGTATATATATATATTTTTAAATTAAAAAAAACAGGTCAGTTCTTTATTTTGAAGAGGGCCAGATAACGCGTGTAGCACGCACAGTGGTTGTGTTACAGGAAAGGAGCTCAGACTTAGGGGACCCAGATTTTTCATAATGGACAGTAGGCATACCTGCCTTTTGCTCCAGAAGGAGACGCTATCAGTATCTTCAAGGCCATTCACTGTATTAACTTTGTTTAAAGAATGTCCTGGAACAAAGGCAGTTACTGCCCATGCTTGCAAGTCATGCTGAACTGTGAGGTGGGAGATGGGGACACGGCCTTCCTGCAGCCCGTTAGAAGTGGAGGGGGGAGCTGGGAGGAAAGAGTTTGACGAGGGACGGAATGATTAGCTGTCTTGAATATTGCTGAGGGACATTGTTTCTTTGGTGTTTAAGGATAGAAATCAGATTAGTGTGGAAACAGTGAATGGAAGTATAGAAAAATGGACATCGGGAATATAGTGATTCTCAAAAAACCTTGTTGAGAGTTTGAAGAAAAAAGCCCGTGGCAGCTGCGTGCGCTACATTGAGAGACAGGCGCAGCTCTGTGCGCTACACTGAGAAGCCCGTGGCAGCACTACAGTGAGAGACAGGCCCGTGGCAGCTGCGTGTGCTACACTGAGAGGCCGGCCCGTGGCAGCTGCGTGCGCTACAGTGAGAAACAGGCCCGTGGCAGCTGCGTGCGCTACACCGAGAGACCTGTGGCAGCTGCGTGCGCTACACTGAGAGGCCGGCCCGTGGCAGCTGCGTGTGCTACAGTGAGAAACAGGCCCGTGGCAGCTGCGTGCGCTACACCGAGAGACCTGTGGCAGCTGCGTGCGCTACACTGAGAGGCCGGCCCGTGGCAGCTGCGTGCGCTACACCGAGAGACCTGTGGCAGCTGCGTACACTACACCGAGAGGCCGGCCCGTGGCAGCTGCGTGCGCTACACTGAGAGACCTGTGGCAGCTGCGTGCGCTACACTGAGAGGCCGGCCCGTGGCAGCTGCGTGCGCTACACCGAGAGACCTGTGGCAGCTGCGTACACTACACCGAGAGGCCGGCCCGTGGCAGCTGCGTACACTACACTGAGAGGCCGGCCCGTGGCAGCTGTGTGCGCTACACTGAGAGGCCCGTGGCAGCTGCGTGCGCTACAGAGAGGCCGGCCCGTGGCAGCTGCGTGCGCTACACCGAGAGACCTGTGGCAGCTGCGTACACTACACCGAGAGGCCGGCCCGTGGCAGCTGCGTACACTACACTGAGAGGCCGGCCCGTGGCAGCTGTGTGCGCTACACTGAGAGGCCCGTGGCAGCTGCGTGCGCTACAGAGAGGCCGGCCCGTGGCAGCTGCGTGCGCTACACTGAGAGGCCGGCCCGTGGCAGCTGCGTGCATTTCCCTGGGGCTAGAGGCCGTTGAATGGGAAGAGTCCGGTTGCGGGCTGCATTGCAGATGCGGGAGAGAGGATGATGGATGACTCAGGGGCCTGCCGTGTGCCAGCAGGAGTGGGATGCAGAGCCCCTCCCGAGAGGCGGGCACTTAGTGGGTTCACGGCTGCCTCCTCAGATGGGGAGGGAGTAGCCCCAGGGCGGCTGGGTGCATGGGTGCAGCCGGAGGAGGGGGAGGTGGGAGGTGGGAGGTGGGAGGTAGGGCTGGGTCCCGCAGGAGGAAGGTGGACGTGGGGCGTGAAGGGGAGCAGGTGCAGCTGACGCCGTGGTCATGGGTTCATGCCGGTCCCGGGGTCTCTGGTTGTTGAGGGTTTCTTTTATCCCCCCTCCACATGTCACCACCATTAAAACCCCCGTGAACTCTTTCACTCCCACGAGAATGGGTAGTACATAGGAAATAGACTAAGAACCTTCATACTCTGCTGGGGGGGACATAGAATTGTGCAGCCACTTTGGAAAACTGGCAGTTCTTAAAACTTTAAATACAAATTTACCATATGACCCAGCAATTCCATTCTGAGGAATCTACCCGAGAGAAATAAAAACACTTATCCACACAAAGATCTGCAGATGAGTGATCTGGACAGCATTACTCCTTCAGTGGGTGAGTGGATGGGCAGAATGTGGTAGGTCTACACCATGGAATAGTCTTCAGCACGAATAGGGCTTGAGTCCGGCTACAGACCACAGCATGGACACACTCGGGAGGGTGCTCAGTGAAAGCAGCCAGACGCGGTGAGGGACCTTGTGCGATTGCGTTTGCACAAAATAAGCCAGAGACGACAGAGCTGTCGAGACCCAGTAGCCAAGTGGTTTCCTGTGGTGGGAGAGGGCAGGGAGGGGCTGATTGCAGGTGAGCGGGAGAGACCTGGCAGATTGTGGTGCTGACAGCACAGCTTGGGGAGGGAGACTTTCATGAGGGGCAGAATACGCCATGATAGCATTATTTTTAAAACAAAGTTTTTAAGCAGGAAAAGTGACGTGGGGTTCACCGCCTGACACAGGTGGGCGTACTGATGGACTGAGAATGAAGGAACGGGGGGGAGTGCAGGTCTGGGGAGCGAGAGGTCTAACCACCCGGAACCTAAACGGTGGAACCGAGGGAGCAGGCCGACGGGCGGTGCTCTGGGGGTCAGGTGTGCGGACTCGCAGCATGGTTTGGTTGGAGCAGGAGAGTGCGCGTGGGGGTGGGACAGTCGGACAGGGAAGAAGGAGCGATGAGGGCCGGTTCTGTGCTGGGGGAGGGACACTGGAGTGTCTGCCGTCCTTGCTGGTTATGGCTCTGGGGTATCGCCTCTGGAGTCACCTCGGGTTAAGTACCGTTGTGGGGGGAGCACCTCGACATCTACTCCCCAGCAGGTCCGAAATAAGTAACTGCAGGTGTTACCGTTAGAATAGTTGAGAAAGACGGGCGCCTTGGTGGCTCCGAGGTCGTGATCCCAGGGTTCTGGGATCGAGCTCCGCAGGGGGAGAGAGCGCATGCACGCACATAAGCATCGGGGAGAGGCAGCCCCCCCCCCACTGAGCAGGGAGCCCCACGCTCCGTTGGCACACAGGCCCTGGTGTTACCCCCATGAGCGTCCCTGCGACGTGCTGTTGGCTTGCCCCAGAGTGAATGGTCCACGAGAGGGAGGCTGGTGCTGGGAGACTTCACGCCATGGCCTTTGGAGCCCCGTGCTATTGCCTCCGCCATGCTCTGTTGGTCACACGACAGCCCTGTGGAAGGTGGTGTGACGGCGAATGCCAGCAGGGGAAGGTGATCGTATTGTCTGGAGGCCACCGGGCACAGAACGTTTCAGGGACGGCTGGTGTGCCTCTGTGTCGCTCCTTGTAGGCGGCTGGGCGTTACGACAGGCTTAGGCACATTTGCAAGTTAGTGCTTCTTAACGACAACTGTCCAGTTAACAGTGACATTTTGTTCTTAGAGCATGCTTATTTGATAGTTGCTTTTAAATTTAATACTGAATGGGCGCCTGGGTGGCTCAGTTGGTTAAGCGACTGCCTTCGGCTCAGGTCATGATCCTGGAGTCCCGGGATCGAGTCCCGCATAGGGCTCCCTGCTCGGCGGGGAGTCTGCTTCTCCCTCTGACCCTTCCCCCTCTCATGTGCTCTCTCTCTCTCATTGTTTCTCAAATAAATAAATAAAATCTTAAAAAATATATAAATTTAATACTGAATTTTCAAGTCTTAGAATTAAAAACCCAGTAAGACCACTGAGATAATAACCAAAACAGTAGCCCCTTGCCCTACCCTGAATTTCTACTCTGCAGAGAATACCATTTCTGATACTCTTGGCTGTTTCTTACGGTACCTTCCTCTATGTTACTAAAAAGCCTAGCTTATACGCCTGTGTTTTGATTTTCAGTTATAGACTTCTAACTTTCTACTGTGGAAAATAAGAGGTTGGCAATTTTCTACATATATCCCAGGTGCCTTTCCTTAGTTATCAAGCCAGCATTCCATGTTTATATTTTGATGGCCCTAAATGTTCCCAGCCAGTCCGTGTAGTAAATGACGATTGCATCTTGTTTCTCTTACAACTTTGTGTTTTTTCCTTGAAGTAATGATTGTCTTTTTCTGTTTGCTAAGTTTGCTGTGTCTTTATCAGTAATTCCTCTCCAAATTCTCTAGAAGAACTAACTCCCGGTAGAATCAGGTAGTCTGGCAGTTCATTTTTCCCTCTTCTGTTGACAGCGTCTCACCTGGACTTCCTCGCCTGCCGCACGGGGGACCCCACTGTGTCCTAGCCTGTGTGCTGTTCTGCTCTCCACTTCTTCCCATAGCGTCCGTCCCAGGAAGCACAGTGTTGGAGGCCTTGCGTGATTGACGCGCGGCTGCCCACGGACAGAGCTCTCTGGGCTGGAAATGATTTTCCCTTGGTGTTTCGAAGGCCTTGTTCCGTGGCCTCTTAGCCCCTCACCCAGCCCTCGAGCAGCCCAGGCTGCCCTGCGTCCCCGTCTTCGCCTTCGGTTGCCCCTCTTCCATGTGGGCAACGGTCATCCATGCACTGTTGGCCAAAATCTTTTGAGTTGTGCTTCTCTTTGTTCCTGTGGGTTTGTGACTTTATTTCTTTACTATTCTCTTAGTGGGTTTCAAAAGTGAATGGACATAATTGCTGGAGTTTGCCATATTTTATTAGAAATTGAGTAAATGCTTTCTGTGAAGATCTTTAAACAAAAAGTATTCCTGATATTGTTTTTCCAGGACAGTTAACCACATAGAAAACTGGTCTGTGTATTTGCTTCTGTGATGTTTTCCTCCTCATTATTTCCAAGTGTTCTATCAAAAAATCTCTCCCCTGCAGTTCCCCTTGCTTTGGAGGACTTTGTTGTGTTTCTCATTGAGGTAGGATGACAACTCATGTGTGTTTGTGGGTTTTATGAGTATTGGGTACTCACTCCGTTAGGTGGCTGGTGTGCCTGTTTTAGGCAAGAACACGAATCAGCTTGAGTCCGTCTGTCAAGGTCAGACCTGTAGTAAATGGCAAATACAGGCGTTCAGTCCAGTGTTTCTGGTTATGTAGTCCTTTGTCTCCACACTTAAAACCTCATTCATCTTTAACTTGTGTGAGTTAAAATTTCAGTCCTAAAAGTAGGGACAAAATCATAACCCACTTTGTATTTGTCCGCCAGTTAACGACATTTGCTAACCTTTTGTTTAAAATACTCCACCATCTCTGGGGGCGCAGTCCGTGGGCGTCTGCCTCCCGCTCAGGTCATGGTTCCAGGGTCCTGGGATTGAGTCCTGCATCGGGCTCCCTGCTCAGTGGGGAGCCTGCTTCTCCCTCTCCCTCTGCCTGCCTGCTTGTGATCTGTCAGATAAATAAATAAAACGTTTAAAATAAAATAAAACATTTCACCATCTCCGTAACCTATAAATACACTTTAGCATACAGCACTGATGTGTGAAAGGACTTCCCAAAGTAATACTTTCAGTGCCTTTATTATATCTAATAAAATTAACAGTAATTTCTTCCTGTGATCTAGAACCCGGTGCATATTCAGATTTCCCGTGTCTCAGGCAGGTTCGCACGGAGCACTTGGTTGCTGCACCTCGTAAGTCCCTGGCGGTCTGTCAGGCTCGCCCTCTCTCCGTGTTCCGTGCCATTTGGGTGTGGGGGCAGCCATGTGTGTTGGTCCGGTCGCTCCTTCACAGGGTCCCCTTTCTGCTGCGCTGCCCCTGTTTGCTGTCGGTGGGAGGTGGGGTTGGCTGTCTGGACGTGCGGACGTTTGCAAGAACCCTGGTGGTGGGGCTTGGATCTTTGCTTTCCTCAGAGCAGACAGTGTCTCTCCTGTCCCGCATTTGGAGGTGCTGGTGGTTGTCGTTGGTGCCCGCGGGCTCCATCCGTTCCAAGTTCTGTGACCATGTCTCACCGAATATTCCAGCGCTGTCCAGGGGCTGCACGTGGGAGATGCTGCGAATGACACCCTCCCCTTCTGTGTTATTAGCTCCCACTCCTCTGTGAGGAGCTTGCTCTTGGCTATTTGGTTCCTTGAATGAGGAAGGACGAGATCGATGATTGATCGTTTCCCCCGATGTGAGTTTTCAGGGTCATGAGTTGCTCTAGGAACTTGCATGGCATCGATGAAGGGTTTTTTAAAGAGTCCTTATGAACAAGGGCTGTTTTTGTGTTTGATGCATGTCAGTGAATTGGATGCTCACACTGACCCACCAGCGTTCCCTGCAGCTTCTGACACAGGATGTCCTGGGCCTATTTCTACCCTTTCCCAGACGTGGGAGGAACTCTGGGGGGAACGCGGGTGCTCTCCTCCTAGTGGGAAAATAGTAGTTAGCGAAACAGCAGGCCGAGAGGCTGGGGGGCCCTGGTGGATTGTCACTGGGGCATTTTCACTCAACAGAGCTGGAAACACTTATTGTTTAGAAAGAGAGAAACAAACTGAGTTTGTACTTAGGATTCCAATTGAAATGGAAGTTTTTTTTTTTTTTAAGTTAGCCACTCTGATTTTATACTTCTGTGTCATTACTCTTAAAAATCCTGGTTTCCAGCCACAGGAACACAAGTGCTTTTTGCCTCCTCTCGTCACACGTGGGACTTCAAGCTGCACCCTCTGTACTACTAATACCTGAACATACTTTGTTTTCTTTGTGGATCTTTTTGTCCTTTTTACACATCCTGCCAGGGAGATGCAGCCAAAATGTTGTGGGAATAGATACTAACTCTTCAGTTTGTCCTTTCATTGTTCTTTCTTGGGGTTGGGGGGGAGTATATGTTAATTTTATTTAATATATATATATATATTTTTTAAGATTTTATTTATTTATTTGACAGAGAGAGACAGTGAGAGCAGGAACACAAGCAGGGGGAGTGGGAGAGGGAGAAGCAGGCTTCCTGCTGAGCAGGGAGCCCGATGTGGGACTCGATCCCAGGACCCTGGGATCATGACCTGAGCCGAAGGCAGACGCTTAACGACTGAGCCACCCAGGCGCCCTTTATTTAATATATTTTTATACTTTGAAAATATTTAGTAATATTTTAAAGTACATATTTAATTTATCCTTTAAAATTTTGTATTTGTTATGCAGTAATTTGTATTCTTACACCTTTTTTAATGCCTTTTCTTACTGAAATGGTGGGGTGCTGTAAGCATGGTTTTGCACTGCGTTTTCTCGGAATGGTACGTTCTGGAGATCACTCCTTATCGACATGCAGACATCTTCATCCCTTTAGACAGCTGCATAGTGGGCCGCTGTGTGGGCTGCCGGGAGTCTGCAGCCAGCCCCATGCTGAGTCAGTCTTAAATCTGGTGTGAGACTTGAGTATGATTGAAAACTTAACGGTGTTGGGGTCTGTGTCTCTCTGATACACTTAAACGAGGACTCAAGGGTGAGTGACAATTAGCATGAACTGAATTTGACTCATGTAAGCACCCTGATTTAAACTTAACCACTTTTGATGGAAATCTTTAAAATTTATTACAGATTTCTGTACAGTTTAGGGATGTTTTCATTATTATATTTAATTCCCATTTTCTGTGTCTTCCTGAATGTTAAGTATTGGTCAGTCTCATGTGCCCATTTCAGAAATGTGCAGCTCTTTCAAGAATGTTTAATCTCTGCTTTTTCAGCACCTTGGCTGACATATGGGAAAGTCAGATTGATAGTAAGCTTGATATTAACATAAACGGTGTTTTCCTCCGTGTTTACTGAGACTGAGAAAACAGTGCAGCCCTGTCTTTATCTCCTTGCTCTTGTGACTTCTATGTAGTTAAGACTACGCTCTTAGTAACAGGAATACTGTCTCTGACTCAGATGTGCTGCCTTACTCAATACGGGTCCTGTTGGAAGCTGCTGTGCGGAACTGTGATGGCTTTTTAATGAAAAAGGAAGATGTCATGAACATTTTAGACTGGAAAACCAAACAAAGCAATGTCGAAGTGCCCTTTTTCCCTGCCCGTGTTCTTCTTCAAGATTTTACGTGAGTGATAGAGCATTTCCTTCTTAAAATTCAGACTCCCTGATTGTTGGCTCTGTTTTTAATTCTGAAGATTAGTTTATAAATTTAAAGAATTGTCCTTTCTAAACTAAAGCCATTCATTAAAAATGAGGCGCTTGTTTCTTGCACTGTTTGTTGAAAATCTGCTTTTGCGGGACTCTGCCTGCTTGTTGTCCCCAGTTGGTGAGTGGGCTTCTCAGACATTCAAAGCCTTATTGCCCAGCTGCCATACCTGCGCCTCTCCACGCCGCCCCCATCACAAGAGATGCCCGACTCTTCTCTTTCCCTCCTCATCCAGTCTGTCAGCAAGTTCTGTGGACTCTGCCTTTGAGACGTGTCCTGAGCCCACGTACCTCTTACTGTCTCCACCCTGTCCCGGTCCTGCGCCGGGCGCTCTCAGCGGGACTACAGCTGTCAGTGTCTCTAGCCAGTCCCCTCCTCGCACACTTACAGTCTGTGTCGTCTTTTCACGGTAGATCACGTGACTTAATTATAAATGGTAACCAGGGCCTGTCATTCCCCCGTACACCAGTGAATGTCCATCACACTTGGAATAAAATCCGGAGTCTGATCTGAGTCCCCAGGAATTGTCTATTGGAAGTGTTTGGAAGGAGCTGTAGGAGTTAGGTAGATAAATAACAGCGCCCCCCTCACTCACCCCCTCAAATCTGGTTTGCATGCCACTGTTCTTTATACCCTTTGTGCGCTGCTATTACAGTATTTACAATACTGTTCTGTGGTCACGACCCCATCTTCCCTGCAGCCTCCTGTTTCTGACCAGCCGTGCCTCCGGTGTCTGGAGGCACATAATCTAGTCGAGAGCCCGGAGTCCTAAGAAGCCTCTGGGAGGGAGGGGAGTCTCATGAAATTTAAGACAGGGAAAGAATTCCATAGACAGTTTTCTGGAAGGTTCCTTTTGCCTCTAAAAGTCCTCTTTTGTGTTATTTGTGACACTCAAGTTCTCAGTGACATTAATGCTAATTCTCATGAAACCAGGATATGTCCAACTTTGGATAACAAGTATGTAATCTAACGCGAGTGCAAACTAGAAAGGGATACGCTTAGATGTAAAACTGAATAAATGTATCTTATTTGAGCATATGAACGTACAATTCAGACCATAATTCCATCATTCTTTATTTTTTAGTGGAATACCAGCAATGGTGGACTTTGCTGCTATGAGGGAGGCAGTGAAAATTCTTGGAGGTGACCCGAAGAAGGTCCACCCTGCCTGCCCGACAGATCTCACAGTTGACCATTCTTTACAGATCGACTTCAGTAAATGGTACGTGAGTACAGGTATTTGTGAAGACAGCTGTGCGAGGTAGCCAGCCAGCATCCAGCCCCCGCCCTGGTTAGAGGAAAGGGAGCAGAGACTGTGGGTGCCTGAGTAAAGGCTGCCACGTTTAGTATACATTGATGTAGGAACAGCTGGTGAAGTTTATGTACTGATGAATTTTTTTAACGGAGTCTGAATTTAAAATGGTGTTCATGTTTGTAGATTTCTGCTGCCATTTTTGATTAAAATTATGAGCCAGAACCTGCTTTGTTTAGTGAATTTTTCTTCATTATCTTTTGTTTTTTAATCTACTTGCCTTCGAGAGAGAATCTAAAGACGGGAGCCATGAATGTCTTTAATTAATTGGTGATTAAAATCACAGTGCGTATTAAAACTATGTTTTCCTCCCACTGAAATACACGTCTATTTAGAAAGTCCCTGTGACCAAGGTCAGACTAGAGAAAACCTAATTTTCTTGTGATCTTTCACACGGACCAAGACGATTGTTGCAGCCCGTGAGCGCTTTTGCCCTCTAGATTAGCACTGTGGCTATGTGCTGCTTTTCAGTTGTTACATGGGGAAAAACCCACTTAGGTGCTTGGCTAAAAGTCATTTAAATTGTCATAGAAGTAGATGAAAATGATTTTCTTGGGCACATAGGATTGTGTTTTCATCTCCATAAATTTAAGTGACCTATTTCTGGGTTTTTTTGTAATCTTAAGATTCGCTTTTGAAACCTAAGTTAAATACTGTATTAACGTTTGAACAACATATACTTAGTTCCAGATGACTTTGCCAAGTGTGTGCTTTTTGAAAAGCTAAATTTCTGTCACTTAAATGGTCTTATTCTGTTTCCTCTTTTGGAATGCTAGTGCAATACAGAATGCTCCAAATCCTGGAGGTGGCGACCTGCAGAAAGCAGGAAAGCTCTCTCCACTCCGAGCACAGCCCAAGAAGCTCCCCTGCAGGGGCCAGACCACCTGCCGAGGATCGTGCGATTCTGGAGAGCTGGGCCGAAACTCAGGAAAATTGTCTTCGCAGATTGAGAACACACCCATTCTCTGTCCTTTTCATTTGCAACCAGTGCCTGAGTATGGGATTTTTTTTTTTTTTAAATATTGATCAGTGCTGGGTTATGTTTCAGTTACCGAAATGTCATTTGTCCCCTTCCCCTCCTGGTTCCTATGACCTCGCGGCCTCCCCCTGCCCCACATGAAGCCAGTTAAGATGGTATTCCCGTTACTGATTTCTGTTCCGGAGGAAGAAAGCCTTTCTTAAGATTTTTCTATAAGTATATTTAATTTTTGTGACTAATATAAGCAGAAAAATGGGATCCATCTTAAACTCTGCGTTTTTTTATTTTAATGACTCTGCACCGTTCACATGTTCTTTATTCGTTCAACGTTGCTTTTGTGAATTCCCTATTTATAGTTTTAGCTTTTCTCTCCTACTGGATTTCTTGTTTTTTCCAATTGCATGAAGAGCTTGATGTTATAAATATTACAATGATAAAAAGCTCTTTGAGTTAAGCAGTTGCCTCTCTGGTGCTATGGGAAGCAGTGAACCTGCCCAGAAAAGAATTCTCTTTTTAGGAGTTGGTAAAATTTTCTAATAGGTAGTTTAAAAAAAAAAAAATTCTAGACTTGAATTTTTGTGTGCTATAAAGATTCCAAAGTCTGTTATATTTAAGTTATGTTGTTTACCCCATTGTTAGTAGACTGTCAGAAATTTTTTTAATTTAGTAAGAAAATGACATCCTTTTTCAAATTAAAAAAACGTAACACAGTTAAGATTTAGAATACCTAAGAATAATATCCACACATATCTTATCCTAAGAGCCACATGATACGTTAATTCATGTGTCCGTAAACTGGTTCTTTCAGATTCTCTGTGGTTGTACAGTTGGGGGCTCAGTATTTCCGGGAGGCCTCCGGTCACAGTGACCTCACGCGCTCTTCCTTTCTGGGAATTCAGTGTAATCTGTAGGTTCCTTGCTATCAGATTAGGACAGTTTTATGTAAACAGCCCTTGTTCCTGCTACCTAGTTGTCCTGGTTGTTAGGTGCATGTTGACATTTGAGATGAGCATCCCTTCTTTTTTTTTTTTTTTTTTAAGATTTTTATTTATTTGAGAGAGAGAGAGAGCACAAGCCGGGGGCGCAGCAGGCCAAGGGAGAGGGAGAAGCAGGCTTCCCGTTGAGCAAGGAGCCCAGTGCAGGGCTCGATCCCATGACCTGAGCCGAAGGCAGCTGCTTCACCAACCAAGCCACCTGGGCACCCCAAGCTTCCCTTCTTAACACAGAAATTAACTTCCTGAAAAGGGCGACTTACTGATTACAGTACAATCAGGTGTAACATTTCCCCCTAGCTTTGACTCCACATCACAAAGCATTTGGTTGGGTTGGACTGTAGTCTCTGGCTGTAGGAATGTAGGAAACCGGTGGCTCCCTTTGGTGCTGCGGGGCCTCGGTGCAGTGTCCGTTGCAGACCCAGACAGGGAATGGATGGGTAGGAAATGGGCCTGGAAATCACTGCCTAATCTGAAGTCGGGTTCTGAGCTCATGAACGAGGGGCACTTTGTAGCCGTATGCGCTATGGGACGTACAGTAATCGGACTGGCTCCCTGAGTCCTGAGGAAAATCTCATCGAGATGTGCTGTGGCTTCAAGGGATCACTCAGCAGTGAATTAGTCAAGGAATCTTTGTGTTTTTTAAAGAAGTTGACAAGGGGCGCCTGGGTGGCTCAGTCGTTGGGCATCTGCCTTCGGCTCAGGTCATGATCCCGGGGTCCTGGGGTTGAGCCCCGCATCGGGCTGCCCGCTCGGGGAGCCTGCTTCTCCCTCTCCCACTCCCCCTGCTTGTGTTCCCTCTCTCGCTGTGTCTCTCTCTGTCAAATAAATAAAATCTTAAAAAAGTTGACAAGTGAACATCTGTAATTGTCTGGACCCTGGAGGTCACATATAATTTAAGTTGTATTGATATCTTAGTCAACACTTGATCACCAGCTGGCAGGAAACAGCTTAAAACTGCTAGAAATCATTTTTTATTTTCTTTTTATTTTTTTAAAGATTTTATTTATTTATTAGAGAGCACAAGCAGGATGAGGGTCAGAGGGAGAAGCAGACTTCCCGTGGAGCAGGGAGCCTGATGCGGGACTCGATCCCAGGACCCTGGGACCATGACCTGAGCCGAAGGCAGACGCTTAGTGACTGAGCCACCCAGGCGCCCCTAGAAATCATCTTTTAAATGTCCATTAGATAAAAATAGCTTTCTGAAAGTGACAGTGTTTACTGCTTGGAGGTAGATTGTTTTTACCTCTTAGTTTACATAATGCACATAAAATATGTTTATACTCCACACAGAGTAAACTGCCATTTATGCAAAAAATAGAGCTTTCCGTTTTGGGTGAGATGAATGTAAGCATTTTTGCTCGAAGCTTTCTACACGTGCCGAGCAGAGGTACAGCAGGCCCAGGTGGGAGGAAGTGCACGAGCCTGCTGCATTATTGATCGCTGCAGCCAACTCACATAGCGACTGACATATGTCAGTACAGTTGGGGGCCCGGGGATGGATGAGCCCTGGACGTGGCTGCCATGAGTGCTGTTTAAAGCAGAGCTTCTTTGTTGAAAGAAAACAGCTAATTCTGAGAAGTCTAGTAAATTGCTATTCCAGGAATTTTTTAAAACGTGTTTGTGTGTGCGTAAGAACGAATACTTAGAAACAAGGTAAGTCTTTTCTGTGATACATACATTTAATGCAGGCTCTTCTTCCTTTTAGACCTGAAACAGTGTTAAAAAACCAAGAAGTAGAATTTGGCAGAAATCGAGAGAGGCTTCAATTTTTTAAGGTACACATGATTTGGGGGGATTTTTTTTATATTGAAATTCACAAAATATGGGTAAGTTTGAGTTCTGGGTTTTTTTGTTGTTTTTTAAAGACTTTATTTATTAGAGAGCATGAGCAGGGGGAGGGGCTGAGGGAGAAGCAGGCTCCCCACCGAGCAAGGAGCCCGATGCGGGGCTCGATCCCAGAACCCTGGGATCATGACCTGAGCTGAAGGCAGACGTTTAACCAACTGAGCCACCCAGGCGCCCCTAAATTAGTAGTTTTTAACCGCTTTGTGGCAGTAGAACCTTTTCTCCCTTCAGATAAAATCTTGTTGGAAACCCCAGTATATAAAATAGGATGAAACCAAGTGGCTATCATTTGAGGTTGTGGGAAGGCCTTGTGCTTCCCCCCCCCACTCCTGTCCAACAGTCCTTGGGGCGGGCATGGTTGAAAACTATCATTTATCTGGACTAGTAGAACATTTGTCTTTGACTTAATTTTGCTTTAATAATCTGCAAAATGAGTATGTTTAGGGTTGGTATCTTTGTATTTGTCTTCGTGTGTCTATTGTAAACTTTGACCATATTGAACATTGGTAAAATGTTTTTAGTGTCAGTATTGACTTATATTTTGATTGTGAGCACAAATTGATATACCAACATTTGGATTTTTTAAATTTAAACATGATATAGTGGAGTTCAAGAGTTTTTAAGAACGTGGCTGTAATCCCTCCTGGAACTGGAATGGCTCATCAAGTAAACTTAGAGTATTTGTCGAGAGTGGTTTTTGAAGAAGACGACTTCCTCTTCCCAGACAGTGTGGTTGGCACCGATTCTCACATAACCATGGTGAATGGCTTGGGCATTCTGGGGTGGGGTAAGTAAACCACTAACTATATTTGATTTGAGGGGAGAGGGTGTCAGGAACATTGTAAAGGAGCGTAGGTAGCTGGTCTTCATAGGCTCTTTGAGGCGGTTTCCTCCCCTGTGACAGCGGCGACAGGACGACTCTGGACCCGGATGTTTGTGGACAGTGTGCCCCACGCAGCACTGCCGTTGTGGGGTGATCTTGGGGACGACAACTCCCTGGTCCAAGTCCTGTGGGGCTTCTCTTGGCCTTCTTTAGGGCTCCACATTCCTTTGCATTTTATACAAGGCCTTTTACAACCTGCTGCCCCTGGCCGTCCACGCACGCGCCTTAAAGACGAGTCATGGATCCCCTGGAGGGTGGGATCGGCTTGGCCTGGGCTGTTCCATCTGGCAGAATGCTCTCAGTCTCTTACAGGGAGTTAGAATTGTTGACTCTTTTGTCTTTATCCTTAGACTGAGCTTCCTGAGGGTCACAGGTCCTGGCTTCTGTTCTTTCTGTATCTTGACAAGCACAGTACAGTATTCAGCGTAATAAATATAAAATGTTTACTGAATTTAATAGAAAGGTAAACACCAGTTTGTTTCAACCATGTGAGTGGAGTCATTCTTTTGAGGAGATTGGGTCCATGTCCACAGTAATAGCGGCAGTGTGGTGGCTGTGAGGTGCTTCGTGAGTAAGACGAGCTCATGGGGCACTCAGAGACTAGATATTACACGGAGACCTTACGTAGACAGTACATAATCTTCAGATGTGCTCACCGTCTGTCTTTATCACTTCAGGGGTTGGAGGCATTGAAACCGAAGCAGTCATGCTGGGCCTGCCGGTCTCTCTTACTCTGCCGGAGGTGGTTGGGTGTGAGTTGACCGGCTCATCCAACCCTTTTGTCACATCCATAGATGTCGTGCTTGGCATTACAAAGGTAATTGTGTCAACCGTGAGATGTAGTGGACATTGCATACAGGGGCCCTGTGAGGGCGGCGTTGGGTTCTGCGCCGCTTCCTCCGTGTGGCTTTCTTGGCCACGGCCTTGTAGTGACCATCATGGGAGCAGCCACAGATACAGAACCCTTCCTTGGCACTAGGAAGTACAAAAGTGCGTGCCGTGCTGTTTCCTTGACCTGATGCCTCATTCATTCCTCGTTACAAGCCTGGAAGAGCGGTACTGTGACCAGCGCCATATCAGTTCTGAGAAAACAGAGACGGTCAGGTTTAATGACTTTGCGGCAGAGGGTCACCGGGCTGAGCAGTGAGTGCTCAACAGGACGCACTCAGGCTCCTAGCTGTTAACACTTGCTGATCGTGTGGATTAGAGAGTCCTGTTTAGGAAAAGTAATTGCATTTTTTTAATACCTAACTGAATTATTTGCCCTTTAGAAACTGTTTCTCTCCTGGAGAATGTGGACTGTAGAAGTGTGCCAGTGTCAAGATTGTCTCTTGGCTGTTTTAATACTTCTAAAGGATTATGGAAAAACTTAACCTGTATTTTTAAAATATTGACTGCATGCTGTTTAATACATGTACTCTGGAGTTTCCTAGTGAACTCTCCATCCTAAATTTCTGGTTTTCAGTAACTTTATTTTAATGATTAAGTCCATTTTGTTAAATACATGAGTGTGGGAACTCTCCCGCATACAATGTCAGTTTGGATCCTGGAGTCTTCACTTTTCTGGTTAGATTATTGGTCTGAAGGCTTTCGAGATTCTCTGGAGGGGAAGAAAGGATCCAGCCGCCTGTCGGCATTTAGCCTGGAGCCTTCTTCCCTAATTGAAAACATGTTGACACCTTGCAGAAGTCATTGATTTGGTGTATGGGACAGAAAGATAAGAAATTAAATTGAGAATTGCAGGATTATTCCTAAAGGAAAGGAGTATCTTAATATGGTTTTAGAGAAATCCGTATTTTCCCTTGGGTAACCTGAGAAGTAATGCCACTTTTTAGACCCCTCTGGCTATATTTTTTTGTAACAAGATTACATGTCTATTTTTAAATTTTGGCGTGTTGATACAAAACTTAAATTTATCACGTATGTTCACATTTATTAAATATTTTCTCCCCGGAGGTTCTGTTCTATTCATTATCTTTATAGGATTAATCCCATATTATTTTTCAAAATGTGTATTGTGGCACCTTATGAATTTGTTGAAACAGCCTTTAGCTTAGTGTATCCTATGTGTGCCACTTTGATCCTCAGAAGCACAACCATGAGTATAAAGAAACATCTCAGCCTTTTATCCAGGAGTGGATTAAATGACCCCTCGCACCTCTGCAGTGTTCGAGCTGAATGTTACTCTTGGGTTGAAGGTGGTTTCGTTCGCGGTACCTCCCTAGGCGTCTCCTCCCCCAGTCTAAGGCCGTGTTGTAGTTAGGCGAGCCGCTGTTGTGGTCACTCGGTAATAACTCAGAAACGTGACTTTACAAGGACACTTTACAAGTGTGAAATCCTGTCAAAATGAAATTTACCAGTAATGAACGATGCTGTAAATATGTGGACCAGGGTTGGAATTCGAAGAATTTTTGTAGCCAATAGGTATTTTTTTGTCTAAATACAGTTTCATCAGCATGTTCGTATTTCATTACATCTAAGATGGCATCAGTGGTTAGCACTGTTTCGTGTCCTCTAAGAAAGAAGAAAGGCTGCCAGCTACCACATGCACTGTCGCGTTTGACGTTCACGTGTGGATCTAGCCATTTTCAGCCCTTAAGCCCTTTCTGTCCTGCCCGACGGTGACATTGGGCTGGTCTTCTGTGTTTGTCCTAAAATACCTGCAAACCCAGAGTGAGTTGACATTTGATAAGAACAGCAGAGAACCTCTTTCATCCAGTGTCGCTGGTAGGGGTTAAAAATTAGATTTTGTGCTTTTCAGAGAATCCATGTTAATCTTACTAATTTTGTGTGCGTTTCTGTGTATCCCTTTATATAGCACCTCCGGCAAGTAGGAGTGGTTGGAAAGTTTGTTGAGTTTTTTGGAAGTGGAGTTTCACAGTTATCTATAGTGGATCGGACCACAATAGCAAACATGTGTCCAGAATATGGTGCTATCCTCAGCTTTTTCCCTGTTGACAATGTGACATTAAAACATTTAGAACATACAGGTAAGAAGATGAAAGATCATTAGGATAAATGTGTTACACGTCCAGTGTGTCTGTCTGAAATATTTCCTAATAAACAACTACCATGTGCATGGTATTTAATGTTCAGGAAATTATCTTATTTTGAAATAGTGGCTTTCAAATAAACTGCCTCAGATGTCTTTTAAAGAGTGTTGTGCCCTCCAAACCTAGTCCCTCCCGTGTGACTGATTTACAGTGACTTTGAGGGAGGAGTCCCGCTACTGGTCTCGGTCCACTGCTTCCAGGATGCATGGCCCTCGTAGCGGCCAGAGCTGCAATTTGATGGGGGCAGGCGTGTGCGGACTCACGGTGTCCCTGTAACGGGAGGAGAGGGGCCACCAGACAAAAGGGTCTGGGGACCCGTGCTCTGTCTAAAGAGTAACACCATTTTGTGAGCAGCATAGGGTTCCAGGTTCTAGATCTTTTTTGTAGCCTTATGGGGATAAACAGGAGATTGGATCCTCTTGTATTGAGGACTTAGTGTAGAAAGATCTCTAAAACCAGAAGGTGCTCCTGTACTCCCCTCACAGCCCCCATGTCCCTTTTGTGAGAGACCTTGCCGAACTACTGGTCTCTGATCATAAGTACATTTGGGGGATAGAGTCTAGTATTCTTCACTTGGGGGGGCAGGTTTAGAAGTTAATAGGTCAGATGGCAAAATGGATAGTTGGTCATTTGGAACGTTGGAACGGTTCTCATCAAGTGCAGAACTTTCTCTAAAGGGGATTTGGTGGATAGAACATTTAGAGAGAAATGATGGAGGTGCCTCCTCTCTTGCATGTTAATATGATTTATGTATTAATGATCTGTTGGTATAACAAATTTTCCTAAAACTTAATGGCTTAAAACAGCAGTAATCACCTAGGGCTGCACGGTGTCCATGGGCAGTAATGTAGGTGGCATGGCCGGCACAGCTCGTCTTTGCTCCATGATGTCTGCAGCCTCAACCGCGAGCCTCAGAAGCTTGGGCCCGGGGTCCTGAAGGTCACTCACCCGTCAACGGGTGTTTCGTAGTGGCCAGAGCTGCGATTTGAGAAAGGCCACATCTCCCACGTGGTGGCTCTTCCAGGGCAGGGTGACCTGCGAGAGTGAGCGTGCGCCAGCTAGCCAGCCAAGGGTCCCATAGCTCAGGTCCACAGGGTCGATTCTGCCCCTTGATGGAGGGATGTCATTGTCACATTGTAGGAAGAACATACAACTCGGGGGGTATACTGTTAGGTCAGTTGCTGGAAAATACGATCCACCACTACTGTGTACTCCCCACGAGGCTTGCAGAGAACTGCCTGTAGTTAACATCCAGATTCTTTTACCTTCTGGAAGATCTTGTTAGACCTCTGTCTTTCTGCTCATGAGACGTCCTTAAGCTTCATTTATGTTTTCATTTTGATTTTTATATTCATACTGGAAAGTAATGAGTGTCCTTTGTGATGGGTGTTATATTCAATGTTACTGATTCATCTTCTACAAACAGTATAGATTTTGTGAGTTTTATAGAATGGGCTCAGTGTTTCTCATCTTGTCTCTGATTGAGTAACTTTTAAAGGGGGGCTACAAGTTTTCATGAAGGGTAGAATTTTTACTACTCTTGAGAGTAATATCAGTTAGCAATTTGTAAAGAACTGTATTTTGAGTACTTAGTAACATGCAGTGTCTCTTGCTCATTGGAATTCAGCACCTCACCCCCAAAGAGTTCAAAATTTCTTACTGTACTTTTGTCCTTGTTAATTCTTTCTAGGTTTTGACAAAGCCAAACTCGAGTCAATGGAAACATACCTGAAAGCTGTGAAATTGTTTCGACATGACCAGGATAATTCAGGAGAACCCATGTACTCCCAGGTGTGTGTGGAGGAGCCCCTCACCACCTGGCCACTTGGGTCGGGACACAGCTGTGCAGCCTCTCTGCCTCTGTGTGCTCAGCTCGGAAATAGGAAGCTGTTCTGAAGGGATCAGATACATCAGACGGAAGGGATCAGATACATCAGACGGAAGGCATCAGAGTGGTTTCAGGCGCCCAGGAAGTGCTCAGCAAATGCCGACTATCGTTACCATTTAACCTGTTAACGTTACTTGTGACTCCGCTTAGATTTTATGCATTAAGTTTACGTAGATTTCTGTTAACGAATTTTACATTTTATTAAGTCTAAATTTTTAATATTTAAAACACAAAATTGACTCCTCATCTCTCACTCTGATCTTTTTCTACTTTATGGTAAGAGCACCATGATGTGCTCGAAACCTGTCTGTTCCAGGGATACCTGCATCTGGTTAGCATCTGCGTTCTGTAGAAATTGCCATGTAAGGAGTTTACAGTGATGTGGTCTTAAATGTTAAAGATATTCTGTAATCTAGGCTTGCATTTCTTACCTGTTGGAAATTTGTAAAGTTCACTTTTAGGGCAGTTTGAATTTTCGTGACCTACCTTTTCTAGGAGTGTGTCAACATCTCAAATTACTTGGTGTTGTTGAAGGTCTGGTTAACTGTTAAGCTGTTTTCTTGGGCGGAATCATTCTCTGATCCAGCTTTATTTTTCCTCGTAACATGTATCCGTGCCTGAACTCATTTCTGTACTTGTTTGCCTCTCCCCCCGTCCAGAAGGCAAATAAGTTCCCAGGAGAGGAGCTTTGTCGGGTGTGTGTGGTCTGCAGCTCCAGCCCCTAGAGCAGTGCCCGGCGCGCAGCAGATGTGATGGGTGGACCCAGCGAGGCCACACAGGCATAGTGCAGGCCAGTGTAGCGCCTGTAGGACCTGAATCTGTGTGAACTTCGGGGAGATCTTTAACTTGACTCATCATTTTCTGGTCCCTTTCAGCTCTGTTTATTTAGTGCTTTTAAAGACAGGGAAAGAAGAAGAAAAATGAAAACTCTCGCATTGTATAGTAAAAAGGAATAAATTTGCTTATTAAAGACCTGACCAGATAAATAAAACTAAAGCCCATCAGGACTTTGATTTCAAGACAAACTCATTAAGGTGTAAAGACAGGGATCATCTGGATCCGTAAAGTGAAACTACAGTGCAGTGGGTGTTGTTGTTAGGGTCAGTCAGAGTAGACAGGACTGTGAAATATTGGTGAAGCCCATAGTGAAGAGAATCTTCATTTGAACTGATTATACCCAAATAAAATGGACAGAGGAAAATGGTAGAAATGCCAGAAGAAATGCACAGAAACCTAGTTTGGGAGGTTGGGTTTTAAGAAAATACGGGGTTTTTTTTAACAAAGGAATAAAAGCGTGTCTTTGCTGGAGCCTGGCCAGCTAGACACCTTGGAACTAGGAAGAGAAGAGTCCTTTTGCTGTGTCCCTCCAGCACCTGTGCTGACCAGACTCGGCACCCTGCATGCTGAGGAAGGAGCAGTGTTTCCTGAACCCACCTCAGTTGTCACAGAGCAGGGAAGGGTGAATTTGGAGCTCAGGGGCAGTAGACCAATAGCTGTCACAGGCATCTGCTTTATCATCAGGCATCTGTGACGTTAGGGGGAAAGAAATCGGGGGAACAAGATACTCTAGACTACACGGCTGGTGTTGGGCAGTTTGCATATTGATCTGAGCTCGCTTTTAGCCAATGTTTGTATGTTCTGTTTCACAAATTAATTGGGATTGTTTTAAAATCTTTATTTCTGGGAGTGTAGATCACCATTACAACAAATGTGGATGTATTTATTCTGCCTTAGTAGTGCTAAATTGCAGTCTGTACCTAACAAATTCTCATTCCTTGTTTTTCTCTTCCCTCTTGTCTCTTAGGTGATTCGGATTCATCTGAATTCAATAGTTGCATCTGTCAGCGGTCCAAAGAGACCTCAGGATAGAGTTGCTGTGACGGACATGAAACGTGATTTCCAAGCTTGCTTGAATGAAAAGGCAGGTTCCTGCACCACCGCCTTTGTCAGTACTTGTGCTGAGTGATAGAGGGGCAAGTACTTCTTGTGCTGGGTGTTAGAGGACCAAGTACTTCTTGTGCTGAGTAATAGGACCAAGTACTTGTGCTGGGTGATAGAGGACCAAGTACTTCTTGTGCTGAGTGATAGGACCAAGTACTTCTTGTGCTGAGTGATAGAGGACCACGTACTTCTTGTGCTGAGTGATAGGACCAAGTACTTCTCTTGCTGGGTGATAGAGGACCGAGTACTTCTCGTGCTGAGTGATAGAGGACCGAGTACTTCTCGTGCTGGGTGATAGAGGACCGAGTACTTCTCGTGCTGCGTGATAGAGGACCAAGTACTTCTCGTTCTGGGTGATAGAGGACCGAGTACTTCTCGTGCTGGGTGATAGAGGACCGAGTACTTCTCGTGCTGGGTGATAGAGGACCGAGTACTTCTCGTGCTGGGTGATAGAGGACCGAGTACTTCTCGTGCTGGGTGATAGAGGACCAACTACTTCTCGTGCTGGGTGATAGAGGACCGAGTACTTCTCGTGCTGGGTGATAGGGGACCGAGTACTTCTCGTGCTGGGTGATAGAGGACCAACTACTTCTCGTGCTGGGTGATAGAGGACCGAGTACTTCTCGTGCTGGGTGATAGAGGACCAACTACTTCTCGTGCTGGGTGATAGAGGACCGAGTACTTCTCGTGCTGGGTGATAGAGGACCAACTACTTCTCGTGCTGGGTGATAGAGGACCGAGTACTTCTCGTGCTGGGTGATAGAGGACCAACTACTTCTCGTGCTGGGTGATAGAGGACCGAGTACTTCTCGTGCTGGGTGATAGAGGACCGAGTACTTCTCGTGCTGGGTGATAGAGGACCGAGTACTTCTCGTGCTGGGTGATAGAGGACCGACTACTTCTCGTGCTGGGTGATAGAGGACCGAGTACTTCTCGTGCTGGGTGATAGAGGACCAAGGACTTCTTGTGCCGGGTGGCAGAGGGCCAAGTACTTCTCGTGCTGGGTGGCGGAGGGCCAGCATGGGCCTCAGCCTCAGGCAGCTGCTGTGTTCTTGTGTGTGAGGCACATACAAGAGGCCCCGTCGGCCCTGTCCTGTCGGAAGCTAGTCATCTGGCACTGTCCCCAGGCTGCTGTGAGGGTCAGACATCAGTGGTGTCCGTAATCACAGCTGCCTAATTTCAGGCGCTCAGTTGCTGCCCATGGTCATGGCTCTCGCGTTGTGGCGGAGAGCACTGTTGTCGAACTCTGCACTGTGAGCTCACGCCCGTAACGTCTGGTGAATGTAACTGAACAGCCGTGACCTCTGACTTTCCGGGTCTGTACTTGGTGAGAATCACAGCTAAAACCTGAACTCTTTTATTGGGAGCAGCAGGATCTGGTGCTCTTTCCAGAGCTTGCTTTCTGCCCTGTTTTTTGTCGTGTTGTGTGGGAGTAACGTAGCGTGATGAGCACAGAGCTGCCGGCTTGCAGCCAGCCCCGCCCCGTGCGTTCTGCACACACCCCCAGAACAGGGCCGTGACTGTACCGTCTGTTGAGAACCGCGGTCGGTAAGATCCACATCCCGGGGAGTTAGGAACACCACCAGACTTGTGTCGGGACCATTCAGGCTCCTACTCCAGCCGACGTCCAACAACTGAGTGTTGCAGCCTTCAGCACCTCTCACGCGTGGTCAGAACTGCAAGTTTGTCTGAGCGTACCCAGAATATTTGTATTTATGTGCATGTTTGTGTAGGTGGGATTTAAAGGCTTCCAGATTGCGGCCGAGAAGCAGAAGGAGAACGTCTCTATTCGTTACGAAGGAAGTGAGTACCAGCTGTCTCACGGGTCTGTGGTCATGGCTGCGGTCACCAGCTGCACCAACAACTGTAATCCGTCCGTCATGCTCGCCGCAGGTAGGCTGTCCCTTCCCTTTCCTGAGTGAGTTTGTAGTCTTGTGCCACACTCACCTTGTGTCTTAGGTTATGCATGGATACCGGTGTCTGTTTAATATTGAGACACTTTCCGAGATTTTAACTGGGTCTTAAGGAATCTCAGTTTGATTTATGTTATTAATTTTGTTTTCGTTACACGGATGGTAAATTTTTTTTACTACAACTTACATGTCTGTTAGTTTTCGGTTGTTACCTGCTTCTGTTAATCTAGAAGTGTAGTCAGTCAGCGAATCTCTTGACGGTTGACCACAGCAGTGCACTCGAGTCCACTGAGAAGAGAAGGAAGAGATTATTGGCGGGGGTTGTAAGTGGACACCGCTCACTGATAGTATACAGTCGTGTGGAATAAGTGTGCAGTTGCCATCACGATGGCATCTGAAAGGGTCGTGATATCGTGCGTGTACATAATATCGTTACATGTCCTTGTTTTCCAAGTGTGTGTGTGATGCCATGACATCAGGCTGTATCTGAATTTGCAAAGTAAAGGCTAGTATATCAGTATAATCTTGTGTGTGTTTTAAATGAAACACATCAATAGAGTAAAATGGACAAAATAATGACTGTAAATTCATGCATTTGGACTTCGACCCTTGCACGAGATTGACCTGGCCTGCGTCACTGTTCACCGTGCAGGTCTTCTGGCTAAGAAGGCCGTGGACGCCGGTCTGCAGGTTAAGCCATACATAAGAACAAGTTTATCTCCAGGCAGTGGGATGGTGACCCATTATCTCAGTTCCAGTGGCGTGTTACCGTATCTCAGTCAGCTCGGGTAAGTGCGGGTCACTGCTGTTGACGTGGATGTTGGGATTCCGCAGGGAGGGAAGCCCCTGTCAGAGCCTTTTCACATGCAGAGACAAGATGGGAAACATAGGCTTTGTTGTACTTGTTACCTTTCCACTATGTCGCAGTGTGAGGCTCAGCCCTCCATGGTCATGGACTGAGCAGATTGGAGCAGCAGGGCCCAGCGCGGCCTCTAGCGTGCGGATGTAAAGACAGATGTGCCTCAGGAGCGGCTCCAGGGGGTGCGTGGTTTCTGATCGGGGAGGTCAGTTTGCAGAAAGAGCAAAATGTGACAGCATCAAGAGCAAAATGGCTGCATCATTAATGGACCAAATTGTCTTAATTGACTTTTTGTGAGGTTACTGGGTTTGTGAAGCATGGGTTAAGTTGTCCCCAAACTTTGTAGAAACTAACTTTACCATTTCTCATGGACTCAAAAGAAATAATTGGTGCCGGCTGTGTATTTTGGAGCCTGTTATCTTAGAAAAATCAATTCCTTTGCAAGACTGGTAAATTAAGAAAACTTTTTTTGCTTTTAGAAGAGGGGCTGCAAGTAATTTTGAGAGTTATACCTGCAATTTCTTAGTTGTACCGTCGTGGGATTTCTGTCAGGGGCTTTCTCTGGGTTTTTGGCGGGTTGAGAATTAAGAGATCTGCTGGCGTTGGCGTTCCCAGCTGCCGCCCCATCTGTCTGAGGCGTAGGCTTCACCGTTGCCGCCGGGTTACCCCTGGATGGAAGCTCTGTATCCGTTTCTTGAACGGTCATCTTCCAGCTGTATGTGGGGAGCTATCCTGTGCGGCGTACAGGTTTTGTGTTGGATTTAGGCAGCCACATCGCACTTGGGGATGCTCTGTCAGAGTTCCTGCGCTCAGTACAGACAGCACGCCTGACGGTCAGACAGACAGACTGAGGGGGGTTAATCCGCGTGGTGGGTGTGTGCGCTCAGGCAGCTCATCCCTGGGATGGCAGTGAGGGACCCGGCTGGCCCTTTCTTTACAGTCGTTAACGACCTTCCACTCAATCACGTGTATTTATCCAAATACAGATTCGAAATAGTTGGCTATGGCTGTTCAACCTGCGTGGGAAATACAGCACCCGTATCAGAAGCAGTTTTAAATGCAGTCAAACAGGTAAGGGGTTTTCTTAACCATATATTGTGTTGTTAAATGGTAGAAAATACATATTGATGTATTTATATTTCTGTGGTTCTTACACCTCTTAGGAAGAGTGAATCTTAAAATGATTAAAAGAATCATTTTTAGATCCTTGAAATAATCCCTTAAAGATGTAGTGAATTAGTTCATTCATAGGATTTGATAGTTTTATGTCTAATAATTAGAAGTATGCTCTTTGGCTATCTTGCCCTCAGACATAGAATATTTGAGATTGCATACATGTGATTATCCGAATTTGTACCATCTCTTAAATTGAGTATATGTATTTTTTTTCAGGGTGATTTGGTTACTTGTGGAGTTTTATCTGGAAACAAAAATTTTGAAGGTCGTCTTTGTGACTGTGTTCGTGCCAATTACCTTGCCTCCCCACCGTTGGTGGTAGCCTACGCCATAGCAGGCACAGTGAATATAGACTTCCAGACGGAGCCGTTAGGTACCATTCGTTTATCACACAAACGTACCCGCACACGCTTTTTGCTCCAGAAGTTGTTGTATTTCTGAAATGCTTCTTAGACTGTCCACTCTTTGAATTAGTTCAGGAAATCTTGTCATGCAGTCATTCATTTCTGTATTCATATGAAGAATATAAAGTGTACAAAGGCTTTGTTTTTTTAGCTGCTTATGCCTGAAGCAGTCTGGTATTGAGTGGTTTACTTGGTTTCTGGGATAGGTTTTTGAAAAGATGTGAACACCTTGAGGGAATTACTTTTTTTTTTTAAAGATTTTATTTATCTGGGGGGGGGTGAGAGCGAGCACAAGCAGGGGGGAGAGGCAGAGGGAGAAGCGGGCTGAGCAGGGAGCCCAACGCAGGGCTCCATCCCAGGACCCCAGGATCACCACCTGAGCCCTCCAGGTGCCCCTGGAGGGAATTACTTTTATACTGACTTTGATGTTACAATGCTCTCTCCAGGCACCGACGCTACTGGCAAGAGCATTTACCTGCAGGACATCTGGCCCAGCCGAGAGGAGGTCCACCAGATGGAGGAAGAGCGTGTCGTACTGTCCATGTTTAAAGCACTGAAAGAGAAAATGGAGGTAAGAGGCTCACTTGTTTCTTAAGTAGTTCAATAAATGGCAGTGTTTATTTCATGGGTCTTTCTGGATTTAATAAAAATTGATCACATTATTTTGAACATGCAGGTTATAATAAGTGATAATCGTTTTGTATTTGGAATCTCTAATATCTGGGAGAATAGCTTAGAGTATTAAACCGATCTTAGGTCACCTGGGTGGCTGAGTCGGTGAAGCGTCTGCCTTCGGCTCAGGTCATGATCCCAGGGTCCTGGGATCGAGTCCCACATCAGGCTCCCTGCTCAGCGGGGAGTCTGCTGCTCCCTCTTCCTCTGCCCCTCCTCCAGCTGTGCTCTCGCTCACTCTCTCCCTCAAATAAAATCTTTAGGAAAAAAAATGGTCTTATTTACTTATTAGAAATGGGTAGCAAGCATCCTGAATATGGGCAGAATTCATAGAAACGGACCTTGTTTGTTGTTCCCATTAGATGATGACTCAACGTTCAGAAGAAGTAAGAGCAAGCATGGAGTCTCCCTCCTGCCCCCTGGCTGCCTGTGTTGCCTCCTCAGGGGCCATGAGGCACGTCACTTGCTCAGGCATCTTTCCAGAGAGGTTTTGTGCACCTACAAGCAAATACATATATTCACACTTTTTAAAAACAAAACTGAGAATATAGATAATGAGATTGCAAAGGTATTCACTGAACAAGTATTTATTGAGCCCCTACTACATGCCAGGCACTCTTAGATGTTTTGGAATAGATACATGAACAAAACACAAAATTCTCATGGGGAGAGGTGGGCAGGGAATTGTAAACAGAATTGTGAGGCAAATCACACAATACGTTAAAAAGTGGTAGGTGGTGTGGAGAGCCGCAGAGCAGGGTCAAGAGAGCCAGCTGACCACAGTCTGAGGAGTAGAGTTACTTAGAGTGGTCGAAAACAGGATGTGTCTTGAGCACAGTTCTGCAGGAGGTGACCAAGTTTCCGTACATCTGGACCAAGAGCAGGGCTTTCCGGGCAGAGCGAATGTGTGAAGGCCTCACAGAGGGACCGTTGATGAGGGTGCCAGGGTGTCTGACCCACAGGAAGTGAGGGCCGTGGTGGGAACTGGTGTTAGGGAGACGCGGGGACTGAGATTACAGAGGAGGTTTTAGGCCGTGATTAACGTGGATGGAGTCTTGAAGGAAGTGACGGGAGCCTTTGCGAGGTTGTGCACAGAGGCCTGCTAACTCAGGAGGGCTGCTCTGTGTCCATGTGGAGAACATGGCGGGGGAGGGCTGTACGGGAGGGACAGAAGCAGGGGCGTCTGGCCCACGCAGTCGGCGTGGGGGAGTCTTCATCTCGTTCGTGAGTTCAAGCCCCACGTTGAGTGTGGAGTCTATTTAAAATAAAATTTGAAAAATTAAATTTAAATAAAAAGGATGCACAGAGTTGGGCTGGTGGGTTGGAGCAGTCCCGTTTGCGAGGTGGTCATGGCACAGGACCGCTGGTCGTGGTGGCCATGCAGAACCACGGCGAGACGTCGTGTGGGGTTTGAGGGGGGACCGTGTGGGGAAAACACGCACCCTCACAGCAGCAGAGGGTTTTCTCTCAGCCATGCTCTTGAAGGTGAGCAGCGCGTCCCCCAGCACGGTTTCTTTACTACATGAATCACTTTTTCTAAACCCTTAACCCTTTTATTGGATTTTTTAAAGTCTTTCATGTTCAGTTTATATTAAAACTTAATCTCAGAGTATTCATGAAAATCTAGTGTGCTGGAGTTTGATGAGCAAATGTCCAAAAATGCCATGTTCTAGAATGGCACTATCTTAGCTTCCTTTCCCAATGAAGAAGGCCTTTTTATAGGTCCTTCTAACGTAAGGACTTTTTAATTCAATTCCCTTGAACACATTCATAAGCCTCTTTTGTCTGACTCCATTTTATCTTTTCTTTTTGTTCATCAACTGAACTCACATTCACAGATGGGAAATAAGCGTTGGAATTCCCTAGAAGCACCGGATTCTGTGTTGTTTCCATGGGACTTAAAGTCCACGTACATCAGATGTCCTTCATTTTTTGATAAGCTTGTAAGTATGATTTCACTCTTTGATATTTTCAAGGTTGTTATTGAACAAAAAAACCTCATGAAGAGTAAATGCCTTTCACTGTTTCTGCCTTTTAGACCAAAGAGCCAGTTGCCCTGCAGCCCATTGAAAATGCACATGTCCTCCTGTATCTGGGGGACTCGGTCACCACAGACCACATATCGCCCGCGGGGAGCATCGCCAGGAGCAGCGCCGCTGCCAAGTACTTGACAAACAGAGGGTGGGTATGCAGCCCCGGGGTGCGCATGTCCCCTTCCTCCTGGATTCAGAGTCTCCTCCTGGTCACGCTCCCTGCCCAGTAAATGGATTTGACCCCTTGAACAGCACGAGTTTGAACCGCCTGGACCCACTTACACTGATTTATTTTGATACACTGATTTATTTTGATAAACCCAGTCCAGGACCATAAGTATAGTTTTTCTTCCTGTGATGTTCTCAGCACTTTGTCTTCTCTGGCTGACTTGTAGGAATAGAGGATGTAATACGTATGATACAGAATACGTGTTAAGTTGACTTTATGTTCTCGGTAAGGTTTCTGGTCATCAGAAGGGTATTCAGTTTTGGGAGTCAGAAGTTATACCCAGATTTTCGATGGTGTGCTGGGTTGGCGCCTGTACCCCGTGTCATTTGGGGTTCGGCTATGTAGGCCGCCGTCACAGGGACCTGATCACCACTGAATCTGACGTCAGCAGTAGCCAGGGTACCTGGTGTACCTGCTTTTGCCTGTAACTTTAGAAATGGAAATTGCTATTTTAAATCGAGCCCTTGGTAGTCTAAATAAACAACTGATTGGAAACAAGATTTTTTTTTTTTCCCCAATATGACTTTATTGAGAAGTCAGCTTTGTTTGACCTTCCAAGTGAACCCTGATGGCTCCTCCTGTCTTTGGAGTGCAGAGTTTAAATGTGTGTTTTGTGGACAATAAAGCGAGTGTGTGTGAGGTAGGCTCGATCTGTGCCAATCAGAAGACAATGAATTTCTGCCCATTGAGCCTAAACTTTTACAAGAATAATAGAAGAGAATGTAAACATCATTGATGTGGGAGATAGAACTCTAAGCCTAGAAAGATTTTATCTCGTTTCTACGTGATTGATGTGGAGTTGCTCTGTTGTCAAAAGCTGTGTGGACACCAGAGGCGGAGTTAGGACAGCATTCAGATGCCAGAGCTGTTCGGGCGACGACTTTGCATCACGGTCGCTTCGGTGCACGTGGCGTGGTTGCTCGCGTAATGATGCTCCTGGCTCCGCTCACAGTCTCATTGGTGCTGTTGTGGAATTTGTGTTGGAATTTTTTTTCTGGTTAACTAGTCTGGTATGAATTTAAAACACCTTTTGGTGGAAGTTGCTAATAGCAGTTCCATTTGCTAGAACTTGAAACACACGGCTTTTACTTGTGGTGGTGAGAAATAAAATCTTTTTGGTCGTGATTTTTATCTTGGTCATAATTGTGACCTAGTATCCACCAAAAAATGTCCCCACTTTTCTCAAATATGTAACTGCTGTATACTACATTCTAACATATAAATACAGATTTCTTAGTTTTCATCAGTCAGGATTTTTTTGGGGTCCTTTAAACTCCTCATCACGTCTGTCCTGAAGTAAGAAGTTTAAACATACAAGTTTAGAAAACTTAGTGCCTTTTTATGTAAAAGACCGACTTAGAAACTGATCCGCTTTGTTTGCTGATTCTTGCTTATGCTCCGTTGTTTCTTGTCCCTAAAAGGTCACGCGTATTGTGACCAGGCAGCAACGAGCACCCTCCCCCGCCCAGGTTACGGTGCTGCCGCTGTAACTCCCACTGGCGAGGTCACCTCATGCTGCACCTTTATGTTCGCACTAACTGAAAGAAATCTAAGGATCCTCGTGTCGCATGGGGTTTTGGTGAAAGCCAGACAGCACAATGTGAATTTCTGGAAAGGGGTGGTTACTCTTCCCTTAATGCTGTTTCGACGTGGGAGAGGTTTCCTGGGGTGCTCTGTCCTCAGCGGAAACCTGTACAGACAACCAGTGCTTCTTGGAGAGATGACTGATTCCAGATTTGGCTGGTGTTTTAGAGAAACATAGATACATGCACTGGAAAATATGTTACCTGCGTTTGCTTCAAAATCACCCACTGGGGGATGATTCTAGAAGAAACGGGCAGTTGGGCATTCACTGTTCCCCTGTTTTCTCCATGTTTGTACGTGCTCAAAATTTTCCATTATAAAAAGTGTTTCTGAGTAAGTTTTATGATTCAGTAATGTGTGATGGTTTTCCGTCTGAAATGAAACCAGCTTCACGATTTCTCGCAGCCTTACTCCTCGTGAATTCAACTCCTACGGGGCCCGCAGAGGCAACGACGCTGTGATGACAAGAGGCACGTTTGCGAATATCAAACTGTTTAATAAGTTCCTTGGAAAACCAGCTCCCAAAACAATCCATTTCCCATCAGGACAGACGGTAAGGATGCGCACAGAGCCGTTGGGCAGTCGCTGCCTGGATCCGGGTTCATACTGAAGATGTTCTGTTTGTCTTTTCTCCACAGCTGGATGTGTTTGAGGCTGCAGAGCTGTACCAGAAGGAAGGGGTCCCGCTGATCATTTTAGCAGGGAAAAAATATGGTTCTGGAAATTCCAGAGACTGGGCTGCCAAAGGACCATATCTGCTGGTATTGATACTTCAATTTTATCTTCTTAAAATTGAGTTTTAAATGTTCCCTTTTGTCAGTAACATCCTGTCAGAGTTTAGTTTGCTCATTTGGATTTTTTTTGCTTATTTGGGACTCCTTTTGGTGAGATCACATACAATATTTTGTACTGATCTAGTTGCGTTTTAATACTCTGGATTAGATTAGATCTCCATCGGTCTTACTTGCAGAAATCAGTACAGTGGAGGGAAAGGAGGCCCCTGTCTTAAACGGACCCTCCGGAATGCTGATTCTCTGTGCCCACTGAGAGTTTTACTTGCCCCCCTGCCTTTAGCTTTCTCTTTTGGGGTTAACAGACTCAGAGGTGGGCCAAGGGGTAGGAGCTGATGGTGCCTGGCCGCCTGTCAGGAAGGCTCGTCTGGCCCCTGCATCCTTGCTAAAGTGTGGTAAGGGGTGGGGGCTGCTGGAGAGGGTCGTCAGGCACGTGCGCTCCTGCTCTCTGCCCCGGTGCTTGTTCACAGACGCTCAGAGCGGCCGGTCAGCCGCCCTCCCAGCTCTCAGGATCGTGCACACTCCATTGTCGAGTCCTTAGCCTCCCCAGAATGTAAATACTCAGAGGAGCTGTAGGAATAAGCCAGATTCTCCCGTCTTCCTGAGATGACAATTATCCCTGTTGTGAATATTAATTACAGGTACAGGTTCCCTTTTTTCTCACAGTTTTGTCTTTGTTTTTTATGTTGGAGGCTTCGCTCATACTTGTTCCTAAACTGTCTATTCAGTTAGACGTTGAAACACTGCTTCCAGGCTGGGGGTGTCGGCTGGGTTTTGTCCGTTGATGGGCCTTATGTAGATGAGTGGACGGTAACCCACCTGTTGGACTAGGAGAGCCCCATGTGCCGTGTCTGGGAGTACTTCCAGGGACGCAGAGCAGCACTTAATGCGCATTTCCGATGGCGTGCTCCCCCCCACCTCCCCGTGCCCAGTGCCCCTCAGTCCAGGGCATCCATTCCATTCTTGTCAGGCGATGGCACTCACAGGGCTGAGAATTGATTCCTGGGTGGTAACAACATGTCACTCTCTTTGTAAATGGAGTACAGATGAACACGTAGTACTTAAAAAGATGCACGGTCTGTGTGTGTGGCGTTAAAATTTTAGGGCAAGCAGCAGGGGGAAATTTTATGGCTGGAGGAGAAGGTCCGGGAAAGGTTCCATAGGAGGACATAGGGAAACTTGACAATCATGGGTCTGGAGCCTCTCTGGCTTGTTTTCTCCAGAGGACAGGGTTTTGTTGTTGCAAATGGACTCAAACCTTACTGGTGTCGCTTTCTACATTCACTTGATGGTTTCTGTTGTTGGATGTCTGCTCAGGGTCACTTAGCTTCTAAATATTTGTAGAATCCACGTCTCCTGTTTCCTCTGTCACTGTGGGATGCCCTTCTCTGTTTCTGTGTTCGTGTGGCAGGCCAAGGGAGAGTGCTGCTGAGCACATATGTGGGTCTGCCAGGATCACAGACCCTGCTGAGCCCCGTTGGAGCCAGGCCGCCGCCCCCCCAGGGTGCTCTTACCTGGCCGGTGCTGCTGACTCAGCACTGCAGGGCACAGGGGCGGGTAGAAGAAGTTAGGGAGCTGCCTGAAAATACAGAAAAATCATCTGTACATACTTCGACACAGCACGGACCTTTAGTGTGTGGTATTAGGCTAACAAGTTTTATAGAAGGAGCCAAAAGTAGAATTTTTTTCCCTTGAAAATCGTCCAATAAAGCAACTTTGAAGAGCTGAGTGGAAGAAATAAAATGCACATTTGTTACAGGGTGTGAAAGCTGTTTTGGCTGAAAGTTACGAAAAAATTCACAAAGATCACTTGATTGGAATTGGCATAGCTCCACTTCAGTTCCTTCCGGGAGAAAATGCAGATTCCCTGGGCCTCTCCGGCAGAGAAACGTTTTCTTTAGCGTTTCCTGAAGAACTGTCTCCTGGAGTTACGTTAACTATAAAGGTACCTCTCCGATTCTCAAGTGTGCGATTGCACACTCTTTACCCAGCTAGGTGGAAGCTGGAGAGAAATGATCGTCCGTTGCACACTAGCGTGACTTAGTGAACATACATTGTGGTTTAAGGTGGCTGTTTCCTGTGACGCCCGACTTAATGCAGCGGAGACTCTGAGGAAACACAGAGCGCTAGCTAGTCCAGAGAACGAGACGACACACGGCTGCCCGCTGGCATGCACCCACGGCCTTTGCCTGGCTGCCCGTTGTTGCCTTGCCCGTGGGATTGGAATCCAGCCAGGCACACAGCCGCGGGGGGGGGGGGTGGTGGCGCAGAGTGGAGTGGGCGCTGGGCGGAGCGCAGGGACAGGGGAGCAGACATTACGCACGCTGAATGGTTAATACAGAGTGGACGTGAGCAGTGGGTGTAACGTCCCTAACTAGTCAGTCAGAGTCTGCAGCACCTGGTTTAGCGTCATAGGTGATACGGGACTTGTCATTCAGAAATGGGGACGAAGGGGTGTTGGGCGGCTCGGTCAGTGAAGCATCCGACCCTTGATCTCAGTGCAGGTCGTGAGCTCGAGCCCCGCATTGGGCTCTGCACTGGGTGTGGAGCCTATAAGAAGTAGGGATGAAAATACCCGTTTTTCTACTTGGCTGTGAAGCCTGTGTTTAGATATAGCAGGTCTTTTCCAGCAGGAGAAGGGTTTTGCAGAGTCTGGCAGGTGGTGTCATGGGGTATGAAGACAGATGGTCTGAACACTGGGGACACTTGGACGATTTTATCACTCACATGACATGTTTCTGTTTGTTTAAAGACAAACACTGGGAAAGTATTCAGCGTGATTGCTTCGTTTGAAAATGACGTGGAAGTAACGTTGTACAAACATGGAGGATTATTAAACTTTGTGGCACGAAAATTCTCATAGTATCTACTCCACACGGATACCTTTTGAGAACTGGTAACTGCGAGTAACGCCTTTTATGCTGGATCCAGGGAGCCTCGCCCTGGAGCTGCAGACGGTCCTGTGCACTCACCGATCTCACCATGGGTGTAAATGATTATGAATCAACATAGTGACTGAAATGAAATCTTTCTGATTTTAAATAATCTACGAATGGTGCTATTAACATTGCTCAAATCAACGTGTGAGGTGTGCTGTGGGAGAGGCCTGTAAGTACCGGGTATTTTAACGGACCATTTTGTAAATAAAGGCAGAATTTGAACTTGTGTTGAAGATTCTTACATGAATAATCTTCTTGAAGTTTGTTTGGTTTGGCACCCATAAAACTGTATACCACTGTTTGTTGGTTTAAGACTAGCAGGTTGGAATGTAAGAAGCCAGGTTAGACTCTAAAATTGTGGAAGTTGGAATCTGATTTACAAATGGACTTTCAGACCTGAGCTGGACTTGGTTGGCGTTCACAGCTTGTAGTGTAAGCCGGGGTCGTCCTAGTGCCCTGTCTGGCCCAGGCCCTTCACACGCGGCAGGGGGCTTGGGTCACATGATGTCTGAACAGTGAACACACACAGCCCACCGCGCTCACTCATTTGCTCCTGTGCCCACTGGCCGGCCTCACCTGGTATTCTAGCAATTGGATTCAAGCATTGTGCTCACTTGATGTGATACCGTTACTTCCTGTAACCTATTATTTTAGGGATTGTTAACCAAAATTCCACACTTTCGTAGTTGCTAAAGAGAACTTAATCTTAAATGCTAAAATGATTTCCGCTAGACTTTTAAATTATGCACCCTAGATTATATGGTTGCTGCTCAACTCTAAGCATTTTTTTAAACGTTAGTTATTTCTTCGTTATTTAAAAATTGGTTTTCCGTCATTTTGAGTCCTTATTTTACCTGGGATGCATGATTCTCTTAATTATGTTTTGTTTTAACCAAAGCTATCAGGATAAAACACTTAAATTGTTGCTGTCTGGATATCCTACTTTCTCCACACACGTCTGTTCTGTCAACAAGATGTTTGACGACTTTTAAGAAAAAGGTTGGATAATTAATTCCAGAAAGTTCTATGCCTTTTTTTAATTTAAGAAATTAAACATAGCTTAGCAAAAGGTTAATCGTAGAGATTTTCTTTCATGTGGAGGTCTTCCTCTGACCCAGTTGGTTTGCTGCGGCTTGGTCATCCCACGTCCTGCACAGAAGGAAGGACTGTGTTCTGCAGAATTTTAGCCGAAACTACCAGAGCAGGAGGTGCAGACCGCTGAGAACTTGGCACAGAAGCACTCACACAATCTCAGTCTTCTGAAAATAGTCTGCAAATCTGTGTTCAGACAATCACGTGGACTGGAGTCTGAGAAAATGATTTCCCTTCTTTATTTAAATTTTTCATAACTATTTTCTGTGGTACTTTCACACTGTGTTCTTGATACGTTGTTTCGCCTGTGTATCTGTCCGTGCATGTGTTTAATTTACATGAAAACATGAATTAGGGGGAGTGACGAGTCGAATGTTAATGTTGCTGTCGCATGCTTGGAGGAGGCGGTGGCTTCAGACCATCTGCGTGGGGACACGTCTGTGTCATCTGTGGCCATGGGCGGAGGCGTGGCCATGGGCAGGGGCTCCAGCGGCCGGGCCAGGAGGCCGGGCTGGTGCCGGTTGGTGCTCTGAGCAGAGCCAGTGTGTTTCCCTCTGCCTAGGCCAGCACCAGGACAGGCAGACCTCAGACCGGAAAACGGAGCAGGGAGCGTGGCCAGCGTCGGAGAGGAGAGTCTGGGTGTGCGCCCTGGTGTGCGCCGTATGCTCCTGCCCCTGGCCAAGTGCTCTGTGTGCAGAGAGGTGACATCTCGTGCTTTCACTGGTTTATCGCCTTTGTTGACTGTGTCTGGGTCATTTGGTGTTTGGAAAGATGCACGATATTGTGGAAGGAAGTACAGTAGGCACGTGAGAGCAGTTAACGAGTGCTGTGATTTGGAGTACGGCTCCAGAAGTATTCGCAAGAGCAGCATTTTTTTCATCTTGGAAAACGATGCCGCCTGTCGTCGCCACGTTTCCTGCCTTCTGGTGTTGCTGCTCCTGGACAACCAGACTAGAGGGGCTTCTGTCCAGGCGCCGCGCTGCGTTACCACAGCTGAACGTGTCCGAGGCGACGGTGGTCGTCAGTTTCTGAACGAGAGGGCATCACGGTCGCCGTGGCCGGACTGCTGAGCGCGTGGCGGGGCGTCGGCCTTACCGGTTCTGTGGGAAGAGTGCGTCCAGCGCCGGCGTGGTTGGCATACGGGGACCGTGGCGAGCGTGTGCGCCTTCTCAAAGGTGGGTGACAGGAGGAGGAGACACAATTGCACTGACGCTTTTCTGTGATTGTTAGAAGACACCTGTCTTTGCCTTTAGGTTTAGGAGAAGGTGCTCAGATACTGGATGTTGACTTGGAGGAATGAAACGGGGAGCAGACGGACTTAGGCTTTTTCCCCTGAAGTGTGATAGTGCCGATGTTTCTATCAATTTTACATATAATATATGACTATGAACCCATGTATCTCAAGTAACTAGAAATCATTGTCCATTATTTAAAGCCAACAAAACAGTGTAACAGTTTTAAGTTCAATAATGTTAAGTATTGTATAAAAATATATTGGAGGCAAAGTTCAGTTGATGACAATTGTGTATATGTTATTGATGCTGTAAATTATTTTTAATAAAGAAAATTGTATTATCACGTATCTCTGTTATATTTTGTGGTCATTGAAAATAAAACCATAACTTAAATAGGACGGCATCCAGAAATTCCTGTTCAGGGATGTTTATGTAAATGTTGCGAGGTTAGTCATTCCCGATATGACTGCCAGAAAGAGCCGTGGTCATCCCTGTCCCTCTTGCTAGTCTGGGGCCAATGGGAGTGGAAACCAGGGTGATCGTGGGCCCCTTATCTCAGGAGGGTAGCCTCATGGGAAGCATGAGGGAAGTCGAACTCCATGCAAGTCTTGTCCCAACGGGTTCTTGGGTCCGTGGAATCACATTTTACAGTTGAAAAGATTGTTCTCTCACCCAAAGCGGGATCCCTGGTACAGATAATAGCTAGCCGGGCAGCCTTTTCTTGAACATGCATGAGATGGGGACAGTCTACTGTGCTGGGCAACCCCGTCCCCCTTGGCTGCATTTGGATGGTTAAATAGACTTTATGTCACGCTGAAAATGTTATTTCTACAATCACCCCCTGGTCCTGGTTCCCCCTAATTTGTGTGTCCTAAAGCACTCTGCTGCACCTACACATCACATACAGATGTAATGAAGGAGCTGGTCCTTCCACAGTTGAACTGCACGTAACCTCCGTTCCATGATCTCCGTATGCAGGTAGTTTATGTTAAAGTCAACGTCTGGGACTGAATTGGTGGTCTTGTGCTATTAGCTGTGAATTACAGGAGGAAATGGCTTTTTCTTGAGGAGGCAGGATGGAGATGCTATGTTTTCATGAGCCTCTTAATGTTGGGATCAGCTGCCTCCTCCTCCCGATGGCCGCTCATTAGTCTGCCAGAGCTGGGAGCAGGGCCGTGCGCCTTCATCCTGGAACAATGGTGTGTAACCTAAAAATATCTGCCCTTTCTACCACTCTTACTAGCAACCTAAGTGAGCAATTAAAGTTTATTAAAATTTGGTATTCATAGGAGTGCCGGGCTGGCTCGGTTGGGAGAACATGCGACTCGATCGCAGGGTCGTGAGTTCATGTCCCACATTCGGGGTAGAGATTTTGGTATTTATAAACCAAGATTGGTACGTTACTAAGAATTTTCTGAAGATTGCAATTCCGTGTTCTGTGAAGTGTGCATTACAAAGGCTCGTGCCGACACGGGCTGATAGAATACCGGAGTCCAGGGAAGTGTCATCAGTGTTCACAGCTCTCCCTTGATGCCACTTCGGGGTTTTAGTTATAAATTAGGTGAGCTGCAGCCTGTTTGTTTTGATTTGATGTGAGTTGTCTGATACATTTTCCAAAATACCATTCTGTAAAAAAGCTTGTGTTTAGTGTAACTTCAAAACTGCAACATCTCTTACACAAGTAAGTCCCCACAGAATGTGCTTGTATGGTGATGATGATGTCCCTTTTAAGCAACCTGCAACAGACAGTTAAAGGAGACCGGGCTGTTACATGTTATGGGACATTTTATACAGTCACGTCTGCAAATGGTTCATTTTGTTTCCCTCCAGGTGTTGATCACTGATCTCTGAGAGCCACTACTTACCTGTCCCAGGTGGCCAGGTGGGGATTAACAATTGTTAATCCAACAGTGGCAGGATCTTTTTACCAGATTGGTGCTTTTTTTCACTAGGATATCCAGTATTGTCATTTTGAGGAAAAACATGATTTGGCAGCATGTATTACAAGCCTTAGAAATGTTCATTCTCTTGGACTCAGGAATATGACCGAGCAGTGTATCTTTAGGACATCATTAGAAATGCACAAAAGATTTATGTATGAGGATATTATTAAAGACAAAGAGTTGTGCATTTAAAATGAAAGGGGGGGGCACCTGGCTGGCTCAGTCCTTGAAGCATAGTGCGACTCTCCCGCACTGGCGTGGGGACCCTGGCGGAGGGCCGGGTGGGGATGGGGTCCGGGACTGCAGCCTCCCCACCTGTGCACCCCGCTTCCTTGTTTTCCTGCCTCTCGGGTTGCAGCCCTTCCTGAGTTCGAGCTCCACGCTGGGGGTAGAGATTACTTAAAAATAAAAAAAATGAAAGGGCAGGTTACAAAACAGTCTATCTAAAGAAGGCACTGTGGGTGGAAAGGGGCTGGTGTGGACCTGGTAGCCCTGCCTCTTCATCTCAAGTTTCCAGGTTCAGTCTACACCCCCATCCCCTCATCCCAAGAAGAGCAGAGAGTAGACAGACCCGTGGAGGGAAGTCAGGAGCTGTCTGGGGAACAGCAGGCTGAGGGCCTTGAGAGGCCAGTAGGAGTCACGTTCGGGTTGTGGGAAATGGGAATCAAAGTTGGTCTGACACCCTGAAGGGATTTCCAGACAAGAAAGCCCCGGGGGCCTCCATCATCCTTGGAGATGAGAGCGGAGCTGGGAAGAACTTCACTGACCCGGGAAGGAGGCCAGCTTGACAGAGGCTTGGGGAACCCCTAGGTGACCAGACCAGAGGGTCCCACGTGGCCCCCCCGGGGGAGGTTGCTGTACCCGCAGGGGGTGGGGGGTGCTGTACCCGCACCGGAGGAGGGGGGCACCGACAGAACCACGGAGACGCACCGCAGGCCACAGCTCCGGCCCGCCGAGAAGTCCTGCCTGGCGCCCCGACCCCCGGGTCCCCCGCCCGGCGGGCACCCGGCGGTTTCCTGCAGGGGAGGACCGGGCCGCCGGGGCAGGAATTCCGGCCCGACTGCCAGCCCCGCTCTTGGCACTGGGGCCCGACCTTGGCCCCGGTCCGGGAAGCCGGGGCCGCCCCGTCGCCCCCCGCCCCCATTTGCTGCTCGGCCCGCCGGCCTGGGCGAAGGGGCGTGTGGACCGCGGCAGGACTCCCGGCGGGACCCGGCGCAGCCTCCTCGGGCCGCGCGGGCGAAGGCGGCCCCGGGAAACGGGCTCCAGCGGCAGAAGGACGCAAGGCGAGGGGAGAGAGAGCAGGACGCCCCGAATCCCGGGGGAAACCGCCCGCAGAGCCGCGGGGGGCGCTGGACCCAACTGCAGGTGCCATTCAGGAGCAGAAAGCCGGCCGAGTGGCTGTCCGCCAGGGGGCGGGGCAGAATCTCGAAGAGCCAATCAGAAACATGAACCTCAATTTCGTAAGAGGTAGCCGGATTCTGAGTGGGTGACCACCTAGAGAAGGCGGGGCAGGGATGTGGAAAGCCAATCAGATGCCCGATCCCGCCGGCCGGGGCGGGGCGGGGCGGTCCGCGGCCCAGCCTCTCCTCCCAGTACTGTGCGCTGATTGGCGGCGGGGGATCTCGAGGGGCCAATCAGAAGTCGGGGCTCGCGGGCTCTGGCTGGCGGGGGCCAGGGCAGGATCTAGGGCAGCTGGAGAGCGGTGTCGCCTCAGGATCGCGGGTCGCTGCGGGTGAGCTGGCAGGGGAGAGCGGGGACCGCCCCGACAGCATTGGGGGTCCACCGGGGTCCCTGTGGTGCGACTCTCCCGCACTGGCGTGGGGACCCCGGCGGAGGGGCGGCTGGGGGTGGGGACGGGGTCCGGGGCTGCAGCCCCTCACCCGTGCGCCCCCGCCTCCGACTCGCCCGTGGGGACCCCGGCGGAGGGGCGGCTGGGGGTGGGGACGGGGTCCGGGGCTGCAGCCCCTCACCCGTGCGCCCCCGCCTCCGACTCGCCCGTGGGGACCCTGGCGGAGGGGCGGCTGGGGGTGGGGACGGGGTCCGGGGCTGCAGCCCCTCACCCGTGCGCCCCCGCCTCCGACTCGCCCGTGACGACCCCGGCGGAGGGGCGGCTGGGGGTGGGGACGGGGTCCGGGGCTGCAGCCCCTCACCCGTGCGCCCCCGCCTCCGACTCGCCCGTGGGGACCCCGGCGGAGGGGCGGCTGGGGGTGGGGACGGGGTCCGGGGCTGCAGCCCCTCACCCGTGCGCCCCCGCCTCCGACTCGCCCGTGGGGACCCCGGCGGAGGGGCGGCTGGGGGTGGGGACGGGGTCCGGGGCTGCAGCCACCTCACCTTTGGGCCCCCGCCTCCTCGTTTTCCTGCCTCTCGGGTCGCCAGCCCCTCCGTGGCCCTGGCTCATCCCACTTGCCCTCCTGCCGCAGTGGGAGGACCCCCGGAGCCTCCGGCGGCCCAGGGTGGGACCCTGGGCTGGGCACAAGGGGCATAAACGTTCCCTGGGTATGACCCCGCTGTTCGTCCTGTGGGGAGGGAGCAGAAGCATCGTGGGAGAAGGGCATGTGTGCAGGGCATCCTGAGTAGAATCTAACCAGACTTTGTAACATCTGGCCAGGAGGGCGGAGAACCCAGAATAACTCGTGTGTTTCCTCCTGGATGCCTTGCACACAGGGCAGAGTTGAAGGTCCAGACCCACTGGGTGTGGGACAAAGGTTATGGGATTCAAGGGTCGCCCGTTCGGCTTGGAAAACATCTGCTTCTTGGATGTTTTCTGAGAAGCTCAGTAAAGCCTTCTGGCAGCAAGTGTAGACCAAGCACCTCCAGGTTTTGGATTGTCTTCCTTGTCCCCTCCATACACCCCAGACATTCGGGGACACAGATGACTCTGACAAACACATCTCTTTCTTTGTGTTCATTTACTTTCAGGAGCTGACTTGATCTGTGCCATTAGTTTCATAATTTGAGTCCTTATATACAAAGAAAAAAGGCAATTTTAAGCTTAAAAAAGAAAGAACTGTAGAAGCGTAGAAAGTCAGAGCTTCAAGGGACTTTCAGGGTGGATCTGTCCAACTCCTATTTAGTGGAGATGTGACTAGTCCACAGTTTCGGAGTCTTGGCAGCATAGCTGGGACTAAAATACGTTTCGTTTCTCCCGGCAGAGCAACAATTTTTTCCCTCCAATTTTTTTTTATTGTGGTAATACACATTTGACCAGCACAGCTACTTTTTATGTACCAGACTGTCTTTTGATGGCGAGAGCTGCCAACATTGCTTTCCACTCCTTCAGAGCCTTCGCGAGCCCCATTCGAGGAAGGTCTGGGAACATTTTCTAGGCTGGGAGGGAGACTGGCCACCTCAACTTGCCTCCTATGTTCCTTCTATCTTTAAGGATTTATAATTCATGTCAAATTCTGAATTATTCTGACATCCTTAACACTTTAGGAGTTGAAAAACTATGAATCCAATTCATCTTGGATTTAAACTTTCAAGTATTTTGAATTTAAAGTATTGCGAATACTGGCCTTATATCAGTTTGTAAATCTTCAGAAGGAATGTTAAAATTTCTTGTCAAGTCTTAAAGCCCAAACAGTGTGATAGGATATGTTGGTTCCCAGAAGTTTCCAGTGTAAGGATTATGTTTTGAAACCCCGTTCAGGCTTTGTCACAACATCGTTAGTGAACAAAACCAGAAAGCAAATATTCTGGTCAGAAAGTAAACATGAGAAGTGATTGGCAAGAATGCAGTCACTATGACGGTGGTGGAAACTGGCCAGTGGTGGGAGGGGCTGGTCGCAGGCTCCCAGGGGGTAGAAATCACTTCGGGAAAGAGGATCTAGGCAGGCAGGGAGGGGGAGGGGAATGGCATTTTAGGCTAATATTCTTTTTTTTTTTTTAAGATTTTATTTATTTATGGGTGCCTGGGTGGCTCAGTCGTTAAGCGTCTGCCTTCGGCTCAGGTCATGGTCCCAGGGTGCTGGGATCGAGCCCCGCATCGGGCTCCCTGCTCGGCGGGAAGCCTGCTTCTCCCTCTCCCACTCCTCCTGCTTGTGTTCCCTCTCTCACACATAAATTTATTTGACAGAGAGAGAGGGTACAAGTAGGGGGAGCGGCAGAGGGAGAGGGAGAAGCAGGCTCCCTGCTGAGCAGGGAGCCCGATGTGGGGCTTGATTCCGGGACCCCAGGATCATGACCTGAGCTGAAGGCAGATGCTTAACTGACTGAGCCCCCCAGGTGCCCCTTGGCTAATAGTCTTGTCATCACTTGAGTCATCAGGCAATAGACTCGGGGCTGAGGCAGGGAGGGGGTCATATGGGACAGCCCCGGGGTTCCTCCCTGAATTTTATCCCCCTCTCCTCGCTGGAGTAAGGTGAGCTTTGGCTTTCATAGACCGGAAGTGATTAGACACTCACGGGCACAGTGTGGTTTCGGTAGCTCTGAGAAAGTCCTAACACCCCACCCACCCTCAGCCCCTTGTCCTTGCCAATGTCTCACAGGGACTTTTTTTTTTTTAAGGTAAAATTTACAAGCAGTGAGATTCACAGATCTTATGCTTACTTAAGTTTTAAGTTTTGACAAATGTATACTTCCACGTGGCCAAAGCATAGTGGAGATGTAGAAATGTTCCTCCGGAAAGTTTCCTCACCCAGCTTCCCGCCAGAAGCAGTAGCTGTTCTGATTTCTGTGGAAAGAGCTAACTCTTGTTGAGGTTCTTATATAACACTACATCCCTTGAACAGCAATCAGAATCATGCCCTGAAATGCAACCCACCCCCAAGATGTTATTAGTTATTTACCATTTAGTATGAAGGGAGGATTAGAGTAAAGCTATTTTGGAAAAAGAGGGAAGTGAGGATGCAAGGAACTTCAGTATTTGGTTCTTGAAGTATATTCAGAAGCCCTGCACTGCTGTACCCGTATCACATAGGTGCTTTTGAGGGATACTGAGTGTGTGCATTTTTTTTTTTAGTTTTTTTTTTGAGTAGGCTCCACACCCAATGTGGAGCCCAACAGAGGGCTCGAACTCACAACCGTGAGATCAAAACGTGAGCTGAGATCAACAGTCAGGCACTTAACTGACTGAGCCACCCGGGCACCCCTAGATTTTATTTTTGAGCAATCTCTGTACCCCGGGTGGGGCTCAAACTTACAACCCCGACATCAAGAGTCACACACTCTACCCACTGAGCCAGCCAGGCAGCCCCATAAAACTGCCCATAATTTTTATTTCCAGCCCTTATTCTGCTTGGCTGTAGAAAACCTAGTCTTTACAATTTAAGGCAAACTGAGTCAGTTCAGTATTAATTCATGTACTCAGGATTCTACTGAGGTCAGGGTTCTTTGGCATTCTCAGTCTATAACTGCCTCATGATGGTTGTTTTGAACAGCTTTTGAGTGTTTCACTGTTAGGATATTTGTGACCCTGAGCTAACTTGCCTTGTGTTCCAGAGGCCCCCTGAGTGCATCTTGGCATCTCCTCCAGTGCTTCTCCCGGTGCTCTGAGCACCAGCCCACACGTCTATACTGGAAGTGTGTGTGGTGAGCTAGATGGTGAGCTTGTAACTCAGAAGAACTTGTGGACAACAGAGTAAGATCACTGTATTTGAACTTATGTTTTAGCCCCAAGCTGACGGTAACGTAGTCAAAGGGACAGAACCATGGGTTAGGAGTCTTGAGAGCGGAGTCTTTACTGTAACTTGGTGTGTCTCGGCAAGGTGCCTCACCCGTGGCGACTTTGATTTCCCCGTGAATACAGTTGCTGGGGGGAGCGGGGCAGGAATTGGGCTAGGGGATGCCAGGTGCTTTCCTACCTTCTGTTTGCAAGGTGAGTTTAAAAGTAATCTATGATACAAAAATATTTATTCACAGGCCACCTGGGTGGCTCAGTTAAGCGTCTGCCTTCGGCTCAGGTCATGATCCTGGGGTCCTGGGATCGAGCCCCGCATCGGGCTCCCAGCTTGACTGGAAGCCTGCTTCTCCCTCTCCCACTCCCCCTGCTTGTGTTCCTGCTCTCGCTATCTCTGTCTCTGTCAAATAAATAAATAAAATCTTTAAAAAAATATTTATTCACCTGCCCAAACACCTACTTCTTTATGCCATTTAGTAATTTGATTTTTTTAACTTTATGAGTGAAAATTAATAAGTAGTATGGAATCAATATTGAGCAAAACGATGGGCCTGTCTTAAGAAAAACCATTTAAGTAAATGTATTCATTGTGTGCCCTCTTCCTAGATTGTTTGTTTTCCCTAGACATAATGTCACGTGGAGATGATCAGCAATCGCAGGCTCTTGCCAAACCTACTTTCAGTGACGTACAAGCCTCTGCATTAGTGGAATCGGTATTTGGGTTAAAAGTTTCCAAGATCCAGCCGCTTCCTAGCTATGATGACCAAAACTTTCATGTGTGCATTTCAAGTACCAAAGACACTACAGATGGGCCAACTGAGTACGTTCTCAAAATAAGCAACACCGAGTCCAGCAAAACTCCAGAGCTGATTGAAGTGCAGAATCACGTCACCATGTTTCTGAGAGCTGCTGGGTTCCCAACAGCCTCTGTGCGTCACACTACGGGAGGCAACCTCACCTGCCTCGTGTCCGTAGGTAAGAGCCCACCAGCTCGCTGGTCATCCCTGTCCACGTACAGTACTGCATTTTGGCTACAAGGAGAAATACCAAGAATGGGTTCGTAGCTCCAAGTGTAGAAGTGGCTATCTCTTCAGTGGCCCCGGGGAAGCACAGCATCCCCAAAGTGCAGATTGGGGGCTCCGATTCAGAAGTAGTTGGAGCCCGGATCTGCTGTGACTCTTCACCTTAAGAAAGGACTTGACTGAGGAGCCTGGGTGGCTCAGGTCGTGATCTCAGGGTCTTGATCTCGGGGTCATGGGATCTAGCCCCATGTCAGGCTCCACGCTCGGCGCTCCGCCGGGAGTCCACTTGAGATTCTCTCTCCCCCTCTCCCTCTGCCCCTCCTGAACGCATTCTCTCTCGCTCTCTCTCTCAGATAAATTAAAAAGAAAGAAAGGACTTGATGAATGCGTCACTAAGGGCACATGGAGTTAGGGGAAGTTTTTTTTTTTTTAATAGAAAAATAATTAAACATTTTTACTCATCAGACCATTTGTGTATTTTGGTGCTGTGGAATAGCAGAAGGAACAGAGAACTAGAAATCAGGGATTTCCGATCCCAGCTCTGTCATTTTTGTGTGGGTGACCTGGGGCACACCACTTCACATTCCTAAGACTGCACTCCTCATCTGTGGGACTCAGACCCTTTTCCCTCTAAATGCTAACATTCTAAGATGAGCCTGCAGTCAATGCAGAGCAGTCCTGAAATATTTTAAAGGCTGGAGATCCTGCTGAGCTGGTCACCCATTCTGTCTTGCTCTGCATCACTCTGAACAGCGGGGGCCCACGCCCGTCCCCGAGGAGGAGCTCTGCCCTGTGCCAACCCTCAGGCTTTTCCCAGCTGGCCCCTGCAGGAGCCTCGGAAGCTGTCATTCCTCCTATCACACTGTCCTCAACGGAAACACATGAAATGCATCTTAGCCCCATTCTGCAGCAGGCGGTTGATGTTTAGGGCTGCGGCTGCGGCGCTGTTGGTGTGCGCGTGGCCAGCTCCGGTGCCCTGGGGTCCGTCCGTCTGTCCGGCCCCACTTCATGGAGTCCTGCGGACTCACTGCAGTGAAGCACGTGTATTGCTCTTGTTCTGTGACTTCTGTGATTCCCCGCGGTCATAATGACCAAGGCAGGACAGCCCCCGGCCGTTTTCCTGAGAACACTTGACAGGATGTGCTTGCATCCATCCAGATGGCGGCTCTGGAGTCCCAGGCTACCTGGTGAGGCTGCTGTCGTACCTCCCGGGAAGACCCGTTGCCGAGATCCCCAGCAGCCCCCAGCTGCTGTATGAGATTGGGAGGCTCGCTGGCAAACTGGATGAGACCCTGCAGGTAGGACGTGGCAGGCTTAGCTTGTTTATAAGAATTGTTTATTTGTTTAATTTTGATTTATTTTACTTAACGAATAAACCCAGGGTCAGACTCCCCTCTTATGTCTGGTGCCTCCTGAGGGGCGTTGGGAAGGGAATAGGGCCGCCGATGCGAGAATTTCACGGCTGCGAGGCCTCTTTCTGGCCAGGCCTGCGCTTCACTGGTGTCTTGGCAGATTGCCCACGTTTCTAGACAGCCCTGGTGTTCTCTGTGCTGCTCCCTGAAAGCAGTCTGTACTCACAGTCACCCAGCGAGGTGTGGTGAAGCCGCAGCTCCGTTACACGTGGGGCAGAATGGCGCATGTTCAGGTGTTCTGTTCTGTAGAAGCGATACCGTGGATGACAGGTATTTCCCTGGAGCCGCCCACAACTCCCCTCTGACGTGCCAGGCTCTGGGGGAAGAGTAATGGTCCCCCGTCCTAGCTGACACACACGACATGCTAAGAAGTAGTTTGTATGAGCAAAACATTTCCAGTCCCTCGTGAATCCCGCTCATTCCACACTTCACACCACTCTGGCCCATCGGCCCTCCGTTCTTGCCTTGACTGTCCTCACTCACCACCGTAGCCTCCCTGCATTCATGCTTTTCCTCTAATTTATTCTTGATCCGACCACGGGGACCCGTCAGTGGCTTCTCGCTGCTTCAACGTGGAGGCCAAGGTCCCCGTGTGAGGCCCCGCGAGCCCCGTCCTGCCTGCGCCCCCTCAGGGCTTCCATCCACCCGTCCGTCTGTGCCCCCCCTCCACCGCTTCTCCCCGTCCCTCCTTGTGGATCCCCGATGGGGCCATTCTGTCTCACACATCTGTGCACGTGCCATTTTCTGAGCCACCGGGACCTTTCCCCGCTTAGCCAAACTCCGCGTGTCCTTCAGCCCATGGCTCGGGCATCACCCCCTCTGTGAAATGTCCCCTGGCCCCCTCTCTCCCCATGCTCCTCCTCTTGGGACTTCTGAACTTGGACCTCCTGTCTCTGGCCTTACTGAGCTGTGTGCGAGTTATCTGCTGCTGTGTAACAAGCCACCCCAAAACTTATGGCTTCAAACACGGATTTGTTTCTCATGTCTCTGTGGGTTGAGTGGATCTTCTGCTCTGTGGGGTGTGGATTGGGGTCACGCATGCAGCCACACTCAGCGGGAAGCTCAGCCCCGGGGGTGGGGGGCTGCGGTTCTTCTCTGCGTGGCCTCTCATCCTCCGGGATGGCCCAACGTCCTCACCACATGGCTGCTGGTTTCCGAGAGAGCGAGACAGGGAGCAAAATTGTAGATGTACAGTGGTCAGATTATAAGACACATTATCATGTATGATACTAAGGAGTTTAGGGAGCTTGGAGGGTTTTTATTTTTATTTTCCTTTTTTTTTTTAGTTTAAATTCAATTAATTAACATATAATGTATTATTAGTTTCAGAGGTAGAGATCAGTGATTCACCAGTCTTATATAACATCCAGTGCTCATCACATCACATGGCCTAGCCTGGAGAGTGTTTAAACAGGCAAAGATTTCGACTTTATAGCACTTTGTGGACCGATATGGTGAACAGATTGGCAGAGAGCCAGACTGGATGGAATGCATCTAGGAAGCGAATGAATAATCAGATAAAAGCTGATTGAAGGCTTGAACCAAGGAAAGGTTCAAGATATATTTCGGAGACAGAGCCAACCAAATTTGGTGATTGATTTAATGTTCAGCAATGGGAGAAGGAGGGGCTGAGCAGGGCATGGATTCTAACCTGTGTCTCCTGGGACACAGCCCGGAGCACAGGGAGGCAGCCCTCTCCCCCGACATCAATCCCGAGGCTGTCCCGAGGTAGCCTCCGTAGCCTAGAACAAAGGGCAGAGGGATGAAGAGGGGGAGTATCAGAGATGGGGACTGGCAGGGGCTGAGATCTGTGGAGGCGAAGGCTTCATGCCTTGGAGGAAAGCTCACCAGCCTCCACTGACTTCACGCTGTGCCCCCCTCATGGCTACCGGGTCAGCCTGCCCACAGTTTCTTCCCCTCTGGCTGAGATTTTAGAAGATTAAGGTGGAGCCTTAGCAGGAGCTGAGAGAAGGGGTGGGGCGGCAGTAAGATTTAGGAGATTGTTATGCTATCTGTCCCAGAGACTTGATGTTTACAATCTCCGGGGAACGAGTGGAGGAAATTCTTGGTGGCTCTCCGTCACAGTCTGTGTACTGGAAGTGTTTCTCATAGGCAGGGTATGTGAGGTCTTGCTGGTTCATCCAGTCTGACCGTCTGTGCCCTTCCTCTGGGGTGTTTACATTTAACGTAGTGATGACACCCTCCGACGTTAGGCTTGGTGCACCGAGGGCCAGAACCTGCAACGTCCACGTTCAACAAACCTGTGCTGGGCACCCATTACGTCTGAGGTCTTTATTTATTGCATGTCTTCGTTTATCAAAGATGGCTGCGAGGCTGCTGTTGATGCTCGGATTTTACTGTTCGGGAGACAGATCCTGAGATAGTAAGCAGTAGAGCCTGCTGAAACCCGGCCGTGTCTGACCCCCGGGCTGGATCCAGGTCCTCTCCCACTTCTCCTTCCGGAGCCCGGACCCTCTCCTGCGGGCTGCATGGCTAACAGCACCACCATTTTAGGAGTGGACCCAGAACCTTCCCTGGGTGGACCAGTGCTCCCTCAGAAGCCTGACAACAGCGTTCTATTGTACTTTCTTTAAAAAATGAGAGTAAGAAATACGCATGGTAAATCTTTCCAACAGTGCGAACGGGGTGAACATTTTTCTCTTCCCTGTCATGTCCACTCTTACACCCCCAAAGCACAGCTTCTAGCAGTGTTTCTGTGCTTACTGTGCGGAATGTTCCTGTGACCTGGACTGGCCCTCAACACGCCGTGTGGTCAGGAGGGTCAAGCCGTGTCACATGAGGATAACCTGGCACTGGGAAGGTTGACTCTGCAGAGGAGGAGACTCCGGGGGGCAGGAGGGCCATCTGGGACTATGTGGCGGCGGTCAGGTGGGAGACGGCCCGAGGTCACCGCTGGAACCTGGGGCACGGACGCTGGTGCAGAGACAGAGCTCAGCTCAGCAAAAGGAAGCTCGCAGAGCTGTTCAGGCGTAAAAAAGCACCCCCTGCACGAGGTGCTCCAACCAAGGCTACTTAGCAAGGACGTGGTGGTGATAGTGGGGGTCTAGAGAATGGATGTTAAAGTCAATTGAGAGGAACGTCTTTAAAGAAGTAGAATAAAATACAGAACACCAGAATACATCATGTGTGATAGTCCACGTACTGTTTTCAGAGACTTGCTTTTTCTTTGTATGTGGTGCCTGTCTCCTGGGTTGTCCCGTAACGTATCTTTCTTGCATGAGAAGTCATGTCCAACAAACTGAAAGGTGTTCTGCTGGGTGGCCGCCCAGGCGCCTTCAGGTACTCCCTCAGCCCACGGTGAGTACTGACTCACCTGATCATCCAGAACTCAGTTTCCCCTTCTGTGCAGTGATGGTCAGAGCCATTTCGAACTCCAGATAGAGTGGCCCAAGTCTAAAGGCCCTGGCCATTCTAGAATTTTCTATCCAGAGAACATTCATTTATTTAGCAACTATGGCTTGAGCAGTGAGTTTTGTGAACCAGGCACCATGGTAGGTGCAGGGGGCGAACAGACAGACCAAACACGGAGTGCCGGCCCTTCACGGGACTTACGTTCCAGTGAGGACAGACGGTAAGGCCAGAGGGTGAACTCTGGAGAGTGTTAGCAACACGTGCTAAGAGCTTGGGAAGAAAACACCAGCGGAGGAGAGGGATATGAAGAGCTGGAGAGAGGGCTGAAGCTTCAGATGGAGTGGCCATGGGGTGGAGGTGTGCAGGCATGTTCTTGGATGGCAGGGAGGCCATTGTGGTTGCAGGAGAGTCCTCGAACATAGTGGAAGGTGAGGGCAGACAGGTAACAAGGGGCAGGCTGTCTGGGGAGAACAGAGTTCTTTCTGACTGTCTCCAACTCCTGCCGGGATTCCGGGGAAGCCCCATCACACAGCTGCGAGGACCAAGCGAGATGGGGACGTGCTCTCAGAGTGACGAGGTCCTGCTCAGATGTGCAGTCAGCACCATCCTGTGGGGGGTTAACGGAGCACGTTGGACCAGGCCTGGGAGGGCGGTCTCTCGCCCACCCAGCTGTCCCTCGTGGTCGCTCTAACTGTCCAGACTCTGAGAGTTTCTTGTCTTTGATTTAGAAATTCCATCACCCACAGTTAAGTAGTCTTCATCGGGAGAACTTCATTTGGAATCTGAAAAACGTTCCTCTTCTGGAGAAATATCTGGATGCCTTGGGCCAGAACCGAAACCGGGAGATTGTCGTACAGGTCATTCAGCTGTTCAAGGATGAAATCCTGACCAAACTAAGTCATTTTCGAGAGTGTGAGTATCCCCCTGATCAAGTAAGTGTTTTTCTTGCTATTTAAATTGTCAAGTTTCAGAGCATCAGAAAAGTGTGAAGATACAACTTAGTTTTACCAAGTCTTATAATTTTGCCGTGTTTGCTCCTGCTGGTTTTTAAAGAATAGTACTCTTACTTCCCATAAAATTTCCACATCTGAAATTTTCTCTAAACTTTACATGATCACACCTCTTTCCTCCCTATGGAATTTGCACATGTTCTAATAGCGTTACTACATACATGTTCATAAATTATGTGCAGTAATGTTTTGCATGTTTTCCATTGTCAGATGGTATCAGACGGTGTTACTGTTCTGCAACCTGCTTTTCTTGGTCAACGTGTTTTCCAGATTGATCCATGTCATATACGTAGTTCCAGCTCATTTAGTTCATTATTTTAACTGCTGAATAGTATTCCACAGCATGTATGTACCATAGTTTATTTGAACGTACTGTGCTATTTTTGGTCTCTTCTCTTGTTGATAGAATTTTAGGTTGGTTCCCATTTTTTTTGCTACATCACCGGGCTCTGGTGAGCACACTAATGCGTATCTCCTTACGGACATGGACGACAGTTTCTCCAGGGTGGAAGCAGCCTTTGATGGGGCATGAAGCACGGGTCAAAGGACAAGGAAGGAAGGGGCACTTGCAGCAAGCCTGACGTGGGCAGCAAGCTCCCTCTTGCCTCTGCTTTCAATTGTGCTCAGCTCCGGCTGCCATCACAAAGTATGGGTATGGAGGTGGGGCTTAAACAGCAGGCACAGACTTCCTATGGTTCTGGAGCCTGGAAATCTGAGGTCAAGCTGCCAGCACGGTCAGGTTCTTTCCCAGGCTCCAGCCACCTTCTCTCTGCGTCCTCATGTGGTGGACAGAGAGCACCGTGCTCTCTGGTGTCTCTTCTTAGAAGGGCACTAATCCCATCGTGAGGGCCTCACCCCTGCAAAGACCCCATCTCCAAATACCACCACACTGCAGGGGGGGCGGTCTTCAACATTTGAATTGTTGGGGGGGCAGTCACAATTCCATCCATAGCATTTACTTTGTGTAAACATAATGCAAGGTGGTAGCATAAAAACAGAGTTGATTTCCCCCCTTAAATCTGCACCCCCAACTCATCTTCGTCTCATTAAAATGGTATCCACCATTCACCTTATTGATCTAGCCAAAAACCTGGGAGTTGGCAGCCTTAACTTGGTTTTTTCTTGCACACCTCTCATGCAGTCAAATTCTACCAGTTCTAATTTTACTTTCTCCCACCCTTACTACTACCGCTTGGCCCAAGCTGCCCTCATCTCTCATCTGGGTTATTGGATATATGATGTCATGCATGCCGAGGTAGGACTAATAGGTCATAGGACACGTCTACACCCAGCATTACGATACGACGTCAGTTTTCCAAAGCGGTTGCACGACCGTACGCTCTGCTAGCAGAGGGTGAAAGTTTCACTGCTCTACACCCTGCTGTCATCAGACATCTTAATTCCCACCAATCCGATGTGAACGTAGTGACTTCTCACTGTGGTTTTACTCTACATTTCCCTATTTACTGGCCATTTGGATAAACTCATTTGTGAGGTGCCTAGTCAAGTCTTTTGTCAGTTTTTCTACTGGGATTTTTTTCTCATTGATTTTAGAAGTTCAAAATATTTTCTGGATACAAATCTTTCGTTGGTTATATGTGTTGCAAATATTTTGTCCCATTCTGCGGCTTGCCTTTTCACTCTCTTTATGATGTGTTTTGATGAACAGTCTTTAATTTCTTGGTTTCAAACATATCCATCTTCTGTTCCATGGTTAGTGTTTTGTGCCTTGTGTAGACATTTTTCCCTACCTTGTGGTCAGGAAGATATTCTCCTATGTTATCTTACTAAAGTGTTATAGTTTTTGCCTTTCATTATAGGTCTATAAGCCTCTAAAATTTACATATGGAGTAAATTTTTCTTATATGGCTGGTAACTTTTTCACCAACATTTATTAAAAAGCTATCTTTTCTCCCTTTGTTTTGCAGTACCACCTCTGCTATAAATCAAATCTTTTGGGGGCTCTCTATTTTATTCCCCTGTTCTATTTACCTGTCTCTGTTCCCAAACCACACTGTGTATCACCTAGGCAAGGTTCTGCTGCAGTAACAAATAGCCCCCAAATTATTGTGGATTGCAATAGCAAAGATTTAGTTCCAAGTCCAGCTGTATGTCCGGCATGGATTGGTCGGGGTTCTGTTCTATGTATTCTCACTTTGGGATCCAGATGCGTAGAACTTTCACCAACTAGAGTGTTGCTGTAGTTGGGGAAAGAGAATGTAAGACACTGTACACCTTCTCTTATGTCTCCGCCCTGAAGTGATGTCACTTCTGTTCATATGTCAAGGGCCAAAAAAAGTCACATGGCCATACGTTAATTATTTTTGTTTCATAGCCAAGTTTGTTTAGATTTACTCATATGTTGGTTTCACATCTTTCAGCACCTCAAGCTTTCTGCCTGGTGTCATTTTTTTCCTGCCTGGAATACCTCCCTTAGAATGTCCTCTAGTGCAGTTCTCTAATGGTTAATTCTCTGATTTTATGTGTCTGAAAATGTTTTTATTTTCTCTTCATTTTTGAAGAATATTTTCACAGCCTATAGGACTTTGGGTTTCAGGGTTTTTGGGTTTTAGGGTTCCAGTGTCTCCTAGCTTCTCCATTCCTGCTGAGAGGTCAGCTGTCGGTCTGCAGCTCCTTTGAACACCACCTGCCTTTTCCCTTTGGGGTTCTTGTAGGATGTTCTCTTTTTCTTAAATGATTTTTTTTTTTCTTAATATGCTTGGGTTTCTAAAATCTGTGTGTGGATATTGTCTTCCATCAGTTATGGGAAATTCTTGCCAGCCCCATTCTCCTTCCTCCTTTTGAGCTCCAGTTAAGTTCATGTTCGGTCTTCTCACTGAATCTTCTGTCTTTTCTCATCTGTGTGTCTGTGTTTGTGTGTGTGTTTCATTTTTTCTGTGCCCATGCTGCATTTTGGATAATTCTCTAACATGTCGTCTAGTTTACTGATTCTTTCTTAAGTTATGTCTAGTCTGTTATACCCACCCACTGCATTCTTAATTTCTTTCATTATGTTTTCCAGTTTTAGAAGTTCTTTTTTAATTAAAAAAATTGTTTAAATTATTTTTTGTTTTAATTCCAGTATAGTTAACATGCAGTGTCATATTTGTTTCAGGTGTACAAGATAGTGATTCACCATTTCCGTGTATTACTCAGCGCTCATCACCATAAGTGCACTCATTAATCCCCATCGCCTGCTTCATAGTAGTTCTTCTGGTTATTTTTCTAGAATCATTGCCTTGTGTCCAGAGAACATACTGTATATCAGCACACAAGGAAATAAGGCACCATGAGCAAGAGCCAAAAGAAACTAACCTGAGGGGCCCCTGGCTGGCTCAGTCTGTAGAACATGCGACTCTTGATTTTGGGGTTGTAAGTTCAAGCCCCATGTTGGGTGTAGAGTTTACTTAAAAAAGAATAAAAAAAATCTTAAAAAAAAGAAACTAACTCAAAACTGAACTAAAGACTTTGGTAACTAGAATGACTTGACATAGAATGTATTCACACAGCAGCCCAGTTTTGCATTTGGTTTCAAGGTTCTGCTTTTGTCCTTCTGCCTCTGTGGACCCACAGCAGTCTGACCAGTGGACTGGGAGCAGATTTGTCATCCTTTTATGAGTTTGGAAGGTCTTCCACTGCCTTTCGCATCATGTAGTGAACCTTCTCCTGCACCCAGCAGGTAGCACTTCCAGTTCCGGTTCTCCCAAAGGGGTAAAGCACATTGCTGACCTGGAGCACAGGAGACAGACCTGTGGCTGCATTCCTATTCTGTGTTTTAGTATATAGATCAATCTTGTTTTTGAGGCTGGCTGTATCTTTATTTTCTCTTTTTATTTTCATCATTACTATGTATCAAAGAATGAATTCACTCTGGCATCTTGATCATAACACCTACTGTTTCTTTAATTCTCAAATTCAACAACTTTTGTCATTTTTTCCCCAGGCATTAACTAGCTCTATCATTTCTTGATAGGCCATTGGACATGTGGATAGAAGCAATAAAATGCTTGCATAAATACAGATTGCATTCACGAAGTAACATATTTCATTGATTCTAAAATCCCATTTGACTGTATAAGATGCACCATTACTTTACCTCTAAGGGAGAAAAAACATTGCCAGTGAAACCATGACATAGCATCAATTGTATAATGCCTCCCAATTTCACAAATGTATAGTCTAGAATCTGTGGTTTACAATAATGTTCATTGTTTCTGCATGTTACCCACTGTGTTAATTACTTAAGCATGATTTACACAATCCCAAGTCACATAGAAGAATTCGGCATTATACTCAGAAGTGAATGTTATGGACTTTCTATGACACACTTATCATACAGTACATGACTAAATGCTTCATGCTTATGGACGCCCTCATCTCTTCCTAATCCTTAGCCAGGGTTTTAAATCAGAATTTCTCAGACTCTTCCTGATAGAAGACAGGTATGGTTTTTTTCCCCAACCCACTGCAGCCTGCTGCATGATCCTACTGTTCATGACAGGTTCATAGCTTGCACCACATAGGACTTACCATGTGAATCCAATAACACCAAACTGGTCTATACACTGTTAATGGGATACGTCCACTGATCATGCTCTTAGATGACAAATTGCTATAAACACTCTCAATTTCTGTTTTTATCTCGTACACACTAGTAAGAGTTTGTGGACCTGCACTGACCACAGACCCCCACTTTGAGTGGTACTAACTTGAGATATCAGCATCTAATCTAGTAATCAAAAGACTGGGAAAATTCAGAATTATTTGTCATCAGAAATTTTTTTTTGGAAATCCTAGGTTAAAATAAAGACACATCTGGCCCATTCTAGGACTCTTTCTTTTTCTTCTTCTTTGTTTTCTTTTTTTAAGATTTTTTTTTTATTTCAAGCAATCTCTACATCCAACATGGGGCTCAAACTCACAACCCCAAGATCAAGAGTTGCATGCTCCACTGACTGAGCCAGCCAGGTGCCCTTAGGACTCTTTGTTTCATATAATAATATAAACATATGTATATTCTTTTTAAATATTTCTGGTTTGGGGCAGTTCTGCCTCTCCCTTCACTCTGCTAGCAGTCAGAACTAGGTGTTTGCAACGACCACAACCTGCATCATCTGGCCTTATACTGATTAGAAGTGAAAGCAAATACAACCATTGAAATTAACTGCTTTTTCCCCCTTTCAGAGGAAATTCTTTCCTTTCAGGAAGAATAGGGTTTGACTGTACCTCTGAATGCTCATCCCATTTGAGTGGCCATGCCCGAGAAACAGGAAATGGGCAGAGAAGGAACTGGGGAATTAAACGTTTGTCCATGGCTTGATTTTTCTCCTTGTAGGTATCAATCATGGCGATCTTAATGACCATAATATTTTAGTGGAGTCCAGCAAGTCAGCCTTTGGAGATGCCATATATCAAGTGTCTGGGATTTTGGACTTCGGCGACATGAGCTATGGCTACTATGTGTTTGAAGCGGCCATCACCATCATGTACATGATGATTGAGAGCAAGAGTCCCGTACACGTGGGAGGTCACGTCCTTGCGGGGTTTGAGAGCGTCATCCCACTGACGCCCGTAGAGAGGAGCGCCTTGTTTCTACTCGTGTGCGGTCGCTTTTGCCAGTCCCTCGTCATCGCTGCGTACTCTTGCCAGCTACATCCAGAGAACAAAGACTATCTCATGACTACCGCGAAAACCGGGTGGAAGCACTTGCAGCAGATGTTTGACATGGGCCAGAAGGCTGTGGAAGAAATCTGGTTTGAAACTGCCAGGTCCTACGACTCTGGGGTCTCCATGTGACCTGGGAACCTTCACATGAACTCCGATCATGAAAAACCCAAGGCGACCAAATCTAATTCTACCCAGGATTTCCCTGCACAGTGAGAAATGAACTGATGGAACAGGCCAGTGCCCGTGAAACCACAAAGGCCTTCAAGCAATCTCACGACCGCTCTTTAAATTTACGCAAGTGCCCCCTGAGCAGGCGCGTCTCTCTGGGGGTCCAGCTTGCCTCGTGTATAAAACATGCAGAAGGATGTTTGGAGTCAGATCGTCTCTCAAGGACTGTTCCAGCCCTGAGCTGAGTCCCTGTGCTAAACTTTGAAAGGAACACATGTGTATGGATAGATTCACATATTTTAAAAATTGGGCGTATAACGGGCACCTTTATAACACAGCACAAATTCTGTGAAGCCTCCTCCCGTCGCTCCATTTCTCTAGAACCCCACTGTTCTTGTCTTCGTTATGGCACGTGACTTGGTATCATGGAGTATGTCAGTAGCCTAGGAGGGCAGAGACTACATCAAACTATTTTTTCGTCTCTCATCCCTTTTTTTTTTATACCTGATACAGCGCTTTCCCCCTGGTTTCAAAGGATGTTTGCAAAATTAAAGTATGCTAAGAGAAAGGTGTGAGAAGATAAGGCACAGACTAAGATACAGACAGTGTTCATAAGAAAAAGTGTTAATGTGCTTGAGAGGGCAGTTGAAACTGGACCTCTAGAGATGGATGCTGGAAGACACTGGGCCTGCGAGGAAGCCAAGAAAGACCTCTGGGCAAGGCCCCCAACTCCTGAGTGAGGTACCTAAACATCACAGTTAGTTTTCAGATTGACACTAAGAAAGTCTCTAAGCAGATATTTTAAAATCGCTCTCGTTTATGGTTCTTTTCATATGAGTATGTAATGTTGGTGAACCGTAGCTCACCGTGTACTTGACGTTCATTATACTTCTGTTTCCTTCGCTGATTTCTCTTCATGTCTCCCTTCGTATGATTTATTAAATGGCTCTTGACTTATTCTTGTGGGTTTGTCCGTTCTCTAAGACGTCTCAAGTCTACAAGCCTGGCCATTCAAACACCCTTTCAGTGTTGTCTCTTTCAATATATGTGAACGACCACTGCTTCTCTGTCTGTGGAGTCGCCTCGTTAGAGGAAATTCAGGTGTAGTTGATAGGGGTTTATGATGAATAACAAAGACACTCCTCTCTCCCCTACCATTTAGGAGATTACAAGGGTTTTAGAGGCTTTGTGCCAGAACCGGGACGAAAACCAAACTGTATTACTTATTACATCACAGTATTTTACATGCATTATCTCATTTCATCTCCACAACAAATCCCCGAGAGAAGTAATGCAATGATTAATCCCCATTTTCAAATAAGGAATTTACTTACAGAGCTAGGGTCCCAGTCCTCTCCTCCCACCCACCACACATGCGCGCGGGAGCACCTTTATATCAGGATCAAATGAGATCACTCACATGAAAGCACTTACACTTCTGAAATTTAAGGCATTGTGGATAAGATTTTGTCATTCCTGGGTCTCCTGGGTGGCTCAGTTGTTAAGCGTCTGCCTTCGGCTCAGGTCATGGTCCCAGGGTCCTGGGATCGAGCCCCGCATCGGGCTCCCTGCTCGGCGGGAAGCCTGCTTCTCCCTCTCCCACTCCCCCTGCTTGTGTTCCCTCTCTCGCTGTGTCTCTCTCTGTCAAATAAATAAAATCTTAAAAAAAAAAAAAGATTTTGTCATTATTTTTTTAAAGTAATCTCTACCCCGAACGGGAGGCTTGAACTCTCCACCCCAAGATCAAACCCACAGAGCCAGCCAGGCGCTCCCATTGTTTTTTTTTAATTTAGCTTGACTCTTCAGGAAATTGGGGACCAGAAAAATGAACAGAATCTTGGATTTCACCCCCAGACCATTGTTCATTCTCTTACAACGTGAAACTCTACAGATCTCCTTCTTACTTGGGTTCTCCTTCACTGAATTCCTAATGCAAATATTGCTGGCCACTATCTTGATATTTAAACACTCACTGCCTGGCATTGGTAGTTTACCAGTTGGTGTTTGTCCTAGCTTATCTCCAGTCAGTCAGTTCTGTGTAGTTTTAAACTCTGGAGGCATAGGGCTGTCTGGCTTGCTCAGTCGGTAGAGCCTGTGACTCTTGATCTTGGGGTCATGAGTTTGAGCCCCACATTGGGTGATTACTAAATTTAGTAGATTACTAAAAATAAACAAACTAAAAAAAAAAAAAAAACCACCCACGTCTTTGGTGGCATAAATTGAATAGTATTTATCTCCTGTTCTTAGCTCCATGCCAGGCCCCTAGCACACCCTTAATAAACTGCTGGAATGAATGCATTTCTACAAGAGTCAGTCTCTGGTCCTTGCAACCACTGAGGAGAAAACCCATTTCTAGATTTGGGGATCAGTGCCCTATGCACACAGCAAAGACTCTGCTCTTGCAAGTGGTTTTTTCTGTCCGGGCTCTTATCCCCTCCAGGCTGCAGAAGAACCTTACTTTCCGGCATTCTTATCCTTAATCTTTCCAACCTACGTCCATCCTTTTTAAAGGCAGATAAAAACTCTAGGTGTGTATATTGCTGTGTGACAATTTAACCAAAAACTTAGTGGCTTAAATCTCAATCACTAGTATCTCATGGATTCTGCAAGTATAAATTCAGACAGTGGGACAGCTGGTCTCTGCTCCACAAATGCTTGGGCCCCTGGTTGGGAGCTGATTTGGGTGTTGGTGTAAATTCAGTGACTGAGGACTAAAACTATCGGCAGCAATCTTCACTCACGTATCTGGCAGGGGATGCTGGGACCTCGTCCGGGCTGGTGGCAGAACACCTCTCCATGTTCTAAGAACGACCATCCCAAGAGGACAAGACATCTATCATCTATCATCTTTTATGACCAACCGCTGGAAGTCATACGGCGTTACTTCTGTTGTTGTCACAGGCCCACCCGGATTCAAGGCAAGGGGACACAGGGCCTGTGAATGGGAAGCATCCACACCATGTTGTGAAAGGAACATGTGGGATGGGACACCGTGAGGCCTCATCATCCTAAAACATCGCTTTAATGCTCCCCGTGACCTACAGAAAAAAAAAATTCTGGCATTGAAGGCATCCTACAAATTGGCCTCAAATGCCTTTCCTCCTTTACTTCCTTTGTTGTCCCCTTCATTCTGATCAGGCTCAACTGCTCTGTCACCCAAACTAGTCAAACTCATTCTTCCTTCTGCCCTTTTTCTCACCCAGTCGCTCTTCTGTCGACCTGAGATTCTGCCTCTCACATAACTCTTAGTTATCACTTGCCTAATTCTGCAGAATGAACTAAGGCGGCAGGGATCCTCGGAGTTACACTTGGGCCTGAGGATGCACAGCAGCCCGTCGGGGTGGGGCCCTCTGCCATTTTGCCTGGCTCACCTCTTTTTATGCCCGGGAAGCAGGAGTGACTGGGGAGGTCTCAAAATACAGCTCATTCCCAGACTACCTCTTCTTCAGAGTCCAGATCCCCCAGGAGTAATTTTTCACCCAACATGAAGAGGACAGAGTCCCTGCCCTCTAGGCCTCTCCGTGGAGGAGACTTATGAGCACATGACTCCAGAGTAACCCAGATCTCGTCAACCTTGCAACGCAAGGCAACTTAAACCATGAACAGCAGGTGGTTGACAGAGGGACCGAAGCCGCAGGGAAAAGGGTGGAGGGACGGACAGCGAGCAGACACTGAACAGTGTCCGCCAGGCTAAACGCTGTGCGCTTTGCTAGCAGGTATGGCCCTGACTCGGGCGGGCCGATGAGGAAAGAGGCCGAGACCAGGCATGAGCTCCGTCCCCGTCGAGCCCCGTCCTGGCTCGGGGCTCACGGGGTGGGGGGGCTCGTGAGCCCCGTCCTGGCCTAAGCGGGGTTGGGGGTGCTCATGGGCCCCGTCTTGGCTTGCTCTGTGTGTCCGCAGGAAGAGCGGAGGGCAGGTTCAAGAAGGGAGAGCCGGGGGCGGGACGCCGGCTCGTCGGATGAGCAGTTAACAGGCCCGCACGACTGCCAGTGCGACCCTCCACACGTGTGCTGGGAAGCAGCAGAGGGGGTGCCCGGGGGCCAGCACGGGTCACAGGGTCCGCGCGGAAGGACGGCGCGCTGGGCGGTGCCGGTCCCTCCCGGAGCACAGTGTCCTGGCCCGGGACCCTTCCGGCCCGGGGATGCGCGGCCGCCAGGGGCGGGGGGGCTCCAGGCGCCAGCCCCGCACACACCCCAGGCCGCCGGCTGACCGCACGGAACGAGAAGACGGAGTCACAGCAGCTCCCGCTCTAGTCGCCAGCTCCGGTCCCGCCCCCGGACTTCCGGGCCCGCGGCGGCCCCGCCCCCGTGCTCTGCGCACGCGCGAGCGCCATATTGACAGCGAGTGCTCGGCAGTGGTGGTGGCGGCTAGTTTTCTTCCTCGAGGAAAGTCTCGGTTTAGGTCTCCACTCTTCCCTGTGTCCCGCAGGTAAGCCTTTGCCCCTGGGCGCCCGCGGAAGCTTGGCCGCCCTCCCTGCGGGCAGGGGTCGTGAGCGTCGCGGCAGAGTAGTCTCGGCCTGCAGCCGCCCCCGAGGCACCGTAGGTGCCATGACTCTGCACCCGCTTCCTCGGCGACAGGCCGGCCGTCGTGGGGCTCGCCCGCGCGGGCGCGCGTCCGGGTCGGCTCGGGGGTCCGGCGTGCTCGTCAGGGCCGGGGCCGGGATCTGGGTCCGAGGCCGGGATCTGGGTCCGAGGCCGGGGTCCGGGTACGAGCTGGGATCTAGCGCGCACGTCGGGGCCGGGGCTGGGGTCCGAGCTTGGGTCTCGTGCTCTCATCGGATCTAGCGCGCACGTCGGGGCCAGGGCCAGGGCCGGGGCTGGAGTTCAAGCTTGGATCTAGCGCGCACGTCGGGGCCGGGGCTGAGGTCCGAGCTGGGATCTAGCGCTCTCGTCGGGGCCGGGGCTGGGGTCCGAGCTTGGGTCTCGTGCTCTCATCGGATCTAGCGCGCACGTCGGGGCCAGGGCCAGGGCCAGGGCTGGAGTTCAAGCTTGGATCTAGCGCGCACGTCGGGGCCGGGGCTGAGGTCCGAGCTGGGATCTAGCGCTCTCGTCGGGGCCGGGGCTGGGGTCCGAGCTTGGGTCTCGTGCTCTCATCGGATCTAGCGCGCACGTCGGGGCCAGGGCCAGGGCCAGGGCTGGAGTTCAAGCTTGGATCTAGCGCGCACGTCGGGGCCGGGGCTGAGGTCCGAGCTGGGATCTAGCGCTCTCGTCGGGGCCGGGGCTGGGGTCCGAGCTGGGATCTAGCGCGCATGTCGGGGCCGGGGGTCGGGCCTTGGACGGGGCGGGGCTGGGGTCCAAGCTTGGATCTAGCGCTCCCGTCGGGGTTGGGGATCGGGCACGGGATTGGGCTCGCACATCTGGGTCGGGGCTGGGGTCGGGGATTTGGCGAGCACGTCTGGGCGGGACCCGGTCCGAGCTTGGACCTAGCGCACACGTCGGGGTCAGGTGCCGGGCCTGGGATGGGGCGGGGTTGGGGATCGCTCGCGTCCGGGTCTGGGATGGGGTCGGGGCATCCGGCGCGGGCGTCCGGGTCGGGGCTTGGGTTGGTTTGTTGCGCACGTCGGGGCTGGGGCCAGGGTCCGGTCGCACAGGCGGGATTAAGCGTCTCTTGGGAGGGTCGGTATCGGAAAGTTGCCCCGCTGGAACTGCACCGGAGGTGCCTAGCGGGGCTTGTGCTCAGGGCCATCCTTACCTTTCCTGTGCCTGTTTTAACAGCCTCCTGACTGGTTACTTTTTATTCATTCTCTCTTCAGCCACCGTGATCTTACTAAAGGTCATTCAGCTCCTGTGGCTGTTTGGCCCACAGTCTTTCCGTGGAGCCCATTGCTTGAAAGAGAAAATAAGCGGTTCTTTTTTTTTTTTTTTTTTTTTTATTCATGAGAGAGGGGGAGAGAGAGAGAGAAGCAGAGGGAGAAGCAGGCTCCCAAGGAGCAGGGAGCCCGATGCAGGACTCGATCCCAGAACCCTGGGATCATGACCTAAGCCGAAGGCAGACGCTTAACCATCTGAGCCACCCAGGCGCCCAATAAGCGGTTCTTACTTGGGGCGGCAGGCCCTTCAGGGTTGGGGTCTGAGCTTGGATCCCCAGCTTACCTCTCCAGGCTTAATTCCCGGTATTCTGGGATTTAGGAAAATGGGCTGCAAGTCTGAAGTTTGGCATTTACACTAAATCATGCTGAGCCCCAATGTTGACTTTTGCAGGAATAGTAATGATGAACTAAGATTACCACCTCTACCTCCTCTAGGTTGGGACTCCGTATCACTTGGAGAAAGCCTCAGTCTCTTAACTTGGCATTCAAGGCTTTGTGTGGGTCTGTGTACTTACTTAGCTCTGTAGCTTCTTCAGATTTTTTTTAACTTTAGCAGTTTGACTCTTGCATTTTAGCTGTCCTGTCCCAGTGCCTTTGAGCAGGCTCTTCTTTCTGCCTGGGCTGCTCTCCCATTCTCCTTTCCCCTACTCTTCCTCTTAGGTCTAATGGCTCCCAGCCTTATTTCTGCCTCTCCCATTTCTAATTTGAACTCACTTTTTTTTTTTTGTATTTGTTTCTTAAAAAATACTTTCTCGATTCTTTTATAAAGTTTTATTTATTTATTTGAGAGAGAGAGAGTGAGAGCACCTGCATGTGAATTGGGAGGAGGGGCAGAGGGAGGGAGAGAGAGTCCCAAGTGGACTCCCTGCCAAGCATGGAGCCTGACATGGGGCTGGATCCCAGGACCCTGAGATCATGATGTGAAACCAAGAGTCAGACGCCCAATCGACTGTGCCACCCAGGCAGCCCTGCTTTCTTGATTTTTCCCCATCCCTCTTCCCACTCTACCCCTAGCATGTCTGTTTCCCCGTTGCTTTATAATTGTGTGTGTCTGCCTCCCTCACCTGAATACCAGACTGTAAGCTCTGCAGGGAAGGGAGTGCTGTTCCCCGTGTGGTATTCCAGCGTCTGGCCTGGTGCCTGCTCTATCATAAATGTTAGATGAGTGAAGGGAGTGAACCAAACGGATTTTTTTTTTAAGTCAGGAAATGCTCCTTAAATTGTAGATCATCGTTTTAATAATGATCTTACTTTCTTTTTACAGGAATTTTATAAAGTTCAGAAAGCATGGTGAGTTGGTACACACGCCAGTAAGCTGTTGCCTGATAAATCCTGTTGCTTGTACCTGCGGACTGTCGTGAGAAAACTACAGTGGGAGGAAGAGCTGGCACGGCGTCCTCTCCCTTAGCAGTTCCCTCCCGCACACTGAGCTTTGCATGCCAGGATGTTTTATAAGATGAATAGTGGACTCACTTCTGGTGGGTAGGAATCACTTGCCTGTTTTTCCTTTGCAGTCTCGAAGATATGACTCCAGGACAACCATATTTTCTCCAGAAGGTAAAATGGAAATTGTTTAAGCCATCTCAAATTAAAAAATGTCTTTAAATTAGAGTTTGACTTAAAGGGAAAAAAAAAATCTACAGACTTTTTTTCTTTTTTTAAGTTTTATTATTTAAGTAATCTCTACACCCCACCCAGGGCTCAAACCCACAACCCTGAGATCAGGAGTCCCGTGCTCTACTGACGGAGCCAGCCAGGCACCCCTACATACAAACTTTTTTTTTTAATCCTTGCTAAGTTGTTTTTGTACTGATTCTGGTCACCAGGTTGGTTAGGTGCCTCCTCAAGGGTAAAAGTGGGGCTCTTGTGTGTGTCCTGCCAGTGGTGTTGCTGACTTCCCTGGGAGCCCTGATGCTGCTTACTCACTGCTTGTGTCTTGTAGGTCGCCTGTACCAGGTTGAATACGCCATGGAAGCTATTGGACACGCAGGCACCTGCTTGGGAATTTTAGCAAATGATGGTGTTTTGCTTGCAGCAGAGAGACGCAACATCCACAAGCTTCTTGATGAAGTGTTTTTTTCTGAAAAAATTTATAAACTGAATGAGTGAGTGAGATCTTCCGGGAGGGAGTGTAAAAATGTCTCACTTTCTCACGTAGTGAAATTGCACATATTTCGGGAGGGCTATTCCATGTGACATGGTACTTGAAGTGAACAGTTTTTACCGAGAATTTTGGCTTCTAATTTATCTTGTTTGAAACCCTGAGGCCCAGGACCATGTGTTACCCTATTTAAGCACAGAGCCAAGCACTCAGTGGAGAACCTGTGTTGTGTAGTGATAGGAGCCCAGGCTTGGTAGTCACTCAGATTTGGGTGAATTTAGAAGCTCTGTGACCCTACACTGGTTATTTAATGTCTCTGGGTCTCAGCCCACTGGAGTAGTTTATGGCAGTTTAATGAAATAAAATAAATACAAATAAACTAGCACAGTGTCTGGCTTGTAGCAGGCCCTCAAAGCATTGTTCAGAATGGCTACTCAGGAATTCTGTGGAATTATACTGACTCTTACCAAACCACAGGCCTCCCAGAGGTGTGGGGGCAGTTCAGCCGAGCCCTGTGCCCTTGGTGAGGTTTCTGTGACAGTGGGGTGTGTGGGACTTTTTAGCTAGCAGAGAGCAGGGCTTCCTGATTGGACCGTCCCCTCAGCGATGGGCCAGGTGATCGCTGCTACCAGGCTTTTCTGATGGGCTTGTCCGAAGGAGTGCTGTCCCCTCCACGGCGTCACTGTCTCAGGCTTGCCAGGCAGGACAGAGGCTGTTGACTCTGTGGGAGAGCCAGGGCAGACCAGGGGACGAGGGCAAAGAAAGAAATGCACCCCTCATGTGAGCCTAGCCCTGGGCTTCTAGGCAGGCTTAGAAAAGACCCTTCCCGTGGGTGCCGTCCTCTTCACCTCCACCAAGCCAGGCCCCAGGAGGGAGGAGGGCACAGAGGAACCTGTCTTCCCGTCTGGTAAGACCTCTGTTGCCTTTGCTGGTGAATCTTGGGATTTCCTTTAGCTCCTTTGTGTTATTCTCTTGCCCCGTTCACAGGGTGGTGATGGTAAATACATCTGTTGAGGAACTTATGGGTGCATTTGTTTATTTTTCATGTGGAATAACATCAAGTTGAAAGTCTATAAAGGTGAAACTTCTGTCATTTTTGTAGTGGCTTTGGAGCAAGGGTGTGCATTTCTAACTGAACTCACAAACCTCTCCCTGCTTACCTAAGATCAATGTCTTTCTTTTCCTCAAGGGACATGGCCTGCAGCGTGGCAGGTATAACTTCTGATGCTAATGTTCTCACTAATGAACTGAGGCTCATTGCTCAAAGGTATGGTCATAAACAGCATCACTGAAGATACGTACATTAGTTTCGATGTTTCTAACGAGAAGTCATTTTTACAAAGATCAGAGTCATTAAAAAATGTATTAATTGAAAATTAAAGTTTTCTTAAACCAACCTCGTAACATGTTACTTCCTTTAAGGATATTAGGGTGTGGCCATGCTTTCTTCCCCTCTTCAAATCACAGGTGGCTGTTAGATTGTCCCTGTGGCACAGATTTATTTTCAGAGGGTATTTTGCTTAGGGTGTATCTGTGTTTTAGAGAAAACAACTAATATGCCAATTTTTTTATCGTAGGTACTTATTACAGTATCAGGAACCAATTCCTTGTGAGCAGTTGGTCACAGCATTGTGTGATATCAAACAAGCTTATACACAGTTTGGAGGTACTGAATTTTTTGGACATTGTATTCCAAAAAGTTAAACCATTTTATGGGTAATAACCTTTTTGAGATGGTAAAAAGTTGAAAATGAAATAAAACACTTTTCATAAATCCCTGCTTCCTGAATTAACTGGCTTCTGCTGTGTAGATTATCATATGTTTTATTAATAGACTGCAGGAAGGCCATAATGCCATTTTCAAATCTGGAAACAAATTGCTTTTCACATAATAATGAAATTCAGCGCTGGTCCTCTGTGTCTTTATTCCCTTTCCTGGCTCTGTCCAAATCCTAGAGACAAAAGTGGGATTTTGGCTGGGGCTTATCTGTGGTGTTCAGAAAACAAAGCAGTTTATGAATGCTTCACTTCACAGAGAAGGCTGTAGTCTCCCTCATGGGCTCAGGGAACCATGGTGATACTGAATTCAGACTGCTGACATGTTTGGCTGTTTGTTGTTGTTAAAGGAAAACGCCCCTTTGGTGTTTCGTTGCTGTACATTGGCTGGGATAAGCACTATGGCTTTCAGCTCTACCAGAGTGACCCGAGTGGGAATTACGGAGGATGGAAAGCAACATGCATTGGAAACAACAGTGCTGTGAGTGTTTTTGTGCTGCTGTGAAATCGAGCAAAAGATCTGAGAACCAGCGTGATTTTCAAGTGGCCATGAGTATAAACAATTCTGAAATAGCTGCCACAACCTTCATGTGATAGGAAGACATCTTGGATTTCTGCTGGTAACGAAGTCACAAGCACTGCTCATACTCCTGGGGCTCACTGTCTACGTTTATAATGAAAGGAAATGCTAATTTTCCTGAGAAGTTGTGGAAATAGACGTAGTTATTTTTCACACCCTAGTTCTCAGGCCCCTTGACTTCTGTCACGGACCGCTTGCAGGTCTGAGGAGGTCCAGGTTGCAGACCCCATTCGTAGAGCATCAGCAACCCCCTTGTCACCCCATCCCGTGTCTCCCCTCCCTGCCATCAGAATTGTCTGCGTTGGTTATAATGCCCACAGTGATTCAGCCATTATTCTTCTGACCAATCCGTATTCCGAAAAAGTGCAGGAATTTAAAGGAAATTCTTAGTTGATTCTCCTTTATGTCTTATAGGCCGCTGTGTCAATGTTAAAACAAGACTACAAAGAAGGAGAAATGACTTTGAAGTCCGCACTGGCTTTAGCTATCAAAGTCCTAAATAAGACCATGGATGTGAGTAAACTGTCTGCTGAAAAAGGTAATTGGTGTTCACTCCTAATTGGCTCGCTTGAGTGAGAGAAGCTGTTGTCCCCCTTCCGTTTGGCTCCTGTGTTCAGCCCTAACGTGTTGTCCGAGTCCATTGAAACAGCAGCCTTATGAATTGAGCGGCCTTATACCTGTTTCCCAAGTGAGGGTGCTAGGCCTTATTGAGGTTCAGTGCCTTGACCGTAATCCCACCCTATGTTCTGAGCATCAGGACTTGGGCCTGAATGTTCTCAGTGTTCATAGTTAGAGATCTGAATTGTGCTACCTTTAGTTAATAATTGTCTGATCAGCTTCTCGACAGCCTTGTCTGTGTTTGTGTATACACACGGTAACATGCGTGTGGTTATGCATTTATCTGTGTGCTGTAGTGTATCTGAGGGATGACATCCGCCTGAGTTGTTATAGCCTCTGTTCTTTTGAATCCACTGATCTCTTATGTTATCTCATGTTTGCAATTTTAAATACTTTATTTAGTTTAAGTTTTATGATATATAAAACAATATTCCTAAATAAGGTTTTCAGAAATTGTGGTCAGTTAATGGATCGATTTAGTGTAGGGTAACTTAGCTCCTGGTGTTCCTTAGAAAACACAGTCGACTTGCAGACTGTCCTGTCTTGTACTTCTCCCTAATTGCAAGGAGGCAGTACTCTGTTTCCCCTGCTCAGAAAATTCCTTCTCCTTTGGTATCAGTTTACCACTTGTCTGTGGTCATGGAAGCCACTTTTCATGCCTTTGTTTTGAAGAGCTTTTGAAGTCTGTGAGAAAGGCATGTGATCTGACTGCGCCTTCAGGGGCCCCAACGAGGACATGGAGGTTCCTTCTGGTCCTTGCAGCCAATGGCAGGCCAGCTAGAGCCAGGGGTTGGTGTGCTTTTTGCAGGAAAGTGACAGACTGGCGAGTCGGAGGTTGGGGTGGGTGAGAGAGACGCGTAAGTAGGAGTGTCACTAGGAGGTGACAGGTTAGAAGGTCGTCTTCACTGTCGGAGTAGCTGTGAGCCGCACGCAGCACCAAGCCTGGGAGCGTGGGGAGCTTGGGCTCCGGGGGGAGCTGGGGCTGTTGTCTGCCCGGTGTGTCTGCCCCGTAACGTGCGTGTGCCCCCTTGCAGTGGAGATTGCCACGCTAACAAGAGAGAACGGGAAGACGGCCATCAGAGTCCTCAAACAGAAAGAAGTGGAGCAGCTCATCAAAAACCACGAGGAGGAAGAAGCGAAAGCCGAGCGGGAGAAGAAGGAAAAAGAGCAGAAAGAGAAGGATAAATAGAAGGAGAACCGGGGGCGTTTGTAGCTCACATGGGGCCGTTGCACGGCCCTCGCCACCCTTCTTCCCACCCTGAGAAAGCCCTCGCCTGTCCTCACCTGTGTGGGGAGACGCGGGTGGCACAGCTGCATCGGGTCCTTGCCGTCTCTGTCCACTTGAATCCTGTAACGGCGATGGTTGGTCTGGGACGCCCTCGTCCCTCCTTGTTTTGGGCAATAAAACTCGGAAAGAATGGAGGCGGTGGAGGAAGAGAGTGCCTGTGGCAGGAATCGCCGACGGCCCCGGGATCAGTAGGGGCCACGGTCTCCCCGTGAGTGAGGTGCCCCGTGGCAGCCCCTGTGCTTCCTGTCCGTGAGCTGCGGCCGTTGGCGCGGTGCTCGCTTTGTAAAAAGAAGGGCGGGGATTGCGCACTCAGGCTTTCCCGTGCTGTTGTCCCCTCTCTGTTTGGAGCAGACTAGAGCTGTCCTCTTCTAGGTGTCTGGCAGGGTAGACTCCAGGGACGCAGGGGCCCCTGTCCTGCCCTCGGTGTTGAGGGGTTCACACCGGACCGGAAGTGTGTGCGCACGCCTGCGTGTGCGTACACGCCCGTGAGTGGGTAACGACACGCGGACGGCCTAACTAGGTGAGACCCTGCGTACCCACCGCCCCGCTTCGGAAACAGCGCTTTTGAAGCCCCCTGGGTGTCCCTTTCCCACGTCTTGCTGTCTTGGGTGCTTACGCTCTGGTTTCCTGGCCCCCGTTCCTCTCACCAAGGCGGGTGGGTGACCCGGCTCCGTCCACAGGGATCCATCTGAGGATGAGGGTGAGGGCCGGGCCGGAGCTGGGGCGGGGGTGTGAGCAAGGAAGGCTGAGGATCCTGCTGCTGAGACAGGCCGCCCACAGCCCAAGCTGAGACGTTATGGTCAAGCGGAAAAGTGGAACCAAAGAGAACAGTTTAGATTTGACTATAGAGGGAGCTCCGCTGCTGAGTCTGGCTGTCATTATGATGGAGTCAGTCCCCTTTGCCAGAAGCTGTAGGGCTGTGCTCTGTCGAGTGTGAGCCCAGCCCGCTGCAGGACCACGTGGGAGTCGGCCCTCCTGTGCCCCACAGCCTGGGTGCAGGAGATGCCAGATCTCCCCAGGGGATTCTCAAACTTGAAGACACCTTAGAAACACGCGGAGCTTGTTAGCACGTGTGGGTCGCAGGGGTGGTGTGTGTGCCAGCCCCACCGCTCGTGTTCTTGCCCAGGTGTGTTTTCAAGCCCCTTTGACGTAGTGCTTTTTTAATTCAAATGTTCCTTGCACTGTACAGCTAGTTGCTGTTACTCCCAGGAGTTGTGTTCTGTAGAATCGTCACGAACACTGAGCGAATACTGATCTGTGGCTCGGGGGGAATGAATACCAGGTCAGGTTCCTGAGAGCCTCTGGCCACTCTTAACTCAGCCGATCAATGCGTGGCCTTGCTTGCTGTGTGTTTCTGTTTAAAGACATTTAACGTGTATTGGTAACTCATTAATCTTGAGCTCGTGGCCAACGACGGTGACCTGCCGAAACAGAGTTCATCTGACATACACATCTCGGTTTGGAGGGGCACTAGCCAGCACTTCTGCCCTGAGCTTAGGCGGAATCACAAAGATGTGAAAAATAGACACGAAACAGACCAAAAGAAGAACGCTGTTGCCCGTATGGGCTGAACGAGGAGGCAGGCTTCCACTCTGACCCTGGCTGGGAACGTGCGCACCTGCGCCCGTCCACAGTGACCACGAAGGCCCCGTCCGTGTTGGCTTGGGGCTGACTACAGGCAAATTTGCAAACACGGAATCTAAGTGGTGAGGATCTCGGCTGCACGTGGTCACTTGACCCTTTGGGTCTCGCTCTGCACGGAAGTGGGGGTAGACGGAGAAGTGAGCTGCCTGTCTCCAGAATAGAGTCCGAGGCTTGGCCACCACAGTCTCTCAAGGATTGTTATCCAGCCTTGTGCAGGGTCCTCCCTTCAGGCCGTCCTCAACACAGCAGCCAGAGGGCGCTCTCCCAGCGTAGGCTGGCCGGCCACCCTTCCTACCCAGGGAAAGCCAAGTCCTTGACTCTGGTTTACAGGGGGCCCCACTGCTACCTTCTCTTCCACCAGGTGCTCATCCGAAGGAGCCTTCTTGTTCCTTGAAATCCCAGGCCTCTTCCACCCCAGGGCCTTTGTACGTGCCAGTCCCTCCCTCTACCTTGAGAATGCTCAGCCCTGGGAGTGTCTGCATTGCCCACTCCCCCATGTTCCAGTGTCACCTTGTTTGGGCCACTGCCCCAGGCACGCACCCTGCCTAACCCTGTGGGGTGTTTCTCCAAGCCCCCTCACCACCTGGTACATCTGCCTACTGTCCCAGCATCAAGAACAGAAATGGGCACGTATTAGGCTTCCGATACTGAGGAATGGGTGAGTGGTGGTCCTTGATATGCTGGAGTGAAATCCTGAAATACACTGCCTTCCCATCCAGGGAGTAGAACTGGTGGGTTTGCTGTATTCTGACCACCCCCTGAGCACTTTCCTAAAGTCACGACAACTGTAGAGGCTCGGGTAGTGCATTTTCCCACCACATCTGGAGCAAGTATTCAGGACTTCATCCTAATGATGGAAAGATCTCAACATAACCTTTTTAAAAAAAAGATTTTATTTATTTGACAGAGCGAGCACAAGTGTGGGGGGAGGGGCAGAGGGAGAAGCAGACTCCCTGCTGAGCAGGGAGCCTGATGCGGGGCTGGGACCCTGGGATCATGACCTGAGCTGAAGGCAGACCCTCAACCGACTGAGCCACCCAAGTGCCCCTAAGATTTTTTTTACTATTTTAGGTCCTCTCTACAACCAGTGTGGGGTTTGAACTCAACCCGGAGAGGACTCGCATGCCCCACTGACTGAGCCGCTGACCCTTTTGTTGAAATAATGTCATGCTGGGGGAAAAGTGAAAAGTGGGGGTGGGGTGGGGGCTGCCCTAACTGTTTTTTTTCCTTGCTCCAAGGCTACGTCTAGCCTAGATTCTCCCCAGCCCCTTTTCTCCCTCTGCCCTGCGGCGTATTTGTAGCTCTGGGTTGCAGGGTGTTGCCTGGTGCATCCTCTGAATGTAGCTTAGCAATCCTCATCTGAACATGGGCTCTTTCCAACGGGGGCACGGCTGGGGCAGGAGCACCTTGATAGGCAGAAGTAGGAGAGCAAAGAGCTAAAAGGTTGAAATCTTGCATCGATTTCATTTGGGCAAGTTACAAATCATGTTTTAAAAATGACTCGGGAAAAAAATCAGGTGTTCCTGTGTATAATTTTACTTCTGGAGTTTCTCTTAATCAGAAAATAAGCAAGACTCGAATTTCTAGTCTAGCGCTTTGAAAGTTCCATGGAAGTATTTGTTAGCAATGCAAAAATATTCCATGTTCTGGGGAAAAAAAAGCCAGAAAGATTCATTTCTGTTCCTATTTACCATGTTCCTGGTAATTTTAGGTAATGGCAATTTGTGGCTGAGCAAGACATGTTCTCAGTTATTACTGTGCAGGAAGGGCAGGGCTGTAATCAACTACTTGCTACTGTGGACACGTGCTGGACCCCCGGTGGCCGCGAGCGGCGGCTCGGGAGTGAAGGCCTGGCAGTGGGACAGCCTTACATATTTATGGAAAGCCTGTAGCTGAGCCCAGCTGGAGCATGGCTTGTCGGGGGAAGACGGTCAAGGACAGGAAATGAGGTTGGAAATGTACGCTGAAGAGACCAGACAGCTTTGCAGACCGTGTGCCCTGTGTGCTCTGTGCCATGCGGGAGCCGCTGAGACGTTTTATTTCTTTATTTGAGAGGGAGCATGGGGGGGGTGCAGAGGGAAAGGGAGAAGCAGACTCCCCACTGAGCGTGGATCCCCATATGGGGCTTGATCCCAGGACCCTGAGATCATGACCAGAGCCAAAATCAAGAGTCGGACGCTCCACCAACTGAGCCCCCCAGGCGCCCCAGGTTTTTGAGTGAATGAGGGAAACGAGTACGCCCTAACTCGAGTCCAGGAGCTGGATTGCTGGGAGGAGGCAAGGTGGGGAGACCAGCTGGGAGGCTGCAGAAATGGAAGGTTGAGGGTCTCAGTGGTAAAGGGAACGGAGGAGGGCAGCTCCCCGGAGTGAGGGGTGAGAAGAGCGGGAAAGCCGGACCAGGGCCTCTCGCTCAGGTAAGTTCTGGGAGCTAAAAAGTCATTCCGAACAGGAGCGGGGCCTGGGCGGCTCAGTCAGTGAAGCGGCTGACTCTTGGTTTCGGCTCAGGTCATGATCTCACAGTTGTGGGATCGAGCCCCGCGTCGGGCTCCGTGCTCAGGGCGGAGTCTGCTTCAGATTCTGTCTGCCTCCCCGCTTGTGTGCATACTCTCTCAAATAAATAACACTCTTGAAAAAAAACATGATGAACTACTCCTAAAATTTTCTAACATCTTTTTTGTTGTTTTGGCCTGGTAGGGAAGAACTTGATAGCGGTGCACATCACCCAGTGAAGGAATCCATGTCACATGCTTTTTTCCCCCTTTTTCTTCCAGATATTCTTCTTTCGTATTCTTTTGTGCTCTGTCTGCCCATGTCCTTGCCCAGAGTCCTGTCACGGCACTTAGAAAAGTCACTTATGAGCTCCTGGTCATCTGTGTCCCAGTGTCTTCTTTTAGCATTTGCATTTTTGTTTTTAATGCTGGTAATTGAAGGTTTTTTTGTGTTTTTGTAGGCAAAGCTATGAGTCGTTTACATTTCTCGTTGTTAGTATAATACATATAAAGATACCCCTCATGCCAAAGTATATAAACATTCTATACAAAAACACTAATTTGAAAAGATACATGCACCCCAGTGTTTACTGCAGCATTTTCAACAATAGCCAAACTAAGGAAGCAGCCCAATAAAGATGTCACACACACACACACACACACACACACACACACACACACGCTGGAATATTACTTAGCTATCAAAAAGAATGAATAGTTACCGTTTGCAATGACGTGGATGGAACTAGAGAGTATGACGCTGAGTGAAATAAGTCAGAGAAAGACAAATACCATATGACTTCACTCATATGTGGAATTTAAGAAGCAAAATAAACAAACAAAAAAAGAAACCAAGAAACAGACTCTTAACTACAGAGGACACATTGCTGGTCACCAGAGGGGCGGAGATGGGGGGGCGGGGGAGACAGGTGCTGATGAAGGAGGACACCTGTCGTGATGAGCAGTGGGTGGTTTATGGAAGTGTCAGGTCACTCTGTTGTACACCTGAAGCTAATAGCACACTGTATGTTAACTACTGGAATTACAATTTTAAAAAAGTATATGGACATTCTTCTAGTAAATTTGTGGTTTTATCATGCATAATTTAAAAAAATATAATTGGTAAACATATAAAAATATAATTGATATCTATTTTTAAAAGTCAGGATTTCAATTAATCATGCAACCTTAATTCTGTCGTTCAGACTAATGTTCTTGAATGAATTTGGAATTAGATAAAATGAAATAGTTACTAACCTTTCTTTTGTAACGGCTTTATTGAGACATAATTATCATACACCTCACAGTCCAACCCGTCGAGAGCACACACTCGGTGGCTTTAGTTAGTATTCACAGCTGTGCAGCCAACACCATGGTTTAGAACGCTTTCGTTTTCCCAAACGGAAACCCTGCCCCACTTTGCCGTCACGCGGCTCCCCGGCCCTGGGAGCCCGCCAGTGTGCTCTCGGCCCACGCAGATTTGCCTGTTGTGGACGTGTCATGGAGTGCGGTCCCCAAGCCACCATGTGGTCATCTGCTACCGGCGTCTCACCGAGCGTCATGTCGTCAAGGTTCATCGTGACCCAGCGCGTGTGGGCAAGTCACAGCTACTGGATAAGAGAAATAACGGCAGGAATCTATTTTTTTTTATTGCTGAATAATACCCCATTGTGTAATCATACTGCATGGTGGACATGAGGGTGGTTTCCATTTGGAGGCTCTCGTGAATACTCATGCACAAGCTTTCATTTCTCTAGGGCATGTCCCCAAGTGAGGTTGCTGGGTCATATCCTGGTTTATTTTTAATCCATCTTCGTGCTAGACATTCCTATTAGCAATTCAGACTTTAAAAGGAGTCTATTTTCCCTTATTTTCTCCTAAAAGAGCCCGGTATAAGTGGAAACTGGATTGAGTCCTGAGTGAATGTATATGAATTTGTTAGTTACCGTTGAAGTAGGCCTCACGGTTGGGCAGGACTTTGATCCCTTTCATGTCGGCAGGGAGCATCTCTTCTCTAAGGGCCTTTGTACCGAACACTGGGGCAGGACGAGTCTTTGATTCTATACCTAAGAGCCTTATATAATCACACTCTCTGAAAAATTCCAAATCATACGGGACGGGAGAATCCAGGATAAATTTTCTCCTGGGTCCTGAACAATCCGGTAACTTACTTTTTCTGATGATAAAGCAGTATGCGCTCACTTTGGGAAATACACGAGAGATGAAATGAAAATCGCCCATACAAGCTTGCTCGGCCACTGTGCCCTTCTGCCAGTGGCCCGGATGCTGAATAAGTCTACTGGTAGACTTTGGCAAATCACAGACCATTTGTTTAAACACAGCTTCAAAGAAGAACTTAAGATACGTATTTTTCCTTCTCGTTGCTTCCCGAAAGTATTTTGAAGCCTTAGAAAACCCTTTCTCAAATAGCAGAGCAGAAAGTACCATTTGTGGGGCAAACTGTGTGTGTCAGTGACTTCATGTTTGCTAACTCTCACAGTCACCTTGTAAAACGTTTGTTATAATGACAGCACTCACTGGCTGAGGGCCTAGGATGTGCTCGGTGATTCAGAGGCATCTTTCCGTTATGTGGTTGAGAAAACCAAAGCTCAGAGAAGGTGAGTGATGTGTGCCAGTCACCCGGGTCCCGTGCCTCTGCTCCCGTGTGGGCTGTCCTGCCTTCCACGGGGCCTCCCGCACCTGTCCCCCTGCATACATGGCTTCCCATCGGGGAATCGCACGCGTTTATAGGGACGCTAATGAAGCTTGAGCTTGAGCACCCCTCACTGGCACAGCCCCATCCAAGGGCCCGGGAAGGACTCTAACGACGTGTTCTTATGTTCCTGTGCTTAGGGTTTGTGAGAGGGAGATGTTTTAGCTGCAGTTGGTAAGTCCTGCTGTCTGTTCCCCTCCATTTGGAGGTCTTTGGAGGGGTCGCGGCTGTGATGTGGGCCGTGGGCCGTGAGGTGACTGTTGATCATCCCAGTGTAGGAATGGCTTCCTGGGCATTTCCTTCCAAACACTATTCCAGCTAACCCAGCGTCAGGCCAGGGAGGTGTGGGAACGGAAGCTGCGTGGTGCCTGTCGTTGGAAGAGAAACAAGGCTCGACATGGATGGAGTCAGAATCCAGTCTGCAGACGTGCAGAATTATAAGCTGAAGAGTCAGCTCTCAAGGCCAAAAAAGTGGGAGAAAAAGTACTACACGGATGTGTCAGTTCATCAAACCATGGTTTTCTAGATACTGCAATATTTGTCCACTTTTAAAAAATGAGTAGTTTGTTGAGTCTTAAGTTATGAGGCCCCCCCACCCAAATAACATAAGAATCTTCACTACAAACCTGTCACTGATGTCCACTGTCCTGAGAAGGAAGTCCGTGCTCTCCATCCGGGCTCACCCCACTCCCCCATCTTGACGACTCTTCTCTGTCCTTCCTCACAAACTCTCTTCTACCTCAGAGCTGCACCCGAGCTGCCCCCCTTTATCTGGAATGCCCCCCTCACCCGCTGTGCTTTCTCTGTCTCCTAGCTCCGGCCACCGTCCCAGGAAGGCATTTTCTGACCCCCCCCATCACTTTCTATTTATTTCTTCAAGAATTCTTAGCAAACTCTGAAACTATCTTGTTAGTCTCTGCTTTCCTCCCCTAGGCATTAAGTTCTGTCTTGTTTGCTGCATCATCCCAGGAAATGGGCATATGGTTGATTCTCAAATATCTGTTGAATGAATAGCTGGGAAGTGACAGCAAGATTCCAAACTCATGTTTATTTGACATCAAAGACCAAAGGCTGTGTACTTCCCAATAGGCTGCCATCTTTCTGTTTCCCAGTCCGTTATCCCACAGAGCACTGGGGAGATCAGACGTGCATCAGAAGTACAATAGGCAAGTTCAACTCTGGTTCCCTGCTGACAAGATCGTATGCAGTCAAGGATCAAAATGTCCTTTGGCATGCAGATGGCCTCAAGTATTCTTTAGTGTGCAAGAAATTGAAAACACCTGAAATTAATCAGGCGCGTTCTAGAAGAGCAAGGGAAGATCGCAACTCAGGTGAGACAGCTGTGGAACTGGACGTTACCAAACGATTTCCAATTGTCAGAGACTTGGCTCAGGTGGCATGGAATTAGGTTAAAGATAATCAATTCTCTGGGACAATCAGTGTTGTATATTACTCTAACCCTCAGAGGGAGCTCTTTGTGTTGCTGAAAGATGCTCATCTGATCTTGCTTCTTAGCCATAAAAAAACTTGACATCAATTAGTATTGCACAGGAACTGAAGCTGGATGAGAACCCTTGCTAAATAAATTAGAGTGGATAATTAGAGCAGATTCCCAAACGTAGGAGAGAAACAGCTCCAGTTTGGTCTCATCTTAGCCTCCCTTCCATAAAAGCATTATGTGGCAGTGTACAAATTGCAAATGGAAATCTATTTAATTTTGAATTTTTGTGTGCTTTTTTTTTGAGTTTCAGAATTTCATAATATCCCTTGATTGGAGTGGGAGTAATCTGGGAACAATTAAATTGGCAATCATTAAATTAAATTCTAAAATGGCAGTTCTCCTGCGGGGTGTGTAGCCACAAATTTCTGGAGCATCTGTGGTCCATACCCGCAGTGTAATTTATCCTTTGAACTTACTTTTGATGTATGTAGCAGTGTCTGTGAGTATCTCTCAGTTCCAGAATAGAAAGTGAGTGACGTCCGTTTGTATGTTTGGTAAGAATACTTAAATTCTACCTTTTGCACAGAATCGAACACTTACAATTGTGTCTTGCAGACATTAAAACGGGCATAAGTGTCTTTTATAAATTATACGAGTGGGCCATCTATGAACAACAGGTCACTTAATGCAATAAATATTGTGTTTACTTAGTTTACAAATGTTGAGCTTTTGCATATTAAGTCATTGCAATCTGGCGAAGAAATTTACAGAAATCCATATTTGTCTTTTTTTTTACTGTAGAAATTTCTGTGTGTTAGCAGCTTTATTGAGATAGCATCAACATATATGTCTAATAAATGTGCACATTGTGACATGATCACCACAACCAAGCTAATTAACATATTTAGGACCTCCACATAACTGCCTGTGTGTGTGTGTGTTGAGATTTAATTAAGATCTATCCTTTTGTATTGTTTGTTTGTTTTAAAGGAAAAATTCTTTCATGATGTGATGTCCCAGGTGTAAAAGCTTTGGGCATTTCAGGGGGCATGGGTAACTGCACTGCACTTTTAGGTGGGAAACTATGTCTTTATTTGTAACAAGCGCTGATATTTGTCACGTTATAATTTACTCTGTTTTGTAGTGAATTGCTATTTCCTTGTTCACTTGTGTTTTTCTCTTGGTCATTGGGTCTATGACGTTGTGGTTTAGATATGCTATTATTGAGACAGCTCAGTTATATATATGGTTTATATTTTTGTGATATGTGATTTTTATGCACTACTACTTAACTATTGCAATCCAATAAAAATATGGCCAATTAATTTTCTTTCTTGAAGCTCTGTACATTAAAATATGTCTGCCCTTTTACATTTTGATTAGTCACTGAAATAGCCCCTGAAAAAGACCTTTTCTTCTTATATCATTTCTTTTGAAGGACTGAATTTTAATACCCTATCAATACTTGCTTTTTTTGCTTTGATCTGTGAAAACGCATTTAATTTCAGCAGTAAAATTGACAGCATCCATTTTTATCTTTAATTAACTTTTCAGTTTGGCTTTCATCTTAAAGGCTCACAGCAGAATTTATCACCAAACTACAATGGAAATGCTGAATGGGAGATTCGAGAATCTGCCTGGCTCTGCATTTAGCCCAGTTGACCCCATTATAAGAAAGGAAGTGAACAAGGTCGGTATGCAAGACCAAGCATTCGAGACCACGTGTTCCGTCACTCCACTCCCAGACGACCATGGTTATTTGACTCCTGACACGCCCCCCTCCCCCGCTGTGCTCGCTTTTCGCTGCAAAGCACCAGCTGCCCTTTGCTTAAGGGTTCTGTAAGTGAGCACGTCGGAGAGTAACTGCCCCATCCAGGATGATGCCTGCCACCGCCCGACGTGACGGGCCTGTGGCGGAGCCTCTACGGGCTTCCTCTTCGGCCTCCAGGTTTTAAGGCACCACTTAAAAAGTAAAATAGGACGAAATCAGAGAGGGAGACAAACCACAAGAGAGGGTTGCTGTGGGGGAAGGGGGGTGGGGGGATAGGGTAACGAGGGATGGGTATGAAGGAGGGCACGTGATGTGATGAGCACTGGGTGTTATATGCAACTGATGAGTCACTGACCTCTACCTCTGAAACCAATAATACACTATACGTTAATTAATTGAATTTAAATTAAAAAAAAAAGATTAAGGGTGGGGCCCAAAGAGAGCTTTTGCTCAGAATGGCTGTCTCTGAAGCCAGGCCTCCTGGCTTTGAGTCCCTGCTCACCATTTTCAGCTCACTAGCTCTGAGACCTGGGGCAAACTACCCAACATTCATTTATTCATGCAGTTAACATTCTGAGCATCGACTGGTGCTCCATACGCTGGGCGCACCCCCGTGAATAACGCAGACACAGCTTCTGCCCTTCGGGAGTGAGTGTTCTACGGGAGGTACGGCGTACGGAAGGGTGTGTAATAACAAACCGCGACATGTGCTAAGAGGAGGGGACAGTGCAGAGTCACGGGCAGAGGGAGAGGAGGGCCCAGCGTATATGGCCCCTTTATGCCCGAGGAGCTGACAGGAATCAGGCAGAGAAAGGGCAGCCGGGGGGAGCGGTTTTGGGGCAGCCCGTGGACAGGACGGCAGCTAGGACAGCTGGAAGGCAGGTCACGGGGGGGGGGGTGGCGTGGTGCCCAGGAGGGCAGCAGGGCTACTCTGAGGACCCCGGCACGGACTTGGGCCTCAGCTCCTGTGTTCGCACAATCACTCAGGCTGCCTTCTGCAGAATGTGCTGGGGCGTGCAGGGCAGCAGCCTACGTTGGAGATGAGCATGGCCGTGCCTACAGCAGCAGGAGGGAGGGGTAGGTACAGGTTCAAGGTGTTGCCAAGTGACTACCCCGGAAGGGGCATTGGATGTGGTGAGCGAGGCAGGGCGGGGAACCGGGCATGTGGTGTTTAGCTTGAGGAGTTGGATGGTGGTGCCACTGACTGAGATAGGAAGAGCGGAGGACACGATGGTTTGGGACTTACTAGGCGCCAGGTCCAAGTGACGATGTCATCACTTATACAGGGGACACACTGGGGCCCCGAGGTGAGATCAGCAACCGCGTGTGCATCTGCTCATTGCCAGTATGTGGGAGACACCTCACTGCATGCAATCACAGGGTGTGGAGTCTGAGCAGGTGGAATTCCCAGCTTGCAGTCTGGGCAGAAGAGCAGGGACCTGCTAAGAGAGTGGAGGACAGGGCAGCTCGAGGGGAACACAAACCCTGTCCCTGTTGAGATCGAATGGGCTTGAGATCCAATGGGCTCCTGTATTTAAAGAGCGCACAGATCATGATAGCCCCCCACTCCTCAGCAAGGTTCATATGGCAATTATTAAATGCCACTTTCCATGGCAAGGCACTGACTGGCTGGTGGGTATTGTAAAGATGAATCGACCCAGATTCTAGGCCTAGGAGCTCATTATCTAGCAGGGGACATAAGATTTAGAGAGAAAAAGATGGAAAGTAGGAAGTGCAAGAGACAAGTGTTCTGGGTCTTGAGAGAAGGGAGGTGGCTAAGGCTGGGGGGGACCAGGCTGCACTTTGTGGTGCGAGCAGCATTTGAAGGGGGGGGTCTTCAAGAAAGGGTGGATGTGGATATTCACAGAAGGGGAGGAGGAGGGTGACCAAAGGCAGGGACGTGGGATGAGAGCCCCACACAGGTCAGAGGGCAATGTGTCTGGGATGCAGGTGCATGATGCAGCCTGTAGGGCAGCCCCTTGGGTCAAAGCACAGAACGTTGGAAGTCTGAAGCTGCGTTAGGGGACTTGGTCGGTGAGGGTGCAGTATTCATGCCCTGTGTCAGCCGTGTCTCCTAGCACTGTGACAATGCCTATTATTAGACTCAGGTGCAGCTACTGCATCCGGCAACGGAGGGTAACAGGCGTATCCTTCCAGAAAAAGCCATCCAAGATGCACACTTTATGTTCCATGATGATTTGCTTGGATTTTAATGTGCCCAACAAATTTCTCACTTCGCCTTTCACTTACAAACAAACAGTCACAGCAATGAGTCGCCTTTTCCGCAAACTATGTAAATCACCATTGTTCTTGTGGTTATTGACAGGACACCCTGGGGAGGTCCAAGAGTTGCAATTATGCTTGCTGCAGGCAGAGCTAACAACCGCTGAATTCCGGTTCTCTCACCGAAGGTCCTGTGCCCTCCAGCTGTTTATTTAGCCGCTGTTTCAAGTCCCCTAGCTGTAAAAGTGGAATAGCGCTTGACTTTCTCAGGTACTGTGCGGGTGAGTTGCATTAAGTGTCTATATGCCCCGCATACCGTGCAGAGCAAACCGAAGTCTGCAGCGAAGGGCCCACAAGCACTTTCCAGCCAGTGCAGAGAGGTAGTTGATGACTCACCTGACCCTCTCTCTGTGGCCCCTCTGAGTTAGGCTCAAGCAGAGCAGCGTCATTGGACTTTATCTCCATGTTCCCTGTTGTAGTCTTACCTAAATTTTACCATTTACATTCTTTACAACCAGGTTTCTTAACAGACTCACTGAGTCTGGAGCTTGGTGTGAAATTCCTGCTCACAAGGAGCCTTAGAAGTGTCAACTCCATCAGGCTTTCTATGAAGAATCAGTGAAACGCTCTGCCACTTAAGTTTAAAGTTAATTCGCCTGAATCTCTTCAGCCAAATGAAGCTTTCTAATCAATTATGAACAGAGAGGATGAACCGTAGGGTCGGGAGGGATTGGAGATGGCACCCTAGCAGTCTGCTCCCAAAACCAGGGGACGGGGGGAGTGGCTGTGTTTCTGTGTTTCTCACAGATGCTCGCAGGCTGGGCACACGGGGCGCGGGGGGTATGGAGGGCACTGCTTACAGTCTCTCAAAGATGGACACACGGAGGGGGGCGACCACTGCTTACAGATGCTTACTGCTGGACAGCCCCGGGGGGGCACTGCTTATGGACACTCACTGCTGGACACACGCGGAGCGGGGGGACATTGGTTACAGATGCTCACGGCTGGCACACGGGGGGGTATGGAGGGCACTGCTTACAGTCGTTCAAGGATGGACACACGGTGGGGGGGGAGCACTGCTTACAGATGCTTACTGCTGGACGGCCGGGGGGGGCACACGGGGCGGGGGGTGCACGGCCTGTGCTGAGACAGCTGCGCGTCATTTCCACGGGCGCCTGAGGGAGGGTCCGGACTGGGCCCCCGGGACCCCCCGCCTGGTTCAGCGACTAGGGCGCTTCACCCCGGCGCCCTAGTTCCGTAGGCAGTTCTGGTGAGGACGCGGAATAACTTCCTCCTGTCCGCTGGGCGCAGTCTGTCCGTCTGCTTCCCCCAGTGCCGCGCACAGTGCAGACGTTAATTAGCAATGGTGATCACAGGTAGTTGGGGGCCTGCGCAGGCCGCCGGAGGCCAGAGGGACTGGCCAGGGGCGTCAGCCCGGGCCTTCAGCTTCCCGGGATTGGGCGCCCGGCTGCAGCCGCGGGCTTTGGGGCCCCGGGCCCGGCCAGTTCGGGGGCGGAGCCATCCGGGGGCGGGGCCATGCGCGGAAAAGGCGGAGCTTTGGCTCTAAGCCAGCTTCTAAGCGGGGGGGCAAAGGCGGGGCCAAAGGCGGGCCGGGGGAAACGGAGGCGGGGCTACGGGCAGGCGGGCGGGGCCGGGGCGGGGCCGGGGCGGGGCCGGGCGCGCGAGCCTCCTCAGACGCCGCGAGCCCGCGGGAATCCTGCGGGCTGAGGTGGCCGCGCCGGCCCGGGACTGAGGAGCACGAGCGGAGCAGCCACTCCGCAGCAGCGCCGTTCCCCCTTGGCTCCGACCCACCTCCCGGTTTCATCCCTCTGGAGCCCGAGTTCCCTGCCCGCGCGGCCGTCGTGAGGCGGCCGCTTGCGTTCCCGCGCGGGGCCGGGCGATGTCTGCGTGGGGGTCCCGGCCCGTGGTCCTCGGCCTCGGGTCCCGCCCGCTCCGCCTCCTCCTCCTCTTTCAGCTGGTCGCGGGGCGCTGGGGCCCGGCCGGCGCGGGGGGCGGAGCGCCTGGAGGTGAGGCTGGGCGGCCGGAGGGCAGCCCCTGCGTTCGCCCTCAGAGCACCGGGCGGGGTCGCGGGGCGGCCGGGGGGTGCTCAGACCGGTCGGGACCCGGGGAGGCATGGGTCCGGGGGGCGCAGCGAGGCCGGGAGGTGGGGCGCAGACCGGTCAGGGGACCCGGGGAGGCATGGGTCCGGGGGGCGCAGCGAGGCCGGGAGGTGGGGCGCAGACCGGTCAGGGGACCCGGGGAGGCATGGGTCCGGGGGGCGCAGCGAGGCCGGGAGGTGGGGCGCAGACCGGTCGGGGGCGCAGGGCGCGGGGTGGGGATCGCCGGGCGGCCGAGGGGCACGGGGCGGCGGGGGTCCGGGGATTGCGGGGGGCCGGGAGGCACAGAGGGGTCAGGGGGCGCGGGGCGCGGGACAGGGATCGCGGGAAGGCACGGGGCGATCGGGGGGCGGGGCTCACGGCGCGGGACGCGGATTGCGGGGCGGCAGGGGTCCGGGGTCCTGGAGGCACCGGGCAGCGGGGGTCGCCGGGCAGCGTCGCGCCGGTGCCCCAACTACGGCTTGCGCGGAAAGCCTTGGGGCAGAGGGTAGTTATTACTGATTTTGTCTCCTGGGGGCTTGAGCGAGGGTTCAGTTCGAACGCGCAGATGTGTTCATTCAGATCCCGAGAGGCCACCTGGGCTTTGTGCCATGACCTGCGTCCCTGCTGGGTGACACAGCGTACTCGCCAATACAACTTCCTCAGTAACAGAGGCCGTTGTTCCCTAGCAGGGCTCACCTTTCGTGCCTTCGGCTGGGCTTCCCACGTTGTTCCTTTATTCACAGGCGAGCGTGGAGCTGCTGTAGGGTTAATACCAGGGGTCGAGACCTGACCTTCCGCCCCTGTCCCCCCCCACCCCCCGTCCTGGCAGCGTTTGAAAATCTGCGCCGGCAGGTGTTTGTAGACTGCCAGGCAGCTGACTTCCCTGGCTGCCGGGAGACTCGTTTGCATCCTCAGTGCTGCCTTGGCTCCTGAGAGCGGGCCTTTTTTCAGCCTTCGGGATGATAAGATGTTCTGGACAGGAATAGAAACAAAGAAATGTACTTCTTCCAATTTCAAGTGTTTAGAAGATTTCAGAGTTCGTCCTCTCGATATCTTGAAGAAAAATACCATTTATGGAGCACCTATGATGTGATCTAAGCATAGAAAAGGGAAAAGATGAAAGCCGAAATTCACATCAGTATTTCAGTTTTTATGAGTAAGTTTCTTAAAGAGAGGAGGACATGTTATTCAGGTATAGGAAGAATCTTTTCTTGTCTTTCTTCAGCTTTTTAAACAATGATTTCTGATTCTAGGAATTAATAATCTTGAAGCCTAGAATTATTTATTGCAGGATGTATTGCTTATAGAGACTGAAGAGAATGTGGAGGTGATTTAAACACGTAAAGAAAATCCTGTGCTGAGAGTGTTATAACAGAAAGAAAGGGATGTGATGTTTGGATCCAGACAAGCCTGGGTTCACATTATGACTCTGGTGTATCATATTCACGTGAACAAGTGCGTTTTGGTTAGCTTCCTTTGAAATAATGGGGATAATATCGCTTACCTCTGCGTCACCTTCAGAATTAAGTAATATGCGTGAAACGCCAGGTGCTGTGCCTGACAGTCTAGAAAGCGATAGTTTCCTGCACCTTTTGGTGAAAGTGGAACTTTTTTCATCTGTTTTACTATAAAACATTATCGTCAAGCATTAAATGGTGTCAGTAGCTTTGTGCTCCTGCTTGGTGTCCAGTGTCATATTCAAACAATCAGGGCTGATTCATTCCTCCTTTCTGGCCCAGTCTACTAGCCAAGCCCTCCCTTAAAATAACACCATGTTCTATTACAGTTATGCTTTCTCTTTGTCCCGCATGAGCTCCTTAACTGGAATTTTTTTTTCAATTTTAATTTCAGTATAGTTCACATACTCTCTTAGTTTCAGGTGTACAATATTGTGATTTAGGAATTCTGTACGTGACTCTGTGCTCACCAGGGTAAGTGTGCTCTTCGTCCCCACCCCCTGTTCCCCCCCATCGCCACCTCCACCTACCCTCTGGTGACCGTCAGTGTGTTCTCTGTAGTGAAGAGTAAGAACTGGGATCTTATCCTGTGTGTCTTTGCATCTCTAAGACCTGGCTTATTGTAGGGGTCCAGTAATTGTTTGTAGAGGAATGAACAGAGTGGTAATGTCTCTCTGGACATTAGTTTACTCATCTGGAAAGTGAGGAGTCATTAATGGCTCCCCCCTCCAGCTCTGAAATTCCCAAGATTCTGTGTGCTCTTAGTAAGTGATCATTTGAAGAACAAAGTGATATCAAATGGATGATGGAATTGCACACTTGCTCCTAAATGTTGATGGCATTTGTGTATAACTGCCTTTGAGTGTAGGGTGGCTTACAGTACTATTTGGAGACCTGCCCCTAACCTGCCGTTTCCCTGGGCATGTAGCTTGACCTTGTTTTATTTCTCCTTCTTTACAATGAGAGGGTGGTAGTAGATGTTTAGGTCCCTTCAGCCATAATTGCTTTTATATTTACATTTTGTTGGTTTTGTGTTTATCTTAGAATTTTACTTTTTTAAAAAAGATCTTATTTATTTATTGGAGAGAGAGAGCCCGAGCAGGAGGAGGGGCAGAGGGAGAGAGAGAAGCAGACCCCCTGCTGAGCAGGGAGCCTGATTTGGGACCTGATCCCAGGACTCGGCTTCACTGATTGAGCCACCCATTCGCCCCAATATTTATCTTAGAATTTTAATAATCACTATTTCTTATGGTTTTCTGTGAGCCAATCCTCAGGGGAAGAAAAGTCTAGTCTGCCAGCAACATGGGTGGTGGAAAATTGGAGAATTTGAAAAGTGGTTCAAGAGGCAATTTTGTCTGTATTAAAGAATAGTGGGGCACCTGGCTGGCTCAGCCGGAAGAGTGTGTGATTCTTGACCTCGGGGTCATGAGTTCGACCCCACAGTTGGAGTGTAGAGGTTACGAAAAATGAATTAAGAACTTAAAAAAGAGAATAATTAGTACATTAAGATAATACCAGCCTTTTTAACTGACCTGACCATGATTGGGGCAGTGATTAGTCTGTTATATTTCTTTGCTGTGTGACATTTTAAGTGGTTGAAACTTTATTTTTAGTATATATGGTAATAAGTTCTGTCATTAAAAGGGAACTACAATAATTATTTCATGGAAAATGAGAGCTATGAAAGATTTTTTTTCTTGTCACCTTTAGTTATTTTCAGAAGCTAACAGGAATACACACATAGTGGCTGTCATCTCTCCTTTTGTGATGGCATCCGAAAGAGTCTCTAGGTGCCTCAGGTCCTCAGGCAAACCTTTCACATTATTTGAAATTAAACACTAAACACACTCTATGAGCTAGATTGTGAGCACCTGGCAGGTAGGGTTCTGTCTGTATATTTCCTGATGTACCTGACTTACTAATGTAGCCTAGCAATGGAACTTTGAAAGGTTTTCAGTCATTTGTCAGAATAGGGCTTTTTTTCAACCTATAATCTACAAATTAGATCTAGCAAGTAATTTCTTATAATTAGGATATGAGTTTTTAGCACAGTAATTTCAGTACAGAACATTTTTCTTTTAATAGTATTATTCTTCTCCCTTAAGAATTGGAATTATTTTTTTCAGATATAATTTTAAGTTAATATTAAATAAGTATGTCTTGACAATGTGAGTTGGCAAATATTGGAATAGTTGTTGAAAAAAAGTTTATAACTTGTTTGTTTAGAAGTCTGCTCTCCAGAACAGCATAGGTATAGTTTTAAAATGACAGTAGAAGAGATTATTTTAATGATCCTTTTCTGCTCTTTAACTAAAATTTTAATTTAAATGGTCTGTTTCCATTTTGAGGAAGCATGATATTGTTTCTCCTAACTGTATTTAATTCAGAAAACTTAAGCTTTTTCTTAAGTGGAATTATAAAATAAAGCCTTTAACCAGTAAAAAGAGCAACTAAATATGAATATTTGAATTCTGACAAAAAGGATAGCATGAACTTTTATTTTTGAAGCATGTATCGCTTCTCGGCCTTTTGGCTAAGATCAAGTGTATTTTTGAAGCATGTAATCTAATGTTTTGACAGTCACACAAACAAATATTTGCACCAAAGTGTGTTAGGGGCTTTAATAGAAACATGCCAAGAATAACAGACTCCTGAGGAAAGTGTGGTCAATTCTCTACAAAACATTCCCTCCACCTCTGGGCCTTAGAGACCCGGTTCTCGCTCAAGGAAACGGGCTCCTCTGTTGTCCTGTCCAGTGCTGCTTACTTGTCCAATGGCAGAGCCTGGAATATGGCCACGCTAGCTCTCCATTGCCACGTCCACACCATTACCTTTTTTTCTTCCCCTTTGAAAAGAACATTTTTTTTTCCCTAGCAGGAGTTTACAGGTTTAATGCAAAAAAAAAAAAAAAAGAAAGAAAGAAAGAAAGAAAGAAAGAAAAGAAATTGGGAAATACACACTCATACACCATTATCTGCAAGTACCAGCAAGTTGCTGCTAACAATGTGATGTTAGTCCATCCAGATTTTTCTCTGTGCATGTGTGGTTTCCTCTGCTGTGTGCAAGCTTTCTAGGATAATGTAGTCCAATTTATTTATTTTTTGCTTTTGTTGCTTTTGCTTTTGGTGTCGGATTCGGAAAATTATCGCCAAGACCTGTGTCAAGGAGCTTACCACCGATGTTTTCTTCCAGGAGTTTCGTGGTTTCAGATTTTACATTCAGGTCTTTAAACCATTTTGAGTTAATTCTTGTGCATGGTGTAAGAAAGTGGTCCGGTTTCATTCTTTTGCATGTGGCTGTCCAGTCTCCCAACACCATTTATTGAAGAGATTGTCCTTTCCTCCTTGTATATTCTTGGCTCCTTTGTCCAAAGTTAATTGACCATAGAAGCATGGATTTATTTCTGAGCTCTTTATTCTGTTTCATTGATCCATGTGTCTGGTTTCATGCTGATATCATACTGTTTTAATTACTGCAGATTTGTAATATAGTTTGAAACCAGGGAGCATGATGCCTCCAGCTTTGTTCTTTCTCTCTCAAGGTTGCATTGACTATTCTGGGTTTTTATGGTTCTGTATAAATTTTAGGATTATTTGTTCTATTTCTTTGAAAAATGCCATTGGAATTTTAAGAGAGGTTGTGTTGAATCTGCAGATTATTTGGGGTAGTATGGACATTTTAACAATATTCTTTCAATCCATGAGCATGGAATATCTTTTCATTTATTTCTGTTGTCTTCAATTTTTTTAATGTCTTGTAGTTTTCAATATATGGGTGTTTCATCTCCTTGGTTAAATACATTCCTAGGTATTTCTTTTCTTTTGATGCAACTGTAAATGGGACTTTTTTTTTAAATTGCTCTTTCTGATAGTTTGCTATTAGTATATAGAAATGAAGCAGATTTTTGTGTGTGTGTTGATTTTGTATCCTGCAGCTTTACTAAATTTGTTTATTCTCACAGCTTTTTGGTGGAGTCTTTAGGGTTTTCTATATATAACATCACGTCATCTGGAAGTAGTTACAATTTTCCTTCTTCTCTACCAATGTGGATACCTTTTATTTCTTATTCTTGCTTCATTTTTCTGGCTAAGACTTCCAGTACTATGTTGAATAAAAGTGGTGAGAGTGGCCATCCTTGTCTTGTTCCTAAAGTTAGGAACAAGTTGAGTATGGTGTTAGCTGTGGGCTTTTCATATATGGCCTTTATGATCTGGAGGTGGATTTCCTCAGTGTCCACTTTGTTGTAAGTCCTTATCATGAATGGATATTGAAGTTTGTCAAGTGCTTTTCTGCATCTATTGAGATGATCATAAGATTTTTTTAAAGATTTTATTTATTTGAGAAAGAGACAGAGCACGAGCTGGGGCAGGGAAGAGGCAAAAGGAGAGGGAAAGGATCATATGATTTTTATCCTTCATTTTGTTAATGTGGTGTATCACATTGACTGGTTTGTGGATTTTATTTGGGTTCTTTCTCTTTTTCTTTTTGGTAAGTCTGGTCAGGGGTTTATCAATCTTATTAATTCTTTCAAAGAACCAGCTTTAGTTTCATTGATCTGTTCTACTGTTCTTTTGGTTTCTATTTCATTGATTTCTGCTCTGATCTTTCTTATTTCTCTTCTCCTGCTGGGTTTAGGCTTTATTTGGTGTTCTTTCTCTAGCTCCTTTAGGTGTAGGGTTAGGTTGTGTATTGAGACCTTTCTTGTTTCTTGGGAAAGGCTTATATTGCTATATACTTTCCTCTTTGGACCACATTTGCTGCATCTCAAAGATTTTGAACAATGTTTTCATTTTCATTTGTTTCCATGAATTTTTTAAATTCTTCTTTAATTTCCTGGTTGACCCATTCATTCCTTAGTAGGATGCTCTTTAACCTCCATGTATTTGAGTTCTTTCCAACTTTTCTCTTGTGATTGAGTTCTAGTTTCAAAACATTGTGGTCTGAAAATATGCAGGGAATAATCCCAATCTTCTGGTACTGGTTGAGACCTCATTTGTGGCCCAGGATGTGATCTGTTCTGGAGAATGTTCCATGTGCACTAGAGAAGAATGTGTATTCTGTTGCTTTGGGATGGAATGTTCTTTTTTTTTTTTTTTTAAAGATTTTATTTATTTAATTGACAGAGAGAGAGAGAGACAGAGAGAGAGAGACAGAGAGAGAGGGAACACAAGCAGGGGGAGTGGGAGAGGGAGAAGCAGGCTTCCTGCCGAGCAGGGAGCCGGATGCGGGGCTCGATCCCAGGACCCTGGGATCATGACCTGAGCCGAAGGCAGTTGCTTAACCAACTGAGCCACCCAGGTGCCCCGGGATGGAATGTTCTGAATATGTCTGTGAAGTCCATCTGGTCCAGTGTGTCATTTAAATCCTTTATTTCCTTATTGATCTTTTGCTTAGATGATCTGTCCATTTCATTGAGGGGGGTGTTAAAGTTCCCACTGTTATTGTATTATTGTCAATGTGTTTATTTGATTTTGTTATTAATTGGCTTATATAATTGGCTGCTCCCATGTTCGGGGCATAGATATTTACAATTGTTAGATCTTTTTGTTGGATAGGCCCTTTAAGTAGGATATAGTGTCCTTCCTCATCTCTTATTACAGTCTTTGGTTTAAAACCTAATTTGTCTGATATAAGGATTGCCACCCCAGTTTTCTTTTGATGTCCATTAGCATGGTAAATGGTTTTCCACCCCCTCACTTTAAATCTAGAGGTGTGTTTTGGTCTAAAATGAGTCTCTGGCAGACAGCATTATTGATGGGTCTTGTTTTTTTATCCAGTCTGATACCCTGTGTCTTTTGATTGGGGCAATTAGCCCATTTACATTCAGGGTAACTATTGAAAGATATGAATTTAGTGCCGTTGTATTGCCTGTAAGGTGACTGTTACTGTGTATTGTCTCTGTTCCTTTCCGGTCTATGTTACTTTTAGGCTCTCTCTTTGCTTAGAGGACCTCTTTCAATATTTCATGTAGGGCTGGTTTGGTGTTCGTAAATTCTTTTAGTTTTTGTTTGTCCTGGAAGCCTTTATCTCTCCTTCTATTTTCAATGACAGCCTAGCTGGATACAGTAGTCTTGGCTGCATATTTTTCTCATTTAGTGCTCTGAATATATCATGCCAGTCCTTTCTGGCCTGCCAGGTTTCTGTGGATAGGTCTGTTGCCAATCTAATGTTTCTACCATTGTAGGTTAGAGACCTCTTGTCCTGAGCTGCTTTCAGGATTTTCTCTTTGTCTCTGAGACTTGTAAGTTTGACCATTAGATGTCAAGGTGTTGACCTATTTTTATTGATTTTGAGGGGGGTTCTCTGCGCCTCCTGGATTTTGATGCCTGTTTCCTTCCCCACATTAGGGAAGTTCTCTGCTATAATTTGCTCCAATATACCTTCTGCCCCCCTCTCTCTTTCTTCTTCTTCTTTTTCTGGGATCCCAATTACTCTAATACTGTTTTGTGTTATGGTATCACTTATCTCTCGAATTCTCCCCTCGTGATCCAGTAGTTGTTTGTCTCTTTTTCTCACCTTCTTCATTCTCCATCATTTGGTCTTCTGTATCACTAATTCTCTCTTCTGCCTCATTTATCCTAGTAGTTAGAGCCTCCATTTTTTTTATTGCACTTCATTAATAGCCTTTTTTATTTCGACTTGGTTAGATTTTAGTTCTTTTATTTCTCCAGAAAGGGTTCTCTAGTATCTTCTATGCTTTTTTTCAAGCCCAGCTAGTATCTTTATAATCGTCATTCTGAACATCTTACTAATGTCTGTATTGATTAGGTCCCTGGCAGTCGGTACTGCCTCTTGTTCTTTTTTTTTGAGGTGAATTTTTCCGTCTTGTCATTTTGTCCAGAGGAGAATAGATGAATGAGAGAACAAAATGCTAAAATACAACCCCAGAAAAATATACACTAAACAAATCAGAAGAGACCCGACACCGGGGGGAAAAGAAAGGAAAAAAAAAAAAAAAGAAGAAGAATGTGATCAGGCTGATGAATAGAACAGAGCCACACACTAGAAACTGCATCCCAAAATTTTAAAGAAAGAAAAACTTCTATATGTACAAAAATAACGGTAAATATGATGAAGGGATAGAATATGACTAAAGATGAAAATTAAAAAAGATTTTTTAAAAAGGAATTGATAAGAAGTTGGTTGAAAAAAGAAAGAAAAAAATTTAAAGAAAAAAAGGGAGAGAATGCGATCAGGCGGGAGACTAGTACAAAGCCATACACTAGATTTAGGGTATATTTTGGTCTGTTAGAAGAAACTGTATCCCAAAATTTTGAAGAAAGAAAACATATATATACCAAAAATAAGGTTAATACGATGAAGGGATAGAATATGACCGTAAAAATGAAAATAAAAAAAGATTTTAAAAAAGGAAAGTAAGATAAGATGTTGGTTAAAAAAGGAAAGAAGAAAAATTTAAAAAATAGAAAAAGAAAAATGAAAAGAAAATTAAAAAAAATTAACTTTGAAAGACTAAAGAATCATGGGGAAAAAGCCATGAATTCTCTGTGCTGTATTCCCCTAGCCCTGGAGTTCTCCCGTTCTCCTTGATCTCCTTTTGATTGGGGCAATCTCCTTGATCGGTAAACTTGGTCTTGGCTGGCTGTTTGTGCTGATCTTCTGGGGGAGGGGCCTGTTGCCATGGTTCCCAAATGTCTTTGCTGGGGTCGGAATTGCCCCACCCTTGCCGGTCCGGGCTAAGTAATCTGCTCCGGTTTGCTCTCGGGAGCTTTTGTTCCCTGCAAGCTTTCCGTACAGCTTTGGAGGATGAGAGTGAAAATGGCGGCCTCCCAATCTCCGCCCGGAGGAGCCGAGAACTCGGGGCCCCTCTCCTCAGTGCGGCCCCAGAGAAAAGCAGTCAATCACTCCTGTCTCCCCAGTCTCGGCCGCACTCCATGCTCACCTGGCCTGTGACTGAATGTTTCTATCTCTGGCACCCGACCCCGTGTGGAGTCTCCAAACCGAGCAGATTCTTGGGGTGTGCTCCCGCGCCGCTCCTCCCGGGAGAGGAAGGGGAGTCTCCCCGGATCTGCCGCTTGTTGGGCCCCTGCTCAAAGAGCAGTGGCCTGACTGTGCGGCAGATCATGGTTTATGGGAACCCCGAGCTGAGAGCCCGCTCCTTGGCTCCGTCTTTGCAGCTGGCTTCTCCGCTCCGATACCTGGGAGCTCTGCCATGGTTTGTTGGATTTTAAACTGTGCTTGCATCCCTGGAATAAATCCCACTAGATCATATTGAGTGATCCTTTTAGTGTGTTGGTGATTTGGTTTGCTAATCTATAATTGAGGATTATTGCATCTGTGTTTATCAGGGATATTGGCCTGTTAATTCTCTTTTCTGTGGCATCCTTGTTTGGTTTTTTGTTTCAGGCTAATGTTGGCCTCATAGAATGAGTTCAAAAGTGTTTCTTTCTCTTATATTTTTTGGAAGAATTTGAAAGTTTGAGAAGGATTGATAACAATTCTTTGAATGTTTGGTAGAATTAACCACTGAAGCCATCTGGGCCTGGATTTTTCTTTTCTGGGATGTTTTAAATTACTGATTCAATCTTCTTACTAGTTATCAGTCTGTTCAGATTTTCTGTTTCACCATGATTCAGTGTCCATAGGTTGTGTGTTCCTAGGAATTTATCTATTCTAGATTGCCCAGTTTGTTGGCATATAACTGTTTGCAATAGTCTTTTATGAGCCTTTGTATTTCTGTGGTATCATTTGTAACATTTCCTGTTTCATTTCTGATTTTATTTATTTGGGTCCTCTCTTTTTTTCTTGATGAGTCTGGCTAAACGTTTGTCAGTTTTGCTTATCTTTCAGGGAATCAGCTCTTAGTTTCATTGATCTTTATTTTATTTTTTAGTCTCTTTTCATTTATTTCTTCTCTGATTTTCATTATTTCCTTCCTTCTAACTTTAGGCTTTGTTCATCTTCTTCTGGCTCCTTGAAGTGTAAAGTTAATGTTGTTTGAGACTTTTCTTGTTTCTTGAGGTAGACATTTATAGCTATGAACTTCCCTCTTAAAACTTTTTTTGCTGCATCCCACAAATTTTGGTATTTATATTTCCATTTTCATTTGTCTCAGCATTTTTTGATTTCTCTTTTGATTGCTTCTTCAACCCATTAGCTGTTTGATAGCATGCTGTTTAATCTCCACATATTTGTGAATTTTCCAGTTTTACTCATGTAATTAATTTCTAGTTTCCACACTGTTGTGGTCAGAAAAGATTCTTGACATGACTTTAATCCTCTTAAATTTATTAAGACTTGATTTGTGGCCTACCATATGATCTATCCTGGAAGAATATATATTCAGTTGTTTTGGACAGAATGTTCTGTACATATCTAGGTCCGCTGGTCTAACGTGTCCTTTAATACTGGCATTTCCTTGTTGATTTTCTGCCTAGATGATCTATCCATTTATGTAAGTGAGGTATTCAAATCCCTTACTATCATTGTATTGTTATCTATTTCTCCTTTTAGATCTGTTAATATTTGCTTTATATATTTAGGTTCTCCCAAGTTGGGTGAATAAATATTAACAAATATTACATCCTTTTTGGGGGGATTGTCCTCTTTATCGTTATCTAACAAACATATTTGTCTTTTTAAAAAATTTTGTTTACTTATTTAAAGTACACTCTCTGACCAACATGGGGTTCGAACTCACAACCCAGAGATCAAGAGTCACAGGCCCCCCCCACGTGAGCCACCCAAGCACCCCCATATTTGTCTTTTATTACAGTCTTTGTTTAAAGGCTGATAGAAGTATAACTGCTGCAAGTGTTTTTGGTTTCTGTTTTCGTGGCATCTTTTCCATCCCTCACTCTCAGTCTGTGTGTGTCCTTAGATCTAAAGTGAGTCTCTTGCAGACAGCACATAGATGGGTCTTTTGTTTTTAAATCCATTCAGCCACTCTGTCTTTTGATTAGGGAATTTAATCCATTTACATTTAAAGTAGTTATTGATAGGTATGTACTAATTGCCATTTTGTTAACTGCTTACTGATTGTTTTTGTAGTTCCTGTCTTTTCTTGTTCTTTTCCTTTGTGGTTTGATGATTTTCTTTAGTGGTATATTTATATTCCTTTCTCTTTCTTTTTTGTATTTATAATCTGTTTTTGCTTTGTGACTACCATGAGGCTTACATGTAACAACTTAGGTCTTTAACAATCTATTTTAAATTGGTAACAACTTAAGTTTGATCCCATTCAAAAGCTCAACATTTTTACTCTTTGTCTGACCCATGTTTTATGCTTTTGAGGTCATATTTTGCATTTTTTTAATCTTCAGTATCCCTTAACTAATTATTGTAAACAGTTATTTTTACTACTTTTGTCTTTTAGCTTTCATACTAGCTTTGTAAGTGATCGACTACTTTTACTATATATTTACCTTTCCAATGAGATTTATTCTTTCCTATATTTTCTTGTTATTAATTAGTGCTCTTTCTTTTCAGCTTAAAGAAGTCCCTTTAACATTTCTTGTGAGGCCGGTATTGTGGTCATGAACCCTTTTAGCTTTTGCTTTTCACGAAAACCATTTTTCTCTCCTTCAGTTTTGAATGATAACTCTCCTGGATGGAGTATTCTTGGTTGGAAAATGTTCCCTTTCTGCACTTTGACATGCCACTCTCTTTGGCCTGCCAAAGTTTCTGCTGAAAAATCTGCTGATAGCCTTATGGGGGTTCACTTGTATATAAGTTGTTTTCTCTTGCTGCTTTTAATATTTTCTCCTTATTTTTAACTACTGACATTTTAATTATAATGTATCTCGGTGTGGATCTCTTTGGGTCCTGTTTGGGACTCTCTGGGCTTTCTGAATCATGATGTCTGTTTCCTTCCCCAGGTTAGGGACATTTTCCACCACATTTATTTATTTGTTTGTTTAAGGATTTTATTATTTATTTATTTGAGAGTGTGATCCCAGGATCCTGAGATCATGACCTGAGCTTAACCGACTGAGCCACCCAGGCACCCCTATTTATTTATTTTTAAATATTTATTTACTTATTTTAGAGAGGGGTGGAAGGACAGAGAGAGTCTTAAGCAGACTCCATGCTGAGCACAGAGCCCAAGGCAGGGCTCAATCCCACAACCCAGAGATCATGACCTGATCCAAAACCAAGAGCTGGAGGTTTAACTGACTACACCATCCAGGTACACCTCTGCCATTATGTTTTAAATAGATTTCTACCTCTCTCTCTTTCTCTGCTCTTTCTGGGACCCCTGTGATGGGTTAGTCCATTTGATGTTGTCCCAACATCTCTTAACTTATCTTCACTTTTAAAAATTCTTTTCTCTTTTTGCTGCTCTGTTTGGGCAGTTCCATTGCCTTGTCTTCAAGTTGATGGATCTGCTCTCCTCCTTCATCTCATCAGCTGTTGAACTCCTGTCTCTTTCAGCTGAGTTACTGTATTCTTCACTCTGTGACTTCTGTTTGGTACCTTCAGGTATTTTCTAAATCTTTGTGGAAGTTCTTGCTGCGTTCATTCGTTCTTCTCCCCAGTCTGGTGAGCATATTTATGACCATTACTTTGAGTTCTTTTTCAGGTAAATTACTTATCTTCATTTCATAAAGGTTTTTTCCTGAGGTTTTTATCTTGTTCTTTCCTTTGAAACATATTCCTCTCTTTCTTCATTTAGCTTGAATCTGTGTTGGTTTCTGTAGTTGAAACAAACACCTCTCCTGGCCTTTAAGGAGTGGCCTGTGTAGAAGGCAAAACTTGTCATTCAACCCTGCCCCAGTTCTTCCCCCCACTTTTTTTATTGTGTTAATCACCATACATTACATCATTAGTTTTTGATGTAGTGTTCCATGATTCATTGTTTGCATATAACACCCAGTGCTCCATGCAGAACGTGCCCTCTTTAATACCCATCACCAGGCTAACCCATTCCCCCACCCCCTCCCCTCTAGAACCCTCAATTTGTTTTTCAGAGTCCATAGTCTCTCATGGTTCACCTCCCCCTCCAGTTCCCCCCCCTTCATTCTTCCCCTCCTGCTTTCTTCTCCTTCTTTTTTTTAACATATAATGTATTATTTGTTTCAGAGGTACAGATCTGTGATTTAGCAGTCTTACACAATTCTCAATGCTCACCATAGCACATACCCTCCCCAATGTCTATCACCCAGCCACCCCATCCCTCCCACCCCCCACCACTCCAGCAACCCTCAGTTTGTTTCCTGAGATTAAGAATTCCTCATATCAGTGAGGTCATATGATACATGTCTTTCTCTGATTGACTTAGTTCACTCAGCATAATACCCTCAAGTTCCATCCACGTTGCAAATGGCAAGATTTAATTCCTTTTGATGGCTGCATAATATTCCATTGTGTATATATACCACTGCTTCTTTATCCATTCATCTGTCGATGGACATCTTGGCTCTTTCCGCAGTTTGGTTATTGTGGACATTGCTGCTATAAGCATTGGGGTGCACGTACCCCTTCAGATCCCTACATTTGTATCTTTGCCTTCCCCAGTTCTTTATTGTCTCTCAAACCTCTGTGCACATCCAAGCAGCCTGTTATATTTTTAATAGCTTCTGGCAGGTGAGGAAATGCCAAGACCTGTCAGAATACCTAAGATAGGATCTTAGTACCTGGATTCAGGGTGTTTGTAGCCAGACCCTCAGGTAGCAGCTTTTATTATTCATTCATTCATTCATTCATTCATTCATTCATTCATTCATTCATTCAAAGTAGGCTCTATGCCCAGCACGGGGCTGGAACTCACAATCCCAAGATCAAGAGTCCCAAGCTCTACTGACTGAGCCAGCCATGTGACCCCAGGTGGCAGCTTTTAAAAGCATGCTAATGTAGGGGCACCTGGGTGGCTCAGCCGGTTGAGCATCTGACTCAGGTCATGATCTCAGGGTTGTGAGATTGGACCCTGCACTGGGCTCCATGCTTGGCAGGAAGTCTGCTTGAGATTCTCTCTCCCTCTCCTGCCCCTCCCCCACTCCTGTTCTCTCTCTAAAATAAATAAGCAAATCTTAATAAAAGCAAGCTAATATATATACAAGCTCTCTGTGGGACCACAAGAGAATGCCCTGTTGGCCAGGTGATCTGGCAGTATCCCCTGGGTGGCAGTTGCAAAAACCGGGGCTCCAGACCAGTGTATAAGCCCTTTCCTGGGAGATACTGGCCAGTTGGAGCAAGGCAGAGGGAGAGCACCAAGATGGTGTCCACAGCCTGTGTTCCTTGAGAGCATCTGTGGTCCCCTAGGTGTATGCCAAACCTGAAGCCTGCCCTTTAGGGCAAAGCTCCAGGAGAAGCAGAGAGGCTGCCTTCACAGAAAGACTAGGCCGGGGGTATGTGTGTGTGTCTGTCTGTCTCAGTCTGCTGTCTGGGCAGTGCCCTGGGGGTGGCAGCCTGCCAAGAACTGTCTCTTCAATCGCCACAGTCCCATGGGACCCAGGAATGCAACACCCTCCACCACTCCCCCAGCCACCTCCAGAGCCATATCATCAAGGGGCATCCTCTGGGCACAGCTGCAAAAACTGGGGCACCAGATGTAAAAACCAGGGCGCCAGTCATGTGTAAAGCCTCCTTTCAGGAGACCCTGGTCCTCTGGAGTATGACAGAGGGAGAGAGCCTAAAAAGATAGTCCCTCCTCTCTAGGTCTCTGGAAAAGTTCATAGTCAGTCCCTAGATGAGAGTTTAATTAGAAATCTGCCCTTCAGGCCAGAACCATGATGATTGGCTAGTAGGCCTCCACAGAAAGACTGAGCTCCTGGGTCAGTTGCCTCTTGCTGTGCCCTGGGGGTGCTAGCTGTGTGAGAACTCCTTCTCTGGGGGATAGGGTCCTGTGGGACCCACCAGCACAAGCCCCACTGGCTGCCAGTGCTAGGTGATGAAGAGATGTCCCTTGTCAGCAGCTGCAAAAGTCAGGGTGGCAGACGGGTGTGAGCCCCTTTTTGGGTGGCACCAATTGTTACTGTCCCATGGAACCAGGAACGCAAGCTCCACTGGCCTTTAGAGCCGGGCAATCTAGAAGCATCCCCTGGGTGGCAGCCACAAAAGTCAGGAGACCAGATGTATGTTCAAGTGGGAGTACCGGTGCTCTGCATCACAAGACCAGGAGAGCTTGAAGATGGCACCCAGCAGTCTCCATCCCTGGAGAGAGTTCCCGTAGATGCCTGGGGTGTGTTACATCAGATGCCTACCCCTCAGGCCAACGCTTTCAGCTGGCAAGGCTCCCTCACTTTAAGTCTGGGTGATGGACTACCTCTGAGCTGGGCTAGGTAAGTCTGCGTGTGTAAGCCCTGTTAAGAGTCATCTTCCAGATTGTTACAATCTTGTGGGTCTCAGGACGGGAGCCCTCTTGGTTTTCAAAGTTAGATGTTTTAGGGGCTCATTTCTCAGCAGCAGGTTCTAAATGTTAAGGTGCTTGATGTGGGGTTTGAACCTTTGCTCTTTGGGGGGCAGCCCTGGGTTTTGAGTTTTCTCCTGGTTCTGGGTCACTCTGCGGGGCTGGGGCTTCTGGCCCGTCCTGCCTGCTTTGATGTGGTGTGGTGTTCTTCTCATTTGCCTGATGTGTAGTCATACCTCTGTCAGTCTTTAGGTTTCTTTAGGAGGAAATTGTCCCATATGTAGTTGTAGACTCAGTGTGTGTGTGGGAGGAGGTGAGTTCCGGGTCTTCCTCCATCACTTTCTTGAGCTACCCAGACACCCATACATCACTGTCTCAAACTGGAACCCCACAGTATGAACTTTTGATACCATTTTATTTCTTTTTATTTTATGATCAACAGTGTCTATATGGAATTGGGCAAAACTTTCTCTAAGTCAGGATTTCTCAAGCCCTGACATTGGGGCTGGATAATTCTTTGTTATGGGAGACTGTCCTGTGTATTGTAAATTGTTTGGCAGCAATCTATCCACGATGCCTGTAGCACCTACCAAAAACTGTCCCCAGATAGAGTCAGATGTGCCTTAAGGGACAACGTTGTTCTCCTCACCCCTGCCCCTGGAGAGTCACTGCTGGAAATCTTGCAGACTGCGGCTTCCCGAACGGTGTGCACTGGAATCTGCAGGGGTGTTGTGAGGGTGCAGATGCTGGTCCAGCTGTGGGAGGCAGGCCCGAGATTCCACGTTTCTAACAGGTGCTCAGGGGACACGGATGCCACCCGGTCAGAGCTCTGCACTGAATGGCAGGCTTGTAGATGTCTGCCCATTCATATCAATCGGGTGAATTTTCAAGAGGATCCAATGGCAATAATTATGGAAATAATAGTGAACTTTGAGTGAACTGTAGCCGGAACGTCGTAAGACCAATGGAAACTAAAACAAGCTCTGTCCCTCCATCCTCACAAATTGCAGCTTCCTTTATTTTTCTGCGTGTCCTTCCAGCCCTCAGCATTCATTCACAATCAGACAACTCTGAGGACGAAGTTTGCAAGAGTCTTACCAAGTTCATCCAGACTGTCGAAAACCGAGGCAACTTTGTGTCCCACCAGGTGTTTTGAGTCAGGATCCTGTGAGTGTACTAGCTCAGAAGAGCCATCTTTGCCCGTTGAGAGCTTTATGGTATCAAATTCAGACCGTGAGCTCTCTGCATATCCTTGATCTGCTGATGCTCCAACTGTCTTTTGTGTGTGAGTGTCTCCTCTCCTTGAGAACTATTGACAGGACTTAAACTTAACACTGCCGAAGGTCATTTTCTTACTGCAAGTGTTCTGAGAGTCAGGGAAATAAGTTAGGGTTATCAAAGCTTATCACTTACAGAGAAACTTTATCCTATACTTCTGTTCTAAGAATCAATAGAACATGTAATGAAAATCCTGGAGTGAAAAAAATCCTCTACATTTCATCTGTAATCTTTAAAATAATGATTGATAAGCGGACTCATTTGTCACATTGAGAATGTTGGATACAGAGCACATTTCTTCTCATCTGCAAAATAATTGATTATGTTCACTGCTTGATCTTGCTATTGCTTAAAATAACCCTCCGAGAACTGCTGCAAAGAAGAGTCTTTTAAAAAAGGGAATACAAGTCACTTTCTGTTAAATTAAACAATACAAGGAGACTTGGAAAAGTGGATTAACTGCCCCAGTAATGCCTTAGTCACGAACTGGGGATGCATAATACATTGTATGTCACTTCTACAAGCCTCTTTTGGGGCATTATCTTATTTCATCCTTGTGGAAGCCCGTGAAGAAGAAAGGGGGGCTCTTGGCAGTACCCAGCAACATTTAAAACGCGTATATCCTTGACTCAGCAGTTCTAAGAAGTCAGTGCCATAGAAATCCTGGTATAAATGTGGAAAAATAGATGTACAAGGATGCAGACACTGCATTTTCCCCATTGTAGCATGGTTAGACATAACCCAGAATTGAAGACCGTATGAATGCCCATCAATGGTAAAAGCTTAAATTGTAATAGGCTCATCCTGCAGAGCGCTTTGCAGCTTGTGAAGGAAGAGTGGGGAAGGATAGGTTTATACTGACGTATAGTATTGGGCGAAAGCAGCAGGTCACAGAACTTAAAAAGAGGAAAACATTTGCTCTTTGTGTGTGTGCATGTGCATTTAAAAATGCCTACACATCACACTCCACAGCGGTTACCTTTGGAGGAAGGGAGACAGGGACGAGGAGAATTCCTACTCATTATGTGCTTCTGGTCTGAGTCTTGGCAATGATCATATATTACTTTTGTAATTAAAGTATTATTTTGAGAAAAAACAAAAATGAACCTGGGTCCTAGTTCTACCTCTGCTACTTAGGTTAGACCAGTGGTTCTCAACCCGGGGTAGTTTTGCAACACCCTTCTCTACCCCCCGGGACATTTGGCAACGACTGGGGACATTTTTGGTTGTCACATTGTAGGGAGGGTGTGTGTAGTGGGTAAAAGCCAGGGATGCTGCCAGACCCGTAGTGCGCAGGACAGCCCCCCTGTGAGAAAGACTTAGCCCCAAAGGTCAATGGCGCTGAGTCAAGAACTCCTGGGTCAGACTCCAGGGCTGCCGCCATGTGCAAATAGCAGGTTGTGCATCTTACAGTAGCAGGAACTGCCATTCACGGTGTGAGGTGTTCTCTGCACACCATAAAACTTTATAATTATGATATAATGAAAAATAAATTTGCAAATGTGTACCCTAGGAAGCAGGCACTGGTGTTTTCTCCTGTGCCGTTAGCCCCTAGCACAGAGGCTGGTGCATTAAGCAGCCACTCAAGGTTTGTTGAGCAATTGAAGGAATTTAACTAGATGGCCCACGTTAGGCTCTAATATACCCAGGTTGGAGCGGATGCTGAAGATTTAAGAATTTATGGAAGAAACCTAAAATTATAGCAGATGTTGTCTGTTAATTTATCTTAAGCTGAGGATTGACACAAGACTGCTAATACTCACATTTAGTTTTAGAACACCTTGGTTCACTTCCAAGTGAACACCTTGGTTCCCTTTTTGATAAGAAAATCACGTTTCTTCATGGAAGAATGCTAATAAAGGACACTATTGCATCTTATCTTCCTAAAATTGGTTTTTAAAATCCTTGGCTATATTTTTGGTTGTGGAGAAAACTTTTAAAAACAACATCTTATTTTTATCTATTTTTAAAATTTTTAATTTATTTTTAAATAATCCCCACACCCATTGTGGGGCTTGAACACACAATCCCGAGATCAAGAGTTGCATGCTCTACGGACTGAGCCAGCCAGGCACCCCTTAAAAAAACATTTTAAGCGACTGTTGGCACTGCCTGACCTAGTAAAATCATGTACATTATATTTCACTTTATCTGTGTAGCAGCGAGGCAGCAAAGCAGAAGGTATTCTTATTAATGTTTTATAATGGAAAAACTCAAATATATACAAAAACATTTAAGAATAATGGATTGATGAGTTTTTTTGTCATAGACTTAAAAACTATTGACATTTTGCCAATAATACCCTTATTGGTGTAGATTAGAAATTGTGTCATTTGAAGGTTAACACCTAATTAGTGTCAGGTGCTCAGATTAAGGTTCTCAGCTGTGTAGTTCTGTGTCCTATTCATCATCCTAAAAAATAAGGAACAAGTTTACATTTTTTTGAAAATATGTGGTTTCACTAAATAACTTGAAAGTGAAATTTTTTTGGTAAGACCTTCTCCTAATTCCTCCCAACTTGAGACAATCCTGGAGTGATGATATTCAGAGTTAATTGAATTTGTAAAACCCAAATTTAAATCCTTCAAAATCTTGGCATTATCCGTATTTGTATCTTTTAGGTATTCAATTTCATTTTCTCCTTGCTAGTTGTAATCTTTACTTCTGAAGGATTGTCCCATTTGTATTTTGTTGCTGTTCTTATCCTACTTTAAAAATACGGTAAGAACAAGCTCCACTGCTTGGCTCCTTTTGTCTTTCTGACTTATGAGCTTCTCGTACGTTGATTTTCTAATTATTATTATTAGCTTTAGAGGGTACGGACTTGAGGAAAGCTTCTAATTGAACTGTCAAGAGTGCCCCATGCGACAGACCCCTTCCTCCTTCTGCTTTTGCAAGGTTCCATTGCCTAGAGTCGTCTGCAGGGAAATGGTCTCGGGCTATTGGTAAAGTTTTAGGTAGAAATCGGTAGCTCTGCAGGCAGTGACCGTGGGGTCTCTAGCTTCAAGAAGCTGTATCTAGTGACTTTACTCCTTAAGAGCAAATTTGTGTAGCCCTGTGACAGTTGCTTCACAATCAATGGTAAAATTCTGAATCATTAGAGATAAATGGGAATTGTCAGATGGTGCTGACCCATTTATTCATTCATATATATACTCAGCACACTGAGCACCTATTATGTGCCAGTATGTCATTAGGTGCTGGGATTATGATGAATAAGACACCCACTGCCATTAGTCTACACCATAGTGGGGAAGACAGACATTGATCAAATACACCCAAGATTGTATCATTGCACTGCAGGTAAGGAACACAGTTTATGCAGAGGAACCCAGTGGAGACTTTGGGGGTTGGGAAGAGCCCTGATGAAGTGATGCCTGACCTGGGATCTGAGGCTGAGCTGGGATCTGAGGCTGAGCTGGGGGCCGGGGGAGGTGAGGGGGAGGGAGACCATCTGCGGCAGGGACGAGGAGCACTCCTTGCTGGAGGGAACTGTGCAGTGGGTTTGAGAAGCTGAACTATCAGTATGGCTGGAGCAGAGAGCAAAGGGGACAGCCACACCAGAAGAGGCTGGGCAGCATTTGGCCTTAAGGGTTTGGTCTGTCTTCAACAAGGAAAGCTATAGAGGAGTTTTAAGCAAGGGGGTACCATCAGATCTGTGTTTGGAGAGATTGCTTGGGTCTCTGCCCATAGAACCAACTGGAGGGGACTGAAAAGCCACGAGGAGCCTGCTTAGGTCAGTAGGCTTGCTCTCGCCCTGATGAGAGAAGCAGACAGCTTGTGCTAGGATGGTGGCAGTGGGGTGGGGGTAGGAAATGCATAGATTTGAGAAATATTTAGAGGTAAATCCAACAGATTCCTGATGGATTGGATATGTGGGTGAGGGAGAAGGTGACGTGAAAGATGATTCCTAGGTTTCAAAATTTTAACTAGGCGCATGGTGGACTGACTCACTGCAGTGGGCAGTACAGTCAGGGGACCATTATGCGGAAGGTCAGGAATTTGGTTTTGTCTGTGTTGAGGTTGTGGTCCCTTTGCAACATCCGTATTTCACAGAGATCAGAGAATTGTGGCAAATGGAGGTTATCAGGTGATTGAATGGTGCTGAACACTCAGATGAAGGGTCTCGGCTTTGCAGCGTCCTTCCCTTTCCCCATACTAAAATTAAGGAGCAACGTTACATTTCTTTGAAACTACATGTGGTTGCACTATACAACTTGAATGTGAAATGTTTCTCGTCACTGAGAGATGGACCTTCGGGTGTGGAGCGAGAGGAGGGGTCTGTGTTGGAGATTCGGATTCCATACGAGCAGTCTTTCCTTAGGCCCACTTTAGTTCCAGTACCCTTGGAAATGACCTTTTGGGGATTCTCTGTGATAAATACATGGAGAACCAGAGTAGAATTTCTAGGATCTCCATTGCTGAGTGCAATTTTACAAGCCTCCCAAAAAATTTCTGGAAGTAATTGTTGGGTACCTTCAAATGGAAAATCTCTGCAAAAGCAGGGTTAGGAAGTGTCCGTGCCAGCAGTTTTCTGAAAGACCATCTGTGGGACTGGCGTTTCTGAAAGTGTGTCCTGAAAACTACAAGTGTGTCTGAGGTCTGCCAGGTGGCCAGCACTGGAATTACATTGTTTTGCATACTGTTTGCAAACTAGAAATGTCATCTTAGTTATGTTTTTTTTACCCCTTTGGAAGTCCCATTGTGTTCTTAATATTTGCCTTCGTAAGGAATGTGCGTGGAATGAATTGAGTGTCTTAGCTGACATGTTAATGGTGCAGAGTTCAGCTAGACTTCCCATGATTTAAGAGTTATTATGCCAAATAATGGCAGCCCAGCCATTGACATTGGCTTATTTTACTTTTTTTTTTTTATTATTACTGTCGTGTTGCTTATAGCCCATTTTATAAAAAAGATCTGTGGCTAAAATAGTGAAAATAACTAGTAATGTACAATTCAGAATTTTGCCATAAACATAGTGTGCATATGGAGTCTAAGTCTGTATGTGGCCTGATAAATCAGTGGTGATGTCACATATGCTCCCCAAAAAGGAAAGCAAAACCGTGATTATCCGGAAATCAGGTTTCACCTTCTCAGGAATCCGTTCCCCAGTGCCCCGGGGTTATTTTATTGTGAAACTTCATCAAATAATGGTAGCCCAGAATGCACTGGTGACATTTTCAAAGGACAGTGGCCTCTCTGGTGAACCAGTTATTTTCTTGGATAAATATAACACCTCACAGTATAAAATTGATGAATTTTGTTACCAAAGTCAGAGACCAAGATCCTAGAGACATCAGTCAAAGTCAAATTAATTCTATATGACAAGATTGGGTTTAAGGTCTGCTGTAGGTAAGAAGTTTGCAAATCCAGGCACAGAATTATTCTGCGTGAAGAGAAAGCAGAAGTGACTGATAACAAAATTCCTTCATCAAATGACATGTTGGATGTCGTATTAATAGCAGGCCATGTCAGGGCTGTTACTGTCACGCATGTGTGTTCTGGTATTTTGCTTTTTGGTCAGACAAATCCACGAATGGACAGCATGAATCATCTTCTGGCTTCTTTGTGGTACATTTTGTTGTTGTCAGGAAGAAGAGATGTTCATTTTAGTTAGGATTGTTTTGTGAGCTCTGGTGTGGACTGGAAGAGTGCATGGAGCGCAGCGCTGCTGGGCGAGTGAGTGGGGTTGCCCTGGGACACCCCTCCACACACTGTCACTCGCAGGTAGCAGCTGGTGGAGACCGTGTGCTTCCTGACCTGACTCAGTGGTGGACAGAGTAAGGAGCTGAGAATAAGAGCACATCAGGGGCAGCAGGTGTCTCTCAGCCGCTGCAGGGAGAAATGAGCACTGGGGGTAAGCCTGTGGTTCTCCACATTGAGACACCCTGATGCTCCAGGGGGAAGGTGCACACCCCAGCTCTTCAACTCCTGGGATTTGAGAGAAACATTTCCTCAGGACACTGACAATGCCATTTTTCTGATTTCGAATGTTTGCAGGTAGCATAGCTCACTGACACAATCCTATCTTGGATAGGCAGAACTGGGCATTTGAGGGGCAGAATGTGCATCTTCCCCCCTTGAGGAAAAGGAGTCAAGGTCAGAAAAGGAGGGAGACAGAAGAGGTGGGGAGGGGAAATACACTGAATTAAAACAACAATTCTCAAGCAGCCACACTCTCCAGACAAGCTACATGTTTTTTAAAGTTTCCCACAACTTAATATGTGCTTTGCACACAGGCAAAGTGCTAATTTTTGGTAGATTTTAGAAATTAGTTATTAGGATAAAAGTGAAATAGTGTTTTTCCTGAAGAATTGGACCTTTGCAATGAACTGGATGGCATCATCATCTCTCACATCGAGCTTTCTTCTTCACCATGTATATTCATACAGCTAGATAGATTCAATCATTGATGGTTTCACAAAAATACGATTCTATCGTAGTTTCTTTTGTCCCGTACCAGTACCTTCATGGAAATCCCTATAAGCCTTTTGTTGTGTTTTGTCAAGTTTTTATTTGATAGGACTTATTACAAACTTCCTTTTTTGTTGTTTGATTAGATATCTTTCGTGTGGGTGATAGTTTCAATTGGAGTTTAAAAAACTAATTTAAAAAAAGTATCTAATTGTTAAAAAAAAAACCCAGATGGCATAAAATTTACCATCATAACCATTTTTTTAAAAAAAATTTTATTTATTTGTTTGAGGGAGAGAGAGCAAGAGCACAGGCAGGGGGAGCGGCAGAGGGAAAGGTTCCCCACTGAGCAGAGAGCCGGATGCGGGACTCGATCCCAGGACCCCGGGATCGCGACCTGAGCCAAAGGTAGTTGCTTAACTGACTGAGCCCCCCAGGCGCCCCCATCATAACCATTTTTAAGTGTGTGGTTCAGTAGTGAGTGTTACGTGTACTCACACTGTTGCACCACACATCCTCTGGAACTTTTTTATCTTGCACTGAAGCTCTCTACCCACTGAACAGAAATTCTCCCATTTCCCCCTTCCTTGACCCCGGATCACCACATTCTACTTTATGTCTCTGTGAGTTTGACTATTTTAGATACCTCATATAAGTAGAATCATGCAGTATTTGTCTTTTTGTGACTGGCCTACTTCACTGAGCATAATGTCCTCAAGGCTCATCCATGTTGTGGCAGGTGTCAGAATGGCCTTCCTCTCCAAGGCTGAGTGATATTCCCTCGTGCGTGTATCCCACATTTTGTCCATGTGCTCATCTGCAGACGGACATTTGGGTTGCTTCCATGTCTTGACTGTTGAGCATAACGCTGCTGTGCACATAGATCTTTCAGTTCTTTGGGAGATACACCCAGAAGTGGGATTTGTGGATGATATCATAATTCTGTTTTAATTTTTTGAGAAACCTCTGTACTGTTTTCCACATTGCTGCATCATTTCACCTTCCCACTAACAAGGTCTAAGGTTCCAACCTATCCACATTCTCTCCAACACATTTTCGGGCTTTTTTTTTTTTTTTTTTTTTTTTTTTGAATAGTAGCCATCGTAATGGGTGTGGGGTGATACCTGGTGATTTTGATTTGCATTTGTCTAATGATCAATGATGTTGAGCATCTTCTCACATGCTTGTTTTCCATTTTAATGTCACCTTTGGAGAAATGTCTATTCAAATATCTATTTGCCCATTTTTTAAATTGGATTATTTGGTTTTTGTTGCTGTTGAATTGTAGGAGTTTTCTCTCTAGTCTAGATATTAACCCCTTATGGGACACATGATTTGTACATATTTTCTCCCATTCCATATGTTGCCTTTTCACTCTGTTGATTGTATCCTCTGATGTAGTCTTATTTCTAAAATTTAAAAAAGGTATTTATTTTAATTGAATGCATTTGTCATGTAACTGTATAAATTGAAGGTGTACGGCATGGCATGTTACTTTGATACATTTCTCTATTGTCCTAGGACTGCCATTGTAGCAACATTTATCACATTACATAATTACTGTGCAGTACTGTTTGCTCTGTGCATCATACTGTGCTTTCCGTCTCTATGGTTATTTACTGCTTGTTACAAGTGTGTACCCTTGAGCACCATCAATCTTATCCTCCGCTGATGCAGACGAGTTTTTGAGTTAGAGAGGTATTCCCATTTGTCTGCTTTTTATTTTTTTGCTTGTGCTTTTGTTGTCATAACCAAGAAATCATCACAAAGTCCAGTGTCACGACGTTCTTACCCTCTATTTTCTTCCCGGGGCTGTCTAGTTTGCGTTCTTACGTTTAAGTCTTTAATCCGTTTTTGAGTTGATTTTTGTATACTACGTGGGGTAAGAGTTCAACTTCTTTTGCATGTGGATATCCTGTTTTCCCAACACTCTTTGTTGAAGAAACTGGACTTTCCCCAGCGAGTGGTCTTGGCACCATTGTAAGCCTTGTAATGACTGCATCATATGTCATGGATATGACCCGCCCTCTTTTTCTGTGTTGTTTCCACATATTTGCTGTAGTGTTTACTGAGGTGACCATTCTTATAACGATGTCATAATGTATTGTGACACTTTTATTGCTGTGGGAGTCAGGTGTGGGGTTGCTGGATGAAGGGAATATATACTTTTTGGTAAATTTTGCAAGGTTAAAATATTACAAGATTATTTTTCAAAAAGTTAGTAACACTTTACGTTTCTACTACCCATGTTTGAAAGCAACAGGATTCTTCTCTATCTGATCCTGGGACCACTGGCATCAGGAAGGGGTCTCCCAGGGGAGGGATCATATCTGTGACAAAGAAAAAAGATGTTTCTCTCTATCATTACATATGTTGGTGCTTAACATTTAAACATATAAGGAGTCCCCTATCTACCTTTCCATAACCTCCAGAAACCTACTGAGTAAGAGGAAAGAGGACTGACCTGAGTAGCAGAGTTCTGCTAATGGTGCTTAACTTAAAAACGTAGAATCAGTTGATGTGGAAAAACACGGGCTTTGGTGATTAATCTGGCTTCAAAGCCCTGTGACAAGTTGGCCTCCCAGCCTTTTGCTGTGTGATCCTGGGCCGATGACAACCTCTCACAGTTTAGCCTCTTTACTCATGAAAGATGTCTGTGCATTTTACATGTCTGCAAAAATGTGCAGTTGACTCTTCAGTACTCACGTGCTGTCTCTGCTCACTTGGGCTGTGATAACAGCATGCAACAGACAGGTTGGCTTAGAAACAACAGAAACTTATTTCTCACACTTGGGAGGCTGGAAGTCTGAGATGAGGGTCCACCACAATTGGGGAAGGGCCCTCTTCCTGGCCTGAGACTCCTTGTCTCCTCACAGGGCAGGAGCTCTGTCTGCAGACTTTTTGTTTTTTTTTTTTTTAAAGATTTTATTTATTTGACAGAGAGAGACAGCGAGAGAGGGAACATAAGCAGGGGGAGTGGGAAAGGGAGAAGCAGGCTTCCCGCGGAGCAGGGAGCCCGATGCGGGGCTCAATCCCAGGACCCTGAGATCATGACCTGAGCCGAAGGCAGTCACTTAACCAACTGAGCCACCTAGGTGCCCCTGTCTGCAGACTTTTTAATAAGGCACTAATTCTGTTCATGGGAGCTCCATGCTCATGACTCAGGCCGCTCTCAAAGGCCTACCTACTAATTCTGTCACCCTGGGGGTTAGGATTTTAACATGAATTTTAGGGGGACACAAACATTCAGACCATAGCCAATGTCATTTTCTATTTATTAAAATAGTTCTTGAAAATAGACTGTTAAAGACAAAACTGTGGAGACGGTAAAAAGATCGGTGGTTGCCAGGGGTTTTGGTGGGCCGGGAGCGATGAATGGACACAGCACTGAGGATGCTGAAGGCAGTGAAAGCACTCAGGATGATACCGTGCTGATGGATACATGTCCGTACACATTTGTCCATACATTGAATATATAACGCCAAGGGTGAACCATAATGTAAATTATGAACTTCAGGTGATAATGATGTGTTAGTGTAGGTTCATCTGCTGTCACAAATGTACCACTCTGATCAGGGATGTTGATAATGGGGAACAGGGAGTATATAGAAAACCTCTATACCTTCCCCTCAAGTTTGCTATGAACCTTAAACTGCTCTACAAAATAGTCTCTTAAAAGCAGTTTTTAAATGATTTTTTATGATCATCACAAAAGGTCCAGTTAACATCCTTTACCATACATACTTACAGTTTTTCTTCTTCTAATTTAAAACAATTTTTTTTCTTCTGATGAGAACTTTCAGGGTCTACTCTTAGCAACTTTCAAATATGCAACACAGTATTATTTTTTTTAATTTTTTTATTGTTATGTTAATCACCATATATTACATCATTAGTTTTTGATGTAGTGTTCCATGATTCATTGTTTGTTCATAACACCCAGTGCTCCATGCAGAACGTGCCCTCTTTAATACCCATCACCAGGCTAACCCATCCCCCCACCCTCCTCCCCTCTAGAACCCTCAGTTTGTTTTTCAGAGTCCATCATCTCTCATGGTTCGTCTCCCCCTCTGACTTACTCCCCTTCATTCTTCCTCTCCTGCTATCTTCTTTTTCTTTTTTCTTAAAATATGTTGTGTTATTTGTTTCAGAGGTACAGTTCTGTGATTCAACGGTCTTGCACAATTCACAGAGCTCACCATAGCACATACCCTTCCCAATGTCTATCACCCAGCCACCCCATCCCTCCCACCCCCAACCACTCCAGTAACACTCAGTTTGTTTCCAGAGATTAAGAATTCCTCATATCAGTGAGGTCATATGATACATGTCTTTCTCTGATTGACTTATTTCACTCAGCATAACACCCTCCAGTTCTATCCACGTCATTGCCAATGGCAAGATCTCATTCCTTTTGATGGCTGCATAATATTCCATTGTGTATATATACCACCTCTTCTTTATCCATTCCTCTGTCGATGGACATCTTGGCTCTTTCCACAGTTTGGCTATTGTGGACATTGCTGCTATAAACATCGGGGTGCACGTACCCCTTCGGATCCCTACATTTGTATCTTTGGGGTAAATACCGAGTAGTGCAATTGCTGGATCTTATGGTAGCTCTATTTTCAACTTTTTGAGGAACCTCCATACTGTTTTCCAGAGTGGTTGCACCAGCTTGCATTCCCATGAACACTGTAGGAGGGTTCCCCTTTCTCCGCATCCTCACCAACATCTGTCATTCCCTGACTTGTTAATTTTAGCCATTCTGACTGGCGTGAGGTGGTATCTCATTGAGGTTTTGATTTGGATTTCCCTGATGCCGAGCGACGTTGAGCACTTTTTCATGTGTCTGTTGGCCGTTTGGATGTCTTCTTTGGAAAAATGTTTGTTCATGTCTTCTGCCCATTTCTTGATTGGATTATTTGTTCTTTGGGTGTTGAGTTGATAAGTTCTTTATAGATTTTGGATACTAGCCCTTTATCTGAGATGTCATTTGCAAATATTTTCTCCCATCCTGTCAGTTGTCTTTTGGTTTTGTGGATTGTTTCTTTTGCTGTGCAAAAGCTTTTTATCTCGATGAAATCCCAATAGTTCATTTTTGCCCTTGCTTCCCTTGACTTTGGCGATGTTTCTAGGAAGAAGTTGCTGCGGCTGAGGTCGAAGAGGTTGCTGCCTGTGTTCTCCTTTAGGATTTTGATGGACTCCTGTCTCACATTTAGGTCTTTCAACCATCTGGAGTCTATTTTTGTGTGTGGTGTAAGGAAATGGTCCAGTTTCATTCTTCTGCATGTGGCTGTCCAATTTTCCCAACACCATTTGTTGAAGAGACTGTCTTTTTTCCATTGGACATTCTTTCCCGCTTTGTCAAAGAGTAGTTGACCATAGATTTGAGGGTCCATTTCTGGGCTCTCTATTCTGTTCCTTTGATCTATGTGTCTGTTTTTGTGCCACTACCATACTGTCTTGATGATGACAGCTTTGTAATAGAGCTGGAAGTCCGGAAGTGTGATGCCGCCAGCTTTGCTTTTCTTTTTCAACATTCCTCTGGCTATTCGGGGTCTCTTCTGGTTCCATACAAATTTTAGGATTATTTGTTACATTTCTCTGAAAAAAGTGGATGGCATTTTGATGGGGATTGCATTGAATGTGTAGATTGCTCTAGGTAGCATTGACATCTTCACAATGTTGGTTCTTCCAATCCATGAGCATGGAACTTTTTTCCATTTCTTTGTGTCTTCTTCAATTTCTTTCCTGAGTATTTTATAGTTTTCTGAGTACAGATCCTTTGCCTCTTTGGTTAAATTTATTCCTAGGTATCTTATGGTTTTGGGTGCAATTGTAAATGGGATCAACTCCTTAATTTGTCCCTCTTCTGTCTTGTTGTTGGTGTATAGGAATGCCACTGATTTCTGTGCATTGATTTTATATCCTTCCACTTTACTGAATTCCTGTATGAGTTCTAGCAGTTTTGGAGTGGAGTCTTTTGGGTTTTCCACATACAGTATCATATCATCTGCAAAGAGTGAGAGTTTGACTTCCTCTTTGCCGATTTGGATGCCTTTGATTTCTTTTTGTTGTCTGATTGCTCTGGCTAGGACTTCTAATACTATGTTGAATAGCAGTGGTGAGAGTGGACATCCCTGCTGCGTTCCTGACCTTAGGGGAAAAGCTCTCAGCTTTTCCCCATTGAGAATGATATTCGCTGTCGGTTTTTCATAGATGGCTTTTATGATATTGAGGTATGTACCCTCTATCCCTATACTCTGAAGAGTTTTGATCAAGAAAGGATGCTGGACTTTGTCAAATGCTTTTTCTGCATCTATTGAGAGGATCATGTGATTCTTGTTCTTTCTTTTGTTAATATATTGTATCACGTTGATTGATTTGCGGATGTTGAACCAGCCTTGCAGCCCAGGGATAAATCCCACTTGGTCATGGTGAATAATCCTTTTAATGTACAGTTGGATCCTATTGGCTAGTATTTTGGTGAGAATTTTTGCATCCATGTTCATCAAGGATATTGGTCTGTAATTCTCCTTTTTGATGGGGTCTTTGTCTGGTTTTGGGATCAAGGTAATGGTGGCCTCATAAAATGAGTTTGGAAGTTTTCCTTCCATTTCTATTTTTTGGAACAGTTTCAGGAGAATGGGGATTAATTCTTCTTGAAATGTTTGGTAGAATTCCCCTGGGAAGCCATCTGGCCCTGGGCTTTGTTTGTTGGGAGATTTTTGATGACTGCTTCAGTTTCCTTAGTGGTTATAGGTCTGTTCAGGTTTTCTATTTCTGGTTCAATTTTGGTAGTTGATACATCTCTAGGAATGCAGCCATTTCTTCCAGGTTATCTAATTTGCTGGCATAGAGTTGCTCATAATATGTTCTTATAATTGTTTGTATTTCTTTGGTGTTTGTTGTGCTCTCTCCTCTTTCATTCATGATTCTGTTGATTTGGGTCATTTCTCTTTTCTTTTTGATCAGTCTGGCCAGGGGTTTATCAATCTTGTTAATTCTTTCAAAGAACCAGCTCCTAGTTTCGTTGATCTGTTCTACTGTTCTTTTGGTTTCTAGTTCATTGATTTCTGCTCTGATCTTTATGATTTCTCTTCTCCTGCTGGGTTTAGGCTTTATTTGCTGTTTTTTCTCTAGCTCCTCTGGGTGTAGGGTTAGGTTGTGTATTTGAGACCTTTCTTGTTTCTTGAGAAAGGCTTGTATTGCTATATACTTTCCTCTCAGGACTGCCTTTGCTGTATCCCAAAGATTTTGGACAGTTGTGTTTTCATTTTCATTGGTTTCCATGAATTTTTAAAATTCTTCTTTAATTTCCTGGTTGACCCATTCATTCTTTAGTAGGATGCTCTTTAGCCTCCATGTATTTGAGTTCTTTCCGACTTTCCTCTTGTGATTGAGTTCTAGTTTCAAAGCATCGTGGTCTGAAAATATGCAGGGAATGATCCCAATCTTTTGGTACCGGTTGAGACCTGATTTGTGACCTAGGATGTGATCAATTCTGGAGAATGTTCCATGGGCACTAGAGAAGAATGTGTATTCTGTTGCTTTGGGATGGAATGTTCTGAATGTCTGTGAAGTCCATTTGGTCCAGTGTGTCATTTAAAGTCTTTATTTCCTTGTTGATCTTTTGCTTAGATGATCTGTCCATTTCAGTCAGGGGGGTGTTAAAGTCCCCCACTATTATTGTATTGTTGTTGATGTGTTTCTTTGCTTTTGTTATTAATTGGCTTATATAATTGGCTGCTCCCATGTTAGGGGCATAGATATTTACAATCGTTAGATCTTCTTGTTGGATAGACCCTTTAAATAGGATATAGTGTCCTTCCTCATCTCTTATTACAGTTTTTGTTTTAAAATCTAATTTGTCTGATATAAGGATTACCACCCCAGCTTTCTTTTGGTGTCCATTAGCATGGTAAATGGTTTTCCACCCCCCTCACTTTCAATGTGGGGGTGTCTTTGGGTCTAAAATGAGTCTCTTGCAGATAGCATATCGATGGGTCTTGTTTTTTAAACCAATCAGATAGCCTGTGTCATTTGATTGGGGCATTTAGCCCATTTACATTCAGTGTAACTATTGAAAGGTATGAATTTAGTGCCATTGTATTGCCTGTAAGGTGACTGTTACTGTCTATTGTCTGTGTTCCTTTCTGGTCTATGCTGCTTTTAGGCTCTCTCTTTGCTTAGAGGACCCCTTTCAATATTTCTTGGAGGGCTGGTTTTGTGTTTGCAAATTCCTTTAGTTTTTGTTTGTCCTGGAAGCTTTTTATCTCTCCTTCTATTTTCAATGACAGCCTAGCTGGATATAGTATTCTTGGCTGCATATTTTTCTCATTTAGTGCTCTGAAGATATCTTGCCAGTCCTTTCTGGCCTGCCAGGTCTCTGTGGATAGGTCTGTTGCCAATCTAATGTTTCTACCATTATAGATTACATATCTCTTCTCCCGAGCTGCTTTCAAGATTTTCTCTTTGTCTCTGAAACTCGTAAGTTGTACTATTAGATGTCGGGGTGTTGACCTATTTTTATTGATTTTGAGAGGGGTTCTCTGTGCCTCCTGGATTTTAATGCCTGTTTCCTTCCCCACATTAGGGAAGTTCTCTGCTATAATTTGCTCCAATATACCTTCTGCCCCCCTCTCTCTCTCTTTCTTCTTCTGGGATCCCAATTATTCTAATGTTGTTTCGTCTTATCGTATCACTTATCTCTCGAATTCTGCCCTCGTAATCCAGTAGTTGTTTATCTCTCTTTTTCTCAGCTTCTTCATTTTCCATCATTTGATCTTCTATATCACTAGTTCTCTCTTCTGCCTCATTTATCCTAGCAGTTAGTGCCCCCATTTTAGATTGCACCTCATTAATAGCCTTTTTGATTTCAACTTGGTTAGATTTTAGTTCTTTTATTTCTCCAGGAAGTGTTTCTCTAATAACTTCCATGCTTTTTTCAAGCCCAGCTGGTATCTTTAAAATCATGATTCTGAACCTAGGTCCGACATCGTACTAATGTCCGTATTGATTAGGTCCCTGGTAGACGGTAGTACCTCTTGTTCTTTTTGTTGAGGTGATATTTTTCGTTTTGTCATTTTGTCCAGAGGAGAATAGGTGAATGAGAGAACAAAATGCTAAGAGGTTAACAACGTCCCCAGAAAATATACTCTAAACAAATCAGAAAAGACCTGAAATCAGGGGAAAAGAAAGGGAAAGAAAGAGAACAAAAAAATAGAAAAAGATAAAGATAAAAACAGAACAAAACAAAAAAACCAGAATATGATCAAATATGATCAGGCTAGTGCATAGATCAGTGCCACACACTAGATTTTGGGTGTATTTTGGTCTGTTAGAAAAAAGTGCCTCCCAAAATTTTAAAGAAAGAAAGACTTATATATGTACAAAATAAGGGTTGATACAATGAAGGGATGGAATATGACTGTAAAGATGAAAATTATAAAAAATTTTCAAAGAGGAATTGATAAGGTGCTTGAAAAAAGAAAGAAGTGGATTAAAAAAAAGAAAGAAAGAAAAAAAAAGGTGGAGAATGTGATCAGGTAGGAGACTAGAACAAAGCCATACCCTAGAGATTTAGGGTATATTTTGATATGTTAGAAGAAACTGTATCTCAAAATTTTAAAGAGAGAACAACTTATATATATATATATGCCAAAAATAAGGGTAACTATTATGAAGGGATAGAATATGACTCTAAAAATGAAAAATAAAAATGTTTTTTTAAAAAAGGGATTGATAAGATCTTGGTTGAAAAATGGAAAAAGAAATATTAAAAAAAAACAGTTAAAAAAATTAACTTTGAAAGACTAATGAATCATGGTAAAAAAGCCATGAATTCTATGTAGAATATTCCCCTAGCACTGGAGTTCTGCCATTCTCATTGATCGGTAAACTTGGTCTTGGCTGGCTGTTCTTGCTGATCTTCTGGGGGAGGGGCTTGTTGCCGTGGTTCCCAAAAGTCTTTGCCTTTGTCTTTGGAGGTGGAATTGCCCCGCCCTTGCTTGTCCAGGCTAAGCAATCTGCTCAGGTTTGCTCTCAGGAGCTTTTGTTCCCTGCAAACTGTCCCTACAGCTTTGGAGGATGAGAATGAAAATGGTGGCCTCCCAATCTCCGCCCTGGAGGAGCCGAGAACTTGGGGCCCCGCTCCTCAGTGCACCCCCAGAGAAAAGCAGTCAGTCACTCCCATCTCCCCGGTCTCCTGCCACACTCCGTGCTCACCCGGCCTGTGACCGAGCATTTCTATCTCTGGCACCCGACCCCATGTGGAGTTTGAAACCCAGCAGATCCCTGCGGTGCGCTCCCGCGCCGCTCCTCCTGGGGGAGGAAGGGGAGTCTCCCCTGCTCTGCTGCTTGTTGGGTCCCTGCTGGAGGAGCAGTGGCCCGACTGTCACCGATCACAGTTTATGGCAACCCCGAGCTGAGAGCCCGCGCCTCGGCTCCGTCCCTGCAGCTGGCTTCCCCGCTCTGATACCCTGGAGCTCTGCCGCACTCAGGCACCCCCAGTATTTCTGTGACCCCAAGTGTGTCCCGCGAGGGTTCCACCCCCAGCTTAGCCACTGCAGCGACGTCCCTCCGCCGAGCCGACTTCTAAAAGTTCCGATTTTGTGCTCCGCAGCTCTAGCACTTGCCAGAAGTGGTCGGCGGAGGCCCCCTCCCCCGCCGTCTATCCTCCCGAATATCACCTCGGATTCACTTCTCTGCATGTCCTACCTTCCAGAAAGTGGTCGCTTTTCTGTTCAGAGAGTTGTTGCTATTTTCTTTGATCTCCTGTTGAGTTCGTAGGTGTTCAGAATGGTTTGATCCCTATTCGGCTGAATTCCTGAGACCAGACGAAATCCAGGTCTCCTACTCCTCCACCATCTTGCTCCGCCTCCCTCAGTGTGGTTTTGATTTGCATTTCCTTGATGATGAGCTGATGTTTCCATGATGATGTTGAGCATTCTTTCATGTACCTGTTGGCCATCTGTATATCTTCTTTGGAAAAATGTCTGTTCCTATTCTGTCCATTTAAAATTGGATTGTTTGTTTTGCTAGTGAGTTGTAGGACTTCCTTATATATTTTGGATATTAACCCCTTATCAGATATATGAATTGCAAATATTTTCTCCCATTCAGTAGTTGTCTTTGCATTTTTTAAAAAGAAAAATTTATTTATTTTAGAAAGGGGGAGGGGCAGAGGGAGAGAAAGAATTCCACGCAGACTCTGCACTGTGTGCAGACCCCAATGGGAGGCTCGATTTCATGACCCTGAGATCATGACCTGAGCCAAAACCTGACGTGAGTCAGACGCGTAACCCGCTGAGCCACCCAGGTGCCCCTGTCCTTTCATTTTGTTGATGGTTTCCTTTGCTGTGCAGAAGCTTTTTAGTTTAATATAGTCCCACTTGTTTATTTTTGCTTTTGTTGCCTTTGCTTTTGGTGTTGAATCCGTAAAATCATTACCAAGGTCAATGACAAGGAGCTTACTATGTTTTCTTTTAGGATTTTATGGTTTCAGGTCTTCCATTCTTATCTTTAATCCATTTTGAGTTAATTTTGTGTATGGTGTAACATAGTGGTCCGGCATCATTCTTTTGCATGTGGATGTTCAGTTCTCCACATGTGATTTATGATAGATTGTCACTTTCCTGTTGTATCTTCTTGGCTCCTTTGTCACAAATTAATTGATCATATATGCATGTATTTATTTCTGTGCTTTATATTCTGTTCCACTGACCTCTGTTTTTATACTGGTACCACTCTGTTTTGATTATATTTTACTATAGTTTTGTAACATAGTTTGAAATCAAGCAGTGTAGTATTTCCAACTTTTTGGTTCTTTCTCAAGATTGATTTGTCTATTCAGAGTATTTTGTGGTTTCATACAAATTTTAGGATTGTTTATTCTATTTCTGTGAAAAATGCCATTGGAATTTTGATAGGGATTGCACTGAATCTGTAGGTTGCTTTGGGTAATTTGGATATTTTAACAATACTGATTCTTACAATCCATGGGCATGGAATGTCTTCCCATTTATTTGTATCATCTTCAACTTCTTCCAATAATATCTTATAGTTTTCAGTGTGCAGGTCTTTCAGTTCCTTGGTTAAATTTATAACTTTATAATGTAATGCAATTGTAAATGGGATTATTTACTTAATTTCTCTTTCTGATAGTTCATTATTAGTGTATTGAAATGCAACAGATTTTTGTATATTGATTTTATATTCTGCAACTTTATTGAAGTTTCTTATTCTAACCATTTTTTGATGGAGTCTAGGGTTTTCTGTATAAACATCAGGTCATCTGTAAGTAGTGACATTTTTACTTCTTCCTTTCTGATTTAGATACCTTTTATTTCTTTTTTTTTTTTTTAAGATTTGTTTATTAGAGAGACAGTGAGCATGAGCCAGGGGGAGGGGCAGAGGGAGAGAGAATCTCAAGCAGACTCCCCACTGAGCACAGAGCCCCACATGGGGCTTGATCCCAGGACTCCGAGATTATGACTTGAGCTGAAACCAAGAGTCAGACACTTAACTGACTGAGCCCATCTAGGTGCCCCAAGATACCTTTTATTTCTTGTTCTTGCTTCATTGCTCTGGCTAGGACTTCCAGTACTATGTTGAATAAAAGTGGTGAGAGTGGGCATCCTTGTCTTGTTCCTGATCTTAGGGAAAGCTTTTAGCTTTCCACTGTTGAGTATGGTGTTAGCTGTGGGCTTGTCATATATGCCCTTTATGATGTGGAGGTAGATTTCCTCAGTGTCCACTTTGTTGTAAGTCCTTATCATGAATGGTTATTGAAGTTTGTCAAGTGCTTTTCTATTGAGATGATCATATGATTTTTATCCTTCATTTTGTTAATGTGGTGTGTCCCATTGACTGGTTTGTGGATTTTAAACTATCCTTGCATTCATGGAATAAATCCCACTTGATCGTGTTGAGTGATCCTTTTAGTGTGTTGGTGATTTGGTTTGCTAATATGTAGTTGAGGATTATACCATAAGGTATATCTGTGTTTATCAGGGATATTGGTCTGTAATTCTCTTTTCTGTGGCATCCTTGTCTGGTTTTGGTTTCAGGGGAATGCTGGCCCCATAGAATGAGTTCGAAAGTGTTTCTTCCTCCTCTATATTTTGGAAGAATTTGAGAAGGATTGGTATTCTTCTTTGAATGTTTGGTAGAATTAACCAGTATTTGTTGAGAGGAAGGAAGTCTTAATTTAAAAAAAAAATAGACTATTACTAGGAAAGGTATAACACATTACAAAGAAATAAGAAAAATAAATGTACTGGCATTGCACACTTAGTTTTATCTTTGTTATTTGCAAAGGAACACTTGTGGGGTGACTATTCAGATAACATTTTTCTGAAGTTATATCCACGCTATTTGTCACATTTTCTCAGCTGTGATCAGAGCTGTGTTGTCCATGATCTCCCCATCTTAGCTCAGTCATAAAGATGCTCCCCTTTTAGTCACAGCATTATAAAGATGTCATTCACATACCACACAACTCACTTATTTAAAGTACATGATCCAGTGATTTTTAGTATGTTCAGTCTAGCGTGACTGTTACCAAAAATGGTATTTGGACATTATCTCCCTCCTTCCCCACACCGCCCTCTCCCTAGGCAATCACCAATCTAGTTTTCTGTATCTCTAGATTTACCTATCCTGGATAGTTCATGTAAGTGGAATCATATAATTTATAGTCTTTGGGACTGGCTTCTTTATGTAGCATAGTATTTAAAAGGTTCATCCCTGTTCTAGCATGCATCATTAATTCATTAATTTTAGTGGCAAATTAATATTCCATTGGGCATTCCACATTTCATCTCTTCATTTATCATTTGATGGATTGCTGTGCTGTTTCCACTTTTTGGCTGTTATGAAGAATGCTGCTGTGAACATTCGTGTGCAAGTTTTTTGTGGACAGCTGTTTGCATTTCTCTTGGGTGTTTACCGAGAATGGAATTGCCAGGTCTATCATAACCCTATAGTTAACTTTCTAAGGAACTGTCAAATGTTTTCCAAAGCAACCACACCATTTTACATTCCCTCCAGGAGTGTACAAGGGTCCCAGTTTCTCCACATCCTTTCCAGTACTTGTTACCTCTGCTTTTGGTTATAGCCATCTTAGTGGGTGCAAAATGGTAACCATTGTACTTTTTTTAAAACATATTTTATGTAAGTATGTTGTATGTATGTATTTGTAAGTAATCTCTACATCCATCATGGGGCTTGAACTCATGACCCCGAGATCAAGAGTCCCATGCTCCACCGACTGAGCCAGCCAGGCGTCCCTCACTGTAATTTTAATTGGCATTTTTCTGATGGGTAAAGATGCTGAATATTGTTTCAGACACTTATTGGCTGTTCTTCTTTGGAGAAATGTCTGTTCAGATCCCTTACCCATTTTAAAATTGGGTTATTTGGTCTTTTTATTATTGATTTGTAATGGTCCTTTATGTATTCTAGATATATGTCCCTTGTCAGATAAATGATCTGCAAATGTTTTCTCCTAGTTGCCTATTTTTTTCAGTCAGGAAGGGAAGGAAAACTGAAATGTATTAAGGTAACTATTGTGATTAGCATTATACTTAGGCTGTAGAAGTGCCAAAAATGATTTCTACCTTTTAGAAAGGTTTCTTTGGAGATCCCAGACTTTTGTGACACAACTGGAAAACAACACAGAACAGTGTATGTTAAATAGTACACAATCTCTGTCAAAATGGAATGGAAAAAAGTATGAAAAATGAATGCCCTGGGATTCCAAGGAACTGAAGTTGAAAGTAATTGATTTAAATTATTTATTTTGAGTAGAAATACATGAGCAAATGTTAACTCATTCAGAACAACTTTTTAAAAAGAGTATTCTGGTTTGATTCAGCTTCCATAGAGTTTCGTAGTATCCTATATACTGTGTCAGTCTTCCTGCCGGATTGTGTCTGTTTCTCCCTGTGCTCCCCGTACTGGGCACACGGCCAGTAACCGTTTGTTGAAGGAATGAGCAAACATGAGTATGGGCTAGAGGTCCCAGGGAGTGTGGCATTGATTAAGCACTTTCCTAAAGTTGTCACAGGTGGAAAGAGCAAAAGGTGGAGGGGCCCTGGGTGTCCTTCAAAACTCCACCCGGAACCAGCTCTGCGGCAGCGGCATTTCCGGTCCGATAGCTTCATTTTGTAGTGAGGGGAATGCTCTGGATCTTCTCCTTTAAACATTCTGAGGTTTATGAGCTGCACAAACTTAAAACATTTAGAACCAGCTAAAAATTCTCTACGTAGAATCTGAATGCATGATTAAGGTTTTATGCTAAAATAGCACTGACATTAGGACCTGCCATTTCTATAAAATTGTGTCAAGGAAATGGTATTTCTAATATTGGATGTAGTGAGAAGATATTTACAAGGCAGTATCTTTAAAAAAAAAAAAAGATTTTTAAAATTTATTTTTGCGAGAGAGAGAGCTCAAGCAGAGCCACAGAGGGAGAGGGAGAAGCAGACTCCCCACCGAGCAGGGAGCCCGACTCTGGGCTGGATCCCAGGACCCCAGGATCATGGCCTGAGCCGAAGGCAGACGCCCAGCCAGTTGAGCCACCCAGGCGCCCTGCAAGGCAGTATCTTAAGAATTATCATTAGGTAGAATGTTAGAATTCATCTATCAACTTATTTATACCCTATCTACTTTCTTTCAAACAAGATTTGAGGTGGCAATTCAAGCTAGTATCTTTTCCCCTAAGGCAAAAGTTTCTTAGATGCTCTTAAAGGACATTTTATTTGTTATTTTTATCTTTTAAACAACCTCAAACTTTTGGTATTTCAGAGGCTAAAAATTTTTAAATAGGATTAGGAGAGGAGAGATAGTTCAGTAATGCTGTTTTAACATGAAGCTCTAAAATTAACAGCTTTTAGACATGAAAGCTCTCATTTTCTGTCAGACCATTTCATTTAGGTTGCAGAAGGACCATCACTAGCTACTATACATCCCTGCATGCGTATTTCATGATAAATAAGCCAGTGGTATTTTGGTTCAAGTAAATGCTTTTTCTTTGTAAAATTGTGAGTCCTCGTAAATGACATGCTTGAATTTCGCACATTTCACATATCCTTGACAGAGACTCTGACCCATACAACACCAAAAACTCTCATTTCTTTAGAGGCTTAATTAAACTCAGTAGAAGTAGAAACCATAACTGTGACCCATAAATCTAACCAGTCCATGGCTATGGCATCTGGAATTTTTAAAATTTTGTTTCACTCTCTCTCTTTTTTTCTTTTTGTTTCTCTCTTTTTTTTAAGTGTTAGGTCCTAAGGTAATTTTATACAAATGTATAGCAAACAAAGGTATGACAAATCTGAATAATTCATTCAGTATTTATATGTTCGTATATTAAAATCATGTAAGTTAAAGCTTGTTTATTTTACATTTACAGTAGATATGAATGAACTTCAAAGTATCTGTTTTCTAGGTTTGGAATTTTATGACAAGCAACCCCTCTAGCTCTGGTAACTTATTTAAAAGCTTAAAAGCTCTTGTTAAAATACTCTGTATTAAGTACTGAGTGTTTCCTAGGGAACTCAGGGTATTTCCATGTGAGTAATCTGATTTAACTAAGAAATGTATCCAAATCACAATGTCTCTTATTGATCATACACATTTGTATTAATATTTTACTGTAAAAGCTCTATCAATAGTCTAAATAATAGTTTGGTTCTTCGATAAAGCCGAATATTTTTTAAAGTAGAGGTATTTGGTGGGAGACAAGCTAATACACTAACTTTTAAACATTTTTATACAGGATTAGCTGAACCATCCTTTGTTGCAAAACATGAAGATAGTTTGTTTAAGGATTTGTTTCAAGACTACGAAAGATGGGTTCGTCCTGTGGAACACCTGAATGACAAAATAAAAATAAAGTTTGGCCTTGCAATATCTCAATTAGTGGATGTGGTAGGTGTGCATATCATTACATACTTCATTTCATACGGGCTTCCTGGAGCATCGTGGGTGCCCTGTGTTAGGCAGTGAGCATGACAAAGATGGATGAGACAGTCATTTTCCTAAAGGAACTCAGCAGGGAAAAATAATTACCACACCATAGGTGTAGGAATGCACTGCTTATATGATATCGTATAGTTTAGAAATAATTTATTTGGTAATTATGATAGGCCTATTTTTAATAAGTTCAAAGATAGTAAACATTTTTTATGGAAGTTTCTCATTATGTTTGTTTAAAAATATGACTTAAAAAAGTCAACATTTTAAAGAGAGGAAAGTAACAAGGAGCAGTATGATCACAGGCTTAGGAGTGACATGGAGCGTTTTTGTTCGGCTGTTTGGATCAAAGGGTTAATGTTGGAAGCCACTCCTTGGGATGGCCTGATGGGTCACAGAGGAGCCTACATACCACAGCACTTTGCCCCCTGCCATTTTTCCCTTGGAGAACTTTGCCTCTTGGAACAAATCACTTATCCTTCAAGGCCAAATTTATTTGTCTGACCTGTGGTGGAATCTTTCCAGATTTCCTAAGACAGTCTCCTCTGTTCGCGTGGCCCTTTGCACTTTGACGAGGTGCCCGTTACAGTGGCTGGCGCTCACGCGCTCTGGTGTGGCATCCTCAAAGCTGGCTAAGCTTCATTCCTCAGCTCCGTCCCAGAGCCTGGCACAGTGTCTGGTGCACGGTAAGTGCTGAGTGAATGACAGCTCTGATGGCAGCAGAGAGGGTCAAGGCGGTGCTTTGGGAAGAGCTGTAGGACGGATAAATACACGGTCTTGAGTGAAGGAGATGAGAAGCTTGATAGGCCAGGTAGAGGCCAGGTAGAAGGAGTAGCAGGACTTGAGCACTGAGTAGAGTGGGACATGCCAGGTTCTGAAGCCCGAGCGGTTACAAGAGAAGAGGAACGGGTCTGAAAGGTTAAATCCATCGCTATGGAGTAGGGCAGAGGAGGTGATGCGTTCCACTGTGATAGCAGGTGCCTGTGGTACGTGGAAAAGAAAATGTTCCCAAGGGCCTTGGGAAATCAAGCCCGGCTCCGTGACGAGAGAGGAGGCTAAGGATGTCAGCGTGGACAGCCTGGCCCAGGGCCGAGTGTTGAAAATGTGGGACCGAGGAGTTTTCAAGCAAGCAGGGGAAGCAGGAAGGTCCGTCCTCGAGGAACATCTGTAGGAGGTGGTAGAAGGAAGGGTGAGCCAAGCAGGGAAGTTGGTGAAGGGTTGTTTCCTGAGAGAAGAGCCCAGAACACAAGGTCAGTGGTGGCAACAAGAGGGAAGGAGGACAGGAGCCAGGGGAGGTGAGGTGAGCGCACGGAGAACAGATGTCCCTGTCATCGCTAAGCTCTGTCCCCCTCGGTCTGCGGTCATGTTTGGGGCTCCTCCTGGAAGTTCCCTCAGATTCCTGCCTTCTTTCCCGTGTGTTCTCGCTCGCTCACTCTTTCTTAAATCTCCACATTGGCTTGCTTGTCGGTTGCTAATTTTACGGTCAGGTTAAAGAAACTATTGTCTGCTCCACTTACGCGTAGTTGTTTCTCTGCTAACCGGCTCTTGCCTCCTGGTGCAGTCCTGCATTTGTCCTTGCTCGGGGTTTGCGTCTGTTGCATCCTGAGTTGTGCTGAACACATGAGAGATGCTTGGGAGACACCTTAGGGGTGACCTTAAGTTGGGCTGTACCCCCACATTTGGGGCCAGTTGTGAACTTAGGTATTATTCCTCTATCTGCGTTGAAGATACGAAGTGTTGATTGGGTCCTAGCCCATAGTGCAAACTTCATGTGTGTTCATATTTTTCTGGGGAAAATGTCTATAAGTTTCATTGTATTCTCAAAGAGGACCTACTGCCTTATAGCGTCGTAGGTAATAGGTTTACCAGAACTTTCTTCATTGTTAATGCTTCTGTTTAGAGCATTTGGCGCAGAGACCAGCACTTACTGTGGATGCTGCATGACTCTGGGGCAGACAGTGGAGCTGGCAGAGTAGGGTTTAAACTCAGGAGCTTTGAAATCTAACATCAGTTCTTCCACCAGTTGGTGGTGTTTAGGCAAGTGGCCTCACTGGGCTAGTTTCTATATTTGCAGAATGAGTCGATTTCAGTAGAAAGAATCTCTAGGTCCTTTCCGGCTCGAGTGCTTTAATCAAGGACAATTGCCATTTAGAACCGGAGTGTAGGAGGGATGGCCTTGCTGTATTTCCCAGTAATTTTTCCCATGGAGGGACTTCACCGCTGTCTTTGTCCCAAGGGAGGAGCCTCCTCTGTCCTCCTCTCTCCCGGGCCACTCACCTGCTGTTGGAAAGAGTCCCCTCCAGGCACCTAAGCCATTTAAAACCACGTCCTCTCTCCCCAGCATTGGGATGGCCCCCTACTTCTGTGGGTCTCTGCGCTTAGCGTTATATCCCGCACACTGTGGTTGGTGGTCACGATGGTCTTGTACAGGTCCAGTCGGCTCCATGATATTTCAGCAAAATGTAGTGGAAGAAATGTCACTTTAATTGGGCCTTGAGAATTCAGTGAAAAGCTGGTCTCAGCAAAGAAATAACATCAGGGAGAGGTGAGTGGCAAGTATCAAAGACCCCAGTTCTCTAGGAAAGCAGGCTGTGAAAGCTTATGAGGTTGCACTCACGGCAGCGACCTCAGTAATTTTTCTTCATGGCAGCTCATCAGATTCAGATCTGTGCTCAGGGAGACATAACTACCCTTCCCCACATCGCAGCACTTTCAAAATCACCATGTGTTTTATCATTAATGGTGACTTACAATTCATTGTCAGCTTTTTCCTTTCTTAGTGCTAAGCATGTAAAATCATGCTGTGCCTATTTCTTAGACTGTGTCTCAGGTTTGAGGACATAGAGTAGTCGAGCCTGTGAGTGTTAAATCTAAAATGCCAACGGTGTACTCCACGGCAGTTTATCTGAAATACAGAGCATATTGAAGGGAATAACGTGAAATTAGGCTGGACAAATGATCCTGCCCTTCTAGAGAACGGCATCGATGAGCAGGATATAGGGACTGTACAGACAGGAGCGTTTGTAAAAAACTGTGAAAATTCTTATTATTTCAAGAATTATTGTTTCTGTACTTGAAATAATCAGCCTTATTTACGTTTTTGTTTCATAGGATGAGAAAAATCAGTTAATGACAACGAATGTCTGGTTGAAACAGGTGTGTATGAAATGCAAAAGGTCACCCAAGTGATCCCAGGTGCTGTGAATGGAGGGTTTGCAGCACAGAGAAACACGAGCAGGGGGTGTCGGTGGGTGGGCAGGATGCGGGAGGGTGGGCGTTGATGGGGTTCTCGTGGAGCAGCTGCTGGGCACCGGGGAAACAGCAGTGAACAAAATGGGCAGAAGTGCTGGCCATCAGGGACCTTCTTTCTAGTCGGGGGAAAGAAACAAGGAAGCTGTATTGTGCCTCGAACACAAGGGTTCGACAAGCTTCACCGGGGGCAAGGGTACGGGAGTATCGGGGATGTACTTTTAAATAGGATGGGTGGGGAAAGCATCACGACAAGGTAATGTTTGAGCAAGGCTTGGAGGAGAAGAAACAAGCCATGTGAGTATCTGGGGAGATGGGATCCAGGCAAAGAGGGACCAGCACATACAAAGGAGGAGCAAGCAGGCCAGTGTGGGTAGGGGTGAGTGAACCACGGGGAGGAAGGGCTGTGTGGAGGGGTCAGAGAAGCAGTGGGAGGCCAGGGGTTTAGCAAACGCCTGGGCCGATGCCAGGATTGTGGTGTTTACTTGGAGTGAGATGGGAACGGGGGATAATTGTTCTTACGTGTGGAGCCCCTTTCGTACGAAGGACTTCTTTGTCTTCTGGGTCATCAGACCTATGTCCTCAGTTGCTCTTTCTTTATTATGCTGAATTTTAATACCTACTACCACTTCCCTGACCCCAACTCCTAAAAAGCCTGCATCCTTTTTTGGGGGTTCAAGTCTTAACATGATCCCAGAATGTCACCGCGTGGAGGTTGGACAGGTGCTTACATCGTGGAGTGTGTAATAAATCCGGTTCCCCTGCATGGACCAGTCCAGCCAATGACAATACAGCTGGAAAAGAGAACGTCTGCCTAAACCTGGTCTGTACATGCCCATGGCTGCAGCCCCCGGGCATGGTCGTTGGTGGGGGAAGAGGTGCTGAGCAGAACACAGTCCTCACCTGTGTCGCATGAGGACCAGGGCTGGAGCTAGGGGACAGGGCTGCGCTCTCATGCTCTTAAGAAAGACATGGAGCTGAGTTTTCTCTATGGCAAGCAGAGATGCTCTTATATCTAGAACTTCTGGATGTGGTAAAAAGTATAGCTTTTACTATTCTTGACTATCAGTGTCATTGCAATTGGCAATTGAGGCCATTGTCTTTGTTCTGAAGGAGTGGACAGATGTGAAATTAAGATGGCGTCCTGAGGACTATGGAGGAATCAAAGTTATACGCGTCCCTTCAGACTCCCTCTGGACTCCAGACATCGTTTTGTTTGATAAGTAAGTTATGTTCTAAATGCCACTTCGTGTTTTCAAAAGAAAATGCTTGCATTTTTATTGGGCAGTAGTACTTTTTTCTTCCTTTTGGAACATTGTTTAGCTCTAAGATCAAATGACTTGATCGTGTGTTTTTTTGTGACCCTACACATAGGTTCTATGGATCCTCTCTTTTCTTGGTGCACTGTTTCCTGGTCATAAAAGTGTTCTTTGATTTTTAAGACTTGTAGAACATCTGGGAAGTCCAGAAAGTGTAAGGAAGTTGGGGAGTCACCTATAATCAATCCCATTGTCCCTGCACTTGGAGGCAACGTGCACAGTAGCTGACATGCACAAAGGACTCACTCTGTGTCTGGCCGTGTGGTCCGTGCTTCTGTGCGTTATTCGATTCCCACTATTGTTCAGGTAGCATTGTTGACAGATGAATGGGTGACGGTGTTATAACCGCGTCCACAATCACACAGCTTCCTTGTGGCAGGGTGGGCTTTGCACAAGGCAGTGAGTGAGATGGGAACGGGGGATGGTGTTACTTGGAGTAACTTACCCTCCGATTTACTAGACTACATATTTGGCAGATTGCCTCCTAGATTTGGTGGGTATTTTTTTTTATTTTTATTTTTTTTAAAGATTTTATTTATTTATTTATTTGACAGAGAGACAGGGAGCGAGAGAGAGAGAGAGCACAAGCAGGGGGAGCAGCAGAGGGAGAGGGAGAAGCAGGCTTACCAAGCAGGGAGCCCGATACGGGGCTCGATCCCAGGACCCTGGGATCATGACCTGAGCCAAAGGCAGACACTTAATGACTGAGGTGCCCCTGGGGGGTATATTTTTAAAAATAGTTGAAATCCTACTTTATGTTCAAATAAATTTCGCTTCTAATTTTGCTTAAATAATGTATTGGAATTATCCCATGATGAGGAGTGTAGAGTCAGCTCATCTTCATAGGCATCCTACCTAGATGTGTTTTGAGGATGGTTTTTCACTTGGGGAAAGGATAATTCTGGGATCGAGTTTCAGGTTTTATAGGACCGCCCCATGGCAAATCTCGGAATTTGTGCTTCTCCTAAAGCACTCTGTAATATTTGCAAGAAGGCATTTGGCATGAAGACAGAGCAAACGCTATGCAAAAACATTAGTGTTTAAACACCTTTTCCCTGCACGCTTCTCTGTAGGTGAAGAGGGAACAAGCTGTAAGTTTGCAGGACACAGCTCCCTGGAGCGTCACATTTCTCCAGGCTGCTGAAAACATGCTTCCATAAGCATGAGTCTAGCAAAAAAGTCACATGAGTTTTAAGATAAAAGAAACCAGTATTTCCAAGAAAGCTTATGTTGGTCAACTAATACAGGGTGTGCGCTCACGGAGCAGCAGAGCTTGAGAAGCACACGTAGCAGGCGTCCAGTGTTTATGATGGAGGGGAAGAGCACTGTTTGGGGAGTCTAGGAACATGGATTCAGGCTCTGGCTACTCTCTGATTGTTTAAATAGTCTAGTTATATTTCACAAGTAAGGTGAACTCTTTCAACCTCTAAAATGTCAGGAAGCTGTGAAATAGAGTTGGATCGTTAGTCTCAGAGAGGATGTGGAAGGAGTTCGGTTCTAGGAGGGTTCTGTATTTAAGGAAGATGGCCTTAGAACAGAGTCCCTGTATCTCACGCATAATCACCTACAAAGTGTCTCATGCTTTGGCGTGGGCTTTCTTTCACAGCAGGCTCGTGAAGCGCGGGCTTGGGCTGTCTCGTCTCTCATTGTCACGTGCCTGTGTCTATTTCAGCGCGGACGGGCGTTTCGAGGGGGCCAGCACGAAAGCGGTCGTCAGGCATGATGGCACGGTGACCTGGACGCCGCCAGCAAACTACAAGAGTTCCTGTACCATCGACGTTACATTTTTCCCATTCGATCTCCAGAACTGCTCCATGAAGTTTGGTTCTTGGACTTACGATGGATCCCAGGTTGATATTATTTTAGAGGACCAAGACGTAGACAAGAGAGACTTCTTTGACAATGGAGAATGGGAAATTGTCAGTGCCACCGGGAGCAAAGGGAACAGAACAGATAGCTTCTGTTGGTACCCGCACGTTACATACTCCTTTGTAATCAAGCGCCTGCCTCTCTTCTACACCTTGTTCCTTATCATTCCCTGTATCGGCCTCTCGTTTCTAACCGTGCTTGTCTTCTACCTCCCCTCCCACGAAGGGGAGAAGATCTGTCTCTGCACGTCAGTACTGGTCTCTTTGACTGTCTTCCTGCTGGTTATTGAGGAGATCATCCCCTCGTCTTCCAAAGTCATCCCTCTGATTGGAGAGTACCTGGTGTTCACCATGATTTTTGTGACGCTGTCCATCATGGTCACTGTCTTCGCCATCAACATCCACCACCGTTCTTCCTCAACACATGATGCCATGGCGCCTTGGGTCCGCAAGATATTTCTCCACAAGCTTCCCAAACTGCTCTGCATGAGAAGTCATGTAGACAGGTACTTCGCTCAGAAAGAGGGGACTGAGAGCGCTGGGAGACCAGAGCCTTCTCGAAACCCACTGGAAGCTGCGCTTGATTCTATCCGCTACATCACCAGACACGTCATGAAGGAGAATGATGTCCGTGAGGTCTGTGACATGTTGTTTACAGATGCACATCTGCTTCTAGGTCTGGTAGAGTAAACAGTAGGACCCTCAAAATGATGCAGAGGTCGAGGGCCAGAAATGTTGATGTGCTGCTCCGTAGAAGATCTTTAACCAAAGCTGGTTTCAGTTAAAACATCTGCATCAGGGCATCTCTGCTCACCTCACTTCTCCATTCCTCCCGGCAACTTCTGTCATTCTCAAGAGTGATAATCCTGCTGTGATTGTTTTATCTTCCATAACTTTGTGTCTGAATTCTGTGGTGATCTGTAGGCACAACTTGGCATGATCATTTATCAGAAGTTCTTTTATTTTTTAACAAATTAGTCTAATGTAGGCTTTATAAGTATAGTCAAGATCTCTCTTCTAGAATATGTCTTTTTGTTGTTCATTTACAAGAGAGTATCAGTGAAATTAAAAGCAGTAAGGTGTTCTCTGGTGTCATAAATGATATGTCCAAGTGTTCATGTGAAGTTTAGTAATAGTGCTTAATAATATGCTTAATTTGCTTAAAAATAAAAATTCATGTAAAACTTTATTAGAGAAAAATAACTCTCATTGGCTTCTTATTTAAGGTTAATATTTAAAATAATTGAACATAAATACATTCTACTAATGTGATATTAGATTGAATTTTCTTTTAAAATGTCAAATTTCAGTGTCACTATTCTTTCTCTTGTGTAATATTTTTAAAGCTATGAATATAGCATTTTCCTAATTGAATTTACTTTGAATAGTCCCATTAAAATTATATGAATTCTCATTTCTAAAGCTTTTTTAAATGGAAACATTTCTAGCAGGTGTGGGAAGCATCAAAGCGAATCTGGTAAAATTACAGCCCTCCCCCCAGAAGGAACATATGACATATATTTCTGAAAAACTTCTAATGCTTGTGGATTTGTAAAGTTTCTATTTCATCATTAGTATGATTAGTTTGTGAGGTCTGAAGCTATCGATGGAGTCTTAAAACATATAGATACTAAATAATGACTTGGATTGAGATGAAATTTAATAAATGTCTGCGTAGTATTGTGCAAAAGGGCCAGCGCTCATCCCCCCTGGAACCAGTAAATGGACTTTATTTTCAGGGGGACTTAGACCATCAGTAGAGTGTTTACAGCCACCTAAAGTCCACATTATCCCACAGTGGGAGCAGAGCTCCTGTAGGGGACCTCGTGCCTCACAAAGGCAGGGGCAGCCTCTGGTGCTCAGGGGCTGGTCTCCACCTGCCCTTCCTTTGAGGTCGCTCAGAGCTGCTGAGGTCGCTCCCTGCTTAGGCTGCAAAACGGGATGAAATGAGGTCCACGCCAGCAGATCTGAATTCATGAACTTAGATTAAAATGGCCCCTAGGGAATCCAAAACCAAATAATGCAGGTTGTGAGGAGGGGAAGAAGATTAAGGGCTCTCCAATAAGTATTATTCTGAACCAACTTTTAATTTGGTTTGAAATTAATTAACCTTAGGCTGGGCTCTCTTTAAAAATTAAAATAAGTAAACACTACTGGGCAAGAATAAGTAACAGAAATAACTATATAATAAGAAAGAGTTTTTTTTAGTTTATTAAAAAATATCCAAGTAGTATATCCTATTAAAAATCTATCAAAATATGCCACTTGTAATATATTACAAATCAACGTGTAAATTAAGAGTGCGTAGCGTCTCTGAAAGCTTGTGGAGGCTGTGTGTGTCCCAGAGCTCTGAGCACCGGGTCACTCGCTGTTATGAGGCAGCGGCGGGAGGCACAAACTGATCTGGCCCCTAACTCAGTGTGTAGTATCTTACAGTAATTACACAATTTTAAATTATGTGTTTAATGTGTGTGGTTTTTTTCTTTCTTTTTTTTGCAACAGGTTGTTGAAGACTGGAAATTCATAGCCCAGGTGCTGGATCGGATGTTTCTGTGGACTTTTCTTCTGGTTTCAATTGTTGGATCTCTTGGGCTTTTCATTCCTGTTATTTACAAGTGGGCAAATATCATAGTCCCAGTTCACATTGGAGATGCAAATAAGTGATACCCGCGCCAAGGGGACATAGTAGGAATTTAGTTACCAAAGGCACATGTAGCTCTGGTACCTATAAACTTAGAAAATGTAAATTGTGCTTGAAATTTAACAGACTGACGGTTGCTAACATTGGTTTATCTTAATAGATTGCCCATTCGAACATTTTACCTGCATGAGTGAAGCACTAACTGACTCAACATTTGATCTAGAAATAGCAGCGAAATAGTACCTGAACTGTGCTAGTGCAAACCTAATGTTTGTATCCTGGCAAATAACATGTTTGTAATCAACATGAAGCTCATCTTTTGACTGTGTTGGAAAATTCCCATCATATTTGAAGACTGATTTCAGGACTTTTTCTGCATTAGTAAAGGTACACATTTTAAATCTCTCTCTGTCCTGTATCTGCGGGGGCGGGGGGTGGGAGACAGCTGATCTTCGGCACGGTGTCCTACTGCTGTATTAAATAAGCCAGCTACTTGGTACAATAACCATTTAATGTGATGCTGATTTTTCTATAACCAACATTTTAAAAAGTGAAAAGTGGGAATTCCTTGAAGGCTTACTTTATTCCTTAGATGCTTTAACTGAACGATTATTGTATTAACTATTTTTGTAGCTTACCGTCCACTGTAAAATCATACAATAGACAACTCCTGTGCACATGCACGAGTATCTAAATAATTAACAATAATTTCAACCCCCTTGTCCATATTTTCCACAATAACCATCTTCTATATAAATTGTAGCCTTTCTGTATCGTTCATCTCAGAATAGTCCTCTACAATGAAGTGAATCCCAGTTTTAAAACTTAAAACCTCCACGGATACCAAATCCTACTGTGAAGAAACCATCTTCCGAGATTAAAGGTGGTTTCTAATTAGGTAGAAGCACATCATTACATATCTGTAATGTTTTGGTTTCTCTCTTTCGTCCCAACAGTTACAGTGCTAGAGACTTAGAGTTGTGAGGGCTCGTAGATGTCATGCAGTGTTAGCCTTTCACTGCTCACTCAGGACCGGATGGACTGTCGAGGGTAAACGAGTTAGTTTACCCTCGTGCCCCTGTTCAGCTGCTACCCAGGAGAGCACACCAACAGAAGCCCGGGTTTGATGAGCAACTCCTAGCTCTTGCGAGAACAAATGCCTTATTTATAGTAAGTAACCATCTAAGGGCAAGTCAGCGCTCTCTGGAAGATAGCGGGGATCCGTCTCATCTCTGTCTTACTGTAGGCACATGTTCAGTGTCATTTAACAGGTGAACGTTGGGTTTGCTGAGTTTAAACTGCCTGTTAAGATAGCTTTGCACGTAATCTCCCTGATTCCTCATCTGTCTGCATTACTGTTACTTAAAATTTCTGTAAGTAAATAAATTTTACAGAAATCTTCCTTTGACTTACTGAAACATGAGTCACCGCAGCTGCAATTTTGTCAGTTTTATTTCTGTGTAGTCAAAACATCAAAATGACTAGCGAGAAGATCAAAATGGTGTCTGGGAATCCTCGTCTCCTAGTCAGTGGCTAGTCAGACTCAGACTTGCGGTACAGGAGAGCTGCTTCTGAATAATCTGTCTAAAGCAGTGGTTCTCAATCAGGGGCAGTTTTGCGCTCGAGGGGACACTTAATTTTTGGAGACATTTTTGGTTGTCCTAACCAGCAAGGGACCGGGGGTATGTCACTGGCATCTAGTGGGCAGAGGCCGGGGTGCCACTAAAGATCCTATAACGTACAGGACAGTCCTTCCAGCGCAGAATTATCCAACCAAAAACATCACTGCTGCCAGGGCTGAGAAATGCTGTTGCAGAGGTTCATCCGCAGTGACCGGGCGACCGGGCACAACCTCTCCCAGCAGTCACTCAGGATGCTGCAGGATACACGCGAAGATGCTCCACGGCGGAGGTACGGCCCTCAGACTCTCGGGAAACGGGAGAACCAGGCTTGCGTGGTCAGAGCCGGCAGCGGGAGGGTGCTGCTGAAACGGTACAAAACACGGAGGAGGTTGCGGGCTAGACAAGAAGGCCCTCAGGAAATCTCTTGTGATACTGACCCGAACAGACGTTCCCATTTCTGAGCAGCCAGTTTCCCTGTCTCGTTATGCCTCAACCACCACAAAAAGGACAACGGTTTTCATATTTAGGCCATTTTTACATATTCTGTGGTAGAGCATACTACCTAACATTGCAGGAAAACTGTATTTTGATGTTTCCTTACCAAAAAGGCTGGTCAAATGTTCATTTATCTATAATAAATACTCGACATTTTCCTTGCATGAATCTCTTTTGATAAAATCAAGACAACTGGATACATAAGTAAGCCTTGAAATGCCAAAAACAATGCTGGTAGCTTGATGACAGAAAGTGTGAGAAAGAGCCTAAATTTAAGACTTAAAACAATAAAAGTCTTGGAAGAAAACAGGACAAATTCTTTACAGCACTGGATTTAGCAGGGATTTCTTGGCTATCACACAAAAGAGCACAGGTGACAAAAAACTGACAAACTGGAATTAATGAAAATTTAAAACTTTTGTGCATCGAAAGACACTATCAACAGAGTGAAAAGGCAACCCGCAGAGTGGGAGAAAATATCTGCACATCACATATCTGACAGGAGGTTAATATCTGCACTATACAGAGAACTCCTAAAACATAACAACCCAAACACCCAAACAACCCAGTTCAGAAGGGGAAAAGGACTCGAGCAGACATGTCTCTGAAGAAGACGTACAGATGGCCGAGAGGCTCGGGAGAAGCTGCTCAACATGACTCAACATCACATAAATGCGAACCAAAACCATAAGGAGACGGCGCCTCCCATGCATTAGGATGGCCGTTATCAAAAGCACAGGAAGCAAGTGTTGATGAGGACGAGGCCAGCTGGAGCGCTCGTGGGCGCACAAGATGGTGCAGCCATGGTGGAAAGCAGTATGGTGCTTCCTCAAAAAAATTAAAAATAGAATTACTACAGGATCTGACAGTTCCAGCTCTGGGCATATACCCCAAAGAATTGAAAGCAGGGTCTCAAACAGATTCTTGTGCACCCATGTTCATAGCAGCATTATCTGTACCAGCCAAAAGGTGGGAGCCATCCCGGTGTCCACTGACGGATGAATGGATAAGCAGAATGTACACACAGGCACCAGAGTATCACGCAGCCATGAACAGGAAGGACATTCTGACACCTGCTACAACGCGGACGAGCCTTGAAGACAATATGCTCGGTCAAAGAAGCCAATCACGAAAAGACAAGTACTGCATGATTCCACTTGTGTGGGGTACTTAGAATCCTACAAACAGTGGAATGGGGATGCGGGGGGAGGGGCTGGGGAGTTCGGGTTTCCCGGGACGAAGAGGGTCTGGAGATGGGGGTGATGGCTGCACAACAGTGTGGGTGTATGTCCTACGCTGAACGGTGCGGCTAACAGTGATGAGGACGGTGCATGTCCTGGGTGAGTGTATTTTACCACCAGAAGAAACAAATGCGCCCCCTGCCCATGTGGGTCAGCCTTCAGCAAACCCGGTGCGGTGCTCACGGCTCGTCCCTCGCCAGCAGAGGCTGCAGAAACAATCCCGCCGTCCCCAGAATGCACACCAGGATGAAAACCCACAGGAAAATGCGATCGATGACCATGGCGACGTACTTCCAATCATCCTGAATCTGAAAAACAAAAACAAACATCAGGAAAGAGGAAAAAATAAAGCACGAAGGGCAGGCGGAGGAAACCCAGTTTCAGCGGGAACATGGAATAAACATGTTGCAGCAGCAGAAGCCATTCTGCCACCAAATGCAAGAAACCTCGTGTTCCTAATGCAGCCTGAGGACATCCACTATTGCCAAGTTTCTCTTTACGCCCTGCGAGAAACAGGTATAAAATATTCACGTTAAATCGGTTTTAAATCAGAAATTTCTTGGGGCACCCGGCTGGCTCAGTCAGTAGAACGTGCGACTCTTGGTCTCAGGGCTGTGAGTTCAAGCCCCATGCTGGGTGTAGAGCTTACTTAAAAAAAATTTTTTTCTTAATGTATACATAATCTGTTTTTTCTTTTTTAAGATTTTATTTATTTGAGCGAGCACAAGCAGTGGGGAGAGGCAGAGGGAGAAGGAGAAGCAGGCTCTCCCCTGAGCAGGGAGCCTGACGAGGGGCTCGATCCCAGGATCCTGGGATCATGACCTGAGCTGAAGGCAGACGCTTCACCGACTGAGCCACCAGGCGCCCCATGATCTGTTTTTTCCTCAACTGATTTCTAATTTATAAAGTTAGTAAAACTTTGACTTGTGCCTGAGGAAGGACTCCTGGGCCTTGTTAGAAAAGCTAATACAATCCAACTGTCATTTACCGTTGCTTCTAAGTGCTATTCTCATCCCGCTTTAGATACTAATTTCCTGTTAGCATCTGTTCCACACATGAAATCAGCACATCAGGGCCAGGCCATCATCGCCATCCCCACGGCCCTCCCCAGGCCCAGCTAACCAAAGATCCTCTTTAACCATAAGGCCAAAGTGTCGTGGACAGGCTGGAAATCAGATGTAATTGCTGACAACGAAGTAAGAGATGGAAGAAAGAACAAGACTAATTGCATATAATACAGCTTCAGTTCAGGCTTGAAATAGGAAGGAGAATTGTATGTTAATTATACTCCTAGACAACTCAGAAAGCAAGGAAACCATAATTGAATTGAGGAAGAGAGAACCCATGAATCAATGGATTTTGAAGAAATAATCACATAATAAAGAGGCAGCATGTGATTTAGTAATTGAATTAAGTGCACTGAAATGGGGCTGGGACACAAGAATTTTCTTTCCCATCAGGAGCTGGAGTGGATGTGTGCTCTTGAAGACACTAAGGAGTCTCAGCTAAAATTAGAATTGTAATGCCCTGTTTGCCAGGTACTTCGTTTGAATTCCCGAGACTGTGGTTTGTAAGTGCCTCAAATACACATTAGACCCCGTGGTTCCTCCTGCCCCCAGCCGCTGAACCCCTCCAAGGCTGTCACAGGCAGAGGTTGGAAGCAGAGACTTGGAGACACACTGATTTCAATCCCTGAGTCTGAGAATCTGGGTAAATTATGTGACCTCTCTTCACCTCGATTTCTCTGTCTGTGAAATGCAGGTAAGAACAGTACTCCCCCATCCCCCTCCCCTCCTGCAACCCTGTTTGTGTCCTGTGATTACGAGTCTCCTATGGTTTGTCTCCCTCTCTGGTTTTGTCTTGTTCTATTTTTCCCTCCCTTCCCCTGTGATCCTGTTTTGTTTTTTATATTCCACATATGAGTGAAATCGTATGATATTTGTCTTTGTCTGACTATTTCGCTCAGCGTAATCCCCTCCAGTTCCATCCGTGTCGATGCAAACGGTAAGTATTCATCCTTTCTGATGGCTGCATAATATTCCATTGTGTATATATACCACATCTTCTTTATCCATTCACCTGTTGAAGGACGTGTCGGCTCCTTCCACAGTTTGGCTATTGTGGACATTGCTGCTATGAACATTGGGGTGCAGGTGCTCCTTTGGATCCCTACATTTGTCTCTTTGGGGTAGATACCTACCTAGATACCTAGTAGTGCAACTGCTGGATCATATGGTTGCTCTATTTTCAATGAGCACTGGGTGTTATATGAGACTGATGAATCACTGAACTCTGAAACTAATAATACACTGTATGTTAATTAATTTAATTTGAATAATAAAAAAGAACAGTACTTACCTCCGAGGGGGAGTGAGATAGCTTGCTGGCACACAGTCCTTCATGGACAACACTTATTGATATCCACGCTGATAAAAAACATGACCCTTCCCCAACTACAGACGTTCCTCTGAGGTCTTTGTGGGCTTAGGCCGGTGCAGAAGGAGGGGACTTGGGTCTCACACATGAACACACATATGCCGCACAAAGAGCAGGGTGGGAACTAACTTTAGGTCTACTGTTAAAGTCTCGAAGGCAAGATGACATGGCGTGTTTTCTGGAAGCTTTGGAACTAATGATAACAGAGAAGCGTCAGACAAAACAGTGAACTAGCACAAGCTCTTGGCTCATTCTCCCAGCCCAGCCCTGGAACATCCCAGAAGCCAGAGAAGCCTGTATGTTAGGGGCTGGCGGCACCTGGCCCGGGGTGCGGTGGGGCAGGCAGAGGAGGGCCTCGGGAAGGCGGGCTGGGCACAGCTTTGGGCTGTGCTCTTTTCACCCCTAAAGCTCTGCCTCTTTGCAGCCAGTCCTCTCCCTGCCCAGAGATGCGGGTTCCTTGTGAGCGGACGAGAGCCTGGTGGAGGTGAAAAGCCAGAGATCGAGATGTCCCTTGTGGGGCAAGGTCACCCGGAGGGAAGGAGGCACCTTTGAAGGGTGGTCTAGTCTAGTCTGTGGCCACGTGGGCACCTCCCCAAACATAAGGATGGCTGACGCCCCCAGAAAAAGTGAGTTTTCAGACCTCAGTACACAGACTTAGCCATTTGAAAGGAAATTCACGCAGCAGACAGGTTAAGGATTTAAACTAAACATGAGATCTGCAGAGATCACAGAGTATCAGAAACACGAAGTAGAAGGAGCAGGGTCACAGAACCACCAAGTCAGATGGACAAGTCAAGGAAAAGACTCAAGAGACGAGACAGCCAGCAGCAGGGGACTGCTAGGAGGGGTAGGGGGTAGGGGGCAGGGGGCAGGACGGGACCCACGAGGAGGGGCAGGGGGCAGGAGGGGACCTGCAAGGAGGGGTGAGGGGTAGGGGGCAAGAGAGGACCCGTGAGGAGGGGCAGGGCAGGAAGGGACCTGCAAGGAGGGGTGGGGGCGGCGGGTAGGAGGGGACCTGTGAGGGGGGGTGAGGGGCAGGGGGCAGGAGGAGACCTGTGAGGAGAGGACCCATGAGGAGGGGTGGGGGGCAGGGGCAGGAAGGTACCCAGAGGAGGGGTGGGTGGCGGAGGGCAGGAGGGGAGAGGTGGGGGGCTGGAAGCACACGTGTGCAGTTCAGGGAAAGAGGAACAGGGAGAAATCTTCACAGAAAACCTGGACCCCCTGAGAACTGAAGGTGGGAAAGTTCGGGGGCAGCGGGTGGTGAGAATGTCTGTCTAGGAGAGACCTGCACACCCAGGTCCTGGGTTTACAGATTCCAGAGGCTTCTACACGCAATCCGTCAGTCAGACAAAGAGCGTCAGGTTAACTGAGAACTTCTCATCGGTGATACCGAACCAGTAGTATTTTTTAAGTATTTAAGGAAAGGAACCTCAACTCTAGAATTTTGGATCCAGCTAAACTCCCTTGAAAATGAAGAGTTTTTCGATTCTGTAGCCCCTAGGTCTCCGAAGGTTCAACCGTAAGCCCTGGAGAAGACATGGCGGTGCAGGGAGAAAGGCGCAGGAAGACCGCCCAGGATGCACACGGTGCGGCTGAGAGCAGAGTAAGGAGCGACACATCTCCCCACAACCCCCTGATCCAGAACACAGCTCCCGTAACATCCAGGGCAGCTGGCAGCCAGGAAGAGTAGAGGGGAGCACAGTGGGGTCGGGTGCCAGGCAATGCGGTGGGTCCGGCGTGTGGGTCTGAGTCACGGAGGCACAGCCCCCACCTCCCTCCCAGCCATGAACAGAAACAGAAGACGGGGCTTTCCAAGCAGCGGCCACGATTCAGACTTCACAGTGCACGGCCCAAACTCCGGGAGGAAAGAAAGGTAAATGGAAAACACACAATAAGATGGTAGAAATGGAGCCCTGATAGGAAAGTACCCACAAGACTCGGAATTAATAAGTCACCAATCAGAACTGACTCTGGAAGGAGCATACATCCATGCAGCGCACACAACATCGGCGCATGCAGATACCTCTGTGGGTGTCTGTCTCCACCCAGCACAAGACAAGCTGTCTCAGGACCCGCAGCTCAGAAGATGCCGGCCAGGCCAGGCCATGGACCCAGGAAGTGAAAGCCTCCCTGGAAAACCGTGGACTGCGATCCAGGGGAAGGAGGGCCCCTCCAGGCAGCTCGTGTGTCCTCGGCACAGCGTCTGTCCTGGCTCTCGCTGCCCGCTTACCAATAGGCCGTGGGCCAGATTTCTGCTATTTCTGGAAAAATGGGAGTGCTAACAGGAGGCCCACAGCCCCCATGGCAACGGATGACCAGAGCTGAGCCGTGGCTGCCCCTTGAGATGAACCTTGTGCCACTAGTTTGCCACTAATTTATCTTCTGGGCATTTCAGTGGTGACTTCCCTTTTAAAAAGTAACAATTTTTAACTGTCCTTTTGTAGAAAAGATGCTTGTGAAACTCTCGTACTTTGTATGGTGCCTAGTAACTTTGGAATGGAGTTAAATTTTTTTTGAAGATTTTACTTATTTATTTGAGAGAGTGAGAAAGAGTAAGAGAGCACAAGCAGGGGGAGTGGCAGGCAGAGAGGGAGCAGGGAGCCCGACGTGGGGCTCGATCCCAGGACCCTGAGATCATGACCTGAGCGGTAGGCAGATGCTTCACTGACAGAGCCCCCCTGGGCGCCCCAAGAGTTAATTTCTGATAGCTTGACAGAGGCTGGAGTACTATGAATACTTAGATCTCAATCTTTACAAAATTTCTGCTAACTGAAATGATTACGTTTAAGGTGGATGAAGAAAGGGTAGAGAGTGCCTGCAAATGTTATCAGTGTTAGAGACGTGAGATTTTCACAGATCAGGTACTTATGCTCCAGGAGCTGATTCTGCTGGAGTTAAAGGTGAGCCTGACTTTTTGGCTCAAGGACAGGATCATCAGGAGGCACCGCGGTGGGGGTGGCGGTGGCAAGCTCACGGCTGCGCAGGCCGGTGGGGCGCGGGCCAGGCGGTGGCTGCGGGCTCCCTCCTGTCTCCGCCACTGTCCTGTGCATTCAGAGCGGAGTGAAAGAGGCTCCAGTGGCTCTCTATCCACGTTATCTATCCACGTTAACTACCCACCACGCATCAGGAGCTGAAATGATCTGTTCATTAGCTCTTTGCTAATCAGCAACCTAAGGCAGAGCCAATTCATGTGAAAGCAGAGCTTCTTATAAAATCATCGCATGTGATTCGGACAACCTTGGGGGTAAACAGACAGTCAGGGAGCAGCAGACACATGATATTATTAAGTGTAAAACGTCTCCTAATACTTCACATTCGTGCAGTGTGAGAGTTGTGGAGGAAACAAGTTCACCCGATAAAATAGTTTGCCTGGATCCTTCATGAGAGAAGATGTGCAAACGGCCAATAAGCATACAAAAAAGATTCCGAGTTGCTACTGAGCGGGGAATAGCTCATTAAGACAGCCACAAGGCACCGGTTCGCATGTGTCGGGGGGAGGGCGTGCAGCCACAGAAACTCAAACGTCGCCTGCGGTGGGGCGTCACTGGCCCAACGCCTTGGGAACCTCGCAATATCCACCACCAAAGTTAAAAATGCCTCCTTGCAGCGATCAGCAAGGGACACGGGTGCGTATGTTCACCAGAAGACGTGTATGAGAATACTGATGGTACCTTTCCTCAAAATCGCCCCAAACTAGAAATGACCACATGTGCAGAAGCTGTGGCAGCAGCAGGTGTCTTGGAAGGACACTTTGTTGGATGTAAGAGGTCAGACGTGGAAGGGAATGTGCCACGGAATTCCATTTAGATGGGGGTCAAGGAAAGGTAAAGCTAACCGACGTCCAGGAGGTCGGGATCAGTGGTTCCCGAGGGCAGGGGGCCACCGGGAGGGGGCACTGGAAACGTCCCACGTCCCTACTCAGCTCAGGGTTACACATGTGCACTTTATACCTAAATGGGGCAAACAAACAGTTGGAAAGTAAAGTGACGACTGTAAGCTCAGGGTTGGGCTACGTGGAGGTGATCTGCTCTCGCACCCTCTCCTGGCTCGTCTCCGGACTGACTCCGGCTCAAGGGCCGACTCCAGGGCACACTCACAGCTCGGTGCACGTGAGGATACAGGCTGGGAGCGGTGATGCCGTACATCCAGGGACACCTGCCTGGTCTGTGGAGGAGCTGGGCCAAGCACAGCCGCTGTCTCCGGGTGGAACCGGTCGAACCTCTCAGCCCCACCCCACACGCCTGCCCCAGGGAATCACGTCTCCTTACCTCTTTGGCTTCGTTTTGCGCTTTCATATTTTCGGCGATATACCTGACGCTCTGGATGGCTTCTCTGACTTCCGGTGACATCGCAGAGAGGGCCAGCACGGCCTGGATGGACTCTGAGCTGGAGCTTCTCGGGAGGTTAGCACTGAAATTTGAGATTTTCATCCTGCGGTGGTGACACTGGCCGCACGTCCCATCCTGGCAGGGACAGCCTTCCTTGCAGCCTCGTGGCTCCGTGCGGCTGAAGCAGTTGAGATTGGAGAGCTCCGCATTGTATGAGGGCCTCGGCCTCTGGGTGGGGCCCTCGCTGCCTGCCGGCCGGGTCATGAACATAACCCTGGGAAGCAGGTGCAGGAAGATGGTCTTCACCCACGTGGGCATGGTGTGCGTGGTCGGCGTTCTGTAGTGCACGTTGAGCACGAAGACTGTGATGACAATGGACAGCGTGACGAAGATCATGGTGAAGAGCAAGTACTCACCGATGAGCGGAATCACCAGCGAGGTGGAGGGGATGGTCTCGGTGATGACCAGGAGAAACACGGTCAGGGAGAGGAGCACCGAAATGCAGAGCGTCACCTTCTCGCCGCAGTCCGAGGGCAGGTAGAAGACCAGCACCGTGAGGAAGGAGATGAGCAGGCAGGGGATGATGAGGTTGATGGTGTAGAAGAGCGGCAGGCGCCGGATGTAGAGCGAGTACGTGATGTCAGGGTAAATCTCCTCACAGCAGTTGTACTTGATGTCGTGCTTGTAGCCGGGGGCTTTGATGATGGCCCACTCGCCGCTCTCCCAGTAGTCCTTGAGGTTCATGGAGGAGCCGATGAGGACCAAGTCGATTTTTGCCTTGTCGTAGGACCAGGACCCGAACTTCATGGTGCAGTTCTGGTAATCGAACGGAAAGTAGGTCACGTCGATTTTGCACGAGCTCTTGAAGATGGCCGGCGGGATCCAAGTCACTTCCCCTGTGTACTTGAGTAAAGCTTTGGTCTTGTCGTCCACCTGGAAGTCCCCAACAGCACTGCAGAGACAGGTGGGCGGCACATGGTCATGACCACACGCTCACCAGGGCCCGCATCTCACACCGCCGGAGGCGAGTGCAAGTGACCGCATATGAGACCACACGGCAGGAGGGCGAGCCAGAGAAAGTCACCCAGGCCGTCACCCTGCTGACCAAACGGGGACACCGTGGCCCAAGCCTGCATCCCCCCACCCCAGGGTGCATCCCTGGTTCGCTCCACAACCATGACTCTGCCTTGATATTTACTGAGACGCTTTCAAAGGCCAGAAAGGGATTGTTTCCCCTCTAGAGAAATGGGATGAATGTTGTCCTTGAGGCAGGAAACCTGTGGGGATGTTTGCCCCTCGTTCCGCTATGGTTTAGACCTGTCAGCACCTCGTTCAGTCTCCAGCGTGCACTGTGTGCCCACAGGCGCGTGAGGCCAGACTGTGGAGCCGTGAAACCACCGGGGGGCCCACTCGCCCAGCCGGAGCCCCGTCAGTCGGGCTCACACCAGCTGCGTCCTGAACCCTGCGCGCCCCATGCGCCCACCCCCACCCCCACCCCCACCCCCAGCCCTGCTCTGCTTGAACGACCATGGGTTCTGACTCCTTGTCTTTCAAAGCCTGCACAACAGGTTAGTTGATCTTCTGGTTCCGCATCTGCCCCCATTTTCTCCCTGCCTTTCACCGCCACGTGCCTGGACTGTCTACACAGAGCCCCGTGGGCCCCAGTCCTGCATCTGAGAGTCACGGTTGTGGCCTCCTCGAGTTCTGCCCTGGAGGCATGCACACCCTGCCGAAGGAGCGGCCTCCTCGCCCGTCTGCCTCGAGGGCTGGAGAACAGGACACACCTGCACGTTTGGGGACAGCTGGGTGTTCCCTGTTATTTAGCGAGAACATGTGGACACAGAAGGGATGTGTCTTGCTGGTCTCTGCCCCCCATCCGTGCCTCCATGGAGCAGACCCTCGGTGTGAAGACCCCAGGCCACTGCCTCCCTGTCCTCCAGTTGGCCTGTCTGTCCCACAGGGGCCCTGCGGGCTTTATTCACGCTCAGCGCCCTCCGTTCTCGCTCCGGCTCCATGCGGACGGGAGGCATGAGGAGCGGGCAGGGCCCATGTGTCCCTGACTGTGATTCTCCTAAAGAACCTGCGGGGCCTGCTCAGGGGGCTGAGAAGACCCCAGAACAACTTCCTCACGGCATCCTGGGTCCACAAAACGTGGGAACGGAAAGAGACCTCCGGACACGGTGCACAGGCCTGCCCCCTTCTCTGTGAATACGTGTCCACTGGGAGACAGCCACCCTGTCTGTGTCTGTTTTTGGTGACAAGGGCAGCGGGGCCACAGCTGGGACTGGCCCACAAAGTCTAAAATAGTTACTGCCCAGCCCTTGCCACCCACCGCTCTAGTCCAGTGACCTCCTTGAGGATGACACCGACGGTCAGACCGCGGGATCCCACAGAGTGTCTGTGGCAGGGCCTTGACCCACTGGAACTTGGGGCACAAGTGAGGGGTCGCTAAACCACCCCTGTGCACCCCAAGGCCAAACACTGGAGTGAGGTTTGCCCGGATGGGTGATGCTCATTCCTGCTTGTTCCCGGGGATCCTGGTCCCGGGGCGGTGCCTGCTCTGGAGGGCCTGTCTGCTGACTGGGCCATGTCTGCAACCCGTCTCTGCCACCGGCACACATGGAAGACCACAACCCAGCTGGGCCCTGGGGGTGGCACAGCACCCACCACAGACAGGGCCCTTGTACGCGTTATGTACGTAATAAACAGTCGCAGCCTCTGACGGGGGTCCAGGAGATGCGGGCAGCAAGACCCAGCAGGACTGGGAGGGCTCCGGGCCGCCTGTGAGGCCCTTGGAGGAGAGAAGGTGGGTGGGGGCTTGCTCTCAGGGAGACGGAGCCTCAGGGGGGTGAGGGTGATGAGCGGTGTGAATGTTCTCTCCAAATTCCCAGCAGCAGACAGACAGGCAACCCGGGGAGCAAAGGAAAACCTACTGAGCACATCATCGAAGTCAGGTTACAGGCAAACGAGCTTCAGAATACGAGCGTGTGGGGACCAAGCCCAAGCCCAGGGAGGCCTGCGTGGGACGGTGATCAACCAGGAGCAGTGATGGCCAGGGTAAGAGGGAGTTCTCGTGTCCCAAGAGCCCCAGACCAAGAAACCACGAGTAGGCATCTGCCCCTCAAGAAAGAGGCCCCCGCTCTGTGGTGAACCCTCAGCAAGGGGAGCAGGGAAATGGGGGGCCCATGGCTTTGCTTGTGGGGAAGAACCAAGAAGATGGTGTGGTCCACGGATGGTCTGCAGGGACGGCCACGGGGGCTGGTGTGGGCTCGAGGGTCTCAGACATTCCTCCCCCAAACTCCCTCCTGGGAGGACACAGACCCACCCAGAAAAATGCTGCTTAGGGTAGGACCCAAGTTAAACAGGGTCGGAAGCAGGTTGAGGAGAGAAGGAAGAGGGTTTACAGGCCGAGAAGCAGGTGTCTAGCGGTGGCTCGCTCCGACCCTGGGGCCCGCTGACCCAGATGCTCTCGAGCTGGCAAAAGGAGACCCCGCCTGCCCAGTCCCCTCTGGGAGCCTGTCCTCAAAGTTCAGCAAAGGCCACTATCTCCACAAGAGCAACAGGAAGGACTGTAGTGTGAGAAATGTAGGAACATGAATGCCTAAATCACAAGCAGAGAAGCGCACACCCCGAAGGACAGCCCCGGAGCCGGGGAAAGGCACGGCCCAATGTACAGATCAAGATGCGCTAAGTGACCTCTGGAAGCGGAAAGAGCGGTGTAACCAGACGCGAAATAACCTGGCTGGAGCAGCGGGTGTATCAAGAGTTGGCAAAACTGAGGAAAGAATGAGGAAAAGAAACAAAAACCACCTTAGAAGCAAAGCCTAAAAGCAACAAGACGGTGTCGAAGGCGCAGTCGTGGGAACGAACCCAGACAGGACTGACGTCCGCATCAGACAGAGACGAGAACCCCAGAGAAAAATCCAGAATGTGGGTGAAGCACCAACGTACATGCAGACAGGGTTCCCGGAGAGAAAAACCAAAGCAGCAGGACAAATCTCATGTCCTGGGACTCAGAGAAAAGCTTTCCCGGTGTCGAGTCCTATCCTGTGTGCACGCGCGGCACAAACAAGGGGACTTGACAGACGAAGGGAGGAAGCCTCTGGGCACCTGGGCCGGAGGAACAGCCCCTGCAAGGACTGGGTTGCCCAGACCGTCCCGGTTCAGGTCGTGGTCCTGGCGTGTGTACCCCAGCGGCCCCCTTTCTCTTCCCGAAGCCGCCTGTTGTCACCTGCTTAGACGGGCATCAGATTTTCACACGACACTTCATCCCGGGACAGAGAGGCAGCATTAAGACTTTCATGTGAGGAAGATCTCAGGCAAGGATTTTATATCCAGCTAAGCATTATCTAAAAAGGCTACAGTGGGTTATGAACGTGTAAGAACGTGGGGAATTTTGTGCCCATGAGCGCTTTCTGAGGGTCCTGTTAGAGAGTGAACTTCAGAAAACCGAAACCACAGGGGAAATTCTGGCCCGAGATTGTCAAAGATGTGTCTCATGTGTCCAAATGAAGAGAAACTCTCCACAGAGGGACCAGTCCTGAGAAACTCCAGCTCTAACCCGGAGACAGGAGCTGTGCAGTTTCCTCTAAAACTTTCAGTTCCAGATTCCGGGAGAATTCCGTATGCTATTTGCTCCTCACCATGTCCAACGTGAAGCATTTCACTGGGACTCAGTCTCGTTAGACTCACACCCTCAGGCCTCCGGCTGTTCACCCAAGATTGCCAGCAAGAGAACAACCTTGAAATTCATATCATGAGATTAAAATTTCTGCACATTTTCTTAATTCTAGCTTAGCGGAAATTCTCAGTGCCCTGCCCAGGTCCCTAAGAGCCTCTGGATGCTCATGCTTTGCAAACCAACGGAGTTTATCTTGTGTCCCAGTTCTGTGCGGACTAAATCTACAAATACAAGTTGCATGAAAGAAACATTTATGAATGATGTATTTCCTTGGGGAAACAGTAAAAAAACAAACAAACAAAAACCTTGGCCCATCTTTGGAGTGGCTAAAGACCCTTCTTTTAGCCAGTGACCAGGAAGTGGGACGCAGCCAAAAATATAGCTTCTTCAGTCCTAATAGTTGAAACATATTAATTTGTGCTCATCCGGTATAAGAAACCTAAACACAGAATACTTTGAATCGTTAAGATCTGATTAATTCTGTATGAAGTGCTTTGCTGAAAAGTGTATGGTTAAAACACGGTGACTTTAGACAAAGCACAGCTATAAAAGTGCTGTTTTTCCAGAGAAAAACTAGTACGTGTTGGAAGATATCACCTAAGATTTACATTTGCCCAATAACAGAGCTTCGCTGTGGAAAGCGTCAGGTTTTGGGAAAGAGGCCAGTTTTGGAGGCGCCATGATGGGCAGGTGGAGAACCAGTGAGACGGGAGAGGCTGCATGCAACTGTGGGCCTGCCGTCATCAGGCGCGGAGAGTGAAGCTCCCCTGGGTCCTGACCTTCGGGGAAGGTCGCGCCCCCTCCCTGGCCACCCCTCGGGTCCCCGGCTGCACACTTGGAGGTTATGGTTCCTGCCTGCATCCCCTGGGGTCAGGGTGGGGATCTCCGGCACGTGGCACACAGTAGGTGCTCAGTAAATCCCTGTGGAAGTCACGAATCCGCGAAGCCCCCTTGGATGCAGTCGGGGCAGGGCCCACCCCGCGCTTACTTGTTGTACAGCACGATGTCTGGCTTCCAGATCTTCTGCGCGGGGACGCGCATGAACTCTGCCCCATCATAGTCAGAGGGGTTCCACTTCAGCTTGTAGTCATTCCAGATCTGGGGAGAGGAGCAGGGGGAGAGCGGGAGTCAGCAGAAGGACCTGCACGGTCTCCTTCCTTGACCTCACTGGTCCTGTGGAAGCCTGCACCGCTGAGCCCATGGGGGAGACCGCGCCGGGCTGCCTCTGCAGCGGGGGCCAGCCACCCTGCACCGACCAACGGGGATCCCCACTAGTGCAGGCCAGCTGCATGCCTTATGTGCTTGCTGTTTACGTCCTGAGACGGCTCTCCGGGAGCTTCCCCACACCTGTCCTGCCCCCCAGCCCCAAGAATGGGGTGCTGATGACACACAACCCTCCTCCACCTCCAGGTCAAGCGGGGTTGGTGACTGAAGGTTCTGGGGAAGGAGCCAGGACCCCACTGGGGCCCGAGAATCACGTAGCAGCAGACACTGGGGGATGGGAGCAGGTGCACAACAGGACCTGTACCCTCCTGGCTCCCCAGCCTCCGGGGAATGGGAAGGCTGCGTGGGCCAGCAGATGGTCACAATAATCCGGGGAGTTATCTGTCCAGGGCTGGACAAAGCCTCCCCGGGGGATGGGGGCCCATGGAAGCCGGTGTCTTTGGCCTCAATCTGAACAGGAAAGTCCGGAGCCCCTGCTCCCACTCTGCCAAAGAAAACAGCATCTGATTTTACTGAAGGACGGATTTTTGGCCAGAAGGGAAGGAGGTGGCCTCGGCACCAGCCCAGCTGGGGGTGGGCTCCAGGCCCAGGTCTGTCCCCGGCGCCGCATGACTATGGAGGTCTCTCCCTCCAGGCGGCAACCTGTCACGTGTGACTTGAGGGTCCAACTTCCAGGGGGGCTGACCCCATCTTTGGGAGTAGAGACAGCAGCCACCACCAGGGGGCAGCAGTGCCCAGTGTCCACTCACTCACTTGCTTGAGCCACAGGTTGGTCTCCATGATCTGATTGACTTCGTCCTAGATGGAGAGAGGAGAGTGGTCACGTGAATACAAACACCAGGCTGGTTCTGGGAAAGGCTCTTCCAGAAGCCCCGTTCCCCACACCCTGGCTCCCGGCTCCCGCACTCACCACCTTCACCAGCTGAGACATGGACACTTCAAACTGGATGATGACTGGGTCCGACACGTTGGCCACAGGCCGGATGATCTCGTTGTAATCCTCGAACAGCCTCTCAAACAGACGGTGCTCAGCCTCGGAGGCCACGGCCACTGAGAGGAGGAAGCGTCACTTTTCCCCTGGCCAGGGACACCGCCCGCCCATAGCCCCCTCATCGCCTGCTGTGGGGACTCTGCAGTGCGAGTTACAGACTGGGAAACTGAGGCCCGCCAGACACACGAGGTCACACACATCCAGGGAGAAACTATGGTCACAAGCCTGGGCTGGAGAGTTGGGGGGGATCTGGTGCAAATCCTGCCAAACTGCTTGTCAGCTGTGTGAGCTCGGTCAAGGGGTTTAACCTCTCTGAACCTGACTTTCTTTACCCGTAGAAGCATCCATTATATCTGCATCCACCCGCAGGGTTGCAGTAAGTGAGCTGCTTCTCAGGCTAGCATAGGGAAGAGCTCACCAACTACCCTCACCTCCAGTGTTAACACAGGGTGGGGTTGGTGCAAACGCAGTCAGCCTGCTACTTCCATGACGGAGAGATGGCCAGTGGACTCCTGGGGCAGGGCCACCCGGGGCCACCCTGGGCCATTGGGGGGGGGCAGGGGTTCTGCCTCCCAGCCTGTAGGAGACTGCAGCCCACCCAGGACCCCGTAGGGGTTTGGCCACCAACCCTCTGAGAAGCTGGGTGTGCACTTGGCTCCCATGATCTTGGAGTGAGACCCATGCATGGTTCCTGCTCGGTCTCTTTTTCCAGGCTGGTCAAAGACCTTACCTCCCTGAACGGGGGGAGAACCCCCTTTGTTCCCAAGCCACACCCAGGCGACTTGAGTCAGCCCTCTGCCCTTCCCACTTACAGGTCTGAGGACAGGGTGGGAAGGGGATGAGGGGAATGCTCGGGGAAGTCTAACCCAACTTGCCTGCGTCCTGAAATGGGGTCTTGCCTGCTGCCCCCTCCCAAACACAGCAGGGGCCACAGTCAGAGCTCAGGAACTCTGAGTGCTGGGGTCCTCGGCATCAAGGGGGCAGAAGCGGCGCTCCCCCCCACCCCCCCCCCGTCAGACTCCCCTTGCAGCCCTGACAAACTCCCGACCCCTGGGGCATCTGCCCGCCCTCCCGGCCGCCCGCAGGCCTCCCGCCCAGCGGGCTCCTCCCCAGCCCCTGCACGAGGCGCGGCCTGGGGCGCGGAGAGGCGAGCGCGCGGGGAGCGGCGGGCGCGCCTGCCCCCAGCCTCCCAGCGGTGCCCCCCTCCCGTAGGTGGCACCGGCCTCAGTTCCCCATCTATTCCTAGAACGAGTAGGGGAGGGTGCGGGACGCAGACAGTGGAACCGACGATCAGGGTGCCGACCCCGCAACCCCGGGCCCTCTCTGCTCGCGCCCAGACAACTCGGGGTGGAGGGGTGGCCGGAGGGGCAACGGGGCTCCCCGGCCCGGCGGGCCCCCCTTCTCTGCGCCCCCCGCCCGTCCCTCCGGCCCCGCGCCCGTACCTGGCGGCAGCACCAGCAGCGGCAGCAGCAGCGGGAGCCCCGCGACCCCGGCTCGGCGCGGGTGGGCGCCCATGGTCGCGGGGGGCGCGCGGCCAAGGCGCAGGCGGACTCGGCGGCGACTCCCGGCACAGCCCGCCGGCGCAGAGCCGGACGCCGGGGCGCGGGGCGCGGAGCCGGACGCCGGCCCCTCCCGCCGGTGGGGGCGCCCGAGGCTCGGCGGGCTGTGCTCGGCGGGGGCGGGGGGCGGAGGCGGGGCGTGCGGGGCGTGCGGGGCGGGCGCAGCCTCCCGCCCGCGGGGGTCCTGCTCCCGGGACCACGCGGGGTTGGGGAAGAGGGGTGGCTTTATCCGTCCCGCGTCCCCCGCGCTCGCGGACCTCGGGACCGCCGGGCCGCGGGAGAGGCTCCGACACACCCTCCGAAGGCCTTGGGATCCTGAAGCCGCTGAGTAAGTGCGAAGTGTCCCAGGTGTGATGATGTGATTGCGGGATCGTGTTTTCCTTGTAGTTGGCGGGGGCGGCGGGAGCTGGAGTCGGTGGAAACGGGGTCCGCCGCCAGTGGGTACTTGAGGCTGGAGGAGGACCTGCGGGTTTGCTAGACCGCGCTACTTAGGGTAAGTTTGAAATGCTCCCTGATAACAAGTAAAAAGAAACTCAAAGAAATGAGGCTCCGAAATGGAGCCGTGGGAGGGGCTCCTGCGCTCCGGCCGGTGGCTGGCCGACCCTCCTCTGTCAGCCCGCATCTGCACCTGCGCCGCCGGCCCTGCCCACCACCCCCCCCCGCCTCCCCCCCGCCCCTCTACCCCTCTGACTGCCTACCCGCGCGGGGCGGGGGGCACTGGCAAGTGAATCGTCTCTAGTATTTACAGAATGGATCACCTTAAACCCAAACAAAAGGAGAGATTTTGCAGGACCCAGGAAATGTAAGAATTGGGGCCAATCTCTCAGGGCCCCATTTAGAGCATTCTCATTCTCTAGGCAAAAACCCCTGCATTTGAAAAGTATTGCAAATCAGATATACAACCAAGGACTTGTATCCAGAGGATATAAAGAACCCTTAAAACTCAGAAGTCAGAATAGATAGGTGGTCTTGTGGGGGGTGATGCAAGTGTTCTAAAACTGGATTATGGTGATAAATTTACTAAAACTCGTTGAACTGTACACGTAAAATGGACGAATTTTATACTATGTAGGTTATACCTTGGTAAGGTTTTTAAAATCTCAATAGTGAGAAAACTAAAACCCAATTTAAAGAATGAGCAAAAGAGTTAGACACCGCACCAAATAGGGTGTACGTAGGCAAAAAAAAAAAAAAAAAAAAAAAAAAAAATCACATGAAAAGATGTTCAATATCGTTAGCGGTTCGGGAAAAGCAAATTAAGAGCTGGCGGATACATCACTTCGCACCCACTGGGATGGCTGTGATACATCCCTGCCAAGTGCAGATAGGGACCCAGAGCAGTGGTCTCTCTCCTGCCTTGCGTGGGGGGATGCAGGGTGGTATGGGGGCTCCAGAGCCCCATCTGACCACGTCCTGGAAGTTAAACAGCCATTTTCCACGTAACCCGGCGATCACACTCCTGGGCGTTTATCTAGAGGGGTGAAAACTCTTGTTCACACAAAACCCCATAGACGTGAACGTTTTATAGCAGCTCTATTCGCAGCTAACTGGTCACTACCTCAGTGGGCGTCCGCGTCCACAGGACAGACTACTTACTGCTCAGCAAGAGACAGAATTGGTGCCTGTACCGACACGGGTGATCTCAAGGGCATTATGTTGAGGGACAAGAGTTGCCCACCCTCCGGAGGTTGCACACTGTGTGGTTCATGGGCATGGCATCTGGAGAAGACCAGGCGGTGGGGAGGCCCTCAGTGGTTGCCAGGGACTGGCCAGGAGGGAGGTGTTTGGGTGATCAGGCTCTCCCGTGTCCTGATGACACACATCTGCACGTGTTAACGTTCAGAGAACGATACACAAAAAGTCAATTTTATTGTATGATTAAAAAAACAGAATTTTTAAAAAGTCCTCTATTGCCCAAGTATTTTAAGAGCCTGTCACATGCCAGGCACTGGGCGAAACCAGCGGAAGGACCAGTCAGAGCATCGGTGAGGGGACAGCTCAGCCTGGCCTGGGTCTGAAACAGGTGTCCAGGGCTGTGGAGCGTGGTGGAGAGGGTCCTTCTGTCAGAAGGGGAGCCAGGGACGGCTGCTGGGAGGGGGCATCTGAGCTTGAAGAAGGAACAGGAGTCAGTCATTCATTCATTCAACATTTATTAAGCACCTGCTGTGTGCCGAGCGCTGTCCTAGGCCCTGGGGTTGTGCAGCGAACTTGAAGAACCAGGTTCCTGCTGTCCCAGAGCTCACACTGGAGTGGCTGAGCTGTGGACAAGAGACGCACTACCAGGTGAGAATTCCGGTCCCCAGGAGGGCTGGAGGAAGGCGGGGTGACTGGGGAAGGCCTGACGGGGACATGACATGGGGACAGAGGATGCACCGGATGCTGCAGCCACTGCGGGAGCATGGGGGGCACCGGGGGGTGAAGGTGCAGCCAGTGCAGAGGCTTCGAGCTGGAAAGCGTCCTGAAGCGTGTGCGGGGCTGAGAGAAGACCGGGGAGCGGAGGGCAGCGGGGTGACAGTGTGGCCGGGATGTGGGCAGGGTTCTGGGCACGTCCTTCTCTCCGGTGCAGGGAAGGAGGCCGGCCGGAGTCACTCTGTCCGAAGCCCCTGCGGCTGGGCTTCCCTTCAGCGCGGGCAGCCCCCTGCTTCCGTCCTGCCCTCCCCCAGCTGTGGCTGTTTGTTTGACAGGGTTGACGGCCGAGGGACTCGGGTCCTCTCACCCTGCAGCCCCGGGGCCCTTGGGCAGGCAGGGCAGACTAGGACCCCTCGGAGGGCGTGTGGGTCTGGAAGAGGGGAGGCAGGAAGAGCCCCACGGTGCCGAGCACACACACAACCACAAACACCCACAGGAACAGCCGGTCGACCACCATGGCCACGTACTTCCAGTCCTCGACGACCTGCAGGCAGACAGAGCGGCCGTTAGGGGCACCCGGACCTCCCTGGTCTCCTTCCCCCACGCGGGGCCCTCGCTGTGGGCCAGGGAGCCCCCAGGCTGGTGTGGCCACCCCCCAGCTGCAGCGTTGCAGGACCCCCCCCCCCCCACAGGCACCGGCGGGACAGAAGCGACAGATGGAAGGGTTAGTAATGGGAATACCACTAATACTGAGCAGTGCGACCGGAGAACCACATCATGGCGCGTCCCCTTCTCTTACTGTGAGCCCCAGCCTCCTGCCTGGGTTCTGCCCAAAGGAAGATTTGGGGCCCACCTCTCCGTGTGGGGGGCAGGACACCTGGAAACCTGGCTGTGGAATCTGCTCAGTTCCCTAACACTGTGGACGGAGACCGGCCTCCCTCGGCTTCGTCACCTCCCCCTGCCCCCACTTCCCAGAGCCTCCGTGGGCACCCTGGTCTGTCGCCCCCCACCCCACCCCCGACCCCAGGCCCGTCCGACGCCTCTGCCCGTGTTCCCCGCTGGAGAGTGGCCTGACCTGAGCTCAGCAGAGGCTCTGGGCTTGGAAATTTGGGCAGCAGCGGACGAGGCGACATCAGTGACCCAGTTTGTCAGGGCCCCTCCAGGGCGATCCCGTGTCAGGCGGCCCCCCCCACCCCCCAGGACCGGCAGGCCCCGTGCAGCCTGCGCCCCGTGTGGCCTCTGCTTGGCTCTCTGAGGTTTCATTTTGACAGCCCTCATTTAAGACGACTGTATTTTTGGTGTGTGTGACTTTTCCCCTTTTTATATTTGCTATTTACAGCGACCAGTTAATGGGGGGGGGTGCTGAAGATGAGCCGCAGCCTGGGTCTGTGCTCGGGAGGGGGCAAACCGGGCCGGAGGAAGGTGGCCAGCGTGCGCTCAAGGCAGGCAGGGAGGTGTGAGGACAGCAGAGATCCGCTCTGGCCTGTACCGGCTGCGTGGCCCCGGGGTCAGGCAGCGCGCGTCTCTGAGCCTCGCGCTCCCCGACGTGGAGTGGGGTTCGCGTACATGCCTCTTGCCATGGTTCCTGGGGGGGTTGGCAGTGATGTAGGTCTGGTCCTGGCAGAGCACCCAGCGTGTACTCGGGGCTCAGGGAAATGGTGATTGTAATAATGGGGGACCCCGCCTGGTTGCTCCCTGCAAGAAGCTTTTGCTTAATTGAATTAGAAATGGCGGGAGGCACGTGAGTGTCACGGGGCGGGGGGACCTTTAGAAGAGGGCGCTCAGGGCGGGTGGCGGCTCAGCCAGGAGCAAGGACACCAGGCTTCTCAGCCTGAATGTGTGCACAGAGCACCGGGGGAGGGGTCACAGGTGCAGGCTCAGGGGGCCTCCCAGAGAGGCCTGGGCTCACTCAGAACGCGGCCCTTGTGGCCCCAGAGCTGGACCATGAGCAGTTACCCAGGGGTTCCCTGTAGCCAGCAGGGCCCCGCGCTACGTATCAGCATCTGGGACCCAGGCGATTAGCCGATGCCGAGCTGCTGGATGGTTTTAAAAGAAAGAAAGCACAACCAAAAGTGAAATCTGATGGTCTTCTAGAGCTGTGCTTCTCGAGCTGGACTGTGACATGAGGTCTGCTGAAAATGCAGACTCTGAGTCCAGTGCGGGCCAGGCCGGGCTGCATTTGTAAGTGGCGGCGCTGCTGGCCCTGGCCACGCTCCGAGGAGCTCCCGTGCCACGTCCCGTTGGTTACGTGCTCTTCCTCTTTCATGGGGTGGTCCTGGAGCTTCTGCAGCCTGCTCCTGTCCCTCCCACTAGCGGAAACCCGTGCTTTCCCCTGAGAAGGCGGCCAGTGCAAGGTGAGCACGAGGCTGTGCCCTCCTTCTCCCCCGCAGCTGCAGGCCGCCGGGCAGGGGGTCTGCTCTGTAAGGTGTTGGAATGAGAGCATTCGCAGCACCGTGACTCAGCAGCCCTCCTGCCTGGTGCAGACATGTCCTGCTCTGCGTTCAGTTACCACCAGCCTGGCCCGTGAGGCCTGGGAGACCCTCTCCATTAGTGCCCCTGGCTTTGTCCTGTGACAGTAAACGTAACCTCTCTTTGCAAATCTGTCATCACATTATCACCGTACCAGCAGTGACGTTCTAACTGCTTTTCTGTACTCCCCAAAGGTGTCCCGTTTGTGGGGCTTGTTGGCAAGCTGGGGGACAAGGGGAGCGGGTGCCCTTGGTGCCCGGCCCACCCTCGTCCCCAAGACTGAGGTCCCCTTCCAGCCCAGTGACAGCCACCAGCTCGGGGTGTCTGTGGCTCCCGTGGCTCCTGCCTCCTCGGCCCCAGCGTGAGCCTGGACGAGCTGGGGAGGGACTGCCCAGGGCCACCCTCTGCCCCTGGGGGTGGGAGCCGAGGGGTGTGTGCTTCCCTGCATCCTCAGAGCCCCCAGAGCCCATGGCAGTCATGGGCAGCCTGCTCTGCCTTCCCTGGTCTCCCCGGGGCCCTCCCTGAGCTTCCTGAGCTCACTCTGCAGGTGAACTGCCTTTGCCTGGGCCCTCAACTCAGGGCTGCTTCTGGGGACCCCAAAACAAACAAAAAATGGGTCCTTGGTACTTCCTTCCTCTTCCCTGATGCCTGGAGCTACAATAAAACAGTTCAGTTTTGGGTTCCACGCTCCAGCCAAGGGTCTGGGCGCTCTGTCCCGTGAGTGAACTGCGGGCAGTGGGGCAGGGACCGGGCTGGGGACTTACACTCTGGTCTTGGTCATCACTCCTCATGTGCTGGGCAATGAAGCTGACGCCCTCTAATGCGTCCTGCACATCCTGTCGGAACCTCCCGGAAGACCTCAGCTGGAAACCCCGGGCCGTGCCCGCCGCATTGGAGCCGGACCCGGAGCCGGCCGGGGACTTGGGGGCTGCAGAGGCAGGATTCACAAAGTACATGGAGCTCCCATAGAGGTTGGGGGCGCTGGCTGGACCCATGGCTGAGGCGGAGGTGGCCTCGGACCGGGTCGGGCGAGGCTGGCAGGGCTGGGGGGTCCTCGAGGGGCTGCTGTCCGGGCGCTTCATGAAGAGGAAGGTGGGCAGCTTGTGTAGGAAGCAGCGCCGGACCCAGGGCGCCATGGTGTGCGTGCTGGGCGAGCGGTGGTGCACGTTGAGCACGCACACGCTGGTGACGATGGAGAAGGTGACGAGCACCATGGTGAACATGAGGTACTTGCCGATGAGCGGCACGTCCAGGGAGGTGGGCGGCACGATCTTGGAGATGAGCAGCAGGAAGACGGTGAGCGCCAGCAGCACGGAGATGCACAGCGTCATCTTCTCGCCGCAGTCGGACGGCAGGTAGAACACAAGGATGGCCAGCGAGGTGATGAGCACGCAGGGGATGATGAGGTTGATGGTGTAGAAGAGCGGCTTGCGGCGGATGATGAAGTCGTAGGTCACGTCCACGTAGCTGGGGTCCTGCGGGTTCACGGTCCGCCGGCCGGGCAGTGCCACGATGTCCCACTCGCCGCTGGGGGTGAAGTCGTCCATGCTGGCCGTGGGGGACTTGAGCACCATGTCGATCTCTGTGTGGTCGTAGGTCCAGGAGCGGAACTTGAGGGTGCAGTTCTGCTGGTCGAACGGGAAGTGCTTTACCTCGATCTTGCAGGCGCTCTTGTAGATGGCGGGCGGCAGCCAGAAGATGCTGCCGTTGGAGCGGACCACCACGTTGGTGTAGAGAGACACCTCGTAGGTTCCATCGGCGCTAGAGGCATGGAGAAGAGAACATGGGGAACTTGCCAGCGAGTCCTCGGGACTGTTTCTCAGCGGCCATCCTTCCAGCCCCTGGCGCCCTCCCTGAAAAGGCCAACTTCCTGTGGCCCCCGTGTGGCACAGAGCGCCCTTCACATGGATGAGCTCACGTGTGCCTCACAGTCATCGGAGGTGGGTTTTCCTAGGACCCGCATTTTACAAATGGGGACACCGAGGCTCAGAGAGGTTCAGTGACTTCTTAAAGGTCAGAAAACTAGGAAGCAGTCCAGTGAGGACCTGAACTTGGTTCATGCTTCTGCTGGGAACACTGTGACCCCACGAGACCCTCTCGCTCCCTCCGTGCACCCAAGATATTGATGCGACCAACACCCAGCACTGACAGAGCATCTGAGGGCCAACGAGATAGGATGGAGACCAGAAAGAGCACTGGATTCGGGGTCCAGACGCTGGCTCTGGGCCCAGCTGTGCCCGAATGAGTGAGTGAGCCTCTCCCCCCTTCTCCGGGCCTCCAATGCCCCACCTGCCATGGAGGGTGCTGGGTCTGCCCATTTCCTTTTCCCGCCTGACCGCCTGGAGGTCTGAGTGAAGCACAGATGAGGCCCAGGGCTGGCCTCAGGACCCGAGGACCCCTAGAGTCCAGGCCTGCTGCCCTGACCTGGCTCTCACCTCCTCGGCCAACCCTGCCACTCACTTGTTGTAAAGCACAATGTCTGGCAGCCAGATGCGCTTTGCAGGGATCCTCAGGATGTTCACGCCTTCATAGCGGGAGCTGTTCCAGGCCAGGCGGTAGTCGGTCCACTCCTGAGCAGACAGGCACGGCCCTGTAAGTTGGAGGCCCGTAGCCACCAAGGGGGTGGCCCTGGAAGAAATGCCTCCTGGGCTGGGGACCCTGCAGGACACTTACCTGTTTCAGCCAGACATTGGTGGTCATGATCTGTTCTCGCTCATTCTGGGGAGGGAAACGGGGATATCCACTTACCAGGTGGGAGGAGCCCTCACACACAGACCCCACGTTGTCACACAGAAGCCTCGGGGCTCCAGGGCCACATGCCCAGCCGCTGACCCACCATCTCTGGGATGGCTCAGAGGTATTTCACACCCCACGTGTCTGGGACAAAAGCTTGTGATTGTCACCCAGATCGGGTCCTCTGCTGGTATTGCCTCCCCCAGCCGTGCAGCTCCATAGGCCAGAAACCTGGGGGCAGTCTCTGCACCCCATTCTCTGACCGCCCCCCCCCAGGGTGTCCTGTAGATGGAACCCTCTGCGTGCATCTCAGACTTGTCTGCTTCTGTCATGGCTGCCGGCAGTATCCACCAGCTGGACAACTGCAGTCGCCTCCCCGCTGGCCCTCCTCCTCACCCCACGCCTCCTCATCCCACTGTCTCTGCTCAGCAGCCAGGGGATCCTTTCAAAAGGCTCCTCTCAACCTCTCAGACTGTGTTGCTCAGCTGAAAACCCCCACTCTTACCCCACGTCCCCCAGTGTCCCTCCTCCGTCCTCCCCCCAGCTCCCGAAGTTTCTTCGTAATTTATTTATTTTTCATAGTGGTAAAATGCACATAACATAAAATTTGCCACGTTAATGGCAGTTGGTGTAAAGTTTTTGTCTGATCACTCCAATATCCAAACCATCTGTGTGTCTGTTTCCTTTGTCTTTTTTTCTCTCAGTCTTTTTTCATTTGGTCTTGTCTTACTGTGTGCCTAGTGCATTTTTATCTGCTTTCATAGGCCTCCAGGGAGAACTGACTTCGGCATAATGGCAGATGGAGGAGGGGCCGATCCCCTTCATCTGGTCTGTGTCTGAGCTGGTTCACAGCAGGTTTAGTTGTTTTGAGAGCTGGCCTACTTTTGATTCATTTTTACTCTGATGGGTGGTCTTTTCAGGGTCTCCGCATCTCGTGGGGCCCGAACGCTGGCATGTGTCCCCAGCCCTGCGAGAGCACCAGACACTCAGCTGGCCTCCAGCCTCGCAGCCACCATGCTGCCCTCTCCTTAGCCCCTCGGCATTTTACCATGTCCCTGTCATCATGTGCAGGGACAAGCGCCATAGACCGAGGGTCTCCTCCTGGAACCTGGTCCCTCGAGTCCTGGCTGAGCTCTCCAAGACTGTCACACAGAGATTAATGGAGTGGGAGGCATTTTTATACAGCTTTTCTAGTTGTTCTTGTGGAAAGGCTAGTCTGCAACTCTGAATGCCTTCATCTGTCTTTAAAAACATTTTTTTTTTAAGTTGTGGTAAAACTTACATACAGTGAAGTGCATAGGTTTTAAGCAAACAGTTTGATCAATTTGAGCAAATGTATTACCCACGTGGCCCACCTCCGTTCAGGCTCTATCGCTCAGGAATTCTCTTGTGTCTCAGTTCTGTCCGTCCCTCCCCAGCGGCTGCAGAACACGCCCGAGGAGGACAGCTCAAGGCCTGGCCACCCCAGGGAGCTTCTTGGGAGGGCCTGCACACACTCCTTGCTTCCTCCCTGGAAACTTCCATCTTTAAACTGGTCATGCCCATAACCCTCCCTCCTGGAAAACCAGGTCCTAGAATACAGAAGAAATAAACCCTCGGACCGAATACCTATTCTCCGTACAGCGTTCGGGGTGATCACCGCTCACAGGAGCACACTCACAGCATAGGGTGGGAGCCCTCCTCCTTCTGGTAACTTCTGTGACCTCCCACGGCCCACAGGGTAGATCTGGCAGGGGCAGCCTTAGCCTGGAAGCGCTACCACAGGCGCCTGCCTGTTTCCCCTGAGCAGGGCAGCAGCCGTGGAGTGGCATCTGGGCTCACCCCGTTAAGCAAAACACCTTTGGCTGCACCGTAAACTCCAACACTAGCCTGGCCTGGCTCCTTGTTCTTCCCAGGCGGCCTGCAGAGGGGAGAGGGACAGAAAGCCCAGGCTGTCCGTCCCCTCCCCCATTGTCTGGCTGTGATTCCTCCCAGGGGACCCTCCTCCCAGCCTTCTGGGGGGCGTTGCTTGGAGGGGGTGGGTTTGTGGGGGCCACCTGTCCCCAGGAGGTTCAGCCCCCCCGTGACCTCCTTCCCCACGACCAGATGCGGTGCCCTACGGTGCTCCCCTCCCAGCTCCTTCCCGGGCGGGTTCCAACCCCGTGTCTGGGGCTGTGGGAAGGCCACACGGGGAAGGTTAACCGTGGGCCGTGGTTCCTGCAGACACTCTCAGCTCAGAGACAAGGAGGGGAGAGGGGGAGCTCCCCGGCACCTCAGCACCCCTACCCCTGCCCCACATCCACACACCAGGAGCTGACAGCCCTACTTGTGGAGTCTGCAAGCTGTTCCTCCTTCCCATGCCCGCGGTGGCTGCCCTCACCTGTCCAGACTCTCACCCCCACCCCGGGCAGCGGCTGCCTCTGGTCCTGTCCCCACACCGGGGCCCCGGTACCCATCAGGTCCCACAGCCTCATTCCTCTGTCCCCCGACGAGTGGGGGGACGTGAGGGCCTCTGTTGGGCAGGCTAGGGGAGGGCGATGATAGGGTACAGCTGCCAGGACGAGAAGTTTATGGCCATGGTGGACGCCCACCCAGCGGTCATTGCCCCTTCACATCTTTGTTAACAGAACCATGACTTTGTTAGGTATTGGACACCCAGGATCTTCCGGGCCCCCTGACCGGCACGGACGGCGACCCAGAGCTCCGGCACCGCCGGGTCCCCGACTGACTGACCGGCACGGAGGCACTGGCCTGCTCTCGCTGGGTTCTCAGTGTTTTGGCCACTGGGACTTGGATGTTCTGTGGCTTGAAGTTAAAGCATTTTCATCGATGTTGAGATCTGGGATTAACGGTGGCCCCGAACAGTAGGATTGGTGTGCACGCAGCGGGCAGGGCTCGCCCAGCAAGGACGAGAGTGCAAGGCCGGCCTGCAGTTCCGGGACCAAGGAGTCACAGCACTGAGGTGGTCAGGCCTCCAGTTTAGGTGGACTCCTGAACATATGCATATGGAAAAGGAGCAGACAAGCGATCTGACCTGGTCTAGAGGTCTGGGCCAAGCCAGAGGTGCCCCCAGCCCCACACTCCGGCTACCCGGCCTGGACGGGGGCGGTCAGCACCTACCACGCTGATGAGCTGGGCCAGGGACAGCTGCAGCTGGATGGAGATGAGCTGGGCCGAGCTGGTGGCCGGGCGGATCAGGTTGTTGTAGCGGGTTCTGTTTAGAAGGTCATCTACCAGCCTCTCCTCTGCATTGGCCACACGGCAGTCCCCTGGGGAGACACACGGTCAGACCTGCTGGGCCCTCCCTGCTGGCCGCGAAGGGGAGAGCGGGGCCGGGTGCACAGAGGCCGGGGGCGGGCTGCCCCCTCCTTCCTCCCCTTCCCACTAGGATGAAGGGCAGCCCACACCCGGACGCTGCGTCCAGAAACGGGGTGCTGCCTGCAAGTCTCTCTGCACCCCAAGTCTATCCGTCTGTTCTCCCGCTCCCCGACTCTAGCCCGGGTCATGGAGCACAGCCCGGGCTCTTCCTGTAGCCCCTTGCAGGTGTCCCCGCCTGACTCTGCCCCTGCTGCCACACGCCACGCAGCACGACAGTCAGTGGCCGTGGCCTCACCAGGGCCTTCCCCACCTGAGCCTCTCAGGTGTCCCAGACTGAGCCCTTTGGCCCTGGTACCAGCCTGCCCTCCTCGACCTGCTCTTTTCTCACGGGTCCACCCAGACGCTCGGCGGTCCGCCGTCCTTCCTGCTTTCCTCTTCCCTCCCTGTCTTCACGGTCGTACGTCTGAGTCCTTGAATGCACTCTCTCTGCCAGAGTGGCCCCCAGGCCACCAACCATCAAACGTCTGTCTGTCTTGTGCCAGACACCGTGCCAGGTGCCAGGGATGACAGCAAGCAAACACCAGAAGTGCCTCCTGCCTCGGTTTCCGGTGTAGCGGCGGAGGGATACCACCATGGGTTTGTGTGCAGAGAGGGGAGGCGGGTGCTATGTTCACGGGCAGAGAACAGCCTGACCACGGGGAATTTCCCGAGTTAGGACCCTCAGACTGCAAAGTGTTGGGGTCCAGCTGACAGTTGGCTCCTGGTCCGGAGCTTAAAGGAGAGGGGTGGGCTCAGGGCCGTAACCAGTGCAGCTCCCACAAGAAGCCTGGCCTGCCCCTGGGCCCCCTGAGCTCCCACAGGCCTGGATCTCTTGCCCAGCGGGGTGTGGGTCTGGGTCCCAGCTCCTTCACACGTCTGGGAGTGGAGATGAGGTTCAGGGACCTGGTCTTGTTTACCCTGGTGTCTTCTGGGAGGATGTGTCAGCTGAGGGCAGAGGTGGGGGTGGTGCCTTGGGAAGAGACTCTGGGGAAGGTCAAGGGCACTTGAGCAGGAGAGCCCAGCAGGAGGGAGGGGAGATGTGCAGAGCAGGTGGTGTTGGGCAGGAGAGCAGGTGGGAGAAGATCAGGTAACAGGGGGGTTGAGGAGGTGGGGGTGGGGCTGCCGGGGAGGGGCTGGGTCTCGCTGGGCGTGGGGTTCAGATGACATCCTTCCCTGAAGGGCCAGTGCGGGCTTTTTGCCAAATCCCTCCCTCTGGGTGGGGCCAGAGGGCCCAGAGCCTGAACGGCCTGTGAAGCGGGTCTAAGGTGGCCTCCTGTGTGGGTGCTGGGCTGGACACAGGGCCACGGGAGCCGGCGCCACGCCAGCCTGCTCCATGCACTTTCCGACTCGCTGCCTATGTGGAGCAGATGCAATATTTAGTGCCTTGTGAATGATGCTCCCGGGTGCACCTGCTGCCCGCTGCCCCTCCCCCAGACTGCCTGGGGCTGTCCAGAGGGGGTCCTCTGGATGCGTGGCCTAGATTCTGAGCTCTGCCTCTCCTACCCTGGACCCCTCCCAGAGGCAAGCTGTTTGAATACCCTAGAAGCCAGCCTGTAGCCCCAGACTGAAGCTGGGTCCCTCCCATAGCGCCTCTTCAGTGTGTATTTGGGCTGACCTGTCATTTCAGAAAGCGGGCTGTATCACTTGCCCAAGCCCCTCTGGCATTTCTGAGGCCAGTCTGGGGTCAGAATCTGCAGCTCCTGGTCCTACAGGACAGGGAGAGACTGGAGCCCACATCTCTGCAGCCCCAGAGGTTGGTCCACCAGGTTCCTGAGAGGTCAAGGCTGCTCTGCAGGCTGGGGCGCTCAGGCTGCTCACCTTTGGGGCTCTCCTGCCTCTTGGGCCTTCACCTGGCCTGAGGGACCCTCCCCATCCTGAGGACAGGCTGTGGGCTCCAGAGTTAGGGGTTCTGAAAACCTCAGGCCATTTTGCACGTTCCCTGTTTCTCATCCGGGGAAACTAAGACCCAAGAGGGAAGGAACTTACTTGAGGAGCCCCACCAGGTCAGAGCAGAGCCAGGTCTCAGAGCCTCCTTCAGAGGGGGCCCTCCCGGACCCCAGTGCCTTCTGTCCTGCCCTTGCTAACGTCCCCAAAGGGAGACTGCCCTGCAGAGGCCATCCTGGTACATAGCTGAGTGTGTGCTCCTACTGTCACCTGTGTTTGCCTTTGTATGTGTGGGGGGGAAAGACCAGCAGGGCTGCTGTGGGCTGGAATGGTCTCCCACCACCACCAAAAAGGCAGTGGGAACCCAGAACAACACATATTTGTTGCTTTCTGTCTGTGAGGCCTGCTGGGTTCAAAAGACAAGGGCCTGTCCCCGCTCCATGACAAGGGTCAGGGGGTCATGTCCCAGCCCTGGGGTCGACACAGTTCAACAGGGAGGCCACCACTAGGGGTCAGTCATGACCCAGTGACTCTGAGGAGTCCCGGGCCAGCGTTGTGTCCAGGGCCTGGCCTTCCTAGGCCTTCTCTGGAAAACCAGCTCGGGAGCAGGAAGGGGTTAACATCTGGGGGGAAGCCGCAGCTCAAACCCTCCACTGTGCTGACTGTGTGTACAGTTGGACAAAGCATAATCTTAGAATCTAATATTGGGAAAGCGAAGAGATAATAGCTATTGTTTTGGAACACAAACCACAGAAGGTAAAGACCAACAGAATCTCCTGGCAAGGCAACATCCAGAAGGCAGAGTGGTTTTCAGTTTGGGGTGCGTGTCCTTCACTGAGGAAAGGAACAGGAGATTCGTATTTATTAAAAGGCAGCTCTGGATTTTTTTTTTTTAAAGGTCGAGATTTTTACCTTTTACAAAAAGCTCACCACATATTATCTGTCATGTGTAAGAATCAGCTGGGTGCTTGTATAAACCCAGGTTCCCAGGCTCTATTTCCAGAGATTTAGATCCCATGAGGCTAGGGTGGGGCCCACTAATTTGTACGGGGTCATCCTGATGCAGGTGGCCCCAGGACCGCGCTTTAGAAACACGGCAGCTGACTCATATCTGAGTCCCCAAGGATGTAGGCAGGGCATATCATTCCTGTAGAACAGGTGGGGAAACTGAGGCCCGGAGAGAGGAAAGGAATGGCATGGGGTCACCCGGCAAGTGGCAACAGAGCCAGGACACACACAGAGTGGGGACACCATCTTTGGTGAGAGCTGCACTTCCCTGTAGGAACTTGTATGTCCTCGCAGACCTGCTTCCAACACCTCCAGTGCTGTGTGCTGTCCAAGGAAGATGTAGTCCCGCCTGGTCTCCTGGGTTATAAGCAGGACTCGGAGGACAAGCTTGGGCCAGACAGTAGGAACTAAGGGTCCTTGGAACTCGGGGGAAGGTGGGGGGGGCGGGTTATTGAGGCCCAGAGAAGGCAATCCTCATCACATCTGGACTCTGCCTGGGAAGGGCTGATGAGGTCTCCCTTTCAGGTGTCAGAGACTGCGGCTCTCCACTTCGCCAGCCTGACGCTCCTCCACGCTGTCTGTCCAAGCCAGCCCAGCCCCAAGGGTGGGTGACCAGAGACAGTGGTGTCTTAAAAGTGTGTTTCTTAGGAGACACGCCCCACACTGCAAACCATTCCGGGTCTGGCGATTTGGGCAAGCCCTTCCCGGTCCGGGCTGAGTTTCCCCATCTCTAGCCTAGCAGCGTGGAGCCCTCTCTCCCAGGCCGAGCAGCGGGGGTGCTCCCTGCCTACACCTGGCAGGTGAGGAGCCTATTGACACCTGACATCGGCGTCCCGCAGACTCCCTTCGCGCTAGTGCAGAGCCGGTGCCACGCAGCCCCGGCTCAGCCCGGAGGTTCTCGCCGCGCAGGCTGCCCGGCAGGTGCACAGGGAGGAGAGGCAGCCCCCACCCCAAACCTCGGGGACCCATCGCCCTGGCCCGTCCCAGAGGCCTCGGCCAGTGGGTTCAGCCCGCCCACGCCCCCGTCCGGCCGGGACGACCTCGGGCCACTCCCCCAGGCCCCCCCACCTGTGGCCAGTGCAGCCGGGCGGCGCGACCGACGCCCCTCCCTCCTTTCCCGAAAAGAACTCACCGCGCCGGCAAAGGGCAACCAGGGAGAAAAGGACCAGGGGCTGCGCACTCCTCATGGCGGGCGGGGGCCGGAGAGGCAGCCGCGGCGAGCGCAGCTGTCGGAGCACCCCGGCGCCGGCGAGCCACTAGCAGGCAGAGAGCGCGGGGGCTGGCCTCGGAGTCTGACGGCGCCGCCGGCGGGCACTAGGACCCGGCAGAGGGCCCGGCGGGGCCCCGCGGGGGTGGCTGCCGTGAGCCCCGCCCACTCGGGGAGGGGCGGGGCCGGCTGGGGCTCCCGGACCTGTGGCCGCGGGTTGTCGCCCCCGCCTGGCTCCCACCTGCTCCGGCCGCGCCCGCCCCGCGCGTCCCGTGGGGAGACCCGGGGGCGCTGGCGCAGGGTCCCCGCACTGTTCGGACACGTGGTTGTGCCCCAGGGAGGGTCCGTACCCGGGGGGGTTTGCCGAAAGAAAGGGGCGTCGCAGGGAGTAGGGAGCGAGCCAGCTGGAGTGGGGCTCGGCTCTCTGCAAACAAGGGAGGCACTTAGGAAAAGTGGGTGGCATTGGGGAGGGTGACTAGCTCAGGGTCCCCTGGCCTAGCTTGGGGAACTGGGGAAGCGAGCAGAGTTGAAGGGACTGGACGGGGCCCGGAGTGGGCCGCCTGTGCCCCTTGTCCCCCCTGCCCCCTTGGCCTTCCACCTGGGCTGACCCGAGGCAGCTCAGGTGACTCAAGGGAGCACGCAGCCCCTCCTCCAGCCCGGTGGTCCTCACCGGGTGTTGGGATCAGTACTATTCCCCTCGGGGCCGGGGACTTCACGGGACAGGCATCAGCACCAGGGCAGCCCTACTTCGGGACTTGGCCAGAGCCTCAGTCCGGGATCTAAAAGTGCCTCCAGTGATTTCCGTAGCGCGCGGCTCCGCACCTCCTCCCCTGTCTGGGTCCCAGCAGAGAAACGGAACAACTGGACGAACCAAGCGGGAGGGCAGGATCTGGGGGGCGGGGGGGTGCCACCTTCTTCCCAGGATTCGCAGTCTTACTTTCATATTGCTTCCCCTGTCGTCCTCTTGCTACAATCGGATACGACCACATATGATCTTTTAAAAAGAATGCTCTTGAAATGTAGTTGACTTTCCCTTTGGGATGGTTTGGAGAATTTAGGTTCAAGTGCGTCCTCTCTTCTCCAAACTGCAACAATAAATAGGTGAAATATATACAGTAAATTAAAAAGTCACAGCCAGGCTGAAAAACAAGATCTCCATCAATCCAAATCAGAAAAGAAATGCAGAGTGGTAGGGGCTGGCTGAAGCCTGGAGCCTGCTGGGCTCTGGAAGCCAAAGGCAGGGGCAGGTCCTTTGGGCTTAAGGGGGACTAAAAGACTGGACTAGAAGCTGGGGGTTTGCATGTACCTCAGTCCCTGAAAGGAAGCTGGGAGGGGAAGCCGGCTGCTGATCTGTTGTCTGAAGTCCTAGCTTTGTGGGATGCGCGTTTTCCCTGATATACCACAGGATGGGAGCTTAAAAATGCCCACTTAGAAGCAGCTGCCAAACTAAGTTAGGAGAGCAAAGGTGCAAGGGTAGGCAGACAGAGAGGGAGAGAATAGAACGTCCACCGGAAAGAGCCTACAACTGTGCCAGAAAGTGAAAGAAGGGCGGTGAGAACGGGGACATGTCAGAGGGACACATGAGCCATCCTGGAGGGGCTCCACCAACCGAGGCTGGGACACTTTGAGCGTTAAAATAAGTAATAATGCTGATGAATACTCATTGAATAAAATAAGAAACTATAAGCATATAGCAAAGTAAATAAATGATTGAAAGTTTGATAAGAAGAGGGATACCTACATAGTTTCAAAGTAGCTCCTCATAAAATAGTTATTAATTATAAGGGGAAAAGAGTTAACTCTCCAGGGGAGAAGCCTGGCAGATACCACCCGTGGTAGGCTGAAGAATGACTCCCAAAGATGTCCACGTCCTAATCTCAGAACCTCTGAATGTTACCCTACATAGTGAAAGGGACTTTGCAGCAGTGGTTGAATGAAGGATGTTGGGAAGGGTAGATTCTCCTTGGGCATGATGGAGTCACAGGGACCCTTACAAAAGGGAGGCAGGGGGTCTGGGTGGGGCAGTGTGATATGAAGAGGGAAGCAGAAGCTGGAAGAGGCAGGGAATGGATTCTCTTTCGGAGCCTTCAGAAGGAACCAGCCCTGCCGATACCTTGATTTCATCCCTGTCAGACTGATGTTAGACTTCTGATCCCTAGACCTGTAAGAGAAAAAAAAAAACTAATGTTGTTCCAAGCCACTCCATTTGTAGTTATTTGTTACAGCATCAGTAGGAAAATAGTAGACCGCCTTAACCACGGGATCAACATTAACACCATTGGTAATGGGGCAAATCCAAATGGTGTAGCACCTGGTGGGACACAGCAGGAGGAACGCAGAATCCTTCTGTGATATTCCTGCCAAAGATGTATGACTCGAATCTAGCCGTGATGATACATCAGAGAAACTGAAATTAAGGGACATTCTACAAAATAACTGGTCTGTTGTCTTCAAAAATGTCAAGGTTATGAAAGTCAAGAAAAGACTGAAGAGACATCCCAACTAAATGCAAGACATGGTTCTGGAATGGGTCCTTTTGCTGTCTGCGACATCGTCGGGAAAACTGGCCAAACTTGAATGGGGTCTGAGGGATGGATGGTGGTAATACATTGGTGTTAATTTCTTGCTTTGTGAAGGCTGTATTTTGGGTGTATCGGAGACTATCTTATAGGTAACGCACAAGAAAGTATTCAGAGATGATGGGGTGCCATGTGTTGTAAACAGAATCCAAATGATGCAGTGATAAAGAGTGCTTTGTATGGTACTTGCAACTTTTCTGTAACTTTGAGCTTTAAAAAAAAAAGCAAAATGAGCATACAAACCAAGATTTGACGTATGATTAAGAAACGATAGCCAACAAAATGAAGAAATGAGCAAATTCACTGCAGGCGAAAACAATGTTTATAGAAGTCTGATAAAATATTTTTTAAAAAGAAAAGAAAAAGAGAAAATGCCATGGAACCTACTTGTTGAGGAAGCTGTAAATTGGGAAGTAGGACACACAAGAAAAGAGAAGTAGACTTCTGAGTTACGGGTCTTTGCCCCAGGGAGGGGGCGTGGAGTGGTAGCTAGTGCAGGGCTTCGGAGTCAGGTGGTCTGGCCAGTGTCACTACTGACACTCTCTGTGACCTTGGGAAGTGACTTCACTTCTCTGCGCCCCGGTTCTCTCATATTTCAAAGGAGGAAATGCCCTTCATGCTAAATTTTCTAGATTGAAATGAAATAATTAATGGAAAGTGCCTTAATGATGCCTAGAACATAAAAAGCACCTAATAAATGTGAGCTGCTATTAGCTATTATGAATTCAGAAATTCTAATAAAATAATACCAAGTCGAATACAGCAGTGTACACAAAAAAATATTGCATCATGTTAAAGTAGGGTTTATTCCAAGAATACAAGAGTGAGTCAACATCAGATACTCACTAATGTGATATGCTACCCTAACAGATTACTCATTTAGTGCAAACTGTTAGCAAGCTAGCTTCCTTAACCTAATAAACATGTAGCAATGATCATACTTAATGGTAAAACTTTAGAAGCAATTTTCATCGAAGTCAGGACTTAAGCAAAGGTGCTTTCTATCATGGTTTTTATTTAGCATTGTACTGGAGGTCCTAGGGAATGTGGTTAGGTTAAATTATATGAAATTGATGTTGTTTTAGGTCACAGACTGCCCCACATCAGCAATTTATAGATTCAATCTGTAATAGAAAGAAATAAAATAAGTAAAATTTAAGAATTGGGAAGGAAAATTACCCCTATTTGCAGATGATATGATTGTCTGTGTAGAAAATCCAAGAGAATATACAGATAAATTGTTAGGATTAGTAGGAGAGTAGGGTTGCTGAATTCAAGGTCATCTGTAAAAAAAAATTACTAGCATTCATATGAGTAATACCAAATTAAAAAATGTAATAGAAAGAAAGACAGATTCTGTTCAAAATAGCAAAAAAACCTGAGAGTACATCAAGAAAAGATAAACAAGAGCATTCATGAAGAATAATGATAAAAAAAATTCACTCAAGGACTCACAGGAAGAACTGGAAATATACATATTTATGAATGGGAGGACTCAAATTACAAATAAATCACTTCTCACCAAATTTATACATTTGATGCAATTCCCATACAAATCCCAATAGAATTCTTCATGGAACTTAGTTAGGCTCATTGAAAAATCTGTGCAGAAATCAAGGGACCAGGAATAATGTAGCAGACATCGTTGGTGCCCTGCCCACACCCGTCAGCATCAGCAGCCCCGCACATGCCTGGGTGGTGGGGCGCAGTATGTTACTCATGCTGTGTTATCTTCTGCATTTTCTGATGTTGGGACATCTGCAGCCTTGCTGATCCTGGAGACCCTGCCCCTCCCACGGCGGGCCAGTTCCTAGAGATAGTACAGGACTCATCCACAAGGGCAGCTTTCATGTGCAAACCAACCAGTCCAAAGTCCAAACCCCTCAACCACCTCCTTATCAGGCTCTCATATTCCAGGCCATCATCCTTCTGCCCTAATCGCCCCACGGCCAGGTCCTAGACAACTGTGCCCACTGAAATGATGCAAACCAGCCAATCCCAAGCTTGCTTACCTTGCCTTGTCTTTACTTTCCTGCAGAAACCACAATAAGGGCTCCTAACGCTGTCTTGCCCTCACTCCATCGGCCTCCTGACTGATCCTGGTTCTTCCCTGTGTGACCCTGCACGGCATACCACACCTTCTGTTTCAGGGATCCGTGAATATAAAAGCTCCTTCCTCCACGACAGTCTTTTTTGTGTCTTTGTGTCCTACCATATCTGATGAAAACAGGACCTTGCTACAGTTCTAAATAGCCAATAAGGAATGGGAATTAGTAGATGGATACTCCCACTTCTCTGCCGCTCGGTTGTAATAACTTCAAAGTGCCCAATGAGACTGAGCTCTGGTCACCTCCGTTTTGCTCATCAGTGCACCCTCTATTGGCTTTATCCCCTGCCCTGTCTCACTTCCCGACCTTCTTATGTGGCCTTCCTGGGATCACTTTCCACAGATAATCCTTGCACCCAAATCCTTGTCTCAGGCTCTGCATCTAGGGGAACCCAAATGAGTCCATTTTTAAAGACTAAGAGTGACATAGGGGGTGGTGGGTAATGGAACTCATTAAGACGTATTTATTATTTAGACACAATGCCGTAGAAGTTAAGACAGTGGAGTGTTGTCAAGGGGATGAACAAATAGACCCATGACACACGGGAACTTGACACGAGACAGAGGTAGCCTTGTAGATCAGTGGAGAAAGAGTGGACTGTTCTGTGTGGGGCACTGGGACAGGGGATTCTCCATATGGAAAGTGAATACACTTAGATCCCCAGCTCACATCATATCAGAGATAAACTCCAGATTGAAGATCTAGTTGTAAAATGCAAAACCTGAAAACCTTTCAGAAGGAAATGGAGGAGGGCATCAGTGTGACTGAGGTGGGGTCTCAGTCTTGGCGGCTGTAACAGGACTGAGTGGCTTCAGTAAACATTGTTTACTCGCGGTGACAGAGGCTGCATGTCTGAGATCAGGGTGCCATCCCAGTGGGTTCTTGGTGAGAGCCCTTTCTACAGAAGTCCCCTTCTCTTTGTGTTCTCACGTGTTGGAGAGCAGAGAACGAAAGGGAGCGAGCACTCGCCTGTCCCTTCTCATAAGGACACTGGTCCCAGTCACAACGGCTCTGCCCTCGTGACCTTGTCACCTCCCAGAGACCCCCTCCTCACACCATCACATTGGTGGTTAGAGCTTCACAGAGGAGGACACAAACATTCAGTCCATAACAGGCAGAAAGCAATATCTTAAACAAAATACTAAAAACAGAAGCCCCAGAGAAAAATGAGATTTGACTTCACTAAACTACTTAAACTTCTGTCCAACCAACATCCTACAAGTTCAGTTTAGAGAAAAGCCACAGACTGGGAGAAGATCTTTGCGAATCATATAATCAGCAGAAGATACACTGCAGAATATTTAAGGAATTCCTATATGCATTAATATTTTAGAAATTTTATTTATTTATTTGAGAGAGGGCAAGGACGAGCAAGTCACCGGGGTGAGGTGGGGGAGCAGAGGGAGAGAAGCAGACTCCCCACAGAGCAAGGAGCCCAATGCTAGATCATGACCTGATCCAAAATCAAGAGTCAGATGCCCAACTGACTGAGCCACCCAGGCGCCCCTGCACATTAATATTTAAAAAAATCAACCAACCAAAAAGAAAAATGGGCAAGTGCCATGCACAGGTAATTCACAGAAAAGGAGATTTGTATGGCCTGCAGGCATAAGGAGAGATGTTTAGCTCAATAGGAACAGGGGAATGCAGATAGAAACAATGATGAGGTATTGTGATGTATTATTTTGAAAGCCTGTCACAGCAAGTACCCACGAGGATGTGGGAACACCCGTAACCTGCTGTTGGTGGTGTAAACGGGTGCTGCCCGTCTGTGGGGAAATTGGTGCCATCTCGTGATGTCGAAGATGCTTGTGTTCAGTGCCAGTCCTTGGATGTGTGGTTCACGCACTTACACAATGATGTGCGTAGTCCTGTGTGTGATGCCGTTCGGACCAGCTGGAATGTCCATCCGTAGGAGCCTGGAAGAGAGAACTGTGAGAGATTCATACAGTAGAATAGGACCTGGAGCCCGGTCTGGCCACGCCTGCGTTCGTGCAGGCTGGAGCTAGGAAGATGGTTTCTGCATTAGGAAGTGACTGTAAAATCAAAACAGCAACAAGGCAAGCAACAAAGGACATGCGACAGAGACCGAATGTGGCCTGCAAAGCCTGAAATATTTACTAGCTGCCTTTTTACAAAGGTTTGCTGATCCCTGATGTAGACTTATGTTAATAACACAAGTAATTCTTTCTACCAAATGGTGTTAAAAGAGTGAGTTTTGAATAATCTGTACAAGTCGCATACATGACATGTGGGCATATGCTCAGGAACTAGTATTTAAAACCATGTTTCAAGAGGCGCTTGGTCGTTGAGCGTCTGCCTTCGGCTCAGGTCATGATCTCAGGGTCCTGGGATCGAGCCCCACATTGTGCTCCCTGCTCGGCAGGAAGCCTGCTTCTCCCTCTGCCTTTGCCCCTTCCCCCTCACCCACTTGTACTTTCTCCCTCTCTCTCAAATAAATAAATAAAATCTTTAAAAAAGAACACATTTCAAGATACCCACTCAAGTTGCAGAAGAGTAAAGATTGCACAGGAGTTATAAAGTCTAAATTCACAGCACTTACCTCCGGCGGTGGGAAGAGGAATGAGTTTGGGGAGAGGTTCTGGGGTCTTCTCTTGTATCTAAAGTATTCGGGGGAGGTGGGGTGGGGGAAACAGGTGATGGGGATGAAGAACGCATGTGTCGTGATGAGAATGCCATCAATGTATTGTGCGTGTGAAACTCATAGAACAGTGTATGTTAACTCTATCGCAATTAAATGTTTAAAAAATATAAAAAAGGAAAAAAATAGAAAATGCTTTATCTCTTTAAACAAGAAAAGAAGATCTAAGGCAAATAAGCTAGATGTGACTAAGTTCTGATGAAGCTGAATGGTGGTATGCAGGTGTTTATACAATTTCCTGCAGATTTCTGTCGGTTTGTGAAGGCCTTTGTGAAAGGCGTGCCGTTTGGTGAGCAGGCCCAGGAGAGCAAGGGCTGTGGAGATGGGCTGAGCCCTCCCTGCTGTGTGCCGGGTCCCTCGGATGGCCTGGCCCCAGCTGCAGGCTGAGTGCTTGTCCATGGGCCAGACAGACAGGCCACATGCTTGTGCAGTCGCCTTGGCCGGGGGTGAGGTTGGGTGGCTTGCAGCTGAGGCCCACCACAGAGCTTCTGGCCCTACAGACAGTGAACAGTCTGGGATCAGCCCCAGATCTATAGCAAGACTCAGGACTGGTTTCTCCATCTGTGGTGAGATGGTGGGTTTTGTGGTCTCACCACATGGATTCCTCTTGCTGAGTCTTCCTGGGTTTGGGGATTGGTCCTGAGGCCTGTGGTTGCTGCCGTGGGCTCCAGCCTGTCTACCCCGGGTGATAGCGGTGAGCTGGTTGGGCTCCCAATTCCTGGGTTTTAACACCTGTCCTGCACTGCCTTTCCCATCAGTGCTGGCCCCCATGTGGAGCACACATACAACACCTGCACACGCCTGCCCCCACACGCACATGCACACGTGCACACAGACACGTGCACACACATGCACACTCACATTGGCACACACACGGATGCACATGCACACATGCACACACACGTGCACACACATGCATATACACATGGACGCACATGTGCACACAGATGTCCACACACATGCACACGCACGTTGATGCACACACGCACACATGGATGCACAATGCACACACATGTACATGCCCATGGACACACACATGGACACATGCACACGTACATGCACACACACATGCACCTGCACATGGACGCACACACGTACACATGCACACGCCTGCCCCCCCACAGACGCACACGCATGCACACGCACATGTGCGCACACATCCTTGGGCATCATCCAGCCACAAGAGCCCTGACTTGCCTGTCCCCACTCCAGGAAGAGCTCATCTGTGGAGCCTGGGGCTCAGGGTGGGACAGAGGCGTGCAGACACCTAGACGGACAGATTGGTGGGCAAGCCAATAAGTTCAGTGAGGGGCTCATTGTGGAATCTAGGTGATGGGTGGTTTGGAGCTCACCGTGAAGTGGTTCTGACTTTTCTCTTTCTTTGTTTCACTCATGGTTGAACCGTTTGTTGGCACGTGTTTGTGGGGCTTCGGATCCTCGTGCGAGAGATGCAGAGTCCCCGTGGGCATGGGCCCTTCTCTCATTCACGTCGAATTCTTCCCGGTTCTTGGTCTGACGAGGGCCTTTAGATCTGTTCTGGACGTGTGCATGTGTGATTCTGAGAGTCTGGATTTTATTTCAGTGTGTGTTTTGGTGCTAAGTGGGGCGGACGCCCAGGTGCCTGCTTGTGTGGTTGACCCCAGTCTGGCTGGGAAAGTGGGAGGAGAGGCATGGCTTGATGCTCCTCCTCGGTGACCCCGACTGACACCCTGGTTGAGGGGTGTGTGTGCAAGGATGGAGGCCTTTGCTGAGGGTGGGGCTGAGCCATGGCATTTTGATGGAGAACTAATATTGTTTATCTTGCTGTCTTGCTGGACTGTGCGTTTCCCCAGTGTGGGGTCAGAGAGAGCAGCCTTCCATGGAGGCTTCTGTCTGTTTCCAGGTTGCTGGCCTCTTGGGCTCCAAGTTGGGCATCTATCAGGCAGAGAGAAAACCCAGGGTCCTAGTCAGTCTGACATCTCTCCACCTTCAGGGTCCCCTCTTCTTTCTTCGGGGTTTCAGTTGCATTTGCAGGAGGATATGGACAAGTACTGTCTTCGTTTGAAACTTTTCTTTTGTTGGAAATTGTGCAGGATAACGTGGGGAAAAGGGTTATAAGCACCGAGGACAAGTTAAAGAAAGGAAAAACTGACTAACGCCACCACCCCCAAACCAGCCCACAACAGCCCTGCTGGGAGAGTAATGGGAAGCAGGATAAGGTCAGAGCCCTGGAGCCTTACAGCGCTCTCTCGTTTGTGACCTCTCTGCGGTTCCCCGGGCTGGAGGCAGGGGAAGGACGGGAGCTGGTGCTGGGCCAGTCTGGGCACAGGAGGAGGGGTGCTGCCCATGGCACAGAAACAGCCTCCGAAGGCTCCCTTGGTACATAGTGCCCCCCACGAACAGTAATACCGTCCTTCCTGGATCGCCAGCGCTCCTCTGAACAACCCCCATGGAAGGTTGTCAAATTGGGCAAAAGTATGACCCAGATATTGCACGGGACATACTTACACTGAATAGTACTCGCTGTTCGTTTGAACTGCAGATTTGACAGGTGTTGACAACCTGGCTCAGGGCCGGTCACACCGAGGCTTCCCTTCCTGTTTTGTAAGAAGTCCCGTGAACGGAACTTCTTCGCTCCCTCCTTATCCCTCTCTTCCTGAATTCAAGGGGGAAAGACATGGGGCCGAAATTTTAAATTCATCCTTTGAAGAATGCCATTTTGAACCTCCTCCTTTAGAATGTAAAGGAGCGGGTGTTTAGAGTAATAGCCCGTTTAAAAAAATAAGAATATCAAACACATTGACCACCACCTGTATTTTATCTTTCCTTGAAACGGTCCAATGGGACTCCCTGCTTAATGGGCCTGCAGGCTTCTTCCAGGATGAGATGGTCTGCAACAGGTGGAGGTGCTGGTTATACAGCTGCGGATGCACTAAATACCGTGAATGCTAGACTTCAAGATGCCCGGTTATGTGAGCTCACCTTCGCATGGTGTATCCTGTACCAGCTTGCGTAAGCTGGAACTCTGTTTTCCAGATCCCCCTCTCCTTTTGCTTCTGGGGTAAAGTGGGCCGAAAGAGGAATTTGCAGGAGATTTGGAAGGTAGAGGAGGCTGTGGTTTTATGTTCAGTGATGGATGGAGCAGTGCGCTTGGGTTCGGCTCTTTGTCCCACCTGCTGACCCTGCTGACCAGCAATGGCCCCCGGCCCAGCACCCCATGCTCAGGGGCGGACCTGCAGATGTGGGGGCTCTCGGGAGTCCCAGCTGCCCACAGAGCCCCCCAGCTGCTTCGCTTGGTAGTCCCACGTGGAAGGCTGGCCATGGCTTTGCAGACTGACCTCTTGGTGGCCTCTTCTCCAGTTGTCCAGCCGTGCCCCAGCTACGTGCCATGAAATTCCTAGAATAAATCTGGAGGGTCTGTTTCTTGCCTGATTGAACCCTGAACTTCCCTCCAGACAGGCTTTTGTGCGTGGCAGGCGCTGAACTCCCCTCTCCTCTCTGCCCCTCAGCAGGTCTGAGTCTGCCCCCTGCCCATCTGAAAGGGCTCTGGGGACAGGGTGGGGTCTGGGACCCTTGTTTCTTAGGGCAGGTGGGGGAGGAAGACACAATGACCCAGGCTCTACTAGGCGCTCGATACTGTGTGAGTCATTCTCCTGTTTTGTCCTCACAAGACGTTGTTGCCCCATTTTACAGTAAACTAAGGGGTGGGAGTTCGTGGAGCTGGTGTTTGGCCCCAGGACGACCAGGCACCGAAGCCCACGGCCCCTCCACTCACCCGCCGCTGGGGCTCGAGGTGGAATCATGATTTCTGTCTGGTCGGGCCTCAGTCAGATCCCATGGCCCTTGCTCCGCCCCCGCCCCCTCTGCTTCCCTCTCCCTGCACCTGCTGCCTCTCTCCGCAGGCACAGTTGGGCTCCCGGCCCTAAGCTGCTCAGCCGCGTGTGGGCAGGCACAGCTGAGGCTCTACAGCTGGAGCCTGGGGACACGGACTCAGACCCGAGACCTTGTGTGTGTGAGACAAGAGCGGCGGGTCTCTCCGGCTCCAGCCAGCCCCAACCCAGGCGAGTCCAGGGTCTCCATCTGGCCCGGTGCCTCATCAAGTGCCTGCTTCTGGCTGGACGCCGGGCCGTTCTCAGAGACCCCTCCCCCGTCTCATAGCAGGTGGGAGCAGGTTTTCTCCATCATCCTCCCGGGCCCTTCTGGACTGTAGGGTGTGGGGGGAAGGCGGTGAGGTCGACAGACCCCATCCTGCTCTGCCCCTTGGGAGCTCTCTCTCAGTCCCCCGTGTGCAGGGCCGTCCTGACGACTGAGCAAGAGGCCTGGGTGAAGCGCTGGGCCCTCGGCAGGTGCTCAGAAGATGCCCCCCCGGGGGCAGCCGCGGCACAGGGAAAGCGCGAGAACTTGGGTTGAGGGCCCGGGAACTTAGCCGCTGTGCTGGGCAGTGACCCCGGCTTCTCCATGTGTGAAGAGAGGGCGGGACCCGCAGGAATGGTTGGGGTTGTGATGGGCTCAGGGGCTCAGAAGACAGCCCACTGCCCCTTCCCTCTTCTTGTGCCCTGCATAGTCTGCAGGCATGCAGTAGGTGCTTAATAGGTGGGTTATCCTTCCACGAGGTAATGCTGACTGCTGCTTCTTCAACCCTTAGGGTCTGTGTCTCAGACTCTCCTAACCCCAGCTTTAAGTCCTAAGTGTCTGCCCTATTTTGTCCTGAACGCCTCCTCTGACCTTCCCGTTTGTCACAGATGTCTGAGCATTCAGGGCGCACCCCCACCGTCCCCTCCAGGAGACCTGCCCTGATTACTCCCAATCTGTATGGTCTCAGCTCTTGAAGGACCTCCTTCATCAGTATTTGATCTTCTATTCCTGATCCCATGGGGCCCGTCCAGGTGTCCCTGGGCACCCAGGCCGAGGTGGGCTGTTCTGGCTCAGACGCCAAGCTGGGGGCCTAATCAGATCCTGCTTCTCCAGCAGTGCCGTGAGCAGGGCAGGCGGGTGCAGAAGTGTTTCCTCCCGTGTGGGGTGGCGATCACGATGCTCAGATCTCTGAGCTACAGGGATGCCGTTAGCTGGCTTGCGTCTTCAGGTATCACCTCAGCCTCCTGGGGAGCCTCTGCCAGTGACTGAGCACAGCAAGGAGCCCGAGACCCCCAAGACCCCCGAGTCCCCAGACCGCTCCTCTGGCTGCAGGCAGGTGTGCCCACAGGGCCCTCAAACATCTACAGAACCAAACTCCCAGCCTCCCTCCAACACTGTTTCTTAGCCTGGGTTTCCTTTTCAGCTCCCAAGAGGAGTAGCAGGAGATTCCCAACATGCACTTGTTGTACGGATGCATGGATGAAGATTCATGGTATGGAAAGTGGTCTTACCCTACACACGCTTTGAGGGAAGCTGCCTCATCTGAGCTGGCGTGGGAAGTCCCAGGCCTGTTCTCATAAAGCCGGAGGCGTCAAGACGGAAAGGAAGCTGATGGAGATCTGCGTGCCAGAGCAGGTCCCCTGTGTCACTCCGGAGCCTCACGGGGACCACAGCTGCCAGCAGGGACAGGCTCGGGCATTTCCGGGGCTGGGGACACATGTGTCACTATTCCCTGCCATGGCTGCTTCCTTCTCATTCCCAGGTCCCCCTGCTAGTCCTGAGATGCAGAAGGTACAACAAAGAAATGACCAACAATGGTCTGAGTGCTGTCACTCTCTGTTTACAGAGGAGAAAGCAGGTCAGAGGCTGCTTGGCTAGGAAGCAGCAAAACTGGGGTGCGAACTTAGTCCTCCAGGTTCCCAGACAGACCAGTGCCCCCCCCCCCCCGCCGCCGCATTGCACCAGGAAAGATGTGTCTGCCGTGTATAGCTCTCATTTCATTTTGCTCCCAGCTAATGGTTCTTAAGTGCTTCCTGCATGCCAGGCACTGATAACCGGATGCATCGGGACTGGATGAGGCTATTAATGTCCTCCTGAGAGCGCATATGGTTAGCCAGGACTGGGCGGTGCTTTCTCCTGGGACCCTGACCTGAGCCGGGTCTTGGTTGTCTAAGGCAGTGGCCCTCCTCTGGAAATGCAGGTCCGTTCATCCGAAGCTCATGTCCGAGAAGCTGTACTTGAACTGCTGCTTCGGGCTGCAGTAAACAGCCCATCTCGGGAACAGTCCAATGGGACTTCTGGACAGAAGGCTCACGGGGGCCGAGAGCAAGCCTGTCTTTCCTCTCTTTGTCTGCAAGCATTCACTGAGCACGTACTATGTCTCAGTTACTATTCCAAGTCTTAGGGATGTAGGAAGGAACACGATGAAGTTATGTTCTTGTGCATTCTTGGGGACAGTGAGCAAGTAAAGGAGTAAATGAAGAGGTCTCTGATTGTGGCGGTGGGTGGTCTGAGAGGTCGGACAGAGGGGCGGGAGCGACAGGGGGAGGGATGGCGTTTACACCGAGACCTAGTGGCCTGCAGGGGCCGTGTCTGTGGAGCTGGGGGGAGAGTATTCCAGGCAGCGGGGGCAGGAGACGGCCCCTCCAGATCGAGGGTATTGAGCGGCAGACTTGGTTTGTGCATTGAGCACGGCGTGAACACGGGGGGAGCAGTCCACAGTGTGGTGAGATGGACCAGCGAGTGCGACGCAACTCACTGAAGGCCTCGCAATCAAGCAGGAGGGTTAGATTTTCTTCTGGACTGTTGGACAAGGGGAGTGCCATGATGTAATTGTTTTCATTGGCATGTTCTGGCTGCTGGATAAAGACAAGCGTCCAGGGATCCAAAGTGGTGGCAGGGGACCAGTTAGGAGGCTCAGGGGAACCCAAGCTAGAGCTGCTGGTGGCTCAGGCCTGGAGAGGAGAGGCAGAGGCAGGGAGAAACAGTCAGGCCAGGGGTGGAGCTGCCAGGAGGCTTTGCTGAGGCTGAAGGCTGGCTGTGTGGAGGCTGGAGGCTGGCTGTGTGGGAGGGTGGGGAGGCAGGGATGGTCAAGGATGGCTCCTGGGCATGGACTTGGGTGACTGTGAATGATGAGTCGCATAGTGTGATGGGAGAGCCAGGGGGGGCGGCACTGGGTTGGATGCTGTCTCCCCCAAATTTATGTTCACCAACAGACTCCTCTTGTCAGCTGGGCCTCCACTTTGGCCTATAGAACCTGCAAACTCTCAGCACAGAGGATTTTGCCCATCCCCCACCCCCACAGGAAAAGACTTGAACAAACGCAGTTTCTAGCCATGAAGGACACATCTCCGGGATGACCCCGGCCCCTGGTAAAGTATGGGCCAGAGAAAGCGCAAGGCTGCCAGGAGAATTCCTATGTGTTCCAGCCAGAACCTCGTGCTAGATAGACGCCCCCAGCCTCCCTTGCCCCCAGGCAGTTACTTTAGAAAGCTTACAGTTATAAATCTTCTCTCCTCCTTCGATGCATCTTCACTTCCCAGAACCCCCTCTCCAGGGCCTTAGAGCTGCGCCTCGGGATTGCAGACATTCAGGGCAATGACCCCGTTCTCCCTCCGGCCCCGTGGGTACCTGCTCCTGCATTACTACCTTCTGTCACACAGAGGCTTGCTTCTCCTGTAGGTGAGCACCGGTGAGCGAACCTGGTCTCTGCCAGAGCCCGGCTCGCCCCCACCCCCTGCCCGGCTCCCCCTGGAAATGCCTGGTCACCCCTGCAGATTGGCATTGAACTGGGGACCCTTTCCCCATTGCCGTCATTATTACTGAAGAGTCTGTTCTTACCACCTTAACTAGTGTCTGCCTTATGATTGACTCCACCTGGAACTGTGTCTGACGTTTTTCCGAAATGGGATCTTTGTAGAGGTGATGCCCTTGAGATGAGTCTGCTCCCAGCATCTCACCGCCCTTGCTCCTACAGAGCGCTGGCTCACCTGCGGATTCTGTTAAACGCAGACTCTGACCCAGCATGACCCAGCAGGGGTCCAGCTTTCTGATTTCTAACAAGTTCCTGGGTAATGTGGATGCTGCTGATTAACCTGCCACGCTTTCAAGAGAGCCTTGGCCGTGGGAGCGGAGTGGGGTGGGGTGGGCATAGAGGAGAGAAATGGAGGGTTGAGGTCTGGGTAGCCGGGGTGTGGCGTCTTTGGAGGAAAGACTCATTCAGGTTCTTCTTGTCTCTCTCTTCTATCTTGTCTTTAGAAACCTTTCTTCATCTCTCTCTCTGTCCTGCCAATAATATAAAGAGACATCTGTGTTGTTGTCCTGTCCAGGGAAGCCTACCCCTCAATCAGAACCCCAGGGTGCTGGCAGGCATGCTCCCTCCCTCTCTCTGTAGCCCCCACCTGCCAGGGCGGGGGGGGGGCCAGGTGTGCACCTGCCCATGGCTTGGGGGCGGGGAGGCTGGGGGAGCAGGTGCCATGGTGGGGGGAGCTGAGGAGAGGCCCTTCCTACTTTCTAGAGCTCAGACCTGGCCCACAGGGCACAGGAGGTAATGAACACGAAGGGACTGCTTCCTCCTCACACGCCTTTCAGGGCCGGGGCAGGGTGAGGGAGACGCTGGGCTCCCAGCAAAGCCAGGAGCCCACTGGACGCACCACCTTTGACCTTGGTTCTTTTTAATATGCTCTCATGTGGGGTAACAGAGCCAGAGAGAGAGAGCAATGTCTGTGAATGGGAAGCTATCTTCAAGTTAGTTCACAAGTTCTAGTCAGTATCTGAAGGAATTGTTTGTGGGGAGCAGAGTGGTAGTGAACTTGATCAATTCATTTCAAACCTTACTAGTAACGGTAAACTAGTAACCTTACTGACTAGTAAAATAGTCAAATAAATATTGGAAGAAAGAAATAGAGTATGGTAGGAGGCTGTGATACTTACAAAAGATGTGCCCAGAGGTCCCAAATATACTTCCTTTAGAATATGACATGTGGAGTATTTCAGAAGGGGTAAGAAATGAATAAATATGGCTGAGAAAATTAAGGATTTCATTTTCCCCAAACCACATACTAACACAAATTCCCAATGGGAGAAAGCGTTAAATGTAATAGGTGATACCGAAAAGATAATAAAGTAGGGGAAAATATTTATATAATTCTAAGTTTCTAAGTTTAACACTGAAAGCAGAAACTAGCAAAATGTGACAGCAAAATGTTTTGTGCATTAAAAAATATCATGAAGTTAATAAGCAAAGGATAAATGGGGAGAAGTCAATATGTATCCGACAAAGGGTTAATCTTGTTACAAATCAGTAGGAAACAGACATCACCCGGGGGCGTGGGCACTGTGCATAATGGAGGTGGAATTTAAAAGTACAATGACCATTTTTCTAAGTAACAGCCAGAGTGGGTACACAGTCCGCGCTGACAGACTGCTTCCGGGGTTATAAACTGGTACAACTGTTGTGTTGGGTGAGAGTCCTAAAAACTTTCCATCTCTTTGCCCCAGAAATCCCATTTCTAGAAACTGATCCTAAAGAAATGGTTGGGTGTTATATTGCAGTGGCACTTATGCGTGAGGAATGCTCCACGCGGGTGCACAGACCCCTCCAGCTCCCTGATCGGTCCCCAAGACCTGCATCCCGGCTCTTAGGGCTCTGGCTGTGCTTCCCGGGGCGGGGAGGGGGGGGCAGCTCCCAGCACCGTGGACCAAATTAGCTCTTTCCCTTAGAGCTGGGTGTCCCCACCAGGACCAGAGCAGGCGGGCAGGTGCTTTCTGTGGTGGTCCTGGTGTCCAGAAGGAACAGAAAGCATTTCCTGTCTCCCTAGGGACTTGCTTTATTTGTTTTGTTTTGTTTTGTTTTGTTTTTTAAAGATTTTATTTATTTATTTGACAGAGACGTAGAGAGAGAGCACAGAGAGGCAGAGCGGCAGGGAGAGGGAGAAGCAGGCTCCCCGCTGAGCAGGGAGCCCGACATAGGGCTCGATCCCAGGACCTTGGGATCATGACCCCAGCTGAAGGCAGACGCTCAACGACTGAGCCACCAGGCGCTCTGGGACTTGCTTTGTTTCTAAGACCTGGCCTCTCGCTGCTCTTGGACCCTCAGAGCCCCGCATGGTCTGCTCAGCCTTCACCCCCCCCACCCCTTTGAGGCTGGTGGGTAATTCCAGCCACACCGGCCAGCCTTCCTTCCCCACTTCCTTCCTGCCTTCCTTCATGTATTATACGTGCGTACGTATGTATGTGTTTTTCAAATAGCATCTTCTTTTATTAAGTTATAAGTGGTTGTGAACTTAAGTGTAGAAGCATATGGGAATATCACTATACTTAACTCATTGAAACTATTTATAATCCTTTCTTTTTGTTGTTGTTTCTATTTAAATTCCAATATAGTTGGCATACCGTGTAATGTTAGTTTCAGTGTAGAACTTAGTGATTCAACACTTCCATGCAACACCCGGTGCTCATCACGAGTGCTCTCCTTCATCCCCAGCACCTGTTTCCCCCCCGCCTCCCCTCTGATAACCACCAGTGTGTTCTCTAGAGTTAAGAGACTGTTTCTTGGTTTGCCTCTCTTCTCCCCACCCCGTGTTCGTTTGTTTTATTTCTTAAATTCCACAGATGAGGGAAATCATATGGTATTCATCTTTTTTGGACAAATTTCACTTAGCATTATAATCTCTAGCTCTATCCTTGTCTTTGCAAATGGCAAGATTTCATTCTTTTTGATGGCTGAGTAATATTCCGTTGTGTATATAGACCACATCTTCTTCATCCATTCATCAGTCCATGGACATCTGCACTGCTTCATGATTTGGCTATTGTTGATAATGCTGCTATGAACATCGGGGTGCAGGTGCCCCTTCGAATCTGTATTTTTGTATCCTTTGGGTAAATACCCAGTGGTGCAATTGCTGGATCGTAGGGTAGATCTAATTTTAACTTTTTGAGGACCCTCCATACTGTTTTCCAGAGCAGCTGCACCAGCTTCCATTCCCACCAACAGTGCACGAGGGTTCCCCTTTCTCCAAATCCTTGCCAATGTCTGTCGTTTCCTGACTTGTTAATTTTAACCATTCTGACTGGTGTGAGGTGGTATCTCATTGTGGTTTTGATTTGCATTTCCCTGATGATGAGTGATATTGAGCATCTTTTCATGTGTCTGTTAGCCATCTGGATGTCTTCTTTGGAAAAATGTCTGTTTATGTCTTCTGCCCATTTCTTTACGGGATTACTTCTTTTTTGGGTGTTGAGTTTGGTAAGTTCTTTACATATTTTGGATAATAACTCTTTTTCATATATGTCATTTGCAAAAATATCTTCTCCTATCCATAGGTTGTCTTTTAGTTTTGTTGATTGTTTCCTTTGCTGTGCAGAAGGTTTTTATTTTGATGAAGTCCTGATAGAGTTTTTTTTTTGTTTTTTTGTTTTTTTTTTTTTTGCTTTTGTTGCCCTTGCCTCAGGAGACATATCTAGAAGGAAGTTGCTATGGTCAATGCCAAAGAGATGAATAATTATGTTAATGTACTGTTGGATTCGATTTGCTGGTATCTTATTGAGAATTTTTGCTTCCATGTTCATCAGAGATACTGGACTATAATTCTCTTTTTTAGTGGAGTCTTTGGTTTTGGTCTCAGAGAAATGCTGGTCTCATAAAATGAATTTGAGAGTTTTCCTTCTATTTCTATTCTTTGGTGTAGTTTGAAAAGATTAGATATTAACTCTTCTTTAAGTGTCTGGTAGGATTCCCCTGGGAAGCCATATGGCCTGGACTTTATTTTGTTGGGAGATTTTTGATTACTGATTCAATTTCTTTGCTGGTTATGGGTCTGCTCAGGTTTTCTATTTCTTTCTGTTTCATTCAGTTTTATATGTTTCTAGGAATTTGTCCATTTCTTCCAGGTTGCCCAGTTTGTTGGCATATAATTTTTAATAATATTCTCTTAGAGTTGTTTGTATTTCTGTGGTGTTGGTTGTGATCTGTCCTCTCTCATTTGTGATTTTATTTATTTGGGTTCCCTTTCTCTTTCCTTTTTGATAAGTCTGGCTAGGGTTTTATCAATTTTATTAATTTTTTTCAAAGAGCCAACTCTTGGTTTCCTTAATCTGTTCTACTGGTTTTTTTTGTTCGTTTCTATATCATTGATTTCTGCTCTAATCTTTATTATTTCCCTTCTTCTGCTAGCTTTAGGCTTTATTTACTGTTCCTTTTCCAGCTCCTTTAGGTGTAGGGTTAGGTTGTGTATTTGAGACCTTTCTTGTTTCTTGAACAAGGCTTGTATTGTTATATACTTCTCTCTTAGGACTGCCTTTGCTGCATCCCAAAGGTTTTGGACTGTTGTACTTTCATTTTAATTTTCATTTGCTTCCATGTATTTTTTAAATTTCTTCTTTAATTTCCTGGTTGATCCATTCATTCTTTAGTAGTATGTTCTTTAACCTCCATGTATTTGGGGTCTTCCCACACTTTTTCTTGTGGTTGACTTCAAGTTTCATAGTGTTGTGGTCTGAGAATATGCAGGGAATGATCTTAATCTTTTTGTACTTATTGAAGCCAGATTTGTGACCCACTATGTGATCTATTCTGGAGAATGTTCCATGTGCACTTGAGAAGAATGCGTATTCTGTTGTGTTAGGATGAAATGCTCTGACTATATCTGTGAAATCCATCTGGTTCAATGTGTCATTCAGAGCCCTTGTTTCCTTGTTGATCTTCTGTTTAGATGATCTGGTCATCGCTCTAAGTTGGGTGTTAAAGTCCCCTATTATTGTTGTATCATTCTCCATGAGTTTCTGTAAGTTTGTTATTATTTGATTTCTCTATTTTGGTGCTGTCAAGTTAGGGGCATAAATGTTTACAATTGTTAGATCTTCTTGTTAGATAGACCCCTTTATTATGATATAAGGCCCTTCTTCATCTCTTGTTACAGTCTTTGGTTTAAAATCTAGTTTGTCTGATGTAAGTACAGCTACTCTGGCTTTCTTTTGATGTCCAATGTTTCTCCATCCCCCTGACTTTCAATCTGCAGGTGTCTTTAGGTCTAAAATGAGTCTCTTGTAGGCAGCATATGGATGGGTTTTGTGTTTTGTTTTTTAAGATTTTATTTATTTATTTGACAGAGAGAGACAGCGAGAGAGGGAACACAAGCAGGGGGAGTGGGAGAGGGAGAACCAGGCTTCCCGCCGAGCAGGGAGCCCAATGTGGGACTCGATCCCAGGACCCTGGGATTATGACCTGAGCTGAAGGCAGATGCTTAACGACTGAGCCACCCAGACGCCGTAAGGGTCTTGTGTTTTTTTAATCCATTCTGACACCCTATGTCTTTTGATTGGAGCATTTAACCCATTTATATACAGAGTGATTATTGAAAGATATGAATTTAGTGCCATTTTATTACTTGTTTTGTTATAGTTTCTGGAGGTTTTCTGTTTCTTTCTAGTCTTTGTCAGTTTTGGTCTTTTTTCCCCCTCACAGAGTCCTCTTTAATGTTTCATGCATGGCTGGTTTAGTGTTTAGTGTTCCCGAACTCCTTTAGTTTTCATTTGTCTGGGAAACTCTTTATCTCTCCTTCTATTCCGAATGATAGCCTTGCTGGGTAGAGTTCCTGGCTGCAGATTTTTCCCATTCAGTACACCGAATATATCATGCCACTTTCTTCTGGCTTGCGAAGTTTCTGTGGAGAGATCTGCTGCTGGCCTTATGGGTCTTCCCTTGTAAGTTAGGGACTTCTGTTGTCTTGCTGCTTTTAGGACTTTTTCTTTATCGATGTATTTTGCAAATTTAGTTACAATATGTCTTGGGGTTGGCCTGCTTTCGTTGATTTTGGTGGGAGTTCTCTGTGGCTCCTGGATCTCGGTATGTGTTCCCTTCCCCAGATTAGAGAAGTTTTCAGCTATAATTTCCTCAAATTTCCTGCCCCCTTTTCTCTTCTTCTTCTTCTGGGACCCCTATGATACAAATGTTATTATGTTTGATGGAGTCACAGAGTTCTCTAAGTCTGCTCTCGTGACCCATAATTCTTCTTTCTCTCTTTTGTTCAGCCTCATTATTTTCCATTATTTCCATTATTTTCCATTCAGTGTCTTCCATATCACTGATTCGTTCCTCTGGTTCTTCCATTCTTGTGTTCATTACATCCAGTCTGTTTCAGATCTCAGTTACTGCATTTTTTGTTACTGCGTGATTGTTTCTTAACTCTTTTATCTCTGTGGTAAGGGTCTCACCAATGTCTTCTATTCCTTTCTCGAGCCCAGCAAGTATCCTTGTGATTGCTGTTTTATCTTCTCCATCAGGCATATTACTTATGTCTGTTTCTCTTAGATCTCTGGCCATGACTTGATCTTGTTCCTTCATTTGGGATGAAATCCTCCACCTTGGCGTTTTTTCTAAGTCTCTGTATTCTCTGTGTTAGAAAAGCCAGTTATGTGTCCTGCTCCTGGGAGTAATGGCTTTATGAAGAAGAGGTCCTGTAGTGTCCAGGGCCTGAGTGCTGCCTTCTTTTAGGTCCTCAGACCCCTTGTACTCCCTCTGGCTTTGCTGCTGATGGCCCTCCATCCCCCTGCCTGCTTACTTCTGAGCTCAGGTGTCCCGGTCTCAGAAGCCCTGCCCTGGCCTCAGTTTCCATGGCCTCCTTTGTGGTGTACATTCCAGGAGTTGCAACTGTACATTAATTTATGCAACTGTTTGGTTTTTCTCTCCCTCCCTCCCCCTCAGGTTTTTCAATGCCACGAGGCAGGACTGCATCCATCCGTTTTAGCACCAGTGTCCACATGGTGCGTGATGTACGTAAGGCCTCAACATGGCCAACCATGGCTCTGGGAACTTAGCTTTTATCGGTTCTTGGATAATTCCTTCTCCTTCATTTTTCTCTGCTCTCTTTCCGGGATGCCAACTGATCGGATGTTGAACTCCTTGAATTATTCCTCCCAGTATTATCTCTCCTCTTGTATATTTTTCTTTTGGACATTTTGTTCCATATTCTGGAGATCTCACCAGCTTTATTTTCCAAATCATCCATTAAAAGTTATATTGTGGCAAGTATATTTCTTAATTTCAAAAAATATTTCTTTTGTATTTGTACACCCATGTTCATAACAGCATTATTCACATTAGCCAAAAGGTAGAAATAACCCAAGTGTCCATCAACAGATATGGCACATACATTCAATGGAATATTTTTCAGCCTTAAAGAAGAAGGACATTCTGACACCTGCTCCAACATGGACAAGGCTGGAGGACAGCATGATAGAGAAATAAGCCAGTCACAAAAGGACAAATGCTGTACGATACCACTTGTGTGAGGTCCCTGGAGTCATCAAGTTCATACAGACAGAAAGCAGTGGGTGGTGCCAGGGGCTGGGGGAGGGGCTGGGGGCTAGTGTCTGACGGGCGTAGAAGTGCATTTTGCAAGATGAAATGAGTTTTGGTGATGGCTGGTGGTGATGGTTCTCCAGCAAGATGAACATATTTAAACCCACTGGACTGTGAACTTAGAAATGGTTAAAATGGTAAATTTTGTATTATGTATATTTTATCACAGTTTTTAAAAAGTTATTTCTTTCTCTAACTGTTCCCTTTTTTCTTAACCTCCCGTTCTTTCTAAGATGCAGTATTTTCTCGAGCTTTCCTGAGGATACTAATTCTTTTTTTTTTTTTTTAAATTGGGATATTTGCTTTATTGCAGTGGTCTGGAACTGAACCCGCAACATCGCCAAGATACGCCTGCATTCCTTTCTTTCTTTTAAAGTTATCTTTTATTCTCTGCATTTTCTCTGAGGACTTCTTTTACTTTCTCCTGCATGTTGGAAGCTGTTGCCAAATGTGTGAGGCTTCCAGGCATCTTTTCGTATCTGCACAGGCAGACCTGGGGTGTAGTGTGTGTGGGCGGGGTGGAGAGTGAACAGGTGGGAGCCCCTACATGCTAGAATGCAGGGGACTTAGTCAGGAGTGCTGATACCCTTTCCCACTGGGCGGTTGATTCAATTATCTGTAGAGAGGAAGCTCTGGATTTCTTCCTTGGCGTAACTGCCTGGCTGCGTTCACAATTTGGGGGAAGTGGCATTAGCTCCACACTTGGAGCTTGGTGGGCTCTGCCGGATCCAGCCCGGCTTCTCACTTTGCCCTCCGTGATGCTGGTCTCCGAGGTTCTGCTTCTGGGACTTCTGCTCCCTGTAATCTGTCCCCAAGGCCCCCACTTCCCTTCCATCTTCCAGAAGCATGCTGAGATCACTTGCCTGCTTCGGGCCACCTCCTGGCCTCTTTGCTGCATCACTTGATGGTGATGCATCGCTTAAATGAGGGAGAGAATATAAAGCTGACTTCCTGTCTTGAATGGACCCCGCTTGTCCTGGGACCTTACCCACCGCCTGTCCCGTTGTCACGGGGTGGGATCCACACTGGTCACAGCTTGGAAGCCCTGAGTACCCAGTCATCAGGCCACTCCGTGAGGACATTGTCTGCACACCTGTGGGGCTCTCAAGCCTGCCTGCCCCCCACCCTCCATCCCTACAGCTGCTGCCCTAACTCAGCCTCGCTGATCTGCCCCCCCCCCCGTCCCCCAGGACACACTGCCACAACCAGATGACCTTACAAAAGGGATCTGAACGGGGTGCTTCCCTGCTTGAACTCCTCAGCTGACCTTTGGAGCCAGCGGGATCCAATCCGTGCTCCTTAGCGTGACATTCAAGGCTTTCTGTGAGCTGGACTCCACCTGTGTCTCCAGCCTCATCTTTTTGTAGCTTCTCGGGGTGGGGGGGGGGCACCTGGTGCCTCTCCCTTCCGGGCCTTTTATCCCCAGATGTTTAAATTCATCCACGGGGGAGGGACACTCATGCGCCCTCTTGGTGCTTCCTTCCGTGTGGAGGGACTCCCACCTCCTCCTGACCCACTTCCCCTTGGGTCACCTCTTCCGGAAAGCCTGCAGCACCTGCCAGGCTGGGTTAGGTCCCTGCTCTGTCCTCCATAATCGCCTGTACACTTAGCACAGCGTGCATGGTCTTCTTACTTTGTAATGGCCATATGAAAGACTCTGAGCTGTGATGGTGTCGCACTTCCCTGGCCCCCGCAGCCGCCTCCCCCAGACAGGCCCTGCAGACAGACAGGGCAGAGCGTGCTCAGGCTGGATGTGCTCCTTTCTGCATGGCCCACACTCACCCCTTCCGGGCAGGCCGGGTGTCTGGACCCTCATCCCGTGCCCATCCCTGGCAGCTGGCAAGCCCTACTTCCTCTTGGCTCCCCCCTCCTTCCCCATCCACTCTGGGCCAAGGAAGGCTGGCTAGCAGGTGGCCCCCGTACCTCCCGCCCCTCTCAGAAGGGCTTTGTCCCCAAGACTCCAGAAGCTTGTAGTCCTATCACCAGAGGAGGGCCCCGTGATGCCCTGTAACTAACCCTGTCCTCCTCTGTGGTCCCCAGAATTACACGATGCCTTGTAGAGAGGCACCAAGAACTGGTTTGTGTGGACGTGTTAAAAAGAAAACACCGTAAACATACAGCAGGGCACGTATGGAACAGCGCGTCCTGACGTGGGGGCTGTGTGTGACATGGGTCTGCCACGGGGCCGGGCAGACCAACCTCATGTCTCCCTGTGCTGTGGCCTCCGCTGTTTTCAAGAAAACAATGGACAGTTCTTATTGGCAACCATAAAATTTGAACTTTCAAGCGAAGATGAGAATTTGGGAAAACTTGTATCCACCACCGCAGGCTAAAATCTTTTAAAAACTTAAAGACTGATGAACTCTGTGATAATATTAGTAAAGTGATTTTTTGAATATTGTATAATAAAATGTGTCAACATTTGAAAGATCTGCATAACTCAGGAAACTGATATTTTCCAAAGGACCAATGTGTGATGTCACAAACGATGGATGCATGAATTAAGGATTCATCCAAAGTCAAGATAGACTGATAGATTTTAACGTTAGAGTACCAGATTTTCATCAATGTGGTTTCAGATTCCACATTGCAACTAACCTTTAAAAAGCTACTACTTGTTGATTTTTAGTATAGTATTTCAGAAGAATACCCACAATTATCTGAAAAGATTATTAAAACATCCCTCCTGTTTCTTACTAAAATCCCTGAGATCGTCTTCTCTTCATATACTTCAGCCAAAACACCACATTAGGACAGATTGAATGCAGAACGAGGGATGAGAACCTGGGCATCTTCAGTTAAAGCCAGACGTTAGGAGAGATTTGCAAAGTATGAAACAATGCCATTCTTCTCACTACGCTTTTTTTACTTTGGAATATATGCTTACCTAAAAATATGTTGTATGTTAACGTATGGTGGTTTATTTTTATCTTTAAATATTTTAAAATACTTACCGTTTTAATATCTAAAATGGTAAATATCAATAGATATAACTCTTAGAAACACAACCTCTTTGGAATTGATCATTTTTTTCCCAGCCTTACTGAGATAGAACTCATGTGTAGTATTGTATAAGTTTAAAGCGTGCAGTGTGCTGATTTGATACATTTATATATTACAAAATGATTATCCCTATAGCATTGGCCCGCTGTCTCCATCCTGTCCCATAGTTACCACATCTTTCTTGTGGGGAGAACATTTAGCATCTACTCTCTTAGCAACATTTAGTACATGATACAGTGTGATTAACTGCAGTCACTGTGCTGTAAGTTAGATGCACAGAATGTTTTAATCTTGTGCCAGGAGGTCTGTACGCTTTGACCAACATCTCCCCATGCCCTCCACCCCTGCCACTCCACTGTCTGTTTCTCCGAGTTGGGCTTTAGAGTCCACAGGTGAGATCCTTGCTGGTTCTTTAGTGCCTCACTGCAGCCTGGGGCCCACCCGCCTTCTCGCGGGAGGGACCCCTGCCCTGGGGTCCCCCCAAGGCAGCAGTCAGGAGACCAGCTGTGGGTGGGGGAGGTCGCTCCAGCCAGGCCCACCTGTGCTCGAAGATCCACTCTGAGGCTCTGGTCCATTGTTAGACCAGGGGCGGCCTGAAGCAGCTGGGCCCTGGGCGAGTCCTAGCAAGTTCAAACACAGCACAGATTTCATGACCTTCCTCAGCCTTCTGCCAGCACTCACGATGGGAAGGAGTCAGGTGGCCTGATGTCATTCTCAGGTTCTACCTCCTTTTCCCAGGCTGCAGTCCTGTGGGTAGCTTCCTCTCCCCCTTGACTTGGGTTTGGGCCGCACTTCGGGAACTCTCCCGGACTCCTGACTTGGGAGGCTCCTGGTGTTTGCTGTTGTGCTAAGAGCCCGAGGGCTGCCCTGGTGGATGGTGAGCACCTGTGTAGATGCTGAGGCTCCCCAGCTGCACGTGCAGGCTCCTGTTAGCTCAGGAATCCAGCCACGTGCCAGGGTACATGCACCTGGCCTGACACAGCTTGCCCCTCGTTGGAGCCCACCCCTCCCAGGGATGGGTGAGGGAGCATGCTCAGTGGGCGGGAACCCATCCAGGAGTATCTGCTTCCCCAGGCAGAGGAAAGGTGACTGCCTCCTGCTAAGCTAGTCCCTCCCCAAGAGACCTCGGCAAAGGCGGCCTCTCTGGCTGAGCTCCCAGGAGGACGGCGGTGGAGTAGGAGGAAATGGTGTAATTCTCATCAGAGTCATAAAATCTTATTGGAGCCCCGTCTCTGGTTCCACCAGCAGCTGAACAGGTCTAGGGCAGGGTGGACATGGGTGGTATCTCTGAGCTCACTCTCTGGGCTCTGTCAGTAGGACTAAGCACGAGGACCAGCACGGGGGGGGCACAGTCTGCTCTCTAACAGAGGGAACAGGTAAAGGCAGGGTGTCTGGGGCACCCTGAGCGCTCAGAATACTTAATACTTATCAGTGTCCACTGCAGCTGACACAAAGATGCACTTAGGGAGGGGTGCGTGCTGCTCTAGGGAGAAATTGAGGGTAATTGAAATTAACTTGGCTCCTGTCATTTTCCCCTCCTTCTAATCACTGGGAAATCTGCTGCTGGCCGGGCGGGAGGGCTCGAGGGCCATGCCCCGGGGAGTCCAGGGCTCAATTAAGCTGTTGCAAATTGGATTTCTGGCCGTGAGGCCACAGGGCTGGGGTTAGCATTGAGGCATGAGCTGCCAGATGGTATTAGGCCAAGGGCTGGCCAGATGGGTCCAGCAGCTAATTCAATCTGGCTTCCCAGAAACAAGACTTGGAAGGGCTGAGCGGTGGGCCTGGAAGCCTGACTCTGGGTGGGAGGGCAGGGTGCGGTGTGGGGCTCGAGGACCCTGACAGCCAGGGATGGGGTCAGAGAGGGAGGCCGAGAGAGAAACAGACATGGAGACCCACTTAGAGAGGGAAGCAGGAAGAAAGACAGGAGAGAGAGATGGAGACGCGGAAGCCACAATTTCACTGCGAAGTGATGTCTGCACGATGAGCATTTTGAGGGGTAGAAGGGAGGGGAGATTCAGCCCGGTGGGCGGAGGGATGATACAGAGAGAGCCAGTGAGAGGCAGACAGGCCCTCAGACAGGTGGGGGCAGTCGTGCATGAAGAGGACGCCCTGGGGAGGTGGTATTGGGGTCCCCGTGGCTGGGGCGGGGAGAGGTCAAGCGTGCGGCATTGGGAGCACATGGCTGGGGTTTGGAGAGGTCAAGGGTGTGGGATTGGGGTGCACGTGACTGGGGTACAGAGAGGCCAAGTATGCGGGATTGGGGTGCACATGGCTGGGGCATGGAGAGGCCAGGTGTGCAGGATTGGGGTCCGTGTGGCTGGGGCATGGAGAGGTCAAGCGTGAGGCATTTGGGGCACAGAGCTGGGGCATGCAGAGGCCAAGTGTGCTCTTGAGGGGCAGCTCAGGGGAAGGCTCTCGGGTGGAATACAGGGGGTACCCTGCCTGGAATGTGGAATCGTGTTACCTTTTAGTGGCTGACAACGTCAGAGCCTTTCTTGTATTTTAATTAAGAGTCCCTAACCTGGACGTAAACCCAGCTCCCAGAGGGTCCTCCACGAAAAGAGTGGAATGGTGGCTTTTCTCCAACGCCAGGCACAGAATTCCAGTTCTGGCCAGAGCCCACTGGGCCTGGAGCTGCAGCTCCTTCGGGGCACAATCAGGGAGACGCTTCTTTCTGGAATTTTCAGGCAGAACACTTCGTTTCTGGTCACCAGATGTGGGGGGTTCCTCACCAGCATGTCTCTGCGGCACCCGCTGGGGGTCCTGCAGGGTTGCTCACCTCTGACCCCACCCGCCCCCCAACACGGCGCCGCACCTGCAGGCCGGGGGCTGTGTCCTCCAGCCTGCGCCCACACTGGCTGCCCATCAGAGCAGCCTGGCCCCAGGCCACCCACAACCTGTGTTGTCTTGGCTGCAGGTCGGGTGTTCCCGTGACCTCCTCACCTCAGATCTGCCTGAGCGGCTCACAGAGCTCAGGGAGATGCTTACTTGTACCAGTTTATTAAAGGACAGGCAGGAGCTTCTGTCCCCCTGGGCTTGGGGCGCGTCACCCTCCTGGCACCTGTTCACCGACCCGGAAGCTCCCCAGACCTCATACATGTGGGATTTTGATGGAGGCTTCCCCATGTCGGCATGATCGACTAACTCCATTTCCAGCCTCTCTCCCTTCTCCAGAGGGTGGGGAGGGGCCTGAAAATGCCAAACTTCTGATCATGGTTGTTGGCTTTCTCATGACCAGATCCCCTCCAGGGGCCCACCTGGGGTCACCTCATTAGAACGAAGGACGCTCCTGTCACCAGGAGGTTACAACGGGTTCAGGCCCCCGTGTCGGGAGGTTACAACGGGTCAGGGCCCGTGTCGGGAGGTTACAACGGGTTCAGGGTCCCGTGTCGGGAGGTTACAGCAGGTTCAGGCCCCCGTGTCGGGAGGTTACAGCGGGTTCAGGCCCCCGTGTCGGGAGGTTACAGCGGGTTCAGGGCCCCGTGTCGGGAGGTTACAGCGGGTTCAGGGCCCCGTGTCGGGAGGTTACAACGGGTCAGGGCCCGTGTCAGGACCAGGGGCAGAGCCAACAGGTTTTTCTCTTGCAGGAGGGGACGTGGCTGTGCTAACACCCGGATGTCAGGCTTTTGGCCTCAAGGACGGTGAGCACTTTTCTGTGGTTTTAAGGCATCAGGTCTGTGATGATCTGTGACAACAACCACGGGAACCTCGTAGTCTCCCCAGAGCTGCGTGTAGTTGGTTGCAGGGTCCCTCAGCCGTGGCAGCTGACCCACGAGGGTCACCACAGGGAAGTGGGAGTTCAGCGGCTCAGCAAGCCCGGAATCGTGCTGCTCACAGGGCTCAGCCACAAGGGCCTTGGGGGGCTGGGCACCCCAGTGTGGGGGCCATGGCCTGATCCCTCCCCTCTCTGGGCCCTAGTGTGTCTCTGAGTCTCATGGAGAAAACACCCCTGGGAGGTCAGTGCCTTTGAGGCCAGGACGTGGTGAAGCCAGAATAGGCTGTTGGGGTGATGTGGACACCCCCTCCCCTGCCTGCCCTGCTCCCAGGGTCAGGGCCCAGATCTCCAGAGTGGACGGCCAGGGTGGAAGAAGTAAATCGTCACCCCGTGCCCCCCTTCCTCACAACAGAGTCCTTTCTGTGGGGTATTTTCAGAGCTTCCTTGAGGTCCATGGGCTTGGAGTAACGAGAGGCCTCTGCCTGCCTGGAGCCCCCTCCACCCCCCGCCAGCCCCCAGATTAAAGTAGAAAAGCCCCCTTCCCATCCCCACACAAAGATTTAAATGAGTTGAGCCTATAAACCTGCAGGAAATGGCTGTGAAAACCTTTACTGAGAGTAAATGTGCGCAAACCTTCTTGACCTGGTGTTTCTCCACGTGGGGCTGCTGAGGGAGGAGGAAGCAGGGAGAAGGGGTAGTATGCCTGCGACGTACAGAGGTGAGCAGGGTCGGCGTGTGGGGAGGCCTGCTCGCTGGTAGCTGGGAGGAAGGCTTTGTTGTCTGTACACGGAGCCGGTGGTCCCCACATGGCTGTCCATGGAGACATGCTCGGTCTGTCTGCGGTAGCCGCCACCCTCCACAGGCCTGGGAGCCTCCCTGCGCAGGGCTGGGGCGGGCGAAGGGAAGGCACTGAACAAACTCCAGCCTGTCCTCCATCCAGCTTTTATTTATGGGAGCCAAGCAAGATTCTCCTTAATTGTAGTAAATTACACGTAGCAGAAAATGGACCGTTTTAGCCGTTGTAAAGTGCACAATTCAGTGGCATTAAGTACATCTGGAGTGTCCCGCAGCCACACCCACCTGCCCTGAGATGCAGGCACCAATGAGCCGTCTCCACGGATTTGCCCCTAAATCAAGGATCTTGGAGTTCCATTTAAAATGCAAACAACCGATGACATTTTCAGTTTCATTCATTTCAACACACCCGCCCTCCATTCCTGTCCACAGCTTTGTGCTCTGGGGAAACCATGAGCCTGGCTGTCCTGAGACCTCGGTTCTAGGCCCTTCTGTCAGAAGCTCTGTGACTCTGAGAGTCCCTGACGCTCTTTGGGCCTCAACATCTCCGTCTTGAAGCACAGGAGTTGGATTCTGCTCACGATCTGCAGGCCCCTGCTGCTCTGATCTTCTAGCACCCCTGCAGACGTCCACCAACCTGGCCCCGTGCAGGTGGGAGCTGGGGCCTGATGCCAGGAGGAAGTATGAGTGGGGAGGGGACACTGCTGAGGGCTCCAGACCCAGACTGGCCTGCCCACCGCTCAGCCCTGAGACAACCCCTTCCACGTCAGCTTCCTGGCTGGTCCCAAACCCCGGCCGGCTCCTGTTGTAAGGCCTGCTCCGGGGTGAGCATCCTGGGGGCCTCCAGTGGTGATCGCTCCGGCAAGGGGAGGCCTGAGGGGGAATGGGGAGGCTCAGCGGCCAGGGCATGGGGGGGCTGCAGGGTGGGATGCAAAGGTCCTCATCAAAGGCTCCCTGGGCCAGCTCGCTTGTCCCCAAGCTCACCTCATGGGAGCCAGTCCTGGATCTTTGCCGGACTGGGCAGGGCTCAGGGCCGCCTGTGGAAACTGTCACATCTGTAGTCCCCTTCCCCGAGCTAAAGGGAGGGTCTCAGTAGGCTCCTGGCCGCCGGGAAAAATTGTGTATTGAAGGGAGAAGGGTCGAGAGACAGAGTTGGAGAAGCTAAGTGATACCAAATAGATCCGTTTGTGGAGAGATGGAGAAGCCGCTGGGGGCGGGGGGGCTCTGGGAAATCTGGGAGCTCCTGGGGGAGGGGTGGGAAGGGGAGAGGAGGGGAGGGTACAGAAAGACAGGGTGTGGCTTCAGGGTGTGGGGGAAGCAAGAGAAAACGTTACAGAGATTTGGGCAAGGACAGGGGGGATGCGCTGTGGGGACAAGTGTCTGGGGGAGGCTTGGGGACATTTGTCCTGTGCTGCATAAGCCCCTCCTCCACAGCCTGGAGAAACCGCTGATGATGTATGTCCCGTTTTGGGGCTTTTGCAGTGAGATTTGCATCTGTTTTTAAGTCATGTGTTGGGCCGGCTGCATCTGAGTTACTCAGGTTTTCTTCAGTGGGATTTGTCCCTGCTCCATTTGCTGAATATAGGGGTTCCTAGTTTGTGGGTTGCTGTGAGCACGTTGTAAGTCCTTCTGCAGTGGGAGGCTCTCAGATCACTTCTTCGGCCTGCAGCTCTGTTCCCTGAGCCCTGGGGTCTCCTGATTGGGTGGCCCTGTAGAGGGTGGTGTTTGAGATTGTGTCCTGACCTACCAGCCGAGGCAGATGGCCATGGACAGAGGCTCTCCCCTCACTCTGCCTCGGGCCCCCTGTGGCTGGGCCCCTGCATCTTCTCCCAGTCTGCCTTGCATCTCCCTTGCACCCACTGGAAAGTGGGCCTGATCATCCAAGCCAGCGTGATGGTCAGCGGATTCCAGCTGGGGAAAGAGGCCCAGTGGAGTGGAAGCCCTTGGCACAAAAAGTTCCTCCCTAGGGAAGTTTCCAGCAATGCTGCAGCACCGAGGGGGCGTCTGGGACTGTGTCCACTCGCCCAGCTCTGGCCCTTGGCCAGGGGCGGCTTCCTGGGGGCTGGTTGGTGCAGCCCTCAGAGGAGGGAGGGAGGTCCTCAGCATGGGTCCTTGGCTGGTCCCAGCCTCAACCTGCCAGTGGCTGCTTCTACTTCATCCCCATCACCTCACTGTGGCCTCACTGTGGCCTCTGACCCGCCTGCCATGTGGGGACTGCTGGGGAGCTCTAAGAGAATGGAGCAATGTGCTTAACACAAGGCCCGGTCCTGGGGTGCACGCCCAGCCCAGATCCCAGCTGTACAACAGGGACCACTGGCCTTTATCATCTCACCTTCGACTTCCTGCCGCTCACCTGCGCCTTTCCCAGGAGGTCAGCTGTGCCCCTGCTGCGTGGCCGTGTGCAAGGTCAGGGGGCTTGGGGGTAGGGGACACCTTGTCCTTACCCTTCCACCCGGGTCACCACTGAGACTTTTCTCTGTCCATCGTTTCTGTCTGTGGCCCTGGACACACCCCGGGGCTGTTCCCTCTGCTTCCTGGTGGTGGGAAGTCTCGCGGAAAAGGGTTGGGGGCTCTCCACTCTGCCAGACCCTTCCTCCCACCCCCGGCGGCAGGCCCAAAGCTGGCGACCGGCCCAGATGGGGGTAGTGAACATGAGTGAGCATCTCAGAATGTGCTCCCACCGCAGTCATCCACATGTCCTTCTGCCTCACCAAGGGTAGCCGAGGCCGAGGAGGCAGGGCGCGTTCAGGGAGAGATGAGCTCCCGGTGGGGAAAGAGATGACAATGTCTGCCTCGTGTGCTGCCCATTCCCCTGTGGGGACACGGGCCGTGGCCCCCTCCCTAATTATTTCATTGCTTTGAAGCCAATTAGCTGAAAGGGGTGATGGGATTTCACAGCGGGCTCCCTGGCCAGATGGCTCAGAGCCTCCCTGGGTGCACTTTAGGAAGCTCTGGGGGCGACAGATGTCTCTGGTGACATCAGGAAACCATGCAGACCTGGGGCCCTGATTAGGAGGGTGGGGGGCTGGGAGGACGGACACACGGAAGTAGTGATCGCAGGCGCGTGCTGGGCCCACCGGCCCTTTCCGTACAAACGGGACAGATGTGTTTCCAGCTGGGGAGGTGGGGGGGGAATCGGGGTGCCCTGCCACCTGCTTGGGCAAGTTCTTGACTATGAAGTGGAAAGAGAGCCGGGTCTCCCCCCTGTGCGGGCTGAGATCCTGCAGCCTGGCCAGGGCCTGGTGTGAGTGTAAACGTGTACTAGGTGTGGGTGGCCACGTCCCCCCTCGCGGCTCTGGACAACGCAGATGTCCGCAAGGGTCCCCAGTGAAGCAGGAGCCGCCGTCTCTGCCCCCCCACCGCGTCAGTGAGCAGCCGGGACCAGAGTTGAGAGGAAGAGCTGGGGAGGGCGGGCCGGGGGCCTGGGGTCCAGAGCCCTCCGGCGGGGGTCTAGGGAATGGGCTTTGCGCCTGTAGGTGAAGTAGAACAAGTCCTTGGAGCCGCAGAAGGACGCAGACTCTCTTCTGTAGGGCAGTGGGGAGCCGCAGAAGGTTTTCCAGGAGGTGAGAGCAGGAGGCACAGACGTGGTGACAGGTGGAGAGAAGCTGGAGGATGGGAGAGGGGACAGGGTCAGGGGGTCCTCGGAGGCGGGGCTGGGCTGGGTCGCCGTCCAAGCCGCTGGCTGGGAAGTTGGTGGTGGGCGGGGGCTGGGGGGCTGTTGCGGATTGGAGGTGGGCGGCGGGAATGAGCAAGCTGAGGAGTTCGCGTGTGGACGTGGTGAGCTTGCGCAGGCAGTGGGCCAGCCAGGCAATCACCAGCAGCTCTGTGGGTCCGAATCCCAGGCATCCATGCTAGGTGGTGAGTTCGAGCCCCCGCCTCCCTCAGGCCCTGGTGCTGTTGAATGGGTCTCCGCGGCGGAGTCAGAGGGGCACGGGGTCTGAGCGCCGGACAGGCTGGCTGGACTCCTACCCCTCGCCCCGCGTGCTGGCTGCCAGGCGGGCTAGGCAGGAGGCACGGAGGGGTCTCTGAAAGGTGAGCCCTCAGTTCCGCCTGCTCCGTCACCTCCCCGGGGCCCTGCGCTGTGGCTCTGCTCCCCGAGGTCTCCGCGCCGGCTGCAGAGAGCGGGGGGGGGGGGGGGGGGCCCTCACACGCTCATTAAAAAAAAAAAAAAAAAAAGCCCTGCCCTTTCAAGTCTCAATATCCTCCTCATTTCCGTTAAGCAAAACAAAACAAAAGCCATGCAAAGGTAAATGTAATATTCTTTATTGAAGCCAGTGGTTAAAAATGGAATTGGACTTCTGATTTTCATGCTCCCTGCTGAACTAAGCTGTGCGCAAGGAGCGTGGGGCTGGTTCCCGATTGCCTGGGACGCCCCCGCCGGCGCTCCGTAGGCTTTGGCGGGCTCTCCGAGAAGAAGCAAGCCGCTCTTTGGGAAAGGTGCAGGTCAGCGTTTGTATTTGGGGTTTCGCTGAAGTGAGCATCTGGGAAATTACCACTGACTAGACAATGGATTCACAAAACGATTACCCATTTTAACCACACACACTGTCCCCTTAGATTGTATCATCCTCACTTACCTGTCCTCATTCATTGGACAAGCTCTTACTGAGAACGCCTTGTGGCAAACGTTGTTCCAGGCTCTGGGGACCTGGGTGTGAAGCAGGCAGGATCCCACACGGATGAGCCTTGATCTCTGGGTCCTGATGGGAATCCCAGCCCTCTGCCACCTTGGCCTAAGCCAGTCATGGTGTAGCCCCCAGCCACAGTGATTGGAAGTGGATACTTGGTGGTCAGTGTTATGATCAGAGTAAAATATAGGAGCTTTCTTCTTCTGGATGTTGCAGAGGGTAGCTGTAAGGTCTGGAACAACTGCAGTCATTTTATAACTACGAGGGAAGCTGGACAGGAAAGGAAATTCCTCAGACGAGAGCAGAGCCCAGGGAATGCCAAGAGACAGAGCCAGCACCCTGATCAAACTCTGCTTGAAGCCAGACGGTTGCCAGACTTTGCAGTTTTGCCAGCCTCCACAATCCTATTTAAACCTATTTATAGACAAAGAGAGTTCCAACTGAAATGGGTAGGTGGCTTGTGCCTGCCATTTATGTGACTTAGTGCTCACAGCAAACCCTTAATGTGCAGAATGGTGGCCCCCTTTTACAGATGAACATAATGAAGCCAGCACTTGAGGGGTTTCCGGGGGTCACCCCCTTAGTAAGTGAGGGAGTTTGGGTTCCAGCCCAAGAAGTTCCACACCAAAACCTGTTTTTCTGCAAAACAAGGTTGACAGCTGTGCTGACAGGGAAAATGTCCTCAAATTCTTTTCTCTCTGGATCCTTTGGGGGCCTGTTTTTTTGTTTTGTTTTGTTTTTGTTTTTTTGTTTTTGGCTTTTTTTCTGGAAGTAGAGGAGTCAGTCTCTCAGCTGAGTTGACCAAATCCAAAGAGGAAGCAGGCCTTAGGGGGAGAGGCCGTGCGAGGAGACCCTCAGACCTGTGCAGAAGCGTGGGAAGGCGGTGGGAGGTGTGCACTCGTGGGCCCGGAACCAGGCCTGGCCCCGTCTCAACAGGCAGGGGCCCCCACTGGGCTCCGAGCTTTGTAGATGAAAGGTGTGCACCTCATCGTGGGGACGGGCCATGATGATCCTCCTCACTGTTGCTTACCGAGGGGGCTTGGCATTTATATAGATTAATTCCAACTTGACGTTTTGACCAGAGGAACTGTTAACCCTGCCCCTCCCAGGGGAACACAGCTTGTGGAGCCTGACCAGCGGGTGACCCCATCAGGCTGTCCTCCCGTGGCTCAACATCTGGCCGGTATGGACGGCTTCTCCACAACTCGGAGAGCACGGTCGGTGTCCTGGGCTCATTTTTCACACTGGCTGCTTTTGCTGGAGTTGTGATCAAAGTTAAAATCTCAATTTGCTGGGCGGCTGGTGGCAAGCCTGCACCTGGGCTGTCAGATAGATAAGTCCCCCCACAGCCTTTGGAAGCCCAATTCAGGGTTTAAAAAGGGAAGAGCTGAATTTTGTTGATTGTTGCTTGATGATCCCCTTAGTAAAATGCTTTCCCTTTGCACGTTCCCTCGTTCATTTGGTCCTGTCTGCAGCCCCGCAAGGGGACAGACACACCAAGGACAGCAAAGCACAGAGAGGGGCGGTCAGTTGCTCTGGGGGCACAGCTGGTCAGTGGTCAACTCGGGGTTTTTAGCCCCCGACAAGCTTGTGCTCTTTCTACTACTCATCACTGCTTCCTGCAAATTTAGAGGGAAGCTTAAAGGATGCACCTGACTGAAAATTGAACAGGGCTCAATCCCATCCCTTCTGTCCCTGGAAGATCGGAAGGCAGCCCCTGCCACCTGGCCACCTGCCCCTTTCCCTGCGTTGGTGCTGATCCCTCTGTGCGGCTGGTGACGCCATCTCCCCACGGGACCGGGAGCCGCCTGGGAGGCAGGACGTGGTGCAGAGCTGCCCCCCGCCATGGGGATCTACTGGAATTGGGATTGAATCGTTGTTTTTGTTATTGGCTGCAGGACACTGAACCCCACTCGTGCTTGTCCACTGCCTAGCGTCACCCCCTGAACACCCCCACACCTGTCCACGTCTCCCGGGTGGGAGTGCCTGGTGGAGAACACACTCTTGGAATAAGACGTCCAGGCCTTCAGACCGTGCCTGAGCGCTCCCTAGCACACGGAAGTCAGGCCTGGCTTCCTGATCCGGAAACCTCACCCCAGAGAGTAACCATGACGATGAGATGAGGTCATGGGCCCAAGACACGAAGCTCTGTGCCAACAGGAGATATTTCTCTTAAGTAACTAATAAAAGTAACAAAACCACATCTTGCCCTTTTAAGACTCAGACCTACAGTGTGTGCAGGAGGTGCCAAATTCACGCAACCTCGTGCTACATGATCACCTCCCTCAACAACCACATCATCAACAAGAGCCAATGCTGGTCGTTATGTGTAATGATACGTAGGAATGCTGAAGGGGCAGAAGGCCAGCTGAGCACACAGCAGAGCTGACACCCCACAACCCGCCCCGCCCCCAGATGGGATCTCCGTGACACTCCTCAGGCACTCCTGATGGCCCTAAAGCTAAGGAGAGGAAAAACAAATAGTTAACTTCCAGAGATCACAATCCTGCAAGACAGGAGTCTCCCTCACTTAACAAATGTCTCAGCAATCTACAAGAACAAAGCATGTCGATCAGTGGACTAGCTTCCAGAAGGAAATGTAGATACACTTAAATGTCCTCATAACCTGCAGCCCATGGACAGGTGCTTGAAGGGGCAGAGTGGGCTGTTCCTCCAGGAAGCTCCCCACTATCTCCGTGTTAATGCCTTGATAGAGGGAAAAACAACCTTAACTTGATAATGGCCTCTGGCCGGTATCCTGTGAGTCCTCTTTAACATGTGAAAGTTCTTTCAAAAACCTCCCCTTTCCTTGCCTCCCCCAATCGCATAGTATACGGTCACCCCTCACATCTCCCAGGGCAGCAGCTCTTCCTGCCCCTGGGTCCTGTCCCTGGGCGTTAATGAACCGCCACTCTGCACCAAAGACGCCTCAAGAATTCTCTCGTGGTCCTCGGCTCCAGACCTCACCCCCCCGGACCTCTTCTATATTCCCAAACCCCATCAACTCCATGAGCCCTGGGACGCCAGCTTTTGGAAGGGCTGGGGGGTGGGGATCAGGCTTGCGGGGTCGGGTACCTCTCCTCTCCCGGGTGGGGAGACCCCCTGGGGTGGGGTCTGGTGGGATCAGGGAGCAGCCCCCTGCAGCCCCACCTCCCAGGGACTTGGGCCCCGCTCCGAGGGCAGTGAACTTGGACTAGCCGCTCATGTTTCTTTTTGTCTCTCCGTGTCTTCCTTCATGGCTAAATCATTTGGTAAAACCAAAGATGTTCCCAGTCCTTCCAAAAGGAGTTTTATCATGTAAATTGGGCACCTACAATTCAATCTTGGGATGACTCATTCAGTCCTGGGGCTGCTCTGCCTTTAACCCTCTTCTCTCCCTCACTCAGCACCTGCCTGGTGCTGGCGCGGCCCCACACACCCCTCCCTGGCCTGGAGGCCATCGCCTCGCCTCACCCTTCCCTGTGCCCTCGCCCAAACCGCCGCCCCCACCCGCCCCCGCCCCCAGGCCCCTGCTGCCTGCCAAGCAGTGGGGAGGGTTTGGCCCAGAGTGGAGCCTTCTGGTGAGGAAGCAGGAGATGCTCCCCAAGGCCGTGTGCTAGGATAAGCCCCTCTGCATCCAGTTAGTGCATACTTAATGCTCTTCATAGGCCAGGCGCCTCACTTCTCAGCAGAGCCTCCAAGTGGCTCTATGTGATCTAACAGTAGGTGCTCTTATTAGTCCCCATTTGATGGATGAAGTCTGGGCCCCTCGGGATGAAGTAGCCGGGCCCAAGACCACATAGTTAGTGAGCAGCTTTGCTGTCCCGAGGCCTAGGGTGAGAACGCAGCAAGCGGCCTCCCTGGCTGAGCTTACACCATTGGGCCCACTGGGATCTGCCCAGGACAGCTCCCCAGTGAACCCCGAGGGCTTCTTGGAGGTGGTGTGTGACTCAAGGCCAGGAGGGACCAAGCTGGAGAGGGCGGCTGGCCGCTTGTCTGTGTATTGGGTTCAGATCTTTAGCATCAGCATGGCAGGAGGCTCTTCAGTGACCCTGGACGGGCTCTGCTGGTAGGAATTTGGTTCCATCGTTCGTTTTCATCTCTTCCTGCGTGTGCCAGGTATCCGCGGCCCCTGCTGCCACCAGCTGCAGTGGTCTGTGTCTCTGGGGCCCTTGGCTCGGGCTCATCTGGCTTCTGTAGCTTACGACCTCCGCCGCCGCGATGCCCGTCGGACACGTCCGAGAGCCCCAGGGCTTGCCAGCTGCAAGACCTCAGTCGAGAAGGGTCTCTCCCTGCTCCCAGTCACGGCCGGGGTGGCTTCTGCCTGCCTGGGTCCCCCCTGCTCAGCTGAGAGCCAGGTTGGCGAGCCCTGAGTAATGCATCGAAGCCGTTCTGTGAGGCCTGCGGAGACCTCAGCGTGGGGGGCAGGGAGGTGCTGGGTAATGCTGGGGAGTCCGGAGTGTTCCAGGAAGAACATCCCACCCCCGCGTATGCAGGGGGGGTTGGGGGGCTTGGGGCCTAAGGGTGCACCGGGCTGTGTGGCCCAGTAAATGGGTGAACAGAGGCAGGCTGAGGCACAACCAGTACACCCTCCAAAAAAGGGCAGAGAGGCTTAGCTTTCAAGTTTCCTTCAGATTTCCGCGATTGGAAAATTTAGAAGGAAGCCACTTTGTTTTTTGTTTTTTTAATTTTTATTGATATGTTAATCCCCATACATTACAGCATTAGTTTTGGATGTAGTGTTCCATGGTTCATTGTTTGTGCATAACACCCAGTGCTCCACGCAGAACGTGCTCTCCTCAATACCCATCACCAGGCTAACCCATCCCCCCACCCCCCTCCCCTCTAGAACCCTCAGTTTGTTTTTCAGAGTCCATCATCTCTCATGGTTCGTCTCCCCCTCTGACTTACTCCCCTTCATTCTCCCCTCCTGCTATCTTCTTCCTTTTTTTTTTCTTAACATATATTGCATTCTTTGTTTCAGACGTACTGATCTGTGATTCAACACTCTTACACAATTCACAGCGCTCACCATAGCACATACCCTCCCCAAAGTCTATCACCCAGCCACCCCATCCCTCCCACCCCCGACCACTCCAGCACACCTCAGTTTGTTTCCTGAGATTAAGAATTCCTCATATCAGTGAGGTCATATGATACATGTCTTTCTCTGATTGACTTATTTCACTCAGCATAACAGCCTCCAGTTCCATCCAAGTCATTGCAAATGGCAAGATCTCATTCCTTTTGATGGCTGCATAATATGCCATTGTGTATATATACCACATCTTCTTTATCCGTTCATCTGTCGATGGACATCTTGGCTCTTTCCACAGTTTGGCTATTGTGGACATTGCTGCTATAAACATTGGGGTGCACGTACCCCTTCGGATCCCTACATTTGTATCTTTGTGGTAAATACCCAGTAGTGCAATTGCTGGATCGAACGGTAGCTCTATTTTCAACTGTTTCAGGAAACTCCATACTGTTTTCCAGAGGGGTTGCACCAGCTTGCATTCCCACCAACAGTGTAGGAGGGTTCCCCTTTCTCCACATCCCCGCCAACATCTGTCGTTCCCTGACTTGTTAATTTTAGCCATTCTGACGGGTGTGAGGTGGTATCTCATTGAGGTTTTGATTTGGATTTCCCTGATGCCGAGTGATGTGGAGCACTTTTTCATGTGCCTGTTGGCCATTTGGATGTCTTCTTTGGAAAAATGTCTGTTCATGTCTTCTGCCCATTTCTTGATTGGATTATTTGTTCTTTGGGTGTTGAGTTGGATAAGTTCTTTATAGATTTTGGATACTAGCCCTTTATCTGCGATGTCATTTGCAAATATTTTCTCCCATCCTGTCAGTTGTCTTTTGGTTTTGTGGACCGTTTCTTTTGCTGTGCAAAGCTTTTCATCTTGATGAAACCCCAATAGTTCATTTTTGCCCTGGCTTCCCGTGCCTTTGGCGATGTTTCTAGGAAGAAGTTGCTGCGGCTGAGGTCGAAGAGGTTGCTACCTGTGTTCTCCTTTAGGATTTTGATGGACTCCTGTCTCACGTTTAGGTCTTCCAACCATTTGGAGTCTATTTTTGTGTGTGGTGTAAGGAAACGGTCCAGTTTCATTCTTCTGCATGTGGCTGTCCAATTTTCCCAACACCATTTGTTGAAGAGACTGTCTTTTTTCCATTGGACATTCTTTCCTGCTTTGTCAAAGATTAGTTGACCATAGATTTGAGGGTCCATTTCTGGGCTCTCGATTCTGTTCCATTGATCTATGTGTCTGTTTTTGTGCCAGGACCATACTGTCTTGATGATGACAGCTTTGTAATAGAGCTGGAAGTCCAGAATTGTGATGCCACCAGCTTTGCTTTTCTTTTTCAACATTCCTCTGGCTATTCGGGGTCTCTTCTGGTTCCATACAAATTTTAGGATTATTTGTTCCATTTCTTTGGAAAAGGTGGATGGTATTTTGATGGGGATTGCATTGAATGTGTAGATTGCTCTAGGTAGCATTGACATCTTCACAATGTTTGTTCTTCCAATCCATGAGCATGGAACGTTTTTCCATTTCTTTGTGTCTTCTTCAATTTCTTTCATGAGTATTTTAGTTTTCTGAGTACAGATCCTTTGCCTCTTTGGTTAAATTTATTCCTAGGTATCTTATGGTTTTGGGTGCAGTTGTAAATGGGATCGACTCCTTGATTTGTCTCTCTTCTGTCTTGTTGTTGGTGTATAGGAATGCCACTGATTTCTGTGCATTGATTTTATAGCCTGCTACTTGACTGAATTCCTGTATGAGTTCTAGCAGTTTTGGGGTGGAGTCTTTTGGGTTTTCCACATACAGTATCATATCATCTGCAAAGAGTGAGAGTTTGACTTCCTCTCTGCCGATTTGGATGCCTTTGATTTCTTTTTGTTGTCTGATTGCTGTGGCTAGGACTTCTAATACTATGTTGAATAGCAGTGGTGAGAGTGGACATCCCTGCCGCGTTCCTGACCTTAGGGGAAAAGCTCTCAGCTTTTCCCCATTGAGAATGATATTCACTGTAGGTTTTTCATAGATGGCTTTTATGATCTTGAGGTATGTACCCTCTATCCCTATACTCTGAAGAGTTTTGATCAAGAAAGGATGCTGTACTTTGTCAAATGCTTTTTCTGCATCTATGGAGAGGATCATATGATTCTTGTTCTTTCTTTTGTTACTGTATTGTATCACGTTCATTGATATACAGATGTTGAACCAACCTTGCAGCCCAGGGATAAATCCCACTTGGTCGTGGTGAATAATCCTTTTAATGTACTGTTGGATCCTATTGGCTAGTATTTTGGTGAGAATTTTTGCATCCATGTTCATCAAGGATATTGGTCTGTAATTCTCCTTTTTGATGGGGTCTTTGTCTGGTTTTGGGATCAAGGTAATGGTGGCCTCATAAAATGAATTTGGCAGTTTTCCTTCCATTTCTATTTTTTGGAACAGTTTCAGGAATAGGGATTAATTCTTCTTGAAATGTTTGGTAGAATTCCCCTGGGAAGCCATCTGGCCCTGGGCTTTTGTTTGTTGGGAGATTTTTGATGACTGCTTCAATTTCCTTAGTGGTTATAGGTCTGTTCAGGTTTTCTATTTCTTCCTGGTTCAGTTTTGGTAGTTGATACATCTCTAGGAATGCAGCCATTTCTTCCAGGTTATCTAATTTGCTGGCATAGAGTTGCTCATAATTTGTTCTTATAATTGTTTCTATTTCTTTGGCGTTGCTTGTGCTCTCTCCTCTTTCATTCATGATTCTGTTGATTTGAGTCATTTCTCTTTTCTTTTTGATCAGTCTGGCCAGGGGTTTATCAATCTTGTTAATTCTTTCAAAGAACCAGCTCCTAGTTTCGTTGATCTGTTCTACTGTTCTTTTGGTTTCTAGTTCATTGATTTCTGCTCTGATCTTTCTTATTTCTCTTCTCCTGCTGGGTTTAGGCTTTCTTTGCTGTTCTTTCTCCAGCTCCTTTAGGTGTAGGGTTAGGTTGTGTATTTGAGACCTTTCTTGTTTCTTGAGAAAGGCTTGTATTGCTATATACTTTCCTCTCAGGACTGCCTTTGCTATATCCCAAAGATTTTGAACAGTTGTGTTTTCATTTTCATGGGTTTCCATGAATTTTTTAAATTCTTCTTTAATTTCCTGGTTGACCCATTCATTCTTTAGTAGGATGCTCTTTAGCCTCCATGTATTTGAGTTCTTTCCGACTTTCCTCTTGTGATTGAGTTCTAGTTTCAAAGCATTGTGGCCTGAAAATATGCAGGGAATGATCCCAATCTTTTGGAACCAGTTGAGACCTGATTTGTGACCTAGGATGTGATCTATTCTGGGGAATGTTCCATGGGCACTAGAGAAGAATGTGTATTCTGTTGCTTTGGGATGGAACGTTCTGAATATGTCTGTGAGGCCCATTTGGTCCAGTGTGTCATTTAAAGTCTTTATTTCCTTGTTGATCTTTTGCTTAGATGATCTGTCCATTTCAGTCAGGGCGGTGTTAAAGTCCCCCACTAGTATTGTATTTTTGTCGATGTGTTTCTTTGCTTTTGTTATTAATTGCCTTATATATAATTCGGGGCATAGATATTTACAATTGTTAGATCTTCTTGTTGGATAGACCCTTTAAGTAGGATATAGTGTCCTTCCTCATCTCTTATTACAGTCTTTGCTTTAAAATCTAGTTTGTCTGATATAAGGATTGCCACCCCAGCTTTCTTTTGGTGTCCATTAGCATGGTAAAACGTTTTCCACCCCCTCACTTTCAATCTGGGGGTGTCTTTGGGTCTAAAATGAGTCTCTTGCAGACAGCATATCGATGGGTCTTGTTTTTTAATCCAATCTGATAGCCTGTGTCTTTTGATCGGGTCATTGAGCCCATTTACATTCAGGGTAACTATTGAAAGGTATGAATTTAGTGCCATTGTATTACCTGTAAGGTGACTGTTACTGTCTATTGTCTGTGTTCCTTTCTGATCTTTGCTGCTTTTAGTCTCTCTCTTTGCTTAGAGGACCCCTTTCAATATTTCGTGGAGGGCTGGTTTCGTGTTTGCAAATTCCCTTAGTTTTTGTTTGTTCTGGAAGCTTTTTATCTCTCCTTCTATTTTCAATGACAGCCTAGCTGGATATAGTATTCTTGGCTGCATATTTTTCTCGTTTAGTGCTCTGAAGATATCTTGCCAGTCCTTTCTGGCCTGCCAGGTCTCTGTGGATAGGTCTGTTGCCAATCTAATATTTTTACCATTGTAGGTTACATATCTCTTCTCCCGAGCTGCTTTCAGGATTTTCTCTTTGTGTCTGAGACTCGTAAGTTTTACTATTAGATGTCGGGGTGTTGACCTATTTTTATTGATTTTGAGAGGGGTTCTCTGTGCCTCCTGGATTTTGATGCCTGTTTCCTTCCCCACATTAGGGAAGTTCTCTGCTATTCTTTGCTCCAATATACCTTCTGCCCCTCTCTCTCTTTCTTCTTCTTCTGGGATCCCAGTTATTCTAATGTTGTTTTGTCTTATCGTATCGCTTATCTCTCGAATTCTGCCCTCGTGATCCTGTAGTTGTTTCTCCCTCTTTTTCTCAGCCTCTTTATTTAGAAGGAAGCCACTTTGTATCCAGAGTGTGTATAAATGTTGTGTTCTACGGTTTATAGTATGTTTTTTATTTTGAATTTCTCGCTGGGGAGGAGCACCATAATACCTTCAGTGTTTAGGCCACTGAAGGTGGAAATTCAGCACAGGGTCTGGAAGGGCAGTGCCAGGAGGATCTGCACAGGTGACCCCATCTCCCTGCCCCAGAGCCGTGCAGTCTGGACAATCCAGGCCGACTCATAGACCCCCTTCTGAGTTTGTAGGGCAAGTCTCGAGGCCAGACTGAGCTTGAAGGGGGGGGCAAGGCGATGGCGAGGCCTCCGGTACTTCCTGCCCCTCCTGGTGCCATCCTGCCTCCCCCGGGCCTTCCTGGTCCTTGCCAGGGCCCCATGGGACTCAGCCACCTGCTCTCTCTGTTGGCTCCATGCTTCTCGGCCTCCCCAGCCGCTCCTTCTCCCCCATGGGCCTTCCTGCCTCTGGTCTGCAGCCACCATCCCTGGGCCGCGGGTTCTCCCGTTTCTCCCCACATCCCCTGGAATAAGCTTGTTCCCTCCTTCAGTGCCTGTGACTGTGGCAATGGGTCACATCTGTGGCAGGACCCCCAGCGACTTTGAGTAAGTGGTCTGGGGTACAGCCTGAGCACTGAGCATTCTGCAAGGCCTCCAGGGCCTTCGGATGCAGAGCTCAGCAGGCCTGGGGCACTCACACCACGCACGTTCCAAAGAAAGGACTGGCCCTCGACCAGCTCCCGGGACGTGGCCTCTGAGCCCTTCAAAGATCCTGCCTGTTCAGAGTTTGTACGCTGGAGCCCTGGGCCTTGCCGGCTCTGTGTGACTTGTTCAGGGGCTGCAGCTGGAGTAGCTAAAGTTGGTCACCGCGGAGCTGCATGCTGACATGCCTGACCCCCAAACCCTGGACACCAAGGCTCCAGTGAGCTTCGCTGTGGACAACTCTTAGCGTGTGTTGCTGTGCATTGCTGCTGGGAGGATGACTCTTGTCCTTGCAATGGCCTCGGGAGGAAGGGGACCCGGGTTTCTCCTGGAATTTGTCCCGTGCTGCTTTTCCCTTCGCTGGTTTTAATCCGCATCCTTACACTGTGATAAACCATAGCCATGGGTGTAATACACTTTTCTGAGTCCTCGGAACCAAGCTGGCAAATCACTGACACCCCCCAAGGCTGGGAACACTGGGGCGTGGTCCATTAACAAGAACCAAAGGAATGGGTTCTGCCCTTCTCCCTTCCTTCTTTTCCCTCCTTCCTGTCCTTCCCTATCACCGAGAACCCTAGCTCCTGTACCTGCCCTGTGATTTTGCTTCCTGGGCCCCAGCTGCTCCCTGGCAGGCGGGGAGTGGAGAGCAGAGAGGCTGTACGCGGACAGTGACAAGGATTTACATAGTTGAACTGTCATATGACCCTCTTCTCAGCCCAGACAGGGTGGTGCTGCTCTCCCCGGTTTGCAGATGAGGAAACAGGTTCAGAGAGGTTGAGTGATTTGCCTATAGTCACACAGCAGCTTGGTGGCGGTGCCAGCATGGGAACCCAGACCTGCATTCCTAAATCTTTGCACTGTCTTCGTCAGCCAGACACCAGGGGCCCCAAAGGCCCCAAGAAGGGTCCCGGTCTTTGGGAGGGTCAGGGGTGTAGTCACTGTGCTGGCCTTCCTTCCGAAAGTGCTGCCGCTGTCCATGTGGCTGGTCACCGGGAAGGGAATGCAGTTTTAGCCATGGTGTAGGGGCAGAGACAGCTCAGGCCTGGGAGGAGGCCAGAGGGGAGGTGGCTCCTTTAGGCCACCTGGGTGTGGGAGCCTGACCCCCCACCTGTCACCAGCCACCAGCCACCGGCCAGCTCCTGCAATTGCACCTGGAGCCTCTTCAGCTCCCGCTTTCCGCTTGTCTCCAAAGACCTTCCCTGCCCGAGGTCCAGCTCTGGGTAGGCGTTTGAGGCCCTTCCCTGATGCTGCTGTGACTGTGGGTCAGATACACGCGGCATCTGCCGAATGTGGCTGAAACCTACATAGCGCCCCAGCCGCCCCCAGGGAGAGCGGCCAGCCAGGCGTCTCAGGAGCTCTGACTCCGGTCCTGCCTCCGTTCCTCCTTCTGCCAAACACGATAGCTTGACCAGATAGTTTATTTTCCTAGTTTAATGCTAGTACGGTTCACATGCGGTGTTGCATTAGTTTCAGGCACACAAGTTGCTGACCCAGCACTTCCGTACGCCACCCTGTGCCCATTGCGACAGGTGTGCTCCCTCACCCCATCACCTGTCCCCCATCCCCTGCCCTCCCCTCGTAAACACCCATCTGTTCTCTAGAGTTAAGAGTCTGAATCTTGGTTTGTCTCTCTCTTTTTCTGTCCTTTGCTCATTTGTTTTGTTTCTGAACTTCCACCTGAGGGAGAGCATACGGCATCCAGATAAATACGGGGATGAATGCCCCTCGCCGAGCCCGTGGCCACTCACTGGAGAGAAGGAAAACGGGACTCAGCATCTTAGGGTCCCGTCTGCAAAAGTCCCAAGATAAGCAGATAGTTACTGCTTAAAACCAGGGTCTTCTCATTTATTCACGAAAGCCACACATTCATATTAGCTCTCCCATTGCAGTTTGGTTGTATTCTTTGAAACGATTTGATAAGATGTGAATTATTCAGAAAGTGCTACCAGGCTAATTAGAAGGAAATTCTCCAACTACAAGAAGTATTACGCTACACACTGTGGTGTGGTGGGGAAGTGAGGGCCCTGAAACCAGGCCACCCGGGTTCAAGTCTGGCTCTACCACCTTAGGAAAGTTATTTGGCCTCTCCGTGCCTCAATTTCCCCACCTGAAAAGTGGGATGACAGTAATCATATTGTTCAAGAAGGGGCGCCTGGGTGGCTCAGTCGGTTGAGCGTCAGACTCTAGGTTTTGGCTCAGGTCATGATCGCAAGGTCCTGGGATCCACCCACATCAGGCTCCGTGCTCAGTGGGGAGTCTGCTTCTCCCTCTCCCCTCCCCCTCTGCTCCTCCCCCCTCAAATAAATAAATAAAATCTTTTTTTAAAAAAGGATTAAATAATATACGTAAAGCACTTTGAAGAATAGTAACTGCTCTGTTTGCTATATGTTGTTATTTCAACACTTCAGCTGGTAGATGTTCGATCCTGTTGTCCAGGCGACAAGCATCCCTAAGCCGATGACACAATGAAGAGTTTTAAAGTTCCTAAAACAGGCATGAGGAGGAAACTTGCTTTAAGACCAGTGGTTTAGGATTCTTAGTTTCTTTTGTCTTCTAAAGACTTCCTAAATTCCATCGATATGAAGATTTTAAATATCAATCCAGCTAAAAAGGCCCAATAAACCCCACAAATCATTATATTAGACATAAGTGGGAAAGTAATGAATAAAATATTTCAAGCTACAGCAATGAGAAATAACAACATGGATAAACCTTATACATGTTTCAGGAAAGCAGCCAGCCACAAAAGGGCACGTACAGTATGATTCCAAATATGTGGAATCCTATATATTTCAAGAACAGGTAAAACTTGGGCACCTGGGTGGCTCAGTCAGTTGAGCATCTGCCTTCGGCTCGGGTCATGATCCCAGGGTCCTGGGATGGAGCCCCCCGTCGGGCTCTCTGCTCAGCAGGGAGTCTGCTGCTCCCTGTCCTCCCCACTGGTGTGCACTCTCTCTCACTCTCAAAAAAAAAAAAAAAAAAAAAAAGTAAAACTAATCTATGGTGATAGAGGCCAGGATATTAGTTATGGAATATTACTGGAAGGGGGCATGAAGGAGCCTTCTGGGGTGATGGAAACTTTCCATATTTTGACCTGGGCGGTGTCTGCATGGGTTCACACATATGTAAACAGTCACCAAGTTGTACAATTAATATGTGTGCCTTACCCTATGTCAGATATACTTCACTAATGAAGAAAAAAATAAGCAATGGACAGTCTTGTCACTGGAAATGACAGTTTAAGATTTTATATGTTTAAAGCCCAATTTTCCTCTTGCTAACAGATATCTGTGACAATGAGATTCCTAGCGAGAAAAGTTCGAGTAAAAACAATTTTATTTCTCACGTATCTACTTCATTCAGATAAATCCAAATTTCTAATTTAGATCTTAGATTAGGACTGAAATTCATAGCCTTTTGCAGCCAGTGTGAATGATATAGAGATATTGATTATTAGCTAGCAGAACCCAACTATAAAAATAAATTTAAGGGCACGATTCTTTCCTAATGAGTTCCCCAGACAAATCCTATTACTTGGATGTCAATGAATCAACCAAAAATGGAAGTGAGAAAAGTTTGAACCCTTTCTGCAATGGATCAATGTCTATGAGGCTAAGAAATAAGGGGATAAATGGCATGCTAATTTGGGGTTGAGCAGAGTAATGGGATGATCTCGGACATGTAAGAATACTGCTTAATGGGACTTGTCTATTTGCAATTCAGTAAACCAATATACTTCAATTCAAAGAGAAAAAGGACACGTGCACTCAGAACACAATTACAGGAATACATTTAGGAAAGGAGCCTGTAGGAGGGGAGGGCCACTGCTCCAGGAGGGTCTCCCCCTCTGGAGTCCTGGGGAGGGTGTCCCAGGAAACACAGAATCTGCCTGGAAGCTAGACCCAGTCTTGCAGGGGGATCCCCTGGGATCTGTGCTGACTGACGCTAGAGCAGGAGCGGCAGGGTCTAAACCCCATCGCAGGGCATACTCGCGTTAGGAGAGCAGTCCACGTCTGAAAAGGACAGAATCAAATAGCGAAACAAGAGAAAGTGGCCCAAAGGCGGAGTGACAGAGGGACAGGTTTGCCGGGATGGGGGAGCTGAAGCCTGCCGGCCCGGTGCAGTTGGTAATGGACCCCCATCACCCTCTGAGTCACATGATCACCCCACCGCGGAGGGCACTAAACCGAGGATCCGTGTGCTGCGGCCGGAGGGTGTGGACGCGCCCCGACCCCACCACGCCCCACCCACGCCGCGAGCCCGCCCCACCCCGCTGGGTGGAGCTCCGAACGCCCCGGCGCCGCCGCGAGCCCCTGCCCACCCAGGCCCGCTGAGCGGAGCCCCTCCACCCCCCGCCCGTGCGCCTCTTCCCCCCCCGCAGAGCAGAGCCTCCCACTACCCCTCCCCCGCCCCGCCGCCAGCCCCCACACCCCCCGCTGAGTAGAGCGCCCCCCCATCCGCGCCGCTGCCCCCCCCCGCCGGCTGAGCGGAGCCCCACCCTCGCCCCCCTGCAGAGCGGAGTCCCCCCCGCCCCCCCCCCCCGCCTTAGGGCTGAGCGGAGCCCCGCCCCGCCGGTCGCTCCGCTGCGGCGCCGCTCTGCTGCCACCTGCAGGCCGTCTGGGGAACAGGCCTCGCCCTCCCCCGTTCCGCCCTTCACTCCGGCCTGCACTCGGTCCAGCGCCGCGAAGCGGGCGGCGGGGAGGGCTGCAACCTGGCTGCGAAGCCCAGTTATGGAAGCAGACGGGCCCAGCTGGAACTAACAAAGCCAAGCTCTCCCTCTTCCTACCCACCTCTGCCTAATTTTATAAACGGGAGGTTGGACCTACTTTAGGTTGGCTAGGACTGAGAAGCCCGTAGCGGGAGCTTCCCTGGTACGACTCCCCGCTCCCGGTCCCCTATGTTTAACAAATACGTTAGGATAGCGAGGAAGGACGGGAACTGAAAATACTAAGCTCCTACTATGTGCTGGGCATAGAGGAGGCACTTCCAGACATCATCTCCAGCCTCGCAAATACTGGGAATTAGGTGATTACACAACGGAGATGGAGGATCAGAGTGGGTCAGTCACCTGCTCATGGGCCTCCGGCGGAAATTTGAATGCAAGGATCAGGTACTCTTTTCAGGTGTCTGATTTGAGCGGTGTTTGCAAAATGCAAAGTGTCCCATGGAAATCTAATATTGCTCCATTGTAAGGCTGTATTGCAAACAAAAACACAAGAGTGTATCCTTAGGGCTGGGATTATCTCAACAAAAATGGTACTCTATGGAACATGGGATATCTCCTAAAAAATGAATGAAGCAGGAATTTGAATGCAATTTGTTTGATAGACAAAATCTATCCTTGTAGGTCCTTCCTGGGTAGTTGAGAAAAGAAACCACTGTGCTGGACATTTTCCAAGATGTTTTTTATAAAATGTCTGGGCCTCAGAGCCCCCCAAGTTCCTTCCTACCCCCCCCTGGGGGGTAGATTCCCCGTCTTCCTCCTACTTCCTGGCATCCTGTCCATCAAGCTTTTTATTTTATTTTATTATTTTTAAAAAGATTTTATTTATTTATTTGACACAGAGAGAGAGAGAGCACAAGCAGGGGGAGCAGCAGAGGCAGAAGGAGAAGCAGGCTCCCTGCAGAGCAGGGAGCCCGTTGTGGGACTCCATCCCAGGACCCTGGGATCATGACCTGAGCCAAAGGCAGTCGCCCAACTAACAGAGCCACCCAGGCGCCCTCAAGCTTTTTATATTTATGCCTTGATAAAATAAAAATCTTGGTGGGGGTGAATATCAGTCATTTACACTTTAGTAAGAAGCACCCAGATTCCCTTTTCTTCCCAGACCTTCTAGCTGAGGTTGGTCGTGAGACAGGATGGGGAAGGAGAACAGAGACAGAGGTGGGGCAGGTACTGTCAGAGCTAGGGCTGGTTCTCCCCAACTTCCTGGCATAACCTGCGTGTCGGGCTAAGTGGGGTGCTCATGCATGTTCTCTTGTGTTTGCTGCCAACACCAGTTCCCAAGACAGAGTTCTAGGGGGCGGCCTGGAGGGCCTAGAAAACCACTTAGCTTTGGATTTTAGGTCAAGTTATGCTGGGGACTTGCTGTGTGAGCTTGGGCAAGTGCATTCACCTCTCTGAACTTTGGTGACCTCATCTGAAAAAGACTGGTCTGGATAGATTTGTGATTTTCTTTAGGTTTGGCAATTGTTTTTTGCTTTAACATATTTAACTCTGATCAAGGTAATACATACACAGAGTTTTAAAAATCCAACATAATGGAAGGCTGACGTCCAAAAGCCTTTCCCCTGTTCTGCTTTGGACTTGTAAATTCTGATTCCCAGAGGTCATCCTTTAAACTGATTCTTCCCTCTGGAATTTATAACCTTATTTCTAAAAAAATTAGAATTAATTTTTGCTTGTTGCAATTTTTATTTTTTTGATATTTTTTGACTTCCTAGGACTTACTCCCTTTTGCAGTCTTATTCCTTGCTTCCGTCCTACCGATTTGGCTAGATCACAGTCTTGAGAAGACGGTAGCATTTACATTCTCACGGCTGCCTCAGTGTTCCCTCCTAACCAAGCACTGCACTGAAGTCGTTTCCTCTCTAGAGCTAATAGTTACCTCGGATCTTCCCCCCTTCAAGTGCTTAGCTTTCTTTGAACCTGTTATCATTTCTTTTCCAAATGCTCCAAATGATCTCTCAAATGACATCCCCCCCATAATGATCCAAACACTAAGATCCGGCAGGTGATCTTCCAGCCCCATCATTCTCCCGGAGCTTCCCTCCACCCCTCTGTCCTCCTGCTCCAAGCTGGATTGGCTGCTTCCTCAGCCTGCAGCCTGTCACCCTGAACTTCAGGCATGCCTCGGCTCTGTGGATCTCTCATTTCCCAGACCCCATGTCTTCTTTTTCCTTGGCTTACTCCCATTTTGTTAGAACTCTTCCAGTGACTTCCTCAGAAAGAACACATGGAAGGCGAATCTTTTGAGTTCTGGAGTATCTGAGGATGTCATTACCCTCGCCCCTGATGACCTGTCTGGCTGGGTACAACGCTCTGCATTAGAGGCCGCCTCCCCTCACATGTGGAAGCATCACTCGATTGTTACCCAGTGTTGCCATGCTGGGTCTTGGTTCTTTATATGGGACCTGTTTTTCTTTCTGAAACATTTTAGGATTTTCTATCCTTGAATTTCTGTAATTTCCCACTGGTGTGCATTAAGTCTTTCTTCATTCACTGTACTGATGAGTTTGTGGACTCCTTCCATCTGGAGAATTACGTCCTTCATTCTGGGAAGCCATGGGATGCTGCGTAATCCCATCTTTTTCTTCCTGAACTCTACCCACGTGGACGGATGGGGTGGGGGGTGGGGAGGGCCTGCGGGGAATGGGTCGGCCCCCACCACCCAGTGAGTTCATCCAGGGCTGGGTTCTGCGGGGGGATGCCAGGCACGGGCTGACTCAGCACTCATGACACACCTGCTCCAGGCGGCCTCCCATCCTAGGCTGCATGTTCCTGCCCCCAGCATTCAGCGAGCCCAAGGTAAAGTAGCCTTGGAATAATGAGGATGTTTGCAGTTTCATCTGCCCCCTTTTCTGGATGCTGAATGCCCTCCTTTGGATGCGCAGTGTTTGCCTCCTATTATGGACTGTTTATGTCCCCCCCAAATTCATCTGCGGAAGCTCTAAGCCCCAGTGTGGCTGTATCTGGAGGTGTGGCTTCTAAGGAAGGAATTAAGGTTAAATGAGGTCATTAGGTTGGGGCCTTGTCAGGATTAGTGTCCTTATAATTCTTTTTTTTTTTTTTTTTTTAAGTAGGCTTCACCCCCAGCGTGGAGCCCAACATGGGGCTTGAACTCACGACCCTGGGATCAAGATCTGAGCTGAGATCGGGAGTCAGATGCTTAACTGACTGAGCCACCCAGGTGATCCGGATTAGTATCCTTATAAAGAGACGCCAGAGGTCACGTTTGTGCACGCTCTCTCTCTCTCTCTCTCTCCTCCTCCCTCCCCCACACCAAAACAGATGTCACGCCGCCGGTACACAGTAGGATGGCCTATAAGCCCAGAGGAGATGCCTTAGGACGAAACCTCCCTTGCTGGCCTCCAGAACTGTGGTATCCCCAGCAGGCTGATACACTTCCCACTCGACTCCATATGATCGTGGAGGGTCTGGCCACTGGGGCGTCCGCCCAGCCTGAAAGCTTACCTTGCATTTTTCTGAATAGGAAGTCATGGAGAGAAGCCGTGTCCTTTCTTGGGGGACAGAGCCAGGAAGATGCCCGATTCCCACCTCGTGGGAGAAGTGGCTCCGAGAGAATGAGGCTGAATCACAGCCTGAGGCAGAGCCAAGGGAAGAAGCTTGCAGACCCTAACTGTGTTGATGACCCCTGGCCCAGGCGTTCCCGAGGCCCAGCTGAGCTGTCCTTCCTGTGGTTTACTTACCAAGCCAACGTGAGCACGTTTTCTGTCACATCGGGAGAACCTGGACTGAAATGGTCAGGACATGGCAGGGCTGGTCCAGAGGACTGGTGTGGGTGGCATCAGGGTGACAAGGACACAGGAGGAGGGGACGTATGGCCTGGTGGCCATGGGGACTCCCTCCAGCACAGCTGTGAGCACGGCTCAGCTCAGGGGTCCGCACTCCCCTGTTGGTTTCTCTCTCTCTCTCTCTCTCTCTCTCTCTCTCCCGCTCCTTCCTCCCTGCCCCCCAACTTTCCAGGTGTAATCTGAAACCCCTCATACCAAGGACAGGGAGAGACCAAAAAGAGGCAGGGCACTCCAGGTTGGTAGGTGGCAGACTTTTTGGGTTTTTTTGAGAGAGAGACAGATAGAGGGTGTGTGCATGAGCGGGGGAGAGGGAGAGAGAGAATCTTAAGCAGACTCCACGCCCAGCGTGGGTCCCACGATCTCAAGGTCGATCCCACGACCCTGAGATCATGACCTGAGCTGAAACCAAGAGTTATAACCAGCTGGGCTCCCCAGGCGCCCTGGAGGGAACTTACCCAGGAGGCTTGTCTCCAGCGGCAGCAGGACGGCGAGTCCCGCACCTGCGCTGGCCTGGTTCCGTCAGCTGCACCGCGTCCCAACTTACTGTGCTTGGAGCCGCCTCTGGGAGCAGGAGAGACAAGTGGAACCCACACTCAGAGGACGGGGGAATGAGGCGCCACTGAGTGCCGCGTGTGGGGATCAGCTCAGGGCGTGTTTATCTGTTTGCTGGAAACTGAGCAGCTGCTCTGCAGACTGACCCAGTAGACCAGCAAGTGCCCAAAAATCTAGTGGTAGGCTCTTTTGATCGAGTTGCCATGTGAGTGCTGTGTCCTCTCCCTCCCCAAAATGAAATTTCACTTTACGAGTTAGTCTTTTTTTTTTTTTTTTTAAGATTTTATTTATTTATTTGACGGAGAGACACAATGAGAGAGGGAACACAAGCAGGGGGAGCGGGAGAGGGAGAAGCAGGCCTCCTGCTGAGCAGGGAGCCCAACGCGGGGCTCAATCCCAGGACCCTGGGACCACGACCTGAGCTGAAGGCAGACGCTCAGGGACTGAGCCACCCAGCCGTGCCATGTTAGTCTTGTTTTTATTTTGAGTTATACTTGAGCCTTGAGCAACTCGGGCCTGAACTCTGTGGGTCCCCTGATAGGTGGATTTTTTTCCCTGGTGAATACAGTATGGTACTATGAATGCATTTTCTCTTCCTTGTGATTTTCTTAATAACCTTTCCTTTTCTCTAGTTTACTTTATTGTAAGAACATAGTATGTAATACATGCAACATACAAAATATGGGCTAATCGACTGTTTATGTTGCTGGTAGGGCTTCTGGTCCACAGTAGGCTATCAGTAGCTATTTTTTTGGGGGGGGTCAAAGTTATATGCAGATCTGTGGCTTCAGGTGGGGTCAGCATCACTGACCCCCACAGTGTTCGAAGGTCAGCTGTATTTCAGAGCTGGGGGTAGACAATAATTTTTAGGGGTCTTGGGCCTTTAAAGATCTTAGTTCAAAACTCAGATTAGCTGGGATGCTGGGCAGTGCAGTGGGGTGGGGTTGGGGGGGGCATTTCTGAGATCCTCCAGCCTGAGAGCAGCTGATGTCCCAGTGGGTCATTACCTGACTGCATGTGGGAACCCCCTGGGCAGAAGCACAAGTGGGAGGACAGGCAGGTGCCCAGCATTTTCAAGCTCCTCTACTGACCACAGCATGTGGCCAGGGTGGCCGTGTCCATTCTGGGTGCCCTAACTTGGCCCAGCCTTGCAAGTTCCCGGGCGGATCACCTTGCAGAACTGCAGGAAATGAGAATTAGCCTTCCCACCTACCCACTCTCCTCCCCTGCTGAAATTGGAGCTCTCCATCTTAAATCTTGGACCTTGTTATGTCATCGCTGTGAGGGTCAGGGGACAGGAGGGGGCTCCTGGCACACAGGACAGAGTGTGGCCTTAGTAGCTCAACAGATGTGAGTTCGAATCGTGACTCTGCCCTGTACCAGCTCTGCCATCTGGGAAAGGCTCTGAACTGCAGTTGCCCCCCTGCAAAGTGGGGCGGGGGCAATGCCGCCTACCTGCAGGATCTCCATGAGGCTCATGGAGGGGAGGCTGGGAGACGCGTGCGTCCCCTCTGCCCCAGCTCTGCAGCTGGGTGCACGAGGGTCTCCCTGGCTCTGCCATCTTGGCAACAGCCCTCCTGTGTGCACGCCTTCTCCTGGGCTCCCTGACACTTCCCACCCTGGGTCAGGCTCCCCCTTCTCGCCGTAGGTTAACACCCCCTCCCCAGGAACGGTGGAGGTCTGCCCTTGCTGTGCCAGGGGCTCATTGATGCCTCTCCCCTTGCCTGCCTTCCACCGTGGTTCCACTGTGCCTGAGGGCAGTGCAGCCTACTTTTCCCCCTCCATTGCCTGTGAGGCCACTGTCCGCCCTCCCAGAGATGCCTGGTACCATCCACACCGGCCCCTTCCAACCACCCAATCTGGTATTGTGGCCATAGCCAGCTCCAGAAACCCAGCAGCATTAAGTCACGCCTTGCTAAGACCTGCACTGGCCCCAACTCACTGTGGGCCCGTAGGATCGGGCCCCGGCCTGCCTTTACAGCCCCCTCTCGCTTACTCCCTCACTCACCTCAGATCCTCCCACCTGGGCCCTCCCACCTCAGGACCTTTGCACATACTGTTCTCTTTCCTGGAATTCTCTCTCCTAGATAGATAATGAGCTCTGACTCAATTACCCTTGTTTGGGGGTTGAGTACCCACCCACCAGATTCAGTCCGCTGCTATGCATTCTTGTACCTCCTTATACTTTTCCAATAAATGAGCTTGACCATGTGATTCGTGGCCATTTATCCCACTAAACGGTAAACTCCATGAAGCGAGGGCCAGGCTGGATTTTGCTCATCATTATAACCTTTCAGTTGGTATGGCGCCTGGCAGAAACGAGGAACCATTTGGACTGAGTGTATAGGCTACGTGGGCTTGTGTCGCTCGTGTACCCGTGAATAGTTTCTTTAAGGAGCAAGTGCAGAGTAACAACGGAAATGATCCGGTTTACCAGATGCGTGAGTGCCCACTGGGTGGGTCATCTGCTGTCACATGCTGGTGGGATCAGAGAGGGGAGCCCTTGTTCCCCAAGGAAGGATCAAGGGGACACATGGAACGTCTGCCTCACTGCGCTCAGGTCACGGTCCCTGGGGCCTTTCAGACGACGTGCAGTGAGCTGGTCTCTTCCCGCCCATCCACCCGCCTGGGATGCTGCCTCTGCAGGTGGAAAAGGCTGCAGTCCCCACCTCCACCCTCCGCCAGTGGGGGGCACTTCTGCCTGGCTGGTGTCCGGTGTGGCTCATAAAGCGTGAGTTCCTTCTCCGCAGGTGCAGAGTGCATAGGGCAAGGTCTGAGGAGGGTGAGCGCCCGGCAGGACTGTCCGGGTGGGAACCCCTAAGTGCAGGGTGGAGCTCACCTAGCCCGGTTTCTCCAGGTACATGCCTCCTGCTGGAGGTGGGACTGGAATTGGAGCCCCAGCTTCTGCCTCCCAGACGTGCGCCTTCGCCATACAGCAGCCTTAACCTGGCACGTGTATGTGTCTGTGCAATGGACCACACCCCTTGTTTCAGTGACTCCCTGAGGGCTGGAGGGGTTCGGTGGCCCGTCTGAGGCTTAGCCGGTTCCTGGCAGGAGCAGAGTTAAAGCCTCTGGACAGCCATTCTGGGGAGGATTGCCAGATAAAATACAGGACCCCTGCTTAGAATCTCAGCCAGGTAACAAATGACTTTTTAGGATATGTTCCAAATATTGTACAGGACATAGTTATACAGAAATTACTTGTTTATGTGATATTCTAACGTGGCTGGGCAACCAGTACCTTTATTTGCTAAATCTGACCACTCTGTGCTGGAGCGTGCCCACTTCTCTTGATGCTTCTATGCCCTTCCTTCCTTCCTGGCACCGTACTTGCTCAGGTGCCGGCAAGAATAAGATCCCCTGCCCTCAAGGAACCCGCAGTCTAGTGTAAGAGACGAGACCGCAAACACAAATCTCTGAGGCAACGCCAAGTCTATTTCTGAGAATTTAGAGGCTCTGGTTGGAATAGGGACAGCCTTGGAATTTAGCAGAGACCACAGATCATGGCACAGAAAAGCAAGTCCAGAAATAAACCCACATTTCATAAGACTATAGATTTGAAATCACTGATGAAAGGATTATTCAGTAAGTTATGTTAGGGCAATTCATTAACTCCCTGGACAAAATCAAGTTAGATCCTCATTGCTTTGAGCCTCACACCCCCACATTTTCTCTGTCTCCTCATTTTGTCTGATATGGTGTTTGTTTCTGTGCATTAGGTCGGCTGTGTCTCCTGGTCTTATACAGAAGGTGTCCCATGGGGCTAGGCAGCACTGTCACCCTGGTCACCAGACCCTGTGTCCCCTGTCATGAGTGCTGCAGGAGTGCTGAGGGACAGGGCTTGCCCTCGGGCTGACTGTTGGCAGTGACCGGCCTCCATAACTGGGGGCCTGCTGGTACCAGTGCGGCTGCTGGGAGGCCTGGCCGTAGGTGCCGGGTTTGCTGGGTGGGATTGCCAGATCAGATACAGGACCCCCGCTCCCAGCACAGTGAGCTGAGAGGCCCAGCCCCAGCTGTTGTGTGTGCGCTGCTGGGTCGCACTGGCTCCCATCCTCCCTGGACAGGAGTCTCCTTGCAAGACTGCTGGTCCCAGCCAAAGTGCCCGCCAGGAACGGTGGGGCCTGATTCACTTTGTAGGGGCACCTGCTGGGGTGGGAGTGTTGGGGAGGTGGGTCCACAGGGGACCAGCAGGGTGTGGAGTGCTAGCAAGATAGATGGAAAGCATGAGAATTGGCTCCTGCAAACACCAGGGTAACTTCAGAAGGAGGGCAGGAAAGTGCTGAGGCCCGGGCCTTCTGTTCCCAGAGAAAGCCCCTACCGATCCTTGCCCTCCAGCACACACGCTATGTTAGACAATGATTCTCCAAACTGCTGCCCCCATGCTAGGTCTCGGATGGGCTGATGCCCCATGCCGGTGGTGTAAGAGGGGAGCCTCCAGCTCTCCCAGAGTGATGTCCCCCTAATTTTCAAAGCTCCCCAAGATAAGCTGTGAAGATTTTCAAAGCCAGACATTATGCAGGTTCGTCTTCCTGGGGAGGTCCTCAGACGCGGGGTACCCGATGTGGGGCTTGATGGCCTCACTCCCCACGGAGGATCTCTGCGTCTCTGACATCCCTTTGGATTGTGGCTATTTGTGCTCGGGTTTTGGCTCCGGAGCTCGTCTGAGCCCCCGCTGCCCTGTGGATGTGGCCCTCTCCTCAAGCCCCCCGCTGCAGAAGGCCTGTCCTCCAGTCTTCAGGTCCTTTCCAGAGTGGGCGGCGTTCCGTGTGTGTCCTCGTGTCCATGGGAGGAGGTGAGCTCGGCATCTTCCCGCTCACTCGTGCTCTCCACTGTGATCTGCACACTCATATTTTTAATTAGGTAGGAAAGTAGAGAGAACCAGAAACCAGAAAGCCGTTAATGCTGTTTTTTAAATATTTCCCATGTAGTTCTCTTTACTGATGTTATTGTTTTTTTAAGATTTTCTTTGAGAGAGAGAGAAGGAGAGACAGCGAGAGAGGGAACACAAGCAGGGAGGAGAGGGAGAAGCAAGCTCCCCACAGAGCAGGGAGCCCAGCGTGGGGCTCGATCCCAGGACCCCGGGATCATGACCTCAGCTGAAGGCAGCTGCTTCACCGACTCAGCCACCCAGGCGCCCCTACCGATGTTATTTTTTAACGTGGCTGAGATTTACTGTCTAGTGTCCTTGCATTTTTAACCTTGAGGAAGCCCGTTGGCGATGCCTGGAGCACAGGTGTCCCTGTACGGGTGTGCAAACGCCCCAGGATTTTATCTAGGATTACCACTTTCTCCTTAGTTTTGAGGGACAGGTTTCCTGCTTTTTCCTTTTCACATTTTGTCATCCTGCTGACTCCTGGACTACATGGCTTCAGGTGGGAAACTGATCTCATCTGACTGTGGATCTCTTGCACATTGCGAATTGCTTCTCTTGGACTTTTTTCAGTGTTTTTTCTCTTGGTTCTTGGCAGTCTGGGTCTCTGTGATGCATCCTGCTTGAAGCACATGGAAATTCTAGAGTATTTAGATTCATGACTTTCAGTACATTTGCAAAGTTTTCAGCCATTCTTTGTTCCAATTGCCTGTCTGACATTGACCTCCTACCTTCCCTTCGGAGACTGCTGTGTTGCTGGTGCTCCTGATGGACTCACCTGGGTACCTCGGGCAGGTGCTCATTTTTTCCCCCTTCAGTTCCCTCCATTTTGAGTTGTTTTCTGTGTGTTGTGTAAGATAATCGTCCAAATCCTTTCTTTCTCTCTTCCTGTTTTTTTTTTTAATTTCTAGTTTCACTACATTTTCATGAGAAAGATAGTTGAAATGATTTCAATCTTCTGAAATTTGTTAAACCTGGTTTTGTGAACTAAAATGTCATCGATCCTGGGGAATGCTCCATGTGCATTTGGGAAGAATGTGCATTCATTTTCTATTGGATAGAATGTCCTGCATGGGTCCATCAGTCCATTTGGTCTAAAGTAGAGTTGAAGTCCAGTGTTTCCATATTGATTTTCTGTCTAGATGGCTTATCCATTGTTGAAAGTGTGGTCATGAACTCCCGTACTATTATTATCTATTTCTCCCTTCAGATCTGTCCATATTTGCTTGACCTATTTAGGTGCTCTGAGGTTGGGTGCAAATAAATTTATAATTATTCAATTTTCCTGTTGAATGGACCCATTCACCATCCTATAAGGGCATTCTTTGTCTATTGAGACAGTTTTTGACTTAAAGTCTATTTTGTCTGGGGTAAGTGTAACCATATTTGTTTTCTTCTGATGACCACTTTTGTGACCTATCTTTTTTTAATTTCTTCACTTTCAGCTTATGTGCCTCTTTAAATCTAAACTGAGTCTCTTGTAGACTGTATAAATTTATAGTATACCCTATGATCTGTGAAGTCAAGATCTCCTCTGCCCCGTTCCTTTTTGCACCATTCTCTAAAATTTTATGAGAAGAGTACTCTAGATAAATTTTAGTATCATTTTGTCCAATTGTAAGTACCTGAATTGGAATTTTTTAAAAAGATTTTTTTTCTTTTTTCTTTTTTTATTGTTATGTTAATCACCATATATTACATAATTTGTTTTGGTGTAGTGTTCCATGATTCATTGTTTGTTCATAACACCCAGTGTTCCATGCAGAATGTGCCCTCCTCAATACCCATCACCAGGCTAACCCATCCCCCTACCCTCCTCCCCTCTAGAACCCTCAGTTTGTTTTTCAGAGTCCATCATCTCTCATGGTTCGTCTCCCCCTCTGACTTACTCCCCTTCATTCTTCCTCTCCTGCTATCTTCTTCTTTTTCTTTTTTCTTAAAATATGTTGCGTTATTTGTTTCAGAAGTACAGATCTGTGATTCAACAGTCTTGCACAATTCACAGCGTTCACCATAGCACATACCCTCCCCAATGTCTATCACCCAGCCACCCCATCCCTCCCACCCCCCACCACTCCAGCAACCCTCAGTTTGTTCCTGAGATTAAGAATTCCTCATATCAGTGAGGTCATATGATACATGTCTTTCTCTGATTGACTTATTTCACTCAGCATAACACCCTCCAGTTCCATCCACGTCGTTGCAAATGGCAAGATCTTATTCCTTTTGATGGCTGCATAATATTCCGTTGTGTATATATACCACCTCTTCTTTATCCATTCATCTGTCGATGGACATCTTGGCTCTTTCCACAGTTTGGCTATCGTGGACATTGCTGCTATAAACATTGGGGTGCACGTACCCCTTCGGGTCTCTACATTTGTATCTTTGGGGTAAATACCCAGTAGTGCAATTGCTGGATCGAATGGTAGCTCTAATTTCAACTGTTTGAGGAACCTCCATACTGTTTTCCAGAGTGGTTGCACCAGCTTGCATTCCCACCAAAAGTGTAGGAGGGATCCCCTTTCTCCACATCCCCGCCAACATCTGTCGTTCCCTGACTTGTTAATTTTAGCCATTCTGACGGGTGTGAGGTGGTATCTCATTGAGGTTTTGATTTGAATTTCCCTGATGCCGAGCGATGTGGAGCACTTTTTCATGTGCCTGTTGGCCATTTGGATGTCTTCTTTGGAAAAATGTCTGTTCATGTCTTCTGCCCATTTCTTGATTGGATGATTTGTTCTTTGGGGGTTGAGTTTGATAAGTTCTTTATAGATTTTGGATACTAGCCCTTTATCTGATATGTCATTTGCAAATATTTTCTCCCATTCTGTTGGTTGTCTTTTGGTTTTGTGGACTGTTTCTTTTGCTGTGCAAAAGCTTTTTATCTTGATGAAATCCCAATAGTTCATTTTTGCCCTTGCTTCCGTTGCCTTTGGCGATGTTTCTAGGAAGAAGTTGCTGCGGCTGAGGTCGAAGAGGTTGCTACTTGTGTTCTCCTTTAGGATTTTGATGGACTCCTGTCTCACGTTTAGGTCTTTCAACCATTTGGAGTCTATTTTTGTGTGTGGTGTAAGGAAATGGTCCAGTTTCATTCTTCTGCATGTGGCTGTCCAATTTTCCCAACACCATTTGTTGAAGAGACTGTCTTTTTTCCATTGGACATTCTTTCCTGCTTTGTCAAAGAGTAGTTGACCATAGAGTTGAGGGTCCATTTCTGGGCTCTCTATTCTGTTCCATTGATCTATGTGTCTGTTTTTGTGCCAGGACCATACTGTCTTGATGATGACAGCTTTGTAATAGAGCTGGAAGTCCGGAATTGTGATGCCGCCAGCTTTGCTTTTCTTTTTCAACATTCCTCTGGCTATTCGGGGTCTCTTCTGGTTCCATACAAATTTTAGGATTATTTGTTCCATTTCTTTGAAAAAAGTGGATGGTATTTTGATGGGGATTGCATTGAATGTGTAGATTGCTCTAGGTAGCATTGACATCTTCACAATGTTGGTTATCCCAATGCATGAGCATGGAACGTTTTTCCATTTCTTTGTGTCTTCTTCAATTTCTTTCATGAGTATTTTATAGTTTTCTGAGTACAGATCCTTTGCCTCTTTGGTTAAATTTATTCCTAGGTATCTTATGGTTTTGGGTGCAGTTGTGAGTGGGATCGACTCCTTGATTTGTTTCTCTTCTGTCTTGTTGTTGGTGTATAGGAATGCCACTGATTTCTGTGCATTGATTTTATAGCCTGCTACTTGACTGAATTCCTGTATGAGTTCTAGCAGTTTTGGGGTGGATTCTTTTGGGTTTTCCACATACAGTATCATATCATCTGCAAAGAGTGAGAGTTTGACTTCCTCTTTGCCGATTTGGATGCCTTTGATTTCTTTTTGTTGTCTGATTGCTGTGGCTAGGACTTCTAATACTATGTTGAATAGCAGTGGTGAGAGTGGACATCCCTGCCACGTTCCTGACCTTAGAGGGAAAGCTCTCAGCTTTTCCCCATTGAGAATGATATTGGCTGTAGGTTTTTCGTAGATGGCTTTTATGATATTGATGTATGTACCCTCTATCCCTATACTCTGAAGAGTTTTGATCAAGAAAGGATGCTGTACTTTGTCAAATGCCTTTTCTGCATCTATTGAGAGGATCGTATGATTCTTGTTCTTTCTTTTGTTAATGTATTGTATCACATTGATTGATTTGCGGATGTTGAACCAGCCTTGCAGCCCAGGGATAAATCCCACTTGGTCGTGGTGAATAATCCTTTTAATGTACTGTTGGATCCTATTGGCTAGTATTTTGGTGAGAATTTTTGCATCCATGTTCATCAAGGATATTGGTCTGTAATTCTCCTTTTTGATGGGATCTTTGTCTGGTTTTGGGATCAAGGTAATGGTGGCCTCATAAAATGAATTTGGAAGTTTTCCTTCCATTTCTATTTTTTGGAACAGTTTCAGGAGAATAGGTATTAATTCTTCTTGAAATGTCTGATAGAATTCCCCTGGGAAGCCATCTGGCCCTGGGCTTTTGTTTGTTGGGAGATTTTTGATGACTGCTTCAATTTCCTTAGTGGTTATAGGTCTGTTCAAGTTTTCTATTTCTTCCTGGTTGAATTTTGGTAGTTGTTACCTCTCTAGGAATGCACCCATTTCTTCCAGGTTATCTAATTTGCTGGCATAGAGTTGCTCATAATTTGTTCTTATAATTGTTTGTATTTCTTTGGTGTTGGTTGTGATCTCTCCTCTTTCATTCATGATTTTGTTGATTTGGGTCATTTCTCTTTTCTTTTTGATCAGTCTGGCCAGGGGTTTATCAATCTTGTTAATTCTTTCAAAGAACCAGCTCCTAGTTTCGTTGATCTGTTCTACTGTTCTTTTGGTTTCTAGTTCATTGATTTCTGCTCTGATCTTTATTTCTCTTCTCCTGCTGGGTTTAGGCTTTATTTGCTGTTCTTTCTCCAGCTCCTTTAGGTGTAGGGTTAGGTTGTGTATTTGAGACCTTTCTTGTTTCTTGAGAAAGGCTTGTATTGCTATATACTTTCCTCTCAGGACTGCCTTTGCTGTATCCCAAAGATTTTGGACAGTTGTGTTTTCATTTTCATTGGTTTCCATGAATTTTTTTAATTCTTCTTTAATTTCCTGGTTGACCCATTTATTCTTCAGTAGGATGCTCTTTAGCCTCCATGTATTTGAGTTCTTTCCAACATTTCCTCTTGTGATTGAGTTCTAGTTTCAAAGCACTGTGGTCTGAAAATAGGCAGGGAATAGTCCCACTATTTTGGTACCGGTTGAGACCTGATTTGTGACCTAGGATGTGATCAATTCTGGAGAATGTTCCATGGGCACTAGAGAAGAATGTGTATTCCTTTGCTTTGGGATGGAACGTTCTGAATATGTCTGTGAAGTCCATTTGGTCCAGTGTGTCATTTAAAGTCTTTATTTCCTTGTTGATCTTTTGCTTAGATGATCTGTCCATTTCAGTCAGAGGGGTGTTAAAGTCCCCCACTATTATTGTATTGTTGTCAATGTGTTTCTTTGCTTTTGTTATTAATTGCCTTATCTAATTGGCTGCTCCCATGTTCGGGGCATAGATATTTACAATTGTTAGATCTTCTTGTTGGATAGACCCTTTAAGTAGGATATAGTGTCCTTCCTCATCTCTTATTACAGTCTTTGTTTTAAAATCTAGTTTGTCTGATATAAGGATTGCCACCCCAGCTTTCTTTTGGTGTCCATTAGCATGGTAAATGGTTTTCCACCCCCTCACTTTCAATCTGGGTGTGTTTTTGGGTCTAAAATGAGTTTCTTGCAGACAGCATATTGATGGGTCTTGTTTTTTAATCCAATCTGATAGCCTGTGTCTTTTGATTGGGGCATTAAGCCCATTTACATTCAGGGTAACTATTGAAACGTATGAATTTAGTGCCATTGTATTACCTGTAAGGTGACTGTTAACTGTCTGTTGTCTGTGTTCGTTTCTGCTCTTTGCTGCTTTTAGGTTCTCTCTTTGCTTAGAGGACCCCTCTCAATATTTCTTGGAGGGCTGGTTTCGTGTTTGCAAATTCCTTTAGTTTTTGTTTGTTCTGGAAGCTTTTTATCTCTCCTTCTATTTTCAATGATAGCCTAGCTGGATATAGTATTCTTGGCTGCATATTTTTCTCGTTTAGTGCTCTGAAGATATCTTGCCAGTCCTTTCTGGCCTGCCAGGTCTCTGTGGATAGGTCTGTTGCCAATCTAATGTTTCTACCATTGTAGGTTACATATCTCTTCTCCCGAGCTGCTTTCAGGATTTTCTCTTTGTCTCTGAGACTCGTAAGTTTTACTATTAGATGTCGGGGTGTTGACCTATTATTATTGATTTTGAGAGGGGTTCTCTGTGCCTCCTGGATTTTAATGCCTGTTTCCTTCCTCACATTAGGGAAGTTCTCTGCTATAATTTGCTCCAATATACCTTCTGTCCCTCTCTCTCTCTCTTCTTCTTCTGGGATCCCAATTATTCTAATGTTGTTTCGTCTTATTGTATCACTTATCTCTCGAATTCTGCCCTCGTGATCCTGTAGTTGTTTCTCTCTCTTTTTCTCAGCCTCTTTATTTTCCATCATTTGGTCTTCTATATCGCTGATTCTCTCTTCTGCCTCATTTATCCTAGCATTTAGTGCCCCCATTTTTGATTGCACCTCATCAATAGCCTTTTTGATTTCGATTTGGTTAGATTTTAGTTCTTTTATTTCTCCAGAAAGGGTTTCTCTAATAACTTCCACGCTTTTTTCAAGCCCAGCTAGTGTCTTTAAAGTCATGATTCTGAACTCTAGGTCTGACATCGTACTAATGTCCGTATTGAGTAGGTCCCTGGCTGACGGTACTACCTCTTGTTCTTTTTGCTGAGGTGATTTCTTTCGTCTTGTCATTTTGTCCAGAGGAGAATAGATGAATGAGAGAACAAAATGCTAACAGGTTTACAACGTCCCCAGCAAATATACTGTATACAAATCAGAAAAGACCTGAAACCTGGGGAAAAGAAAGGGAAAGAAAGAAAAAAGAAAGAGATAAAGAAAAAAAGAAAAGATAAAAACAAAAACAAAACAATACAAAAAAGGCAGAATATGATCAAATATGATCAGGCTAGTGCATAGATCAGGGCCACACACTAGATTTTGGGCGTATTTTGGTCTGTTAGAAAAAAGTGCCTCCTAAAATTTTAAAGGAAGAAAGACATATATGTACAAAATAAGGGTTGATACAATGAAGGGATGGAAGATGACTGTAAAGATGAAAATTATAAAAGATTTTATAAAAGGACTTGGTAAGATAAGTTGTTTGAAAAAAGAAAGAAGATTTAAGAAAAAAAAAAAAGGAAAAAGGGAGAGAATGTGATCAGGCAGGAGACTAGAACAAAGCCATACACTAGTGATTTAGGGTATATTTTGATCTGTTAGAAGAAACTGTACCTCAAAATTTTAAAGAGAGAACAACTTATATATATATGCCAAAAATAAGGGTAACTACTATGAAGGGATAAAATATGACTCTAAAAATGAAAAATAAAAAATGTTTTTTTTTTTTAAAAAAGGGATTTATAAGATGTTGGTTGAAAAAGGGAAAAAGAAAAATAAAAAAACAGTCAACAAAAATTAACTTTGATGAAATAATGAATCATGGCAAAAAAAAAAAAAAAAAAGAAAGCCATGAATCTATGTGCAGTGTTCCCCTAGCACTGGAGTTCTCCTATTCTCCTTGATCGATCAACTTGGTCTTGGCTTGCTGGCTGTTTGTGTTGATCTTCTGGGGGAGGGGCCTGTTGCTGTGGTTTCCAAATGTCTTTGCCGGAGGCGGAATTGCCCCGCCCTTGTGATTCCGGGCTAAGGAAGCTGCTCCGGTTTGCTCTCAGGAGTTTTGTTCCCTGCAAGCTCTCGGTACAGCTTTGGAGGGCCAGGGCAGAAATGGTGGCCTCCCAATCTCCGCCCGGAGGAGCTGAGAACTCGGGGCCCCGCTCCTCAGTGCGCCCCCAGAGAAAAGCAGTCACTTCCGTGTCCCCGGTCTCCGGCCGCACTCCGTGCTCACCCGGCCTGTGACCGAGCGTTTCTATCTCTGGCACCCGACCCTGTGTGGAGTCTCCAAACCCAGCAGATCCCTGCGGTGCGCTCCCGCGCCGCTCCTCCCCGGGAAGGAAGGGGAGTCTCCCCGGATCTGCTGCTTGTTGGGTCCCTGCTGGGGGAGCCGTGCCCCGACTGGGCCGCAGATCACAGTTTATGGCAACCCCGAGCTGAGAGCCCGCGACTCTGCTCCGTCTCTGCAGCCAGCTTCCCCGCTCTGATACCTGGGAGCTCTGGCGCACTCAGGCACCCCCGGTCTCTCTGTGACCCCAAGGGTCCTGAGACCACACTGTCCCGGGAGGATTCCACCCCCCGCTTAGCCACTGGAGCAACGTCCCTCCGCCGAGCCAACTTCTAAAAGGTCCGATTTTGTGCTCCGCGGCTCTAGCACTTGCCAGAAGCGGCCGACGGAGGCCCCTCCCCCGCCGTCTATCCTCCCGAATATCGCCTCGGATTCACTTCTCCGCACGCCCTACCTTCCAGTAAGTGCTCGCTTCTCTGTTCAGAGAGTTGTTGCTACTCTCCTGTTCGATCTCCTGTTGAGTTCGTAGGTGTTCAGAATGGTTTGATCCCTATCCAGCTGAATTCCTGAGACCAGACGAAATCTAGGTCTCCTACTCCTCCGCCAGCTTGCTCCGCCCCCCGGTTTTCTCCATGGTTCTAAACAGACATCGCCTGTTGGGGCTGGGAGCAGCCCTGTCGCAGCCATGGAGCCAGAACGGGTGCTGGCTGGGTCTTCCCTCCCAGTCCTTACTCCTCACCGTGGCCATGGGGCTTCAGGGTTAGGGGTGTGTTGAGCCACCTCCCACACCCCCAGTGCCCTCACCACCAGAGGCCTTGGCTGTGGCCACTAGCTCGGCCTCCAGGAGCGTGGAGCCCTCTGGGCTATATGAGGTTCCTGCCTTGGTTTTAAATGGCTATTTCTGTGCTCGTATTTGTGAAATGTGGGCACTCGCTCTGTCTGGATGCACGTCCCCTTGGGATTCCTCAGTGCCCACCAGTGGGTTTGCACTTGTGCACTTTCTCTGGACCAGCTGCCTGCACTGTGTTTAGCAAGCACTTACTAAGCTCAGTCACCCAACAAGGGGCAGAGCATGAGAGCGAGAACTAAGATACAGGCTCCCTGCTCCTGGGCCCTCCAGGGACTCACAACGGCCCCGACGTCCTGACTCACTTCTTTTGTATTGTGGTATAATGGACATACAGCTGATACCATGAAGCGCGTCTCAGTGGCAATAAGTATATTCCGTGTTCTGCACCGGCTACCTCTGTCCATCGCCACAATGTTTTCATCATCCCCAACTGAACCTCTACCCACAAGACCCTAACCCCCCATTCCCCTTCCCCAGCCCCGGCACCCAGCAGCTCCTTCCACCTCTGTGAATGGGAGTGCTCTCCATCCCTCCCAAGTGGGGTCCTCCAGTGTTGGTCCTTTAGGGACTGGCTTATTTCACATGGCATAGTGGCCTCAAGGTCTGTCCCTGTGAGCCTGAACCTGACCCACTTTCCCCCCAAAAGTGTGGCTCAGCCCTCTCCTGTCTGAGCCGAACCTCCTCAGTCCCCTCTGCTCCCCTCACCTTCCTCCTCAGCCTGAAGATGATCCCAGCCAGTCTGCAGCTCTGAAGACCTGTTCAGTCCGGATGCCAGGCACATACCCCGGGGGCCTCGGGCCTCACCTGTGCCCCATCTGTCTATGTCAGGTGCCTGCTGCCCTCTCCCAACTGGCCACCTGCACCTCCCACAGGTCTCCCCATCTCAGGAGAGGGAAACACCAAGTCCAGACCCTTGGAGTCCTCTGGGACTTCTTGCTTGCTACCAACTCTCCCAGCAGTGAAGTGGCTACTGGAGGACATTCAATGTCCAAAACATTTAAAGGCATATGTGAGTCTCTGCTGCCTAAGGCAACGGATAACAGTTGGGGCAAATAGAAACCAAGCAGAATCACCAGAGGAAAGGCTGAGGAATGAGGAGTTTTAGGGAAGAAGGGTCTGGAAGCTCTGACTGCCCCTACCTGACCTTCAGGTTCTCCTCAGTTACTCCGGTGCCTCTGGTATCTTCCTGGAACCCTGACATGGCTGTTTTCAGACAGCTCGTCCAGCAGCACCCTCAGTTTCTGGGAGGTGGATTTGCTGGAATCCGCAGTGTGTCCTGCTGCCCCACCGAGATCGCTTTTTGAAGGTGCATCGTCCGGGCCATCTGAGGAGCCAAGACTGTGGGTCTGTGACCTGGAGGGATTCTGAGCAGAACTGGTGGGATGGGAGGGCTGCAAGGCCCAGAGGCAAGTTTCCCGAAAGCCGACTGGGGTCCCCGGCATCCTACTGTTTTCGAATCAAAGCCCTGAGATCTTTAAATGCCAGCAATGTTACAGCATGGGCCAGAAAAGCAAATGTCCCTGTGCACCCAACCCCACCTAAACTATTGGCCATTTCTTGTCACTTGAGCTGAGGTCAAAGGATTGGGAGTCAGGGCTTGAGGAGGGTCCCGGGCCAGACTTTGTATTTGGGGGACAAAGGCCATCCAGACAAGCTTGTGCTGAGCCTGAGGAGGGGGTCTGTGTGGAGACCCCAGGTGCAGGCACCGCTGTCCACGGAGGCCCCCTCAGCCTGCCCCAGTGCACCTGCTGCTGGGGGAGAGCCTGCCCCCTCCTCTCTGCATGAGGGCTCTCTCCTGCACCAGGTGCCTCCTTCCCTGCGAGCCACTGCCATCCTGCAGCCTGGGAGGGTGGCTACCCCGAGTTCCTCCAGCTGCTGGGGGAGCACCTACCCCCTCCTCTCTGCCTGAGGGTTCTCTCCTGCATCAGGTGCACCTCCTCTCCTGCCAGTCACTGTCAGCCTGCAGCCTCGGAGGGTGGCTACCCTGACAACCTCCAGCCCTGGGGACAGAGCTGGTGTGGGTGGTCTCCCAGCAGGTCTGAGCGCCAGGTCCCCACAGTGCTCCCTCTCCTCCTGCAGGCTCACTGTGCCACATCCTCCCTCAGTCTCCCTGGGCCCAAGTCTTCCTCTGCTCGCGGACCATCCTTGACCCAGGCTCCACACGCTGGGACTGGGAGCAGGTCGTCTGGACCTTCTGGACTCTCGCTTCCATGCCCGTGACATGGGTACAGTCCGGCCTCACAGACTGCTCAGAGGAGACCCAGCGCAGGAAGAGGCAGGCCACTGCAAGGGAGATGGCTAGTGACCCCAGAAGGAGCACAAAGTCCTTGCAAAAAGCACCGGGCTCACAGGACCCAGCGTGGGATGTGGGCATCAGGCCAGAGGGCACAGGGAGTCCTGGTGGGGGTGGCCCTGGTGGGGAGGCCACGGAAGGGTCCCAGAAGAGGCAGGAGACAAGGAAGACGACAGGACAGAGCTTCCCAAGGAGGTTGATGGAAGGATCAGAGAATCACAGAGACCCTTGGGAAAACTCAGAGGCCCTGGAGATGTTGGCTGAAACGCTCTCATTTGGTCCGAAAAGCTGGGTCACAACACCCCAGTCGACACTGGATGATTTACTCTTTGTTAGTTCTAGGAATCAGTAGGTACCTGCCAGGAGAACTCACATTGCATGAAGTCTAAGATATACTACTTTTCATTACTTTTCAGGACTAGATTTTTCTAGAGGAAGTGCTGAGCATGGGTCTTCCATTGTTTGTGTTGTGCAACTGGCCTCTGTTTTCAGGAGAAGATTCCTGGTGCTCATCACCACTGCTAACCCTGAGGACTGCCCCGGTCACCTCCCACACTGGACATGACCATGTGGGTTGGGGGGTGCTCACTGATGAAGCCCCAGTGCTCAGTACACAGCAGGGACCCCAGATCCTCTGCTCAATGAGGGAGGAAGGAGGGAGGGTTGGAGGGAGGGAGGGAGGGGGAGGGAGGGTTGGAGGTAGGGAATGAATGAGGGAGAGAATGAATGAGGGAGGGAGTAAATCCACAGAAGCTGGGTCCATCAATCAGGAGTCCTTATTTGGGGTGAGGTCCAAGGGCATCACAGCCTGGGCCCTGGATGGTGGCTCAGGGCACGTCCGTCTGTCCTCCCAGTGCTGACCTTCCTTCTCCTTGGACCCGCTGGCATCCTGGATCCTCTCCCCCTCCTCCTCAAACAATTCTCAATGTTCCCGGGGGCAGGGTGGCAGGAGGGGTGGGTCTCTGGAGGGGCTTCCCGGATCCTGTGCCCCGGATGACACTGGGACAGTAGCTGCAGGGCATTCTGTCATGAGAACTGGGACCGTGGATCCCATCCATCTCCTTGGGCATTAGTGCTGTTCCATTCCCTGCTCTCTCCAGCACCGCTGTGATGAACACTCCTGACAATACGTGTGTGAAAAACGAGCCAGAGTTTCCGGGGCTGAGTCCGAGGCTGAGGATGGGTGCACCTGTGGCCTGGGATGGATGCTGCTCACTGTTCTCCCAGACAGGGGTGCCTGTCACCGTTCTCTCCAGGGGACCTCTACTTCCTCCGGTTCTCCCCAGGGCTGCTGGTCCCCAGATGAGACACCTGCCAGTCTGAGGGTGACCAGCGCTGCCTCCATAGGGTTTCCTTTGCCGGAGGCCTTCCCCAGGAGCTCCCGCATCTCTGATCCATATTCCCTGCGTGCCTATCCTTCCGCCTTGGACTTGCTTGTGTTTGGTCTCCGTCCCTGTGGAACCCAGTGACTGGGAGCGTGGTTTGGACCAGAGTCAGGTGAAACCTTTCTCTGCCCTTGGGTTGTGAGCAGTGCTTTTGCCCTTTGTGGTGTGTCTTCCAGCTTTCTGCATTTCCCTGGTTTCTGTGTGGGTCACAGGAGGAACCAGCCCTGTCCTGTCTGGGGTCAGGCTGTGGGGTCCCAGCAGGACCAAGGGTCTCGGCCCCGAGATTGTGCCCATAATTCCTAAAGTGCCCTCTTTGATTACATCTGATGTGTAATCCATCGGGGATTTCAATATCAAAGAAGGGAAATTTTATGACAAACACAGAAGAAAAGGAGTCCCCTTTGAAAATAGGGGGGCAGACACAAAGGCCCCTATTGTGTGATTCCACTTACAGAAACATCAGGAATAGGTAAAGGAACAGAGAGAGAAAGCAGCTTAGGGGTCACCGGGGTCTGGGCTGCAGGAGAAATGGGCAGGGAGGGCTTCTGGTTCGGGGCCTCCTTTGGGGAATGAGATATTCTGCGGCAATGTTCTGGGGTGTGGTGGCACAGCGTTGGGCATGTACTTAATGCTCAAGACGTGTTCAATTGAAAACAAGTAATTTTATTTAAAACAAATAATAAACAGTATATAGGACATGGAAGGATAAAATAACAGTTAATATGTACCAGAGAGAAAGAACACAGGGGGAGGGGATGAAACAATCGGGCGGGGTCTCGGGTTCCGGCGATGGAACTAAGGGTGATTGTACAAGGAGCTCTCCCTGCAGGGCTGTGGGCTCTGGATGTGGCTGTGGGAGCCCTGCAGGAGCAGGAGTAGGGGCAGGGCTCAGGATAGGGGCAGGGACAGGGGCAGGGGCAAGGGGAGGGACAGGGTCAGCAGTAGTGGCAGGTGCAGGATCCAGGGCAGGAGCAGGGACAGGATCTGGGTCAGGTGCAGGAACAGGACCACTGGTAGGGGCAGGGGAAGGGCCAGCGGCTCTGGCAGGAGTACGGACAGGGGCAGGAGCAAGGGTAGGATCTGGGGCAGGGACAGTGGCTCTGGCAGCGGCAGGAGCAGGAACAAGAGCACAGGCAGGGGCAGGGGCTGGGGCAGGGGCAGAGGCAGGGGTAAGGGAAGGGGCAGGAGCCAGGTCAGGATCTGGGTCCGAGGCGGGGGCAGGGGCTGGGGTGGGGGAAGGGGGAGTGGCAGGAACTGTAGCAGGGGCAGGGGCAGGGGCTGGGGCAGGAGCAGGTGCCAGTTCTTCCTGGACAGCGCCAGGCTCTCCGTGGGCAGGTGCCGGGTCACCTGCCGGCTCCTGGTCTCCTCCTGAAGTCACTGCAGGCACCAGCCCTCCCCTCAGATCCGGCTCTAGCTCCTCAGGTGGTGGAGCAGCTGTGAGAGGAGAAAAGCTCACCCACATGCCTGCTCTCCGTGGGCCTTTGCAGAGACAGAGCCCAGCCCAGGGCCTCCCAGAGAAGCCACAGCCGGGAAGGAACCCTCATGGGGACGTCTCCCCAACTGCAGTCCACCCGCTGTGTGCTCTGTGCTCAGTCGTTGCTCCTGGCCCCACACCAGCCTCTGGGGGCTCCTCCCTGTGGGGCCAGCACCGACCCGTCCCCACACACCACAAACACCCAGCCCCGGCCTTCTCACCCTCGGCCTTGGCCTCCGTGGACTCCGGCTCCTGGACCACCGGACAGTGGTCTGGGTGGTGTAGGAGGTCTTCCCCTACAACCCCCAGCACCTGCTTCTGGGGCCTCTGTTGAGGAGATGGAGGGCGTGTCCACCAGCCTCCTCTCCATGTCCTCCGTGGCCTTCTGCAAAGACAGGGACCGGTAGCCGGCCCCGAGGCGTCACAGCCCTGCCCGGCCATCCGCACTGTCCTCCTGCCCTGTCCCCCTGTTGCTCCCAGATCAGACACAGACCTGTGCGTGCACAGCCCTGCACCCGGGATGCAGTGACCCATCCCTGCAGTGCTATCGGGATAAACCTCGGGCAGAAGGGGCAGCGCCCGCACACCCCATCCCACACAGCCAGGCTTGACCTTGAACATGACCTGCCCACTGGGTATCTGACCCCTCATCAGCCTGCTTCTGCTCGGGGTGGCCCCCCCCCCCGCATGACCCCTCTTTACACTCACATACACACGCACTCACACACGTGCACACTCACACACACACACACAGGGAAGGCACCTGGGGCTACACAGGTCATCAGAGCGAGTGGGGCTGGGTGGCCGGCTCTGGGCCTCCTGGTGTCACCTTTCTGTCCTTCCGGCCAAATGGCCAGAGGCGATGGGGAGCCCTGACATGAAATCCCCAGCGGGGGACAGCGTCTGCAGGGCGCGCTTTCTTCCGCCTGCTGCCTCCAGACCTCAGAAAGCAACATGCGAACATCTTGGTTTGAGGATCTCCAATGAAATGGCTGGGCAGGGGGCTGTCTGTGGTATGTGGGTGCCTGGTTACCGGGGTTCCACATTCTGTTGGGCTCTGTTGTCAGGGAAGTGGGGTTACCACTGCCTGGGGTCCCCTTACCCAACTTCCTCCTCACACAAGAGCCCCCCGAGTGCCCCCCTCCCCCGGCTGCTCAATGCTCATCCTCCCCCCATGCGCCATCCACACAGTGACACCCACACAGCCCACCCACAGCACCCGGGAGCCCTGGGTGCAGGCCTCTCTGCTGTGATGGCACAGAGCTGGGTTCAGACCTGGTTCCTGTGCGTGTCCAGAGCTGTGACCCTGGACAGACTCTGTGCCTCTCAGGGCCTCCCCAGGCTCCCCATGTGCACATCGGGGTATTCTGGCTTCTACTTCTAGTTACACCATTGGGGGTAGGACCTCTACACATGTTCCGTACCTGCCTTCACAGGAGGCTGGTGCATACTTGGCAATGCAAGGATGAGCCACAGCTGGGCTTGGCATGGAACACAGCTCAGAGGGGCTTGGGTCTGCTCTGGGGTCCAGGCAAAGCCACCCCCCCCCCCCACCGCTTGTGTCCCAGCCCCCGTGGGAAGGTAGTAATGAACTTATTCTGACCTTGTCCTCTCACAACACAGACTTCTAGAGGCTCCCATTACGGTTAGGCTCAGGTCCCAGGGCCTCGTCTGTGCCCGTGTGCTGGGCAGTCCCCACAGTGGCCCCTGGCACCCCTGAATCCTGGTCACACAGCCCTGTGGAATCCCATCCCATCCAGGGTGGATGGCCTGTGTGACGGCGCTCTCAGGATTGGAATGGCACAAAATGCCGGGATGTCATTTCCAAGCTGGTGGAGGAAAGTCTGTGACTTCTCCTGGTTCCCTCTGTCCTGTGTTCATTCTCTGTCTCCTTCTCTGTCTCTGTGTCTGTGTCTCTCCCAGGAGCAGGATCTGTGGGATCCATGGGCGATGTGAGAAACCTCAGCAGCCTCCCTTGTCCCCGTTTCCCTCTCCGGTCCCGGTGCTCCATTCCTTCCTAAGGCCTCCTCCCCCTGACCAGAGCAGTGATTCTGGATCCTCTTCCACATGGGGACCCTGAGGCTGCAACAAGGAGGGCCCTGACCTTGGTCTCCAGACTAGTGGTCCAGTGTTCTGCCATGTTCTGCATAGCCAGGTCCTCAGCCCCCCAAGCCCCAGTGTGTCCTCTGCTGAGAAGGACTTCAAGGGGGTAGAAAGCATTTTCCCAGCACTGGGATCACAGGGGGTCGGGGATGGAGATCCAAGGCCAACAGGCTCTTCTACAAGCCTGTGGGACCCTTGGGACACTGCATCTCTGCAGCCCAAGTGACAGAAAAATAAGCTGAGGCCTTTTGGGCTGTGGCCCCTCTGGACTTGGGGGTGGGTATCTCTTCCTACTCCCAAGTGCCCAGGGTGGTGGTGGACACCGGAACCCAGACCCTGTCTTTTCCCAGTGCCCTGGCAAACCCCTGGGCCCCTTGGGGACCCCTGACCATCAGCCTGGCCTGTCTCCCCTCCCCATGCTCTGGATCTCGGTCCTTGCCAGGAGTCCTGACGCCCTGCCCCATGGCCCAGCTGTCTCCAACCTCTTTCTTCTTTCCCCCTTGTCCCCCACCTCGCTCCCAGGGTGTCCTCCCCTTCTGACCCCCAGCTGGGCAGTCAGAATGGTGTGTGTGTGTGGGTGGGTTTGCAGGTGCGCATGCCTCTACATGCCTGGGGATGCCAAGGTCACGTCCCCACATGGGACGGGGTGGGTAGCTCTCCCCGAGGATCTGAGGGGCTCTCACCCCCAAAGCAAACCTCATGGGAGGGTTGGGGCTGGCCTAGGACTGGAGAGCAGCCCTGTTCCTTGGGCTCTGCACCCCTCATTTGTCTTGGGCCAGTCCCTGCCTCTCTTGACCCAGGTTCCCAACTGTCCCTGAGGGTTGGACATGGAAACGCTTGAACGTGGCCGCTCCTCCAGGGGTAGGTGGGGGACAGGTGCACCAGGCACATAGGCCTCCCTACCGAGAGGGCCAGCCAGGTGTGTCATGGCCAGGTGTGCAAAGGTGACCTGTACAGAGCACCTGTACAGTGACACAGCCCTGCGGCGGATGGACACGAGACCCATGGCTCTGCACCTGACCGGTCCCCCATGTTCCCTCACCGCTGCCAACTGCTCTGTGGCCCCAAGTCCACTGGGCCCCACAACCACGGCCACCCTGTGTGGCAGGCCTTAGCATGCAAGGCCAGGTGGGTAGGACATCTGGGGACGCACAGGTCATTCAATATCCCCCACCCAGCTGGAATGCATTCCAGTCTGCTGGAATGCAAACTCCCTCTCAGGGTCCAGCTAAGTGCAGGGCTGGGCCAGTGGACCTGGAGGCATCAGTGGAGGCCGACTCAGGACAGGGAGATCAGTCCGCCCCTTCCCCTTCTCCTCTCCTCCTTTTGCCTTGTCTTCCTGGCAGGACCGGGGACGGACGTCCAGCCTGTCCCTGGCTGCAGCCCTGGCTGGAGTCAGAGAGGCGGGAAGGAGGCTGGGGTGGAGGGGCCCACCAGCAGGATGCCCGAGTGTGAAGGGGGTTGTTACAATAATGAGGGACCCCGTGGGCATTCAGGGATTTCAGCCCTTAGTAGACATGAGCAGTGGCCCCAGGACTCGGCCCCTGCCCCATCCTTCACCCTCTACAAGGCCCTGCATCCTCCCCAGCGCAGTCCTGGTCCACAGCCAGTCCTCCCTCTGGCCCCAGGAAATCCAGCTGCTCCAGGGGCTGGGAAATCTTTACAAGCTGGAGCTGAGCCCGCCCAATGGGGCCTGGTTCCTGGTCCTGCAGCCCCACAGTGAGGAGAGGTGAGGCCAGGCAGGAGCGGGGAGAGGGCAGAGTGGACTCTCCCTAGGTCCATGGCTGCCTGGTCAGCAAAGACCCTGCTGTGTGCCGGCCCCTAGGGCACCCAGACTCCTGCTCCCGAGCAGGCTCGGGAGGGAGACCAGAGTGTGGCCCCTGCTAGCTCACATGGTGTCACTCTGTCCTGTATCTACAGCCTGTCCCACCAACGAGACTCCCCTCCTAGTCGGCCAGCTCACCTTCAGGGTCAAGAACAGGCCATCATGAAGCTCAGGGGCAAGTGCGTGGCTGGGCAGGCAGGGGAGGGCTCGCTCTGGGCTCAGGGAGTCTCTGGCTGGGCTAGCAGGGGCTCTGGAGGGCTGGCCTTCCAGATTTTCTGCTGACCAGCCCTGGGTGAGGGTTAGGGTTAGAGTGAGGGTGAGGGTTTATGGTTAGGGTGAGGTTTAGGGTTAGGGTTAGGGTTTAGGGTTAGGGTTAGGGTTAGGGTTAGGAGATGATGGCTCCTGATACTCCCATAAAGATATATAAGACCTACTGGATATTCAGTTGAAGGGCATGTGACCTCCTGAAAGTTATGTGAGCTGAGAAAGTGTGACATTCAGTTAGAAAGTTAGTAGGAGAACAAAGCTTATTTGACAATCTGAAAACTCATAACACTCAGGAAGAAGCTATGAGGTGTCCTGACAGCAGGCAGCCAAGGGACAACCTCTTGATGCTCAGATGGTCTGGTGGAGAACTTACACTCAGGGAGAGGAGGGCACACTGCCCTTCATGCAGGTGGAGGTGTGACCTCCTCACACTCCTACAGGAAGGTGAAACTTCTTAACATGCAGGTATGTGAGGTGAGCATTTGTCATCCTCCTGTCGGTGAGATGCCATCTCCTGACAATCAGATAAAATGAAACCTCAGGATATTCAGGTGATTGTGGTGAGAATTCCTGACCCTCAGGTATAGGAGACTCATCTTTCCTGCATGTAGGTCCCAGAGAGGAGACCTGGAGACACTCAGGTAGGAAACACCACACCCTGTGATACTCAGCAGTGAATAGAAAGGTGTGATTTGTAGTCCTAAATTAGAGAAATTCAAAGTGGCTCTTTGAAAAGTGTGCTGGTAGTATGTACTTGGATGATGGAAAGACAATTTGCCCTACACAGTGTTAAGGATCGATTAATCTGATGAGCCCGACACCCTGTGACCATAGACATGCTGCATCATCTTGACATAGAGGGACAGAGCTGCCCCTCAACCCATGATTTGGAACAGGAACTGTGGTTGCAGCTTGCATGAGGGGCAGACCCTGACACTGCACAAACCTGGATCCTCAGATGATACGGAACCTTCAAAGGTAACTGGGAATGAAGATCCTGGCCTTGGGACAGAGGGAGGGGGCTGCACATGAGCCCCCATCACCCGAGGGGCGCAGAGGAGCCTGTACAGAAAGCTGGGATCTTGTTTCAGCCTGGACAGGTTAAGCTAAACGGCTCCTGCCTGGCCTGACTATTGGGGTGGGGGAGGGGGATGTAGCCATGCTGATTGGTCAGGAGGCCACAGAGCTTTGCGAGGTCACTGGGCTTCCAGGCCAGGCTGGGGCAGGAGTATGATAGAGATGCTGTCAACTGCCATTCTGCTGGCCTTGGCAGAGTCTGTGGTTGCCAAAAATAACGCCACGTGTGAATAAGTGTCAGGGACACCTCCGGGGGGTGGAAAGAGTGTCTTCTGAATAGCAAGCCCCACCCAGACTCCCTCTGTCCAGGGCTAGGAAGGAGGCCAAGCTTGGGCCTTAGTAGTCCCCTGGGTCTCACGGGTGTGACCCACATCCCCAACTCAGAGCATCCTTGCTCCCAGCTTCATCAGCCAAGAGAAACCAGGGCTGACCCCGGGCTCCTATGCCTCCCGTAGCACAGACGCTGGGGTCCTTCCCTCACCTAGAGACTGACCTCACTGCCTCTTGCACATCAAGTCCCAATTTTTAGAAACCCCTTTCTTCCCACAGATACTGAGGTGCCCCACCTGTGGCTGACCCCAAAGACCCCAGGGTGTTGTCATGGCATTCTTCTAGGGTCCCCCCTCCACCTTAGACTCTGACAGCCCCCAAGGTACCCACAAACTCTTGTGGCCTCTCCCCAGTTCCCAGAACTTCCACCCCTGGACCCCCGCTGCTCCCCACACCTGGGATCACTGGACCTGCCTTGGCTACTCTCCCTCCTCCTGCCACCATCCAACCCCACACTGCAGCCCCAAGACCCCTGTGGCTGTTTTCTGAGTCTCCCGCCCAAAATTGGCTCTAAAGACCTCAAGCCATTCCACCTCTCTCTCTCCACTGCTAGCCTCCCCCTCTGCCTCGGGATCTCCCATATTTCTAGGGCCCTTATCATCGGTCCTGCTTCCTATGGCGCCTTCTTTCCTTGCCTTGGGGCTACACCCGCATGACCCCAGAACTGATATCCTCAAAACCAGTTCCTGAAGCCTGCAGCTTCCTGCTTCCCTACCGCCCTGACAGCGCCTCTCCTCAGCAGCTCCCCCTCGGACCCTCCACACTCCCGCTTGCCCCACTTTGCCCAGCCCCCTAGCCCTGATTCCCCCATGATGCAGGTGCAAGGACAGGCTGTGTCTCTTCTTGGTTTGAACTGTGCCCCTGGTCTCTCCCCAGTGCCCCCTGTGGGTTACGGTTCAGGCAGAACCCACCGGGAACTGGCCATATCGTCGGAGGGCAGGATGCAACAATCGGGGCCTGGCCCTGGATGGTCAGCCTCCCATTATGGTCATGTCCCATAATAACCGAAGGTACCATGCGTGCGGAGGCACCTTGCTGAACTCCCATTGGCTGCTTACTGATACCCACTGCTTCGTCTCCAAAAAGTACGTGTGGGAGCACGTGGAGGGGGGTCTTCAGAAAGGCTCTTCCCAGAAAGGGACATTCTCCAGGGCTCTCTGTGCGCAGTCTCCCCGGGGCTCTGGGCCTTGTGGCAACCAGAACGTGAGTGGGTGGGCCCAGGCCCTTGCTGAGGGAGGGCTCTGAGGATCATGGTCACCAGAGGTTTCTGTTGAGGCCGTCCTTTCTGAGGATGACCTGGCTTGCCTCTGTGCCCACAGAAAAGTATATGACTGGAGACTGATTTTTGGAGCAAGGGAAATTATGTATGGGAACGATAAGCCAGCGAAGCCGCCTCAACAGGAGAGATATGTCGAGAAAATCATCATTCATGAGAAATACATCCCCAGTTTAGAGCACAATGACATCGCTCTCATGAAGATCACCCCTCCCGTTCCCTGTGGGAAATTCATGGGAACGGGCCGCCTGCCCCAATTTAGGGCGGGCCCACCTGGAGTTCCCCAGGCCTGCTGGGTGGCTGGCAGGGGATTCTTGAAAGAGAAAGGTGAGTATGGGAGGTGCTCTCACAGGGGTAGGGGCACTGCTGGTCATCCCCTCAGTGGTCTCTGAAGTGCAGGGGCCATATGCGGTGCCTAGTGGTGATGTCCACCAGAATGCGGGACACTGTCCCCTTTTAGAGCTGGAGAAACTGGCAGCCGAGACCCCTGTCCACAACCTCACCACTGATGGCTCGTGTGGTCGCCCGGTGGAAGGGTGCATGCAGCCCCAGGAGAACCTGGGTATTTTTCGAATGGGGTATGGGCTGTGGCTCTGTCTGGGGACTGGAACCCCAGTTGCTACCTTCTGGAAATGGGGGATTGTCCCCTGAAATGGCACTTGGAGAAGAGCTCGAGATGGGGTTTTGTGGTTGCGGGCCAACTCCTCTCCTCTCTGGACAACCATTTCCCCATCTGTGAGTGGAAGGGCCATGTCACGTGGTCTCTGAGCTCTGAGACCCCAGAGCCCAGCCCTCTAGACCTCAGTGAACCTCTGCTCCCCACCCTCGCTGGTCACAATGCGAGAATCCACCCTCCCCATCCGAGTGACTTTGTTTTCTCTGGAGAGAGGGGACGGGGTCCTTGGCAGGCCAGCAGTGGGCAGCAAGGGTTTGACGAGTAGGTAGGCCTTTCAGCTTTCCACAGGTGACCATATGGACTTTGTACCCAGTCACACTGGGGATGAGAAGGGAGACTGAAAGCTCTTCTGTCCCTTGATAATGGAAAACTGAGGGCTCCTAATTCAAGGCACTTCAGTTATTTGGGGTTCAAAACTCAGCCTATTCTGGTGACAAAACCCTGGTAGTTTCAGTATGCTTCCTGTAACTCTTCTTCCCTCTCTCAAGTCTGCACCCTTCTCTGATTGGGTTGCTTCTCCTCCCGGGCACCCCTGTTTTCACTGGCCTCTGCTGGCCCTTCCCTCCCCGACCTGGGGTATCAACCTCTGTCTATTGATGTCCATAGCTCTGCTGAGGCCTCTAGAGCATTCTTCTTGTCCCACCCCCGGCCTACCCTGCTCTGCCCACCCACGCAAACATGGGTGCAGTGTCCCAGGGTTCTCGGAGTCCCTGGGGGGCTGATCTCAGCGTTCCCATCTACACTCCCAACCCTACCACCACCTTTGCTGTCCTATCTCTCAAAAGGATTATAGGCTCCCAGCTACACCCTGGACATCACACAAGGCCTCTTTTGTTCTAGAATCCTCCTCAACTTAGTGGGATTTCTACCATCTTCTGGTGAATCCCTCCCCCACTGGTAAGGCCAAGTCTTAAAGAAATCCCCAGCCTCCAAATTTCTGTGACATTCCTGCAGACCTTCCTTTTTCTACCTCCTCCTTGAGCTCATAGGCTTCTGGGGTAGTCCTCCTTTTCTCTTGAATTTCAAGTTCTTGTGGACTTTTTAGCATTTAAAGCCAAGGTGTTGGGATTGAGAAAACCCTGTTCTCTTCCAGGTCATCTGGCTCTTCCATAGATCTAAAAGGTCACCATAAGCGACCAGGCTTGTTCTGGTGGTCATTTCCATGTCACCCCTGCCTTCGGGACAGTGCAAGTACAAAACTAACCCTGCTTGGGTGGTATGCAAAGTTGACCTGAAGGGCCTGGAGACGCAGTCCAAGCCACACAAACACACAGTCTGAATGCTGTGTGCCTAGCTCCATCCACTTTGCTCCACCTGGTTCTGGCTTCCCACTTGGCCTCCACTGCCATGTTCCAAGTGTGATCCGCCACCTCTCCACCCGGATGCAGGTGATTTCAGACCCACCCACCAGGCTGTGGCTGGGCTGTGGGTGCGGCCGTGGTGGGGGGAGGCCACTTGATGAAGAGGGGATAGCTGCCCCTATAGCCAGGTGTGAGGTTGGCTGATGGAATCATCACCTGGGCTGGGCCTTTCTTTTTTTTTTTTTAATTTTTTATTGTTATGTTAATCACCATATATTACATCATTAGTTTTTGGTGCAGTGTTCCATGATTCATTGTTTGTTCATAACACCCAGTGCTCCATGCAGAACGTGCTCTCCTCAATACCCATCACCAGGCTAACGCATCCCCCTACCGCCCTCCCCTCTAGAACCCTCAGTTTGTTTTTCAGAGTCCATCATCTCTCATGGTTCGTCTCCCCCTCTGACATATGCCCCTTTTCTTCCTCTCCTGTTATCTGCTTCTTTTTCTTTTTTCTTAAAATATGTTGCGTTATTTGTTTCAGAAGTACAGAACTGTGATTCAACAGTCTTGCACAATTCACAGCGCTCACCGTAGCACATACCCTCCCCAATGTCTATCACCCAGCCACCCCATCCCTCCCACCCCCAACCACTCCAGTAATACTCAGTTTCTTTCCTGAGATTAAGAATTCCTCATATCAGTGAGGTCATATGATACATGTCTTTCTCTGATTGACTTATTTCACTCAGCATAACACCCTCCAGTTCCATCCACGTCGTTGCAAATGGCAAGATCTCATTCCTTTTGATGGCTGCATAATATTCCATTGTGTATATATACCACTGCTTCTTTATCCATTCATCTGTCGATGGGCATCTTGGCTCTTTCCACAGTTTGGCTATGGTGGACATTGCTGCTATAAACATTGGGGTACACGTACCCCTTCGGGTCCCTACATTTGTATCTTTGTGGTAAATACCCAGTAGTGCAATTGCTGGATCGAACGGTAGCTCTAATTTCAACTGTTTGAGGAACCTCCATACTGTTTTCCAGAGTGGCTGCACCAGCTTGCATTCCCACCAACAGTGTAGGAGGGTTCCCCTTTCTCCACATCCCCGCCAACGTCTGTCGTTCCCTGACTTGTTAATTTTAGCCATTCTGACGGGTGTGAGGTGGTATCTCATTGAGGTTTTGATTTGGATTTCCCTGATGCCGAGCGATGTGGAGCACTTTTTCATGTGCCTGTTGGCCATTTGGATGTCTTCTTTGGAGAAATGTCTGTTCATGTCTTTTGCCCATTTCTTGATTGGATTATTTGTTCTTTGGGGGTTGAGTTTGATAAATTCTTTATAGATTTTGGATACTAGCCCTTTATCTGATATGTCATTTGCAAATATTTTCTCCCATTCTGTCGGTTGTCTTTTGGTTTTGTGGACTGTTTCTTTTGCTGTGCAAAAGCTTTTTATCTTGATGAAATCCCAATAGTTCATTTTTGCCCTGGCTTCCCATGCCTTTGGCGATGTTTCTAGGAAGAAGTTGCTGCGGCTAAGGTCGAAAAGTTTGCTACCTGTGTTCTCCTTTAGGATTTGGATGGACTCCTGTCTCACGTTTAGGTCTTTCAACCATTTTGAATCTATTTTTGTGTGTGGTGTAAGGAAATGGTCCAGTTTCATTCTTCTGCATGTGGCTGTCCAATTTTCCCAACACCATTTGTTGAAGAGACTGTCTCTTTTCCATTGGACATTCTTTCCTGCTTTGTCAAAGATAAGTTGACCATAGAGTTGAGGGTCCATTTCTGGGCTCTCGATTCTGTTCCATTGATCGATGTGTCTGTTTTTGTGCCAGTACCATACTGTGTTGATGATGACAGCTTTGTAATACAGCTGGAAGTCCGGAATTGTGATGCCGCCAGCTTTGCTTTTCTTTTTCAGTATTCCTCTGGCTATTCTGGGTCTCTTCTGGTTCCATACAAATTTTAGGATTATTTGTTCCATTTCTTTCAAAAAAGTGGATGGTATTTTGATGGGGATTGCATTGAATGTGTAGATTGCTCTAGGTAGCATTGACATCTTCACAATGTTGATTCTCCCAATCCATGAGCATGGAACGTTTTTCCATTTCTTTGTGTCTTCTTCAATTTCTTTCATGAGTATTTTATACTTTTCTGAGTACAGATCCTTTGCCTCTTTGGTTAGATTTATTCCTAGGTATCTAATGGTTTTGGGTGCAATTGTAAATGGGATCGACTCCTTGATTTGTCTCTCTTCTGTCTTGTTGTTGGTGTATAGGAATGCCACTGATTTCTGTGCATTGATTTTATATCCTGCTACTTTACTGAATTCCTGTATGAGCTCTAGCAGTTTTGGGGTAGAGTCTTTTGGGTTTTCCACATACAGTATCATATCATCTGCAAAGAGTGAGAGTTTGACTTCCTCTTTGCCGATTTGGATGCCTTTGATTTCTTTTGGTTGTCTGATTGCTGTGGCTAGGACTTCTAATACTATGTTGAATAGCAGTGGTGAGAGTGGACATCCCTGCCGCGTTCCTGACCTTAGGGGAAAAGCTCTCAGCCTTTCCCCATTGAGAATGATATTTGCTGTAGGTTTTTCATAGATGGCTTTTATGATATTGAGGTATGTACCCTCTATCCCTATACTCTGAAGAGTTTTGATCAAGAAAGGATGCTGTACTTTGTCAAATGCCTTTTCTGCATCTATTGAGAGGATCATATGATTCTTGTTCTTTCTTTTGTTAATGTATTGTATCACGTTGATTGATTTGCGGATGTTGAACCAGCCTTGCAGCCCAGGGATAAATCCCACTTGGTCGTGGTGAATAATCCTTTTAAAGTACTGTTGGATCCTATTGGCCAGTATTTTGGTGAGAATTTTTGCATCCATGTTCATCAAGGATATTGGTCTGTAATTCTCTTTTTTGATGGGGTCTTTGTCTGGTTTTGGGATCAAGGTAATGCTGGCCTCATAAAATGAGTTTGGAAGTTTCCCTTCCATTTCTATTTTTTGGAACAGTTTCAGGAGAATAGGTATTAATTCTTCTTGAAATGTCTGATAGAATTCCCCTGGGAAGCCATCTGGCCCTGGGCTTTTGTTTCTTGGGAGATTTTTGATGACTGTTTCAATTTCCTTAGTGGTTATAGGTCTGTTCAGGTTTTCTATTTCTTCCTGGTTCAATTTTGGTAGTTGATACATCTCTAGGAATGCACCCATTTCTTCCAGGTTATCTAATTTGCTGGCATAGAGTTGCTCATAATATGTTCTTATAATTGTTTGTATTTCTTTGGTGTTGGTTGTGATCTCTCCTCTTTCATTCATGATTTTGTTGATTTGGGTCATTTCTCTTTTCTTTTTGATCAGTCTGGCCAGGGGTTTATCAATCTTGTTAATTCTTTCAAAGAACCAGCTCCTAGTTTCGTTGATCTGTTCTACTGTTCTTTTGGTTTCTAGTTCATTGATTTCTGCTCTGATCTTTATGATTTCTCTTCTCCTGCTGGGTTTAGGCTTTATTTGCTGTTCTTTCTCCAGCTCCTTTAGGTGTAGGGTTAGGTTGTGTATTTGAGACCTTTCTTGTTTCTTGAGAAAGGCTTGTATTGCTATATACTTTCCTCTCAGGACTGCCTTTGCTGTATCCCAAAGATTTTGAACCGTTGTGTTTTCATTTTCATTGGTTTCCATGAATTTTTTTAATTCTTCTTTAATTTCTTGGTTGACCCATTCATTCTTTAGTAGGATGCTCTTTAGCCTCCATATATTTGAGTTCTTTCCGACTTTCCTCTTGTGGTTGAGTTCTAGTTTCAAAGCATTGTGGTCTGAAAATACGCAGGGAATGATCCCAATCTTTTGGTACCGATTGAGACCTGATTTGTGACCTAGGATGTGATCAATTCTGGAGAATGTTCCATGGGCACTAGAGAAGAATGTGTATTCCTTTGCTTTGGGATGGAACGTTCTGAATATGTCTGTGAAGTCCATTTGGTCCAGTGTGTCATTTAAAGTCTTTATTTCCTTGTTGATCTTTTGCTTAGATGATCTGTCCATTTCAGTCAGAGGGGTGTTAAAGTCCCCCACTATTATTGTATTGTTGTCAATGTGTTTCTTTGCTTTTGTTATTAATTGCCTTATCTAATTGGCTGCTCCCATGTTCGGGGCATAGATATTTACAATTGTTAGATCTTCTTGTTGGATAGACCCTTTAAGTAGGATATAGTGTCCTTCCTCATCTCTTATTACAGTCTTTGTTTTAAAATCTAGTTTGTCTGATATAAGGATTGCCACCCCAGCTTTCTTTTGGTGTCCATTAGCATGGTAAATGGTTTTCCACCCCCTCACTTTCAATCTGGGTGTGTCTTTGGGTCTAAAATGAGTCTCTTGCAGACAGCATATGGATGGGTCTTGTTTTTTAATCCAATCTGATAGCTTGTGTCTTTTGATTGGGGCATTTAGCCCATTTACATTCAGGGTAACTATTGAAAGGTATGAATTTAGTGCCATTGTATTACCTGTAAGGTGACTGTTAACTGTCTGTTGTCTGTGTTCGTTTCTGTTCTTTGCTGCTTTTAGGTTCTCTCTTTGCTTAGAGGACCCCTCTCAATATTTCTTGGAGGGCTGGTTTCGTGTTTGCAAATTCCTTTAGTTTTTGTTTGTTCTGGAAGCTTTTTATCTCTCCTTCTATTTTCAATGATAGCCTAGCTGGATATAGTATTCTTGGCTGCATATTTTTCTCGTTTAGTGCTCTGAAGATATCTTGCCAGTCCTTTCTGGCCTGCCAGGTCTCTGTGGATAGGTCTGTTGCCAATCTAATATTTCTACCATTGTAGGTTACATATCTCTTCTCCCGAGCTGCTTTCAGGATTTTCTCTTTGTCTCTGAGACTCGTAAGTTTTACTATTAGATGTCGGGGTGTTGACCTATTATTATTGATTTTGAGAGGGGTTCTCTGTGCCTCCTGGATTTTAATGCTGTTTCCTTCCTCACATTAGGGAAGTTCTCTGCTATAATTTGCTCCAATATACCTTCTGCCCCCCTCTCTCTCTCTTCTTCTTCTGGGATCCCAATTATTCTAATGTTGTTTCGTCTTATCATATCACTTATCTCTCGAATTCTGCCCTCGTGATCCTGTAGTTGTTTCTCTTTTTCTCAGCCTCTTTATTTTCCATCATTTGGTCTTCTATATCGCTGATTCTCTCTTCTGCCTCATTTATCCTAGCATTTAGTGCCCCCATTTTTGATTGCACCTCATCAATAGCCTTTTTGATTTCGATTTGGTTAGATTTTAGTTCTTTTATTTCTCCAGAAAGGGTTTCTCTAATAACTTCCACGCTTTTTTCAAGCCCAGCTAGTATCTTTAAAGTCATGATTCTGAACTCTAGGTCCGACATCTTACTAATGTCCGTATTGAGTAGGTCCCTGGCTGACGGTACTCCCTCTTGTTCTTTTTGCTGAGGTGATTTCTTTCGTCTTGTCATTTTTTCCAGAGGAGAATAGATGAATGAGAGAACAAAAGCTAACAGGTTTACAACGTCCCCAGCAAATATACTGTATACAAATCAGAAAAGACCTGAAAGCAGGGGAAAAGAAAGGGAAAGAAAGAAAAAAGAAAGAGATAAAGAAAAAAAAAAAGAAAAACAAAAACAAAACAATACAAAAAAGGCAGAATATGATCAAATATGATCAGGCTAGTGCATAGATCAGGGCCACACACTAGATTTTGGGCGTATTTTGGTCTGTTAGAAAAAAGTGCCTCCTAAAATTTTAAAGGAAAAAGACATATATGTACAAAATAAGGGTTGATACAATGAAGGGATGGAAGATGACTGTAAAGATGAAAATTATAAAAGATTTTATAAAAGGACTTGGTAAGATAAGTTGTTTGAAAAAAGAAAGAAGATTTAAGAAAAAAAAAAGGAAAAAGGGAGAGAATGTGATCAGGCAGGAGACTAGAACAAAGCCATACACTAGTGATTTAGGGTATATTTTGATCTGTTAGAAGAAACTGTACCTCAAAATTTTAAAGAGAGAACAACTTATATATATATGCCAAAAATAAGGGTAACTACTATGAAGGGATAAAATATGACTCTAAAAATGAAAAATAAAAAATGTTTTTTTTTTTTTTTTTAAAAAGGGATTTATAAGATGTTGGTTGGAAAAGGGAAAAAGAAAAATAAAAAAAACAGTCAACAAAAATTAACTTTGATGAAATAATGAATCATGGTAAAAAAAAAAAAAAAAAAGCCATGAATCTATGTGCAGTATTCCCCTAGCGCTGGAGTTCTCCTATTCTCCTTGATCGATCAACTTGGTCTTGGCTTGCTGGCTGTTTGTGCTGATCTTCTGGGGGAGGGGCCTGTTGCTGTGGTTTCCAAATGTCTTTGCCGGAGGCGGAATTGCCCCGCCCTTGTCGGTCCGGGCTAAGGAAGCTGCTCCGGTTTGCTCTCAGGAGCTTTTGTTCCCTGCAAGCTCTCGGCACAGCTTTGGAGGACCAGGGCAGAAATGGTGGCCTCCCAATCTCCACCCGGAGGAGCCGAGAACTCGGGGCCCCGCTCCTCAGTGTGCCCTCAGAGAAAAGCAGTCACTCCCGTGTCCCCGGTCTCTGGCCGCACTCCGTGCTCACCCGGCCTGTGATCGAGCATTGCTATCTCTGGCACCCGACCCCGCGCGGAGTCTCCAAACCCAGCAGATCCCTGCAGTGCGTTCCCGCACCGCTCCTCCCCGGGAAGGAAGGGGAGTCTCCCCGGATCTGCTGCTTGTTGGGTCCCTGCTGGGGGAGCCGTGCCCCGACTGGGCCGCAGATCACAGTTTATGGCAACCCCGAGCTGAGAGCCCGCGACTCTGCTCCGTCTCTGCAGCCGGCTTCCCCGCTCCGATCCCTGGGAGCTCTGCCGCACTCAGGCACCCCTGGTCTCTCTGTGACCCCAAGGGTCCTGAGACCACACTGTCCCGGGAGGATTCCACCCCCCGCTTAGCCACTGCAGCGACGTCCCTCCACCGAGCCAACTTCTAAAAGGTCCGATTTTGTGCTCTGTGGCTCTATCACTTGCCAGAAGCGGCCGACGGAGGCCCCTCCCCCGCCGTCTATCCTCCCGAATATCGCCTCGGATTCACTTCTCCGCACGCCCTACCTTCCAGTAAGTGGTCGCTTCTCTGTTCAGAGAGTTGTTGCTACTCTCCTGTTCGATCTCCTGTTGAGTTCGTAGGTGTTCAGAATGGTTTGATCCCTATTCAGCTGAATTCCTGAGACCAGACGAAATCTAGGTCTCCTACTCCTCCGCCACCTTGCTCCGCCCCTGGGCTGGGCCTTTCTTAACCCAAAGGTCATGATGGAGCCTCTGGGGCTGTACAGGATGTTCTGACCTGCCTTCCGGTTATTCCAACTACCCATGCCCCTGACAGGTCTGTGTGTGTGGAGGCCATCCTGCAGCTCCTCCTTCTCTGTAACTTCAAAACAGATGGGAGGCATGCGGGGAGGGACTCATCTGCCCAGCTCCAGCAGATCCTGTCCAGAACTGAGCTGAGGGGTTTAACGGCGGATAAAAAGCAATGAGGGGACCTTAGAGCCATACTGTGGGGAAATGAAATGTGTGTCCTGGATTTGACTGTAGAGAGGAAAACCTTGGTCCGAATCCAAGCCACACCACATCCCTACCAGCATGTTTGGGCAAGTGGTGCTCCAAGCTCTTGATTGGAGGCAAGGTGAGTCACAGAGCTTAACACAGGGGGTCACTGTGGGATGTAAATGAGGTGACACATCCTGGCTGTAGCTGTGAATAATCATCTGGCATCAACACACATTCCTGCAGCCACATCTGCTCATCCTCCATGCACTGCCCCTCCTCTTCACCTGCATATGCCTCCAACACCCCACATCCTTCACAAGTGTCTGAGGAGAGGCCAGGGGCATTGACTTTCATGGATTTTAGGTTGAAGTAGAACATTTCAGGATGATGGGGGTTCCGTGGAGGAAGGAGGCAGGGCTTTCCCAAAACATGTCTTCTGTGATCGCTGACCACCGAGCCGCCTGGCTGTAGCCTACAGGATCGCACCTACACTGCAGGAGGCCCGTGTGAACCTCATCGACCTCGACTTTGTAACTCCACCCAGTGGTACAACCGGCGCATTGTTCAACCAATGTGTGTGCAGGGTACCCTGAAGGCAAGATCGACACCTGCCAGGTAACCTCCCTTCGGGCGCCCCTTGCCCTGTCAACACCTTTTTTGTGAATTCCTGAACTCCACTCCCTCCAGGGTCCTGCTTCAGTGACCCTTTCCCTGGTCCCATCTTGTAGCAGTGAGGATGGGAGGTGATACCTGGGGCCCCTACAAAGAACCAGTCACCACACAGAGAGCTTTATCCCACCGTGACACAGAGATCATACCACCCGAACACCACCCTGGAACAGAATGCTTACCTCTCCTCACCAGAATACAAAACCTTCCAATCCACTTGTACACACATGCCCATGCATGCATAAAGCCTCATACGTGGACACATGGGTCGCTGATCTTCCCTCCTCACTGCAAGGAGACCCGTGACAATCCATCCCCTTCTCACATCCACCTGAAGCTGTTGATACCAACTCAAAGTTTACCACCACCACTTGTGTTCATGGCAGCAAGAAGCCATGTGACTGAACAAACTGTCCTTCCAGAGCCTATGGCCCTTCTGGGCAGGGGAAAAGTGGCTCAGACAGAGAGTGACTTCTGTGTCCTTCTGGGCAGGGGGAGAGCGGCGGGCCTCTCATGTGCAGACACAACGTGGCAAACACCTATGTGGTCGTGGGAGTCACAAGCTGGGGGTAGGCTGTGCCCGAACTAAGCGCCCCGGAGTCTACACGGCCACCTGGCCCTATCTGAACTGGACTGCTTCCAAGATCGGTTCTAATGCCCTGCACATGGCTCACGCCCACCCCTCCCCATCCGACTTCTCAAGCAATCCCGGCTAGACAACCCTCTGCCCGCCCTTCTGCTCACCCTCCTTGGTACTTCCAACGCCCTCCTCGACCTCCTCCCAGGCCCCCTGCATCTCGACCTCGACCCAAACCCCTGGCGCCAACCCCAGCCCCACCCCCACCCTCACCTGCTCCCCCACCTATCACTAAAGCTCCCCAAGTACTTTATGTTGCCAAGCGACTACAGCAACTCAGAGAGTTCTTGAAGGGGAAGACCTTTTCTAATGAAAAGTGGTATTACGAAATGGAGACCACAGATCTCCCAGAACAGACCGCCGCCTCCTGATTTGACCCCACTCCAAACAGACCCAGTGAGCCCTTTACTCCCAAGAAAAAAAGATGAAATAAATAAATATAAACATAAATATAGATATATAAAATATATCTCTATCTATCTATCTCATCTATGAAGGGATGATTTCTGGACTTCTTCCTACCTGCCCTCCCCGACTCAATCCAAACCCTCCCCCAGCAAATCTGTCTTCCCTCTGTCCCCCTCCAACAGGGTGGAAATGCTTGTGTGTCAGGGGTCATTGTGGTTTCCTAAATCTTGATTTTTGAAGTTGGAACAAGGCGATCTGTGGTGACAGGCCAGGTATGGTCTGGATCTCACACTCAGAGTCTCTGCTTATTAAATCAGTGCACGTGGGCCCTGGAACACTTCTGTGAGGTGAGCTGACTCAGAAGGAGGGGTGTGGGTTTGAGGCCATTGGAAGAATGACCCCAGTCTGAAGTTTTGTAGCATGGCCCTCTGATGCTCAGTCCACATGGCCAACCCCAGGCAGGAGTCTGCCCTCAACCACAATTGTTTATGTCCATCTGTGAATTCCTGAGAAAGAGATCTCGATGGCCTCAGGTCAACTGCCCACTCTGGTCAGGGCCCAGATCAAGCCTAAATGCTGGATTAGCCACTTGAGGATTAAAGATGGCAGGCTCCAGAAAGAAAGCCCCGGGCTCCTGGCTGGGCAGTTGCTGCAACAAGCAACAGTCTCATACCTGTTCACCTGTTCACTGTGTGCACAGGTTTCAAGGGCAAGATGGTCCTATGTTCTGGTTGCAAAGACAGATGGCATAGGGTACAGGAGCATGAGGGAGGAACTTTGGGTGAGGAAGACCAAGGACCCTGTCTTTTCCTGCTGGGGCTGCAACAGGGACTGATGAAGCAGGCATGAGTATTTTCAGGATTCGTCAGTCTGTCTGGGTTCAAACAAACCCCTTGCTTTGCCCCTCATCAGCTATGTGGCCTTGGGAATATGGCCAGAGGGTTGTGTGACAATGACATTAGGACAGATGTGAAGCTTTCAGAGCAGAGTGTGACATGCCATACATGCTTATAGATGTGGGCTCTAGAGCCAGCTGGTGATGAGATGCTGGGTAACCTTATACTTACGCAGGGGCACTTGAGTGTCTATCATCTGTGCACTTATGAGCCCTGGAATGCCTAGGCTACTGAAGAGGACTTGCAAATTGATCTGGGTGGCCCATGGCTCTGTAGTGTATTAACATTTGATAAAATAAAAAAACCAAATTTTATCTGCCTTCACTGAGAGCCAACATTACTAAGATTAGAGTTGGCATGTCCATGATTCCTTTCGTTGGCTTTGGTCTGTCTCTTCTAAAGTCAGTTTCTTAATCTCCCTACTGGGTATATAAGCTCTGTACCCTGGTGTCAGACACCAGGTACCCTCTAAACACTGAACAAAACTCAATGTCAGTCACAGAGTGAGACAAACCCCAAGCCATAGGCCACATGGTCCAAAGAGCAGAAACAGCCATGGCAGCAACTCAGGACCTGCCCTCACCCTTCCTGGGCAGTCCTGAACCCGGAGCTTGCAGGTGGGAATGCTGTGGCAAGATGTGCTCAGGCTAGGGAGTAGGGGTGGGTGCGGAGGATTTGGGACAAATTTGGAGGAGCTATAGTACCAGTGGTTTCTTTCCACTTACAGATCATCCCTCCTCCTCAGAGCTTCCCAGGATCCAGAACGGATTCTCCTGGCACTCTCTCCTTTCACATGCTCAAATCCTTGTCCTTAGCTTTTCCCTTCTCTCCTCATTGGGCCTGTCATCTGTCGCTGACACTTGGGTCTCCTTCCTGGGGAGACAGGGCTTATGCTCAGGGAGCACTAATGGGAGGCCATGGATTGGGTAGAGCCTGGAGAATCCGATTGGTGGTTTCTCGTGTATGTTCCGAAACTTTCCATGCCCACGAATAGATTTACGGATAACACTCTTCTTATTTAGTCACTGTTCATACTACTCTGACTTCCTGTTTCATTTAGCAAATTAGAGTTATTTTCGTATTAGCACACAGGGACTCACCTTCTCACAATTACATTGTGCGGTAGGGGTACTTATGAGATATAGTGCCACATTTCCTTCCTGGGAGGGGTTATCTAGCCCCCTGCTTTAGCTTTCCCTCAATGTACTCATTTCCCCACATAGAAGCCAATACTGGTTTATATCAAATTCACTGATTTTTGCAAAATGAATAGATGTTCCAATTGTCATTTTTTTTTTTTTTATTTATGAATGAAGTTGTTGACAAGTGAAGTGAGACTCTCTGATCTGCCTTCATATCCCTGTGGATACTCTAACCCTGAAAATGGCTTACAGGTCCCGGAGCACATACTGTTACACACAGAGACAAGAGGAACAGGGGAAAACTGGACAGGCTGTACAATGAGCCAGCACCAAGGGGCATCTAGGCAACTGAGGGATATGTTCACTGTTTCTCTGTGGGATGGTTTAGGCAAATGATAAGTATTTTTCTAAAAAGCAGAATTCATAATGACTTTTATTGCTAGGAACAGTAACAAGATGATTTGACGGTGGCTAAAACTGTGCACGTGGTAAAAGCCTGACTCCTGAGCATTCGGGAATAACAGACCTAAGATGTGTGTAGGCACAAGGTCTAATTGTGAATATGATTCATATGAGAAATCTTGTTTTAAGATTTATTTATTTATTTATTTGAGAGAGAGAGATAGCAAGAGAGAGAGCATGAGCAGAGAGAAGACGCAGAGGCAGAGGGAGAAGCAGGCTCCCCACTGAGCAGGAAGCCCGATGTGGGACTTGATCCCTGGACCCTAAGATCATGACCTGAGCCGAAGGCAGACGTTTAACCGACTGAGCCACTCAGGCGCCCCCAGTATAAGAAATCTTATATTTGCAAGGAGAAAACTGATCCCAATGAATATAATTTTAGTACATTTTAAATGGAAGTGGAAAAAATGGAGGTAGTTCATCTTTAATGTGTAGAAAACTCATCAAGAAACAGAAATTAGCCTAATGGAGTTTTCTGCAGAAACTATATTCTTGGTAAAGATTCGTCAGTGACCTGCTTCTGGCCACTATAGTTGGGCCTGTGTACTTCTCTTGGGTAGGTACTCAGATAGTGGAATGGCTGGGTTATATGGCAGGTGTAAGTTTTGACATATGAATGCACCCAGGAAACCAGCACCACAATCAACATAGTGAACCTGTCCATCATACCAAAGGCTTCCTTGGGGTGCTCTGTAATCCCTCCAGCCCCTTCCCTCCCCGGCCATAGCCACTTCTGCTCTGTTTCTCTCACTGTGTATCTGTTTGCATTTAAAAAAAAATTAATAAATGCAATCATACAGCGAGTGCTTTTTTTTTTTTTTTTTTTGTCTAGCTTCTTTCACTCAGCATAATCATTTTGAGGTTTATCCATGTGGCAGTGTGTTCCAGTCCTTATGGACTGGACAGTCCTTGTGTCTCGTCCTTGGTGCCACTCAGCGCTCCACTATGTGACTGCCCCACAATTTGTTTCTCTAACCAGGTGATGGACTTTACAGTTTAAGTCATTAGGAATAAAGCAGCTATGAGCATTTGTACACAAGTCTTTGGGCATATGCTTTCATGTTTCCTGGATAAGAACCTACACGCAGGATCATATGGTACGTGTATGGTGAGCACTTTTAAAACCTGCCAAAACGTGTCTTCAAGGCAGTTTCAACACTCTACATCCCCGTCAGCAGTATCTGAGAGTTCCAGTTCCTCCAGCACCTTGCCAACACTTCGTGTGCTCTGTCTTTTTGATTTAATTTAATCTTTAAAAACAATTTAAAAGATTTTATTTATTTATTTGAGAGAGAGAGAGCACAAGCGAGCACAAGCAGGGGGAGGGGCAGAGGGACAGGGAGAAGCAGACTCCCTGCTGAGCAAGGGAGCCCGACATGGGGCTTGATCCCAGGACCCGGGGACCATGACCTGAGCCGAAGGCAGTTGCTTAACCAACAGAGCCACCAAGGCGCCCCGAATTTTAGCCATTCTTATAGGTGTAATAATATGTCATGTGTGGGGTTTTTATCCACAATGTAGTCTATATATATATTTGAAGCATTCGAAATGAATATTGTTAAGATTTATCATGAGGTAATAGGGCAGTAACTTTTGACAGTAGCAAAATGTGGGAGTGCACATAGGGAAAGGAGGAGGTAGAAATAAGCATAAAATTAAATTCATTCAAACAGAATTTCGATTTTTCAAACATCAGAGACATGAATGGTAAACATCTGAAAGACATACCAATAGCAACAGCCATAGAACAATTTCTCCATTAAGCCAGGTCTATCCTATATAAAGATATTCCAAAGTATCCAAACTCCCAGAGCTTCCCTGTCTGCTGAAGTTACTACACCCAAATAGAACACTTTATATTTAAAACAAAATCCTCAGGGTGCACGACTGGCTCAGTCAGTAGAGTGTGTGACACTTGATCTTGGGGTCCTGAGTTCAAGCCCCACGTTACATTGTAGAGATTACTCTTTAAAAAGATACTAAAACCCCCAAATTTAGCACAAGTCAACAATTTGCCCACAGTCAGTTCATCCTCCACTTTTAGGGTGATGATAGGTTTGCTCTTCACAAGAAGCATCATGTGTCACCTTATTGACCTTTATACGGTTTGTTTATTTCCAATGTATGCTTTGATCTTGCCCCACTAATTCTTTCTCCCCAAAGCTCTAGAGAACCCCAGTTTTGATCTGCATGCTCAGTGAGAATTCATTCATGTCCATGATATTTTCATGAAGAAGAAGAGAGACAATGCAGAGCCCAGGGGTGAACCTACCCAGCCAGCACTTGCATCTCTCCTGGCTGGGTTGAGCTATCACTGAACTGACTTTGTTAGGCAAATGTGTGCCACTGTGCCAAAGAGATGCTAAATTCCATGCTCAGACAGATTCGGGAGTGTGGCTAGGGTCAAATGATTCCTCAGGCTGTATATGCCAGGAATAGAAAATTGGTTAATTTAATTTTGGATTTTTTAATTTCTGAGATAAGAATCCAAACTTCAATAACTTTTCCTTGAGGAACATGACTTAAGTGTTGCATTATATGAAAGCAGTCAAAATGTTCTCTCGTGAATACAGTACGGTCATTGTGACGTGGCTCTAGTGATGATGAGCAGGCTGTCCTATCATTGCAGCCCTACTTCATCCCTCAGCCACTGAAACACTATTACTCACCCTAAAGGTCCATACTGTACACACAGACACAGCCTTGTCAAGACCACTTTGTTGAACATAGGCCACTTCCAAAATTACAGTCAACATTCCTAAAAGCAAATAAAACAAATCATTCTACACATTGCTTCTTTAGTGCAAAGCCTTTGAAAACAACCTTATTCAGAAAAGTAGCTATTACTGCTATTATATAATAATAATAATATATTATTAGATTATAGATAATATTATCTATATAATCTATAATAATAGTTATATTATCTATTAATATAGATTAATAGATAATAATAACTAGCTATTATCTGCATTTGGCTAGCTATTACTCTAGTCATGCAAGATCCATCTATAAGAAGGTAAGGAAGGAACAAATTAATAGTGGAAATATAAAAATTTGAAAATTATATTTGGATCCTATGAGTTTAAGCAAATGTTAGCTGACAGCTGCCACAGACCAAGATTTAATGAGCATTCCAATCATTTCCCACCTTATACTGTTCTTTGTAAAGGAAATAAATTCTCTAATACCACTGCTATCTCCTCTAGGTAAATTGTTTAGTGTGAGTCTATCCAAGGCCTGTGATGGCAACCTCCTAACTCTGCCGCACGCACCCAGGCACTCTGAGAGCTATACAGGACAGGGTGCACTTCTCTGTGAGGTCTTGTTCAGAAGACCACAGAATCCACCAGAAGTGAACTTCCAAAACATTTTTCCACACGGAAGATGATAAACGGAACTCACGTGATCACAAATTCTACAGAGGCCACAGAATGTTAGAATAAACTGGCCTTTAGCGTTAGTGATTCATTAATACCTAAAATCTGTTTTTGTGTCTTAGTAAAATTAGCATTACTTCATCTGATAAAGGAATAAATCTTATAAAACTGGACTTTTGAATAGATTCAGAGCTTCTTTCTCAGATTTTCTTCTTAAATCAGCAAACCCATTTGAGGTAAAGAGGAAGCTCCTATGTAGTTTGAAAATATTTTCTTTAGCTGTCTGCAGATTAACTGATTAATTCATACTCAACGCAGGAGCACTGTATCAGTTCACACAAGACCCTGAGAAGGCACTGAGAAATCTGACAAGAGCAAAACCAGGAGTGTTCCCACTCTTACTTTCTGTGTAGTGAACATCAAAATTGTAGATACATATAATAAATGTATACTACACCACGAGCATCTTTAGCAGAGGTGTTGAAGGACATATTATAACACTGTTTTAAACCACAAATGCTAGGGGCGCCTGGTTGGCCCAATGGGTTGAGCGTCTGGTTCTTGGTTTTGGCTCGGGTCATGAGCTCAGGGTCATGGGGTCAAGCCCCCCCCCCGGAGCCCCACATTGGGTCCCGCACTCAGTGGGGAGTCTGCTTGAGATTTTCTCCCTCCCTCTGCCCTTACCCCCGCCGCCCGCCCCCCATGCTCACTTGTGTGCTCTCTCTTTCAAATACATAAATCTTAAGAAAATAAACTGCAAATGCTAAATACCCTATTTCAAATACTCTAATTTATGAATTAATATCTCAGATGTATCAATGGCACTTTACCACAGTGATTGGAGAACAGTCCACTTTTTTGCCAGTTTTATGAATAATTTCCTTAACTGTACAATGACATAACACTTACATGCCTTTTTAGAAAATGTACTGTACACAGTTATAAGACTATAGAACTAAGATTAATCATACTTTAATTAGAAAACTCACGTTTGTATTATGTTTCTGTTAAAGGAAAAACTGTGTTACTATAATACTTTTAATGTAATGACTTTTGTTCAAGATTATGAAAAATTTGAATAACTTCTCTCAAGACCATTTCATTTCAAATTTATACAACTTGTTTAGTCAGCTGACCAGAAAGAAAGGAAATAAAAGGAAAATATTTGCCCAGATGAGGTAGAGAATGTTCACACGAATTCAATGCATAGTTCTCTTGGTTGTTCTGTTTCATCCTTAACTGGGCCCACACCAATTTTAAATCCGAGCTTAAATGAGCTTCTTCAATTCTTCTTCCAATAAGGCTCTGTCACTCCCATCTCCGGGTCAGGGAGTACTCACGTCTCTGCAGAGGACTTTGTCTTTGGTTCCGTGCTGCTCGTCCAAGGACCACCAACACAGCCATTTTGAGAAGGGGATGTAATCACTTGCTGTTTTTACTCACAGGCAACACTGATTTCTGATTAGGCTTGCCGCCGTCATATCCAGTGGTAATGTCCTGTGTATGCAACACAACAAGTATCCCATACAATTTTGGATATTCTTTTGGAGAATAAAAACTGTGAAGCCTTTCAAGTACACTTTTGATGTTAGTTGGATCACAACACAAGAAAAAAGAAATCTTTGAAATATGATAACCATATTTTTCACAAATCTTAATCAGTTGCTGTTTCAATGTTACATTCATGGTTTCCAAGTAAGACCATCTCAGAACAACAGCGGCAGTACACAACTCATCATTATGCAAAGGGAACTTCCACACAGAAAACCAACCAACTCTTCAAATGCAAAAGGACTTCTTTCCCATTTTCCAGGAGGCCTTTGTCCCCCTGCTAGTTTTTTTTTTTTTTAAGATTTTATTTGAGAGCGAGAGACAGAGAGAGCATGTTGGGGGTGGGGGGGGGAGAAGGAGAGGGAGAAGCAGACTCCCCCCAGAGGATGGAGCTGACGATGCGGGGCTCGATCCCGGAACCCTGGGATCATGACCTGAGCTGAAGGCAGACGTTTAACTGACTGAGCCACCCAGGCGCCCCATCCTGTTCCCCTCCAGTTTTATTGAGAAATAATTGATATACATTGCTGTATAAGTTTAAGGTGTGCAGCAGGGTGGTTTGATTTACATCGATTGTGAAATGATCACCACAGTAGGTTCAGCCAACATCCATCTTCTCAATATGGATACAATAAAAAGAAAAGAAAAGAAAGGAGAGACATGTTTTCCGTGGGATAAAAACTCCTAGGGCTTACTCTCTCCTTGTATCTTGCTGCAGTCATCAGGTTGCATCAGAGACCTCCCTGACCATCCAGTCCAATGTCCATTCCCTAGCCAAGCTGCTGACGTGACAGCGTTCCCGTGGCCAGTCTCCCGAAGTGGTCGCTGCATCAGGATCTGTGGCTAGCACTATCTGGGCATTGTTGTCTCTGCCAGTCTCACAGAAAGTTCCAGCACTGAATCTCCTTCTTCAGGCTTTGGGCATTTAACTGTAGACAATTGCTCTTTTGTTTGGGGATTGTTTAGTTGGTTAGTTAAAAGGATACAATCCAGGAAGAGACAGATGGAAGAGATGAATAGGGCAAAGAGTGTGGGGGAATGGCTGTGGAGCTTCGCGTTCTCTCAAGACCCCCACCCTCCCAGCACTGCCATGAGCTCACCAACCTGGAAATCCTGTGGTTTCCATGTGCATTTCCCTGAAGGCTAGTGATGTTAAGCATATTTTCATGTGCCGACTGCCATTGACATATCTTCTCTGGTGGTCTGTTCAAATCTTTTGCCTTTTTAAAATTTTTCGTTGTTTTTTTATTTTAGAGTTTTGAGAGTTCATTTTATATACCGAAAATAAGTCCTCTATCAGATATATGCTTTGTAAATATTTTCTCCCAGTCTGTGGCTTTTTAAAATTCTCTAAATAGTGTCTTTTTAAATTTTGATTAAGTTCAATTAATGTGTTCTTTTGTAGATCATTCTTTTGGTGTCGTATCTAAGAAATTTTTGCTAACTTAAGGTCTCAAAGATTTTCTTTGATGTTTTCTTCTAGAAGTTTTAGAGTCTTAGGTTTTACATTTAGGTCTACGGTCCCTTTGAGTTAGTTTTTATTTATGGTAAACTATGGATTGATGCTCTTTTTTATTGTTCTACTTTTGAGCTCTGTTTTGTTCCTTTGAACAAGTTTACTTGACACTATTACCACACTATCTTACTATGTACAGCTTACAAGAGGTCTTGAAATTAGGTAGTGTGCATCTTTCAAATGTTTTTTCAAAGCCGTTTTGGCTATTTTAGGTCCTTAGCATTTCCATGTGAATTTTAGAATCACCTTATTGATTTATAAAACAAGTCCTGCTGGAATTTTTATTGTGATTATGTTGAATCTATAGATCATTTTTTTAAAAAAAATTTTTTTTATTTTAAGTAATCAACATGGGGCTCGAACTTACTACCCCAAAGGTCAAGAGTCACACGCTCTACTGACTGAGCCAGCCAGGAGCCCCAATTCTATAGATCAATTTGAGGAGACATGACATCTCAACAATATCAAGTCCTCTGAACTATTAACACAGTGTATCTTTCCAACAAAATCTATTTACAACTTGTTTAATTTCCCTTGGCAATGTTTTAGTCTAAGTGTGCAGGTCATTTGTCAATATTTTGTCAAAATTATTCCTAAGGATTTCATCTTTTGATATTATTATAAATGTTATTTAATTTCAATTTTCAATTATTCATTACTAGTATCTAGAGATATAATTATTTTCTGTGTATTAATTATGCATCCTGAAACCTTGGTGAACTCACTTATTGATTCTAGCCGACTTTTTTTTTTTTTTTAAGTAGGCTCCATGCCCGGCATGGAGCCCAATGTGGGGCTTGAACTCATGACCCCGAGATCAAGACCTGAGCTGAGATCAAGAGTGGGATGCTTAACCAACTGAGCCTCCCAGGTGTCCCTCTAGCAGGCTTTTTTTATTGAAGTATCGTTGACACAATGTTACGTTAGTTTCAGGTGGACAACATAGTGATTCGAAAAGTCTGTATGTTGTGCTCATCACAAGTGTAGCTGCCACCTGTCGCCATGTGATACTATCACAGTATCACTGACTGTATTCGCTGTGCTGTACCTTTCATCCCCATGACTTACTTATCCCATAACTGGAAGCCTGTATCTCCCACTTCTCTTCACTCATTTTGCCCTGCCCCCTATCCCCACCCCTCTGGCAACCATCAGTTCGCTCTCTGTATTTATGGGTCTGTTTCTGCCTTTTGTTTTTAGATTCCACATGTAAGTGACATCATATGTTATTTGTCTTTCTCTGACTTATTTCACTTAGCATAATACCTTCTACGTCCATCCATGTTGTCGCAGATGTCAAGATCCCATTACTTTTTATGGCAGAATAACATTCCATTGTGTTTATACACCACGTCTTTATCCATTCATCAGTCAGTGGACACTTGTGGTGCTTCCATATCCTGGCTATTGTAAATAAAGCTGCAATAAACATGGGGGGGGCATATATCTTTTTTATCTTCAGGTAAATACCCAGTAGTGGAATTACTGGATCGCATGTTATTTCTAATTTTTTGAGGAAAGTCTACTGGTTTCCATAGTATACCAATTTACATTCCCACCAACAGTGCACAAAGGTTCCCTTTTCTCCACATCCTTGCCAAAACTTGTTATTTCTTGTCTTTCTGATTTTAACTATTCGGACAGGTGTGAGGTGACATTTCATTATGGTTTTGATTTGCATTTCCCTGGTCATTAGTGATATTGAGCACCTTTTCTTGTGTCTGTTTCCCATCTCTAGCAGGCTTTTTGTAGATTCCTTTGGGTTTCTACATAGAAAAGCAAGTCATCTGTGAATAAGAGGGTTTTATATAATTTTTTTCCCAAACTGGATGCCCGTCTGCCTTCTTCCTTCCTCTTTTCCTTCCTGCCTTCTTGCATTGGCCAGACCTTCAGAGCAATGTTGACTGCAGGGTTGAGAGTGGAATACTTGTCTTGTGTCTGATCTGAAGGGCATATAATTAAGCCTTTCATCCTTAAGTACGATGTTAGTAGTGAAGTTAAGTGTTGAGCATGATTTCTCTTCACAGATATCCTTTATCAGGATGAGGATGTTCCCTTCTACCCCTACTTTGCTAGGAAATTTTTATTTATCTTTTCAATATCAAGAATGAATGTTGGATTTTGTCAGAAAGTTTTTTTGCATCTATTGAAGTGGTCAGAGTTTTTCTGTTTTACTTTGTTAATCTGGTGAATTATACTGACTTCTTTTTCTAAATAAACTTTTATTTCAGAATTTTAGATTTACAGTAAAGTTGCAAAGTAGTACAGAGTTCCCACATGCCCTTCACCCAGTTTCAACTGGGTTGAAACATTTGATAGGTTCCCCTGGGTTCGACAGTTGATAGGTTCCCCTGTTGTTAGAATCTTACATTACCACGGTATGTATGTCAAAATTAAGAAATCAACACTTGTACATTATTATTAGCTAAACTCCAGACTTTATTAATATTTTTCCAGTTTTTCCATGATCGTCATTTTCCTGTTCCAAGTTCCGATCCAGGGTACCACATTGCTTCTATGTTTCAGGTCTCGTTAATCTCTTGTGCTCTGTGATAGTTGCTCAGTGTTGCTTTGCCTTTATATGGCCTTGACAGTTTTGAGGAATACTGATTAGATGTTTTGTAGAATGTCCCTCAATTTGAATTGTTTTATGTTTTTCTCATGGTTATTTGGATTATGAGCTTTTCAAAGAATTCCAGGGAGATGAAGTACACTTCTCCTCACTCCTATAGGGGAGTCCATGGCGTACACGTGACATCAGGGGTGAAACTAAACCTTGGCCCCTTGGGCAGGGTAGTGTTTTCCAGGTTTATTCACAGTTCCCTCTCCATCCTTTATTCTTTGAAATTGAGTTGCTCTGTTTAGCGCACACTTGGGGGGTGGTGTTGATGAAGTGTCAGCTCCTGCGAGGTGTAGTATCTACATATACTACTTAGAATTCTTCTGGGGCGCCTGGGTGGTGCAGTTGGTTGGGCGTCCGACTCTTGTTTTGGGCTCAGTTCGTGATCTCAGGGTCGTGGATTCGAGCACCTTGTCAGGCTCTGTGCTCAGAGGTGAGTCTGCTTGAGGATTCTCTCCCTCTGCCCCTCACACTTGTGCTCTCTCTCTCTCTCCAAAATAAATAGATAACTCTTAAAAAAATTATAATTCTTCTGTAGGGAGTATTTGCCTCTTTCCCCCTATTTATTATTTTTGCACTATAGACTCACATATATTTATTTGATACTTTGGATGATACTCCAATACTGTATTATTTAATTTGCTGTTTACATTGTTCTACCTTTGGCCATTGGGAGTGCTTTCATATGGCTACTGTGTCTGTTTCATGTGACCCTATCATTTATTTTAAATATATCTTTACTTTCATATTATAAAATGTTCCAGGCTTATCTTGTATTTTCCCTAACTCAGTCCTGCATTTCTCTAAGATGACCTGGTTCCTTTCATTGGAGAATGTTAATTGGAAAGCAAGATCTAGACACAAGGCATGCTTGTTGCTCCTGAGATGTGATTGATTTTAGGCCCCCTGAGGTAGATAAGACAAAACGAGGCAATGCAGGCATGTATCCTAACCCACGTGGACATGCATGCCTGTACTGATTCTGTATCTATCCATTTGCGTATATATTAAACAGGAGTTCATTGTGCTGTTTCCAACTCATATCCAGGACCACAGGGTTCATTTTATCCTTCACTTCTTGCTTATACTGAATAATTTTTGAATGTTTAACTCTTTTCTTTTTTAAGATTTTATTGACTGATTTGAGAGAGGGAGCACAAGCAGGGGAAGGGGGAGAGGGAGAAGCAGGCTCCCCACTTAGCAGGGAGCCCCACGTGGGGCTCGATTCCAGGACCCTGGGATCATGACTTGAGGCAGATGCTTAACTGACTGAGCCACCCAGGCGCCCCAATTTTTGAATGTTTAATAAACATTGCATTCCTGGAATAAACTCCACTATTATTATAGTGTATTACCCTTTTCATATCTTACTGGATTTCATTTGCTAAAATTAAAAATAAACCGGTGCGTTTATGTTCATGAGGAATATTGGTCTGTAGTTTCATTTTCATGCAACATCTTTGTGTTAATCTCATTATCAGGATAATGCTGGCTACATAAAATAAGTTGGGAAGTGTGTTCCATGTTTAAGCTTTTGGGAAGAGTTAGTGTAAAATTCATATTATTTCTTCCTTGCATGGCAGACTTTGCCAGTAAAGCTATCTGGAACTTGAGTTCACTTTGTGGAAGGGCATGGGATTGGGAATTCAGTTTCTTTCATAGGTATTTAGTAGGCAATTCGGGCCATCTGTCTTCTTGAATGAGCTTTGGTAGGTTTTATCTTTCAAAGAATTTATCCCTTTCATCTAGCTAGTCAGATTTATAGGCACAAGATTGTTCATAGTTTTCCCTTATTATCCTTCTAATGACTGCCTGTCTGCTGCATTTGTGCTGATGTCATCTTTCTAATTCCTAATATTGGTAATTTTTAATTTTTTCTCCTTTCCCCCCTTGGTTAGTCTGACTAAAGTCAGCTGTACTGGTTCTTAAAGAACAAGCTTTGCTTTCATTAACTTTCTCTATTTGTTTTTCCTGTTTTCTATTTCATTGATTTCTTCTCTGTTATTTCTTCTACTTTGGGCTTAATTCATTCTTTTCCCAGTTTCTTAAAGTGGAAGCTGAGGTCATTGATTTGAAATCTTCTTTTTCTTCTAATATATTTAACACTATAAATTTCTCCCCAAGTATCGCTCTAGTGACATCCCACATTTTATACGTTAGTTATACATTTTTTAGTTAGTTCAAAATACTTTCCAATTTCCCTTTTGATTTCATATTTGATGCATGAATTATTGAGAAGCATGTCATTTAGTTACCAAATAGTTGGGAATATTTCTGTTATTGAGTTATAATTTAATTCCATATTATGGTCAGAGTACATATTTTGAATAGCTTCATTCATTTTAAACTTTCTGAGACTTGTTTTATGGCCTAGGATGTAGTCTATCTTCATCAATGTTCTGGGTATACCTGAAAAAGATGTATTTTCTTCTGTTTTGGGGGGAATATTCTATAAATGGCAATTAGTTCAGGACAGTTGATAGTGTTCACATTTTCTATATCCTTACTGATCTTCTGTACATTTGTTCTATAAATTATTGAGAAAGGTTATTGAAATCTCTGAATATAATTGTAAATTTGTCTACTTCTTGTAGATTATATACATTTTATCAGTTATATTGATAAAATAATTCACATACCATACAGTTTACCTGTTTAAACTGTGTAATTCAATGGCTTTCAGTAGACTCACAGAGTTCTGCAACCATCACCACAACCAATTTTGGAACATTCTTATTCCCCTACATTCCTCTAAATCCCCACCCCTTAGCTGCTAGGAATGTAAAATAGTGCATTCCCTCTGGAAATAGTCAGCTCCTCAAAAAATTAAACATAGAATTATCATATTACCCAGGAATGTCACTCTTAGGCACATATCCAGAAGACTTGAAAACAGGAACCCAAAAATACTTGGACACCAGTGTTCATAGCAGCACTATTCACAGTAGCCAAAAAGTGGAAACAACCCAAGTGTCCATCAACAGATGAATGAGTAAACATGCTGTAGATATATACAATGGAATACTATTCAGCCATGAAAAGGAATGGAGTTCTTTTTTTTTTTTTTTTCAAGGAACATTTAATAACAAGGTGGATAACATACACTTATCTCACACGGTACTTTTATATCACTGAAGCTAAAGCAAAACATCCTTTTCATTGGGTAAAAACGGCCTGCTTAATGTGTGTACATTGAAGTGCAATTAAAAAAAAAACATTAATTTCAGAACTTCAGAATTTTAGGTGTCAGTGTTCTCTTTTTTTCATATGGGAAAAGAAAATGCTTTTGAAAATTATTTGAGGCTTGGACAAAAATTCCGTTGCTATATTCTTAGGATCACTCGTGGAGTCTTCATGATTCGGATGACACGAGGGAAGCTTCAAATTCAACCTTTTAGAGAAGACATTCCAGCTCGCATGATCTCATCAACCAGGAGTATGTTGGTGGCAATCACAGTGCAGGAGTGGAGAAGCTGTTTCTTTACACAATAGTTATCCCATATGCCTACTTCGGCTGCTACCATTGGCTCACCTGTGTTTAAGTCCACACCCACAAGTTGACCTGATTCTGAATGTTCCGCTTGAACTTTAACTAGTGTTTCCTGAAGGTCAAAACCAGAGTTCTGAGCAAGTACCTTGGGAATAATGAGTAATGCATCAGCAAACGCTTGAACTCCCAGTTGGGCCCTGCCCTTTACACTGGGCTTGTACTTAATCAAGGCTTCTGCCATTGCCACTTCCACTGCACCTGCACCCGGAACTACACAACCATCATCAATAGCATTTTTAACAGCCCTCAAGCCATCTCTTATTGCATCTTTGATTTGAGTGAGTGTGTGCTTATTTGGTCCTTTGATCAATAACGTGACAGAGCGAGGATTGTTACATTTCTCAATAAAAGTGAATTTATCTTCTCCCAATGTATATTCATAGACAAGTCCTGCATATCCCAAACAATCAGGATTTAGGTCATCAAAGGAATTTAGAGCTACTCCACCGCAAGCAAGAGTCAGCCTTTCCATATTTCTCCTTTTAGCTCTACGCAGAGCTACTATACCTTCTTTTGCAAGAGCATCTAAGGAAAAGGGGTCAATTCCCTTTTGATTAATAACAACGAATCCTTTATCTGAATCACCACAGACTTTCTTTTTCAGTTCTATTATTTTTTTAACTCTATCTTCAATGAATTTTCTTTCAGCTTTTACAAGTTTCTCTCTCTCTTCTGCACTCTTGTAAAAAAAGCCAGAATTCACTTCTGTTTTCTCATATTCCAATGACACATTGCATGTGAGGATGTATGCATCTTCTACTCTTTTTTTCATATCTGGATGCCGTGCCCCATGGTCCAAAACAAGACCTCTGATTAAGCTTGTATCAGTTTCAGATTTATGTTTCATCTCCATGATCTCAACCATGAAGAGGTCAATAGGTTCATCTTGTTTTTTAATGGCCAAAATGGAGTCCACTATGGCCTCTGTTAAGACATCAGCAAGTTCAGCATGCACTTTAGTACGTAGAGATGTTCTGGCCACATCTATAAGTGTTTCCCTGTCCATTTCTTTGCTTACTTTGACTTGTTCCAAAAACTGAAGTGCCTTTTCCTTTGCAGCTTCAAATCCTTCTGTTATTATTCTGGGATGAAGACCTTCAGAAATGTAGAGATCCGCCTGTTTCAGTAGCTCTCCAATGATTAGAACATTGGAAGTGGTACCATCACCAGTTATGTCATCTTGGGCTGTTGCTACTTTGGCTATTAAGGAGGCTGTTGGGTGTTGAATTTGCATTTCATGAAGCAGCATGTTGCCATCTTTAGTAAGCTTGATGTCTCCAGCACCAGAAACAAGCATCTTCATGGTGCCCTTAGGCCCCAAATTGGTCCTCAGCATGTCCTGCAGGCCCCGGGCCGCGCTGATGTTCACCGCCAGCGCAGCCTGGGCTCGGGCCACCTCGGCCTTGGGGTTCAGGGTCTTCACGGCCGCCATAGCTAACTAGCACAGGAAGAGGAGAAGAGCCGGCGTGCGGAGGGCCCAGAGCCCACTCAGCGTGTCCAGGAGGCGTTCGCTGCCCGGGTCTTCTAGGAATGGAGTTCTGATACATGGTACCATATTAACGATCCTTGAAAATATTTTAAGTGAAATAGGCCAGATACAAAAAGGACAAATATTGTATGATTCCACTTACATGAGGTATCTAGAATAGGAAATTCATAGGGACAGAAAGTAGAATAGAGGTTACCAGTGCCCAGAGGAGGGCAGAATGGGGAGCTATTGCTTAATAGAGTTTCTGTTTGGAATCATGAAAAAGTTCTGGAATTGATAGTAGTGGTGCTCACACAACACTGTGAGTGTCCTTAATGCCACTGAATTGTACACTTAGAAATAGTTAAAATGGTAAACTTTGTTAGTTATATTTTAATTAAAAAATTTACACTACAAAAAAAGGCAAATACAAAAGAATGCAGGAATGGCGAGAAGGGACAGAAAAATATAAGACAGGTTTGTCATAGGTGCCACCCCCTGCATTGTGTGCCTACCACGTGACTGGCCAAGTTCTGCTGGTGGGGCCGGGCTGCTCCGGATGTGGGTCAGGCATGCTGATCCAAGTAGCTAGGCATCTGCACAGTTAACTTTCCTGGACAGGTGGCAGTCCTGCAGTTTATGTACCCACTGGCATTTACTGCGATTGGGCCAGTGTTTCAAGTGGAGAGGTTCGTTGCTGGTGGTGGGCAGAGGCGGGTACCCAGACTGTAAGATTAGGAGAACCCCTTGAAAACTGATGCCAAGAATACCTTCAAAGAGGACTTCCCTGGGGATATTTTCAATGTGTCCACCTTTGACTTCTTCAGATCGGAAAAAAAAAACTTTGATTCTTAGAATCACTTACTTCAGCAATTCAAGGTGATATTGAATAAGTTAAGAAACAGCTAGACTTACCAGAACATTTGGAACTCAAAGAAGACAATGTCTTCCAGGTTCCTAAAAGCAAACTAATGAATGGCCACTGGGGAGAAATCATCTGTCTTATTTATTCATCCACTGCTTATAACTGTGCAACTTATTATGGTTATATTCCTAAAGCTGTGAATTGGTTTAAAGAGTATAATGTATTTACCACATTATGCTTTAAGTTAAACCCATCATGGGTCAGTACTAAAAAGAGACATCCTAAAATAAATCAAGATTTTTTTAATGTATATGTTAGTTAAAAACCCTTTCAAAGCATTCTAAAATATAGTACTAGAAAGGTCTTCAAACTGTCTTATGATGGAAATAAAATGTATATGTAACTATAAAAGGCAAGTTTTTAATTTGAGTTGAGAACTGTAAAATCCAGCATGGATGCCATTGAATAGTACGCGCTCTAAACAGAGAAGGCTTAGAAAAGCAAGTGCACCGAACAAAGCTTTCATGTTTATTACAAATGTAAGGGGAAAAATCCAGACTTTGTATTTTGTATGTATTTTGAATTAATGTTTTATTATTGACATAAAGACCTCTGACATTTCATTTTATTCAGTTCCTTCATGAGATCAAATCAGTGTACCACAGTCCATGTTGGTATAGATCTACCTCAATTCTAAATAATCTAGTTTCCCTCCTTCTTCCATGTTTTGTCCATATATATTTTTTAAAGATTTTATTTATTTGCCAGAGAGAGACAAAGCAAGAGAAGGAACACAAGCAGGGGGAGTGGGAGAGGGAGAAGCAGGCTTCCCGCGGAGCAGGGAGCCAGATGTGGGGGCTCGATCCCAGGACCCTGGGACCATGACCTGAGCCGAAGGCAGACAATTAATGACCGAGCCACCCAGGCGCCCCTCCATTTTTTTTAAGACAAAGTAAAATGACTTTTTCATTCCATAGGTCTCATTTTTGGGTTAATACTTCTCACTCCTTTGTCAAAGTACATATTCTTCAACATTTTCTTGACTTAGGTTCTTCTTTCCTTGAAATGACTGTCCATGTCAGTCATTGTCCATTTAGATTATTTTGCAACCATACTTATGAGAGATTGTTTATACCATTTCATCCTTTCACTGTATTAATGATGATGATCATGTATATCTGTACTGATTAGAAAAAAAAACTTTTGTCTTTAGGTTTCTTCGGGATTTAAATGAATAAATAGCAGTTCACTTATTTATCCAACTCAAAGAACACAGAATGCTTGTTTTCTCCTTGGGAAAACTATTTAAGAGCCAATTAAATTATGAAATATTTAGAAGGTTATTTATTTTACTGTAATGACGTGTTTCTAAGCAAGTCTAAGCTGTTATAGGTGTGTATGCACTGTAATTTGATGTCATTTTAAAGAGAGCTTGTACCTTGAAAGGCATAATAAAGTTGTAGTTAAAATATCTTCATACTGATACATTTTTCTTCAACTATTTGACTTTTATTTAAAGATTTTATTTATTTATTTGAGAGACAGAGAGAGCACAAGCAGGGGGAGCAGCAGAGGCAGAGGGAGAAGCAGGCTCCCCGCTGAGTGGGGAGCCCGACATGGGGCTCTTGATCCCAGGACCCTGGGATCACGACCTGAGCTGAAGGCAGACGCTTAATGGATTAAGCCACCCAGGCACCGCAACGATGTGATTTTTGATCACTTGAGTCTTTTTGTTTACACTGGTAGAAGTTTGAGATCACTGCATATTTAGAAGCTAAGATTACAGACTGCTTTGGGCTCCTGAAACAGTTGATTGTATCATCGTTCACCTTAGCGACAGATCTGGTGGGCATCTTGGGGCGGGGGGAAGAAATATATAGAAGATACCTTTAAAGGTGATGATATTATAAATCAGTTTCCCTAATTTGCATAAATTAATGAGCTGATTGCACTAAAGACATTTACAAAGTATACAGGAAAATATCTAAAACTGATGTTGAGGTGCCGGGACATGGATAAATGCAGCTGGGTCGTGTTTTCCTTTTTGGTGTAGGAATTAGTGGCAAACAGAATAGCTTGTGGCTTTTTCATTTCTTTTTAGTAAAATATTTAGAAATCCCAGGGCGCCTGGGTGGCTCAGTCTGTTAAGCCTCTGCCTTCAGCTCAGATCATGATGTATGGGTCCAGGGATGGAGCCCCGCACAGGGCTCCCTGCTCAGTGGAGAGCCTGCTAGACCAAAGAAGCTAGACAAAAAAAAAAAAAAAAAAAAAAAAAAAGCACTCTGTAAGATTGCATTTATTAAAATTATTTTTTAAATGAAACCGAATACACAGTGAGAGAAACAGAGCAGAAGTTGCTAGGACCGGAGAGGGAAGGGGCTGGAGGGATTACAGAGTACCCCAAGGAAGCCTTTGGAGTGATGGACAGGTTCACTATGTTGATTGTGGTGCTGGTTTCCTGGGTGCGTTCATATGTCAAAACTTACACCTGCCATATAACCCAGCCATTCCACTGAGTACCTACCCAAGGGAAGTACACAGGCCCAACTATAGTGACCAGAAGCAGGTCACTGATGATTCTTTACCAAGAATATAGTTTCTGCAGAAAACTCCATTAGGCTAATTTCTGTTTCTTGATGAGTTTTCTACACATTAAAGATGAACTACCTCCATTTTTTCCACTTCCATTTAAAATGTACTAAAATTATATTCATTGGGATCAGTTTTTTCTTTGCAAATATAAGATTTCTTATATTGGGGGTGCCAGAGTGGCTCAGTCAGTGAAACATCTGCCTTCGGCTCAGGTCATGATCTTAGAGTCCAGGGATCAAGTCCCACATCGGGCTTCCTGCTCAGTGGGGAGCCTGCTTCTCCCTCTGCCTCTGCGTCTTCTCTCTGCTCATGCTCTCTCTCTTGCTATCTCTCTCTCTCAAATAAATAAATAAATAAATAATCTTAAAAAAAGATTTCTCATATGGATCAAATTCGCAATTAGAACTTGTGCCTACACACATCTTAGGTCTGTTATTCCCGAATGCTCAGGAGTCAGGCTTTTACCACGTGCACAGGTTTAGCCACCGTCAAATCATTTTGTTATTGTTCCTAGAAATAAAAGACATTAAGAATTCTGTTTTTCTGAAAAATACTTATCATTTGCCTAAACCATCCCACAGAGAAACAGTGAGCATATCCCTCAGTTGCCTAGATGCCCCTTGGTGCTGGCTCATTGTACAGCCTGTCCAGTTTTCCCCTGTTCCTCTTGTCTCTGTGTGCAGCAGTATCTGCTCCGGGACCTGTAAGCCATTTTCAGGGTTAGAGTATCCACAGGGATATGAAGGCAGATCAGAGAGTCTCACTTCACTTGTGAACAACTTCATTCATAATTTAAAAAAAATGACAATTGGAACATCTATTCGTTTTGCAAAAATCAGTGAATTTGATATAAACCAGTATTGGCTTCTATGTGGGGAAATGAGTACATTGAGGGAAAGCTAAAGCAGGGGGCTAGATAACCCCTCCCAGGAAGGAAATGTGGCACTATATCTCGTAAGTACGCCTACCGCACAACGTAATTGTGAGAAGGTGAGTCCCTGTGTGCTAATACGAAAATAACTCTAATTTGCTAAATGAAACAGGAAGTCAGAGTACTATGAACAGTGAATAAGAAGGGTGTTATCCGTAAATCTATTCGTGGGCATGGAAAGTTTCGGAACATACACGAGAAACCACCAATCGGATTCTCCAGGCTCTACCCAATCCATGGCCTCCCATTAGTGCTCCCTGAGCATAAGCCCTGTCTCCCCAGGAAGGAGACCCAAGTGTCAGCGACAGATGACAGGCCCAATGAGGAGAGAAGGGAAAAGCTAAGGACAAGGATTTGAGCATGTGAAAGGAGAGAGTGCCAGGAGAATCCGTTCTGGATCCTGGGAAGCTCTGAGGAGGAGGGATGATCTGTAAGTGGAAAGAAACCACTGGTACTATAGCTCCTCCAAATTTGTCCCAAATCCTCCGCACCCACCCCTACTCCCTAGCCTGAGCACATCTTGCCACAGCATTCCCACCTGCAAGCTCCGGGTTCAGGACTGCCCAGGAAGGGTGAGGGCAGGTCCTGAGTTGCTGCCATGGCTGTTTCTGCTCTTTGGACCATGTGGCCTATGGCTTGGGGTTTGTCTCACTCTGTGACTGACATTGAGTTTTGTTCAGTGTTTAGAGGGTACCTGGTGTCTGACACCAGGGTACAGAGCTTATATACCCAGTAGGGAGATTAAGAAACTGACTTTAGAAGAGACAGACCAAAGCCAACGAAAGGAATCATGGACATGCCAACTCTAATCTTAGTAATGTTGGCTCTCAGTGAAGGCAGATAAAATTTGGTTTTTTTATTTTATTAAATGTTAATACACTACAGAGCCATGGGCCACCCAGATCAATTTGCAAGTCCTCTTCAGTAGCCTAGGCATTCCAGGGCTCATAAGTGCACAGATGATAGACACTCAAGTGCCCCTGCGTAAGTATAAGGTTACCCAGCATCTCATCACCAGCTGGCTCTAGAGCCCACATCTATAAGCATGTATGGCATGTCACACTCTGCTCTGAAAGCTTCACATCTGTCCTAATGTCATTGTCACACAACCCTCTGGCCATATTCCCAAGGCCACATAGCTGATGAGGGGCAAAGCAAGGGGTTTGTTTGAACCCAGACAGACTGACGAATCCTGAAAATACTCATGCCTGCTTCATCAGTCCCTGTTGCAGCCCCAGCAGGAAAAGACAGGGTCCTTGGTCTTCCTCACCCAAAGTTCCTCCCTCATGCTCCTGTACCCTATGCCATCTGTCTTTGCAACCAGAACATAGGACCATCTTGCCCTTGAAACCTGTGCACACAGTGAACAGGTGAACAGGTATGAGACTGTTGCTTGTTGCAGCAACTGCCCAGCCAGGAGCCCGGGGCTTTCTTTCTGGAGCCTGCCATCTTTAATCCTCAAGTGGCTAATCCAGCATTTAGGCTTGATCTTGGCCCTGACCAGAGTGGGCAGTTGACCTGAGGCCATCGAGATCTCTTTCTCAGGAATTCACAGATGGACATAAACAATTGTGGTTGAGGGCAGACTCCTGCCTGGGGTTGGCCATGTGGACTGAGCATCAGATGGCCACGCTACAAAACTTCAGACTGGGGTCATTCTTCCAATGGACTCAGACCCACACCCCTCCTTCTGAGTCAGCTCACCTCACAGAAGTGCTCTAGGGCCCAACTGCACTGATTTAATAAGCAGAGACTCTGAGTGTGAGATCCAGACCATACCTGGCCTGTCACCACAGATCGCCTTGTTCCAACTTCAAAAATCAAGATTTAGGAAACCAATGACCCCTGACACACAAGCATTTCCACCCTATTGGAGGGTGACAGAGGGAAGACAGATTTGCTGGGGGAGGGTTTGGATTGAGTTGGGGAGGGCAGGTAGGAAGAAGTCCAGAAATCATCCCTTCATAGATTAGATAGATAGATAGAGATATATTTTATATATCTATATTTATGTTTATATTTATTTATTTCATCTTTTTTTCTTGGGAGTAAAGGGCTCACTGGGTCTGTTTGGAGTGGGGTCAAATCAGGAGGCGGCGGTCTGTTCTGGGAGATCTGTGGTCTCCATTTCGTAATACCACTTTTCATTAGAAAAGGTCTTCCCCTTCAAGAACTCTCTGAGTTGCTGTAGTCGCTTGGCAACATAAAGTACTTGGGAGCTTACCGATGATAAGGGCCCTAGAAATATGGGAGATTCCGAGGCAGGGGGGAGGCTAGAGGAGGTGAGAGAGAGGTGGAATGGCTTGAGGTCTTTAGAGCCAATTCTGGGCAGGAGACTCAGAAAACAGCCACAGGGGTCTTGGGGCTGCAGTGTGGGGTTGGATGGTGGCAGGAGGAGGGAGAGTAGCCAAGGCAGGTCCAGTGATCCCAGGTGTGGGGAGCAGTGGGGGTCCAGGGGTGGAAGTTCTGGGAACTGGGGAGAGGCCACAAGATTTTGGGGGTACCCTGGGGGCTGTGAGAGTCTAAGGTGGAGGGGGGACCCTAGAAGAATGCCATGACAATACCCTGGGGTCTTTGGGGTCAGCCACAGGTGGGGCACCTCAGTATCTGTGGGAAGAAAGGGGTTTCTAAAAATTGGGACTTGATGTGCAAGAGGCAGTGAGGTCAGTCTCTAGGTGAGGGAAGGACCCCAGTGTCTGTGCTACGGGAGGCATAGGAGCGCAGGGGTCAGCCCTGGGGTCTCTCGGCTGTTGAAGCTGGGAGCAAGGATGCTCTGAGTTGGGGATGTGGGTCACACCCGTGAGACCCAGGGGACTACTAAGGCCCAAGCTTGGCCTCCTTCCTAGCCCTGGACAGAGGGAGACTGGATGGGGCTTGCTATTCAGAAGACACTCTTTCCACCCCCCGGAGGTGTCCCTGACACTTACTCACACGTGGCATTTCTTTGGCAACCACAGACACTGCCAAGGCCAGCAGAATGGCAGTTGTCAGCATCTCTATCATACTCCTGCCCCAGCCTGGCCTGGAAGCCCAGTGACCTCACACAGCTCTGTGGCCTCCTGACCAATCAGCATGGCTACATCCCCTCCTCTGCCCCCCAGTAGTCAGGCCAGGCAGGAGCCCTTTAGCTTAACCGGTTCAGGCTGAAACAAGATCCCAGCTTTCTGTACAGGCTCCTCTGCACCCCCCTGGGGGATGGGGGCTCATGTGCAGCCCCCTCCCTCTGTCCCAAGGCCAGGATCTTCATTCCCAGTTACCCTTCGAAGGTTCCGTATCATCTGAGGATCCAGTTTTGTGCAGTGTCAGGGTCTGCCCCACATGCAAGCTGCAACCACAGTTCCTGTTCCAAATCATGGGTTGAGGGGCAGTTCTGTCCCTCTCTGTGAAGATCATGCAGCATGTCAATGGTCACAGGGTGTCGGGCTCATCAGATTAATCGATCCTTAACACTGTGTAGGGCAAATTGTCTTTCCCTTTTCCAAGTACATATTATCAGCACAGTTTTCAAAGAGCCACTTTGAATTTCTCTAATTTAGGACTACAAAGCCCACCTTTCTATTCACTGCTAGTATCACAAGGTCTGGTGTTTCCTACCTGAGTGTCTCCAGGGCTCCTCTCTGGGACCTACATGCAGGAAGATGTGTCACCTATAATTGAGGGTCAGGAATTCTCACCACAATCACCTGAATATCCTGAGGTTTCATTTTTTCTGATTGTCAGGAGACGGCATCTCACCGATGGGAGGATGCTCACCTCACATACATGCATGTTAAGAAATTTCACCTTCCTGTAGGAGTGTGAGGAGGTCACACCTCCACTTGCATGGAGGGCAATGTCCCCTTCTCTCCCTGAGTGTAAGTTCTCCAACAGACCATCTGAGCATCAAGAGGTTGTCCCTTGCCTACCTGCGTGTCAGGATACCTCATATCTTTTCCTATGTGTTAAGACTTTTCAGATTGTCAAATGAGCTTTCTTCTCCTACTAACTTCTCTAACTGAATGTCACACTTTCTAAGCTCACATAACATTTAGGAGGCCACATGCCCTTCAACTGAATATACAGTAGGTCTTATATATCTTTATCTGAGTATCAGGAGCCATCATCTCCTAACCCTACCCCTAACCCTACCCCTAACCCTAACCATACCCCTCACCCTCACCCTCACCCTAACCCCTCACCCTCACCCTCACCCTCACCCTAACCCTCACCCTCACCCTCACCCTCACCCTAACCCCTCACCCTCACCCTCACCCTAACCCTAACCCTCACCCTCACCCTCACCCTAACCCAGGGCTGGTCCACAGACAATCTGGAAGGCCAGCTCTCCAGAGGGCTGGAGCCAGAGACTCCCTGAGCCCAGAGCGAGCCCTCCACTGCCTGCCCAGCCACTCACTCACCCCTGAGCTTCATGATGGCCTGTTCCAGTCCCTGAAGGTGAGCTGGCCGACTAGGAGGGGAATCCAGCTGGTGTGACAGGCCGTAGTTACAGGACAGAGTGACACCATGTGAGCTAGCAGGAGCCACACTCTAGTCTCCCTCACGGAGCCGGCTCGGGAGCAGGAGTCTGGGTGCCCTAGGGGCCAGCACACAGCAGGGTCTGTGCTGACCAGGCAGCCGTGGCCCCCAGGGACAGTCCACTCTGCCCTCTCCCCGCTCCTGCCTGGCCTCACCTCTCCTCACTGTGGGGCTGCAGGACCCGGAACCAGGCCCCATAGGGATGGCTCGGTTCCAGCTTGTAATGATTTCCCAGCCCCTGGAGCAGCTGGATTTCCTGGGGCTGGAGGGAGGACGGATGGCAGACGAGGACTGGGCTGGGGAGGATGCAGGGCCTTGTGGAGAGTGAAGGATGGGGTAGGGGCTGAGTCCTGGGGCCACTGCTCGTGTCTACAAAGGGCTGAAATCCCTGAATGCCCACAGGGTCCCTCATTATTGTAACAACCCCCTTCACACTCGGGCATCCTGCTGGTGGGCCCCTCCTCCCCGGCCTCCTTCCTGCCCCTCTGACTCCAGCAGGGGCTGCCTCTAGGGACAGGCTGGACCTCTGTCCCGGCTCCTGCCAGGAAGACAAGGCAGAAGGAGGAGAGGAGAAGGGGAAGGGGCAGACTGATCTTCTCCCTGTCCTGAGTCGGCCTCCACTGATGCCTCCAGGTCCTCTGGCCCAGCCCTGCACTTAGCTGGACCCTGAGAGGGAGTCTGCATTCCAGGGCAGCTGGGTGGGGGGTATTCAATGACCTGTGCGTCCCCAGATATCCTATTCACCTGGCCTTTCACCCTAAGGCCTGCCGCCCAGGGTAGGTGTGGTTGTGGGGCCCAGCGGACTTTGGGGCCACAGAGCAGTTGGCTGTGGTGAGGAAATGTGGGGGATCCGTCAGGTGCAGAGTCATGGGGCTCGTGTACATCCACCGCAGGGCTGGGTCACGGTACAGGTGCTCTGTGCAGGTCCCCTTTGCACACCTGGCCATGACACACCTGGCTGGCCCTCTCGGTAGGGAGGCCTGTGTGCCTGGTGCACCTGTCCCCTACAGACCCCTAGAGAAGCAGCCACCTTCAAGCGTTTCCATGTCCAACCCTCAGGGACAATTGGGAACATGGGTCAAGAGAGGCAGGGACTGGCCCAAGACAATTGAGGGGTGCAGAGCCCAAGGAGCAGGGCTGCTCTCCAGTCCTGGGCCAGCCCCAACCCTCCCATGAGGGTCGCTTTGGGGGTGAGAGCCCCTCAGATCCTCGGGGAGAGCTACCCACCCCGTCCCATGTGGGGACATGACCTTGGCATCCCCAGGCATGTAGAGGCATGCGCACCTGCACACCCACCCACACACACACACCACTCTGACTGCCCAGCTGGGGGTCAGAAGGGGAGGACACCCAGGGAGCGAGGTGGAGGACAAGGGGGAAAGAAGAAAGAGGTTGGAGACAGCTGGGCCATGGGGCAGGGCATCAGGACTCCTGGCAAGGACCCAGATCCAGAGCATGGGGAGGGGAGATGGGCCAGGCTGATGGTCAGAGGTCCCCAAGGGGCCCAGGGGGTTGCCAGGGCACTGGGAGAGGACAGGGTCTGGGTTCCGGTGTCCACCACCACCCTGGGCACTTGGGAGTAGGAAGAGATACCCACCCCCAAGTCCAGAGGGGCCACAGCCCAAAGGCTTCAGCTTCCTCTGCTGTCACTTGGGCTGCAGAGATGCAGTGTCCCAAGGGTCCCACAGGCTTGTAGAAAAAGCCTGTTGGCCTTGGATCTCCATCCCTGACCCACTGTGCTCCCAGTGCTGGGAAAATGCTTTCTACCCCCTGGAGGTCCTTCTCAGCAGAGGACACACTGGGGCTTGGGGGGCTGAGGACCTGGCTACGCAGAACGTGGCAGAGCACAGGGCCACCAGTCTGGAGACCAAGGTCAGGGCCCTCCTTGTGGCAGCCTCAGAGTCCCCATGTGGAAGAGAATCCAGAATCACTGCTCTGGTCAGGGTGAGGAGGCCTTAGGAAGGAATGGAGCACCAGGACCAGAGAGGGAAACAGGGACAAGGGAGGCTTCTGAGGTTTCTCACATCGCCCATGGAACCCACAGATCCTGCTCCTGGGAGAGACACAGACACAGAGACAGAGAAGGAGACAGAGAACGAACACAGGACAGAGGGAACCAGGAGAAGTCACAGACTTTCCTCCACCAGCTTGGAAATGACATCCCGGCATTTTGTGCCATTCCAATCCTGAGAGGGCCGTCACACAGGCCATCCACCCTGGATGGGATGGGATTCCACAGGGCTGTGTGACCAGGATTCAGGGGTGCCAGGGGCCACTGTGGGGACTGCCCAGCACACGGGCACAGACGAGGCCCTGGGACCCGAGCCTAACCCTAATGGGAGCCTCTAGAAGTCCGTGTTGTGAGAGGACAAGGTCAGAATCAGTTCATTACTACCTTCCCACGGGGGCTGGGACACAAGCGGGGGGGGGGGTGGCTTTGCCTGGACCCCAGAGCAGGCCCAAGCCCCTCTGAGCTGTGTTCCATGCCAAGCCCAGCTCCTGGCCTATCCTTGCTTTGCGAAGTATGCATCAGCCTCCTCTGATAGCAGGTACGGAACATGTGTAGACGTCCTACCCTTGATGGTGTAACTAGAAGTAGAAGGCAGAATACCCCGATGTGCACATGGGGAGCTTTGGGAGACCTGTCCAGGGTCACAGCTCTGGGCACGCGGAGGAGCCAGGTCTGAACCCAGCTCTGTGCCCTCACAGTGGGGACACCAGATGCACCCAGGCCTCCTGGGGGCTGTGGGTGGGCTGTGTGGGTGTAAATGTACAGATGGGGCATGGGGGAGGGTGAGCACTGAGCAGCCGGGGAGGGGGGCGTTAGGGGGGCTCTTGTGTGAGGTGGACGTTGGGTAAGGGGATCCAAGGCAGTGGTGACTTCATTTCCCTGACAACAGAGCCCAACAGAATTTGGAACCCCGGTAACCAGGCACCCACATTCCACAGACAGCCCCCTGCCCAGCTCATTTCGTTGGAGATCCTCAAACCAAGATGTTCGCATGTTGCCTGCCGAGGTCTGGAGGCTGCAGGCTGAAGATAGCGCGCCCTGCAGACGCTGTCCCCCGCTGGGGATTTCCTGTCAGGGCTCCCCACCGCCGCTGGCCATTTGGCCGGAAGGACAGAAAGGTGACAGCAGGAGGCCCAGAGCCGGCCACCCAGCCCCACTCACTCTGATGACCTGTGTAGCCCCAGGTGCCCTCCCTGTGTGTGTGTGTGCGCGCACGTGTGGATGGGGTGTGTGTGTGTGTGTCTGCCTGTGTGTGCATGTGTCTGTGTGTGGGTGCACGTGTGTGGATGGGTGTGTGTGTGTGCGCGCGTGTATGTGTGTGTAAAGAGGGGTCATGCAGGGTGGGGCCACCCTAGGCAGGAGCAGGCTGATGAGGGGTCAGATACCCAGTGGGCAGGTCATGTTCAAGGTCAAGGCTGGCTGTGTGGGATGGGGTGTGTGGGCGCTGCCCCTTCTGCCCGAGGTTTATCCCGATAGCACTGCAGGGATGGGTCACTGCATCCCGGGTGCAGGGCTGTGCACGCACAGGTCTGTGTCTGATCTGGGAGCAGCAGGGGACTGGGCAGGAGGACAGTGCGGATGGCCAGGCAGGGCTGTGACGCCTCGGGGCTGGCTACCGGTCCCTGTCTTTGCAGAAGGCCACGGAGGACATGGAGAGGCAGCTGGCAGACATGCCCTCCTCTCTGACAGAGGGGTTGACCCCACAGGCATCCCGAGAAACAGGTGCTGGGGATTGCCGGGCAAGACCTCCAACACCACGCGGGCCACTGTCCGGTGGTCCAGGAGCCGGAGCCCACGGAGGCCGAGGCCGAGGGTGAGAAGGCCGGGGCTGGGTGTTTGTGGTGTGTGGGGACAGGTCGCTGCTGGCCCCACAGGGAGGAGCCCCCAGAGGCTGGTGTGGGGCCACGAGCAACGACTGGGCACAGAGCACACAGCGGGTGGACTGCAGTTGGGGAGACGTCCCCGTGAAGGTTCCTTCCCGGCTGTGGCTTCTCTGGGAGGCCCTGGGCTGGGCTCTGTCTCTGCAAAGGCCCACGGAGAGCAGGCACGGGGGTGAGCTTTTCTCCTCTCACAGCTGCTCCACCACCTGAGGAGCTAGAGCCCGATCTGAGGGGAGGGCTGGTGCCTGCAGTGACTTCAGGAGGAGACCAGGAGCCGGCAGGTGACCCGGCACCTGCCCACGGAGAGCCTGGTGCTGTCCAGGAAGAACTGGCACCTGCTCCTGCGCCAGCCCCTGCCCCTGCCCCTGCTACAGTTCCTGCCACTCCCCCTTCCCCCACCCCACCCCAGCCCCTGCCTCGGACCCAGATCCTGACCTGGCTCCTGCCCCTTCCCTTACCCCTGCCTCTGCCCCTGCCCCAGCCCCTGCCCCTGCCTGTGCTCTTGTTCCTGCCCCTGCCCCTGTTCCTGCCCCTGTCCCTGCCAGAGCCACTGCCCCTGACCCAGATCCTACCCTTGCTCCTGCCCCTGTCCATACTCCTTCCAGAGCCACTGCCCCTTCCCCTGCCCCTGCCAGGGGTCCCGTTCCTGCCCCTGACCCAGATCCTGTCCCTGCTCCTGCCCTAGATCCTGCACCTGCCACTGCTGCTGACCCTGTCCCTCCCCTTGCCCCTGCCCCTGTCCCTGCCCCTATCCTGAGCCCTGCCCCTACTCCTGCTCCTGCAGGGCTCCCACAGCCACATCCGGAGCCCACAGCCCTGCAGGGAGAGCTCCTTGTACAATCACCCTTACTTCCATCGCTGGAACCCGAGAGCCCGCCCGATTGTTTCATGCCCTCCCCCTGTGTTCTTTCTCTCTGGTACATATTAACTGTTATTTCATCCTTCCATGTCCTATATACTGTTTATTATTTGTTTTAAATAAAATTACTTGTTTTCAATTGAACACGTCTTGAGCATTAAGTACATGCCCAACGCTGTGCCACCACACCCCAGAACATTGCCGCAGAATATCTCATTCCCCAAAGGAGGCCCCGAACCAGAAGCCCTCCCTGCCCGTTACTCCTCCAGCCCAGACCCCGGCGACCCCTAAGCTGCTTTCTCTCTCTGTTCCTTTACCTATTCCTGATGTTTCTGTAAGTGGACTCACACAATAGGGGCCTTTGTGTCTGCCCCCCTATTTTCAAAGGGGACTCTCCTTTCCTTCTGTGTTTATTTGTCATAAAATTTCCCTTCTTTGATATTGAAATCCCTGACGGATGACACATCAGATGTAATCATAGAGGCAACTTTAGGATTTATGGGGACAATCTTGGGGCCGAGACCCCTGGTCCTGCTGGGACGCCACAGCCTGACCCCAGACAGGACAGGGCTGGTTCCTCCTGAGACCCACACAGAAACCAGGGAAATGCAGAAAGCTGGAAGACACACCACAAAGGGCAAAAGCATTGCTCACAACCCAAGGCCACAGAAAGGTTTCACCTGACTCTGGTCCAAACCACGCTCCCAGTCACTGGGTTCCACAGGGACGGAGACCAAACACATGCAAGTCCAAGGCGGAAGGATAGGCACGCAGGGAATATGTGTCAGAGATGCGGGAGCTCCTGGGGAAGGACTCCGGCAAAGGAAACCCTATGGAGGCAGTGCTGGTCACCCTCAGACTGGCAGGTGTCTGGTCTGGGGACCAGCAGCCCTGGGGAGAACCTGAGGAAGTAGAGGTCCCCTGGAGAGAATGGTGACAGTCACCCCTGTCTGGGAGAACAGTGAGCAGCACCCATCCCAGGCCACAGGGGCACCCATCCTCAGCCTCGGACTCAGCCCCGGAAACTCTGGCTCGGTTTTTCACACACCTATTGTCAGGAGTGTTCATCACAGCGGTGCTGGAGAGAGCAGGGAATGCAACAGCACTAATGCCCAAGGAGATGGATGGGATCCACGGTCCCAGTTCTCATGATAGAATGCCCTGCAGCTACAGTCGCGGTGTCATCCGGGGCACAGGATCCGGGAAGGCCCTCCTAAGACCCAACCATCCTGCCACCCTGCCCCTGGGAACATTGAGAATTGTTTGAGGAGGAGGGGGAGAGGATCCAGGATGACAGCGGGTCCAAGGAGAAGGAAGGTCAGCACTGGGAGGACAGATGGACGTGCCCTGAGCCACCATCCAGGGCCCAGGCTGTGATGCCCTTGGACTTCGCCCCAAATAAGGACTCCTGATTGATGGACCCTGCTTCTGTGGATTTACTCCCTCCCTCATTCATTCTCTCCCTCATTAATTCCCCACCTCTAACCCTCCCTCCCCCTCCCTCCCTCCCTCCCTCCCTCCAACCCTCCCTCCTTCCTCCCTCATTCAGCAGAGGATCTGGGGTCCCTGCTGTGTACTGAGCACTGGGGCTTCATCAGTGAGCACCCCCCAAACCACATGGTCACGTCCACTGTGGGAGGTGACGGGGGCAGTCCTCAGGGCTAGCACTGGTGATGAGCACCAGGAATCTGCTCCTGAAAACACCGGCCAGTTGCACAAAGAATGGAGAGACCCATGCTTAGCACTTCCTCTAGAAAAATCTAGTCCTGAAAAGTGATGAAAAGTAAGTATATCCTAGACTTCATGCAATGTGAGTTCTACTGGCAGGTACGTAATGATTCCTAGAGCCAACAAAGAGTAAATCATCCAGTGTCGACTGGGGTGTTGTGACCCAGCTTTTCGGACCAAATGAGAGCGTTTCAGCCAACATCTCCAGGGCCTCTGAGTTTTCCCAAGGGGCTCTGCGATTCTCTGATCCTTCCATCAACCTCCTTGGGAAGCTCTGTCCTGTCGTCTTCCTTGTCTCCTGCCTCTTCTGGGACCCTTCCATGACCTCCCCGCCAGGGCCACCCCCTCCAGGACTCCCTGTGCCCCCTGGCCTGACGCCCACATCCCACGCTGGGTCCTGTGAGCCCGGTGCTTTTCGCAAGGACTGTGTGCTCCTTCTGGGGTCACTAGCCATCTCCCTTGCAGTGGCCTGCCTCTTCCTGCACTGGGTCTCCTCTGAGCAGTCTGTGAGGCCGGACTGTGCCCATGTCACGGGCATGGAAGCGAGAGTCCAGAAGGTCCAGACGACCTGCTCCCAGTCCCAGCATGTGGAGCCTGGGTCAAGGATGGTCCGCGAGCAGAGGAAGACTTGGGCCCAGGGAGACTGAGGGAGGATGTGGCACAGTGAGCCTGCAGGAGGAGAGGGAGCACTGTGGGGACCTGGCGCTCAGACCTGCTGGGAGACCACCCACACCAGCTCTGTCCCCAGGGCTGGAGGTTGTCAGGGTAGCCACCCTCCGAGGCTGCAGGCTGACAGTGACTGGTAGGAGAGGAGGCGTACCTGGTGCAGGAGGAACCCTCAGGCAGAGAGGAGGGGGCAGGTGTTCCCCCAGCACCTGGAGGAACTCGGGGTAGCCACCCTCCCAGGCTGCAGGATGGCAGGGGAGGAGGCACCTGGTGCAGGAGAGAGCCCTCAGGCAGAGAGGAGGGGGCAGGCTCTCCCCCAGCATCAGGTGCACTGGGGCAGGCTGAAGGGGCCTCCGTGGACAGTGGTACCTGCACCTGGGTTCTCCACACAGACCCCCTCCTCGGGCTCAGCACAAGCTTGTCTGGATGGCCTTTGTCCCCCAAATACAAAGTCTGGCCCAGAACCCATCTCAAGCCCCGACTCCCAATCCTTTGACCTCAGCTCAAGTGACAAGAAATGGCCAAAGTTTAGGTGGGGTTGGGTGCACAGGGACATTTGCTTTTCTGGCCCATGCTGTAACATTGCTGGCATTTAAAGATCTCAGGGCTTTGATTCAAAAATGGAAGGATGCCGGGGACCCCAGTCGGCTTTCTGGAAACCTGCCTCTGGGCCTTGCAGCCCTCCCATCCCACCAGTTCTGCTCAGAATCCCTCCAGGCCACGGACCCATAGTCTTGGCTCCTCAGATGGCCCGGACAATGCACCTTCAAAAAGCGATCCTGGTGGGGGAACAGGACACACTGCGGATTCCAGCAAATCCACCTCCCAGAAACTGCGGGTACTGCTGGACGAGCTTCTGAAAACAGCCATGTCAGGGTTCCAGGAAGATACCAGAGGCACAGGAGTAACTGAGGAGCACCTGAAGGTCAGGTGGGGCAGTCAGAGCTTCCAGACCCTTCTTCCCTAAAACTCCTCATTCCTCAGCCTTTCCTCTGGTGATTCTGCTTGGTTTCTATTTGCCCCAACTGTTATCCATTGCCTTAGGCAGCAGAGACTCACGTATGCCTTTAAATGATTTGGACATTGAATGTCCTCCAGTAGCCACTTCACTGCTGGGAGAGTTGGTAGCAAGCAAGAAGTCCCAGAGGACTCCAAGGGTCTGGACTTGGTGTTTCCCTCTCCTGAGATGGGGACACGGGAGGTGCAGGTGGCCAGCTGGGGGAGGGGGAGGCACCTGACGTGGACAGATGGGGGTAGGGGAGGCCCGAGGTCCCCGGGCTATGTGCCTGGCATCCGGACTGAACAGGTCTTCAGAGCTGCAGACTGGCTGGGATCATCTTCAGGCTGAGGAGGAAGGTGAGGGGAGCAGAGGGGACTGAGGAGGTTCGGCTCAGACAGGAAAGGGCTGAGCCACACTTTTATGGGGAAAGTGGGTCAGGTTCAGGCTCACAGGGACAGACCTTGAGGCCATTATGCCATGTGAAATAAGCCAGTCCCTAAAGGACCGACACTGGAGGACCCCACTTGTGAGGGATGGAGAGCACTCCCATTCACAGAGGTGGAAGGAGCTGCTGGGTGCCGGGGCTGGGGAACGGAAATGGGGGGTTAGGGTCTCGTGGGTAGAGGTTCAGTTTGGGATGATGAAAACATTGTGGCAATGGACGGAAGTAGCCGGTGCAGAACAGGGAATATACTTATTGCCACCGAAACGCACTTCATGGTATCAGCTGTATGTCCATTATACCACAATACAAAAGGAGTCAGGAAGTCGAGGCCATCGCGAGTCCCTGGAGGGCCCAGGAGCAGGGAGCCTGTATCTTAGTTCTCGCTCTCATGCTCTGCCCCTTGTTGGGTGACTGAGCTCAGTAAGTGCTTGCTAAGACACAGTGCAGGCAGCTGGTCCAGAGAAAGTGCACAAGTGCAAACCCACTGGTGGGCACTGAGGAATCCCAAGGGGACGCGCATCCAGACAGAGCGAGTACCCACCCTTCACAAACACCAGCACAGAAATAGCCATTTAAAACCAAGGCAGGAACCTTATATAGGCCAGAGGGCTCCACGCTCCTGGAGGCCGAGCTAGTGGCCACGGCCAAGGCCTCTGGTGCTGAGGGCACTGGGGGTGTGGGAGGTGGCTCAGCCCACCCCTGACCCTGAAGCCCCATGGCCACGGTGAGGAGTAAGGACTGGGAGGGAAGACCCGGCCAGCACCCGTTCTGGCTCCATGGCTGCGACAGGGCTGCTCCCAGCCCCAACAGGCGATGTCTGTTTAGAACCATGGAGAAAACCTTTTCCCTCAAATGTTCTTTTTAAGATGGCTGCTCAGCATTGACACAGAAAAACATCCGACAAAACTGGAGCCGTTCACAGCTGCAAAGGACCTGGAAATGATCAAAATGTAGTGACCACAAAGAGAGGAACGTGTGCCCCCAGGCAGGCCCCCTGTACGCAGGAGTGGTTGGGGCGCTGGCGTGCCCGTGCAAGCAGTGCTGGGTTCCACTGTTTCCCTCAAGGGGACAGAAGTAGGAACCTGCTCTGACCGCTCCGCTCAAGGCAGCACCCCCTGATGGAGACGGGGGCAGCCCCTCGTGAGTTCCAGATGCCCTGGTGATACTTGGGCACAGCCACAAATCTCAGCTTCTTCATGACCCAGGGAATGATGGGGGGCCAGCCCAGCAGCCGTGGGTCCTGCATGGCCTCTGGGGGCAGCCCCTCATGAGTTCTGTGTGTCCTGGTGATTCTTGGGCATGCCCGATCTCAGCTTCTTCATGACAGGGGCCAGCCCCTTAGCTGCGGGTCCCACAGGTCCTTCAGGGGACAGCCCAATACTGCAGGTCCCACAGCTCCTCTGGTGACAGACTCTCATGAGTTCTGGGTGTCCTGGTGATTCTTGGGCACAGCCATGGATCTCAGCTTCTTCATGACCCGGGGAATGATGAGGCGGCCGGCCTAGTAGCCGTGGGTCCCACAGGTCCTCCGGGGACAGTATCTTGTAGGGCCTGTGGCCCAGCAGGTACATGTTCAGGTGACTCTTATCGGGTCACATGGCCTCAATCCCATTGGCCCAGTTGACCACCATCGCCTGGTGACAGGCCGAGGTCAGTCGGGGAAACTCCACCACCAATTCCCCAAAAAAGGCCCCCATGTAGTAAAAGTTGCCCTGGTCCCTGGGGATGTGACACTGGGAGTGTGGCCAGTACGTGTAGCTAAATTCTCAGGGGCTGTCCAGTAGAAACCGGGGTGAGGGGTGCCAAAGAGGGGGGTCAGGATCTCCATGACCACATGGTCCCAGAACTTCATTCCCGCATCCACGTGCACGCACACCAGGTCTTCCACGTCACAGAGGAAGCGCTGCTCGCAGAAGCGGCTGATCATCGCTATGTGCCACATGGACACATCCTGCCAGAGCAGGACGCCACGGACCTTGACGACCACCACCCTCCGGCCCTCCCAGAGTGGCACACGGGACACAGCAACCAGCTGGTCGGTGAAGACGTAGTAAGTGACCCTGTGTCCACCATGAGGACCACCACCCTCCGGCCCTCCTGGAGGGGAACACGGGGCCCGGCAGCCGGCTGATTGGTGAAAACCTAGTAGGTGATCCCGTGCCCCACCATGTAGTAGATTAGAGCCGCCTGTAAATGGCTCTAAATCCATCCTTAAATCCTTCAATCCATCAGGGTTGTGCAAATAAGGGAAAGTCTCCGGAGCAGTTCCAGAAAAAGAAAACTGGATCTGAATGGAAAAGGCCATTTCGGATGTGGGGCAGGTGGTGGCAGTGGAAGTGGGCCTGTGGTCTGGGTTATAATGTGGAGAGTGTAATGGTTTCCTCATTTACGGGTATGTGGTGGTTCCGCGGGACAGTGTCCCTCTTTGGGGTAACACGCCCTGAAGCACCCCGCGGGAAGTGGTAAATGTGGTAAGGAGACGACAGCTGGGTGTGAGTGTGGAGATAAAGCGTATTTGCGCTGCGGTGACAGGTTGACCGCGCTTTGAAATCACCGCAGAGTCCACGACTCCTCAAACCGCCACGGCGGCACCAGGTCACGGAAGCAGAGACGACACCAGACTGTGACGGAGGCCGCGCCCTCCCAGACCCGGTTCCCCCACCGCGGAGAGCCCACCGGCCCTTGAAGGAGGCCACGTGGTAGCGAGAGACTCGCGGGAGGATTCAGTCAGCAGCCCCCGTGTCTCGGGTGCAGCAGAAGCAGTGGCATCTGGAATTCCCATTTTCCACAACCCTCCCCCAAAACCTGGTTAGAACTGTGAAAATGCAAGACGGGCACCTCAGGAACGTGGACTGGGGACGCCAGCGGGGGAGGCCGGAGCGGGGAGCCCGCCGCTCAGGGTCAGGGACGGGAACGGCCGTCAGTCACAGGCCCGGGGTCGGAAGCCTCCACGGGAGACACCCGTCAGTCACAGGCCCCGGAGCGGAGGACGCAGGTGTCCGCTCCTCCAGGAACCCCACGCTCCCCGCAGCTCAGGGGGGCGAGCCGCCGTCACCGCGAAGCCGGCTTCTCTCCGGCGGACTTCCCGTCGGAACAGCGCCCCCCGCTGCCTCCTCCTTCCCCACGACACGCTGTTCCTCTCCGTCCTTTCTCGTCCGCGATGTGGCCGGAGCTGGCTTGTCCCGGACGGCAAGTCTCTGCTCCTCCCAAAGAAGCCCATTTTGCTGGTAAAACGACCGGCACTTTCAGTTTAAGGTCAACAGGACGGATAAACTCGGTAAGTTGGCCAGGAGCAAACCCGAGAGACAAAAATCCGGTGCATTTCCAGGCGCTCCTCACACACCGTCGGGACGAGACCCGCGGAGCACAGGCTCCTTCAGAGCCGCATCGAGAAGAACCACACACCGAGGAGCACACGTCCCCAGGAGCCGACACACCTGCCCTCCGACCCCGTGAGACACGGACCGCGGACGTCGAGGGAGACTCGCCGGGAAGACGCCCCGCGCTCAGGGCAGAGCGCACGCTGCGGACACGTCTACTCTCCCCCCGCCGTCCGCCGAGTCCGCGCCGCCGCTACGGGCCTCCAGCGGGGTCTTCGCAGACACGGAACCCACAGCCCTGACGCGGGTGTGGACGCGGGGAGGAGCCGCGGGGCCGAGGCGGGGGAGCCGGAGCACAGCGGCGGGCGGCCGGCCCGGACCGCAGACCGCGGGAGCAGCCCCAGGAACCGACTCCGGGTGCGCGTGGACACGGCCGCGGGGGCCGCCGAGCGGATCCGAGGCCGGAGAGCGGAGCCCCGACAGCCCCGCGCACGGCACCGCGGGGACCCCACGTCACCGCACACAGAGCCACGGACACCCCGCGGTCTGCGCACCCGCCCTTCCTCCGCTGCGTCCTGTGAGCTCGGGCCCCCTCCGCGGTCCCCGCTCAGACGGCTTCTCCTCACCTTCTCCTCCCGCGGCGGGGCCTGAGGAGGCCGGGCTCCTGTCCCTGCGGACGCCGCCCCGTGTTCTCTAGAAGCCTCCACAGCGGGTCCTGAGGAGGCCGGGCTCCTGTCCCTGCGGACGCCGCCCCGTGTTCTCTAGAAGCCTCCACAGCGAGTCCTGAAGAGGCCGGGCTCCTGTCAGCGTGGACGCGGCCCCACGTCCTCCGCAGCGGGTCCTGAGGAGGCCGGGCTCCTGTCAGCGTGGACGGGACCCCACGTCCTCCAGAGCGGGTCCTGAGGAGGACGAGCTCCTGTCAGCGTGGACGCGCCCCACGGCCCCCAGAAGCCTCCACCTCAGGTTCTGAGGAGGTCCGCCCCTGTCACGGGGGCTGCGCAGGCCGGGCTCTGGGCTCCGGGCGGGAGCTGCGGTCGTGCGCCCTCTGCAGGCGGGGGAGGCAGTGCAGGACAAGGTGAGCTCCCCGTTCAATGGAAGCACCTGCTCGCTCCCTGGGTCCAGCTGAAGCCATTAAATTCTGAAAATTCAAGCTGAATGGAGCCCAATATCCCCCCAACTTCTCCAAAAATAGTTAAGAAACAATTAATTGGAAACAATACGGAATGACAACAGTCCCTGACCCAAACAGTGCCACTGAACATGACCCTGGCCCTGACTGAACATGATTCTGACCCAAACTTGATCTCAAGCCTGGTCCTGACCCCAGCCCCAAACCCTAACCCTAGCCCCCAAACCCGAAGAATGTTCACAATAATCACAAGGCAGAAACCATGCAAATGTCCATCCATGGTGAATGCATAAACAAAGTGTGGTCAAGGGTTTGGTTCTGGGTTCAGGTTCAGGTTTGGGTCAGAGTTCTAGATGAGGGTTTGGGTTTAGGATCAGGGTGAGGGTGAGGGTTTTGGGTGAGCGTGAGGGTAATGGTTGGAGTTACAGTTTAGGGCTTTAGGCTTATGATTTAGGGTTTAAGACTTAGGGCTTAGGGGATAAAGTTTAAGGTCACATTTGTGTTTGGGTTCTTGCTGGGGTTTGGGTTCAGGGCTCATGACTCAGAGTTCTGGTTCAGGGTTTGGGTTCATGGTTCAGGGCTTGGATTCAGGGCTTGGGTTCAGAGTTTGGGTGTGGGGTTCAATTTCAGGTTTGAGATTCAGGGTTCCAGTTTGGGGCTTAGGGTCACGTTAGCTTTTAGGGTTAAAGTCAAGGGTTAGAGTTAGGTTTAAGGATCACACGTGTTCTTTCGTTGTCATCATGGACACAAAATTTCTATCTGAAGTTTCTAAATCTGAACTCTATTTAGTCTGGGTGTCAGGAGCTTGTTCAGAATTTAGGGTCACAGTAACTGCCTACCAACAGCATTCTGATCCTAGAGTCTCCCAGTCACCCAGAAGCTGCTTTTTTCTCGGTTGAAACATACCCTTTGCACAGAAGGGTGAGCTGGTGCCAAATCTGGGATGATTTCACAACGGCAGAGGTTTGAAACCAAATACTGTGGAAATGTTCATGGAAAATGAAACAGGAGACAAATAATCTGTCGACTCCTGATTCTTCCACAATAACAAAGACCAAGTTCCCAATAGAGTCTGATAATGTTCCCTAGGAAGGACTATGGTACTCATTACCAATACCACAAAAAAGGCCCCCTCCCTTGGTTTAAACTAAGAATCACAGGAGGATACTTCCTATTTTGTTCTCAAAAATACAATTTTATTCTTTGGATGTTCCAGTGTACAATTTGTAGAGGCATTGCCAACATTTTCCGTTCTCAAACACTCATCCACACACGGGTAAAATGCGGCAACATTGTAATGCACTGCTCACTGGGGGACCAAGGAGAAGGAGGGCTATTAGAAGTAATAAAACTGTATCTACTATTAAACTCAGAAAAAGCGCTCGTTACGGGCACTTCATGAGGATCTCTATCCATAAGATCTCACATCTCATCATATGGAACCCACCCATAAAAATCATCAATAACAATAGCCTGCCGACCACTGTAGCCCCCCTGCCATTTCCCTATGGGATTGTAATACACACTCCAACCGCTAGAGACAACGTCAACAGCGGAACAGGACTTGCCCATCCCCGGGGGACCAACTATTACAGTGACCTAAAAAAATCCCACTCCCTCGGCATCACCATTCCGGACTTCCAGCTCCATTACAAAGCTGTCATCATCAAGACAGTCTGGTACTGGCACAAAAACTGACACATAGATCAATGGAACAGAATAGAGAACCCAGAAATGGACCCTCGACTCTATGGTCAACTCCCATCTTTGACAAAGCAGGAAAGAATGTCCAGTGGAAAAAAGACAGTCTCTTCAACAAATGGTGTTGGGAAAATTGGACAGCCACATGCAGAAGAATGAAACTGGACCATTTCCTTACACCACACACAAAAATAGACTCCAAATGTTTGGAAGACCTAAGCGTGCAACAGGAGTCCATCAAAATCCAGAGAACACAGGCAGCAACCTCTTCGACCTCAGCCACAGCAACTTCTTCCTAGAAACATCGCCAAAGGCAAGGGAAGCAAGGGCAAAAATGAACTATTGGGATTTCATCAAGATAAAAAGCTTTTGCACAGCCAAAGAAACAGTCCACAAAACCAAAAGACAACCGACAGAATGGGAGAAAATAGTTGCAAATGACATATCAGATAAAGGGCTAGTATCCAAAATCTATAAAGAACTTATCAAACTCAACCCCCAAAGAACAAATAATCCAATCAAGAAATGGGCAGAAGACATGAACAGACATTTTTCCAAAGAAGACATCTAAATGGCCAACAGGCACATGAAAAAGTGCTCAACATCGCTCGGCATCAGGGAAATCCAAATCAAAACCTCAATGAGATACCACCTCACACCAGTCAGAATGGCTAAAATTAACAATTCGGGAAACGACAGATGGTGGCGGGAATGCGGAGAAAGGGGAACCCTCCTACACTGTTGGTGGGAATGCAAGCTGGTGCAACCACTCTGGAAAACAGTATGGAGGGTCCTCAAACAGTTGAAAATAGAGCTACCATATGATCCAGCAATTGCACTATTGGGTATTTACCACAAAGATCCAATGTAGGGATCCGAAGGGGTACGTGCACCCCAATGTTTATAGCAGCAATGTCCACAATAGCCAAACTGTGGAAAGAGCCAAGATGTCCATCGACAGATGACTGGATAAAGAAGCAGTGGTATATATACACAATGGAATATTATGCAGCCATCAAAAGGAATGAGATCTTGCCAATTGCAATGCCGTGGATGGAACAGGAGGGTGTTATGCTGAGTGAAATAAGTCAATCAGAGAAAGACATGTATCATATGACCTCAGTGATATGAGGAATTCTTAATCTCAGGAAACAGAGTGTTGGGGGTGTGGGAGGGATGGGGTGGCTGGGTGATAAACATTGGGGAGGGTATGTGCTATGGTGAGCGTTGTGAATTGTACAAGACTGTTGAATCACAGATCTGTATCTCTGAAACAAATAATGCAATATATGTTAAGAAAAAAAAAAGAAGATAGCAGGAGGGGAAGAATGAAGGGGAGTAAATCGGAGGGGGAGATGAACCATGAAAGAGGATGGACTCTGAAAAACAACCTGAGGGTTCTACAGGGGACGGGCGTGGGGAATGGGTTAGCCTGGTGATGGGTATTAAAGAGGGCACATTCTGCGTGGAGTACTGGGTGTTATGCACAAACAATGTATCATGGAACACTACATCAAAAACTAATGATGTAATGTATAGTGATTAACATAACAATAAAAAATAATAATAATTAAAAAAATCCCACTCCGTGGAAATCCAAGCTGTTAAGACAAAGGCATAGAAACCACTCGCACAACTTAATAAAGGACAGGCATCCGGTTAGCCGGATGTTGCAGATCACCACCACTCACACGAAGTCACTTCACAGTCAACTCGAGATCTGTGCTCTCCCCAGGATTACAAGGTGCGCCTCATTCTTCCAATACTCCATCCTTAGAACAAAACCTTTAACTGTCCTCGTCAGTCCTGTGTGCAGGCTCACAGTGAGCCCTGCGAAAGCCAGACACCTTCTTGAGAGCACTCAGCCTCTCACGCCTACCCTAGCAGATGGGGGTGCTGTTCTCCCTGACTTCTGTACCAACTAGAAAATACTTTGAACGAGTCTTGTCATACTCCATGCAAAAGGCATATTCTTCATCTACAACATTATTGACTATGAAACCCCATAGATTCCTCTCACCTTCTTGAACCTGGGTAAATTGTAGATACAGGGTGGCCAGAGCTATTATCCCCAATCCCCATACCCCCCCGCCACACCCCTACCTTGTGCATTCCAGACCAGTTTCCAGCAACGTTGCTCATTCTCAGCCATTGTCTCTGCAGAAGAGTAGAGTAGTACTGAGGTGCCGGGACTGAGGTGCTAGGTACTAAGCCAGCACCTTGGACCCACTCACTACCAGAAATCAATACTCGTTTTATCAACAGATGCATCAAGAAGACATTGCCACCACAGCAATTAGAAAAGTCATTACAGGGCGCCTGGGTGGCTCAGTTGGTTAAGCGACTGCCTTCGGCTCAGGTCATGATCCTGGAGTCCCGGGATCGAGTCCTACGTTGGGCTCCCTGCTCAGCAGGGAGTCTGCTTCTCCCTCTGACTCTTCCCCCTTTTATGTGCTCTCTCTCTCTCATTCTCTTTCAAATAAATAAATAAATCTTAAAAAAAAAAAGTCATTACAACAGAGGACCTAACAACCTGTACCAGTCTCCACGGCCCCACTCCCTGAGTGGCTCATCCATGGGCATGTGACCTGGTCCCAGCCAGGGAGGTGACAGAAACCTTGGGTCTCAGCCTGCAGAGCAAAGCATGGGATGGACCGCCCAGTACAGGGGCTTTTCCATCACGACTGCAGAAGTGGCCTAGGCCAGGCCAGTGCCAGCACCACAAAGGGCCCAGGAAGCCAGGGGCTCGAAAACATTGCTGTGGGCTGAATCAAACTCGTCCTGAAGCCCACATGTGCTAGGTCCTCCACTGACTCATGAGAACCGTAAATGTGTTCATGATCTTGGCCTGAACAAGATGACAGTCTGCGTGGTATATACTCTGCAAGATACACCCACTAGGCAATGGGGACATATTCAAACAATACCTACGTGTACTTCAACCACAGTCAAACATCTTGTGGGAAGCTAGAGGCATACAGAGAAATGCAGGGGAATTCCTGAGGCCTTAACTGTTAGTCCTGCTATTATCTTTCCTTTCAAGTTTAGGGGCCGGGGTTGGGCAGGATAGAACCCAGTGTATGCCCATGTGCCTTTTGAAAATAAGAGCCCTCTCCGCTATCGTCCATTAGGTTGCAAATCTGGGGTGGGGGAAACTGCCACCAATAGGCCAAATGTGTCCTCCTCCTGTATTCTGTAAATAAAGTGCAGCTGGAACATTAGTTATGGACGGTCTGTGGCTGCTCTCAAGCCACAGTGCAAGAGTGGAGTCATTGTCAGGGAGACCACGTGGATTGCAACACCTAACAGAAAATCCTTACAGAAGATTTTACAGAAAAGTCTGTGCTGATCCCTGTTCTAAAAGGTAATATTATCATGTCACTCCTTTGAGCAGAACGTAGCGCTTTCTGGGTAACCCCTAACCCCTCACCCTCACCCTCTCCCTCACCCTAACCCCTAACCCTAACCCGTACCCCAACCCATACCCTAACCCGTACTTTAACCCTAACCCATATCCTAATCCTAACGCGTACACAACCTGTAGCCTAACCCTAACCTGTATCCTAACCCCTAATCCCTAACCCCTAACCCTAACCCGTACCCCAACCCATACCCTAACCCATACCTTAACCCTAACCCATACCCTAATCCTAACCCATACACAACCTGTAGCTTAACCCTAACCCGTACCCTAACCCATACCCTAACCCGTACCCTAACCTTAAATCTACCCCCAAACCATAAATCCTATCCCTGACCCTATCCAAAACTGTAACCAAAACCCTGAACTTTAACCCCTTTCTTATTTTTCCCTGGCCTGGAGTTTCTTTGTTCCCAACCATGTGCATAGTCTCTGTTCCATGGAAAGTTCATCCCCCTAAAATATTTCTGAGTCTCAGTTTTAACTCTGCACAGCTCAGTCCCATTCAGAATGGTTGCCTTAGGTTCTAGGGCTTACCTGTTATTAAAGCTCCCAGGTGTAACCATGAGGATTACTCCTGCAGCCCAAGTCGTCTTGGTCCTGGAAAGGCAGTCCATTCTCCTTCAGTCTCAAAGCACATTTTTGTTGGATACGGTAAATTCTTGTGGGCCCAAGAGCCCCCTCCCAAGACCCAGCCTTTCAAGATTCTTGCCCTGTTCCAGGTTCCTGCCTATCTGGACCTCCATATTTTGTGCATAAGCAGTAGGTACCTCCCCAGCCTGCCAATGTCAGCTGGGGTCTCTCAGGCCTGTGGAGGACAACCTGGTCCCAACCCATCTGCTGGTCACCTGGCTGTTGGGATCAAAGCCCCACAACTATTTCTTTTGCAGCAGTTTTAATGTGGTGACTATCAGCCCCAGGACCGTCTGCCTGTTCGATCCCCAGCTTCGTCAGTCCTCACAGGTGTCTATTATACGGAGATAACATGTTATCTAACATTTAATCCGCTGCACCGGGCAAGGAAGTCCACTCTCCTCCAGCTCAGCCTTCAAAGGAAATAGGTACATTTGAGTTAGTACAGGCTTGGAAATGGATAGATTCCACGTACCCCCAACAGCCCGCTCCTGAAACCAGGCTTCTTCTGAACTTCTCGCTGTACAGATCCCTGGGTACATCCCTGTGTGGGGACGTGTGTGTGCAGTATACAGTGATCAACCAGTTTTGTGTGTCCAGGGCCCTACAAGCCAGTGGAGTTCTGACCTCCTCAACAAAGTGACCTTCTGAAAGGAGGGGGCACACCCCTGAAAATCATTGCATGGTGGCAGATTTCCATGTTTGAACTGATTGCACACTGGGGATGCTGACTTGCACAGCAATCAGGGCTCCCAGCTGTTTCACTGAAGGGTACCCCAGCAAGTCTGTGGAGACCCATAATGGCAAGGATGTGCAGCTTCCTCCAGCTGGGCCTTTAGGGGGAATATGTGCATTTGGAATTAGGCAGATATCAGGTGCTCCAAGCAGCCCGCTCCTAGGGCAGGGCCTCTCCCTAGAGCTGCCCTATTCCAGCTCCCTGGCTCCCCAGATCTGCCCAGCTTGTGCACACACACCACATATCCTTCAGCCTGCAGAGGGCAGCCTGAGCCCCACAGGTCTGTGGAATCCATCTGCATACCTCCCGGGGAAAGGGTTACACCCCTGAAAATCTCTCTCAGCAGCACCTTTAGACTGCCAGCAGTCAGACCCCATTTGGACCGGCTTCCTGAAGGGGCTCTGGGTCTCTCAAACATGGCCCAGACAATCCCTCACTCTCACCTGCCTCTTCCAAGGGGCTTGACTTAGGGTCCATCTTGTCTGATATGGGGATAGCACACCACGTCTCCACTGGTTAATGTCTGTATGGAGGATCTTTTCCACCCTCTCACTTTAACCCTCTTCGTGTCACTGGGTCCCAGGTGAACCTCCTGGAGACAGCATGCAGCTGAATCTTGTCTTTTAAACCTAATCCTAACCCAAGCTCTGCCTTTAACTGGAGACATCCGCTCATTACTTCTAATGTAAATGAGCAGGAAGGACTCACTTCAGTCATTTCCTATGCGTTTTCTGTATGTCTTCGGCTTCTTTTCACTGAGTCAAGATTTATTTCCAACCTTGAAAACATTTGGACTCATCAAAATGGTGCTGCTGTAATTTCTTATCCTACTTTAGTGCTTCATATAGAGATTTTCAGACACAGACACAGTGACCCAGCCCGACAGCACGTGGTAAGAGTTACAAAGGCCTCGGCTATTTAACAAAACCGAAAGTGACAACAAAATAACGCAGCACAGGACTTGCGCGTCCTTGATGAGGACATAATCAGGAGCAAGTTATTCAAACAAACCAAATGCAAATTTGTTTTTACACTTTTCATGTTTACTTTTAGTCTTTGCTTCATAAAGCCACTGATAATTGAGGAAACTTTCAAGTAGGGGATGTCTAAATATTTTTTTAAGGTTTTTATTTATTTGAAATAGAGAGTGAGCAGGGGGAGGGGCGGGGGAGAGGGAGAAGCAGGCTCTCCACTGACCTGGGAGCCCGGCGGGGCTCCGGCCCTGGACCTGGAGATCCTAATCTGAGCTGTAGGCAGAGGCTTAACAGACTGAGCCACCCAGGCGCCCTGGGATTTCTAAGTATTTTACTAAAAAAGACACGAAAAGGCCACAAACTACAAATGCCTACACCAAAGAGGGAAACACGGCCCAGCTCCGTTTACCCGTATCCTCGCCCCTCAGCACCGCAGGAGGCCCGCCCGCCGCCCGCCGACCCAGCGGCCAAGCAGCCCTACCCAGGCCTGGCCATCCCGGGCACCTCCCGCCCTCCCTCCCGGCACCGCGCTAGCCAGCCCGTACCGCGGAGGGGTCCTTCAGGCCTCGGGCCGGGCAGCCCTCCTGCGGGTCCTTGTGCGGTTGCCTAGCGGCTGCGAGGACGCGAACGGAGCCGGAAGCGGAGTGCGGCGCCGAGAGAACCCGGCTGGGCGGAGGGCTCCGGGGCGGGACCGGGGCGGAGCGGGACCGGGGACCGGGGCGGGGTGGGGCGGGGGACGGGCGCCCACGGGGACATGGCTGGCCGCCGGCGGGCCCACCGGGGGAGTCCGGGGTCGTACCTCGTTTCCCTCAGGTGGCAGGCCCAGCCTTGGGATCCACCGTCCTTGGGCCCCGGGCGGGAGAAGCACGGATCGCTGGGTTCATTCCGCGGTGTGGGGGGAGGGCAGTGCAGCCTGACGGGGAAGGTTGGTTCCCAGATGTGTCGGGTGCCCAAAAGATGTTGGTCGAATGAAAGAGGCCTTGCGAAGTGGATGTCGGAGCGCCAGCTGTTGACGGTCTTCGAGCCTGGAGTTTAGGTCTGCGTTTGGCTTTGGAGCAGGTCCCTCTGCTCCAGGGGGAGATGGAAGGGGCAGCCCCTCGCTGTGCTCACCAACCACCTACCGCTTGCCATACACGGGTCATGAGATGAGGGTACCTGGGTCAACAAGGCTCAGCCCTACCTGAGCAGCGGTACCGTCAGGGAACTCTGGGTCCTGTGGGCATTTTCCACCCCGACGGGGTGCACACCCGTCCTAGCTCTTGCCACAGGAGACTCTGCCAACATTGTGTCCCAACATACTTGGACTTGCCCACAGCGCTGTCCCCTAGGCAGATGATCTTAGCCTTATCATCAGCATCGTATTTCTCTTGGTTGAGCTCACAGGGTTTGGCTTTGTCGCTGGCCATTGGCTCCTGGCCGTTCAGCCCGGGGTAGGTATGTGCGTGTGGGGTCTTGTCACTGTCTGGGAAGATCAAGAAGAGGCTATTGTTATAGAGATGAGAAGTTTCCTCAACCAAATCTACTTTTTCCCCTTCCTGGACAGGAGAGAGAAGCTGGTGAGATAAAGGCCCAAGGACACACTTCCATCCCTCTCTATTCACTACCAACCTGGCTGCCACTTGCTGAACTGTGGGGTTGGAAACTTGTCCCCACCCAAATCTTCTTTGGGTGGTTTACTCTATGTCATCTCCTTACGGTAGCTATGTTCAGGGCCACACCTCCCATTCCCACCTGGAAAGACTATTTGACAAGTTGTATATAGGCAAGCTTTCTCTCCAGTAAAACAGGACAAAACAACAATCAATGTGAGACACAGTGTTCTGTAGGCCTAAGCTCTAATCGCTGAATGACAGACCACACAACCAAAGACATCTAATGTGCATTCCTGATCACCTACCTCATGCCTCCACCTTCCCCTTCACTTTTTACCCTGCTGCAATCAGTAGCTGCCTCTTTCTCTCTCAACGTGGGCATTCTCCAGACCCTCTTCTCTAGGGTTATTTCAATCTCTAGTAGTTTCAAGTATCTCCTAAATAGTGATGACGCCAAATCTGCACCTCCACCAACATTGCTTCCCTTGGCAGCAGACTCGGGCAATGTCCTACCAGATTTGGACTAGTAGATTCTGCCACACAGGGACAAATAACATATGAAAAACGAATACGTAATTCTTGCCCACCCCAAACATCAGTTGGTGCCCACACCTAGGTGTGACATCATGTCTAGCTGTTTCTTTTCTCCTCACTGCCAAATACAACTTTTCAAACTGTACTAAGAACGCACAACAGCACCAATTCTGAGCCAATGAGGCACACAGAAATGATGCCTTCAGGCTCGATTCCCCATGAGCCGACCTTGTGCTGGGCTCAGAGGAAAGGAGAGATGACAGAAGACAGAGTAGGCCCAGAGCAGACCGGGGTGGCACAGAAGAGCATGGCTTCTATAGGGGTGATAAGGGAGTAGTCTTGGCTGGAGCCCAGGTGTGTGGGGGAAACAAGGGGAATCACAGCAGCTGTGTGTGTTGGGGAAGGGGGAGCAAGTCATACGGACTAAGTAAATAGAGCTTTCTCCAGGAGTCTTGGCCGCAGATATGGGACTGCTCACCCTGGAGACTACTGAAGCAGTCCAGGGTGAGGCGGTAAGAGCTGAGGGATCCTGCATGTTCTGTGTGGGCCAAGAGTCTGCGAGTGGAAATGGAGACCGATGACAGATTGACTGAATGTACAGATGCGTTCTTGGAGGAGCTCCCCAAGATGAAGCAGAGTGGAAGGAAATGATGACTGACTATGGTCAGCCTGGAGACTGGCTGACTCTTAACTGACTCCACTGCCCATGTGCACAGTTTGGGACTCCCCACCTGGTGAGGTGAAGGGGACTCTGCAGTGCTGGCAGATCCCACATGTCCTTGTCTGCCTTCACAGCAGGGGTGTAGACCACACATCTGCTTGAGTCCTGTCTCCTAGGTGCTCCAGATCTACCTGGTCTCCAAGCTTCACCATTCATTCCAGGGGCTTTGCTGGTTTTTAGGCCATCTTCCTAAATTCACATTCTCTCTGCCCCACCCCGTATGCACACAGTGCAGATCTAGTTTAGTGTTTTACAGTTGCTTTGACCATCCTCAACAGTTGCAGTTTGGGGAGATTGCACAGTAAAGAACACCCCCTATTTCCCAGCCAAGTGCAGTGTTTCCCAGCAAATGGGGAGCAGGAGTGGCAGGAGGGTAAAGACTAGGTGGGGGCTTGGAGTGAGGCCCGAGGTGGCCTGCCTGCTTCCTGAGCACTGCCCAACCCAAAGTTCAGTGCTGGTTTCTTACAAGCCTCACTGAGGACCACAACAAAAAGTGAGAATCCGGGAGGCTAGCAGGATTTCAAATACCACAGCATTGGCCTCTATGGCCACAGCATCTGGAAAACAAGCAGGGCTGCGGGGCAGAAGCAGCAGGCTTTCTCTTTGTTCTTTGTCATGCAGCAGGTTCATGCCTCTTGATTCCATTTCCTCTTTGTGTCTTTGTTTTTGGCCCCCCAAGCCTCTGTTAGGGGTGGGTTCTAATGACATAGCTCTCTCACCGCCTTCACTCCTGCACGTACCCGCTTCCTGAGTTGGATGCTACTGCAAGATGTTCTCCCGTAATGACCTCTGACCTGGCCAGCTCATGATCTGATTGTCCAGCCTGGGTCCACTTTAATAGACATCTCACTTTACAAGTGCTGAGTACCAACAGGGTCAGACCCTGCTCCAGGTGATCAGTAAAAGCCCCTGTGTGCCCACTTATAACCATGTCATTTGGAGACCCTGCCAGTCCTCCATACATTTTCTTCCCGTTTTCTGTACCCCTGGTCAGCAATGAGAGGAGCCCATACTCCCTCTGTAGCTTCTCTTTCTGCAGCTCAAGAAACCGTCTTCCCCTTGGGGGGGGGGGGGCGGTTCAGGCTATTTTGGGCCTTGCCTTTCTTTTGTGTGTATAGGTTTTTTTTTTTTTTAAAGATTTTATATATTTGAGAGAGAGAAAGCACAAACAGGGGGAGAGGCAGAGGGAGAAGCAGGCTCCCCGCTGAGCAGGGAGCCTGATGCAGGGCTTGATCCCAGGACCCTGGGATCGTGACCTGAACCGAAGGCAGATACTTACCGACTGATCCACCCAGGTGCCCCTCGGGCCTTGCCTTCCTTAAAGATTTCTTTGGACCCTGATGCTCCCTCTGCTTAATAACAAAACATGGCCTTTCCTTATCCACTTGTTGAGAGGTTAGCTCCAGATATGGTGTGCCCCCTGACTCAATCACTTAAGCTCCTGGCCTCCCTTTTGGGGGGGCGGCGGGGGGAGTGGTGGAAGGGTAACAAGGCTTACTTCACAATGTTTTCCGAGTGACTAGCCCAAGATCTGACACATGGTAGGTCTTCAGTGGGTCTTAGTTTTATCTTCCCATCTGCCACTAGTTTGACCTGATGAGGAAAATGAATAAAGACAAATCTTTGTTCAAAAACAGAGTGGTTAGCTCCAGATGCATTGCCTTTTCTGGGTGATGGCTTTTAGGGTGTCATTCTCTCAGTGATCGCTGTCCACCGTTGTTCACAGAGGGCAAAGATGCACACCCTCTTAGGGTCACGTGGTGTACGCACAGGCTGGAGCTGACAGGGGAGGTTAGGGAGCGGGACATACACAGCCTGACCCCTGTCCCGTGCCTTACTAACCCCAAGGGCCAGGAGGAGATGGGCTGGATGCCTGGGGACGGGGCCTCCAGAGAGGGACATGCTTCTGGGACAGGAGGGTAGGGACCATCACTCTTCCACGGCCCGCTCTGATGAGACAAGTCTCTTGAGCTCTGCCTTCCTCCTCCACTTCAGGAGCACATGGTCTCTCAAGGCAGTATCGAAGCACAGCCCTCTGGACCTCTGGCGGCAGTGATTTCACTGGGAGATTTTCCTACTTCCGTTTAAGAAAGTGGTGTATTTTCTTTATAATGTGGATGTTCTTTTCAATTATAAACAGAATCTACCATCCTTCTACAAGGGAAGCTACAGTTTAAATCTTAGAAATATAAAATCATGGCTAGAATGTATTCAATTTATAGACACATAAGGATTGGCCCTTAATATGTGGGGGAAAGTGCAGCTGTAGTCTAAGGAGAGTGGTCAGGGCAGGCCTGTTTGCGAAGGTGTCATTTGAGCGAAGGTTTGAGGAAGGCAAGGGAACAAGCCATGCATGGGGAGGAGCATTTCAGCTAGAGGGACTGGCCAGTGGCTGGAGCAGAGGGAGCAGCGGGAAGGCAGTGGGTGAGGAGAGAGCAAATGGAAGCGGGCCTTGGGATCTGAGGAGGCTTGGAACTGAAAGAAACGCAAAAACATGGGATGGTTTGAGCCGAGGAGTGACCAAGTCTGAATAAGGTTCTAACTGGATGACTGACTGGGCTCAGAATAGGTCTTCCTCTCAATCACCAATAGATCAAGCAGGGAAAAAAGTAGTAAGGAAACATTTTGACAGCACATTTATGAAGGTTGATGATTCATAGAGATTATATTTAAGACTTTCTAGAACGATGACTAATTATGAAGAGGCCCTTTTCACTTACTGGTGCTTACTGATGCTTATTGGTCATTGGAAATCCTCCTTTGTGAAATGCCTGTTTAAGCCAGTTGCCCCTTTTTATTGGATTGTTTGTCTTTTTATTATTGACTTGTAGGAATATCTTCAGACATTCCGAACCTTCTTCTAGTCTCTGGCTTTTCACTCTATTACTGGTGTATTTTGATGAACAGAAACACTTAATTTTAATAAGTTGTTAAAAAATTAAAAGTTTTGAGATGTAATTGGTATTTTAGATTGTCATGGTGTACAACGTGATGATTTAACAAACATATGTATTGCAAAATAATTGCCACAAAAGGTTTGTTAACACATCCATCACTTCACATTTTTATCTTTTTTTGGTGTGTAGTAAAAACGCTGAAGATTTACTCTCTTAGCAGCTTTCAAGTATATGATGCAGTACTGTTAGTTGTAGTCACCATGCTGTACGCTAGATCCTCAGAACTTACCCACCTTATAACTACAAGTGTACCCTTTGACCAACACCTCCCATTTCTCTGTGCCATGGAATATTACTCAACCATTTAAAAAGAAGGGAATCTTGCCATTTGAGACAATATGGATGGGTTTGCGGGCAGGGGTCCGTTGAAAGTGGCATTTCGCTGGGATGGGCATGCAGAGTTTTCCTACTCGGAAAGCTTTGCCCCGAGTTCCCAATGGTGTGGTTTCCTTCTGGGAGACAGGCTGCATCCTCTGGTATTGCTCAGGTGCCCTCGATCCCTGTGGCTTTAGCGCCAGGCCTCTGGGGCCAGAGCCCTCAGAAGCCAGCAAGGGATAGGGTGAGGGCTTAGGGGCACGGCAGGCCCGACGTGCCAGCACTGTGGCCTGCTTCCCGGGGGTTTGTCTTGAGGGCGTGGGTCAGGTTGAGTGTCAGGCTCAGGGTTGGCCGCCAGAGGGCGCAAAATTTGTGCGTTCCTTGGGCTGGGCATTCAGAGTTCTCCTGCTCTGAATGCTTTCCCGAGTTCCCAATGGCGCGTTTTCCTTCCGGGTGGCAGCCGGAGTCCCTCGATATTGCTCGGGTGTCCCGAACCTTTGGGGCTTTGGAGCCAGGTTCTGGGGACTGACCCCTCAGCAGCCAACCTAGGGTGAGGGTTAGGACATAGGGGCACGGAACGCCTGATGTGCCAGCGCTGCCTCGAGGTTCCCGGGGGTGAGGGTCAAGGGTGTGGGTCAGCGTGAGTGTCTTTAGTCAGCGTGAGTGTCTGCTCCTCTTTTCGGCCAGGGGGCCGCCGATAGTGTGGGTTCGCTCGGGTGGGCATGCAGCACTCTCCTGCTGTGAATCCTTTCTGGGGTTCCAACCGGTGGGGTTCCTTCTGGGTGGCAAGCTGAGTCCTCTGGTATTGCTCAGGTGTCCCCTGTCCGTGGGGCTCTGGAGCGAGACCTGCGGGAACAAGGCACTCAGGAGCCCACCTAGGGTTGGGGTTAGGGCCTAGGGGCACGGCAGGCAGAGCTCTCCTGCTCTCAGCGCTTTCAGAAGTGCCAAAAGGCGCATTTTGCTTTGTGGTGTCAGTCTGTGTCCTCTTGTATTGCTCAGATGGCCCAAATCCCTGGGGCATGGAGCCAGGGACCTAGGGGGGACCTCTCAGAAGCCACGTGAGGGTTAGGGTTAGGGTTAGGGCCCAGGTGCACAGCACTCCTGGTCTGCGGCAACTGTGGCGAGCTTGGGCTGGGCAATGTGTCTTGAGCGCGGGATCAGGTTGGGTGTCAGGCTCAGGGTTTGCCGCCAGGTGGTGCAGAAATTGCAGTTTCCCCAGGATGGGCATTCAGAGTTCTGCTCTGAGCGCTTTCTGGAGTTCACAGTGGTGCGGTTTCCTTCTGGGTGGCAGCCCGAGTCCCTTGATACTGCTCGGGTGTCCCGAATACCTGGTGCTTTGGAGCAAGGCTCTGGGGAGAGACGCTCAGAAGCCAACCTGGGGTTAGGCTTAGGGCTTAGGGGCATGACAGGCCTGATGTGCTGGTGCTGTGAATGGCCTCAGTGGTCTGAGTTGAGGCCATGGGTTGGGGGGAGTGTCAGGCTCAAGGACTGCGGCCTGGGCACGTTGAAGTCGGGGTCCCAGATGTGTACTATTTCATGCAGATGAGTGTGCTCCTGGATGCCTGGGCCTGTTCTGGGTGCTGGAGGTGTGGTCATCAAGAGACAAGTTGCGTCCGGTCCAGATGCAGTACATGTCCCAGTGTGAGAGCACGGCAGCCAATCAGAGGGCAACAGCACCCGAGGGCGAGTGTTGTCTCTTAAATGAGGTGGTCAGAGAAGGCTTCTCTCAAAGGTGGCCGTTGGCAAACAACAAAGACAAAAATAAGTACCCAAAATGCCATCAATTGCTAAGCACGGGCCATGCTCTGAAGTCTTCTTCCTAAAACCATCACCCCAGGACCATGAGACAACATGAGACAAGAGTGCAATCAGGAGACGGTGTACAAAACCTCAGCCCGCCTCCTACGCGCCGTCGAGACCTTCAGAGTAAGGGAGCCCAGGGAGACACCACCCGTCGTGGGGGACTCCAGACGGTGTCCTGCAACGGCAAGCACGAGGGGATCTAGACAGAGCTCAGACAGGCTCGTCAGCTGTGACAGTGAGGATGGCAGCCACGGGGGACTCTCCTCCCAGCTCTTCCTCAAGTCTGAATCCACGCTAAGATGTAAAGGGTACCCTAAAGATGCTGTGCAAGAAAACAGCCATTTCCACTGCTCTTCCCCAGGGTGAACGCAGGCCACCTGTGTCATTCCCAGCCCCTGAAGCCCAGGAGACCCCTGGGGCCAGTCGCTGCCCGGGCCACCTACACTGCACAGGACTGCAGAGGTCTCTGGAAAGTTCTTCCCCACACTGGAGGACGGGGTAAATTCCTGAGATGTCAAGTCATGGTTTCCACCCCCACCGCTTCTGCATTTTCCACCGTGGGACAGTGAAAACACAGGTGCTGGAAACATCAGAGGTGACAGAGAGGGCCCGCCCAGGCCTCCCGCGGAGTCCCCAGCAAGCCAGACGCGGTCCTGCTGTTCTGCTCCCAAGCCCACGTGCTGGCCTCCCCCCCGCCTCCCCTCCTCATCACCTGCGCCCTCATCCACTCCCGGGGCAGGGTGGCCTCACCGAGGGAGCATGGCACCTCTCGCTCCATGCAGATGCAGACATGCTGTGGGAACCCCTCCACCCCAGAGGCTAAAGTGAGCACCAGGATGAACACCCATCTGTCATCGTGGAGGTGGTCCCACTCCTTCCACACACACACCGTCTGTGACTGACAGGCGAGGCCACACATCCTGAATCTAGGTGCTGCTGAGAAGGTGTCTGTGGATGTGGCGAAGGCCCAGCACCAGCTGACTTTATGTGAGGCTTCCCTGAGGAGGAAGACGTGCGGCCTGTGGTCAACAGCCTTGGCCTGTGCCCTTCCTGATGGCGGGCCCTGTGGAATCCACACTCACCTAGCCTCCTGCTGCTGGACCACGGCCACAGAGGCCCTGGCACGCACTTCCTGCTCCTCTCCAGCCCTGTCTGCACCTGGACATTTGGGGTCAGAGCAGGCCCAGCAAGCCTCTTCTCCCCTGCATGGAGTGTGCTGGCATCCCGCAACTGGCACGCGACACTCTCTCCGAAACCACCAGGTACACAGAAAACCCACGAATGTGGTGGAGCTCCATGAGAAGAGGGACTGTGGGGGCCCGGCACTGTGCCTGGCACGGGGAGTTCTCCATCAGCAGAATCAATGGCTGAAGGCGCTCTGTGTCAGGCCTAACAGCCCCGGGTCCCCTCAGTGCCCAGCCCCAGCCCCCCAGGGGCAAACCGCAGGGTGGGGGCACCGACGGCCTGGCCTGACGCCTCCCTCATCAGGGTCTTGGGCTCGCTGGTACTGCCCACCCTTCTCGGCCCCTTTACGGGCTTCCCAGTCCTGCCTTGAGAAGGGCCAAAGAAAAATCTGGAAATTCCAAAAAATTACTTGTTTACATTAACACTTCCAAAATTTTGGTGCTTATGGGACAGATCTATTTTCAGGTAAATTTCTTTTGAAACGTGAAACCATGTAGAGTAACATCAAAATATTCATGTGTTAGGGAACGAGGTTACATATTAGCACTGAAATCAATCACTTCAGAACAAAAAGAAGCAAACATATCTCTTATTGTAACAGACATCCAGCAATCAAAGTCAATAAGGAAAGCCTACTAGCCTGTTAGAAAAATCACAGTAACACAGACATAAAATCACCTATGGGAAAATAAGGTATTTTATGACTTTGGGATTTCTTAAGATGGGTGCAGAAACAAACTCAAGGGGAATTTACCCAATTAAGGATTTCTGTAACGGACAATGACAGTCTGGCAGAGGTGGTAGCTTCTAAAGCCAACAGGGATGCATACCTACAACATGGACTAAACAAACAGCACAGCAGAATAAAAAAACAAAAACCACAGAATAGGCAATCCACAGAGAAACATGTGAAGCCCAAAAGCAAATAAGGAGCGTCAGATGCTCCATGTCACAATCAATCAGACATGAAAATAAAGACACCAAAAAGATGCCACTGGATACCATCAGGACGGCAAATCTGAGAAGTCAGATGACCCCAGGCTGCTGTGGGCAAGGCTGGGGCTGGGACCTGGGACCCTTGCAACCCCTGGGGCCATGCCCAGCTCCGTGCTCCCCAGAGACACTTGGGAGGACAGCACGCCTCACCAACAGTGGAGGCCTGCAAACCCATAAAAACTATGCTGCAGTTTTCAGAGATTCTGATTCCTAAACATGTCCCTGGAAGGCAGGCTGGGATGACTCAGACTGATGCCAAGGTCAGGGGTGGAGGGACTGGACACCCACCAGGGTGGGCAGCTAGGTGCCCTGAGTCACACAGGGGAAAGGGGGAATCGCCTACCTTGGAGCCTTCCTCTGTTCTGAAAGTGCCACCGAGCCTTGCTGAGCTCAGGGGAAACCCACACAGCCCTCCCGTGTGTGATACACCCGCGCTCCGGGACTCACACAGTCTGAGGTGGCAGGTACTGAGGAAAACGGTCTGAAGTGTTCTCATTTACAAACAAACGGACAGTCTGCACTGGTGCACAGAACCAGCAGATGCTCTCAGTGACACAGCACGTTAATGGTGTACCACAGGCCGCACCCCTGGAGACCGACACGCACTCACCCGCCTGCCAGACATAGCAGCCCTTCTCTGCTGGGGAAGACGTGCTGGCACTTCCCGGGCGTCAGGCCACCTTCTAACAACTCCATCTTCTTGCTGAACTGCACCTCCAAAATGGGGACAGCCTCGGGCATCTTGGCGGATATCAGGCGATAAGCTATGTCTGGCTTCCCGATGAACCGTTGGCGGATGCTAATTTCCTAAGGTGTGTGAACATTAATGTCGTCTATATCTTCTCTTTCAAATCTGTGCATGAGCAAAGAACTCGAGTCATGGATTTCCAACCCGGACACAAGGATGGTGAGACATCCTGCTTTAACATGAGATGCTGTTCCCTGGGAGATAAGAGCAGGAATTCGGACCACTACCCCTTCTTTTCCAAGAGCTTTGGGACTAGCCGTTGAGGTGCCCCCCTTGGGCTTTGTTTCTGCTGGCATCTTCCAGAGCTTGGAGCTAAAGGGCCACCAAGAAGGGGACTCCAGCTCCGTCAGCAACCTAAAAGACCAAACAAAACACAGAAACACAGTCAACTGAGTTTTAATGTTTTCCTGAGGACTGTGAACCATTTTGTAGTGTTCTTTTCCACAAGCACTCCGTGAAGCGGAAGAGCAGGAATTACTGTCCGTGTGTTTTAGAAAAGAAAACTGAGGCTAAGAGCAGGATCTCGTAGGCCTACAGACACAAAGCCCATCAGTAGTAAACACAAAACATGAACACACGTCTTCTGACTAGAACGATGCCCTTTTCACATTGGACCCTGGGTAATTCTGACTCAAAACAAATCCTGACCTCAATCTGGAACTTTCTGCAGTAATCTCTCCTTTCCAATGTGGTAACAAGCATGTGTGGCTACTGGGCATCCAGAGTGTGGCTGATATAACGAGGGACTGAATTTTCAACTTAAGTACATGTGGCTAGTGGCTACCACAGTGGATGGCACCACTGTAACGTACCCACGAATACAAAGAGATCCACCTTGTAGCAAAAGTAAAAAAGGAAGCAGGAAAAGAAAAGCAAAGGAACAAAGATCAAATGGTATCAACAGAAAATAAATATCAAGATGGTGAAGTTAGACTCAACCATATTAGTAATTATACTAAATGTAAATAGACTAAATCCTCTAATTTAAAGGCTGTCAGCCTGGATTAAAGAAAAAACCACCAAGACACAGCTATGTCTTGTTTATAAGAGACACCGAAATATAAGGACACAGAAACATCAAAAGCAAAGGGACTGGAAAAAAGACATATTGTGCCAAAAGTAAACTTTAAGACAGGGAGTGTTACCAGGGATAAAGACAGACAATACACAATAATAAGAGAGTCAATTTGACAAAAAGACTTAATACTAAACATGTATATCTAACACAATTTCAAAATTCATTAAGCAAAAATTAACAAAACTAAAGGAGAAACAGACAATCACAGTTGTAGATTTCAACAAATTTCTCTCCATAATTAACACAGCAAGAAGACAAAAATGATTAGTAAGAATATAAACACTATTTAATCCACTCAGCCTGACTGATATTTATGGAAACATTATCCAACCGCTGCATGCACACTATTTTAAAGAATATTCAGAACTCTAAGAGTGTAACATGTCTCAATAAATTTCAAGTATACCATCTGTCCCCAAAGAAATGAAATCTGAAATTAATGACAAAAGACTAATAGAAAGTCCTCAAATATTTGGAGATTAAGCACAATTCTAAATAAAGGGAACTGGAAAATATCTGAAGTGAATGAAACAAAACAATATGCAGGAAATGGCAGGATGCAAATAGAGCAGTCATGAGGAAAATTTATAGTTCTCAATGCATGTATTTGAAAACTTCTCAGAAAGGTTTATAATCAGTGATCTAAGCTTCTGTCGCAAAAAGTTATAAATTAAACCCAGAGTAGAAGAATGGAAAAGCAGAAATCAATGAAACTGAAAACAGAAAAAAAGAAAATATTAACAAAGGCAAAAGTTGGTTCTTTGAAGTTATTTTTAAAAATTAAACCCTTACAAGAAATGAACAAGAATAAAACAAAGAGGGGTACCTGGGTGGTTCAGTCGGTTAAGCGTCTGCCTTTGGCTCAGGTCATGATCCCACGGTCCTGGGATCCCCCGCATCAGGCTCCCTGCTCAGTGGGGAGGCTGCTTCTCCCTCTCCCTCCGCTGCTCCCCCTGCTTGTGCTCTCTTGCTCTCTGTCAAATAAATAAATAAAATCTTAAAAAAAAAAAAAGAAAGCAAAGAAAATGCACATTACCAATATCAGGAATAAAAAGGGAGGCATCACCATAGATCCTTTTAGCCCTGGAAAGCCTTCTAGGGGATATCATACCCAACTTTACACCAATAAATGGGACAACTTATATGAAATAGACAAAATACTCAAAACACCCAACCTTCCAAAACTGAAGCAAGAAGTAGTTTAAGAATATGAACACCCGGGCGCCTGGGTGGCTCAGTTGGTTGAACGACTGCCTTCGGCTCAGGTCATGATCCTGGAGTCCCGGGATCGAGTCCCACATCGGGCTCCCTGCTCAGCGGGGAGTCTGCTTCTCCCTCTGACCCTCTGCCCTCTCGTGCTATCTCTCATTCTCTCTCTGAAATAAATAAATAAAATTAAAAAAAAAAAGAATATGAACACCCATAACAAAGTGGCAGCAAGAGAAATTTAGAAAAAAAATCCCATTTACGAATGTACCAAAAATAATAAAATACCTTAGGGATAAATTTAACCAAGGAAATGAAAGACTTCTACTCTGAAAACTATCAGACCTTGATTAAAAACAAACAAACAAACAAACTAAAGATGACACAAGCAAATGGAAATACATACTATGCTCATGGACTGGAATAATTAATACTGTGAAAATGTCCATAATTCCCAAAGCAATCAACAGATTTAACGCAATCCCTATCAAAATACCAAGAGCATTTTCCACAGAAGTAGAATAATACTAAAATTTGTCTGTAACCACAAAAGACCTCAACTAGCCAAAGTGATCTTGAGAAAGAAGAACAAAGCTGGAGGTATCAGAATCCCAGATTTCAGGATATACTACCAAGTTGTAGTAATCATAACAGTACACAGTACTGACACAAAAGCAGACACACCGATCAAAGGAATACAACAGAGAGCCCAGAAATACACCCACACTTACACTGTCAATTAATCTATGACGAAGGAGGCAAGAATATACAACAGGGAAAGGACAATCTCTTCAACAAATGGTGGTGTGAAAACTAGACAGCCACATGCAAAAGAATGAAACAGGACTCTTTCTTACACCATACACAAAAATTAGCTCAAAATGGATTAATGGATTAAATGTGAGACTTGAATCCATAAAACTCCTAAAAGAAAACATATACAGTAAAATCGCCTTGACATCCACCTTGGTAACATATTTATGGATATGTCTCTTTAGGCAATGGAAAGAAAGTGAAAACAAACTGTTGGGACCACATCAAAATAAAAAGTTTCTGTACAGCAAAGGAAATCACTGACAAAACAAAAAGGCAATCGACTGAATGGGAAAAGTTATTTGCAAATGATACATCTGATAAGAGATTAATATCCAAAATATATAAAGAACTTACACAATTCATCACCAAAACAAACAAACAATCCGATTAAAAAATGGGCAGAGGATCTGAATAGGCCTTTTCCCAAAGAAGACATCCATGTGGCCAAAAGACACATGAAAAGATCTCAACATCACTCATCATCAGGGAAATACAAATGAAAACCACATTGAGATAACACCTCACACCGGTCTGAATGGCTAAAATTAACAACACAGGAGACAACAGGTGTTGGAGAGGATGCAGAGAAAGGTGAACCCTCTTGCACTGTTGATGGGAATGCAAACTGGTGCAGCCACTCTGGAAAACAGTAAGGAGGTTCCTCAAAAATTAAAAACAGATGACCCAATAATTCCAATACTGGGTATTTACCCAAAGAAAATAAAAACACTAGTGATAAAGATATCCACACCCCTATCTCTACTGCAGCATTATTTACAATATCCAAAATACGGAGGTAACCCAAGGGTCTCCCTATATTGATAATGAAAATGTCACACACACACACACAGTGGAATATTAGCCACAAAAAAGAATGAAGTCTTGCCTTTTGCAAGCATGTGGATGGAACTAGAGGGTATTAATGCTAAGTGAAATAAGGCAAAGAAAGACAAACACTACATGACTTCATTTATATGTAGAACCTAAAAAACTAAGCAAACGAACAAACAAAAAGCAGAAACAGACCCATAAATACAGAGAACTGATGGCTGTGAGAGGGGAGAGGGTTGGGGGAGGGGCAAAATGGATGAAGGGGAGTGGGTGATACAGGCTTCCAGTATGGAACAAATAAATCATGGAGAGAAAAGGTACAGCATAGGGAACATGGTCAACGGTATTGTAATACCAACACAGATGGAAGCTACACTTGTGGTGAGTATAACATTAACTTGTGAAATCACTATGTTGTACATCTGAAATTAACAGAGCATTGTGTATCAACTATACTTCAACTAAAAAAAGGGGCATGGATGTCCACCCTCAGTTGGCTATACTGTGGTGTGCTTTCCCCAACTGGAGCAGTGTCAGAAAAAGTACGTGAGGAGCCTCGACATCCACCCTTACCTGGTTGCAGTAGGTGTCCTTCCCCTAAGTGGGATGGTGGTAGGGAAGGCCACATTAAGAGCCATTAGTAACAAGGGAAACCTTACTGGCTCAGTGGAGGGGGATGGTAACAAGACCCCCCCAATTCTCCCAGCTAGGGCACAGTTATGGGGAAGCTTGAAATCCCACTCCCAGCCAGCAGCAGCAGGTGTCTGTTCCTACCCCAAGGCACAAACAAGGGCCACGTGGGGAATTGGGGCTCTCATCCTCACACAGCAGTAAGAGGAATCAGCTTCCCTTCTCCTTCCCTTCTTTCCCTCTTTCCTTTAAGAGAGAAAAAGAGAGAGTGGGGGAGGGAGAGAGAGAATCTCAAGCAGTCTCATCGCTCAGCATGGAGCCCAATATGGGGCTTCATCGCACCACCCTGAGATCACGGCCTGAGCCGAGATCAAGAGTCAGATGCTTAACCCACTGAGCCACCCAGGCGCCCCAAGAGGAAACAGCTTCTTACTCCTGGGGCACCATGTCAGGGAAAGCTCTGCTAAAACAGAAAAACAAGATTCAGAGTCTTACTACCCAAAATGTCCAGGATACAATGAAGAATCGCCATGCTAAGAACCAGGAAAATCTCTTCTTAAATAAAAAATAGAAGCAAATGCCAAAACCAGGATGAAACTGATGGGAATTACTGGACAAGAATTCTAAAGCACCATCATAAAAGTATTTCCACAAGCAATTATGGACATGCTGGAAATAAATAAAAAAACACAAAGTCTTAGCAGAGAAACAGAAGACACAATAAAGTATCCGGAAATTTTTGAACTTAGAAATACAATAACCGATTAAAAAAATGGGTAGACGTAGACTGCAGCCTGAGATGACAGATAAAGGAATCTGTGAAATTAAAGATCAAAGAACAGAAATTACCCAATCTGAACAACAGAGAGAAAATACTAAAAACAACAATGACAACAAATCCAAGGGTCCAAAACAAAAGACTGAACACTCATCACCACCACTCCAGCAGGAGAAGAGAAAGAGTGTCGGGCTGGAAAAGTACTCAAACAAATAATGGCTGAACATTTCCCAAGTTAGGCAAAAAGACATAAATAAGATAGAGTTAAAAAAAAAAAAAAAACCTAATCAGACCCCACAGCATAAAACCAAAGAAATTACCGTGAAGTTATGTTAAACAAAGAAAAGATCTTGACAGCGGCACTAGAGACCTCATCTATAGGAGAAAACCAATTTGAATGGCAGCGCACTTCTCGTCAGAAACCATGGAGCCAGAAAGAAGTGGCACAATGTTTTCAGTGCTCAAAGAAAAGAACTGTCAGTTCAAAATTCCACAATGAGTGAAACTTTTCTTCAGGAATAAAGAGGAAATTGAGTTATTCTCGGAGGAAGAAAACCCACAAAGAAATTGCTGCCCTAAAAGAATGTCTTGAAGAAGTCAATGAATCAGAAAGGAACTGATAAGGGCAGGAATCCTAGAACATGAAGAAGGAGGGTAGAGAAACAGAAAGAGTACAAATATAGGGAAATAAAATGCACTTGCTTTTTTCTTTTGAGCTGGCTAAAATATGTATGGCACTTGAAGTAAAAATTACAAAATTGATGTGGTTCTCAAATAGGTAAACGAAGTTAAGATAATTAACTTACAGAGGATTATATGAATCTGGTAGGGTAAACAGACATAAAGACAGTGGTTAGGTTTCTACACACCACTCAATTGGGTAAAATGTCAACACCAGGGGTGCCTGGGTGGCTCAGTCATTAAGCGGCTGCCTTTGGCTCAGGTCATGATTCTAGGGTCCTGGGATCGAGCCCCGTATTGGGCTCCCTGCTCTGCGGGAAGCCTGCTTTTCCCTCTCCCACTCCCCTGCTTGTGTTCCCTCTCTCGCTGTGTCTCTCTGTCAAACAAATAAATAAAATCTTTAAAAAAAAAAAGTCAACACCAGCACACTGTGACCAATTATGTATATACAACGTAATACCTAGAGTGTCCAATGAAGAATATATGTAAGGACATACATTCACAACAGTGTAGGTAAGTCACAATGGAATTCTGAAATAATATTCAGGTAACCTACAGGAGGCGGGGGGGCAGGGAAGAAATGAGCAACAGAGGTAACAAGTAACACAAAAAATAAAACAGCAGATTCAAGTGTTTTTACACCACACTAATAATTACATTGCTAGGATGGCAAAACTGCTCCAGGTTCAGTCCAATTTCTATCAAAATCCCAGCTGGCTCTTGTGCAGAAACCGGCCAGTTAATCCTGAAATTCATATAGAAATGCAAGGGACCCAGAAGAGCCAACGATCTTGAAAAAGAAGAATAAAGTTGGCTGACTCCCACTACCTGAGTGCAAAGCTTACTACAAAGCTATGGAAATGAAGATGGTGTGGTACTGCCATAGGGTCCACACATGGATCAATGATAGAACTCAGTCTAGAAACAAGCCTTTACGTGTAGGGTCAGCCGGTCTCCAACAAGGACAACAAGACAATTCAACGGGGAAACAGTGAATTGAAATATTGCTGAGACCACTGGATATCCACATAAAAAGAAAAGAAGTTGGGCCCATTTCTCATGCCATGAACTGCAAGTGGATCACAGACCTAAACAGAAAGGCTAAAAAAGAGTTAACCTCTGTGACTCTGGATTTGGCAATGAATCAGATATGACACCAAAGGCAAATGATGAAAGAAAAACAGATACACTTTAAATCTTTTAGGCCTGCACCCAGCCAGGTCTGGGCCACAGGCACGAGAGATGCAGTCAGGCCCTGGGATGCTGGTATCCCGAGGAGGAGTCGAGGGTGTGGCCACGAAGAGGGCCCGGGTGCATGCTTCTGTAGAACAAAAGAGCACTGGCTGAGCTTGTAACAGGGAAAGCCATTTCCCTACTAGGGGATAAGTCTGGCACAGGCTATGTGTCCCAGGCCTAAAACCCATTCTTATGAGGCTGAGAGTGCGTCAAAAGACTTTATGCACAAGACTGCCTTTCCAACACAATGAATTTTCAGGTGCATGGCTTGAAGTTCAGCCCACTGGGAGGATTTCTGAGTCATGCCTGCATATTGCACAAAACCATCTGTAAACCAGGCTCCACAATTTTCCTCCTCAGTCAACTGACTGTAGGGTGTTCCCCAGGTAGGGAATGTGCCCTCAGTGCAGGCTGGGAGAGAAAAGGCGGTATGGCAGGAGTGGGGGCCATATGACCTAGCCTATGCTTTCAGGGCCTGCTGGAGCCTGATCTCCTGTAGCAGGGCTCTGTTCTGAAATCCTACTCTGTGACTCCCTATAAAGGTCCCGCAAGGGCTCCAAAGAGCACCGTTGTCTACCACAGATACTTGGAGCGCCACTGGATCTGCTGGATCATGTGGCCCAGGTGGCACCTGGACCTGCTACAGAGCCTTCTTATTCTGGACCCCACTCAAAACTAGCAACTTTTTAAGTCACTTGGTAACTGGCCAGAGTAGCACACCCAAGTGAAGAGTATGTCGCTTCCAAAATGCTAAGGGGCTCACTAGGCGCCATGTCTCCTTTTAGTTTTTTCTTTTTTAAATTTTATTTATTTATTTATTTGAGACAGAGAAAGAGAGAGAGAGAGAGAGAACATGCACAAGCATGTGTGTGAGTGGGGGGCAAGAGCAGAGGGGGGAGGGAGAGGGAAAGAATCTCAAGCTGACTTCCAACTGGGTATAGAGCATGATGTGGGGCTCAATCTCATGACCCTGAGATCATGACCTGAGCTGAAACCAAGAGTTGGACGCTTAACCGACTGAGCCACCCAGACACCCCAAGTGTGTCTTCCTTTTGGTTGTAGGAAGAGCCAGATGCAAAATCTATCCTTCACCATAAAAAGATACCTCAGTAAGCCCCACTCCACTGGATCCCTAGAAATTTCAATGAGGATGAAAGTCCCTAATTTCTGTCAGATTTCTTTCCCACCTCTGACAAGCAAACATCTTTCCAGTGCATCTAGAGTAGCTGCTACTTCTTCCTTGAGCCAGTCCGCACGGTATCCCCCATGTAATGGGCCAGCATGCTATCCTGTGAAGGGAGAGACAGTCAAGGGCCCTGTGACATAAAGCATGACACAGGGCTGGAGAGCTGGTATACCCCTGAGGTGGGACGATATGATGCACTGCTGGCGGCTGAAAGCAAGCTGATCTGGTGGTCCTTCCTAAGAGCATTTGCCAGACAGACCACTGCAGAGAACGTTCCAGAGGATGTGTTCATTTGCTCAAGCATCGGGAACAGCAACTGCAATTAAGAGTACCACCTGGTAAGTTTAAGACAATCCATCTTTGTTCTGCACCGTCGAGTGAGTGAGCTGAGTGCAGATGATGCAGGCTCACTATCCATGCACCCTTCCAGTCCTTGATGGGGGCACTGATCTCAGAAATCCCTCCAAGAAGAGGTTACTATTCTAGGCAGTCCAGAGGCTCCCACTTGGCTTGGCCACCAGAACAGCCCTCACTACACAGGTCAGGGAACCAGTGTGCGATTCTGCCTGCTGCTGGATGATGTGCTCCAGGACTGGGATGGGTTTGGGGCCTACTGGGCCCACTGTGACACTACGGGGCAGACCTCAGTTAGAACTCCACTGATCCCTTGACCCCCAGAAGCCCCTACTCTGACTGGTCTGCTGCCATCGGGTCAGTTCCAGCATCCAGGGGTCCCAAAAAGTCTGGTGGCTTCCTGCTCCCCAGTGCACGGCCACCCTGGTTAAATGCCACAAGTCCCGTGGGGGAAGGCTGGGAGAAAGAACAAAGGTGTAAACTTTAATTAATTAATTAATAAAGCTTTTATTTATTTATTTGAGAGAGTGAGAAGGAGAGACCGTGAGAGAGTACAAGTGGGGAGGAGAGGGAGGAGTGGGCTCCCCAGAGCAAGGAACTTGATGTGGGGCTTGATCGCAGGACCCTGGGATCATGACCTAAGCCAAAGGCAGACGCTTAGCCAACTGAGCCACCCAGGGGCTCCCAAAGTGTAAACTTTTAGGAGCAAACTGGGGTCCTTCCAGCTTCCCCATCATTCAAGGGGTTTCGAACCTGCAAACTCGGTCTTCAAGTCTGGGAGCTGATTCAGGGGCCGTGACTGCTTTTTAATTCAAGTTAGAAGCCTGCTCACTTGACCTGGCCAAAGTATGAACTGGGTCAACTGGGGCTCCTGGGTGATCCTGGGGTCCTGGGATTGAGCCCCGCATCAGGCTCCCTGCCCCTCTCCTTGCTCGTGTTCCCTCTCTTGCTATGTCTTTCTCTGTCAAATAAATAAATAAAATCTTAAAAAAAAAAAAAAAGAACTGGGTCAACTGCCCATCTACTTCTCCTCCAGGAGCACAGGTCTCTCGGAGTCAGACTATTCTGATCACGGCTTTGGCTCTGCTGTCCATTATGGTGACCATCCCCACTTGTCTTCAGTGGCCAAGGGCCACTGCCTGGCCCAGCCACCCCAGAATCTAGTTATCCCTGCCTCAGAACCCTCTGTGTGGAAAAAGACAATTCCAGGGACCTCTGAAAACAGGCATGAAGTTGGGCCTCAAACCCCAACAGACTGGAAGTTCATTTAACGAGATCCCACCTGGTGCTGCTAGGCCCCACCTCCGTCTGGTCACCACTGCAGGGGGCGTGGTGAGCTGCGAGCAGGAAATGGGAGCAGAGGCCTCCCCCAAGCCGGGAGGCACACCCCAGGCCCTTCCTGCAAGGCGCTTTCCAGAAAATCCTGAGAGATAAGAGGACAGTAACCCACAAAGTAACAACAGGCGGCTGCTATTCAAAAGAAACATTTGGAGATTAAAAAATAAATCTTAGAAATTAAAAATATCACAAAAATGGAAGGGTAGGAGGAAGATGAAACTCAAGAAATAGTAGAACAAAAAGACAAGGAGAAAAATGAGAACGCTATCAGAAGATCAATCCAGGACGGCCGGTAACCAGACAACGGGCGTTCCAGAAGGAACACACTTTAAAACTGAAAGGCAGAACCGCATCACATGCTCACCGAACACCTGTGCCAACGACCCCCAAGAGCCAGGAGACCCCCACGAGGAGCACCCATTGGCGGCTCTGTGGGAGCTCACTATGGAACCGCGGCACATGTGGCCCTGTGCATGCCCCTCCAGCTTGGGCTTTCGCAGTTCAGTGCTCCCTGCATTTTTGCTACTTTGCCCATTTAAAAACTCTTATAAATGTTGCTTTTGTACACATCTACCTTCAACTTGGTTTTGCGTTATTAACATTGCTTTAAGGTGGATCCAAGTCAGTCCGTGCAGATCTAACAGAAATCAGTGTCTTGAATCTGAGTTGGCAGTGATGTGGGAAACAAAGGCAGAAGGAAAGGTAGATAAGATTTTTTGTCCTTCTACCCTGCAGCCTACTGACAAATACTGCGTTACTGTTAATGCCTGGCTACAAGGAAAAACCACCTTGGTTTGACAATAGCAAGGGCTCTGGTAACCCATGTCGTCCTTAGCAGATGAAGATCCTTTTGGAACCTCCCTTTACTCCCCTCCCCACCCCACCCCAAAGTACAGCATCATTTGCTCCTCATAACCTCAGCAGCAGCTCTTTCCGTCCACGGGTCCGTCCCCGTGTTTTAATAAAACCACCATTTTGCACTGAAGACATCTCAAGAATTCTTCCTTGGCCGTCGGCTCTGGACCTCACCTCTTTCCAAAAACTACATAGTAGTGACTAATTACTGCATCCCCTTGAGGATCGACTGACTACAGCTGCCTCAGTGAATGTGCCCATCCACACACGCTGGGATTCGTCATGGGGTCTGTGCACCTTCGGCTTAGCTAGGTCTTGCCAGGGGCTGAGCCAGGTCCCATCAGTGACAGCGACACAAGACGTCTCGTCCCGACCCACACCCTGACTGTCAGTCGGTGTTGTCCCACATCTGTACTTGTTGGTTTAGTTTACCTTTCTCTAATTACTGGGGTGCCAGTACCTCCCTTTCATGGGCTGGGCTCATCTGCTTAAAAACAAGGCCGTGTGCACTGGCCTCCCTGTGCCCCCTTCCCAGTGGCTGGGAAGATTGCTGCCAACAGCTTCTTACACAGCCACGGAGCCAACACGGGGCCCCGGGGCGTGACCCAGAGCAGAGCCTTTGACCTGCCCGGGACGCCGACCTTCCCCTGCACCTCTCTGTGGGGGAAATAGCCTCCCAGCTTCTGCAAGCCACAGGATCTGAGGATCTCCGTGACGGCAGCCGACCCTACACTCCAATCAACGGCCCTGCCCATTTTTCTACCGAACTGGCTTTTTCTCATTCTGGCATATGAGCTCTCTACCTAGCTGGGTATGAATCCCCGGGTGAGAATACAAGTGGATACTACAAGCATCTTCTCTAGCCTCAGGTTCATCTTCTCACTTTTGTGGTTTTTTTTTTTTTTAAGATTTTATTTATTTAACAGAAAGAAACAGCGAGAGAGGGAACACGACCAGGGGGAGCGGGAGAGGAAGAAGCAGGCTTCTCGCTGAGCAGGGAGCCCGATGTGGGACTCGATCCCAGGACCCTGGGATCACGACCCCAGCCAAAGGCAGACGCCCAATGACTGAGCCACCCAGGGGCCCCATCACTTGGCCTTTTGTTAAAAGAACATTTCTAAATTGCCAGATTGTTCTCCAAAAGGATTAACCAACAGACATTCCCAAATAGCAGTGTGTGAAAGCGCTTATTCACTATCCTCCAGCTGGTACTGTGTATTCTTCCTTTAATTCTTTTTTTTTTAATTCTTATTAACCTGATCATCGAAACCTAGATTTTTATTATTTTAATGTTGACATAGCCCCCCAGTGGAGGGCTGGGGTCGGGCCTGCTCTGGGATGCCACGTGGCGACCCAAACTCCAGCTCACGTCTGAGTCCTGGGGAGGATTCTCTGCATGCCACCAGCAGGTGAGGGGAAGACAGCACACAGATGGGGTGGGAGGCTTTCAGAGACCAGGCCTGGAAGTGACCTACATCACTCCTGCCCACCACTCAGTCCCATGACCTCCCCCACCCCATGATGGCACGGAGGGCAAAAACTGCTCAGCTATGCTCCCAGGACCAAAACTCAGAGAGGTCTGAGCACCTTCCACCTCAGTTACCACAGGCACCCCTCTTAAGGGTAAGATTTGGGGCCGCTCCCTGCAGCACTAGGTCTTTCACCATGCAGGCACTTAGGAAAGAATATCCCAAGATAGCCACAGGTGGTAACTGCAGACTGGGGTCACTCGGGGCCAGGGGTTCTCAGCACCAGCGGCCACGTGTCTCTGATGTGAGATAGCGTTGCCTACGCTCAGGGCCCATCATGAGAGGCTGCCACCTTGTCATGAGCTCTGAGGCAGCCCTCCCAGGCGCTAAAATCCCTTTCACATTGCACACAGCTTAGAGTCAGGGCAGTGCTTGGCAAACTGGGGTCTTTGGGACCCTCCGGGGGGGTCTGTTTCTTCACAACAGCACCACGGCGCTGCTCGGCTTTTTGCCCTCGCTCTCCTGCATGTGCAGGGAGTGCCCGGAGGCCCTGGGACACAGGATAACCCGGTGAGGGGGCAGGCTGCAGAAGCAGGTGGAAGGACCTGGCCATCTCTGACACGGTGCACTCTTCCCACTAAATATGTCTGCTTCATCAAAGCTATTTCTCATTGACAAAGTTATTTCCGTTACTAGGTCATGGGTTCATTATCACACTTTTTCAACGGACAAATACTTTTTTAGTTTCTTAGTTTTTAAAGAAATAAGGCAATGTCAGCACACACAGCCATATAAACAAAAGCTCCTTGGGGCCCCCACTGTTTAGAAGACTAGAGGGGGTCCCTGGTTTGGAAGTGGCTGGTATAGCAGCAGAGCCAGCAGCTCCTGGAGCCAAAGAGCTTCAGCTGAAACCCTGCGACCACATGGCCGTGCAGAACAGCAACTTCATGTGTGTGACCTGGCCCCTTGGCCTGTTTCCCCCATAGGATGAAACGAGGTAGCCTTCCTTATTCACACAAGACTGGAGCTCTGCACCAGGCACAGAATGTGTCCCTCACCAACGCCCACCCGGCATCACTGCGCACGGCAGGGGCGTGACCCGTGTGTCCGAAGCACCCCCTGTACCTGTCAGCCACGTCCAGGTCAGATTCCATCTTGTCCAGGCCCTTGGTGATGCTGTCCAGCTGCTTGCCCTGATGGTGGAGGACTCGGGCTGTCTCTTCCAGGCACTTCTGGGAACGGGCCATCAGACCAGTCAGCTGCTTCCACTTGGTCACAGGGAGCGGTGCTTCTGATGGAGACAGCAGCAGCTCTCTCCAGAAATGCTCAATGATGCTGAAGACTGCATTCCGACTGGGCTGCAAGGAGCTGAACCAGTGCTTGAGGTGGTCCTTCTCCAGGACGGTGATAGAACTGAAGACAAAGTGAGAAGCCTCCTTCTTGATCTCAATCACACTAGACAGGGGGAGGCTGACCAGGGCCTTCCCGGTTTTATCAGTTGCAGATCTCAGGGAGTGAGAAGGTAACGAAAGCTTTCCAGGAACCCATCGCTTCTCCGGTTCTAAGTAGTAGGAGCAAGGCCAGGAGTGCACACAGATCTCTCTGCTCATCTGGCTCCCAGGCTGGTCTGCCCCACGGCCACGGCCTCTCTGCCTCTGGAGGAGAGGGACAGGTTAGCGGATGGGTGGGGCTAGCGCGTGTCAGCACACTTGGACCACAGACAGGAGGACCGCTCGGGGTGCTGAGTACACCGGGGACTCCCACCACCCGGGACTGGCAGGATGGAGGCCCACCCCACCCGAACCAGGGTCCACGGCTCGATGCGACTGCCACCCCAGGATCCTTCACAAGAACACCACTTCTGCTGTGACAGCCCCACCAATACACAGTCCTCTCATGTTCCTACGCTAACACTCTCCTCTCGAAATCTTCATCATAAAGGAAGTAATCCTACAGGCAGACCTTTCCCTTCTTGCATGGCCCACAAATTCATCAAGTTCTACGTAATTATCTAGCTCCGCATACGTATCTGTACGTACGGTTTTACACGGCTGTAAGTAGTGAAGGTACGCTGTTCACATCTACGGCTTTTGCATTTGCTAACAACGTTTGGGAAGTCAGGCATGGTGGATGTGAGGCAATCCTGACAGAATACCACGTGCGCCCCTCTCACTGATCAGATAAGCCCACAAAGTCAGGAAAGGAGGAGAACTTCGTGCAAGGTCAAACCACAAGTATGTGACGAGAACTTGGCTACAACGGGACTTGGGAATGCCTCGTGCACCGCCCTTGTGTGCAGAGGTCCAGCTGGGGCCTGTCTTCCACACACACCCCCGCCACGCTATGCGCACACACAGTTATGGCATAACCTCGTTTGTAAACACGGGAGAACAAATCACTGCTATTATCTCTTACAATACTGAGAATTGTGGGAGTCTCTGAATCCTGGCCATGGCTTCGAGGCCCCACAGGCCATGTGGGGCGGCAGGCACCGAGGTGCCAACACTGACATCGTCCCTGGCTCCTGAAGCTCAGCGTCCACAGAAACCCTCTGCATTTGTTCACTGAGTTATACTTAAAAGACCCAGACTTCTCCACGATGCCACATCAAGCAACCAAGGCTGGGCAAGACAAGAAAAGAGCTTGCATGGCATGGAGCTTCCTAATTACACGGAATCCAAGTGCCTGGAGAGTCGGCAGACAGCAGGCTCACCGTGTGACCTCAGGAGGGCTCTCTGAAGGGCCAGCCAACCCACAGTTCAGACCTGCTGAACACAGCACCGAGTTACCTCCTTGAGAGCTTTCACACACGTCCTACGACCACCTGGGGCACAGGTGCAGCACGGCGGCCTCTCCTCTGGGACGAGGTCTCTCACTGGAGAGAGGGAACCAGAAAGCAGACGTGTCCTGCTCAGACTTCTCTCCCCAGCGAGAGGGACATCCACCCAACACTGAAACAAACACAGACCACTGTGGCCTGCTGGCCTGGGACCTCTACTGGCACAGACCTGTGAGGTCCCCCGCACAGACCCGCCAGGGCCGTTGTGCCACGGGGCCCCCGAAGTCATTCGGACTGTGGAGGCTGGGAAGGTCTCTACTCTCAGAACGGGGAATACTACCCACAGTTTCTGGTGTTTCCCAGTCCAAGAGCGAGATCGGAGGCTGGGTGCCTCGGCCCCACCCTGGACCATGCTCCATGTGCTGGTCAGCACCTGGAGCCAGCCTGACCCTCGTCCTCCCCGCTGAAGGGACCCTCCTGCCATTCAGCCACCCGACCACCACCAACTGTGTCCAACCCGCAGAAAGAGTCAGGGCCTGTGTTGTTCACCACTGTCCAGTGTTGGGGAGCTTGCTGCAGCTAGAGGCTGAGTCCCTACTAACAAGAGCCTGTACCTCGGGGGGACTCCCGAGCTCCAAGCGAGATGAGACACACATGCTCCAGAGCGATGGAGTGTGGCACTGCAGGGTCTGAGGAGCTCCGCTCTGCCACGTGCTTTACAACCATGGAAAGTTCCTTCACCCTCTGGGCCTGTTTACCCACCACTCAAATGACTGAAGACCGAAGGACAACAGCAGCTCTGAAATATGCTAGAATTCAAAGAGAGGAGGATACTGAGGCGCCTGGCTGGCTCGGTCGTTAAGCGTCTGCCTTTGGTTCAGGTCATGGTCCCGGGGTCCTGGGATCGAGCCCCGAGTTGGGATCCCTGCTCCGCGGGAAGCCTGCTCCTCCCTCTTGTACTCCCCCTGCTTGTGTTCCCTGTCTCACTGTTTCTCTGTCAAATAAATAAATAAAATCCTAAAAAAAAAAAAAACACAAGGAGAGAAAGACAAGGAAAGAGGAATGAAGCAGAAACGAAACACTTCTCACTAAGGTGCTACACGTGAGGACTGTGAGAGCAGCCCTCGGGTTTGAGGATTCCAGGAAAAAGCAAGCGGAGAAACCTGTGGTCAGCACGCTTCCTACCACACCTTTCCATGGCGTTTTCCCAACAGACGCAGTGAACAAGATGAAGGGGAGGGCCAGAGCAGGAACGACACGCCCACGGCCTCCCTCTCCCTCAGCTGTGAACTCACTGGCCACACCTGTGAGGAATTCCACACCTGGACCACCCCGGGCACAGCGAGGCCGCCTGGGAAGGCAGCCCAGCACACACAGCATCACACAGCCCTTCGCGCTGCTCCACCAGCCCACCTCACTGGTGTGCTCAGCCCAGAACCCAGACACTCCCAAACTCACCCTCCTCCCAGGCCCCCCTCTCCTCTGCCTTTCCCCACCTGCCGTCCTCCCTGCTCTCCGTCTGGGTAAGCTTTAGGTTACGTGGGAAGAGTCCCCCTCAAGCCCCTCTCCAAAGCTCAGAGTCCCAACTGGGGACAACTCCCTTGCCCCACCCGCAAAGGTAAACAGGGTGGCATCTTCCTCACTTAATAAAGGGGCGACATCTACCCCTCGTCCTCACTCAGAGTGCCCCTTTGTTCAGGAACGACATACGTGGCATCCAGATTTTACAAGGCATGGCCACCAACTCAGAGCCGTAAACGCAGAGCTCCAGAACTGAGTCAGGCATCTCTCCCCAGCAGCCCGACTACAGGATGCATCTATCTGCTTTTCCCTCAGGGCGATGGCAGGTCTTAATCTCTCCCTCTTGCGCTTGCCCATGTATGAGACGTACTCCCCTGCCCATGCTCCGCATCCATGCCATCTGCCAGGCTCCCGTAGCAGCGAGCCTGCGTTCCTCCAGACTGATGGGGTAGCTTGGCGTCCGCAGAACCTTGTCTCTAACACGCTCAGACCCGGACATGTCACCCCTACCACGTCCCCACGCAGACACCCCCCATTTCCGTCCTGCTGGCGTGGGCCTCAAATTCTCACCTTTGATTCTCCACACCTGCATTTCAGGCCCCCTGTTCCCCCACCAGCCCCTCACCATCCGCTCCAGGCCCCCACCATCCCCTTAGGCCCCAAGCATCTCTTCCAGGTCCCTACAATCCCCCTGGGCCCCCAATATCCCTTCCAGTGCCCCAGCATCCCCCTGGGCCCCCAGCATCCCCTCCGGGCCCCCAGCGTCCCCCTGGGCCCCCAGCGTCCCCTCCGGGCCCCCAGCGTCCCCCTGGGCCCCCAGCGTCCCCTCCGGGCCCCCAGCATCCCCTCCGGGCCCCCAGCGTCCCCTCCGGGCCCCCAGCGTCCCCCTGGGCCCCCAGCGTCCCCTCCGGGCCCCCAGCATCCCCCTGGACCCCCAGCATCCCCCTGGGTCCCCAGCATCCCTCTAGATCTCCAGCATCCCCTCCGGGCCCCCAGCATCCCCCTGGGCCCCCAGCATCCCCTCCGCGCCCCCAGCATCCCCCTGGGCCCCCAGCATTCCCCAGGACCCCACCTTTGGCCCCGGGGCCTCTCTGTCACAACAGGAGAGGTTCTCATCGCGGCAGCAGTAGCAGCCGGGAGAGGGTCGGGAGGACTCTAGCACAGGCCCGACCGCAGACTGGGGGCGCCGCTTACCTGTGTCACTGGGGAGGTGCGAAGACAGCCACACTCGGGTCTGGCGCTGTTTCCGACGCCGGACAGACCAGCCAGCCGCTCCAGAGGCGCTGTGGGACGCTCCCGCGCCTGCGCAGACCGAGGGCCGCGGGCTGCTACGCGCGTGCGCCCAGGGCCGGGCGCGCCGGGATTCGTACTCCGGCGGGAACTCTGGCCGCATTCTCTCGATTCCGCTCGGCCGCGCCGGGCCGACCGCAAGCTCCGAGAGCCTGTGCCGCGCGGTTCTCGCTCCGGCTGGCACGGAGGCTGGGGAGCAGCCCGTGCCCGCTCCAGCGCCTGCTCCGGAAGTAGTTGTAGCAAGTACTTCCTTTTCATCTCTCCGTTTGAAGAGCAGGGAAGTGGGAGGCCGGAGGCGGGTGCCGGGCCCACGCCCCTCGCCGGGCTGCGGCGTCCCCGGGACCCGGGCGTCCCCCGCCGCCCTGTCGTCCAGCGCGGGCGCCGAGCCGGGCCGGGGATGGACAGGGAGACGCGCGCGTTCGCCGAGAGCCACTTCCGACGCCTCCGCGGACGGCCCGCGGGCGGGGTGGGCGCGACGCCGGGCCGCGTGGACTTCATCGAGAGCCCGGACTCCTTTTCCTACGCCGACTTCTTCAAGGGCTACCTGCTGCCCAACGTGCCGTGCGTTTTCTCCAGCTCCTTCACCGAGGGCTGGGGCAGCCGCAGGCGCTGGGTGACGCCGGGCGGGAAGCCGGCCTTCGAGCACCTGCTGCGGAACTACGGTAAGTGCGGAGCGCGCGCGAGCAGCCGGGGCTGGGGGGCCGCCGCCGTCCGGGGGAGGGCGCGCAACGTCCGACGGCCTCTCGTTTCAGGAGACGTGGTCGTCCCTGTGGCCAACTGCGGGGTCCGGGAGTACAATTCCAACCCCAAGGAGCACATGCTCCTCCGAGACTACATCAGCTACTGGAAAGACTACATCCAGGGGGGCTACTCCTCTCCGCGCGGCTGCCTCTACCTCAAGGACTGGCACCTGTGCAGGTAAAGGGGGCGGAGCGCGCAAAGCAGCTTGTCGTTTCCCCGGGTGGGAGTTGCGGTGCGCGCCCGAATCTGGCTCCCGCAGCGTGGTTGGAGGTTCTCCCCACCGCCGGGCCGGCCACGCTGCGTCAGGTGGGAACCCCGGTGGCCGAGGCCGCCTCTCCCGTGTGTCCTGGCTGCTGGACCCATCCTTGCGGGCTGCACGCCCTCTGACGGGGCGTACCTAGCTGTGCCTTTCCTGTCCGCTGCCCGCCGTTCCCGCTCAGGCCAGGTCTCACTCACCCTGGCCGCCCCAAGTCCCGCTCCACCCTGCTCAGCTCACTCACATTCTCAGCCGTCTTCCCAGCAAGGCTGCGCCCGAGCTGTGTAGCATCTCCGTCACGGACCAGCGGCTCGCCTGCCCTGTCCAAGGAGGCCTTCTGTGGTTCGAGCACACCCTTCTTCCACCCTGGGAGCTCCAACGAGGGGCCTCTGCGACATATCTCGCACTCGTGGGCAGCCACACCCCGGCTGCTTGGTTCCCTTGCTCAGAGGGGGTCCTTGGGTTGTGTCCATTCCCCTACCCAGCGGTGTGCTGGTCACAGGCAGAGACCCTCCTCCTCACACCCCAACCAGCTGGTACAGGGCACAGTACGGGCTCGAAGAGTTTTGTATAAATGAGTGAACGACTGAATTCTGGTTTTGCTGACGTGGAAACTAGGGATATTACAGTGAGTCACTCGCTTGTGATTCCCAAGACCCATCCAAGAGCATCTCGCACCGGCATATGCCGTGGATGCTCCCAGCCTCACAGCCTCTTGTCTGGCAGTGAGAGCTGGCCCCAGGGGGTGGACCAGGGACACCCAGACCCTGGTTGTGGCCCCCAGGGACTCTTGATCCAGCAGCACATAGGACTCCTAGACCCAGTGCTCCTGCACGGTGGGCGTGGGCTTCAAATAGGCAACAAGTGTGTTCTAGGTGTTACACGGGACGTTCCTGTCCGTTGTTTGAAGGTCAGTTTTGACTGAATATTATATATCTTCCCTGGAAACCCCAGAGCAAACAGAGCAGAGGGAGGCCAGACAGGCAGAGACGGCTCTAGGGGCCGTGATATCGGATTTGAGGGATGAGTGGCAGTCTGACATCCTGCAGAGGCATGGCGTTTTGGGGTACTACACGTGGTTTGGTGCTCCTCGGGCTCTCCCTGATCATGGCCTCTGACCACGAGTGATGTGTGAGCTACTCAGAAGCTTGTTCCAGTGCGTCGTTGGGAGAGCTCATTCTCTCTGGGGCTGGGTTGGTGTGCTTCTGTGTGTGTGGGGGGGGGCATTTTTCTGGTTGCGGGGATCAGGCTTTTGGACCAGGAGGAGTGGGGGGCTGTGGGGTAGGGGAGAAGGACCTCAGTGGACATGGGCCATAGTGCCTGGGCCACTGGTCGGGCATCCACTCGGCAGACTCGAGGTCACTGGCGGGGCGAGAGCGTGGACGAGGCCCACAGGTTCTGGAGAACAGCGTGATGCAGATGAGGCACTTAGAGCACCAGCTCAACCAGAGGCTGGAATTCCGGATCTGGCGCAAGAGGGGTCTGGAACAATGGCGGTGCTGCCTGCACGGGTCATCTGAGTGGCATCACAACACCCCCAACGTCGTTTCCTCTGTTTACGACGGGGGTTCGTTCCTCGCCCGGGGCTCAGGTGGGGTCGCTTGGGCCTGTGGTCATGTGCTGGCTGGACTCGCGCAGGGTGGCCAGCCTCACTGTGGACGCCGGCTGCGGAGGGCAGCTCAGCGTCATCCGTGTCCTTCCACACCTCTGGTTGTCTCCTGCTCGGGTCACAGGGGCCAGAAGGTGGCCGCTCCTGCCCCGGCCCCCCCATCACGCCCTGCAAGGCCCCTGTCACGCGCTGCAGGGTCCCCGTCACGCCCCGCAGGGCCCTCCCGTCACGCCCCGCAGGCCCCCCCCGTCACGCGCCGCAGGGCCCCCCCCATCACGCGCCGCAGGGCCCCCCGTCACTCCCTGTAGGCCCCCCCCCGTCATGCCCCGCAGGGCCCCCCCCCGTCACGCCCCGCAGGGCCTCCCCCCATCACGCGCCGCAGGGCCCCCCCCTTCACGCGCTGCAGGGCCCCCGTCACGCGCTGCAGGGCCCCCCGTCACTCCCTGCAGGGCCCCCCTGGCCGAGGACGTGTTCACCCTGCCTGTGTACTTCTCGTCCGACTGGCTCAACGAGTACTGGGACGTCCTGGACGTGGACGACTACCGCTTTGTCTACATGGGGCCTGCGGGCACCTGGTACCGTGCGTCCCTCCCAGCCTCCTCTCTGCGCCTTGTCCCTGCCCCACATGCTCTCCTCAACCCTGTGCCCTCTGCCAGAGCCTCTCAGAGATGCCTAGGCCGTGGGGAAGGCTGCTGGCCGTCCCCTTTCCAAGCCTCCATGCCTCCGTTGCCCCTGGGGGCTCTGAGATGGGGGAGGTGTGAGCGCTGGGGCCCCTGGGGCCCGTGTGCTCGGCCAGCCTTTCTGAAGCGCCAGACCACCTCTGGTTCAGTAGGCACCGACAGGAGGGTTCACACAGGTCACCGTTCCACGCCGACATCTTCCGCTCCTTCAGCTGGTCTGTCAACATCTGCGGGAGGAAAAGGTGGTTCTTCTTCCCTCCGGGGCAAGAAGAAGCCCTTCGGGATTGCCACGGTGGCCTGCCCTACGACGTGACTTCGCCCGCGCTGCTCGACGGCCGCCTGTACCCCATGCGCAAGCACTGCAGCCCACCCCTGGAGCTCACGCAGGAGGCAGGCGAGATGGTCTTTGTGCCCAGCGGGTGGCACCACCAAGTCCACAACCTGGTAGGGTGGGCACAGCCCACCGCATGTGCGTGCCATGCGGCCCAGGCAGGTCAGGGAGACGCCCTGGGGTCCCACTGGTCTGACCCCAAGCCCAGAGCGTCCATCTCCGGTTGATCTGCCCCTCGGCTTACCCAGCACACTCCTCACCCTTGACACATTCTTAGATGCCTTTCCACAGAGAGAGGGCCAGGCGCACCCCTCCTGATCCCACAGTGGGCAGGCTGCCCCCTAGAGAGCCTGGGTATGGGATTGCACGGACCGGAGAAGGGCCACCAGCCCCCGTTTCTTCCCTGGGCAGCAGTGGGTCCTTCTACACCGTGGAGCTTCCCTGGGAGCCCTGCTCTTGGTTAGCTGTGCGCTCAGAAGAATCCAGCCCCGTCTTTATGCTAGCACCTACCGGGAGACAGGAGCAGCCCTTCCTGGCCGAGGAGGGTTGCAAGGACCTCAGGACAGGGCTGCGGGATGGTCTGGTGTGGACTCATGGGGACACCCACACCCCACCCCTTCCAGGAGGACACCATCTCCATCAACCACAACTGGGTCAACGGCTGTAACCTGGCCAATATGTGGCACTTCCTGCAGCAAGAGCTCCGGGCCGTGCAGCAGGAGGTCAGCCAGTGGAGGGACACTATGCCTGACTGGGACCATCACTGCCAGGTGGGCCAGCCTGGGCAGGAGGGAAGGACTGGGAGGGGCTCTGCAGGGCCAGGGCTACAGGGTGGGGAGGGCGTGGGGCAGCCCTCAGGGCAGCCTGCATTCTCAGAGGAGGGCTTGTTCCGTAAGCTCAGAGCTGTGGCTTTGGGGACGTGGTAGCCGCCAGCCTGCCCGTGTGAAGGTCGGTGTGGTCCTGAGGCGGGTCACTGGGGCTTCCAGGTTGCAGGACTCAGACCCATCGCTGGCTGGCTCCCGGGTATCTCTGTTCCCATCCTCTGGGACTGGGCCCTGCCCATAGTCCTCAGACACTTGCCTGGCGCTGCGAGCAAGCCGCGACTCACTGGTGCTCCTCTCTGGCCAGGTCATCATGAGGTCCTGCTCCGGGATCAATTTTGAAGAATTTTACCACTTCCTCAAGATCATCGCTGAAAGGAGGCTGCTGCTTCTGACGAAAGAGCTGGGCCCTGGTGACATGGAGGGCAGTGCGGGCAGGGGGCTGGGCCCCCAGCAGGCTGCTTTTGATGTCAGCCGGATTGCAGAGGTGCTGGCCTCCGTGGTGACCCACCCCGACTTCCAGAGAGTGGACACTAGCGTGTTCTCACTGCAGCCGGGGGAGCTCCTCCAGCAGCTGGAGGAGGTCGTGGCTGCCACTGCCTCTCTTTAGGGCATGAGGCTTGCATCAGGCGGGGCCCCGAGGCACTGGCACGGAAGGCAGGCAGTCTCTTCCACAGCGCCTTCCAGAAATAAAGCTCTGTGCTGCTGTGTGGCATGGGACAGGTCACCTTCCCGCGGAGCCTCGTGGCCTCAGGTGCTCTTAAGGGTGTGGTACTGTCCTGACTGTCCACTGGCATCCCTGGGACCCTGATGCCTGTGCAGAGGGTTTGGGCTCCCTGTCTTCATGAGGCTTAGCCAGGGCTGAGTGCTCTGGATCCAGTGAGGGGGTGGGTGGGGAGGTCCTGCTAAGTGAGATCTGCAGCCAGAAGGCCCGGAGTGTGCTGGGGACTCAGGCGTGGGGGCAGCATGTGGTTGGGATTCCTGGTGCCCCCAGCCTTCCCTCAGCAAGGACCAGCATCCCAGCCCGTAGGCCTCCCATCCACAGCAGTGCGAGGCAGCTGGCTTGTCCTGCACAGTTCCCTCTGCAGTAGGACCACGCCCCTGCTCGGCTCCATCTTGCCCTGGAGCAAGCCCCTCCTGTGTAGGCCGGACATCCTGGGGCCCAGGACCTCTTGTGTCTATCCCACAGGAGAACCACTATTTACATGGAGCTTGCCGTCCCCCTACTGGCCTGTGCTTCCCCTTAGCCCCCGTCCAGAGTCCGGAGCCAAAGATGTCTGTATGGTCCGGGCACCAGGCCAGGCCTCATACCTTGTCCCTCATGCAGGCCCCTAGGCATCACAGGTGCACCGTTCAGGGGCCCCTCAGGGTCGGCTGGCACCCGTGATTTTATGTCCCTCTTATTTGTGACAGCACTGCCTGTGCCCCCCAGGCCCCAGTGAGGGCTTGGACCTTGCCCCAGGTGTCCAGAGCCCCCCGTAGTCCCTCTCCCACCCTTCACATGTGCTGGCCATCTTAGGCCACCAGCAGTCGCTGCTTGGTTCACAGCCACTCTGCACTCCGTGTGCCACTCGACAGTGACAGTAGTAGGGTTCTCCAGGGAAATGGAACCCACAGAATAGAGCGAGAGACGGTGGGGGCTGGTGAGTGAGATCTGCAGGGCAGGCCAGCAGGCCAGGGACTGAGGGGAGCGTGGACTTTGTGGTCTGGGGTCCAAAGTCTGCAAACTCAGGGTTAGTGTGTTGAAGTCTGAAGGCAGAATTGCGTCTTTGGGAAACCTCTGTCCTTGCCCTTAAGGCCTTCCACTGACTGGATGAGGCTCACCCAAATTGTGGGGGATGATCTGCTTTATCAAGGTCTGTGGAATTCAGAGTTAATCACATCTAAAGGATGCTTTCACAGCAGAATGGAGACTGGCGTTTGAACAAATGGCTGGGCACCGTGGCCTGGCCGAGTCGATGTGTCGAACTGGCCAACATAAGTCACTCCCCTGTGCTCGCAGGGACTCAGCAGGCACGCTGCTCTGTCCCGTGCCCACCTCGACGCCCAGCATCTGCTCCTTTCCCAGCAGTCGCGGGCAGTCCCACAACCTCCCCGTGTGTAGCACTTACCCCCCCCCACTGCCGTCGGACAGTTGTGTCTGCACACGTCCCTGTGTGCCATCCAGCCGTGCCGTGGCGCACACCGCATTATTCAGCAGTCACCCCTTGCACACGTGTCCTGTCAGCCTCCACCCCTGGAACTCCTGCTCTACCATGTCCTTGCTCCTCCCACGCATATCCCACGTGTCCCTCAAATGCTGGTACTCACGCTACTCTCAGGTGCACGGTGTGCACACTTGCCATGTGCGATCCAGTGCCCCCTGCACACCTACAGTGCCTCACATTTGCTCCTGTTCTCATCATCAAGCTTTTGGTTCTAGCACATCCACTTGGTGCTAGTAGACAATGTCTCACTGCACACTCACAGGCCAGGTGCAGACTTGGCATCGTTCTGCTGCTTGTAGTTCCCGTCTGCACAGCCGTGGTGGGCCGTCAAGTGGTGCTTGTGTGTTCATGGTGCGAACCCGTGACCGCTGCGCACACGGCGATTCATCAGTTCCTTGCGCGTTCATGCTGTACCATCCAACCCACTAAACCACCCAGAACTGCCACGTGTGGTCCAGTAGCTGCTTGCTCCATGTTGCTCTAGCTTCTGCCCCGTGCTGTGTGTCCAGTTGCAGCCGTTGAGGAGGAGGGGCTAACTCAGCATTGTCCCCATCATTCACCCGACTCTTGCCTCTGCAGGCTGTCTCTTCAGGGGAAGATGTCGGCAGTATGTGACCAGGTGCACTGGAGGTTCCCTGGCTTGCCTGGCTTGCCGTTCAGCTCCTCGTCCTGGGGAAGGACCTGGAAGGGCACTCCAGCAAGCTCAGGGCGTGTGTGTTTGCCACCTGGATTGGAACCATTCCAGTGTTTCATTGGTGAGGCAGTTGCGTGCTGCCCGTGGATCATCATTTCTGGTAGCACCCCTCTGCTCAGGCTGCATTTTTCCACCTCCTCGTGGGAAAAGTTTGCACCCCCATGACGTAACCAGGACACAGTCATGAGGTCTCAGCCAGACAGGAGTGACCACGGTGTACCTGATGGGGTGGGCATTTCTGGGGTGAACAGTTGTGCAAGGCATAGATAGTGGTGATGCTGGAACTCCTTGTGTACAGGGAGCAGGGATGCTTATGGACTGAATTGCAGCTTTGGGTCTAAATTCTGCATCACAAGTCTTTACCCTGGATAAGAAGCCAACAGGAAAAGGGGGTCTGAGGTCAGAGACAACCCCAGGAGGGTTTAAATCTAGGTAAAGCCAAAGATACAGACGTAGTGAAAAGAAGGGGCACCTGCCCCCCAACGTTCATAGCAGTAATGTCCGCAGTAGCTAAAGTGTGGAAAGAGCCAAGAGGCGCTTCAACAGATGAGTGGATAAAGATGTGGTCCATATGGGGGCGCCTGGGTGGCGCAGTTGGTTAAGCGACTGCCTTCGGCTCAGGTCATGATCCTGGAGTCCCGGGATCGAGTCCCGCATCGGGCTCCCTGCTCAGCAGGGAGTCTGCTGCTCCCTCTGAACCTCTTCCCTCTCATGCTCTCTCTCTCTCAAATAAATAAATAAAATCTTAAAAAAAAATAGATGTGGTCCATATATACAATGGAATATTACTCAGCCATCAGAAAGGATGAATACCCAATTTTTACATCCACATGGATGGGACTGGAGGAGATTATGCTAAGTGAAATAAGTCAAGCAGAGAAAATCTATTATATGGTTTCACTCATGTGGCACATAAGGAATAGCGTGGAGGACCACAGGGGAAGGGAGGGAAAACTGGGAAGAAATCAGAGAGGAAGACGAACCATGAGAGACTCTGGACTCCGGGAAACAAACAGGGTTTCAGAGGGGAGGGGGGTGGGGGGATGGGGTACCTGGGTGATGGACATTAAGGAGGGCACGTGCTGTGATGAGCACTGGGTGTTATACGCAACTAATGAATCGTGGAACACTACATCAAAAAACAAATAATGTATTATACAGTGGCTAACTGAACATATAATAAAAAAATAAATCTAGGTAAAGGGTTGGCTGTAAGGCCCTTGGGGAGGGTTACGGAGGTCAAGTCCTGCCTGCCCTTAGTCCACTTACAAGTAATCTTCCTCTGGCCACGTTGCACATTCTCACCTGTTTCGTTTATTGTTTTGTTTTTGCTTTTGTATGATTTTCCCCACTCGGCCGAGGAAATTCCGGAGTTCGATCTTGAACACCACAATTTCTCAATCGGTGGTCAGAAGAAATCTCAGCAAGAGAAGCAGAGTGTGTTTCATCTTCCCCAATTGTAGCAGCTACTGTCCTGAGAAAGGAAATGGTCCTGGCAAGCACTATTTTTAAAGGCTCCCAAGTTTTAGTGGTTGCTGTGCTGAGAAAGTACCTTCAACCTCTAAATGCCAGGATTCTGGGAGGCCGTCTCTGCTCTTGTCCAGGGTCCCAACACTGAAGTGTCCTCTGAGCAAGGGGCACCTGGTGTATCTCAGAGCACCCAGAGCAATGTAGCTGGCCCTCCTCGCTTCTCTCACCTAATAAGCTGATAAGCCTGCAAGACTATCTACTGAGTGAGGAGTGGGTCTGTGTTTCATTTAAACACAGAAAATGAAAGAACAAAATCACAACTCCCAGCTATGGTAGAAAGAGGATTTTAATGTAGAATTCAAAGTGTAGCTTTTGATATTTATGACCAATATTGTCCAAATCAGTAAAGATTTTTTTTTTTAACCTGTTGTACAAAAGTTCAATTACCCTCTCACCTCTTCTGAAATCGTCACTTCCCACCGGCCGCATCTCCTGTGGTCTCAGAGCCGTGGTGCCTGGCGTTTGCAGGGGCACCAGAGAGTATCGGTGGGACTCGGCTGCCCCTCCGCACCTGGTGAAGAGTGAGGTCCTTGAAGGGGGCCTCTCCTCTCCTGGCGGAGGGGCGGACAGGACTCTCGCTCACCATTGGCCTTGACGGTAGAATCCGAGATTCCATCTACGCTGAAAAAGTCTGGAGCAGTGCGAAGCAGTGTGGACCCTTGGGAGGGTTGTGGGCAGATGCAGACGTGAGGAGGGAACTGCAGTCATCAGACCCAGTGTGTGAGTGAGTGCTCTGTCGTGCCTGTGGGCACAGGGGCAGGGACCCATAGCTGTGCAGGGGTGAGGGAAATGCCTGGCTGCAGGCAGGGCACCATGCCCATTGGCTGTGTTCCTTGGCCAGGGTCAGCTAGTCCTCAGGGTCCTGGAAAGCAAAAAGTACCTAGGGCAGCAGGTGGTCCACAGAGTTCCAGGCTGGCCTGTCAACTGTCACGCATCATGTTCAGCCGTAGACCAGAGTCTGTGGTGACCTGTGCTTGCCTGCTGGGGGGCGGGGGTTGTGCTGGCCTGGGCCATTCCAGTCCGTAAGTGTTCAGCTATCTGGTCAGCCATAACCTAGAGATGGTGATCCTGAGGCTGGCATTGCCAGGGGTCAGTCACATGCACTTCATGAACTAGAAACAAAGCAAAGTAAACCTAAAAAAATGTTAGAGAGTAATGTAGTTGAGAACAGAAAAGCTGTAGAGAAAATTGGTAAAAGTTGTTTTTCTGAAAAAATGGAAAAAAATGTCCAAACAGCTATATTGACTAAGAGAAATTTAGACAGGACTCAAAAAAAGGGTTTATTGTAAGAGACTATGAACAATTGAGCAACAAATTGGATTATCTAGATGAAATGTACAAATTCCTAGAAGCACACAAACTGCAAAACATTCTATTGGTGAATACTACTAAACATTTAAAGAAAAATTAATACCACTTCTCATCCAGCAAATAAGAGAGAAGGGAACACTTTTGATATCTACAAAGCTAACATTAGCTTCATACCAAAGCCAAAGGCGTCACAAGGAAACTACAGACCAATAGCCCTCTGATATAGATGCAGAAATCCCACAATAAATAATACCAAGCAGAATCCAGCAGCAAATTAAAGGATTATACATCATGACCAAGTGGGGTTTATCCCAGAGATTTAAAGGTTCCATATATGAAGAGCGACCTATCCAGATTAGTAGAATGAAGTGGAAAATTCAATCATCTCCACTGCTGCAGAAAAAGTATTTGACAAAATCCAACATCCTTTCACAATAAGAGAACTCAATCAAGTAGAAATAAAAGGGAATGTCCTCAGCATGATAGAGAGCATTTATGAAAAACCCACAAGTAACATCATGCTTAGTTGACTGAAAGCTTTCTCCCTAAGATCAGGAACAAGGCAAAGACATCTACATCCACTTTCATGACTCCTACTCAACATTCCACTGGAAGATCTGGACAGAGCAATTAGGCAAGAAACATAAAAGCATCCAAATAGGAAAGTAGGAGGTAAAACTGTCTATTTATAGATGACAAGCTCTTATATGTACAAAATCCTAAAGAATAGCCCCCCATCACCACACACACACACACAACTGTTTGAGCTAATAAACAAATTCAGTCAGGCTGCCAGATACTAGATCAATGGAATAGAACTGAGATCCAAGAATTAAATCCATACGCATGTGGTCAATGGATTTTTTTTTTTCAACAAAGGCACCAAGACCATTGAATGAAGGAAAGCAGTTCTTCAAACAGTAGTGTTGGGAAAAGTGCATTTACTACACGCCAAAGAGTAAAGCTGAAACCTTACCTCACAGCATATGTAAAAATTAACTTAAAAGGGATCAAATACCTAAATTTAAGAGTTAAAATTCTAGAACCCTTAGGAAAAAAACACAGGAGCCAATATTCATGTCATTTGATTTACCAATGGTTTCTTAAATAGGACACCAAAAGCACAAGCAACAAAATCTAAAACAAATTGGACTGCATCAAAACTTAAAAATGTTTTTTATCATGGTGTCTGGGTGGCTCAGTTGGTTAAGCGTCTGCGTTTGGCTTAGGTCATGATCCCAGGGTCCTGGGAATGAGCCCCACATCGGGCTCCCTGGTGTCTCCTTCCCCGCGCCCAGCTCATGTTCTTTCTCACTAGCTCTCTCTCTAAAATAAATAGTTTAAAAAATGTGTATCAAGGGACACAAAATAAAACCACCCAAATGATGGTAGAAAATATTTGCAAATAATAAATATGATAAGGGTCTTGTATCAAGAATACAGAGATATCACAGTAAGATACCACATCATACCCATCAAGGTGACTATAATTTAAAACACAAAAAATAAGTGTTGGTAAGGTCGGAAGCCTCATACATTGCTGGAGTGGGGGGAGATGTACAGTGGTGAAGCTTCTGTCAAAAACAGTTTAGCAGTTTCAGACTTGCCATTTGACTAGGCAATTCTACTCCTACCAAAACAGCTGAAGACAGACACTCAGATGTATATCTGTATCTGAATGTTCATGTTTGCACTAGTCACAATAAGCTGAAAAGTGGAAATAACCCACATGTCCATCAACAATGGATAAGTCCATTTACAGATATGGACATGGAATGAATAAAATTTATTTTATTCCATGTACAGTGGAATATTCAGCCTCAAGAAGGAGGAGTTTTGGTACATGCTACAGCATGGATGGAACCTTGAAAATATTATGCTCGGTGAAAGCAGCTAGACACAAAGGCCGCATAGTGTATGATTCCACTTACATGAGATGTGCAGGACAGGTAAAGCTATGGAGACAGAAAGGAGATGGTTAGTTGCCAGGGTCTGGGGGAGTGGGGGAATGAAGATGGGCTGTTTAAGGAGGGGGATGGGGTTTCTGTTTGAAGTGAAGTGTTCTCTAACTAGACAGGGCTGATGGTTTCAAGACATTGTGCATGTACTAATGCCACTGAATTGGACAATGTAAAATGCTTTAAAAGATAATTTTTATTTTACATACATGTTAAAACGCTGGTACTATGGCTGCTATTTCTGGTGCTGGAGCTGAAGACACAGCTGTCATTAGCTCTAGACCTGGCTGTAGAGCAGACATGAGCTGCGGGCAGAGGACTGTTTAACCAACATGATTACCTTACCATATGACTCTCCCAACACAGAAAACATCCCCTTGCCTTCAAGCGAAACCCAAACCAACCCAAGAGACACATCCCAAGAAGTGTCTGCAGATGGCAGTTCACCAGGGGAGTGGGCTGAGACCACGCTCTGCTCCTGTTTTCGTGGTCCAGCCCCCTCCCCCTCATCACAGCAGCCACCCCCCAGTTCTCCTGACCCTCTGGCTCGGCCTCAGTGGGCTCCAGCTGGGCAAGAGCATCTGGGCAGAGCAGCAGGTCCAAACCAGGCATGTTAAGTTGTGCTTGGTTCACTAGCATCCTAGAGAGGAAGGTATGGAAGCTGACAGAAGCCCTCCAGAGACTGGTCCAGCCAGGCAGCCAGGATTGAGGAGAAGGTGCTGGGGGAAGGCAGACAGGCAGCAGAGTGAGAGGACCCCAGAGCAGTACTCACACAAACCCCCACAGCCCATACTTGGAGGGACAGCCCTTCCCTCAAGGAGGGGATGGGTCCTCCTGATGAAGCAGGAAATGGACACAGATGTTCACTTTCCCTCTTTGGCCTAGAAAGTCACCACTGGGGAGCAGCCAAGGTAGGGTCTGGAGGATCGCTCTCTACAGCTGGACAAGTGTCTTGCCAGGGAGTGGAGCTTGCAAGGCCACCAGCTCAGCTGGTAGAGGCTGCCCTCTCCCAGATCCTACCCTCTGCTCCCTGTTCCCCTCAGGGGTCAGGGTCCCCCAAGTCCCCCTCAGACCCTCTTCTGGCAGTGGCAATAGGAAGCCTGACCTTGGAGGAGAAGCTCTCAAGCACACCTCACTGGAAAGTTCCCGCAAAAGCACGGACCAGGCCCTGACCCTGCCCTCCCAGCTCCTAGGGCCCCCCATACTTGTGCTGGTGAGGACAGTCATGAGGGTGGGGCCTGGGTGAGCCCTCAGCAAGTAGAGCTGGCCAGCGCCATTGGCGCTGTCTCGGCCCTGCACCCCTAATCTCAGGGCGTAGGACTCCCCACTCTCTCCCCAGACACATGGCCTTGTCCTGACGGCTCCCTGCCTTTGTGGCTGTGCTCCTGATTCCCTCCTTGCCACCAGTTCTGGGGCACCATGAGGTCAAGAGCTGGGGCTGGTATGGCCTGCGGGTCCGAGGGGCCTAGGAAACTGGGTCACAGTGCTGGCCTGAGCTGGACTGGCCTCCTCGGGCTGCCCTGCTTTACTTTCGGGTCCTCTGGCCATTTGGGGTGCCTTGCCTTTGCCCCTCTGCCCTCCAGACTGTGAGCTCCTTGAGGGCAGGGATCCCACCGGAGTGTGGCATCTGGGTCTTACTCGCCCCCAACTCAGGAAGAGATGAGAACATTCAGAGTCCCTTCCAGCTGTGAGGAGGTCACACTTGGGACTCAGATGGTAGTAAGAGGCAGTGTGTGCTGAGTGGGAGCCCAGGACACCAGAATGACCATCCCTGCCCCATTGCTCCCTCGGACCCCTTGGAGGATGGCATCCATACTGCAGCCCAGGTGGGACACCAGGGAATAAAACCCACCTCTGGGCAGAGGAGTGGGTGCCAGGCTCCAGGGCTGTGAGAAAGACTGTGAGCCTCTCCTGTGTACCTGGGTGCCCAGTCCTCACAAGGCCGTCACACCAGGCCTGGACAATGACCACGGCCCCACTGCCAAGTGAAGACCCAAGGCTCTTATAAGGGTGGGTGCCTCTCTAGGCTCTGGCTGGATTCGGAGTCGTTCTGCTCGGCCACATTCTGAACCACACCAGCTCCCTGGCCTTCTGAGTCCCCAAGCCACTCTACTAAAAGGACCACCAGGGTTCTCAAACATAGTGGGACATCCCTGGAGGAGTCCAACAGACACTTCTCTGACCATGTGGAACCCTTGGGATCGCCTGCTCCACACACCCAACTTGCAGAGGAAGAGATAGACCTTCTCTCCTGTAGCCCCTCCACATGAGGAGGGGCAGACACAGGACCCCAAGCCCTATCCTCTCCAGGATGCTTGACCGATGGCCCTGACCCAGGCAGGCCCCATGGCCTGTCAGCCAGGCATCTTTCCACTCCTCTTGCTCTGGGCCTGGGCATGCTGCTAGAAGGCTGGCAGAGATGTCTTCAACCTCTTTCTCCTTCCCCCTTGCCACCTCCAGTGCTGCCCCTCCTCTGGCTTCCCACCCATGCTCCCCACCTGGAAGTCTGTGGGGGGGGGGCAGGGTGGGAGGATGCCCAGAGGAACAGGGCCTACATGGGAGGTGGTGGACAGGAGGTGGTGGATGGGGTCCATCATGTTCCTGGGAGATCTAATTTCCAAAGCACAGCCTGTGGGGGAGGTTTGAGTGAATGTAGCAGGTTGAGATTTAGGAGCAGCAGTCTAGTGTCAGAGACAGGGGTCAAGTGTGCTAAGCCAGACCAACCATTAGGGAGTAGGGTCCTGGGCTGGAGAAGGGCTGTGGTTTCTGATTGGATTAGAGTTCAGGTTTGAGTTTGGGTTTAGTGTTTAAGGTTCAGATTTGGAGTGAAATTGCAAGATCAATGTTAAATCTACATTTAGCTTTTGGAAGAACTGCCAGACTCTTTCACAGTGACTGCGACATTTTACAGTCTCATTAGTAACGTGCTAGGGTTCCAATTTCTCCACATTCTCCAACTCATGTCCATATATTTTTTTAAAGATTTTATCTATTTATTTGAGAGAAAGAGAGCATGAGAGGGGGGAGGGTCAAAGGAAGAAGCTGACTCCATGCTGAGCAGGGAGCCCGATGCGGGACTTGATCCTGGGACTCCAGGATCATGACCTGAGCTGAAGGCAGTCGCTTAACCAACTGAGCCACCCAGGCGCCCTCATGTCCATTGTTTTTATAATAGTGCTTCTGATGGGTGTGAGGCGCACACTGTGGTCTTGATTTGCATTCCCCTCACGGGATGTCCACTGCAAACCCGCCCATCTTGCCTCCTATCACCCTACTCTATTCAACTGCCCCATCTACTCTCAGTCACGGCTCTTCTTACCATCTCCATAATGTCATATAAACTGGAGCGCACAGCGTGTAGTCTACTCAGCTTGGCTTCTTTCACGTAGTAATAGACCATAAGATCCATCCATGTCCTTGCATGGCTTGAGAAATCCTTTCATACTGCTGAATAGTATTCCATTCATGGGTGCTTAGATGTACCTCACTTGGCTATTAATTCACCTATTGAAGGATACCCTGACTTTTAAAGGTGTTTGGCCATCATGGAGAGGGAGATGTGCATAATTGCATACTGGCTTTTGTTTGGACGGGAATGTTCAAAGCAGTTGTCCAAATACCCAGGACTGCAATTGTTGGCTTACATGATGAGAGCATGTTTCGTTTTGGAAAACACTGCCAAAGTGGCTGTACACTTATGCATTCCACCTGCAATGAAGGAAAGTTCCTGTTGCTATTTTTTTCCTTAAGATCTTGGCTATTTTAGTAGGCGTGTGGTGTTATGTCACTGTTGTTTTCATTTGCTTTTCCCTCCTGATGAATTACCTTGAGCATTATTTTATATGCTTGTCACCTGTATATCTTGTTTGGTTAAATGTGTTTGCAGATGTTTACCAATTTTTATTTGGATTGTTTGTCTTGTTTTCTTTTGGAATTTCTTTGTATATATATTTTTCTTTGTATATTGTTCATAGAAGCTTTCTTTCAGATGTGTTTTCCAAATATGCTCTCCCAGTTTGGCTTGTCTTTTGTTCTTTTAGTGGGACCTTTCACAGAGGAAGCATTTTACATTTTAATGAAGTAAACACCAGCATTTTTTTTTCATGGGCTGGCTTTTGGTATTTTATTTAAAAACTCATCAACCATCCCAAGGTCATGTTGATTGTTCCTGTGTAATCTTTCTAGTTTTGCCTTTGAAGATTTATGTCTATTTTGTTCACATGTTTATTTTGAGTGAATGTTTGTATACATTCCCATTTTCCCATTTCCCAGTGTTCCATCACCGTTTGTGGAGCTGACCTTCCTCTGTGTCATTTCACCTTTGTCCCTTTGACAAATCAATGACTGTATTCACATGGTTCCCTGTTGTCCCCTTTGTTCCTCCTCTGATAATACTCTTGTCACTGCTGTAGCTTTATGACAAGTGTTTGGACCCCCACGTGTGGGTTCTTCAACTGTGTTCCTCAGGCTCACATTGTCTACACTCAGTTTACACAGTTTGATGGGAATTTGATGGGTGTCCATGGAATCCGTAGATCAAGGTAGAAAGGACTGCCATGGTAAGAATTTTGAGTATATTGCTCCTGAACAAGTAATATCTACATTTATTTATATTTTGATTTATCCCATGTTTCAGTGTTCTCTGAAAGCATATTTGTATGTATTTTGCTTGATTTACATTATGAAATTTAAGTTTTGCCCTGGTACCGTAATTTGTTTTCGTTTCAATTTCAATTTGTCCTATACATCATTGCTGATTGTCTGAGTCTGTATGGGCAGCTCTAACAGAACACCGCAGACTGGGAGGCTTACAAACAGTAGACACTTGTTTCTAGCAGAAAGCACATGGGAAACCTTCACAACATTGGATCTGGCAGTGATTTCTGGACACGACACCAAAAGCGTAGGCAATAAAAGCAAAGACAAATGGGACTACATCAAACTTTAAAACACTTGTGCATCAAAGGGCACAATCAGCAGAGTGAAAAAAAAATCTATAGAATGGGATAAAATATTTGTAAGTCATCTAAGTGATAAGGGATTAATATCCAGATTTGTAGACATCTCCTACAACTCAACAGCAAAAGATAAGTAAGTTGATTTAAAAATGATCAAATGATGTGAATAGACATTTCTCCAAAGAAGATATACAAATGAGCAACAAGTATACAAAAAGATGCTTGGGATGCCTGGGCGGCTTAGTCGGGTAAGTGTCTGCTTTTAGCTCAGGTCATGATCCCAGGGTCCTGGGATCCAGTCCCGCATTGGGCTCCTTGCTTGACGAGGAGCCTGCTTCTCCCTCTGCCTGCTTCCCCCTCTACCTGTCGCAACCTCTGCTTGTGTTCTCTCTCTTTCTCTGACAAATAAATACACAAAATCTTAAAAAAAAAGAAATAAAAGATGCTCAACATCACTAATCATTAGAGAAATGCAACTCAAAACTACAATGAACTATCACCTCACACCCATTAGGAAGAGTACTATTAAAAAATCAGAAAATAACAAGTGTTGACAAGGATGTAGAGAAATTAGAAGCTCTGAGCACTGTTAATGGGATGGTAAAATGGTGAAACCACTATGGAAAACAGTATGACAGTTCCTCAAAAAAGCAAAAGTAGAACTACCATGTGACTTATCAATTTCACTTCTGGGTATACTCCAAAAGAACTGAAAGCAAGTCTTGGGGAGATATTTGCACACTCGTGTTCATAGCAGCATTATTCACAATAGGTAAACACAAGAAATCCATCAATGGATGAAAGAATAAACAGAATGTGATATATTCATATAATGGAATATCATTCAGCCTTAAAAAGACAACCCTGTCACATGCTACACAGAATGGACATTAAGCCAAGTGATAGCAACCAGTCACAATATGACAAATACTATATGATTCCAGTTATATGAAGTATCTCAAGTAGCCAAATTCATAGCGATAGAAAGTAGAATGGTGGTTATCAGAGGTTAAGGGAAAGGAGAAGGGGGGGTCATTGGTTAACGGGTATAGAGTTTCAGATTTGAAAGACGGAAAAGTTCTGGAGATCCATTGCACAACAACATGAATATACTTAACACCTCTGAGTTATATGCTTATAAATAGTGAATATGGTAGATTTAGTGTTATTTGTAATTTACCACAATTTTTAAAACAGATTATTAAAATGCCAAATATTGGAGAGGTTGCAGAGCAACTGGATTGCCTACACAGCTGGTAGGAACGTAAATGGCACAGCCACTCTGGAAAGCAGTTGGCAGTTTCTTTAAACACCGAATATACACTTGCCGTACAATCCATCAATTGTAGACCTGGGCATTTGTTTCAGAGAAATGAAAACTTATATTTACACAAATACTTGTATACAGTTGTTGATAGTAATTCAAAACTGGTGTTTGTTTGTGATAGCCAAACTGCAAAACAACTGTAGTGTCTGTCCATAGGCAAATGTTAATCAAACTGTGGTCCACTGATATCAGGAATCTTAAGAGTAAAAAGGACTTAGCTATTGATGCATGCACAGCTTGGATGGATCCAGAGACGAATGCTCAGCAATAAAAACCATATCCCAGATTATATGCTGTATAATTATATGATCATATTTATGTAACAGTCTTGAAATTACAAAATTAAAGGGATGGAAAACAGATATGTGGTGGTGGGTGGATGTGAGTATAAAGCAGCAGCAAGAAGGAATGTGCATGTGGAAGGAACAGTTTTGTATCTTGATGGAGGTAGCGGTTACACAACTCCACATGTGATAAAATATACATACACACTATTGAATTACTCTGTATTGTGCTGTAATTATGAAAGATTTAACCATTAGGGGCAACTTGGTGAAAGGTTGGTGCCATTTTTCTGCCCTGACAACTTCCTGTGAATCTATAATCATTTCAAAATGAAACATTTAAATTAAAAAAATGTAGATTTTTTTTCCTATAGTTAAAGTTGTGTAAGTTATATCATGGACCTTGTATTGAGAATTTGGTCATTGAACAAGACAAAGCAATATGCTTGTTTTATATTGAAGTTTCAGAAACTTGAAATTCAAGTCTGGAGGGAGGAGCAAGATGGCGGAGGAGTAGGAGACCTAAATTTCGTCTGGTCTCAGGAATTCAGCTGGATAGGGATCAAACCATTCTGAACATCTATGAACTCAACAGGAGATTGAAGAAAAGAATAGCAACAACTCTCTGAACAAAAAAGCAACCATTTTCTGGAAGATAGGACGTGCAGAGAAGCAAATCCGAGGCCATATTCGGGAGGATAGACAGTGGGGGAGGGGGCCTCCGTTGGCCGTTCTGGCAAGTGATAGAGCCACGGAGCACAAAATCGGAACTTTTAGAAGTCGGCTCCGCTGAGGGACGTCGCTCCAGTGACTAAGCGGGGGGTGGAACCCTCACGGGACAGTGTGGTCTGAGGACCCTTGGGGTCACAGGAAGACCAGGGGTGCCTGAGCACAGCAGAGCTCCCAAGTATCGGAGCGGAGAAGCCGGCTGCAGAGACGGAGCCGAGGAGCAGGCTCTCAGCTTGGGGTTGCCATAAACAGTGATCCACGGCCCAGTCGGGCCACTGATCCTCCAGCAGGGACCCAATAAGAGGCAGATCTGGGGAGACTCCCCTTCCTCCCCTGGGAGGAGTGGCCTGAGAGCGCACCACAGGGATCTGCTGGGTTTGGAGACTCCACACCGGGTCGGGTGCCAGAGATAGAAACGCTGGGTCACAGGCCGGGTGAGCACGGAGTGCAGCCAGAGACCCGGGAGACGGGAGTGATTGACTGCTTTTCTCTGGGGGCGCATGAGGAGCGGGGCCGCGAGTTCTCGGCTCCTCTGGGGTGAAGATTGGGAGGCCACCATTTTCACTCTGGTTCTCCAAAGCTGTATGGAAAGCTTGCAGGGAACAAAAGCTCCTGAGAGCAAACCCGAGCAGATTACTTAGCCTGGCCCGACAAGGGCGGGGCATTCCACCTCCGGCAAAGACATTTGGGAACCATTGCAACAGGCCCCTCCCCGAGAAGATCAACAAGAACAGCCAGCCAAGACCAAGTTTACCGATCAATGAGAAGGGCAGAACTCCAGTGCTAGGGGAATACTGCACAAAGAATTCATGGCTTTTTTACCATGATTCTTTAGTCTTTCAAAGTTAATTTTTTTAAGTGTCTTTTTTTTTGAATTTTTCTTTTTCCCTTTTTCAACCAACATCTTATCAATCTTTTTTAAAAAAAACATTTTTATTTTTCATTTTTAGAGTCATATTCTATCCCTTCATAGTAGTTACCCTTATTTTTGGCATATATATATAAGTTGTTCTCTCTTTAAAATTTTGGGATAGGTTCTTCTAACAGATCAAATTATACCCTAAATCTCTAGTGTATGGCTTTGTTCCAGTCTCCTGCCTGATCACATTCTCTCCCTTTTTTTATCCTCTTCTTTCTTTTTTCAACCAACTTCTTATCAATTCCTTTTATATAATCTTTTATAATTTTCATTTTTATATTCATATTCCATCCCTTCATTGTATTAACCCTTATTCTTGTACATATATAGGTTTTTCTTTCTTTAAAATTTTGGGAGGCACTTTCTTCTAACAGAACAATATACACACCAAATCTAGTGTGTGGCACCGATCTATGCACCAGCCTGATCAAATTTAATCATATTCTGTTTGTTTGTTTGCTCGTTTTTGTTTGTTTTTATCTTTTTCTTTTTCTTTTTTTTTCTTTCTTTCTCTTTCTTTCCCCTGGTTTCAGGTCTTTTCTGATTTGTTTAGTGTATATTATCTGGAGACGCTGTTACCCTGTTAGCATTTTGTTCTCTCATTCATCTCCTCTCCTCTGGACAAAATGACCACACGGAAAAAATCATCGCAAAAGAAAAAGAACAAGACACAGGACCGATGGCCAATGACCTAATCAATATGGACACTAGTAAGATGTCAGAACTAGAGTTCAGAATGATGATTTTAAAGATACTAGCTGGACTTTAAAGAAGCATGGAGGTTATTAGAGAAACTCTTTCTGGAGAAATAAAAGAACTAAAATCTAACCAAGTTGAAATAAAAAAGGCTATTAATGAGGTGCAATAAAAAACGGAGGCTCTAACTGCTAGGATAAATGAGGCAGAAGAGAGAATTAGTGATCTAGAAGACCAAGTGATGGAAAATAAAGAAGGTGAGAAAAAGAGAGATAAAACAGCGACTGGATCGCAAGGGCAGAAATTGAAAGACAGGTGATACCATAAGACGAAACAACATTAGAATAATTGGGATCCCAGAAGAAGAAGAAAGAGAGAGAGGGGCAGAAGGTATATTGGAGCAAATTATAGCAGAGAACTTCCCTAATGTGGGGAAGGAAACAGCCGTCAAAATTCAGGAGAGACAAAAAAAAAAACCCTCAAAATCAAGAAAAATAGATCAACACCCCAACATCTAATAGTAAAACTTACAAGTCTCAGAGACAAAGAGAAAACCTGAAAGCAGCTTGGGAGAAGAGATCTGTAACCTACAATGGCAATAACATTAGACTGGCAACAGACCTATCCACAGAGACCTGGCAGGCCAGAAAGGGCTGGCATGATTCGTCAGAGCACTAAACGGGAAAAATATGCAGCCAAGAATACTATATCCAGCTAGGCTGTCAATGAAAATAGAAGGAGAGATAAAAAACTTCCAGGAAAAACAGAAACTAAAGGAATTTGCAAACACGAAACCAGCCCTACAAGAAATATTGAAAGGGGTCCTCTAAGCAAAGAGAGAACCTAAAAGTAACACAGACCAGGAAGGAACACAGACAATATACAGTTACAGTCACCTTACAGGCAATACAATGGCATTAAATTCCTATCTTTCAATAGTTACCCTGAATGTAAATGGGCTAAATCCCCCAATCAAAAGACACAGGCTATCAGATGGTCTAAAGGAAACAAGACCCATCGATATGCTGTCTGCAAGAGACTCATTTTAGACCCAAAGACACCCCCAGATTGAAAGTGAGGGGGTGGAAAACAATTTACCATGCTAATGGACACCAAAAGAAAGCTGGGGTGGCAATCCTTATATCAGACAAATTAGATTTTAAAACAAAGACTGTAATAAGAGATGAAGAAGGACACTATATCCTACTTAAAGGGTCTATCCAACAAGAAGATCTAACAATTGTAAATATCTATGCCCCTAACATGGGAGCAGCCAATTATATAAGGCAATTAATAACAAAAGCAAAGAAACACATTGACAACAATACAATAAGAGTGGGGAACTTTAACACCCCCCTGACTGAAATGGACAGATCATCTCAGCAAAAGATCAACAAGGAAATAAAGACTTTAAATGACACACTGGACCAAATGGACTTCACAGACATATTCAGAACATTCCATCCCAAAGCAACGGAATACACATTCTTCTCTAGTGCCCATGGAACATTCTCCAGAATTGATCACATCCTAGGTCACAAATCAGGTCTCAACCGGTACCAAAAGATTGGGATTATTCCCTGCATATTTTCAGGCACAATGCTTTGAAACAAGAACTCAATCACAGCACGAAAGTCATAAAGAACGCAAATACATGGAGGCTAAAGAGCATCTACTAAAGAATGAATGGGTCAACCAGGAAATTAAAGAAGAATTTAAAAAATTCATGGAAACCCATGAAAATGAAAACACAACTGTTCAAAATCTTTGGGATACAGCAAAGGCAGTCCTGAGAGGAAAGTATATAGCAATACAAGCCTTTCTCAAGAAACAAGAAAGGTCTCAAATACACAACCTAACCCTACACCTAAAGGAGCTAGAGAAAAAAACAGCAAATAAAGCCTAAACCCAGCAGGAGAAGGGAAATAAGAAAGATCAGAGCAGAAATCAATGAACTAGAAACCAAAAGAACAGTAGAACAAATCAACGAGACTAGGAGCTGGTTCTTTGAAAGAATTAACAAGATTGATAAACCCCTGGCCAGACTTATCAAAAAGAAAAGAGAAATGACTCAAATCAACAAAATCATGAATGAAAGAGGAGAGATCACAACCAACACCAAAGAAATACAATTATAAGAACATATTATGAGCAACTCTACGCCAGCAAATTAGATAACCTGGAAGAAATGGGTGCATTCCTAGAGATGTATCAACTACCAAAACGGAACCAGGAAGAAATAGAAAACATGAACAGACCTATAACCACTAAGGAAATTGAAGCAGTCATCAAAAATCTCCCAACAAGCAAAAGCCCAGGGCCAGACGGCTTCCCAGGGGAATTCTATCAGACATTTAAAGAAGAATTAATCCCTATTTTCCTGAAACTGTTCCAAAAAATAGAAATGGAAGGGAAACTTCCAAACTCATTTTAGGAGGCCACCATTACCTTGATCCCAAAACCAGACAAAGACCCCATCAAAAAGGAGAATTACAGACCAATATCCTTGATGAATATGGATGCAAAAATTCTCGCCAAAATACTAGCCAATAGGATCCAACAGTACATTAAAAGGATTCTTCACCACGACCAAGTGGGATTTATCCCTGGGCTGCAAGGCTGGTTCAACATCCGCAAATCAATCAACGTGATACAATACATTAACAAAGGAAAGAACAAGAATCATATGATCCTCTCCATAGATGCAGAAAAGACATTTGACAAAGTACAGCATCCTTTCTTGATCAAAACTCTTCAGAGTACAGGGATAGAGGGTACATACCTCAATATCATAAAAGCCATCTATGAAAAACCTACAGCGAATATCATTCTCAATGGGGAAAGGCTGAGAGCTTTCCCCTAAGGTCAGGAACGCGGCAGGGATGTCCACTCTCACCACTGCTATTCAACATAGTATTAGAAGTCCTAGCCACAGCAATCAGACAACAAAAAGAAATCAAAGGCATCCAAATCGGCAAAGAGGAAGTCAAACTCTCACTCTTTGCAAATGATATGATACTGTATGTGGAAAACCCAAAAGACTCCACCCCAAAACTGCTAGAACTCATACAGGAATTCAGTAAAGTAGCAGGCTATAAAATCAATGCACAGAAATCAGTGGCATTCCTATGCACCAACAAGACAGAAGAGAGACAAATCAAGGAGTCTATCCCATTTATAATTGCACCCAAAACCATTAGATACCTAGGAATAAATCTAACCAAAGAGGCAAAGGATCTGTACTCAGAAAACTATAAAATACTCAGGAAAGAAATTGAAGAAGACACAAAGAAATGGAAAAACGTTCCATGCTCATGGATTGGGAGAATCAACATTGTGAAGATGTCAATGCTACCTAGAGCAATCTACACATTCAATGCAATCCCCATCAAAATACCATCCACTTTTTTCAAAGAAATGGAACAAATAATCCTAAAATTTGTATGGAACCAGAAGAGACCGCGAATAGCCAGAGGAATACTGAAAAAGAAAAGCAAAGCTGGCGGCATCACAATTCCGGACTTCCAGCTCTATTACAAAGCTCTCATCATCAAGACAGTATGGTACTGGCACAAAAACAGACACATAGATCAATGGAACAGAATCGAGAGTTCAGAAATGGACCCTCAACTCTATGGTCAACTCCTATCTTTGACAAAGCAGGAAAGAATGTCCAGTGGAAAAAAGACAGTCTCTTCAACAAATGGTGTTGGGAAAATTGGACAGCCACATGCAGAAGAATGAAACTGGACCATTTCCTTACACCAGACACAAAAATAGACTCCAAATGGTTGAAAGACCTAAACGTGAGACAGGAGTCCATCCAAATCCTAAAGGAGAACACAGGTAGCAACCTTTTCGACCTTAGCCGCAGCAACTTCTTCGTAGAAACATCGCCAAAGCCACGGGAAGCCAGGGCAAAAATGAACTATTGGGATTTCATCAAGATAAAATGCTTTTGCACAGCAAAAGAGAGAGTCCACAAAACCGAAAGACAACCGACAGAATGGGAGAAAATATTTGCAAATGACCTATCAGATAAAGGGCTAGTATCCAAAATCTATAAAGAACTTATCCAACTCAACACCCAAAGAACAAATAATCCAATCAAGAAATGGGCAGAAGACATGAATAGACATTTTTCCAAAGAAGACATCCAAATGGCCAACAGACACATGAAAAAGTGCTCAACATCTCTCGGCATCAGGGAAATGCAAATCCAAACCTCAATGAGATACCCCCTCACACCAGTCAGAATGGCTAAAATTAACAAGTCAGGAAACGACAGATGTTGGCGGGCTGCGGAGAAAGGGGAACCCTCCTACACTGTTGGTGGGAATGCAAGCTGGTGCAGTCACTCTGGAAAACAGTATGGAGGTTCCTCAAAAATTTGAAAACAGAGCTACCATACAATCCAGCAATTGCCCTACTGGGTATTTACCCCAAAGACACAAATGTAGGGCTCTGAAGGGGTATGTGCAGCACAATGTTTATAGCAGGAATGTCCACAATAGCCAAAATGTGGAAAGAGCCAAGTCGTCCATTGACAGATGAATGGATAAAGAAGAGGTGGTATATATACACAATGGAATATTATGCAGCCATCAAAAGAAATGAGATCTTGCCATTTGCAATGACGTGGATGGATCTGGAGGGTGTTATGGTGAGAGAAATAAGTGAATCAGAGAAAGACATGTATCATATGACTTTACTCATATGAGGAATTCTTAATCTCAGAAAACAAACTGAGGGTTGCTGGAGTGGTGGGGGGTGGGAGGGATGGGGTGGCTGGGTGATAGACATTGGGGAGGGTATGTACTATGGTGAGCGCTGTGAATTGTGCAAGACTGTTGAATCACAGATCTGTACTTGTGAAACAAATAATGCAACATATGTTAAGAAAAAAAAGAAGAAGAAGATAGCAGGAGGGGAAGAATGAAGGGGAGTAAGTAGGAGGGGGAGATGAACAATGAGAGACGATGGACTCTGAAAGACAAACTGAGGGTTCTAGAAGGAGAGGGGTGGGGGGATGAGTTAGCCTGGTGATGGGTATTAAAGAGGGCACATTCTGCGTGCAGCACTGGGTGTTATGCACAAACAATGAATCATGGAACACTACATCAAAAACTCATGATGTAATATATGGTGATTAACATAAGAATAAAAAATTAAAAAAAAAAAAGAAGATAGCAGGAGGGGAAGAATGAAGGGGGGTAAATCGGAGGGGATATAACCATGAGAGAAGACGGACTCTGAAAAACAAACTGGGGGTTCTAGAGGGGAGGGGCGTTGGGGGATGGGTAGCCTGGTGATGGGTATTGAAGAGTGCATGTTCTGTGTATAGCACTGTGTGTTATGCACAAACAATGAATCATGGAACACTACATTAAGAACTTGATGTAAGGGGGCGGAGCAAGATGGCGGAGGAGTAGGAGACCTAGATTTTGTCTGGTCTCAGGAATTCAGCTGAATAGGAATCAGACCATTCTGAACACCTATGACCTCAACAGGAGATCGAACAGGAGAGTAGCAACAACTCTCTGAACAGAGAAGCGACCACTTACTGGAAGGTAGGGCGTGCGGAGAAGTGAATCCGAGGCGATATTTGGGAGGACAGACGGCGGGGGAGGGGCCTCCGCCGGCCGCTTCTGGCAAGTGCTAGAGCCGCGGAGCACAGAATCGGACCTTTTAGAAGTTGGCTCGGCGGAGGGACGTCGCTGCAGTGGCTAAGCGGGGGGTGGAATCCTCCCGGGACAGTGTGGTCTCAGGACCCTTGGGGTCACAGAGAGACCGGGGGTGCCTGAGTGCGCCAGAGCTCCCAGGTATCAGAGCAGGGAAGCCGGCTGCAGAGACGGAGCAGAGTCGCGGGCTCTCAGCTCGGGGTTGCCATAAACTGTGATCTGCGGCCCAGTCGGGGCATGGCTCCCCCAGCAGGGACCCAACAAGCAGCAGATCCGGGGAGACTCCCCTTCCTTCCCGGGGAGGAGCGGCGCGGGAACGCACTGCAGGGATCTGCTGGGTTTGGAGACTCCACACGGGGTCGGGTGCCAGAGATAGCAACGCTCGATCACAGGCCGGGTGAGCACGGAGTGCGGCCAGAGACCGGGGACACGGAAGTGACTGCTTTTCTCTGGGGACACACTGAGGAGCGGGGCCCTGAGTTCTCAGCTCCTCCGAGTGGAGATTGGGAGGCCACCATTTCTGCCCTGGTCCTCCAAAGCTGTACCGAGAGCTTGCAGGGAACAAAAGCTCCTGAGAGCAAAGCGGAGCAGCTTCCTTAGCCCGGACCGACAAGGGCGGGGCAATTCCGCCTCCGGCAAAGACATTTGGAAACCACAGCAACAGGCCCCTCCCCCAGAAGATCAGCACAAACAGCCAGCAAGCCAAGACCAAGTTTACCGATCAAGGAGAATAGGAGAACTCCAGCGCTAGGGGAATACTGCACATAGATTCATGGCTTTTTTTTTTTTTTTTTTACCATGATTCATTATTTCATCAAAGTTAATTTTTGTTGACTTTTTTTTATTTTTCTTTTTCCCTTTTTCAACCAACATCTTATAAATCCCTTTTTTAAAAAAAAAACATTTTTTATTTTTTTTTTCATTTTTAGAGTCATATTTTATCCCTTCATAGTAGTTACCCTTGTTTTTGGCATATATATATAAGTTGTTCTCTCTTTAAAATTTTGAGGTACAGTTTCTTCTAACAGATCAAAATATACCCTAAATCACTAGTGTATGGCTTTGTCCTAGTCTCCTGCCTGATCACATTCTCTCCCTTTTTCCTTTTTTTTTTTCTTAAATCTTCTTTCTTTTTTCAAACAACTTATCTTACCAAGTCCTTTTATAAAATCTTTTATAATTTTCATCTTTACAGTCATCTTCCATCCCTTCATTGTATCAACCCTTATTTTGTACATATATGTCTTTCTTCCTTTAAAATTTTAGGAGGCACTTTTTTCTAACAGACCAAAATACGCCCAAAATCTAGTGTGTGGCCCTGATCTATGCACTAGCCTGATCATATTTGATCATATTCTCCTTTTTTGAATTGTTTTGTTTTTGTTTTTATCTTTTTTTCTTTTTTTTTTCCTTTTTCTCTTTCTTTTTTCTTTCTTTCCCTTTCTTTTCCCCTGGTTTCAGGTCTTTTCTGATTTGTATACAGTATATTTGCTGGGGACGTTGTAAACCTGTTAGCCTTTTGTTCTCTCATTCATCTATTCTCCTCTGGACAAAATGACAAGACGAAAGAAATCACCTCAGCAAAAAGAACAAGAGGTAGTACCGTCAGCCAGGGACCTACTCAATACGGACATTAGTACGATGTCGGACCTAGAGTTCAGAATCATGACTTTAAAGATACTAGCTGGGCTTGAAAAAAGCGTGGAAGTTATTAGAGAAACCCTTTCTGGAGAAATAAAAGAACTAAAATCTAACCAAATCGAAATCAAAAAGGCTATTGATGAGGTGTAATCAAAAATGGGGGCACTAAATGCTAGGATAAATGAGGCAGAAGAGAGAATCAGCGATATAGAAGACCAAATGATGGAAAATAAAGAGGCTGAGAAAAAGAGAGAGAAACAACTACAGGATCACGAGGGCAGAATTCGAGAGATAAGTGATACGATAAGACGAAACAACATTAGAATAATTGGGATCCCAGAAGAAGAAGAGAGAGAGAGAGGGGCAGAAGGTATATTGGAGCAAATAATAGCAGAGAACTTCCCTAATGTGAGGAAGGAAACAGGCATTAAAATCCAGGAGGCACACAGAACCCCTCTCAAAATCAAGAATAATAGGTCAACACCCCGACATCTAATAGTAAAACTTACGAGTCTCAGAGACAAAGAGAAAATCCTGAAAGCAGCTCGGGAGAAGAGATATGTAACCTACAATGGTAGAAACATTAGATTGGCAACAGACCTATCCACAGAGACCTGGCAGGCCAGAAAGGACTGGCAAGATATCTTCAGAGCACTAAATGAGAAAAATATGCAGCCAAGAATACTATATCCAGCTAGGCTATCATTGAAAATAGAAGGAGAGATAAAAAGCTTCCAGAACAAACAAAAACTAAAGGAATTTGCAAACACGAAACCAGCCCTCCAAGAAATATTGAGAGGGTTCCTCTAAGCAAAGAGAGAACCAAAAAGCAGCAAAGAGCAGAAACGAACACAGACAACAGACAGTTAACAGTCACCTTACAGGTAATACAATGGCACTAAATTCATACCTTTCAATAGTTACCCTGAATGTAAATGGGCTAAATGCCCCAATCAAAAGACACAGGCTATCAGATTGGATTAAAAAACAAGACCCATCCATATGCTGTCTGCAAGAGACTCATTTTAGACCCAAAGACACCCCCAGATTGAAAGTGAGGGGGTGGAAAACCATTTACCATGCTAATGGACACCAAAAGAAAGCTGGGGTGGCAATCCTTATATCAGACAAACTAGATTTTAAAACAAAGACTGTAGTAAGAGATGAGGAAGGACACTATATCCTACTTAAAGGGTCTATCCAACAAGAAGATCTAACAATTGTAAATATATATGCCCCGAACATGGGAGCAGCCAATTATATAAGGCAATTAATAACAAAAGCAAAGAAACACATTGACAACAATACAATAATAGTGGGGGACTTTAACACCCCCTGACTGAAATGGACAGATCATCTAAGCAAAAGATCAACAAGGAAATAAAGACTTTAAATCACACACTGGACCAAATGGACTTCACAGACATATTCAGAACATTCCATCCCAAAGCAAAGGAATACACATTCTTCTCTAGTGCCCATGGAACATTCTCCAGAGTTGATCACATCCTAGGTCACAAATCAGGTCTCAACCGGTACCAAAAGATTGGGATCATTCCCTGCATATTTTCAGACCACAATGCTTTGAAACTAGAACTCAACCACAAGAGGAAAGTTGGAGAGAACTCAAATACATGGAGGCTAAAGAGCATCCTACTAAAGAATGAATGGGTCAACCAAGAAATTAAAGAAGAATTAAAAAAATTCATGGAAACCAATGAAAATGAAAAGACAACTGTTCAAAATCTTTGGGATACAGCAAAGGCAGTCCTGAGAGGAAAGTATATAGCAATACAAGCCTTTCTCAAGAAACAAGAAAGGTCTCAAATACACAACCTAACCCTACACCTAAAGGAGCTGGAGAAAGAACAGCAAAGAAAGCCTAAACCCAGCAGGAGAAGAGAAATCATAAAGATCAGAGCAGAAATCAATGAACTAGAAACCAAAAGAACAGTAGAACAGATCAACGAAACTAGGAGCTGGTTCTTTGAAAGAATTAACAAGATTGATAAACCCCTGGCCAGACTGATCAAAAAGAAAAGAGAAATGACCCAAATCAACAAAATCATGAATGAAAGAGGAGAGATCACAAGCAACACCAAAGAAATACAAACAATTATAAGAACATACTATGAGCAACTCTATGCCAGCAAATTAGATAACCTGGAAGAAATGGGTGCATTCCTAGAGATGTATCAACTACCAAAATTGAACCAGGAAGAAATAGAAAACCTGAACAGACCTATAACCATGAAGGAAATTGAAACAGTCATCAAAAATCTCCCAAGAAACAAAAGCCCAGGGCCAGATGGCTTCCCAGGGGAATTCTATCAGACATTTCAAGAAGAATTAATACCTATTCTCCTGAAACTGTTCCAAAAAATAGAAATGGAAGGGAAACTTCCAAACTCATTTTAGGAGGCCACCATTACCTTGATCCCAAAACCAGACAAAGACCCCATCAAAAAAGAGAATTACAGACCAATATCCTTGATGAACATGGATGCAAAAATTCTCACCAAAATACTAGCCAATAGGATCCAACAGTACATTAAAAGGATTATTCACCACGACCAAGTGGGATTTATCCCTGGGCTGCAAGGCTGGTTCAACATCCGCAAATCAATCAACGTGATACAATACATTAACAAAGGAAAGAACAAGAATCATATGATCCTCTCCATAGATGCAGAAAAGGCATTTGACAAAGTACAGCATCCTTTCTTGATCAAAACTCTTCAGAGTACAGGGATAGAGGGTACATACCTCAATATCATAAAAGCCATCTATGAAAAACCTACAGCGAATATCATTCTCAATGGGGAAAGGCTGAGAGCTTTTCCCCTAAGGTCAGGAACGCGGCAGGGATGTCCACTCTCACCACTGCTATTCAACATAGTATTAGAAGTCCTAGCCACAGCAATCAGACAACAAAAAAAATCAAAGGCATCCAAATCGGCAGAGGAAGGCAAACTCTCACTCTTTGCAGATGATATGATACTGTATGTGGAAAACCCAAAAGACTCCACCCCAAAACTGCTAGAACTCATACAGGAATTCAGTAAAGTAGCAGGCTATAAAATCAATGCACAGAAATCAGTGGCATTCCTATACACCAACAACAAGACAGAAGAGAGACAAATCAAGGAGTCTATCCCATTTACAATTGCACCCAAAACCATTAGATACCTAGGAATAAATCTAACCAAAGAGGCAAAGGATCTGTACTCAGAAAACTATAAAATACTCAGGAAAGAAATTGAAGAAGACACAAAGAAATGGAAAAACGTTCCATGCTCATGGATTGGGAGAATCAACATTGTGAAGATGTCAATGCTACCTAGAGCAATCTACACATTCAATGCAATCCCCATCAAAATACCATCCACTTTTTTCAAAGAAATGGAACAAATAATCCTAAAATTTGTATGGAACCAGAAGAGACCCAGAATAGCCAGAGGAATACTGAAAAAGAAAAGCAAAGCTGGCGGCATCACAATTCCGGACTTCCAGCTCTATTACAAAGCTCTCATCATCAAGACAGTATGGTACTGGCACAAAAACAGACACATAGATCAATGGAACAGAATCGAGAGTTCAGAAATGGACCCTCAACTCTATGGTCAACTCCTATCTTTGACAAAGCAGGAAAGAATGTCCAGTGGAAAAAAGACAGTCTCTTCAACAAATGGTGTTGGGAAAATTGGACAGCCACATGCAGAAGAATGAAACTGGACCATTTCCTTACACCAGACACAAAAATAGACTCCAAATGGTTGAAAGACCTAAACGTGAGACAGGAGTCCATCCAAATCCTAAAGGAGAACACAGGTAGCAACCTTTTCGACCTTAGCCGCGGCAACTTCTTCCTAGAAACATCGCCAAAGCCACGGGAAGCCAGGGCAAAAATGAACTATTGGGATTTCATCAAGATAAAAAGCTTCTGCACAGCAAAAGAAACTGTCCACAAAACCAAAAGACAACCGACAGAATGGGAGAAAATATTTGCAAATGACATATCAGATAAAGGGCTAGTATCCAAAATCTATAAAGAACTTATCCAACTCAACACCCAAAGAACAAATAATCCAATCAAGAAATGGGCAGAAGACATGAACAGACATTTCTCCAAAGAAGACATCCAAATGGCCAACAGGCACATGAAAAAGTGCTCAACATCGCTCGGCATCAGGGAAATCCAAATCAAAACCTCAATGAGATACCACCTCACACCCGTTAGAATGGCTAAAATTAACAAGTCAGGGAACGACAGATGTTGGCGGGGATGTGGAGAAAGGGGAACCCTCCTACACTGTTGGTGGGAATGCAAGCTGGTGCAACCACTCTGGAAAACAGTATGGAGGTTCCTCAAACAGTTGAAATTAGAGCTACCGTTCGATCCAGCAATTGCACTACTGGGTATTTACCACAAAGATACAAATGTAGGGACCCGAAGGGGTACGTGCACCCCGATGTTTATAGCAGCAATGTCCACAATAGCCAAACTGTGGAAAGAGCCAAGATGCCCATCGACAGATGAATGGATAAAGAAGCAGTGGTATATATACACAATGGAATATTATGCAGCCATCAAAAGGAATGAGATCTTGCCATTTGCAACGACGTGGATGGAACTGGAGGGTGTTATGCTGAGTGAAATAAGTCAATCAGAGAAAGACATGTATCACATGACCTCACTGATATGAGGAATTCTTAATCTCAGGAAAGAAACTGAGTGTTACTGGAGTGGTTGGGGGTGGGAGGGATGGGGTGGCTGGGTGATAGACATTGGGGAGGGTATGTGCTACGGCGAGCGCTGTGAATTGTGCAAGACTGTTGAATCACAGATCTGTACTTCTGAAACAAATAACGCAACATATTTTAAGAAAAAAGAAAAAGAAGAAGATAAAGGAGAGGAAGAAAAGGGGAGTATGTCAGTGGGGGAGACGAACCATGAGAGATGATGGACTCTGAAAAACAAACTGAGGGTTCTGGAGGGGAGGGGGTGGGGGGATGGGTTAGCCTGGTAATTGGTATTGAGGAGGGCACGTTCTGCATGGAGCACTGGGTGTTATGAACAAACAATGAATCATGGAACACTGCACCAAAAACTAATGATGTAATATATGGTGATTAACATAACAATAAAAAAATAAAAAAAAAAGAACTTGATGTAATGTATGGTGATTAACATAACAATAAAAATTGAAGGGAAATAAAAGAACATATACAGATAACCAACATGTACATGAAAAGGTGCTCTACATCACTAATGATAAGGGAAATGTCATTCAAACCTAGAACGAGACATCACTTCATATCTACTATGATGGCCTTCATCAAAAAAACAAGACATAATTGCTGCAGAGAAAGTGTAGAAAATAGAACCCTGTGGAATGTTGATGGGAATGTAAATTGGTGAAGCTACTATGGAAAACAATATAGAGTTTCCTCAAAAATATAAAAAAAGAACTACCATATGATGCAGGAATTCCACTTCTGTGAATATATCCAAAGGAAACTATAACCCTATGTCAAAGAGATGTTCACAGCAGTATCATTTATTTACAATAGCCAAGATGTTGAAACAATCGAAGTGTCCATCAACAGATAAATGGATAAATAAGTTGTGGTATATAAGAATCATTTAAAAAATAAAAATAGCTTTTGGAAATTAAAAGCATGGTCAAAAGTGGAAAAACTAGACAGAAAATTTGGAAGATTAAATTAAGAAAAACTCCCAGGAGGTAAAGCAAAAACACAAAGAGAGACAAGAGATTAGAAAATTAGGGTACCAATCCAGAAATTTCAACATAATGCTAAAAGTTCCCAAAAAAAAAGAGAGAAAATAAAGAGAAGGAAATCATCAAAGTATATATTTTTTAATGTCCCAGAACGTAATTTTTCACATTGAAAGGTTCCAAGCAGTACCCCAACTACAGGTGAAAATATATCTATCCAAAGCCACATCATTAATAAATTTCAAAATATTTAGAATTCTATAACCAGCCAAACCATCAACAGAACAAAGATATGTTCATTCAAAGTTTCAAAAAAAATTACCACTCGTGCACCCTTTTCTGGGAAGTTACTGAAGAATGCTCAACAATACAAAGCAGTTTTGGAGAAGGAAGGAGGAAGACATCAAATCAGGAACTGGAAAACAGAAGTGAGTTCATAGGCAAAAGCAATCCCCAAGGTAACGATAGAGACCTCAAGATCATATTTCTATACCAAGTCCGAGAGTGGCCATTAAAGATATAGTACGTTAGAGGTCTCTGGAGTAGACCCTGAGGAGATATTCCTTCAAAAGATGAAATTAATATAATAATTAATGTGTGTGACTATATGGCGAGAAGATATACACTCTCTGGCTGGTGCTTGGGTTTGAGTTAATAAAAAGAACATTAAAAACTAACTAACTAAATAAATAAAATAAAATAAATGTACATGAATTAGACTATTTGAGTAAAGACACTATTTGTAATAATGGAAAAACCATCATCCATTTTCATGCTTTCTATAAGAGATTCACTCTAGGGCTTGAACTCAGGACTTTGAGATCAAGACCTCAGTTGAGATCAAGAGTCAGTGCTTGATAGGAGAGGAAAGATGGCAGAGGAGTAGGGGACCCTATTTCAACTGGTCCCCGGAATTGAGCTGGATATCTACCAGACCATTGCGAGCACCCATGAAACCAGCCTAAGATGTAAGAAGTTCTGGGTCTCTAAGAACAGAACACCGGAGGCTGTTGGTGTTGAGGTACCAAGCGGGGAGCCCTGATTCCGTGGGCAGATATCAGAGGATAAATGGCAGTGGGAAGGTGCCTGGCTGTTTGGATCCTACACTGCCGGTGAGTGACAGCCTCACGGGCTGGGGACCGGGCAGAGACTCACAGACCAGTAGCATTGGGAAAAGTACTTTAGGGCAGCCACCGGGGGAAACCCAGAGCGACGGGGTCTCCCGTGGCAACTAGGAGCAGCTGGCGGTTTTAGAAGCACAAAGGGCAGAGACATGCTCCGACCTGGAGGCAGGACTGGGGCTGCTGCAGAGGGGTGCACAACCCAGGACGCTGCAGTTTATAGCAGCAGGGACAGAAACAGAGATGTTGTGGCCTGGAGAGCTCACTGAAGAACAGACGGCGGACTCTCTGCCCTGAGACAGAGGGTTGGAAATGGTCTCTTCTGCTCTGACTTGCAGAAGAGACGCAGAAAGCCTCCAGGGAAATCCTCCAGGGAAATCCGCCGGAGAACAAAAGCCCCCCAAACTGATTCCCGCTGAGCCCATCCCCCACCACAGGGGGGGAAGGAATCTCTGCCCAAACTGGGTTGCCTGAGTAACAGCGTGGCAGGCTCTTCCCCCAGAAGACAGGCTGGAAAAACAACAGGCCAGCAACCCTAAGGTCCCAAGAAAACAGGTGCATCTTGATTGGGTTCTGGTCAATAGTTTGGACTCTTTTCTTTCCCTCAAACATCCATCAACAGAATGACTAGGAGGAGGAATCCCTCAAATAGAAAAGACTCAGAGATTATGACTTATGGTGCAGATTTACAAATGGATGCAGATATAACCAAATGTCGGAGATGGAATTCATGGTAGCAATTGTGAAGACAATAGCTAGAATGGAAAAATCAATTAATGGCAGCATAGAGTCTCTAAGGGCAGAAATGAAAACTGAATTGGCAGAACTTAAAAATGCTATCAGTGAGATCCAATCCAATCTAGATACTCTAACAGCTAGGGTAAGTGAGGCAGAAGAACGAATAAGCGACCTGGAAGACAATATAATAGATAAAAAGGGAAAAGAGGAGGCCAGGGAAAAACAACTCAGAATCCATGAAAATAGAATGAGAGAAATAAGTGACACCATGAAGCATTCCAATGTCAGAATAATTGGAATCCCGGAGGGAGTGGAGAGAGAGAGAGAGGACTAGAAGATGTATTTGAGCAAATTGTAGCTGAGAACTTCCCTAATCTGGGGAATGAAACAAACATTCGCATCCTAGAGGCAGGGAGGACCCCTAGAGGAGATCATAGGCAATAACCTCTTTGACATCGCCCACTGCAACTTCTATCAAAATACATCTCCAAAAGTTAGTGAAACAAAAGCAAAAAAGTATATGTGTTGATGCAGCAGGATGACAAGAATGGATTTTTCAGGTCTGTATTTCATCCCGATTCCAGTTACCTCAGAGGCCAAAGGAATGAATTTTGTCATTGTACTGCACACTAGTTGGGAGACTGCCATAGACACAGAGCTAGTAAGTATGTAGCAAATTCTCTCAGGGAATGAGTTGTCAAAGCAGAAGATGGAGAAGATATTGTGACAGGCAGAGAAATAATCCTATAATTCGATGAAACAGAACGGAAAAAAGTCTTTATAGTGGCAATAACCAGAATATCCAAGTTTGCATAATGGCCAAAAAACTGGAAACTAGAAATTAGTGCATGCACTGATAACCAGTGCTGCTAGTTTTCTTAAGTCAAACTCATTATCTGTAGTGTACATAACTGTGAGCTACTCCTGAATGAAAATTTCCAGTGAAGAGTAAGACCAATTATGATAAGAGTAAAAGACATGGGATGTTCAGTAACAAAAAGCAGATTTTGATTGGCTTAAACCAACGTTCAATTATCATTCATATATATATATATATACATAATATATTTGACAGTTAACTGTGCTCAATCTGTGCTGATGTCCAAGACAAAGTAAAGGGGTTCTACCTAAGAGTTGTATGATGAGAATTGGCATGGCTAAAAAGAGTTTGAATGTAACTCAAAAGGGATAAGGGAGTAGAAACTTATGAACCTGCTCAGGTAAACAGTTGTCTTTAAAGACTTGTTAACTATGCTGAATTTCAGGGCTCAGAATTTAAAAGGCATTAGAAACAGCATAAGGAATTAAGCCTGAAATAGGCTGTGGATGGAATCAGAAGGCAACATAAATGTATCCATTAAAAAATATCAAACGTGGGCTAATGAGGGGAGGAAATGAAGGCACAAATCGAATGTTTTGAGATCACTAGGGCAAAACAGGCCTTTGATAATACCACCTGTAAAATTACACAACATTCTGAGACATGCAGTCCATGACTGCAGCATGTGATGACATAATGGTTGCTGAACTGGTGAGAGTGTTATACTTTCCACTACGAATGTATTTTTTAATGAAGAGAATCTTTGCCAACTAAAATCCAAGGACTCTTCTAAATAACTGGGAGAATATAATGTAATTGAGAAAATACTAAAGTGAATACTATGTATTTGTCTTTTCTAGATTTCACTGACATGTATCTCTTCCACATCAATTTTTTTTTGAGATTTTATTTATTGCAGAGCACATACAAGTGTGGGGAGTGGCAAAGGGAGAGGGAGTCTGCTTCTGGACACAAGTCTGCAATGGATGCAAGGCTCGATCCCAGGACCCTGGGATCATAACCTGAGCCGAAAGCAGACATTTAACAACTGAACCACCGGGCGCCCCCTTCCACATCATTGTAATTTATGCCCTCATTTTATTCATCCTGGACTATTTCAGAAATTACTTAACTCCAAATGCTTCTTTTCCTTTGCTCCCATTCTTTTCTAAATACATATAATGTATTTAGGATGTATGTCAACTGTTCTTGCCAAATCACACAAAAAAATACAATAAATAAAATCAAGATTTTTACCCTGAACTATTTCAAAATATAAACATAATGAAACCATAAAGATGAACATGTAATTTTATTGTTCAAGTAAGAGAATTGCCAATATGTGGTCAATTGCTAACAAATGATAACCTTTGTTATCTTGCATAATGACAGTCCTTTGACAGATCAGTTGTAATTAGAATGATGTGCATACGATGGAGACGGTTGATGAGTTGATCTTGAAAGTGAGGCAGCAGAAGTATCACCTATCATTGGCATTGTGCACCATGGGTTGCCAGCCGGTTGCGGGTTAGAAAAACGAGCCTCACTGGCTGACAAATCAGCATATCTAGTTGGAAAAGTGGAAGGCTCCACCATCATTCCCAAATAACTGCTCTGTAAGGGAGATATGATACGGTACTGAGATAGAGAAGTTGTAGTTGTAACAAAGTTCACAATGTGGCCATTTGCTTGAGTGTAGCTGCTATGTGAGTGCATGTGAAAGGTGGTCACCTGGTTTAAAGTAACATGTTGCTCCATTCCAATTTGTTCTGATGGTCCAACTGACATTGCTGATGCAGGAGAATCACTTCTCATAGGGGCCATTGTAGTAGCAATTCCCTGGCTGTGAGGCGGCTTCCTTATTAGAGGAACATTTACATTGGTGGAGTTTGAACATAGCCTTTCTCCACTAGTTTCAGCAACAAAACCAGAATTAGGACTTTCCACATTATCCCCTGCTCTGCAGGGTTTCTTGTTGAAATCCTGAACTAATGAAACTGTAGAAGAATTTTTAATCCCGACTCTTCTTTTCATTCTTACTAAAAGATGGGGGCAGCCCCGTTTAAAATATGGATTATGATAGTACTGTAACTGAAACCAAAGGAGAACGTTACTAAGTGACATTTCCAACTAAGATATAAGAGAAGATAACCTATAAAATCTGACTTTAGTTTCATCACAAAAAGTCATCAAATAATATATTTTGTATGTTAGTATTTTTAAAAATGTACTTACTGGAAACAAACGTTTAAATATGGTTCATGAAAATGGGCTATATATTTACAAATAACAGTGAATAGCACTTTAATTGGCTTCAGGACCTTATTTAAATTGAAGTTCATTGGTAAGGGTCAAAGATACTACCAAAATTACTTATAACCCTGAATGTGACATGCCTAAGCTGGCCTCAATTTTTGAAAAATATTAAAAATTTAAAAATCTGACTTTAACCTATACATAGGAACCTATTTACTGCTATACAAGGTAAAATCTTATATATTCTGTATATAAGTCATAACATTTTTGAATACCTTGCTTAAAACAGAAACTTCTTTTTCCTCTGCCAGAAAGTCAGCCAGAGAAGCAGATCTTTGAAATCTCTGTTGCATTTTACTAAATCCATAAAGATTAAGCTGGCAAACTAAACTCTTCATACTTCCAGTTTCTAATATTCTAAAAGGAACCTTTCTCTCCAAAACTTCTTTCTTGAAGAGTTTCTCATCAATCACTACAGAAGTTCCCTTCTCATCCCAACGAATTGACTTGAATTGATCGCTTTCAACTATTTTCCAAAGTTTCCTGGGAAAGGTCAGAGAAAGAAAATCATTATCTTCATCTGGTTCAGAGACACAGAATGTGTAATGTGGTCTTTTTATCAAGGATCCTCCTGACAAGGCCTGAAAAGCATTTTCTTCAATCATAGACCTCAGGTCCACATCTCCAGTGAATGTGTGATCACACAAACGAGCGCTAATGGCGGCTGCGGAACCAGTCGATCCATCTTTAGGAGAATCATCTTGAATTTCTGAAGAAACATGTGCCATCTCAAATAAGTTTTCCTTCAGCTACGTTTCTGATCTGCATGGTTTTGAACACTGCAGCTTTCAAATGCCGCTTTGGCTGGCCTACCCAGATAAACTATTCAGACCATCACAATGGTCCACCACCTGAGTAGTTGTGACATCACAAGATGCCTGTTTCCTAGCAATTAAAGCCCGAGTGTTTACTTTTGAAATTCATTCGGTTAAAATAAACTACTTAAAATAAAAGTTATGTAGACAGGACCAATAAAATAGGATGTACAAAATCTCCTTTTTACAAATTTTTTTATAGAAATAAATACATAATTTTATTTAGCCCCTGATATAAAATCATTTCCTTCTTCTAAACACACTCTTATTAGGTTGGTGCCAATAACATAAAACCTGGTAAATGAAAACTGCAAAAAAAAAAAAATGAGTAAAACAAAAGATTTAAAATGCCCTGATGATTTGGCACTTAAATCTGTGTAACCTGTATATAAAGAAAGTCATTGAGACCACAAGTGAGTGGTTGCCCTGGGTCAGGTCAGAGGGAAACGGAAAGTTCTGTTTAAAGGATTTTTTTCTTGGGCGCCTGGGTGGCTGTTGGTTAAGCGACTGCCTTTGGCTCAGGTCATGATCCAGGAGTCCCTGGATCGAGTCCCGCATCGGGCTCCCTTCTTGGCGGAGAGTCTGCTTCTCCCTCTGACCCTCCCCCCTCTCATGTGCTCTCTCTCTCTCATTCTGTCTCAAATAAATAAATAAATAAAAATCTTTTTTAAAAAAGGATTTTTTCTTAAGATGTTGAAAATATTTAAGAATTAGGTAATTTTTTACAATAGCCTGAATCTGTTGTTATTACTGACTAAAATAAAATGTAATTAGGTTTCTGAATATAAAGTAAACTTATCTGATTCTCTTAAGTATTCTGTGTTAAATAGTATCAAAAACATTTCATAGTCATATTAGTGGAATGAATATGATTTTGTTTGGTATGTCTGTAAATACCTCTTAGATAGTCAGAAAGTAAAAGGTTTTAAGAGATGTCAAGAGATCTACCATGAATGAGATCCTAAAGAGTCAGAGATAAAAAAGAACATGACAGTGTTATAAATAAAATCTATTTCTATGTGTCTCTTGTGAAAATTGCTTTTATTGCAACAGCCAACGTATTTATAAAAAAGATTATGTGGGATAAACTTTGTGCCCTACAAACAGAATGTGTATTTGTAAGGCAATCTTAATTTTGAGTAAAAAGTTCCTTTTCTGTCTAGCAATAACAATACTCCACCTACAGTAAGAATTTCTGTAGGTTCATGGTATTATATTATGACTGCTTTGTATTTTCAATATGTGTAGAAGAAATGAATTATTTTTACAATTGCCATATTTTATCATGCCTCAGAAAGAGATACCAACATTAGGAGGATGTCTTAGGTTAATATACTTTTTAAACCCAGAATTGAATGTATTAACCATAAGTAATAAACATTTTCACATCAGTAAATATTTCATGGAGATAAAAAGATACTCCCTCCAGGGTGGCTTTGTTAGTAAAGCATCCAACTCTTGGTTTTTAGCTCAGGTCATGATCTCAGGATCATGAAATCAAGTCTCAAGTCAGGCTCCACACACAGCTGTGAGTCTGCTTGAGATTCTGTCCCTTCCCTGCTTCCCTTCTCTACCACTTGTTCAAACTCTTCTCTCTCAAATAAATAAATAAACTAAATCTTAAAAAAAAAAAAGATACTCCGTCCAATGCAGGTTCATGAATTTTGACAATTATTTCATTCAAACTTTTTTTTTTTTTTTTTTGCAAAATTGTAAATATGTGTATTTATATTCTAGGGCATTTCCTTAATTTTCCACATGCAATTTTATTGGGGGGCATAGTGATTATCTATGGCTACAAACAACGGGGTGTATATGTAGAGAAAACAGCGAGTTAATGGAGGAACAGAAAGCAGAAATCACATTAAATGTAGAAAAGTTTCTTCAAGCAGGGAAAAAGAAGATTTTGGGGATTTTAGGGAAAGTTGGCCTAATTCAAATGTCATCTGACTCTAAATTTTAAACCTTACCTCCATAAAGATAAAAGAAATGAGCTATTTTATCTGGAAAACATGAATAGAATAGGTTGTATCTTCTTAGCTATACAGAAGAATCAGGTTTCTGTCTTTGTGATCTTTTTATCACTTAGGATGTGATGCGCCTTATGCTCTCTCTGGTTAGTTCTTAATCTATAACAAAATTGTTTTCTTTCTCTTCTGTCTTTGTGAAGAGGTTTTATAGACTGGATGCAGATTTTGTTTTTAATAATATTCCTTCAGTATGTGTTATATTGAACATGGAGGCTACATGAAAAGGAACAGGCAGATGAGAGAAGGTTAAGTTTCCAAAACGAAATAGGAGGCAGGAACGGTCATGTTCAAGGTAGGTGAGTAAAGCCCTTCATTTCGGTAGGAGTCCTAAGAGATTTCAGGTTGAACATAAAATCCCTCATGCTCCAAAACTATAGGACAGCAAATAAGGAGCAGCTCCTCAGATTTTCATCCACTGGTTTTAGCAGCATTTCTAACCTAGAAAGTCTGATTTCAGAACTTGCTTTGGAACATCAGTTGATCATTTATATTAGGAAGTGATCTATGTTATCCCGTTTTTTGCTCTGAAATCTAATTTGATATTAATATGACTACCGAGGTCTTTTATGATTAGTCCTTTTATGACTTTTTCCCATCCTTTTACCTGTGTTTTATTAATTCATCTTTAATTATTATAATTTTCTATTTACTATTTTTTAAAGGTATTCATTCATTTATTTGAGAGCAAGAGAGCACAAGGTGGGGGAGACAGAGGCAGAGGGAGAAGCAGGTTCCTCGCCAAGCAGGGAGCCCGATGCTTGGCTCGATCCTAGGACCCTGAGATCATGACCTGAGCGGAAGGCAGACGCTGAACCCACTGACCCACCCAGGTGCCCCCTTTGTTTTCTTATTTAATGTGTACTTCTTGCAGGCAGCACTTAGAGTTTTTTAATAATCCAGCCCAACAAGCTGTGCCTCCTTATTAGGGCATAGAAGTCATTCAGCGGAACTAGAGGGCACCTTCCTGATGCTGCCACACATACGTGCTGGAAGGCTTCACGCTAGAGACACTTGTGTAGCTCTGAAAGGTGCAGTCTCCACCATCTGGACTCTATGCCTAAGGACAAACCACCTGCCGTATACTTCCACACCTATAGGAGACACCGTTTTTCTCTTCTGGAATCAAGATGGTAGCGGGCAGTGGTTCTCTTCACAGTCTTTTTCCTCAAAGGGAAGACTGGAGCAGTCTCCGGATGCCTCCACACATATAGGCTCGGAAGCTTCTTGTTTGAACACCCACAGTGTCTCTGGAACTGCATTCTCCACAGAAGTCTTTCTCCAAGTGAAGGACATGGCATTATCCTAGTGTTAGAACCCATACATTTGTTAGAAGGGTTTCTTTTTAAGTGTCGTGTTCTACGCTGAATCTTGCTTTATTCACAGACTTGTTCTCCGCGAAGTTGAAGGCACTTTCCGTTTGCCTCTAGGCAAAGATGCTAGAATGCCTCTCACTGGAACAAACTTCCTCTGAGGGGAAAGTTGCATTCCCCAGAGACTTCTTCACAGACAGAAGGATAGGGCATGTTTCGCACACTTCGTACATTCAAGCTAGAACGATTCTCGCTTGAGATACTTGGGGTTCTCTGAAAGGTGCCTGCTCCACAGACTCTTTTCTAAGCCTAAGGACCTTGCCCCTTCCCTAGACTTCCACACAGATACTGGAAATCGGCTTTCTCTCCTGGAAACAAGATGTTCGTGGAAAGTCGCCTTCTGTGACGTCTGATTTCTCAGAAGGAAATATATCGTACATCCGAATGCTTCCATACCTGTGTGTTAGAAAGCGTCTCATTGGAGGGAACTTGTGTTTCCTGGCAGCTGCTTTCTCCACATCCTGGTGTCTCCAATACGGGGACTTTGTCCTTTGCCTCTCCTTCTAGACCGATACTGGAAATGGCTGAGAACTCTTAAGAAAAGATGGTAACTCGACGTGGCATTCACCACAGGCTTGTTTCTCCGAGGGAAGGAGAGGGCCCTCTCCTGATGCTTGTACACATACATGCTACAGGGCTTCTCACGGGAAGAAATTGGTTGTTCGCTCGAAGTTGTATTCTGCACAGACGCGTTTATGAGCATCAAGTCAAGGCCCCTTGCCTCTACTTCCTCACATATACGTGAAATGGGTTCCATCTTCTGATATCCAGGTGGCTGGGAACGTTTCCATTCGCTGCAGTATTGTTTCTCAGAGTTCCTGTCAGCCAGACTCCTCAGGATGACACTCCGCACTGTTAAAAGCAGTACATTCTGTAAGCAAGAGGTTCCTGGAACGTTGTTCTAAACAGAGTGTTTTCACTGAGGGATGGATACTGTACCCTCCTGATGCCTCCACACATACATGCTAGAAGGCTCCTCGCTAGAGACACTGGTGGTACTCTTAAAGGGGAAATCACAACAGACTTGTTTCTTTTTTTTTTAATTTTTTTATTGTTATGTTAATCACCATATATTACATCATTAGTTTTTGGTGCAGTGTTCCATGATTCATTGTTTGTTCATAACACCCAGTGCTCCATGCAGAACGTGCCCTCCTCAATACCCATCACCAGGCTAACCCATCCCCCTACCCCCCTCCCCTCTAGAACCCTCAGTTTGTTTTTCAGAGTCCATCATCTCTCATGGTTCGTCTCCCCCTCTGACATACTCCCCTTTTCTTCCTCTCCTGTTATCTTCTTCTTTTTCTTTTTTCTTAAAATAGTTGCGTTATTTGTTTCAGAAGTACAGAACTGTGATTCAACAGTCTTGCACAATTCACAGTGCTCACCGTAGCACATACCCTCCCCAATGTCTATCACCCAGCCACCCCATCCCTCCCACCCCCAACCACTCCAGTAACCCTCAGTTTGTTTCCTGAGATTAAGAATTCCTCATATCAGTGAGGTCATGTGATACATGTCTTTCTCTGATTGACTTATTTCACTCAGCATAACACCCTCCAGTTCCATCCACGTCGTTGCAAATGGCAAGATCTCATTCCTTTTGATGGCTGCATAATATTCCATTGTGTATATATACCACTGCTTCTTTATCCATTCATCTGTCGATGGGCATCTTGGCTCTTTCCACAGTTTGGCTATTGTGGACATTGCTGCTATAACCATCGGGGTGCACGTACCCCTTCGGGTCCCTACATTTGTATCTTTGTGGTAAATACCCAGTAGTGCAATTGCTGGATCGAACGGTAGCTCTAATTTCAACTGTTTGAGGAACCTCCATACTGTTTTCCAGAGGGGTTGCACCAGCTTGCATTCCCACCAACAGTGTAGGAGGGTTCCCCTTTCTCCACATCCCCGCCAACATCTGTCGTTCCCTGACTTGTTAATTTTAGCCATTCTAACCGGTATGAGGTGGTATCTCATTGAGGTTTTGATTTGGATTTCCCTGATGCCGAGCGATGTGGAGCACTTTTTCATGTGCCTGTTGGCCATTTGGATGTCTTCTTTGGAGAAATGTCTGTTCATGTCTTCTGCCCATTTCTTGATTGGATTATTTGTTCTTTGGGTGTTGAGTTTGATAAGTTCTTTATAGATTTTGGATACTAGCCCTTTATCTGATATGTCATTTGCAAATATTTTCTCCCATTCTGTCGGTTGTCTTTTGGTTTTGTGGACTGTTTCTTTTGCTGTGCAAAAGCTTTTTATCTTGATGAAATCCCAATAGTTCATTTTTGCCCTGGCTTCCCGTGCCTTTGGCAATGTTTCTAGGAAGAAGTTGCTGCGGCTAAGGTCGAAAAGGTTGCTACCTGTGTTCTCCTTTAGGATTTGGATGGACTCCTGTCTCACGTTTAGGTCTTTCAACCATTTGGAGTCTATTTTTGTGTGTGGTGTAAGGAAATGGTCCAGTTTCATTCTTCTGCATGTGGCTGTCCAATTTTCCCAACACCATTTGTTGAAGAGACTGTCTTTTTGCCATTGGATATTCTTTCCTGCTTTGTCAAAGATAAGTTGACCATAGAGTTGAGGGTCCATTTCTGGGCTTTCAATTCTGTTCCATTGATCTATGTGTCTGTTTTTGTGCCAGTACCATACTGTCTTGATGATGACAGCTTTGTAATAGAGCTGGAAGTCCGGAATTGTGATGCCGCCAGCTTTGCTTTTCTTTTTCAGTATTCCTCTGGCTATTCTGGGTCTCTTCTGGTTCCATACAAATTTTAGGATTATTTGTTCCATTTCTTTGAAAAAAGTGGATGGTATTTTGATGGGGATTGCATTGAATGTGTAGATTGCTCTAGGTAGCATTGACATCTTCACAATGTTGATTCTCCCAATCCATGAGCATGGAACGTTTTTCCATTTCTTTGTGTCTTCTTCAATTTCTTTCCTGAGTATTTTATAGTTTTCTGAGTACAGATCCTTTGCCTCTTTGGTTAGATTTATTCCTAGGTATCTAATGGTTTTGGGTGCAATTATAAATGGGATCGACTCCTTGATTTGTCTCTCTTCTGTCTTGTTGTTGGTGTATAGGAATGCCACTGATTTCTGTGCATTGATTTTATATCCTGCTACTTTACTGAATTCCTGTATGAGTTCTAGCAGTTTTGGGGTGGAGTCTTTTGGGTTTTCCACATACATTATCATATCATCTGCAAAGAGTGAGAGTTTGACTTCCTCTTTGCCGATTTGGATGCCTTTGATTTCTTTTTGTTGTCTGATTGCTGTGGCTAGGACTTCTAACACTATGTTGAATAGCAGTGGTGATAGTGGACATCCCTGCTGCGTTCCTGACCTTAGGGGAAAAGCTCTCAGCCTTTCCCCATTGAGAATGATATTCGCTGTAGGTTTTTCATAGATGGCTTTTATGATATTGACAACAGACTTGTTTCTAAGACCAGGACAAACCGCCATCTCTGAACTTCGACACATCTGTTAGAGATCGCTTTTCTCTTCTGGAAACAAGATGTTCCGGGAAAGTGGCGTTCTCCACCATCTTGTTTCTCAGAGGGAAGGATGTGGCATTATAGTGATGCTTCCACATATTAGGCTAGGAAGCTTCTTGCTTGGAAAAGCACATTGGCGCTGAAGTTGAATTCTTCACAGAATTGTTTCTCCAGGCCATAGGTACAGCACCTTATTGCTACCACACATCCCCGTACCTCTACATAAACATGCCAGAAAGCTTTTCCCTGTACCAAGCCTCCTCTGAGGGGAAAGTTGCATTCCCTTGAGACTGTAATCACAGAGGGAATAAGAGGCCATGTTTCTGAAGCTTCAGCACATACATGCTAGAATTCTTCTCGCTTGAGAAACTGGTGGATCTCTGAACACTGCATGCTTCACAGACTTGTCTGGAAGCATAAGGACATTGCCCACTCCCGAGACTTCCAGATATTGGAAATCGCCTTCCTAACCTATAAAAGTGACTTGCGTGAGAAGCGACATTCTGCAATGGCTTGTTTCTCAAGGGAAGACTATTGCCCTCTCGTGATGCTTCCACACATATAGGGTAGGTAGCTGCTCCTTTGAAAACCCACGACGTGGCGGCAACTGCACTCTCAAAGGAATTCTTTCTCCAAGGCAAGGATACGGCACGTTCCTAATGCTACAACACATATATTTTCTGGAAGGGATTTGGTGTGAAGTGTCATGTCCTTCACTGAAGCTTGCTTTCTTCACAGACTTTTTTCTTGAGCGAAGGATTTGTGGCACTTTCTGCTTGCCTCCGGAACAACATGCTAGAGAGATTTCACCAGGACAAACTTCCTCGGAGGGGAAAGTTGCATTTCCCAGAGACAGTATTCAAGGAGGAAAGGATAGGGTATGTTTCCATAGCTTTAGCACAGACATGCTAGAATGCGTCTCGCTTGAGAAACCTGTGGTTCTCTCAATGGTGCATGTTCCACACACTTGTCTCAAAGCGTCAGGACATGGCCCCTACATACACTAGGCTTCCACGCATATATTGGAAATCGATTTTCTCTTCTGGAAACTCGATGCTGGTGGAAGTCGCATTCCGCCCAATCTTGTCTCCCACAAGGAAATATATGCCATGTAAAGAGGCTTCTAGACATATATATTAGAAAGCTTCTTGTTTGAGGGAACTTGGGTTTCCTGAAGGTTGCATTGTCCACAGAATTCTTACTACAACAGTGGGGGACATTGCACCTTGCCTGTCCTTCCACACATATGCTGGGAATCGCTTGGAACCCTGGAAACAAGATGTGATCTCTAAGTGGCATTCTTCACAAGCTTGTTTCTCAGTGGGAAGGAGATGGAACTATCCTGATGCTTGCACACATCCCTGCTAGAAGATCTCTCTGGGAAGACACTTGTGGTGTGCTGAACGTTCTCTTCTCCACAGACTTGTTTCTAAGCATAGCGTCCTAGCCCCTTGCCTATGCTTCCGCACACAGATTTGAATATGGTTCTATCTTCTGACATCCAGAAGGCCGTGAAGATTTCCATTCTCCACGTCTTGTTTTTCAGAGTTTTGGGTACGGATGTTTCCTCATGATCCCACAACTGCAAGGGAAAGGCTTGTATCTTCAGGAAGGAAGAGGTTACTTGAACGTTGTATTTGATACAGACTGTTTTCACTGAGGGAAGCGTAGGCACCTTTCGGATGCTACAAGGCCTACGTGCCACAAGGCTTCTCACTAGAGACGCTTGTGGTGCTCTGAAAGTTGCACTCTCCACAGTCTTGTTTCTCATTGTAAGGACGACACCCCTTCCATATACTTCCACACAAATATGAGAAATGGCTTTTCTCTTGTGAAAACAAGATGTGAGTAGACAGCGGGTTCCTCCATCATCTGGTATCTTGGAGGAAAGAATATGGCCCTAACGTAATCTTTCCACACAGAGAGGCTTGGAAGTTTCTGGCTTGAAAAACTACGATGTTGTTGAAATGGACTCCTCCACATAATTCTTTCTCTAAGTGAAGGATACAGCATTTCCTCATGTTAAAACACATGGATCTGTTCGAAGGGATTTGTTAGGAAGTGTCGTGTTCTTCACTGAAACTTGCTTTATTTGCAGCCTTCTTTCTCTGAGTGAAGGGCATGGCACTTTGTGCATGCCTCTAGACAAACGTGGTCCAAAGATTCTCACTGGAGTGAAATTCCTCTTAGGGGAAGGTTGCGTTGCCCTGAGACTTGATTCACAGAGGGAGGATGGGCCATGTTTTGGAGGCTTCAACACATACATGCTAGAATGCTTCTCGCTTGAGAAACTTATGGTTCTCTGAATGGTGCATGCTCCCCAGCCTCGTTTCTAAGCATAAGGCCATGGCCCCTATCCTAGACCTCCACACGTGGATTGGAAATCGCTTTTCTCTTCTGGAGATGAGATGTGAGTGGAAAGTGTCATTCCCCACAGTCTTGTTTCTCAGAGAGGAGGGTATGGCATTATCCTGGTAGTTCTCACCAATATAGGCTAGGAAGCTTCTCGCTTGAGGAAATGAGGTGTTCATGAATGTGGCAGTCTCCACGGACTGGTTTCTCCCTGACAGGGACATGCCCCTTAGTCTCTCCTTCCAGTCCCGTGCTGGAAATTGTTTGATCTCTGGAAACAAGATGTTCCTGGTAAGTGGCAGTCTCCACAGTCTTCTTTCTCAGAGGCAAGGATATGGAAGCCCGCCGAAGCTTGCCCACCCCTGTGCTAGAAAGCTTCCTTTTGGAAGAAACTTTTGTGGGTCAAATGTTGTACTCTCCACGGACCTGGATCTCCCAGACAGGGACTGGGCACCTTGCCTTTGTTTCCACACCTAGAATGGAAATCGCTTTCTCTTCTGGAAACCAGATGTTCCTGGAATGCACAGAAAAATACCACTTGATTGTGGTGAATTTGTGATTTTTTAAATGTATTTTTGGATTCAGTTTCCTAATATTTTATTGAGAATTTTTGCATCCATATTCAATACGGATATTGGCCTCTACCTCTCTTTGTTAGTGGAGACTTTGGTTTTGGTATCAGGATAATGCTAGCTTCATAGAACGAATTAGAACTTTGCCTTCCCTTTTTTGGAATATTATGAGAAGAATAGGCATTAAGTCTTTTTACATGTTTGGTAGAATTTGCCTGTGAAGGGAATTGGTCCTGGACTTTTGTATGTTCAGAGATTTTTGATTACCCATTCGCTTCCTTTGCTGGTTATCAGTCTACTCAAGTTCTCTATTTCTTCCTGTTTCTTTCAGTTTGGGTCTGTTATATATTTCTGGGATTTCATCAGTTTCTTCTGGGTTGTCCCATTTGTTGCCATAGAATTTTTCATAATATCCTCTTATGCTTGTTTGTATTTTGCATTGTTGGGTGTTACCTCTTCTCTCTCATTTTTTAATTTTATTTATTTGGATCTTTTTTTTAATAAGTCTGGTAAGGGTTTATCAATTTTATTAAAATTTTCAAAGAACCACCTCCTGCTTTCATTGATCTGTTATATTTGTTTTTTAGGTTCTATGTCAATATTTCCATTATAATCTTTAGGCTTCATTTGTTGTTCTTTTTCTGGCCCCTTTATGTAAAAGTTAGGCTTTTTCTTTGAGATGTTTCATGCTTCTTAAGTAGGCCTTTATTGCTATGTTATTCCCTTTCAGGACCACTTTTATGGCATCCCAAACATTTTGGACTATTCTCTTTTCATTTTCATTTTTTAAAAAATTTTCTTCTTTCATTTCCTGGTTGACCCATTCATTTTTCAGTAGCATGTTGTTTAACATCCATGTATTTATGGCCTTTCCAATTTTTTTCTTGTGGTTGCCTTGAGTTTCATAGCATTGTGTTCAGAAAATATGCATGATTTGTGATCCAGTATGTATTCACCACAGCCCAATGAAGTAGATATTATTCCCATTTTATGATAAAGAAACTAAAAAGAAGATCAATTACTTGAGTAAAACAGCAATTAAGTGCAAGAGTTCAAATTCAAATCCAGGCAATTTCCAGCCAGTATTTGTGAACACACAAGCAAATTATATATTCTCAGTTTTCTAACTTTGATCATATTAGACCCTATTACAGTTTCTTTAAAAGTGTAAGTTCTTACATTAAAGTAGATTTCATCCTAAAGATGATCACACAAGTTACCTGAAGCTGAAGGTCAGACATCTGTCTTAATAAATCCTCAAAAAGTTCTCTATCATCTTCTGGTAATTCAGAAGACAAGACAACCCCCACAAAGCATCCTGATGCTTGTAACATGGTATCAGGAAACATGTAGGCTCCCACAGTACATTTAAGAACTGGAGATCTATCAGGAACTAGAGGATACAACCAGTCACAAACCTGAAAGGATTAGTTAGGAAAAAAAAAAATCAATGAATAGAACTAGGTTTTCACTGGTTTTAGAATTGTTATACCAGAAAATAAACATTTCAAAATTCTAAATGCATTTTACATGGCTTTACAAAATCATTAGCATCAACAAATCCCCACTAAAAATTAGCCATTTGCTTGTCTAATCTTTGTGTATATATCACCCACAAGAACGGTCCTGAAAATGTTATTGCTCCACTAACTATACAGTCTTCAAGTCAGTGGCCTTAAATAGCCCACAAATAACCAATAATGAGTTAGTTTTAAATAAATAACAAAATAAATTAAGACTTTCTTTATAATTCAAATTAGACATGCCTTTGTGGAAATAAAATCAAACCGTTTTCAAGTACATGTATTTACTGATTTAATCCTCACAATTCCATGAAGTTAGATATTGTCATTTTACATACAAGAAAGAGGCACAGAGAGGTTAATTAAGTTGCTCAGAGTCTGTGAGAAAAGTGGAGCTAGGATTTAGACACAAGCAATCTGGCACCAGAGAAGCCAAACAATTCCTTTAACTAGAAACACAGCATTCCCAGGGGAATGTGGGTGGCTGAGTTGGCTAAACATCCGACTTGATTTTGGCTCAGGTCATGATCTTGGGGTCGTGAGATAAAACGGAGTCCGCTTTGAGATTCTCTCTCTCCTCTCCCTCTGGCCCTCCCCCCACAGTACACTCTCTTAATAAAATCTTATAAAAAATAATAAACCCAGAATTCACAATGCTGCTTTTTTTTTTTTTACTAAGTCTGAAAACCTGACATGACATAGCTAGAAGAGATCATTATGTTTATACATTTACCATCTACTATTAACTTCAATCAAAACAACACAAAGCTGCCCTGCAATATCATCAGATTGTCCATACACTAAGACTTAAATTAAGCTCACTTTCTGGAGATATAAATTCAGAAGAGACTTAAGTTTAATTCATAATAACCAAATATATTCATTTCCATTGAGATTACATTCTTTGAGCAAGAAGAATCTTTTTTTTTTTTAAAGATTTTATTTATTTATCTGACAGAGAGAGACACAGCGAGAGAGGGAACACAAGCAGGGGGAGGGGGAGAGGGAGAAGCAGGCTTCCTGCCAAGCAGGGAGCCGGATGCGGGGCTTGATCCCAGGACCCTGGGATCATGACCTGAGCCGAAGGCAGACGCATAACAAATGAGCCACCCAGGTGCCCAAGAATAATATTCTAATTGTGCTGCTCATCCAGGACACACTGTTTTCCTAATTATTAAGAAACTTGGGAGAACAAAATATTGTACAAATGAGTCAAAGAGCATGAAAGAATTTCATATAAAAAATGGAAAAATCTGGTGCACTGCCATCATCTCTAACCAACAGAATATAAACCTAAAAGGATCAGAGTATCCAAGTCTGATTCTTTCTTGGAAAATCCTTACAAACCTTTTCAAATTCTTCTTTTTATGTTTTCTATCTTTTTAAAAAAGATTTTATTTATTTTTTCGGCAGAAAGAAACACAGCAAGAGAGGGAACACGAGCAGGGGGAGCGGGAGAGGGAGAAGCAGGCCTCCCGCGGAGCCAGGAGCCTGATGCAGGGCTCGATCCCAGGACCCCAGGACCATGACCTGAGCCGAAGGCAGACGCTCAATGACTGAGCCATCCAGGCGCCCCTCAAATTCTTCTATTATGGATTCTCTTTTTTAGTCATCTCAAATGCCACTCTCCATCTTTTATAAGTCAAACTTTAGAGAAGTCATAATAAAACTCATTGCTGTATCCTCCAAGGTATGATATATTACCATGAGTGGTATATGAAATGACCTCAAGTAATAAACCAAATTATTTAAATTTGAATAGTAATGTATTTCAATGTATTAGGAAAAAATACATCTGTCCCTCAATTTCACAGTTGTTACTGGTTGGGATGATAAAATTAACAAATGAGACATTTATCTATCTACCTATCTACCTACCTACCTACCTATTTATTTATTTAAGAGAGGGGAGGTAGGGCAGAGGGAGAGGGAGAATCTTGACCCTGAGATCATGACCTGAGCTGAAATCAAAATTGGACACTTAACCAACTGAGCCATCCAGGAACCCCAACAAATGAGACATTTAAATTGAAATATTAAGAAAGTGATAATAGCAGAAGTATGAAACTGACAAAAAAAGTTGCAAAGGGAAAGTTTTCTTTTATTGTCATGATTTCTCTAAGACTAACTACATTCTTGACACCCTGATTGAACTGGAGTATCTCCAAATCTTCTGAAATGAAACTTTATTAGACTTTTCTCAGGGTAAATCATTACAGATTGGAAGGCTTATCCACAACAGGCTGATTTCTCCCAGATTCACTTTCAGAGAGAAACCCTATGTCTAAGTTCTAATGAACTGACTACAAATTTAATAGGTTTAAAAAGGTTATTAAACTAAAACCTAGAGAAAAATAGTTTTTAGGAACCCTAGAATTCTATGTCTGCCTACTTAAGACCAAATTAATTTCTAATTTCATGAATAGACCTATAGTGATTTTTGCAATATAAAAAGTTATATTTAAAAAATATATTTAACTTCTAATACTCAGCTGATTTAGTGTTTGTTTTTCAGAACAGAGACATTCAGTAAACACAAGTTAACTGCCTTTTAGGTCACTGTTACACATATCTGAATACATGCAAATGAGAGCCCCTTTGAGAGACTCAAATTAAACTTTGGGTGAAATTTTACTTATTATTTACAACCAAAAATAGGAGATACTAGAAAGATTAAAAACACTTTATTTATAGCACTCAAACAGGATAAATTTTTACTACAGAACAAGTCATGTTATTGGTTGAGCTCATGTAACCAAGTAGAGTGTTTCTGATATTCATTTCCCATATCTCCAGTAGCCTGGGCCCCAAAGGTTTATTGTTTATTGTATTTTATTGTATGTATGTATTTATTTATGGTTTTTTGGGGGGGGGCAGAGGGAGAAGGAGAGAGAGAATCTTAAGTAGGGTCCATGCCCAACATGGAGCCTTGCTTGATATCACAACCCTGAGATGGTGACCTGTGCTGAAATCAAGAGTCTGACACTTAACTGAGCCATTCAGGCACCTCCCTCTCCCAAAAGGTTTTAAATTCCACTGTTACAACACAGCTCTATTACCAGTTCAGCAGAAAGTATTACAGCTTTTATGAGCCTCTTCACAATCCCAATCAATATGCCTACTCTTTCTACCTCAAGGATTCTTTCCTAAAATAACCTATGGGATACAAAATATTCTTCCTATCCTATAATGAAGTCTTTTTTTTTTCAGCAATGCCCCCAAACAACTCCTTCATACAGTTAGTAAGTCTCCAACTACCTTTAAAATATCTTTCAAGTTGATTCCTTGTAAAAGCTGCATAAGAATTAAAAGTGGAATATACCAAAAGACAAAATCGATCTAGGTAACTAGTGCTGTAACTAAACCAATGGCATCATTTGGACTCTGGACAAAAAGACCTGCTTTGTTCAAATAGTCATCTTCCTGACATGCATGCAAATTTCTCTGTTATACCCAGTGTAAATGGAGTCCTCATTTCTAGAACCCAACTCCCTATACTGACGTCCAATCATTTAAAAACAGATTGTTATTACAACATCACCTTCAAAATATTGCCTTTAGAATATTTCATTAATTCCACAGCAGTGCCCTAACAACACCAGCTGTTATTTAGCACCAGTCTTTACTCTTGGACCAAGGGCATTTCTGATAAATTTATCTGCTTGGAATGTTAGAAATGCATCTTAAATTATCATCACAATCTCTACTTCTATACCAAAGTTTCTTAACCTCTGCATGATTAACATTTTGGGTTAGATAATATTGATTGATGAAGTGATCCTGTTTAGAAGTTTAGCAGTTCCACCTGGCCTCTACCTACTATATGCCAGTAGCAGTAGCACATTATTAATATAGTAGCACAACCCACCCCCCAGTTGTGACAACCAAAATGTCTCCAGACATTGTCAAAATGTCCTTGGGTTGAAGAGTGGAGGGGGATCATCCCTGTTTGAGAACCACTGTTCGACATACTGGGCTGGGTCTAGCCCAGATCAACCCCTCAGATGGGGCTTGACAACAGTTGTGGAAATTTACAGTAACACATCCACATGAGTTACATAAATCCCTTTTTAAATTGAAGTTATTAGGTTTCTTCTTCAATAAAGAATTAAAATTTTAAGGATGAATTCTCCGATGCCCCTCAGATCTTGTCATCACAATTTTAATACTAAAACACAATTTTGAAAAAAATAAAACAGTATTTTGTATCTTTAATAAAATAATCTATTAAACACATAGATATTTAAGGCTCATAAATTTCACAGAATATATTAATAAGGAATGAGAATAATCTTTTTGCACTTATTGTCCTGGACACATAATAAATACTGACAAACGAAAATGATGTATTCTATACATATTTCAAATTGTATTTACATTTTTCTTTGGCTTACCTGAAGGAACCCAGGAGGACGGTTTAGAACAGTATCAAGAGAATTATCCAAGAACCTCACAATTCGAAGGTACCCTGGATATGAAGGTACACTAACCTCCCCTGCAGGATTTACAAAAAAAATCTGTACTCCGTTTGGTATCAAAATCAACTCATCTGCATCTAGCCCTAAGGTCTCAAGAGGAGGTGGCTGAGAATGATTCCTGTAAAAGTCTTCTCCAACTGATGAAAATTCCCCAGATTCTATTCCATAGGATACAGTGTAATGACCCTCAGCAGCCTGAGGAGTATAAGCAGGAGGTGCTTCTGCGGGAGGACTCTGAGATGGTAAGGATAAAGAACTAGGTGCAGGAACCAACCCTGTACTTGTCGTTGAAGTGTTTCCATTTACTTCAGTGTGCTGAGGAGGTGAACTAAAGGACTGAGGCTCTGGTGACTTTTCAGGCATGTCTTTAGGTGGAAATTCTGGATATAACTTGGGTACTTCCTGAAGATCATTCCGTAGAGAAGTGGCAAGACCCTTCTCCAGAATTTCCAACCTGGTACGTACATTCTGTAGTGTTTCTTTCATTTTCTGTTGCATCTGCCTAGCAGATTCCCACCCAGCACCTATGTGTTCAGGCTCTGTCGATGATATGTGATTCCTCTGAGCAAGTGTCCTGTTCCTTGCTTATAGTAGTTCTTTGCTTCTTCCTTCTGACCTAATTCATCTGTATTCAGTCCCTTATTAACAAAAAAAAAGGCCTTCTTGTATGCTTCCTGGATGATCTTAATTTCAGCAGGCTCTCCATTTTGTGGCTCTTGCTCCATTCCTGCCAAACAGAAAATATTATCTTTAATTATCTAAGTATTTGTTTACTGAATTATTATCAATTTCCCCTACCTAAATATATTTCAACAAGACAGGAGCCTTGCTGGTCTGTCCTGTTCACTATTGTATTTTCTAACCCTATTATTAGATCTGACATAGAGAATGCACTCAATTTGTATTTGCTGAATAAATAATGCTCTTGTTCCTAAATATCATTTTAATTAAAAACAGAAGAGAACAAGTCAGAATATATCTATTGAATAATTTTCTTGTTACAGTTTCTTATAATAAATAACTGGTTCCTACCATGTAGCTAATGTTGGAACCGAAGAGTCTCATTCTAAAATTCATTATAATATAAATCCGGATTATATCCAGCTAATTAAAAATGAAGTTGAAGGGTGCCTGAGTGTCTCTCTCACTTAACCATCTGACTCTTGATTTCAGCTCAGGTCTTGATCTCAGGGTCCTGAGATTGAGCCCTGAGTCAGGCTCTGTGCTGAGCAAGGAGTCTGCTTTGGATTCTCTCTTCCTCTCCCTCTGCCCCTCCTGCTCATGCCCACACTCTCTCTCAAATAAATGAACAAATCTTAAAAAAAAAATGAGGTTGAATCATTGGAGAGGACAGAAATGAGAAAAAATTATCTGGATGAAGCTTTAAAGTTACCCAATTCCACTTAAAGGTGGCAGGTTACTCACATATAGTTAGCCCTGTTCCCTCCCAAAACTCTAGAATTCTATGCCTGCCTACTTAAGACCAAATTAATTTCTAATTTCATGAATAGACCTATAGTGATTTTGCAATATAAAAAGTTACTCCATTAAAATAACTCTAGCAAGATTAAAAAGGCAAAACCTCTTATTCCTGTTAATGAGAAAAAAACATGAACCGGTACTTCACAAAAGAGGATCTTTAAATGGCATGTGAAAAGGTGTTCAACACCTGATCTTGTATATACCTACATTTCAAAGCTTATGTTACACAGTGTGCTGAAAGATTTCCTCAAATAATGTGTCACTGGAGGAAATGGGCTGCCTACTGAAAAGAAAAGTGTGTGGGGGGCGGTGCCAGGGAAGTGGTGATCGTGGTGTAATTCCATGACTCAAAATGGTTGAAAGACCTAAATGTGAGACAGGAGTCCATCAGAATCCTAAAGGAGAACACAGGCAGCAACCTCTTCAAACTCAGCCGCAGCAACTTCTTCCTAGAAACATCGCGAAAGGCAAGGGAAGCAAGGGCAAAAATGAACTATTGGGATTTCATCAAGATAAAAAGCTTTTGCACAGCAAAAGAGAGTCCACAAAACCAAAAGACAACTGACAGAATGGGAGAAAATATTTGTAAATGACATATCAGATAAAGGGCTAGTATCCAAAATCTATAAAGAACTTATCCAACTCAACACCCAAAGAATAATCCAATCAAGAAATGGGCAGAAGATATGAAAAGACATTTTTCCAAAGAAGACATCCAAATGGCCAACAGACACATGAAAAAGTGCTCAACATCCCTCGGCATCAAGGAAATCCAAATCAAAACCTCAATGAGATACCACCTCACACCAGTCAGAATGGCTAAAACTAACAAGTCAGGGAAGGACAGATGTTGGCAGGGATGCGGAGAAAGGGGAACCCTCCTACACTGTTGGTGGGAATGTAAGCTGGTGCAGCCACTCTGGAAAACAGTATGGAGGTTCCTCAAAAAGTTGAAAATAGAGCTACCATACAATCCAGCAATTGCCCTACTGGATATTTACCCCAAAGATACAAATGTAGGGATCCGAAGGGGTACGTGCACCACAATGTTTATAGCAGCAATGTCCACAATAGCCAAACTGTGGAAAGAGCCAAGATGCCCATCGACAGATGAATGGATAAAGAAGCAGTGGTATATATACACAATGGCATATTATGCAGCCATCAAAAGGAATGAGATCTTGCCATTTGCAGCCACGTGGATGGAACTGGAGGGTGTTATGCTGAGTGAAATAAGTCAATCAGAGAAAGACATGTATCATATGACCTTACTGATATGAGGAATTCTTAATCTCAGGAAACAAATGGAGGCTTGCTGGAGTGGTGGGGGGTGGGAGGGATGGGGTGGCTGGGTGATAGACATTGGGGAGGGTATGTGCTATGGTGAGCGCTGTGAATTGTGCAAGACTGTTGAATCACAGATCTGTACTTGTGAAACAAATAATGCAACATATGTTAAGAAACAAGAAAAAGAAGAAGATAGCAGGAGGGGAAGAATGAAGGGGAGTAAATCGGAGGGGGAGATGAACCATGAGAGACGATGGACTCTGAAAAACAAACTGAGGGTTCTAGAGGGGAGGGGGTGGGGGGATGGGTTAGCCTGGTGATGGGTATTAAGAAGGCACGTTCTGCGTGGAGCACTGGGTGTTATGAACAAACAATGAATCATGGAACACTACATCCAAAACTAATGATGTAATGTATGGTGATTAACATAACAATAAAAAATTTAGAGTAAAAAAATGAATGATGTAATGTATGGTGATTAACATAACAATAAAAATTTAAAGAAGAAGAACAAAGTTGGAGGACTCACACTTCCTGAATTCAAAACCCACTACAAAACTACAGTAATTAAAACCGTCTGATTCTAGCATAAAGACAGACATACAGACCAACAGAAAGGATTGAAGATCTGGAAATAAACCTATACAACTACAGCCAATTGGCTTTCAACCTGGGTTCCAAGACTATTCAATAAGGAAAAAATGATTTCTTCAACAAATCGTGCTGGGAAAAGTGGATATCCCCATACAAAAGAAGAAAGTTGGCTCCCTATCTCACACCATACACAAAAATTAACTACAATGGATCAATGACATGAATATAAGTACTAAAATAATAAAACTCTTAGAAGAAAACATAAAGGTAAATCTTCACGATCTTGCAGATGGCAACAATTTCTTAGACATGATACCAAAAGCATGAACAACAAAAAATATATAAATTTAAATTCATTAAAAATAAAAATTTTGTGCATCAAAGGACACTATTAAGAAAGTAAAAGGAACAAAATATTTGCAAATCATATATCTGAGGAGTCTAATATCCAGAATATATAAAGAACTCTTAGGACACAACAACAAAAATATAAACAGCCCAATTTAAAAATGGGCAAAGAACTTGAATAGACTTTTTTTTCAACAAATATGCAAAAAGATTCTCAATATCAGTTGTCATTAGGGAAATGCACACCAAAACTACAATGAAATATCACTTCTTACTCATTAGAGTGACTATAATAATTAAAAAAAAGAAAATAACAACTGTTGGTAAGGGTGTGGAAAAATTGGAACCCTCATACATTACTGGTGGGAATGTAAAGTGGTTCAGCTACTGTGGAAAACAGTTTGGTGGCTCATTAAAAAGTTAAACATAGAATTACCATATGAACCTGAAATTCTACTCTTTGGTATATACTCAAAGAAATGAAAATATTGCACACACAAAAACTTGTAAACACATGCTCATAGCAGCACTATTTGCAAAAGCCAAAAGATGGAAACAGTATAAATGTCCATCAACAGAAAAGTGGATACAGAAATAGTGGTATATCCATGCAATGGAATAATATTTGGCCTTAAAAAGGAAGAAATTTCTGACACATACTACAACATGGATAGAATCTTGAGGACTTTACGGTAAGTTAAATAAACCAATCCCAAAAAGACAAATACTGCGTGATTCTAACTATATGAGGCTCTTGGTGCAGTCACACCCATGAGGACAGGACGTAAAGTGTTGGCAGTCAGGGGCTGGGGGGAGAGTCGGAGTCACTGTGTAATAGTGACAGAGTTTCAGAGTCACAGGATGGAAGGGGCTGTAAGGATGGATGGTTTGAACGTATAAACTGTGTGTTGTATGTATTTCAGCACAATAAAACAGTCACACACCATGTGGTTCCACTTATGTGGAATATTCAGAGCACACAAATCCATAAAGACAGCAGACTGGTGGTTCCAGGGGCTGGGAGGGGGTGGAATGGGGAGAAGCTGTTACACGGGTGTGGGATTTTACTGTGGGGCACAGAGAGGTTCTGGAACTACGCAGAGCTGGTGGTTGCACAACACTGGGAATTGTACTAAATGCCACTGAATTGTTTGCTCTGAAATGGTTTAATGTATGTGAATTTCACCTCAAAATATTATTTTAAAAAATTAGTTCCAGGGGCTCCTGGGTGGCTCAGTTGGCTGAGCGTCCAACTCTAGGTTTCAGCTTAAGTCACGTTCTTGGGGCTGTGGGATGGAGCCAAGCCCCGCGTGGAGCTCCGTGCCCCAGGGAGGGTCTGCTGGAGATTCTCTTTCTCTGTCCCTCCCTCTGCTTGAGCTCTTACACTCTCTCTCTCTCTCAAAAGAATAACTCTTAAAAAGAAAAGTTCCAGAGCTTTTCAGAAACTCTGCTAGTATCTGTTTCCCTTGTTCGTTGCCGTCGCCCCACCCCACCAATGGTTCCTTAAACATCGTGCTTTGGGGAGAGGTTGTATTCTGCCCACATCGCTGGCCACCAAGACCCTCTGGGCCAGGGTCTCAGGAGATCGCAGTCTCTGGACACACGAATACCAGTTTGAGAACTAAATGCTCACTCTATTACCCAGCGTGGTGCCCTAGGGGACTGAACCCCAATGACGTTTTCTGTAGTTTTTCTGAGGAACCCATAAGGAAAGCTAGGGGACCCCTGAACTCAAGTTGAGTTTATGGCCTATTGACTTGGCACTTCCACAAAACATTTCTTCAAAAAAATACACAATTATAATGTTAAAATAGTACATAATTATAACTGTAATTCCTCTTCCTGGTGATATCTTTTGAGTGCCAAAGTACCCCAAAGATAACTTCATTGGGTATTTTTCCTTAAATGATTTCAAAAAAATTAAAACTCAATTCTTTTTATCTCTTACTTGTAGGAAAATCCCTCTCTCTCTGTCATAGAATCACAGAATAATAGCTAACTTTTATTGGGCACTTACTATATACCAGATGATGTTTTTTTTTTTTTTTTTTTTGGAAGACTTCATTTACTTGAGAGAGAGAGCGCACAAGTGCATGAGCAGGGTTGTGGGGAGGGGCAGAGGCAGAGGGAGAAGCAGACTCCCTGCTGAGCAGGGAGCCCGATGTGGGACTCGATCCCAGAATCCTGGGATTATGACCTGGGCCAAAGGCAGACGCTTAACCAACGGAGCCACCCATGTGCTCCTACCAGACACTGTTTAAGGCCATTATAATGCTATGATCACCCCCATTCTAAAGATGGTAAGCTTGACGGGCTTGTCTGCCCACTCAGTGGGGAAACCAGGGTTAGAACTCTGGGTGCACAGCATGCATCCCCAACCACACGGTGCCACACTGCCCTGCGTCTCATCCTAGCAAGGGACAGAGCCGAAGAGACTCTTCACTCTGTAGGCGAACGCACCTTATGGCCTGCAGCCGTGCATGGCCTGGGTCAAAGCTCTCTACCAAACCACGATTCCTCTACTTGACAGTAAAGGGACGGGTCACCCTTCTTCTGACTGACCTTCCCATTCATTTAGAATTCAGGCATTTCTTCTCTTCTGCGCACCATTGTCCCCACCCCAAAACACATACACAGAGCACATTCAGTACTTCACACAGGGTCTTATCAAGTCTTTCTCTAGAGCTGTCTTGGACCTGCTTGGACTATTTCACACTGAGACAAACAAGGATTCCCAGACTCACCTGTAGTCCAGCTGCTCCCTTCTGAGGATGTTGTTTTTATTCTTGAAAGTCACAGGCAGTGCTCTTAGCTTGGGTCAGGTGGGAAGCCATAGACAGGCATCCCACAGGGCAGGTACTGCATCTGTGTGGCCCACAGAAGGCTGGGGCTGGGCAGGGGACTAAAAATGGGCTTTATGAGAGGGGAGGGTGACCACCATGTGACAAATATTTGTTGAGCGCCTACTTTATGCCCTGCATTATGATGCATGGGAAAACAGGGAAATAACGCAAAGCCGGCACTGCCTGGGGAGACAGGCAGTCAACAAAGATCAGGCACAAGAGGATGTTAGCTCAGACTCTCCCATGGAGGCCCTCCTATGGCAAAGCCAAGCAGGAAAGGGGCTGGGGGTGTGTGGCTGTGGCGGGGGTGTAGGCAGGATGACCAGGGGAGCTTTCTGAGGGTGATGCCTACCAGCGTTGGGGGTCTCTGGGTCTGGGAGCCGCACACAGGTGATGTTTCATTGGAGGAAATGCACATACCTGCTGACCTGAACAACTCAACTTCAGAATTTAAACTTAATTCGTGTCCCAAACTGCTGTAGGTATTAGATTTAATCCCTGTCTCAGGTCTTAGAAACGTAAGATGTTTTAAGGTCATGTAAAAGAAATTTACCACAAAGTAGCTTTTGCACAATCTGATTTTCTCAATGTTGGGGAACATTTTGTAAGGTCAGACAGTATCTGAAAGCTGAGAACTTGGGCCCAGGTGTGAACTGAGGTGCCTAGAAACACCTGGAAAGGTATACCAGCTCTCAGGACAGAAGAAGCCTTCAGTGTAGGAGCCTTGAACTGAATGATGAGCTGGGTTACCTTTCAGGAAGCATCTACACATGCGTCTTTAACGTGAACCCATATGGTGCTCTGAGGTAGGTGGGCCATGCATTATTCCTGTTAATGAGCAGATTGAAGCTCAGAGAGGCTGAACTACAAAGCCAAAGGGCAAGAGCTAATAGCGGGTGGATGTGAGTGCTCATCAAATCTCCACGATCCCAGGTCTGTTCTCCGGGCAGCAGGTCAGGGTCCGGAGCCTCTTCTCCACACCACAAGTACCTGCCCTCCTTGGCCTCTTGCAGGGTAGATGGCAATGGCAGGATGCCTTCTGCTCATGAGACCACAGATTCTCAAGGTGCCCCAGGATCAACATGTGCAGGACAGGATTTGCCACCTCTCAGCACCCCCTTCTGTCCCCCCCACCGCCTCCCTCGCCCCAGCCTCCTCCTCTTCATTCCCCACCCCCTCAGAAGTGTGCTGGGCTCTAAGGTCAGACCAACCATCCCCTGGGCTCATCCTTATCTGCCGGATCAGTGAGCACCTGCCTGTGCACACCTGCTGAGTGGCAGGCCCTGACAGGGATGGAGGGATGGAGGAGAGGAAGAAGCCCAGAGCTGACAGGGCAGGGGGGTAAATCCTGAGCAGGGGCTCTCTGCTTCGGGGCACAGCTGTGTGGAGAGGAAACCACTGCTTCGGGGCTGCCTCTTGGCTGCAGAATGGGTAACTAGCAGGTTCTGAGTGATTTTTATTTTCGTTCCAACACAGAGACAGGGCACATTAGCTCTGTTTGGAAGGTGGGAGGTGGTGGCGTGTGAACTGGGCTTGAAATATTCTCACCGAAAACGCTGAGATCTGGGATTCTGAGATCTGGATTTCCTGTGTTCGGCTGGATGATACAACCCGTGAACACACATCTCAGAAAGCCTCAGGGCAAATTCAGGGCCAACTTTATTTCCTTAGCCTGGCATTTGGGGGATGCTTCACAAGTAATACAGGATTCATGGGAGACCACCCCAGGATGCCGCAGACACAAAGGCCCACGATTCACAGAGGCCGTTTCAGACCAGGCCCACGGGACTGGGATAAAACCATGAGGTCTGTCCTGCTCGTCACAGGTTAGCACCCAGGCCCACCAGCCCACTGGGAAACTCAGGGCTGTCCTCTCGAGGCCCACCTGGACCACCCACTTGTCCCCCAAAGCACAGTGAGACCAAAATGTGGTGCTGCCTCGGAATCAGAAGTGGGTTTATTACCTCGGTGTCAGATGCCCAGCACGCCAGTACAGGCATGATTCCACCGGGAATGGAAACGTGTTGCTGTTAAATATCTCAGAATCGGAGTGTATTTTTACTGAGAGCAAAGAGTGACATCTCAAGATCCTCCTCACCCAGAAATCCTGTGAGTCTGAAGCAGGTTCAGGGAAATGGGAAGCCCAGCGGCACTACCGCCACTTTGGAAATCTCTACGTGAAGCTGAGAAGCCAAGCCTCCTCTGAGCGCCCACAGCCCTGCCTAAAGCTCAGCTAGTGTAAGCTGCAGATTCGTGAGCTATTAATTATGCAGAGTTTCAACTACATTTCACCTATTTTTTAATGATATGTTTTAATTTTTAATTAGACCCCGAAAGTAACAACTAAACTTTTTAAGTAAAAGTGCTGTTGCTAACAGGAGTAGAGTGTAATTATTACGCCAAACAGTCTGTAATCCAGCTTCCCAGGAGAAAGGGGAGACAAACCCAACGCACTGCTGCATTTCACACGAAGAAATACAAAGCCGCCTCTACCCCACTTTTCCAAGCCCCAAAGGACGGTCTTGTTGCCCTAGGCTACGTTCCTTATTGAAATCAACTGAGTTCCAACACAGAAGTCCATCTTGGTATTTTTGAGGTACAAGTTCTTTGTCTTTGCAGCGCCCTAGTCGACTGGTTTGTCCTCCCGGTTCCGAGCTAACGAATAACAAGGAAGGGAGCAACAACTCCACAGGTGATTTTAGTCCCGCACTCCCTCCCCCGACACCCCTCAGACCCTAGCAATGCAGATCTGTCTGGAAGCCCTATTTTCTCATACGGATTCATGAAGTTAAGGCAAAAGTTTGCTAAACTGGCCTTTAAGCGACTGTAAAGTCCTGCAGCGGCGGCCCTCAGGAACCCCTTCCCCGGCACCCAGCCGCCGGACCCTACCTTGGTGCCGGAGCCTTTGTCGGCCGCGCTGAGAGCCATGGTGGCGCCGCCTTTGTCCGACCCCGAAGGAAAACGTTCCCATAAAGGCCACTGTCCGGCGCCCGCCCCGCCCGAACCGGAGACGCAAGCCGGACCCGCGGGCGGCCGGGGCCCGACCCTCCCCGCCCCCGCTGCCCCGGAAAACGCCCCTCCTCTGCGGGGGGCAGACCCTTCCCCGCCGGACGGACACCCTTCCCCCGCGGACCCTTCCCCCTGCCGACCCCCTCCCCGCGGGGCGAATTCCCTCCCCCGGCGGCTCCCTTCCTCCGCGGAGGGCCCCCCCCTTCCCCGCCGGACGGACACCCGCCCCCCGCGGACCACCCCCCCCCCAGCAGACCCTCTCCCCGCCCGGCAGACCCCCTCCACTCGGCGGGACGCGGAGGGGCTGGGAGGAGTGCGGGGAGGGGGCGCCGCTCTCACCTCCCGCAGGCGCACCCAGCGCGCAGGTGCCCTCACCCGGGAGGTAATGGGCGCGGGGGCGCAGGGCTCCTCCCTCCGAAGCAAGCGGGGGTGGTTGCGGGGCGTTTGCCTTTACTTTTGTTCTCACAAAGCCTCGGGGCCTGGGGTTGTGTTTGCAGACCAGTGGCTCGGGCGCTGCGTCCGATTTCCGCCCGTGTAGACAGACCAGACCCTGATTTCTGCTCGGGAAGACCATCAGACATTGGTTTCCCACAGTGTAAACAGACTCGTACCTGATTTACACCAGTAGAGACCGACTAGCTTTCCCTTCCCCTCCAAGTGCGCACCTGGGCTGATGGGATGCCAGGAGAGCCTCCTTGGGGGGCAGGAGGAATCTCACAGAAGAACCCGCCCATCTTTATGTCTCTCACCCAGCACTGTCTTGACTAGAAACATGGGCACTGGTTCATCCCACCCAATGCAGGACAAATGTGCTCGTTTAGGGATAAAGTTCAATTGTACAGAGGAATAAGCAGCTTTGGAACAGGAAGGCTCCTGGCCACAGATTACAGAATGAATAAAGTTGAGGGAGGCAGGGATGGGTTGCCCTCCTTCACCTGTCTCACTGGCTTTTTTGAATTCTTCTGATTGTCCCCTGCCTCACTCATCCGCTATGCTTCCTGGAACCGCCAGCCCTGTCTCAGTACTTGGGGACCTGGGTGTTCTTGGTCCCTGAGGCCCTCAAGCATCTCTGCCTCGTCCTGTTCTCACCTGCTCTTCCTGTGGGCGTCCTGCCCTTGATGCTCCAGGAATAGGAACCATTCTTTATAAACCTGTGCGGTCCCAAAGCACCTGTCAGGACAGAACTTGGGAATGTTGGCATGCCTCCAGAGCAGGCGACTTTGTCCCTGGTCAGCTTCTCCAGGATCCAGAAGCTGACCTCAGGGGAGGTCAACAGTTGTTGACCTGATGCCAGGTCAGGGTGCAGCCCTGGAATCTCACTCTTACTGGAGATTTTGGGGCCTACAGGGGAAGCGCACCTGCCACATCCATTGTGCAGAGGCAAAGCAGAGCCTGCACAGGAACAGCCGCAGTTTTTAAGAATCTGGGTCCTTCTTTGTTGTGTATCCATAGAGTCAGGAGTGTTTTCTAAGAAGTTTTCCCCAAAATTTAGACTCCTAAGATGGGTTGATTTATTCCAAAGGTGAATCACTAACTTTTGGCCAGTCACTGCATGGCCCACTCAGGCCCCTGGGGGTCTGACATTCCAATGGAGGGAGACAAACAATAAAGCAATGAACAGAGAAAAAAGCAAAAAAAAAAAAAAAAGCACAATAAAGCAGGTGGTCCTGGCAGAGAAGACTATACAGGGACCAGTGTGGAAGGGATCTGCTTGTTACTTCCATGTGTGCAAAGGCCCTGGGGTGGGAATGGTTCTGGTATGCTTGAGGAAGGCTTTGTACCTGGGAGCATGGTGAAGGAGGGCAGACGCAAAGCAACCAAGATTGGAAATGCAGCAGGGATAAAAGTAGGTCATGGCGATGAGCTTTGTTTTATTCTGAGTGTCGTGAGAAACCACCGTGGAGAGAGTTTGGGAAGGAAGTGACATTAGCTGATTTACATTCCAAACATGTCACCCTGGCTGCAGTGTGGAGACCACAGCTGGTTGAGGCAGGGGGACCCATCAGGAAGCAACTGCCACAGTGTCAGTGAGAATGATGGGCTGAGTTGAGGTGGGAGTGACAGAGGTTATGAGAAGTGGCCGCAGTAAAGTCAGAGAGATCTGAGAGAACCAGCTGGTGGCTGGATCCCTGGAGAATCAGGGAAAGAACAGCCGAGGAGGACAGTGGCCTGTGCCAGCCCCCAATAGCATACTCTCCTGCATGTAGAAGCTGGAGACTGCAAAAACTATGTGCCTCAGATCCCTTGCATCTGAGAGCAGATGTGCCTGGTTTTGCCAATACATGCACCACATAAAATGTGGAAGGAACCACAGGAAGTAGCAACTCTTATAGCAGATTGGCAGTGGAGGTGTTTGGTTCATTTGGGCAGTTTGGGTCTCATCCCTGGCAGCTGCAGTGCTGAGCAGAAGGAAACAGGGCTGTGGGGAGGTTCCCTAAAACAATTCTCCAGTACGGTTGGGTGTTTCTCTAACGTTCCTGGATGTTCCTGTTTACCTGACCTTCGCACAGATGCTATAATCTACCTAATAGCTTGTAATACATCACTTATTGCTTAAATTAGCTACAGTAGATTCTGGTGTCTGCAGTTGAGAATCAGCACCAAAACAGCAATTCAAGGATTTGGGGCCTGATCAGCAGGTGAGGAGGTTGGCCCCCTTTACTGAGGTGGGAGAGACTTGGGAAGAAGCAGGCCAGGGAGGAGAAAGTATGTTGACATTGGGACATCTGTTAGATGTGTTGGGCTGAGAGCAGAGGTCAGGCTGGAAACAGAGCTGGAAATGCCCACACATGGGTGTGTTTAGAGACGAGGGACTGAATGTGCAGACAGAAGGGAAGAGGAACCACAATTGACATGGGGAATGTGCCCACATTTAGAGGTTACAAGAGTAGATGTGCCTCCTCAAATTCTTCCAGAAAACTGAAGAGGAGGGAATACTTTCTAACTCATTCTATGAGGTCAGCATTACTCTGATCCCAAAGCCAGAGAAAGACATCACAAGAAAACTACAGGCCAATATCCCTGATGAATATCCAAAGACGCAAACAATTTCAACAAAATTTTAGCAAATAGAATCCAACAGCAAATTAGAAGGGTTACTCACCATGAATAAGTGAGATTGATCCCAGGAATGCAAAGGTGGCGCCACATGAGAAAACTGATGGAGTACATCACCTTAACAGAACAGTGGGGGGATAAAAGCTTGTCTTGATTGACACAGGAAAGGTATTTCAAAAAATCCAACACCATTTCATGATAAAAGCTCTCAGAAAGCGACAATTAGAGAGAAAATTCTTCAACGTGATAAACAGTATTTATGGAAAACCCAGTTAACATCATTCACAATGGTGAAAGACTGAAAACTTTCTCTGTAAGGTCAGGAATAAGACAAGGATGTATGCTTTTGCTATTTCTACTCCACATTGTGCTGGAAGTTCTAGTCAGAGATGTTAGCGATAATGAAATAAAAGACATTGAAATTGGAAAGGAAGTGGTAAAACAATCGCTATTCATAGTGACATGATCCTATATATAGAAAATGCCAATGAATCCACCAAAAAGTTACTAGAACTAATGAACGAACACAGCGAAGTTGCAGAGTACAAGACCAATACACAAAATCAGTTGTGTTTCTAATACACTAGGAATGAATAATTTAAAAGTGAAATTAAGAAAATAATTCCATTTAGGGATAAAGAAGATGTGGTATATATACACAATGGAATATTATGCAGCCATCAAAAGGAAAGAGATCTTGCCATTTGCAACGAAGTGGATGGAACTGGAGGGTGTTATGCTGAGTGAAATAAGTCAATCAGAGAAAGACATGTATCACATGACCTCACTGATATGAGGAATTCTTAATCTCAGGAAAGAAACTGAGTGTTACTGGAGTGGTTGGGGGTGGGAGGGATGGGGTGGCTGGGTGATAGACATTGGGGAGGGTATGTGCTACGGCGAGCACTGTGAATTGTGCAAGACTGTTGAATCACAGTTCTGTACTTCTGAAACAAATAATGCAACATATTTTAAGAAAAAAGAAAAAGAAGAAGATAAAAGGAGAGGAAGAAAAGGGGAGTATGTCAGAGGGGGAGACGAACCATGAGAGATGATGGACTCTGAAAAACAAACTGAGGGTTCTAGAGGGGAGGGGGGTAGGGGGATGGGTTAGCCTGGTGATGGGTATTGAGGAGGGCACGTTCTGCATGGAGCACTGGGTGTTATGAACAAACAATGAATCATGGAACACTGCACCAAAAACTAATGATGTAATATATGGTGATTAACATAACAATAAAAAAATTAAAAAAAAAAAGAAAATAGTTCCATTTAGAATACCATCTAGAAGAGTTACTTAGGACTAAATCTAATCAAGGAAGTGAAAGACTTGTATGCTGAAAACTACCAAACATTGCTGAAAGAAATTAGAGATGAACTAACAAATGGAAAGACATCGCACGTCCATGGATAGGAAGAGTTAACTACGTCAAGATGTCAGTGCCGTCATCTACAGATTCAACATAATTCCTATCAAAATATCAGCAGCCTTTTTTTTTCAAAGATGGAAAAGCTGATCCTCAAGTGTCCCCTATAGCAAAAACAATCTCGAAAACAAAAACAAAAACAAAAACAACAAAGTTGGAGGACTCGCATTACCCGCAAAGCTACGGTAATTAAAACTCCCATGGCATGGCCCTGACATAAAGACAGACATATAGATGAATGGAACAGAATAGAGAGCCCAGAAATAAATATTTGCATATATGATTAAATGATCTTTGACAAAGGTGACAAGAACATTCAATGGGAAAGGACAGTGTTTTCAATAAATGGTGCTGGTAAAACTGGACATCCACATACAGAAGAATGAAATTGGACCCTTACTTCACGCCATATAAAAACTAACCAAAATGGATCAAAGACCTAAATGTAAGAGCTAAGGCTATGAAATTTTTAGAAGAAAATTGGGATAAATCTTCATGACCTTGGATTTGGCAGTGGTTTCTTAGATATGGCACCAAAAACCACAAGCTACATAAGAAAAATTACATAAATTGGACTTCATCAAAATTTGACACTTTTGTACATCAAAGCTCACTATCATGAAGACAACCCACAGAATGGAAGAAAATATTTGGGAGTCATATATTCAATAAGGGATTAGTATCCAGAGTATATAAAGAATTCCTAAAACTCAATGACGGAGACAAACAATCCAGGTAAACAACAGAGGACTTAAATAGACATTTCTCCATAGAAGATAAACAGAGGGTTAATAAGCACATGAGAAGATGCTCAACATCATTAATCACTAGGGATATGTAAATCAAAACCATGGTGAGATAACTCCCTAGGATGGCTTTTAAAAAGGGAGGGTGAATAATAAGTGTAGGTGAGGGTATAGAGAAATTAGAACCCTTGTACATTGCTGCTCTTGGGAATGTAAAGATCTTCAGCCTCTGTGGAAAAGTTGGGCATTTACTAAAAAGTTAAACATAGAGTTGCTATGTGACCTAGGATCCATTCCTGAGTCCATATCCAAGAGAAATGAAAATATAAATTAGCAGAAAAACTTGGACATAAATGTTCATAGCAGCACTCTTCACAATTGCCAAAAGATGGAAAGAATCCAATTTCCACCCACAGATGAATGGACAAAGAAAATGTGGTATATCCATACAATGGAATACTCTTCAGTCATAGAAAGAAATGACATTTTGATTCATGTTACAACGTGGATGAGTGTTAGAAACATTTTGCTAACTGAAGGAAACCAGACACAAAGACCACATATTGTATGATTCTATGTATGTGAAATATCTGGAGTAGATAAATCCATAGAGATGGGGGTTGGGGGGTCGCTAGGGAGAGGGGCTGGGGGGTGGTTAATGCTCCAGGGATACAAAGTTTCCTCTTGGGGGAAGGGCAGTGTTCTGCAGGCAGATGGTGGTGATGTTCGCATTATATGTGAATTTACTAAGTACCACTGAACTGTACACTTTGAAATGGCTGAAATGGTGAATTTTATGTTATGTGAGTTTTACCTCACTAAAAATAACTTGTAAATAGAAGAACAGAATATGAAAAGCAAAACCTTAAAAAAAGAGAAGATTGTCGTGAAATTGGGATAGGGAAGTATTTGATAAAGGTAATGAACAAAGCATGAACTATGGATAAAATGACTGATATATTTGACTATATTAACATTAAATTTAATGAATTTAAATTCCTATTCAGGGACATGTGGGTGATGAATTTAAAAGATAAGCCACAAAGTGGGGGATGTTTGAATCTGTTGTAGTCAATAGTGATCAGGATCCAGAACACAGAAAGAGTTCCTAAAAACTCAGAAAGAAAAAAAAGTGAGACAGAGAGAGACAGAACTGACATTTCAAAAGACTAAACTCTAATGATCGATAAACAAAAAATGTTCATTCTTTCTAGTAATGAGGAAAATGTAAGTGTAGACACACTCTCATATCTGTCATTTACCAAAGTAGTTAAGGCCTAAAAATATTTAAAGTTAAAAATACTTTTTATAAAATATCTCAAGCTAAAACATTTAATATTTTAAAATAGTGTGGCCTAAAAATCCCAAGTGTTTGGTGTTTGCTGAGTGTTGGTGGTGAGTGTCTGTGGACATGGCAAAGAAACTTCACAGTCAGCAAATCCCGAGAAGGCAGACACACACCTGAGGGGAACAGCTGCAGTGTTCTAGGGGCTCAGCAAATCCTCACTCTAGCACTGTCATGCCAGTGTCAGAGGCACCCTAAATGTCCAACAATAGGGGGACAGAGAAGCACATCGTGCACTTAAACAAAGGAGCAGAGCAGATAAAATGAATAAACACAGAGAAGCCTTAAGGGCGATGTTGAGTAAAAAAGACAGCAAGTTACAAAAGGATCAGAGCTGAGTGGTTCATCTAGGTAAACCCAAAATGCCCTGGATGGTTTATCAGCACATGCCCATGCTGTTAAAGCATAAAATCATGCATGGGATGTCACACACAGTTTAATGTCTGGTCAGATCTCCCTGTGGGTGCATAGCACCTGTAATGCCTTTTCTCTGTGTGGAATCTTGCACTACAAACCACAACATTTGCAGCAAATTATGCTCTCCAGGGCTCTGCTGTGGAAGCTGTCAAAGGCTGGGTTCATGGCTCAAGCTGGTTTTCAACTTTCAGTTTTTATTGTATTCTATATCTGCTTCTGCCTTCAGTTTAAGTTTTAATCAGAGATTATCTTGGGAAATATGCTGGCCACACACAAGAATTACACGTGAAACCGCTGAGTGGGCATCCTGGTGAGGCAGGATGGATGGAGCGTGTATCAGATGCGAATTCCATAAAGGAGCAGCCCGCCCCTGCCTGCATCCATGCCGACACAATGCTCCGGGAGCCCCTTGTAGCAGAACGCTATGTACCTACAGGCTATGGTGGAAAGTCTCTGCAATGGGCGTTCCATTCACCAGCCAGAGGGAAGCCTGTGCTGGGGCCAGCTTGGGTGCTCTTTGTGGAGCATCTGTGTACACTGGGGCAGGGCCAGGCTCTGGGAGGGTCCCACCCTGGTTCAGCCCTTGGTGCCTTGCCCCTTGGTCTCCCTTCTCCTGCAGGCTCTCTCACACTGGCGGCCTTCCTCCTGCCCTCCCTTCCTCCCTGACCTTAGGCATCCTGTGCACTGGACCAGCTTGCCCCATCTGGCCTTTGAATTTTTCACCTTTATCTCCCAAGATAAAGGAAATGCAGACAGCAGCAAGCAGAAGGAAGTGTGTTTGGGGAGTGGGTGTGGATGCTGCTCATTCATTAACCCACACCAGGGTGGCCATGAGGTTGGCCTCCCAGGGAAGCAGCAGAGAGATGAAGGAAGCACCCTCTTCTGGGCACCTGCTGCGCTCTGGACACTGAGCTGGACGTGTACAGGTAGATGTGGACCCTGCTTTCAGAGGCCTCCTGTCCCAATGGCAGAGAAGGCCCCAACCAAAGCGAAGACAGAGTAAGTTTTGAGAAGCACTGAGAGGAGACAAGATAGAAGAGAGCAGGGCTGGGATCCAGCTGTAGACACGTCAGGCTAAAGGAAGAGAGAGGGCTCGCTGCCCAGAGGTTAGCAGCCAGGTCCAGGAACAGCTGGTACAGCGGCCCTGAGGCGAGATGAGCGCGGTGCATTCTGGGATCACAGAGGGGTAGTGTGGGGGCTGGGATCACGGCCTGTGCAGCTCTGGGGTGTCCTTGGGGAGATGACATCATGGCTATGCATTGGCTTTCTGTGGCTGGAACAGGAAGTGTCTGGTGAGGGGGCTGGGTCCCCCCTGCTGACAGCACCATGAGGCTCCGCCACCCAGGGTCAGGGCCTTGGCGGGTTTGGGGCCACAGCCGCAGATCGGCCTTTACTTTTTGAGCATTACGTTCTGTCGTTTGAACATTTTCAAGTCTTAAATAAAGAGATATTTTTGAGCGTGTTCTAAGACCCAAATTGGTTATGAATTCTGCCTTTCTTCATCTACTTGTTTGTAGAATATTTTAACTTTTCATATTTTTTATTTTATAGACACCACTTAAATTTAACATCTGGATAGTTCATCTCCTTTTATTTCAACCCCTTGTTTTTCTGATAAGTTATAGTAAAGGAATATAGTAACAGAAAATATTAACTTTCCAGGAGAATGTTTCCACAGTCCCGAAACATAAGAAAGTGGCCAAATGGCTGTGACCGCCCTCGGGATGCCCAGCACAAAGATGCAGTGTGCTCACACCTGGAGCAGGACTTCTGCTGTGAGGCTGTCCCCGTTCTTGAGGTGGTGCTGGCCGGCTGACCCCGTGCACAGGTCACGGAGCTCGCTGGCATGGGCTCTATCAGGTGAGAGGGCTTGTCTCCCAGACAGCCCCCTTCACAGCTCACACGGAACCCTGAGCGAAAACCCTTATGTCCTGGGCCTCCACAGTACGCTTTTTGAAAAACTCTCCAACATTTGCTCATTGAGGACAAAGTAGGCAAACAAAGATGACCTGCAAATACCTGTTTGAAGCAAGTAAAAGTTTTACAAAAGAGCCATTTCTGTTGAAGGTTTTGCCGTAATATTTAAATGTTTTTTTCTCAGTCAGCATTTCATATTTAAATAAATACCATTGAGATAAAAATCTCTAATATGTAGAAAGTTTCTTATATGTTGATTTGTTTCTTCTGAGAAACAAAGAGGAACTATACCTCTCTCTATCATAGCAGGACAATCATGGAGCACATGAATTAAAATTGTTTCCAGTTCAGAAATAGTGAAAACAAAATAATAAGAGGATTTAGAAAATCCACCTGTTCTAATCCTGCAAACCCTTTGCCCCCTCCAGGGAGCTCAGTGGGAGATGTGGGGAACCTTTCTGCTCACACTCATTCCATTGTACTCAGGATTTTACTCTGACAAAGAGAGACTCCCCTCCCATGGAGGCAAACATCCAGTCAGTCTTGGAATGTGAGTTATTTCAGAGCAGGGCCTCCTGTGTGTTACAGCACACTGGGGGGACCTGCCCCTGAGGACATGGAGAGCCCCTGTAAAAGCAAGCCATGGTGTGGGCTCAGACGCTACAGTCCTGGGCCACCATACCTCAGCCAGGTCTGGGCTTCAAGAACATTGTGGAGGGCTGACCCATCTCCCACTCCTACAGAAGTTGTTTACTGCCCTTAAGACAGGTCTGAGCCAGCTTTGGCTGCCTTTAGTGGAGTGTGGGGGCAGGAAACAAGTGGAAAGGCTCCAGAGCCACAGATCAGTCATACTCTGTGCCTACAGGGACTTTGCACTGCTTCCACCCATCCTCCACCCAACTCCTGCTCATCTGCAGATCTCAGCTGAAACCCTCCCTCTGCCAAGCACCGCACCCCACCTCTTGAGGCAGTCTGGGGCCCTTCCAAATGCTCTCCCTGCAGCCACAGGTAGCTTTTGTCCCGTGCACCTTTGCATGTTATTCCTGTGGCTGTCACAGTAGCCTCTGCCTTCCCCACTAAGCTTTTGGCTCCAGGAGGGCTGCACCCATCCCCTGTCCCCTACAGGCACCGACAGTGAGGGAGGTGTGGCAGAAATGGAGTTTTTGCCGTGTATTCCAAGCATTACCTCAGCTAAGTGTGACCAATATACGCTGTCTGCTGAGCTCAGCCTAGCGAGGAGCCGGCTCACACCATCTCTGACACAGGGACTTGAGCCAGGGAAATGAGGTTCCGGTAGCAAGGGTGGAAGTGCCACCTCCCAGATGGACAGCTATGGGCGGGAAGGCCTGGGGCCCTGGACTGGGTGGACCTCCGCAGGCCCTTCCTGTGTCCCGGGCCTGACATCTGACTACAGGGCCAGGAGCAGAATGCTGTGACAAGAGGCCTCTGCAGTCAGGCCTGCATGGGTGGTCAAACAGAGGACGTGCCCCTAACCTGCAGAAACACAAGGAGAGCTCAATCCCGACCTGAGTGGGTGGTCAAACAGAGGACGTGCCTGTAACCTGCAGAAACACAAGGAGAGCTCAATCCTGGCCTGAGTGGGTGGTCAAACAGAGGACGTGCCCCTTAACCTGCAGAGTGGGTGGTCAAACAGAGGACGTGCCCCTGACCTGCAGAAACACAAGGAGAGCTCAATCCTGGCCTGAGTGGGTGGTCAAACAGAGGACGTGCCCCTTAACCTGCAGAGTGGGTGGTCAAACAGAGGACATGCCTGTAACCTGCAGAAACACAAGGAGAGCTCAATCCTGGCCTGAGTGGGTGGTCAAACAGAGGACGTGCCCCTTAACCTGCAGAGTGGGTGGTCAAACAGAGGACGTGCCCCTGACCTGCAGAAACACAAGGAGAGCTCAATCCCGGCCTGAGTGGGTGGTCAAACAGAGGACGTGCCCCTTAACCTGCAGAGTGGGTGGTCAAACAGAGGACGTGCCCCTGACCTGCAGAAACACAAGGAGAGCTCAATCCCGACTATGCAGACTCAGCTCCCTGAGTCCAAGCCGAGGGTCCCGTTTTGGTTCCTCTTAGTTATTTCTTCTCTTCTATCGTGACATGTCATATGATCCAAAGAAAATATGCATTAGTGCAGATCTCCTCTGTTTAGCATCACTCCCTTTAAAGCACCGAGCATCTGAAATACCTCTGAAGCCCTTTTTGTCCCTCGTGCCCTCCCCACTCTGAGGCCATCTTTGTCCTGATGGGGGACACTCCTGTGCCACCCACATGCCCAGCGGCACCGTAGTTTAGGTCTCCTGGCGTTGAGACCTCCTACATCGTGTATTGAGATTCACAGATGGATGTGGTTCTGGGTTCGTGCATGTCTGTGAACACACATGGAGCTATAGCCCCTTTCTCCTGTCGTTCTGTGCAGGCCTCCATGGTAGGAAACACCACACTTTGTGTGTCCACTGTCCTCCGGCACACACTTGTGTCATCTGCACTTCTTGGTCACTGAGAATAGTGCTGCCATGAACGTTCTTGTGCCCAGGAGCAGAGCTGATGGCCGTGTGTACCTCTAACTCTAGTGCAAGGCCAAAGTCTTCCCAAAGATGACCGATTTCCAAATGACTTTTCTGTTGCCATGGAGATGATCCCGGGACTTTTTCTTCTCCTTTAATCTGTTGATATGTGGATTATATTAAATGATTTTATAATATTAAACTAGCCCTCCTTTTCTGGGATAAATCCTATTGATCATGATATATTGCCATTGTTATACATTCCCTGTCCCAGTTTACTAAGACTTGAGAATTTCTCTGCCTATGTTCATGCATAAGATTGACCCGTACTATTCTTTTCTTGTTCTATCATTGTCAACTTGTAGTATCAAAATTTATGCTTATCTCATAAAATAAGGTAGGATATGTTCTTTCATTTTCTGTTCTTTAGAAGAGTATATGTAACATTGGAATTGTTTGTCCCCTTAGGTGTTTAATAAACTTCCCAGGGAAGCATCTGAGCCTGGAGTCTTTCTAGGCAAATGACTTTTGATGATTGATTTTGTTGTTTTGTTTTTTTATGGTTATAAGACTATTTGATTTGCTACTTGTGTTTGAGTTATTTTATTTTTTCTGGGAATTTGTCTACCACATTCAAAAGTTTTAATTTATTAGGATAAAGTTATTCAAAATATCCTCATATTTCTAAATATCTACAATATTGGTAGTTAAGTCTCTTTTTTTATTCTTTACCAAAATTGGGAAGTTTTTGACCATTATCCATTCAAGTATTTTTCCTGCCTCATTTTATCTCTCCTCTCCCTCAAGAAATCTAATTGTCCATATATGAGATCTCTTGATACTCTACCATAGGTTCTTTAGGTTCTGTTATTTTTTACTTTCCCTTCAATTATCCCCTGTATTCTTAAAATTGGATATTTCTATTTCTCTGTATTCCATGAATCTATATTCCATGAATTTGGCCCTGGCCACAAGAGCCATATAGCCGACGGACCCTTTGGCCTCCTGATTGTAATATAAACCTTTGACAGGCATATTCATTAAGAAGCAAGGATGTGGGAGCAACTGTGTCTCCCAGGGGGCAGTTTGTCTTTGAGGTTGCATGGTCTCAGAGAGTTATGAGCATGACCCATGATGGTGGCCTGCCAAGTGTGGATTCTGTGTTGTGGAATAATCCTTGAGCCTCCCACTGCTTCATTGAGCAATAATTTCCTTACCATCCTCATATTTGGTCTCTGCCCCTTGTAAAGGAGAGAGAAGAGACTGGAGAATGAGCCAGTTTGTGCTTTGGGGATGGGTGATTAATGGTGTGATTAATGTGTGACTCCTGGGCTCCCTCCTCCAGGGACACGAGTGAGGTCTGTGTGGCTCCCAGTCTCTGAGACACTAGGATCCAATGCTCAGGGCAGGAACCTTGAATTTCCCACCAATAGCAAAGTTGCTTTTTCAGCAATTGAAAGAGTGTCTTGCCATCGTGGGAGAACAACGAGAGCACTGGATGGGCGGCTGCAGCCCCTGACCCAAAAAGACCTCTTCCTTCCTTGGGCTTCAGATTCCACAGCCGTGCAGTCAGTCACCAGTGATGTGGAATCTGCTGCTTTCCCAGCCCGGCATCTCTTCTCACGTCTGAGTCCAGCACCTCAGCTTGCCTTTGGGAATCCCATGTCACCTGCCTACCATCCAGACAGTTCCAGAGGGCAGACCCCACTTTCCAGCCACCTCACAGATGGGCGTATGATCCGTGTCTACCCAACCCCTTGCTCTATCTTCTGGGTGATCTGATGGCTTCAGGGATGAGAATGTGACTGAAGCTGGGCCAAAGATACTTAAAGCCAGGACTTTTCATGGAACCCAAGGGAAAGAAAAACCCTTCCCAGTAGAATGGATGGTGAGTGAGTGTCAGCCTGGAAGTGGTGGGAGGCCCCAGATGCGGTGAGAGAGACTGTGCCTGTGAATGGGGCCATCCCAGAGCACTGAGCAGGATGGAGAGTTGGAGAGGGTCCAGGTCACATTGTGAGAGTGTGAGCCCCTGGCCTGCCAAGTCTAAAAACTCTTTTTTTTTTAATTTAAATGCAATTACCCAACATATAGTACATCATTAGTTTTTGATGTAGCGTTCAATGATTCATTAGTTGCGTATAACACCCAGTCCAAAAACACTCTTAACTTGCCTCTTGCAAGTATTAATTTACTTCCACCATTTAAAAAATATTAATTCATTTTACTTTAGTAAGTGTGTCCAGTCCCTTGCCATCCAGAAAATGCTAGCTGACACATCAGGATCAACAGTCCCTGAGACTCCCCGGCACGCCATCCTTACTGGACGGGGCATGGCTGGGGGAGATAAGACAGTGAGTGGGGTCAGGTCTTAGGGAAGCTGTTCCTTCTCTGTCCCAGGAGAGGAAAACCCCAGAACAGTGAGAGGAGAACCAGCAGGAAGAAGAGGCCCTGGGTGGCTAAGTGGTCTGTTTGTATTTTTCTTATTTTAGGGTCCATTTTGTTAAAGCGTATTTTTACTGGGAAATCACCCATTTCCTTTAGGTTTCCAGTCTGATGCAATAGGTTTCTCTTGTTTGACCTCTAATTTCTTCTCTCTCTCTGTTTTTCGACAGAGTTTTCACAAATAACGAACAAATATTGATATGTTATTAATTAGTAAAGTCCATACTTTATTCAGGTTCCCTCTAACCCTTTCCCTGCTCCAGGATCCCATGCAGGGCACCACATGACATGTGGTCATCGTGTCTCTTTAGGCTCTCCTTGGCTGTGACAGTCCCTCAGACTTGTCTTATTTTGATGCCTTTGGCAGTATTGAGGAGACCTGGTCAGGTATTTGGTAGAAAGTCCTGCAATCAGATTTACTGTGCTTTCCTCATGATTAGACTGGGGTTATGGGTTTTGAGGAAGCAGATCACAAAGGTAAGGTGCTCTGTCATCACTTTATATCAAGGGAACATGCTCTGGAGGTCACTTGTCACTGTCCGTGTTAACACTGGTCACCTGGCTGAGGCATTGTTGGTCAGGCTTCCCCACCATGAGTTATTCTTTCCCATGTGCATCTTCGTGAGCAGGAAGACACTGTGTGGAGCCCACACACTTTAGGAGAGGGAAGTTAGTTTCACCTCCCTGATGGGTGGCTGAATGTTTACATCTGTTATTTGGAATTCTGTTAGGAGAGGTCTATTCAACCCATTTGTAAGAAAACTATGTAATCTGTTAATAAACCAAGTAATTTAAAAGATCTCAATCCCATTGGTTTCATTGAGCAATTAATGAATCAGGCAGCATCCCATCTAGAAAATACAAAGGAGCTCCTTTGAGCTACAGGGAAGGAAAGGTTTTTAAAGAGGTATTTATTTATTTTGAGGGAGAGAGAGAGAGCACGAGAGGGAGAAGGTGCAGAGGAAGAAGGAGAGACAGAATCTCAAGCAGACTGCACTGAGCGTGTCGCCCACCGTGGGGCTCAATCTCATGACCCTGAGGTTTCCATTGGCTCCACTTTCTCTTTGATATAATTCTATCTTTGTGGGGTTTTTGTTGGTACTTCCTTACTTTCTGATACTTCAAGATTATCCCGGCTCCTATATGTACTTAATCCCAGTATAAGAAATTTCTTCAAAGAGCCCTGGTTCCTTTTATTAGAGAATGGTAATAAAGTCTCACCTGTGGGACCTGAATGTGCTCAGCGGACAATGCAAGGCAATATATGCATGTATTCCAACCTATGTAAACACACCTAATTATAAGGATTTCCGTGTGGAACTGTATCCATATTAAGCTAAAGACCTGTTTATACTGCTGTCTCCAACCTGGTCCGTCACCACATGGAGATTGTGATCTTCTCCCTTTGCTGATCTGTAACTTCCTACTCTAACAGTGACAAACCTGGCTCTCACCACCAGCCTTTTATTTATTTATTTAAAAAAATTTTTTTTCCATATACACTTATTTTTTTAATCCTTATTTTTTGACAGAGTTTATGCTCATTGTTGATAAGGTTTTCAAAGTTTGAGGATTTTTTTGCCCATGGAGGAAACCTTCCCCCACATGCATATTTTATTTAATGCCAAACATTAAACATAATCTATAAACAGAACTTTGAAATATAAGTGTTAAATTTGAACAGTGGTTGCAAACTTAAATTTCCTTGAACAATGTAAACTGACATTATTTAACATATTTAACATAATGATTCTTTTGAATACACCTTAAATGGTACACAAAATGAACACATCAGTGATGATTAGAGACTTACTGTTATTATATTTAAATCTATTTTAAAGCACCAACATCATGGATTTAATTCATTACTTCATTGGCTCCTACTTGTTCTTGTTTTTGTCTAGGAATAAGATACGTTCTTAAAGTTGCTAAAATACTTCTTTTGATGTTTTCTTGGTGTTACTTGAATCTTGTTAGATACCCCCACCCTTGCACACCCAAAGAATATCGTCTCAGAGCCTCACTCATATGCACTGAGGGTCTCAGCAGATTGAGCTGGGTGGGGCTCTGAGGCTTATTTTCCTCATAAGGGTTAGCTTCTTCAATCTGTCTTTTTCTCCCTGAAATGATGTATTCCTTTAGTTTCGCTTGGCCAGAGTTATGGAATCCTTTGTTCTGTCATTCTGATATACTGGCTTGTTAGCATTATTTAAAAAAATATGCATGCACTCTTAATGTCTTACTATGGTTGAGGGGGCACCAGCCCTTTATTTAATTCATTGCTCCGTTCCAGATTACAGATGTGGTGTTTTCAGAACTGTTAGTTACCACTCTGATGGCAGAGAACTTTATCAAATAGAGTCCACTGTGTCCGTACAGTACAGTTTTTCTTTAATCTACAGATTCCATTCATTTCCAAAGTTACTTTGGTCAGCACCTTTTGTCATACAACCTACAGTGAGGGTTTTTTTCCCCATATGTTTCTAATACATGACCTGGATGAACTTTACATGTATTTTTCTAAGTGTTAGATTATGTGTCACATTCTGTATTCCATTGAAGGGGAGGAAGAAATTTTCCTTGGTCCAAGGTTCTTACCAGGGAACTAAGAATGAAATCGACATGAGACAGAGTAATAGGAGAAAAAAACCCAAAGTGTAATGATGTGCACATGGAGACCCAAAAGTGAAACTGAGGTCTAAAGAAATGACCAAGGAAGCCAGGTTTTATACTTTTTGGACAAAGGGAAAATACACCTGTGATGAAATCACAGGACAAGGAAAACTTAACCTTGGGAGCTTCAATTAGTAAGCAATTCTAAACAGAATTTGGGCTGGGGTCATAAATTAGTAAAAAGTAACAAGTGTTGTTTATACAGCCTTATGGGCTCCAAATCTCCCATCTCTGGTGTTGTCGAAATGTCTTTACCTCCTGGTACAGGGACATCTCCACATGGGAGATAGATTTCCTGCTTCCAGGGGGACAGAGGAGGGTCTAAGTATCCTCATTGCATAGGCTGTCTCTTAAGTAACCTTTATTTAAAATGATCTATGTGTCAAAGTGGCAGATTTGGGGCAGCCTGCCGTTGGCCCCTACACCATCCTGTGGCACTCCCACTTCCTAAACAACTTAATTTCAGCAGATTATGATTTACTTTTTGGGATGTAAAAAGGTTTGTGTTTTTTATTTTATTATTTTTTTAAATTTTTATTGTTATGTTAATCACCATATATTACATCATTTGTTTTGGTGTAGTGTTCCATGATTCATTGTTTGTCCATAACACCCAGTGCTCCGTGCAGAATGTGCCCTCTTTAATACCCATCACCAGGCTAACCCATCCCCCTACCCTCCTCCCCTCTAGAAACCTCAGTTTGTTTTTCAGAGTCCATCATCTCTCCTGGTTCGTCTCCCCCTCTGACTTACTCCCCTTCATTCTTCCTCTCCTGCTATCTTCTTCTTTTTCTTTTTTCTTAAAATATGTTGCATTATTTGTTTCAGAATTACAGATCTGTGATTCAACAGTCTTACACAATTCACAGCGCTCACCGTAGCACATACCCTCCCCAATGTCTATCACCCAGCCACCCCATCCCTCCCACCCCCGACCACTCCAGCAAACCTCAGTTTGTTTCTGAGATTAAGAATTCCTCATATCAGTGAGGTCATATGATACATGTCTTTCTCTGATTGACTTATTTCACTCAGCATAACACCCTCCAGTTCCATCCACGTCGTTGCAAATGGCAAGATCTCATTCCTTTTGATGGCTGCATAATATTCCATTGTGTATATATACCACTGCTTCTTTATCCATTCATCTGTCGATGGACATCTTGGCTCTTTCCACAGTTTGGCTATTGTGGACATTGCTGCTATAAACATTGGGGTGCACGTACCCCTTCGGATCCCTACATTTGTATCTTTGGGGTAAATACCCAGTAGTGCAATTGCTGGATCGAATGGTAGCTCTAATTTCAACTGTTTGAGGAACCTCCATACTGTTTTGCAGAGGGGTTGCACCAGCTTGCATTCCCACCAACAGTGTAGGAGGGATCCCCTTTCTCCACATCCCCGCCAAAATCTGTCGTTCCCTGACTTGTTAATTTTAGCCATTCTGACGGATGTGAGGTGGTATCTCATTGAGGTTTTGATTTGGATTTCCCTGATGCCGAGCAATGTTGAGCACTTTTACATATGCCTGTTAGCCATTTGGATGTCTTCTTTGGAAAAATGTCTGTTCATGTCTTCTGCCCATTTCTTGATTGGATTATTTGTTCTTTGGGTGTTGAGTTGGATAAGTTCTTTATAATTTTGGATACTAGCCCTTTATCTGATATGTCATTTGCAAATATGTTCTCCCATTCTGTCGGTTGTCTTTGGTTTTGCGGACTGTTTCTTTTGCTGTGCAAAAGCTTTTTATCTGGATGAAATCCCAATAGTTCATTTTTGCCCTGGCTTCCCGTGCCTTTGGTGATGTTTCTAGGAAGAAGTTGCTACGGCTGAGGGCGAAGAGGTTGCTACCTGTGTTCTCCTTTAGGATTTGGATGGACTCCTGTCTCACGTTTAGGTCTTTCAACCATTTGGAGTCTATTTTTGTGTGTGGTGTAAGGAAATGGTCCAGTTTCATTCTTCTGCATGTGGCTGTCCAATTTTCCCAACACCATTTGTTGAAGAGACTGTCTTTTTTCCACTGGACATTCTTTCCTGCTTTGTCAAAGATGGGAGTTGACCATAGAGTTGAGGGTCCATTTCTGGGCTCTCGATTCTGTTCCATTGATCTATGTGTCTGTTTTTGTGCCAGTACCATACTGTCTTGATGATGACAGCTTTGTAATAGAGCTGGAAGTCCGGAATTGTGATGCCGCCAGCATTGCTTTTCTTTTTCAATATTCCTCTGGCTATTCGGGGTCTCTTCTGGTTCCATACAAATTTTAGGATTATTTGTTCCATTTCTTTGAAAAAAGTGGATGGTATTTTGATGGGGATTGCATTGAACGTGTAGATTGCTCTAGGTAGCATTGACATCTTCACAATGTTGGTTATCCCAATCCATGAGCATGGAACGTTTTTCCATTTCTTTGTGTCTTCTTCAATTTCTTTCCTGAGTATTTTATAGTTTTCTGAGTACAGATCCTTTGCCTCTTTGGTTAAATTTATTCCTAGGTATCTTATGGTTTTGGGTGCAATTGTGAATGGGATTGACTCCTTGATTTGTCTCTCTTCTGTCTTGTTGTTGGTGTGTAGGAATGCCACTGATTTCTGTGCATTGATTTTATAGCCTGCTACTTGACTGAATTCCTGTATGAGTTCTAGCAGTTTTGGGGTGGAGTCTTTTGGGTTTTCCACATACAGTATCATATCATCTGCAAAGAGTGAGAGTTTGACTTCCTCTTTGCCGATTTGGATGCCTTTGATTTCTTTTTGTTGTCTGATTGCTGTGGCTAGGACTTCTAATACTATGTTGAATAGCAGTGGTGAGAGTGGATATCCCTGCCGCGTTCCTGACCTTAGGGGAAAAGCTCTCAGCTTTTCCCCATTGAGAATGATATTCGCTGTAGGTTTTTCGTAGATGGCTTTTATGATATTGAGGTATGTACCCTCTATCCCTATACTCTGAAGAGTTTTGATCAAGAAAGGATGCTGTACTTTGTCAAATGCTTTTTCTGCATCTATGGAGAGGATCATATGATTCTTGTTCTTTCTTTTGTTAATGTATTGTATCACGTTGATTGATTTGCGGATGTTGAACCAGCCTTGCAGCCCAGGGATAAATCCCACTTGGTCGTGGTGAATAATCCTTTTAATGTACTGTTGGATCCTATTGGCTAGTATTTTGGTGAGAATTTTTGCATCCATATTCATCAAGGATATTGGTCTGTAATTCTCCGTTTTGATGGGATCTTTGTCTGGTTTTGGGATCAAGGTAATGGTGGCCTCATAAAATGAATTTGGAAGTTTTCCTTCCATTTCTATTTTTTGGAACAGTTTCAGGAGAATAGGGATTAATTCTTCTTTAAATGTCTGATAGAATTCCCCTGGGAAGCCATCTGGTCCTGGGCTTTTGTTTCTTCGGAGATTTTTGATGACTGCTTCAATTTCCTTAGTGGTTATAGGTCTGTTCAGGTTTTCTATTTCTTCCTGGTTCAGTTTTGGTAGTTGATACATCTCTAGGAATGCACCCATTTCTTCCAGGTTATCTAATTTGCTGGCATAGAGTTCTCATAGTATGTTCTTATAATTGTTTGTATTTCTTTGGTGTTGGTTGTGATCTCTCCTCTTTCATTCATGATTTTGTTGATTTGGGTCATTTCTCTTTTCTTTTGGATCAGTCTGGCCAGCGGTTTATCAATTTGTTAATTCTTTCAAAGAACGAGCTCCTAGTTTCGTTGATCTGTTCTACTGTTCTTTTGGTTTCTAGTTCATTGATTTCTGCTCTGATCTTTATGATTTCTCTTCTCCTGCTGGGTTTAGGCTTTATTTGCTGTTCTTTCTCCAGCTCCTTTAGGTGTAGGGTTAGGTTATGTATTTGAGACCTTTCTTGTTTCTTGAGAAAGGCTTGTATTGCTATATACTTTCCTCTCAGGACTGCCTTTGCTGTATCCCAAAGATTTTGGACAGTTGTGTTTTCATTTTCATTGGTTTCCATGATTTTTTAAAATTCTTCTTTAATTTCCTGGTTGACCCATTCATTCTTTAGTAGGATGCTCTTTAGCCTCCATGTATTTGAGTTCTTTCCAACATTCCTCTTGTGATTGAGTTCTAGTTTCAAAGCATTGTGGTCTGAAAATATGCAGGGAATGATCCCAATCTTTTGGTACCGGTTGAGACCTGATTTGTGACCTAGGATGTGATCAATTCTGGAGAATGTTCCATGGGCACTGGAGAAGAATGTGTATTCCGTTGCTTTGGGATAGAATGTTCTGAATATGTCTGTGAAGTCCATTTGGTCCAGTGTGTCATTTAAGGTCTTTATTTCCTTGTTGATCTTTTGCTTAGATGATCTGTCCATTTCAGTGAGGGGGGTTTTAAAGTCCCCCACTATTATTGTATTGTTGTCAATGTGTTTCTTTGCTTTTGTTATTAATTGCCTTATATAGTTGGCTGCTCCCATGTTCGGGGCATAGATATTTACAATTGTTAGATCTTCTTGTTGGATAGACCCTTTAAGTAGGATATAGTGTCCTTCCTCATCTCTTATTACAGTCTTTGCTTTAAAATCTAGTTTGTCTGATATAAGGATTGCCACCCCAGCTTTCTTTTGGTGTCCGTTAGCATGGTAAATTGTTTTCCACCCCCTCACTTTCAATCTGGGGGTGTCTTTGGATCTAAAATGAGTCTCTTGCAGACAGCATATAGATGGGTCTTGTTTTTTAATCCAATCTGATAGCCTGTGTCTTTTGATTGGGGCATTGAGCCCATTTACATTCAGGGTAACTATTGAAAGGTATGAATTTAGTGCCATTGTATTGCCTGTAAGGTGACTGTTACTGTGTATTGTCTCTGTTCCTTTCTGATCTTTGCTGCTTTTAGGCTCTCTCTTTGCTTAGAGGACCCCTTTCAATATTTCTTGGAAGGCTGGTTTCGTGTTTGCAAATTCCTTTAGTTTTTGTTTGTTCTGGAAGCTTTTTATCTGTCCTTCTATTTTCAATGACAGCCTAGCTGGATATAGTATTCTTGGCTGCATATTTTTCTCGTTTAGTGCTCTGAAGATATCTTGCCAGTCCTTTCTGGCCTGCCAGGTCTCTGTGGATAGGTCCATTGCCAATCTAATATTTTTACCATTGTAGGTTACATATCTCTTTTCCCGAGCTGCTTTCAGGATTTTCTCTTTGTCTCTGAGACTCGTAAGTTTTACTATTAGATGTCGGAGTGTTGACGTATTTTTATTGATTTTGAGAGGGCTTCCCTGTGCCTCCTGGATTTTGATGCCTGTTTCCTTCCTCACATTAGGGAAGTTCTCTGCTATAATTTGCTCCAATATACCTTCTGCCCCTCTCTCTCTTTCTTCTTCTTCTGGGATCCCAATTATTCTAATGTTGTTTCGTCTTATCGTATCGCTTATCTCTCGAATTCTGCCCTCGTGATCCTGTAGTTGTTTCTCCCTCTTTTTCTCAGCCTCTTTATTTTCCATCATTTGGTCTTCTATATCACTGATTCTCTCTTCTGCCTCATTTATCCTAGCAGTTAGTGCCCCCATTTTTGATTGCACCTCATCAATAGCCTTTTTGATTTCGACTTGGTTAGATTTTAGTTCTTTTATTTCTCCAGAAAGGGTTTCTCTAATAACTTCCACGCTTTTTTCAAGCCCAGCTAGTATCTTAAAGTCATGATTCTGAACTCTAGGTCCGACATCGTACTAATGTCCGTATTGAGTAGGTCCCTGGCTGACGGTACTACCTCTTGTTCTTTTTGCTGAGGTGATTTCTTTCGTCTTGTCATTTTGTCCAGAGGAGAATAGATGACTGAGAGAACAAAATGCTAACAGGTTTACAACGTCCCCAGCAAATATACTGTATACAAATCAGAAAAGACCTGAAACCAGGGGAAAAGAAAGGGAAAGAAAGAAAAAAGAAAGAGAAGAAAAAAAAAAAAGAAAAAAAAGATAAAAACCAAAACAGAACAATACAAAAAAAGCAGAATGTGATCAAATATGATCAGGCTAGTGCATAGATCAGTGCCACACACTAGATTTTGGGCGTATTTTGGTCTGTTAGAAAAAAGTGCCTCCTAAAATTTTAAAGGAAGAAAGACATATATGTACAAAATAAGGGTTGAAACAATGAAGGGATAGAAGATGACTGTAAAGATGAAAATTATAAAAGATTTTATAAAAGGAGTTGATAAGATAAGAAGTTTGAAAAAAGAAAGAAGATTTAAAAAAAAAGAAAAAAGGGAGAGAATGTGATCAGGCAGGAGACTAGAACAGAGCCATACACTAGTGATTTAGGGTATATTTTGATCTGTTAGAAGAAACTGTATCTCAAAATTTTAAAGAGAGAACTTATATATATATGCCAAAAATAAGGGTAACTACTATGAAGGGATAAAATATGACTCTAAAAATGAAAAATAAAAAATGTTTTTTTTTTAAAAAGAGATTGATAAGATGTTGGTTGAAAAAGGGAAAAAGAAAAATTAAAAAAAAAAACAGTTAACAAAAATTAACTTTGATGAACTAATGAATCATGGTAAAAAAAAGCCATGAATTCTATGTGCAGTATTCCCCTAGCACTGGAGTTCTCCCGTTCTCCTTGATCGGTAAACTTGGTCTTGGCTTGCTGGCTGTTCGTGCTGATCTTCTGGGGGAGGGGCCTGTTGTTGTGGTTTCCAAATATTTTTGCCGGAGCCTGAATTGCCCCGCCCTTGTCGGTCCGGGCTAAGCAAGCTGCTCGGGTTTGCTCTCAGGAGCATTTGTTCCCTGCAAGCTCTCCGTACAGCCTTGGAGGACCAGGGCAAAAATGGTGGCCTCCCAATCTGCACCCGGAGGAGCTGAGAACTCGGGGCCCCGCTCCTCAGTGCACCCCCAGAGAAAAGCAGTCACTCCCGTGTCCCCGGTCTCCGGCCGCACTCCGTGCTCACCCGGCCTGTGACCGAGCGTTGCTATCTCTGGCACCCGACCCCGTGTGGAGTCTCCAAACCCAGCAGATCCCTGCGGTGTGTTCCCGCGCCGCTCCTCCCGGGGGAGGGAGGGGAGTCTCCCCGGATCTGCCGCTTGTTGGGTCCCTGCTGCAGGAGCAGTGGCCCGACTGGGCCGCGGATCACAGTTTATGGCAACCCCGAGCTGAGAGCCCACGCCTCGGCTCCGTCTCTGCAGCCGGCTTCCCCGTTCAGATACCTGGGAGCTCTGCCGCACTCAGGCACCCCCGGTCTTTCTGTGACCCCAAGGGTCCTGAGACCACACTGTCCCGGGAGGATTCCACCCCCTGCTTAGCCACTGCAGCGACGTCCCTCAGCGGAGCCGACTTTTAAAAGGTCCGATTTTGTGCTCCGCGGCTCTATCACTTGCCAGAAGCGGCCGACGGAGGCCCCTCCCCCGCCGTCTATCCTCCCGAATATCGCCTCGGATTCACTTCTCCGCACGTCCTACCTTCCAGTAAGTGGTCGCTTCTCTGTTCAGATAGTTGTTGCTATTCTCCTCTTTGATCTCCTGTTGAGTTCCTAGGTGTTCAGAATGGTTTGATCCCTATTCAGCTGAATTCCTGAGACCAGACAAAATCTAGGTCTCCTACTCCTCCGCCATCTTGCTCCGCCCCCCTGTTTGTGTTTTTTAAAGATTTTATTTTTAAGTAATCTTCACACCCAACATGGGGCTCAAACTCACAACCCCAGGATCAAGAGTTGCATGCTGTACTGAGCCAGCCAGGTGCCCCAAAAGGTTTGGGTTTTCATAGATGCAGAGTGGCAGGTATAAATCATTAAAATATGATGGAATTCACCCCCTGATCCTTTTATCATCTCTAGTTTTGCCTTTTCCAGAATCTCCTACAAATGGGGTCACTCAGTGTGTAAGCTTTTCAGATTAGATTCTTTCACTTAGAAAAATACAGGTAAAGTTCATCCATGTCATTGTATGGGGTGATGGTTCATTTCTTCTTATTGCTGAATAGATTAGCAAGAGAAAAACAAGTCAAAGTTTAATAGCATGCATACATCCTTTATTCATGGGAGATACCCAGGAAAAGGGAATAATTCCTTGAAGTGGCCCAGCCCTTACCCTAAATACCATCCTCCGCAAAAGACCAAAAGATTTTGGGTGGTGGGAAGGCCAGTTAAGGGATGTTATCAGGAGAGCACAGTAAACGAGGGTATGGTTGTTACACAGAATTAAGTCTGTGCCTTCTCTTTTGGTAAGAGTTTCTTGAGTTTTAGTAATTCTGTTCCTGATACACAGGGAGACAGGCTTACAAATGGGGCGTTCCTTTATAAGCATACATTTCACTCACCAAATGGCAACTTTTACCCAGTTTTCAGAGATTCTCCCATGTCTGCCGTTTCTTAAAATTAATCAGCCCAAATAACTCTTGTGCCAAAGGGACATATTTTGCGTGGCATATTCTGCTTCCTTCACATGGATGCACTCTGTTTGCTTATGGATTCATTTATGGAAGGACATCCTGGTTTCTTTAAGTTTGTAACCATTATGAATGGAGCTACCGTGCATAACTGCATGTGAGTTTTTGTTTGGAAATAGGTTTTCAAAGCCGTTTTCTAAATACTAGAAGTGCAATTGTTGGATCTTAACATGAGACTTACTTAGGTTTGGAAAAAATGGCCAAAACGTCTTCTGAAGGGACAGTTGCTGCCATTCCTCACCTTGCAGCAACTGGTATTCTTGTTTTTGGAGTTTAGTATTTGTGATAGGTTTGCAGTGCTGTCTCACTGTTGTTTAAATTTGTACTTTCCTAATGATGATGTCAAACATTTTTGTATGCTTATTTTGTATCTGTATATCTTCTTTGTCCAGGCATCTCTTCAGATCCTTACCCATTATCAGTTAGGATGTTTGTTTCCTTATCGTTGAGTTCTGATAGTCTTTTGTATTTTTTCAATACAAATCTTTTACCAGATTTGTGCTTTGCAAATATTTCCTCCCAGTTTGTGGCTTGTCTTTTAGTTTTCTGAGTAAGGTCTTTCACAGAGCAAAAGTTTTTTTTTTTTAAAGATTTTATTTACTTATTTGACAGAGAGAGACACAGCGAGAGAGGGAACACAAGCAGGGGGAGTGGGAGAGGGAGAAGCAAGCTCCCTGCTGAGCAGGGAGCCCGATGTAGGGCTCGATCCCAGGACCCTGGGATCATGACCTGAGCCGAAGGCAGACGCTTAACGACTGAGCCACCCAGGCACCCCACAAAAGTTTTAATTTTAGGAAGTTCATGTTATCAATTTTTTTCTTTTGTGGATTGGCTTTTGGTGTTGTGTGTTAAAGCTCATCACCGAACCCAAGACCATGTGGATTTTTTTCATTTTCTTTTTTTTTTAAAGATTTTATTTATTTATTTGACAGAGAGAGAGAAAGAGAGAGAGCAAGCACAAGCAGGGGGAACAGCAGGCAGGGGAGAAGCAGGCTCCCTGCTGAGCAAGGAGCCCAACGCGGAGCTCGATCCCAGGACCCTGGGATCATGACCTGAGCCGAAGGCAGCCACTTAACCGACTGAGCCACTTAACCGACTGAGCCACCCAAAATAAGCCAAAAACTTATTTTGATAGTTTTACATTTTAAATTTATCTACAATTTTGAATGAATTTTGGTGTAAGTTGTAAAGCCTGTGCCTGCATTTCACTTAATTCCGTATGGTTTCTAATTAATGGTTTCTATTTCTGGAGAAGTCAGGGGATAATTGGACTCCATTTCAGTTCGAATTTCCCAAATGTAATGGGTTCAGCTGGACCCCAGAAGGGACAGGTGCCTCCACGGAACTGAGTGCACCGCATCCTGCACTGCCCCCACCTCCCGCAGGGGGCGCCCGAGTCCCGCCCCGCGACCCGTGCGGGGCATGCGCGCTCAGCCCTCCTCCTCCGGGGCGAGGACAGGTGTTCCAAGGCCTCAGGACCGACCCACTGTGCTGACGCCCAGGCTTCGGGAGGACTTGGGGCCTCAGCCACGGTCAGGAGCCGGGCCCCTCAGGACCCGCTGTGGAGACTTCGGGAGGACATGGGGCCGCGTCCACGCTGACAGGAGCCGGCCTCCTCAGGACCCGCTGTGGAGACTTCGGGAGGATGTGGGGCCGCGTCCACACTGACGGGAGCCGGCCTCCTCAGGACCCGCTGGGGAGACTTCGGGAGGATGTGGGGCCGCGTCCACGCTGACGGGAGCCGGGCCCCCTCAGGACCCGCTGTGGAGGATGTGGGGCCGCGTCCACGCTGACGGGAGCCAGGCCCCCTCAGGACCCGCTGTGGAGGATGTGGGTCCGCGTCCACGCTGACGGGAGCCGGCCTCCTCAGGACCCGCTGTGGAGACTTCGGGAGGACGTGGGGCCGCGTCCACGCTGACGGGAGCCGGGCCCCCTCAGGACCCGCTGTGGAGGATGTGGGGCCGCGTCCACGCTGACGGGAGCCGGCCTCCTCAGGACCCGCTGTGGAGACTTCGGGAGGATATGGGGCCGCGTCCACACTGACGGGAGCCGGCCTCCTCAGGACCCGCTGTGGAGACTTCGGGAGGACATGGGGCCGCGTCCACGCTGACAGGAGCCGGCCTCCTCAGGACCCGCTGTGGAGACTTCGGGAGGATGTGGGGCCGCGTCCACACTGACGGGAGCCGGCCTCCTCAGGACCCGCTGGGGAGACTTCGGGAGGATGTGGGGCCGCGTCCACGCTGACGGGAGCCGGGCCTCCTCAGGACCCGCTGTGGAGGATGTGGGGCCGCGTCCACGCTGACGGGAGCCAGGCCCCCTCAGGACCCGCTGTGGAGGATGTGGGTCCGCGTCCACGCTGACGGGAGCCGGCCTCCTCAGGACCCGCTGTGGAGACTTCGGGAGGACGTGGGGCCGCGTCCACGCTGACGGGAGCCGGGCCCCCTCAGGACCCGCTGTGGAGGATGTGGGGCCGCGTCCACGCTGACGGGAGCCGGGCCCCCTCAGGACCCGCTGTGGAGGATGTGGGTCCGCGTCCACGCTGACGGGAGCCGGCCCCCTCAGGACCCGCTGTGGAGGATGTGGGTCCGCGTCCACGCTGACGGGAGCCGGCCTCCTCAGGACCCGCTGTGGAGGATGTGGGTCCGCGTCCACGCTGACGGGAGCCGGCCTCCTCAGGACTCGCCGAGGGAGGAGGAGGTGAGGAGAAGCCGCCTGAGCGGGGACTGCGGAGGGGGTGCGAGCTCGCAGGACCCCGCGGAGGAGGGGCGCGCTGTGTAGACGCCGGGGCTCTGTGCGCGGTGACGCGGGGTCCCCGCGGTGCTGTGCGCGGGGCTGTCGGTGTCCCCTTCCTGGGCTCGGATCCGCTCGGGGGCCCCGGGGTCTGTGTTCACGCGCCCCTCGGATGCGGTTCCGGGGCCCCTCAGCCGGGCTGCGGTCCGGCAGCGGCCCCCCGCCGCGGCGCTCGCGCTCCCCGGGCCTCGGCCCTGCGGGTCCTCCCCGCGGCCGCACCGTCGGGGTCGGGGCGGGGCTCCGCCTGCGGCACGAACGTCGGCGGCTCGGCTTCTCGGGGCCGCGCGGACGTGGTGGTTTGAAGAGGAGCCGACTCTGCGGGAAACCCGCCCGCGCAGCGCAGCCCCTCCGTCTCCGCACTCAGACCCCAGCCGCGTGTCCTCGCCGCCCGCGGGGTGCCTCAGGGCGTGTTACCCCCGACGGGGCGCCGTCCCGCGGACCCGCCACCGAGCCCTCAGAACGTGTCCGGTGCGCAGTTCCCGGCCGTAGCTGGGGTCCCGCGGGGGCACGTCGTCCTCCAGAACTTCTTCCTTCTCCCCGAGGGCGGCTCTGTCTGCGGGAGACGCCAGCTCCCCGTCCCCTTCCCCTCGGCCCCGGCAGCCACGTTGTACTGTGTGTCTCGGGACACTTCCGGTAAGTGGGACCACAGGGCGTCTGTCCTTCTGTGACTGGCCGATGTCGCTCAGCGTGATGACTTCCCGCTTCATGCGTGGTGTCGCCTGTGCCGGAGCCCCCTTCGTTTTTAAGGCTGAATCGTGCTCCGTGCTGTGTACACCGCGTTTCGTTTATCCATTCGGCTGTCAGTGGACACTTGGGTTGCTTCCCCTTTTGGCTGCGGTGAAAAATGCTGCGCTGAATAAGGGTACTTCTCCTTTCGATTTTGGGGTATGTATCTGGGAGTATAATTGTTGAACCATACGGTCATTCTACTTTGATCTATTTGCGTAAATGCCAGAATATTTTATACATAGACTGCACCATTTTTCACAAGCAAGGTGTAAGGGTTTCCGTTTCTCAACATCCTTTCCAAAATTTGTTATTTTAGTTTTCTTGATTATAGTGATTCCGTTGTGTGTAAAAGGACATCTAACTGGTTTAAATCTTCATTTCCATAAAGACTAAGGATGTTTAACATCTACTCATGTGCTATTCACCATTTGTATGATTTCCTTGGAGAAAGGTCTATCCAAGTCTTTTGTCTATTTTAAAAAATGGGTTGTCTTTTTGCTGAGGAGTTGTAAACGCTCTTTACATGTTCTGGGCAACAGACTCTTACTAGATACATAATGTACAAATATTTTCTTCCATTCTGGGGGATATCTTTTCACTTTCCAGATAGTATCTTATGATGTACAGATTTTTAATTTTTTTTTTTACATTTCTTTTTTAAGAGTGAGTGAGTGTGTGAGTGGTCAGGGGCAGAGGGAGAAGGAGAGAGAACCTTAAGCAGGCCCCACACTCAGTGTGGAGCCTGACGTGGGCTCGATCTCATGACCCTAAGATCATGATCTGAGCCAAAATTAAGAGTCAGACACTTAACCAACTGAGCCACCCAGGCACCCAGAACAGGTTTTTAATTTTGAGGATATTATTTTATCTATTTTTTTCTTTGCTTTCTTATGCTTTGGTGTCAGATCTAATAGCATTGGTATATCCAAGGTTATGAAGATTTATCCCCATTTATTTCTTCTAGAGTTTATAATTTTACCTCTTACGTTTAAGCCTTTAATGTATTTTGAGTTAATGTTTATATGTGCTGTGAGGTAAGGGTCCAGTTTCATTCCTCTGTACACGGATAGCCAATTGTCTAGCACCCTTTGTTGAAAAGACCCTTCTCTCCCCCAGTGTAATGTTGTCCACCCTTGTCAAAATTCAGGGGACCATAGATGAAGGGGTTTATTTCTGGGCTCTCAGTTAAATCCCACCGATCTGTATGTGTATTATTTTTAAAAAAATTATTTTATTGGGGGGCGGAGCAAGATGGCGGAGCAGTAGGAGACCTGGATTTCGTCTGGTCTCAGGAATTCAGCTGAATGGGATCAAAGCATTCTGAACACCTACGAACTCAAAAGGAGATCAAAGATAAGAAGAGTAACAACACTCTGAACAGAAAAGCGACCACTTTCTGGAAGGTAGGACGTGCGGAGAAGTGAATCCAAGGCGATATTCGGGAGGATAGATGGCGGGGGAGGGGGCCTCCGTCGGCCGCTTCTGGCAAGTGCTAGAGCCATGGAGCACAAAATCGGACCTTTTAGAAGTCGGCTCCACTGAGGGACATCGCTGCAGTGGCTAAGCGGGGCGTGGAACCCTCGTGGGACAGTGTGGTCTCAGGACCCTCGGGGTCACAAAAAGACCGGGGGTGCCTGAGTGCGGCAGAGCTCCCAGGTATCGGAGCGGGGAAGCCGGCTGCAGAGACGGAGCCGAGGCGCGGGCTCTCAGCTCGGGGTGGCCATAAACTGTGATCTGCGGCCCAGTCAGGCTACTGCTCCTTCAGCAGGGACCCAACAAGCGGCAGAGCTGGGGAGACTCCCCTTCCTTCCCGGGGAGGAGCGGCGCGGGAGCGCACCGCAGGGATCTGCTGGGTTTGGAGACTCCACACAGGGTCGGGGGCCAGAGATAGAAACGCTTGGTCACAGGCCGGGTGAGCACAGAGTGCGGCTGGAGACTGGGGATACGGGAGTGACTGCTTTTCTCTGGGGGCGCACTGAGGAGCGGGCCCCCGAGTTCTCGGCTCCTCCAGGGCGGAGATTGGGAGGCCACCCTTTTCACCCTGGTCCTCCAAAGCTGTACTGAGAGCTTGCAGGGAACAGAAGCTCCTGAGAGCAAACCCGAGCAGCTTGCTTAGCCCGGACTCACAAGGGTGGGGCAATTCCGCCTTCGGCAAAGACATTTGGGAACCACGGCAACAGGCCCCTCCCCCAGAAGATCAGCACGAACAGCCAGCAAGCCAAGACCAAGTTTACAGATCAAGGAGAATAGGAGAACTCCAGCGCTAGAGGAATACTGCACATAGAATTCATGGCTTTTTTACCATAATTCATTAGTTTTTCAAAGTTAATTATCTTAACTGTTTTTTTTTTAATTTTTCTTTATCCCTTTTTCAAACAACATCTTATCAATTCCTTTTTAAAAAAACATTTTTTATTTTTCATTTTCAGAGTCATATTTTTATCCCTTCATAGTAGTTACCCTTATTTTTGGCATATATATATATGTGTATATATATATATATATATATATATATGTTGTTCTCTCTTTAAAATTTTGAGATACAATTTCTTCTAACAGATCAAAATATATCCTAAATCACTAGTGTATGGCTTTGTTCTATTCTGCCTGATCACATTCTCTCCCTTTTTTTAAATTTTTTCTTTTTCTTTTTAAATCTTCTTCTTTCTTTTTAAAAACAACGTCTTATCTTATCAATTCCTTTTATAAAATCTTTTATAATTTTCATCTTTACAGTCATCTGCCATCCCTTCATTGTATCAACCCTTATTTTGTACATATATAAGTCTTTCTTCCTTTAAAATTTTAGCAGGCACTTTCTTCTAACAGACCAAAATATGCCCAAAAGCTAGTGTGTGGCACTTATCTATGCACAAGCCTGATCATATTTGATCATATTCTGTTTTTGTTTTGTTCTGTTTTTGTTTGTTTTTATGTTTATCTTTTTCTTTTTTTTTTCTCTTCTTTCTTTCCCTTTCTTGTCCCCTGGTTTCAGGACTTTTCTGATTTGTATACAGTATATTTGCTGGAGACGTTGTTAACCTGTTAGCATTCTGTTCTCTCATTCATCTGTTCTCCTCTGGACAAAATGACAAGATGAAAAAAATCACCTCAGCAAAAAGAACAAGAGGTAGTACCATCTGCCAGGGACCTACTCAATACTGACATTAGTATGATGTCAGACCTAGAGTCCAGACTCATGACTTTAAAGATACTAGCTGGGCTTGAAAAAAGCGTGGAAGTTATTAGAGAAACGCTTTCTGGAGAAATAAAAGAACTAAAGCCTAACCAAGTCGGAATTAAAAAGGCTATTAATGAGGTGCAATCAAAAATGGGGGCACTAACTGCTAGGATAAATGAGGCAGAAGAGGGAATCAGTGATATAGAAGACCAAATGATGGAAAATAAAGAGGCTGAGAAAAAGAGGGATAACCAACTACAGGATCACGAGGGCAGAATTCGAGAGATAAGCGATACGATAAGACGAAACAACATTAGAATAATTGGGATCCCAGAAGAAGAAAGAGAGAGAGGGGCAGAAGGTATATTGGAGCAAATAAGAGCAGAGAACCTCCCTAATGTGGGGAAGGAAACAGGAATCAAAATCCAGGAGGCACAGGGAAGCCCTGTCAAAATCAATAAAAATAGGTCAACACCCCAACATCCAATAGTAAAACTTACAAGTCTCAGAGACAAAGAGAAAATCCTGAAAGCAGCGCGGGAGAAGAGATATGTAACCTACAATGGTAGAAACATTAGATTGGCAACAGACCTATCCACAGAGACCTGGCAAGCCAGAAAGGACTGGCATGATATCTTCAGAGCACTAAATGAGAAAAATATGCAGCCAAGAATACTATATCCAGCTAGGCTGTCATTGAAAATAGGAGAGATAAAAAGCTTCCAGGACAAACAAGAACTAAAGGAATTTGCAAACACAAAGCCAGCCCTACAAGAAATATTGAAAGAGGTCCTCTAAGTAAAAAGAGAGCCTAAAAGCAGCATAGATCAGAAAGGAACACAGACAATATACGGTAACCGTCACGTTACAGGCAATACAATGGCACTAAATTCATACCTTTCAATAGTTACTCTCAATGTAAATGGGCTCAATGCCCCAATCAAAAGACACAGGCTATCAGATTGGATTAAAAAACAAGACCCATCCATATGCTGTCTGCAAGAGACCCATTTTAGATCCAAAGACACCCCCAGATTGAAAGTGAGGGGGTCGAAAACCATTTACCATGCTAATGGACACCAAAAGAAAGCTGGGGTGGTAATCCTTATATCAGACAAATTAGATTTTAAAACAAAGACTGTAATAAGAGATGAAGAAGGACACTATATCCTACTTAAAGGGTCTATCCAACAAGAAGATCTAACAATTGTAAATATCTATGCCCCTAACGTGGGAGTAGCCAATTATATAAGGCAATTAATAACAAAAGCAAAGAAACACATTGACAACAGTACAATAATAGTGGGGGACTTTAAAACCCCCCTCACTGAAATGGACAGATCATCTAAGCAAAAGATCAACAAGGAAATAAAGACTTTAAATGAAACACTGGACCAAATGGACTTCACAGACATATTCAGAACATTCCATCCCAAAGCAACAGAATACACATTCTTCTCTAGTGCCCACGGAACATTCTCCAGAATTGATCACATCCTAGGTCACAAATCAGGTCTCAACCGGTACCAAAAGTTTGGGATTATTCCCTGCATATTTTCAGACCACAATGCTTCGAAACTAGATCTCAATCACAAGAGGAAAGTCAGAAAGAACTCAAATACGTGGAGGCTAAAGAGCATCCTACTAAAGAATGAATGGGTCAACCAGGAAATTAAAGAAGAATTAAAAAAATTCATGGAAACCCATGAAAAAGAAAACACAACTGTTCAAAATCTTTGGGATACAGCAAAGGCAGTCCTGAGAGGAATGTATATACCAATACAAGCCTTTCTCAAGAAACAGGAAAGGTCTCAAATACACAACATAACCCTACACCTAAAGGAGCTGGAGAAAGAACAGCAAATAAAGCCTAAACCCAGCAGGAGAAGAGGAATAATAAAGATCAGAGCAGAAATCAATGAACTAGAAACCAAAAGAACAGTAGAACAAATCAATGAAACTAGGAGCTGGTTCTTTGAAAGAATTAACAAATTGATAAACCCCTGGCCAGACTGATCAAAAAGAAAAGAGAAATGACCCAAACCAACAAAATCATGAATGAAAGAGGAGAGATCACAACAAACACCAAAGAAATACAAACAATTATAAGAACATATTATGAGCAACTCTATGCCAGCAAATTAGATAACCTGGAAGAAATGGGTGCATTCCTAGAGATGTATCAACTACCAAAATTCAACCAGGAAGAAATAGAAAACCTGAACAGACCTATAACCACTAAGGAAATTGAAGCAGTCATCAAAAATCTCCCAAAAACAAAAGCCCAGGGCCAGATGGCTTCCCAGGGGAATTCTATCAGACATTTAAAGAAGAATTAATACCTATTCTCCTCAAAGTATTCCAAAAAATAGAAATGGAAGGAAAACTTCTGAACTCATTTTATGAGTCCAGCATTACCTTGATCCCAAAAGCAGACAAAGACCCCATCAAAAAGGAGAATTACAGACCAATATCCTTGATGAACATGGATGCAAAAATTCTCACCAAAATACCAGCCAGTAGGATCCCACGGTCCATTAAAAGGAATATTCACCATGACCAAGTGGGATTTATCCCTGGGCTACAAGGCTGGTTCAACATCTGCAAATCAATCAACGTGATACAATACATTAACAAAAGAAAGAACAAGAATCATATGATCCTCTCCATAGATGCAGAAAAAGCATTTGACAAAGTACAGCATCCTTTCTTGATCAAAACTCTTCAGAGTATAGGGATAGAGGGTACATACCTCAATATCATAAAAGCCATCTATGAAAAACCTACAGCGAATATCATTCTCAATGGGGAAAGGCTGAGAGCTTTTCCCCTAAGGTCAGGAACGCAGCAGGGATGTCCACTCTCACCACTGCTATTCAACATAGTATTAGAAGTCCTAGCCACAGCAATCAGACAACAAAAACAAATCAAAGGCATCCAAATCGGCAGAGAGGAAGTCAAACTCTCACTCTTTGCAGATGATATGATACTGTATGTGGAAAACCCAAAAGACTCCACCCCAAAACTGCTAGAACTCATACAGGTTTTCAGTAAAGTAGCAGGATATAAAATCAATGCACAGAAATCAGTGGCATTCCTATACACCAACAAGACAGAAGAGAGACAAATCAAGGAGTTGATCCCATTTACAATTGCACCCAAAACCATAAGATACCTAGGAATAAATTTAACCAAAGTGGCAAAGGATCTGCACTCAGAAAACTATAAAATACTCAGGAAAGAAATTGAAGAAGACACAAAGAAATGGAAAAACGTTCCATGCTCATGGATTGGAAGAACAAACATTGTGAAGATGTCAGTGCTACCTAGAGACATCTACACATTCAATGCAATCCCCATCAAAATACCATCCACTTTTTCAAAGAAATGGAACAAATAATCCTAAAATTTGTATGGAACCAGAAGAGACCCCGAATAGCCAGAGGAATGTTGAAAAAGAAAAGCATAGATGGCAGCATCACACTTCCGGACTTCTCGCTCTATTACAAAGCTGTCATCATCAAGACAGTATGGTACTGGCACAAAAACAGACACATAGATCAATGGAACAGAATAGAGAACCCAGAAATGGACCCTCAACTGTATGGTCAACTAATCTTTGACAAAGCAGGAAAGAATGTCCAATGGAAAAAAGACAGTCTCTTCCACAAATGGTGTTGGGAAAATTGGACAGTCACATGCAGAAGAATGAAACTGGACCAATTCCTTACACCACACACAAAAATAGACTCCAAATGGTTGAAAGACCTAAACGTGAGACAGGAGTCCATCAAAACCTTAAAGGAGAACACAGGCAGCAACCTCTTCGACCTCAGCCGCAGCAACTTCTTCGTAGAAACATCGCCAAAGGCAACGGCAGCCAGGGCAAAAATGAACTATTGGGATTTCATCAAGATAAAAAGCTTTTGCACAGCAAAAGAAACAGTCCACAAAACCAAAAGACAACCAATAGAATGGGAGAAAATATTTGCAAATGACATATCAGATAAAGGGCTAGTATCCAAAATCTATAAAGAACTTATCAAACTCAACACCCAAAGAACAAATAATCCAATCAAGAAATGGGCAGAAGACATGAACAGACATTTTTCCAAAGAAGACATCCAAGTGGCTAACAGACACATGAAAAAGTGCTCAACATCGCTCGGCATCAGGGAAATCCAAATCAAAACCTCAATGAGATACCCCCTCACACCAGTCAGAATGGCTAAAATTAACAAGTCAGGGAACGCCAGATGGTGGCGGGGATGTGGAGAAAGGGGAACCCTCCTACACTGTTGGTGGGAGTGCAAGCTGGTGCAACCACTCTGCAAAACAGTATGGAGGTTCCTCAAACAGTTGAAAACAGAGCTACCATACGATCCAGCAATTGCACTACTGGGTATTTACCACAAAGATACAAATGTAGGGACCCGAAGGGGTACGTGCACCCCAATGTTTATAGCAGCAATGTCCACAATAGCCAAACTGTGGAAAGAGCCAAGATCCATCGACAGATGAATGGATAAGAAGCAGTGGTATATATACACAATGGAATATTATGCAGCCATCAAAAGGAATGAGATCTTACCATTTGCAATGACGTGGATGGAACTGGAGGGTGTTATGCTGAGTGAAATAAGTCAATCAGAGAAAGACGTGTATCATATGACCTCACTGATATGAGGATTCTTAATCTCAGGAAACAAACTGAGGTTTGCTGGAATGGTGGGGGGTGGGAGGGATGGGGTGGCTGGGTGATAGACATTGGGGAGGGTATGTGCTATGGTGAGCACTGTGAATTGTCCAAGACTGATGAATCATGGATCTGTACTTCTGAAACAAATAACGCAACATATTTTAAGAAAAAAGAAAAAGGAGAAGATAGCAGGAGGGGAAGAATGAAGGGGAGTAAGTCAGAGGGGGAGACGAACCATGAGAGATGATGGACTCTGAAAAACAAACTGAGGGTTCTAGAGGGGAGGGGGGTGGGGGGATGGGTTAGCCTGGTGATGGGTATTAAAGAGGGCACATTCTGCATGGAGCACTGGGTGTTATGAACAAACAATGCATCATGGAACACTACATCAAAAACAAATGATGTAATATATGTTGATTAACATAACAATAAAAAATTAAATAAAAAGAAGATAGCAGGAGGGGAAGAATGAAGTTGAGTAAATCGGAGGGGGAGACCAACCATTAGAGATGATGGACTCTGAAAAACAAACTGAGGGTTCTAGAGGGGAGGGGAGGGTGGGGGATGGGTTAGCCTGGTGATGGGTTTAAAGACAGCACATTCTGTGTAGAGCACTGGGTGTCATGCACAAACAATGAATCATGGGACACTACATCAAAAACTAATGATGTATGGTGATTAACATAACAAGGAAAATATTAAAAATTTTATTTTATTTATTTATTTTTAAAAGTGTTTTAAATTTAAATTCAAATAACATATAATGTATTATTTGTTTCAGGGTGAATGCATACCTTTATGACAGTATCAAATTGTTTTGTTTACTGTTGCTTTGTATTAATATTTGAACTTTGGAAGAATGACCTTTCACGTTTGATTTTCTTTTTCAAGATTGTTTTGGCTATTTTGTGGTCCCTTGAAATTCCATATGACTGTTAGGATTAGCTTGTGCAGTTCTTTCCAAAGGCCTTTGTGGATTTTCTTGGGAACACATTGAATTTCCACATTGCATTGTGTACTATTGCCGTCTTATCAATAGTATGTCTTTGCATCACCATGGGGTCCTCAGATTTATTTAGGTTTCCCTTTCTTTCAGCAATGTTTTGTAATTTTCAGCGCACAAGTCTTGCACCTTGATTACATCTATTCCTAAGTATTTTGTCAATGTTAATGTTCCCTAAAATGGAATTGTTTTCTAAAATTATGTTTTGGATGATTCATGGCTAATGTATACAAATAAGACAGATTCTTGTGTATTGATATTAACTGGCTGTAATCATTTTTTGTTGATTGTTTAGGAAGCTCTGTCTATAAGATGATGTCATCTCTGGTCTCTGAATAGACCTAGTTCTACTGTTTTCTTCCACATGTGGATTTCTTGCCTTATCATTCTGGGTAGAACTTTCAGTACGATACTGAGCAATGAGTGAAAGCCAGCATGATGGACTTGTTTTTGATTTCAGAGTAGAGCTGTCAGTCCTCAAAATTGAGCATGATGTTTGATTAGAGTTAGGGTTGGGGTTAGGGGTTAGGGTTAAGGGTTAGGGTTAGGGTAGGTGACCCTGTGACCCATGAAGCCCCACAGTCAGCATGCTGGAGCCAGGAACACTCCCCCTGTGCTGAGCTCCCAGGCAAACCCTGCACGTCCCCTCCCCTGGCTGACCCCCTGCAGGTTCTGTCCCCACCTGCCATGAGTTGAGCACCTTTGGGCACAGCCCTTGTTTCTGTGCCCTACAGACTGGGTAGAATCAGCTGCATGGGTTTCTAGCCTCTAAGCCTCAGGCTCCCCTTTGTAAGATGGGGTCCTGATGGCTGCCATCTCTGGGAGCTGAAGGTAGGGAGGCCCCACCAGCAGACATGCTCAGGCCAGGCCAGGAGGGTGGCTGTTACTTAAAGCAGCCCAGGGCCTGCCCCCTTGAAGAAAGTGCACACATTCACGGCCCAAGTTTTGGGGTCCTGCCGCCAGCCTCTGGCAGTGACCCTCCTCCAGCCCTGTCCCCTGTCCCTGTGGATACATGGTCTTCCTGGAGTTGTTCCTGCAGACAGTTGAGAAGCACTTCATGGTGGGACACAGGGTCACCTACTACGTCTTCACCAATCAGTTGCCCGCCGAGCCCCATGTGCCCCTCTGGGAAGGCCAGAGGGTGGTGGTCCTCGAGGTCCCCGGCACCCCGCGCTGGGAAGACACGTCCATGCAGAGCACGTGATGATCCGCTGCTTCTGTAAGCAGCTCTTCCCGTCATTGCGCACTGAAATAAAATTCGCAGACACCAATCTGAGCGGCCATGCAGGGCTGCCTCTGCAAGTAGGGCAGCAGCAGCTGCGTTCTGCACATCGGTTTTATGTCATTTTTTATCAGAAAAGCAAGGGCAGATGCCTCAAAGCGTGGGAAAGGAGGACAGAGGGATGGCAAGTATGCTGAAGCTGTGAAGCAGGCCTGCACCCTCCTCTACGTGCAGGCACGCAGGGAGGCCGTCATGGGATCGGGGAAGAGTGGGATGTTTGTGCTAGCAAACGCCAGGTACAGGAAGGGGGGCACGGAGGGTTACATTCTTTCCTGGCTCCTAACCTTTGCCCTGCCCCTGGGGATCATGGGATCCTGCTCCTACTGGGCCATTGTGTTCAGTAGCCTGAGAACAGGAACGCTGCTGACGTTTCAGCTGCTTCCACAATCACTCCTTAGGGCTTACAATCTATTTTCTAAGATTAACTCCACAATTCCTCCGTGAGGTGGACTACCTGGTGTGCACAGAGGTGGACATGAAGTTCCGCGACCACGTGAGTATGGAGATCCTGTCTCCCCTCTTCAGCACCCTGCACCCTGGTTTCTACCAGGCAGCCCACAAGGACTTCAGCTACGAGCATTGGCCACAGTCCCAGGTATACATTCCCCAGGGGCAAGGGCGACTTTTACTACAAGGGGGCCTTTTCTGGGGGGTCGGTGGTAGAGGTTCACCAACTGACCTTGGCCTGTCACCAGACAATGGGGGTCAAACTGGCCAATGGGATCGAGGCTGTGTGGCACGACGAGAGCCACCTGAATAGGTACCTGCTGGACCATAAGCCCATTAAGGTGCTGTCCCCAGAGGATCTGTAGTACCGACAGCTGCTGGCCTGCCCCCAGAGGACCTGTGGGACCCACAGCTGCTGGGCTGCCCCCCATTATGAAGAAGTTGAGATTCATGGCTGTGCCCAAGAATCACCAGGACGGCAGCAGTGGTTAGTACTTGAGGAGTCGTTTTGGTGCCCACCGGGTCTTTCACTTGAGTTAACAGATGAGCCCGAAGGAAGGATGTCATCAGTTAGGAAGTATAGACGAAGCTCAGAGTGGAGGTGGACAAAGGCCTCTTTCAGAGAGCAGGGAAGCTCTGAGCTTCTTCTATACACCTTGCCCTGCTCATCGCTTCCAGCTGCCTGGCCCTGAGTTCTGTCCTTTCAATGAATTGGTCATCTAGTAAGTAACATATTTCTCTGAGTTCCATGAGCCACTGGAGCAGATTATTCAAACCTGAAGAGGTTGTGGGGACCTCCAATCTGTAGCTCAGAAACAGGGATGACTTCTCTGCCCAGCCACTGGCTGACCACTAAGTTAACAGCACAGGGATTCAGTAGCCATACACACAGCAAAGAATACAGACTTGACAAAGTTAGTTCAGAAAAGTCACTAAACCAACAGTAGCAACTACAAGGAGCAGCAATCATGAAGCCTGGCGTGGGGAAGGTCTGATGTTCAGGATGCTTCCATTATAATATTCATAATCACACCCTGGACTTGTCACTGGGCCAAGTCCCCTGGCTGGGGGCCAAGTAGCTCCTACATGTTCCACGTGCCTCTCTCTGGCTCCTCCAGCCATGCACTGTCCTGTGCTGCTTCCCAGTAGAGTTCAGTTTCACCAAAGCGAGGAAGATGGGATGGCGTTTTCTGACTCCCCACCCCCCTCCCCACAGTATTGCAAGAGAGAAAAAAGTTTTCCTCAACCCTCTTAAGGTCCCTGGCTGAGTCTGGAAATTGACAAAGACAGATGAACACGAGAAAAGCAAGCAAAATGTATTGATTGTTTTGGTGGGAGCCTCACAAGACCATGATGACCAGCAGAGGTGACTGGAGCAGACAGCTCTTCTACCTTTTAGACAAAGAAGCAGTAAGTGTGTGAAGAATTGACAGACACAGGGGTTTGGACTAGGGCTCGTAAACGGTAAAGAAGTTAACTAGGAAGGTAAGGGTTCGTTTAACCAGGTGTGTTCGTATAGACCCCGTGGTCCGAAATTCCTTGACTCTGGTGATAAGCACATCATCCCTGTGGTCCGGGGAGAGAAAGTTCCACATGGGAGCATTCTGACCTGCTTAAGGGAAGAAGGGCTGATGGCTGGGTGTCAGAGAGACCTTCTTGCTTCTGCTCTATGCAAAAGTTCTTTTAGCTTCTATCTTTAATTTGCCAAGGTGCCATATTTGGGTTAGTGTGTCCTGACCCTCACTGGCCTGGTGCTGTGCTCTGTCTCCTAGTATCCAGGATATTGGGTGTGCTGCTGTGGAGACCTCCCAGCCCTGGGGTAGCCCCTTGTCCAGGGAGGCACCTGCCTCAAGGGGAGGGTTGCTATGGGTGGCTGCCCCTCCTCAGGGAGATTGGGTTGGAGAGTGCAGATCTTACTTCGAGAAACTGACTTCATTTCCTGAAAAGGTCTACCTGATAGTGGGATCATACAGGAGTTCTATTTTTAGTATTTTGGGGAAAATCCATCCTTTTTCCAGCATGGCTGTGCCAACCAAAGTCACTTCCGGATGATTTTTACCTATAAACCAGAGATTTTTCAAGAACTTCTCCAGCAGAGAACATGAGAACATTTTCATGACCTTAGACAGGCAGAGATTCCCCAGGATGCAAAGTATACTGACTGTAGGAACAAACCGGTGACTTAGAAACTATGAAATGAAGAACTTGTTCTCCTTCTTCCATTTCTGGCTAGTGTGCTGGTCTGTGGCTCGATCCCACCTCAGGCAGCTGGAAGGTTGACCTCCCAGGTCAGCTACCACTGAGGTGGCTACTGTTTCTAGAGATTCTTCGGGGTGTGGCCAGGTTTCCCCTCCTGTGCACTGATCAAGTCGGCGACCTCTAACATTGGAGCCATGGGTCTTCCAGGCATGGTCCCCCCCAATCCCCCAGTAACGCCATCCCACTCAGGATTTAGGGGGACGGGAGCTGCCCCTAGGCAAAATTGGAGATTCTCACCGTCCCTACCTGGACTTCAGATGCTCCTCAGTTACTCCTGTGCCTCTGGTGTCTTCTTGGAACCCTGACCTGTCTGTTTTCGGACAGCTGGTCCAGTGGTACCCTCACTTTCTGGGAGGGGGATTTGGTGGAATCTGCAGTGTGTCCTGCAGCCCCACCAGGATTGCGTTTTGAAGGCACATCGTCCGGGCCATCTGAGGAGCCAAGACTGTGGGTCTGTGTCCTGGAGGGATTCTGAGCAGTGCTGGTGGGATGGGAGGGCTGCAAGGCCCAGAGGCAGGTTTCCAGAAAGCTGTCTGGTGTCCCTGGCATCCTACCATTTTCAAATCAAAGCCCTGAGATCTTTAAAATGCCAGCAACGGTACAGCATGGGCCACAAAAACAAATGTCCCTGTGCACCCAACACCACCTAAACTATTGGCCATTTCTTGTCACTTGAGCTGAGTATAAAGCACTGGGAGTTGGGGCTTGAGGGGGGGGGTCCTGGGCCAGACTTTGTATTTGGGGGACAGAGGCCATCAGACAAGCTTGTGCTGAGCCTCAGGAGAGGATCTGTGTGGAGACCCCAGCTTCAGTCGCTGCTGTCCACTGATGGCCCCTCAGCCTGCCCAAGTGCCCCTGCTGCTGGGGGAACACCTGCCCCCTCCTCTCTGCGTGAGGGCTCTCTTCTGCACCAGGTGCCTCCTCTCCTGCCAGTACCTGCCAGCCTGCAGCCTGGGAGGGTGTATACCCTGACAACCTCCAGCCCTGGGGACAGAGCCAGTGCGATGTGGTCTCCCAGCAGGTCTGGGCACCAGGCCCGTACATTGCTCACTCTCCTCCTGTGGGCTCACTGTGCCACATCCTCCCTCAGGCTCCCTGGGCCCAAGTCCTCCTCTGCTCAGGGACCACTCCCTGCCCAGGTTCCATATGCTGAGACTGGGAGCAGGTCATCTGGACTTTCTGGACTCTCGCTTCTGTGCCCGTGACATGGGCACAGTGCAGCCTCACAGACTGCTCAGAGGAGACCCAGCGCAGGAAGATGCAGGCTGATGCAAGGGAGATGCCAAGTGACCCTAGAGGGAGCGCACGGGACTTGCACAGGACCACCAAGGTGCTGTCCCCGGAGGACCTGTGGGACCCACGGCTGCTAGGCCGGCCGCCCCATCATTCCCCGGGTCATGAAGAAGCTGAGATCCATGGCTGTGCCCAAGAATCACCAGGACACCCAGAACTCATGAGGCGCTGTCCCCAGAGGAGCTGTGGGACCCACGGTATTGGGCTGTCCCCTGAAGGACCTGTGGGACCTGCGGCTCCTGGGCTGGCCCCTGTCATGAAGAAGCTGAGATTCGGGCCATGCCCAAGAATCACCAGGACACACAGAACTCATGAGGGGTTGCCCCCAGAGGCCATGCAGGACCCACGGCTGCTGGGCTGTCCCCTGGAGGACCTGTGGGACCCGAGGCTGCTGGGCTGGACCCCATCATTCCCTGGGTCATGAAGAAGCTGAGATTTGTGGCTGTGCCCAAGAATCACCAGGAAATCTCGAAGTCATGAGGGGCTGCCCCCGTCTCCATCAGGGGTTGCTGTCTTGAGCGGGGCCGTCAGAGCAGATTCCTACTTCTGTCCCCTTGAGGGAAACTGTGGAGCCCAGCACTGCTTGCACGGGCACGCCAGCGCCCCAACCAGCCCTGTGCACAGGAGGCCTGCCTGGGGGCACAAGGTCCTCTCTTTGTGGTCACTTCATTTTGATCATTTCGGGGTCCTTTGCAGCTGTGAACAGCTCCAGTTTTATGTCAGATGTTTTTCTGTGTCAATGCTGAGCAACCATCTTTAAAAAGAACAATTGAGGGAAAAGGTTTTCTCTCTGGTTCTAAACAGATATCGACTGTTGGGGCTGGGAGCAGCTCTGTTGCAGCCATGGAGCCAGAACGGGTGCTGGCTGGGTCTTCCCTCCCAGTCCTTACTCCTCACCGCGGCCATGGGGCTTCAGGGTCAGGGGTGCGCCGAGCCACCTCCCAGACCCCCAGTGCCCTCACCACCAGAGGCCTTGGCTGTGGCCACTAGCTCGGCCTCCAGGAGCGTGGAGCCCTCTGGGCTATATAAGGTTCCTGCCTTGGTTTTAAATGGCTATTTCTGTGCTGGTGTTTGTGAAATGTGGGCACTCACTCTGTCTGGATGCGCGTCCCCTTGGGATTCCTCAGTGCCCACCAGTGGGTTTGCACTTGTGCACTTTCTCTGGACCAGCTGCCTGCACTGTGTTTAGCAAGCACTTACTGAGCTCAGTCACCCAACAAGGGGCAGAGCGTGAGAGCGAGAACTAAGATACAGGCTCCCTGCTCCTGGGCCCTCCAGGGATTTGCGATGGCCCCGACGTCCTGACTCACTTCTTTTGTATTGTGGTATAATGGACATACAGCTGATACCATGAAGCGTGTTTCAATGGCAATAAGTATATTCCCTGTTCTGCACCGGCTACCTCTGTCCATTGCCACAATGTTTTCATCATCCCAAACTGAACCTCTACCCACAAGACCCTAACCCCCCATTTCCGTTCCCCAGCCCCGGCACCCAGCAGCTCCTTCCACCTCTGTGAATGGGAGTGCTCTCCATCCCTCACAAGTGGGGTCCTCCGGTGTCGGTCCTTTAGGGACTGGCTTATTTCAGGTGGCATAATGGCCCCAAGTCTGTCCCTGTGAGCCTGAACCTGACCCACTTTCCCCACAAAAGTGTGGCTCAGCCCTCTCCTGTCTAAGCCGAACCTCCTCAGTCCCCTCTGCTCCCCTCACCTTCCTCCTCAGCCTGAAGATGATCCCAGCCAGTCTGCAGCTTTGAAGACCTGTTCAGTCCGGATGCCAGACACATACCCCGGGGGACTCGGGCCTCACCTATGCCCCATCTGTCCATGTCAGGTGCCTGCCCCCTCCCCCCTCTGGCCACCTGCACCTCCCACATGTGTCTCCATCTCAGGAGAGGGAAACACCAAGTCCAGACCCTTGGAGTCCTCTGGGACTTCTTGCTTGCTACCAACTCTACCAGTAGTGAAGTGGCTACTGGAGGACATTCAATGTCCAAAACATTTAAAGGCATATGTGAGTCTCTGCTGCCTAAGGCAATGGATAACAGTTGGGGCAAATAGAAACCAAGCAGAATCCCTGGAAGAAAGGCTGAGGCATGAGGAGCTTTAGGGAAGAAGGGTCTGGAAGCTCTGACTGCCCCTACCTGACCTTCAGGTGTTCCTCAGTTACTCCTGTGCCTCTGGTATCTTCCTGGAACCCTGACATGGCTGTTTTCAGACAGCTCGTCCAGCAGTACCCTCAGTTTCTGGGAGGCAGATTTGCTGGAATCCGCAGTGTGTCCTGCTGCCCCACCGGGATCGCTTTTTGAAGGTGCATCGTCCGTGCCATCTGAGGAGCCAAGACTGTGGGTCCGTGACCTGGAGGGATTCTGAGCAGAACTGGTGGGATGGGAGGCCGGCAAGGCCCAGAGGCAGGTTTCCAGAAAGCCGACTCAGGTCCCCGGCATCCTACCGATTTTGAATCAAAGCCCTGAGTTCTTTAAAATGCCAGCAATATTACAGCATGGGCCAGAAAAGCAAATGTCCCTGTGCACCCAACCCCACCGAAACTATTGGCCATTTCTTGTCACTTGACCTGAGGTCAAAGGATTGGGAGTCGGGGCTTGAGGAGGGTCCTGGGCCAGACTTTGTATTTGGGGGACAAAGGCCATCCAGACAAGCTTGTGCTGAGCCTGAGGAGGGGGTCTGTGTGGAGACCCCAGATGCAGGCACCGCTGTCCATGGAGGCCCCCTCAGCCTGCCCCGGTGCACCTGCTGCTGGGGGAGAGCCTGCCCCCTCCTCTGCCTGAGGGCTCTCTCCTGCACCAGGTGCCTCCTCCCCTGCCAGCCACTGCCTTCCCGCAGCCTGGGAGGGTGGCTACCCCGAGTTCCTCTAGCTGCTGGGGGAGTACCTGCACCCTCCTCTCTGCCTGAGGGTTCTCTCCTGCATCAGGTGCGCCTCCTCTCCTGCCAGTCACTGTCAGCCTACAGCCTCGGAGGGTGGCTACCCTGACAACCTCCAGCCCTGGGGACAGAGCTGGTGTGGGTGAGATGTGGTCTCCCAGCAGTCCTGAGCGCCAGGTCCCCACAGTGCTCCCTCTCCTCCTGCAGGCTCACTTTGCCATATCCTCCCTCAGTCTCCCTGGGCCCAAGTCTTCCTCTGCTCACGGACCATCCTTGACCCAGGCTCCACATGCTGGGACTGGGAGCAGGTCGTCTGGACCTTCTGGACTCTCGCTTCCGTGCCCGTGACATGGGCACAGTCCGGCCTCACAGACTGCTCAGAGGAGACCCAGCGCAGGAAGATGCAGGCCACTGCAAGGGAGATGCCAAGTGACCCCAGAAGGAGCACACAGTCCTTACAAAAAGCACCGGGCTCATGGGACCCAGCATGGGATGTAGGCGTCAGGCCAGGGGACAGAGGGAGTTCTGGTGGGGGTGGCCCTGGTGGGGAGGCCACGGAAGGGTCCCAGAAGAGGCAGGAGAGAAGACGACAAGGCAGAGCTTCCCAAGGAGGTTGATGGAGGGCTCAGAGAATCGCAGAGACCCTTGGGAAAACTCAGAGGCCCTGGAGATGCTGGCTGAGACCTGTCATTTGGTCAGAAAAGTTGGGTCACAACACCCCAGTCGACGCTGGATGATTTACTCTTTGTTGGTTCTAGGAATCAGTGGGTACCTGCCAGTAGAACTCACATCGCATGAAGTCTAGGATATACTTACTTTTCATCACGTTTCAGGACTAGATTTTTCTAGAGGAAGTGCTAAGCATGGGTCTCTCCATTCTTTGTGCAACTGGCCTGTGTCTTCAGGAGCAGATTCCTGGTGCTCATCACCAGTGCTAGCCCGGGGACTGCCCCCATCATCCCACAGTGGACGTGACCATGTGGTTTGGGGGGTGCTCACTGATGAAGCCCCAGTGCTCAGTACACAGCAGGGACCCCAGATCCTCTGCTGAATGAGGGAGGAAGGAGGGAGGGTTGGAGGGAGGGAGGGAGGGGGAGGGAGGGGAGGGTTGGAGGTGGGGAATGAATGAGGGAGAGAATGAATGAGGGAGGGAGTAAATCCACAGAAGCTGGGTCCATAAATCAGGAGTCCTTATTTGGGGTGAAGTCCGAGGGCATCACAGCCTGGGCCCTGGATGGTGGCTCAGGGCACATCCATCTGTCCTCCCAGTGCTGACCTTCCTTCTCCTTGGACCCGCTGTCATCCTGGATCCTCTCCCCCTCCTCCTCAAACAATTCTCAATGTTCCCAGGGGCAGGGTGGCAGGAGGGGTGGGTCTCAGGAGGGGCTTCCCGGATCCTGTGCCCCGGATGACACCGGGACAGTAGCTGCAGGGCATTCTATCATGAGGACTGGGACCGTGGATCCCATCCATCTCCTTGGGCATTAGTGCTGTTCCATTCCCTGCTCTCTCCACCACTGCTGTGATGAACACTCCTGACAATATGTGTGTGAAAAACGAGCCAGAGTTTCCAGGACTGAGTCCGAGGCTGAGGATGGGTCCACCTGTGGCCTGGGATGGATGCTGCTCACAGTTCTCCCAGACAGGGGTGCCTGTCATCGTTCTCTCCAGGGGACCTCTACTTCCTCCCATTCTCCCCAGGGCTACTGGTCCCCAGACCAGACACCTGCCAGTCTGAGGGTGACCAGCGCTGCCTCCAAAGTGTTTCCTTTGCCGGAGTCCTTCCCCAGGAGCTCCTGCATCTCTGACACATATTCCCTGAGTGCCTATTCTTCCGCCTTGGACTTGCATGTGTTTGGTCTCCGTCCCTGTGGAACCCAGTGACTGGGAGCGTGGTTTGGACCAGAGTCAGGTGAAACCTTTCTGGCCTTGGGTTGTGAGCAATGCTTTTGCCCTTTATGGTGTGTCTTCCAGCTTTCTGCATTTCCCTGGTTTCTGTGTGGGTCTCAGGAGGAACCAGCCCTGTGCTGTCTGGGGTCAGGCTGTGGTGTCCCAGCAGGACCAGGGGTCTCGGCCCCGAGATTGTGCCCATAATTCCTAAAGTGACCTCTATGATTACATCTGATGTGTAATCCATCGGGGTTTCAATATCAAATAAGGAAAATTTTATGACAAATAAACACAGAAGAAAATGAGTCCCCTTTGAAAATAGGGGGGCAGACACAAAGGCCCCTATTGTGATTCCACTTACAGAAACAACAGGAATAGGTAAAGGAACAGAGAGAGAAAGCAGGTTAGGGGTTGCCGGCGTCTGGGCTGGAGGAGAAATGGGCAGGGAGGGCTTCTGGTTCGGGGACTCTTTGGGGAATGAGATATTCTGCAGCAATGTTCTGGGGTGTGGTGGCACAGCGTTGGGCATGCACCTAATGCTCATGACATGTTCAATTGAAAATAAGCAATTTTATTTAAAACAAATAATAAACAGTATATAGGACATGGAAGGATAAAATAACAGTTAATATGTACCAGAGAGAAAGAACACAGGGGAGGGTTTGAAACAATCGGGGGGGTCTCGGGTTCCGGCGATGGAACTAAGGGTGATTGTACAAGGAGCTCTCCCTGCAGGGCTGTGGGCTCTGGATGTGGCTGTGGGAGCCCTGCAGGAGCAGGAGTAGGGGCAGGGCTCAGGATAGGGGCAGGGACAGGGGCAGGGACAGAGGTAAGAGCAGGGGCAGGGGCAAGGGGAGGGACAGGGTCAGCAGCAGTGACAGGTGCAGGATCCAGGGCAGGAGCAGGGACAGAATCTGGGTCAGGGGCAGGAACGGGACCACTGGCAGCGGCAGGGGAAGGGGCAGTGGCTCTGGCAGGAGTACGGACAGGGGCAGGAGCAATGGTAGGATCTGGGGCAGGGACAGTGGCTCTGGCAGGGGCAGGAGCAGGAACAGGGGCAGGGGCAGGAACAAGAGCACAGGCAGGGGCAGGGCCTGGGGCAGGGGCAGAGGCAGGGGTAAGGGAAGGGGCAGGAGCCAGGTCAGGATCTGGGTCCGTGGCAGGGGTAGGGGCTGGGGTGGGGGAAGGGGGAGTGGCAGGAACTGTAGCAGGGGCAGGGGCAGGGGCTGGTGCAGGAGCAGGTGCCAGTTCTTCCTGGACAGTGCCAGGCTCTCCATGGGCAGGTGCCGGGTCACCTGCCGGCTCCTGGTCTCCTCCTGAAGTCACTGCAGGCACCAGTCCTCCCACCAGATCCAGGTCTAGCTCCTCAGGTGGTGGAGCAGCTGTGAGAGGAGAAAAGCTTACCCCGTGCCTGCTCTCCGTGGGCCTTTGCAGAGACAGAGCCCAGCCCAGGGCCTCCCAGAGAAGCACAGCCGGGAAGGAACCCTTACGGGGACGTCTCCCGAACTGCAGTCCACCCGCTGTGTGCGCTGTGCCCAGTCGTTGCTCCTGGCCCCACACCAGCCTCTGGGGGCTCCTCCCTGTGGGCACAGCAGCGAGCCATCCCCACACACCACAAACACCCAGCCCCAGCCTTCTCACCCTCAGCCTCAGCCTCCGTGGGCTCCGGTCTGGACCACTGTCCGATGGACAACCACCGGGGACAATTGTCCGCGTGGTGTCAGAGGTCTTGCCCGGCAATCCCCAGCACCTGTTTCTCGAGATCCCTGTGGGGTCCACCCCTCTGTCAGGGAGGAGGGTACGTCTGCCAGCTGCTTCTCCATGTCCTCCGTGGCCTTCTGCAAAGACAGGGACCGGTAGCCGGCCCCGAGGCGTCACAGCCCTGCCCGGCCATCCGCACTGTCCTCCTGCACAGTCCCCCTGCTGCTCCCAGATCAGACACACACCTGTGCGTGCACAGCCCTGCACCCGGGATGCAGTGACTCATCCCTGCAGGGCTATCGGGATAAACCTTGGGCAGAAGGGGCAGCGGCCGCACACCCCATCCCACACAGCCAGCCTTGACCTTGAACATGACCTGCCCACTGGGTATCTGACCCCTCATCAGCCTGCTCCTGCTCGGGGTGGCCCCACCCCCATGATCCCTCTTTACACACACACGCACACACTCACACACAGACACACAGGGAAGGCACCTGGGGCTACACAGGTCATCAGAGTGAGTGGGGCTGGGTGGCCGGCTCTGGGCCTCCTGGTGTCACCTTTCTGTCCTTCCGGCCAAATGGCCAGAAGCGGTGGGGAACTCTGACATGAAATCCCCAGCGGGGGACAGCGTCTGCAGGGCGCACTATCTTCAGCCTGCAGCCTCCGGACCTCGGAAGGCAACATGCGAACATCTTGGTTTGAGGATCTCCAACGAAATGAGCTGGGCAGGGGGCTGTCTGTGGAATGTGGGTGCCTGGTTACCGGGGTTCCACATTCTGTTGGGCTCTGTTGTCAGGGAAGTGAGGTCACCACTGCCTGGGGTCCCCTTACCCAACTTCCTCCTCACACAAGAGCCCCCTGTGGGCCCCCCCTCCCCTGGATCCTCAATGCTCACCCTCCCCCATGCCCCATCCATACAGTGACACCCTCACAGCCCACCCACAGCCCCCGGGAGGCCTGGGTGCAGCCAGTGTCCCTGCTGTGAGTGCACAGAGCTGTGTTCAGACCGGACTCCTGCGCATGCCCAGGGCTATGACCCTGGACAGACCCCGTGCCTCTCAGGGCCTCCCCAGGCTCCCCATCTGCACATCGGGGTATTCTGGCTTCTACTTCTACGGACGCCATCAGGGGTCGGACCTCTACACATGTTCCGTACCTGGTATCACAGGAGGCTGGTGCATACTTGGCAATGCAAGGATGAGCTAGGAGCTGGACTTGGCATTGAACACTCCCCTCTCTGCGCCTCGCTCTCCTCCTCTGTGCAATGGGGTGATGCTGAATGATCCCTCCCATGGCAGGAACATGTGGAGTGCTGGTGATCAACATAAGCTGGGCACAGAGCCTGGATTGCAGAGTGCAGAGGGGATGGTGAGCAGTGTCGGCAGTGAGCACTCCTTCCCCCAAAAGCAATTCAGCTCTTCCATGCAGCTGCCAGGCCCCTGGCTGGGAGCCCAGGAGCAGTGGCCGGCCACACTCCTGACACCAGGCCCCTGTGTGTGGCTCTTCCTCAGCACTGGGACACGGTGGGGACCCCGTGACACAGGACCAGCCCCTCTCTCTGAGGGAAGGAGAACAAAGAAGACTTTCCTTGGGGTCCCCTAAGGCTACGTAAGAGGGGAGGAGGCTGCCCCCAAACAGTACATTGAAATTCTGCTTCCGTTAGAACCTGAGTGTTGGAGTTTGGTTCTTTCATTTGCTGGGCTGATGAGACACACTTGCTCTCCATGACTCCTCCTCAGATGAAGATCTCTTGCAGGTCCTGGGAGTCCTGGACCTGGGGAGGGGAGAGGGGCCAGTCCCCTCCCTGGCTCCTGCAGGGGACCTGTCCTCCCAAGGACAGGATGGTTTTGGGTCGTGATACTGGGCCAGGGTTGGAGACAGCTCCTCACTGCTCCTGACTCTGGGGCTGAGGGGGCCTTTCTCAGGCATAGCAATGCCCACTGAGGGTTGGGGCTTCAGAAAGAACACACTCCTAGACCCGGTCCCGCCCCAGGATGGTGGCTGCCTTCCCCAGCTCCGGAGGAAGAGGGATATCCTCTGCTTCTTTGGACAGTGGTCCTCTGACCCATGAGCAAGCCCTGAAAAGTTTCTAGTCCTCCACTGGAAGTGCACCTGAGTGGGCCAGTCACTGTCCACACATGAAGACGGACAACGTTTTGAGGAAGTGCAGGAGGTGATCCTGTGCAAATGGCCTGTGGGTTGGTGGGGCTGGCTGCTTCAGTGCCCTCCAGAGGGCGCCCTTTCCCTGGATAGGAATCCTCCTGGAGTCTGGTCTCTGCCCTTGGAGCTCCCTTCCTGCTGGTTTCAGAACCAAGGGAGAGACTGTGGTGTGGCTTGGAAGGCTCCACCCCAGCCTCCTTCCTTTTGCACACATCACTGCTTCCCAAGACGCAGGGGCTGTTGCTCCCGCATGCCCCGCACAAGGCTGGTTTAAGGCACTCATTCCCTCCAAGTCCCAGCCGCTCTGACTCCATCATGTACATTATGGCCACAGCTGCCTGGCCGGGCGAGGAGTCCAGGAGAGCTCTCCTTTCCCGGTATCAGGGTTTATATTCCTGGCCAGAGAAAGAAGTCCCATCTGTCCTCTGCTAGAGAAGGTGAATTCCTGGGCCGGGTTTCCTCAGGTACCTGAGGAGATGGGGGTCCCCTGCAGGTCCCTGGAAAGAAGGGTGTTGGGCACCCCAGTCTGGGAAAACAGTGAGCAGCACCCATCCCAGGCCGCAGGTGCACCCATCACCTGGCAGTGCTTGGCCTCAGACTCCCCCCCGGAAACTCTGGCCGGTTTTTCACAGATGTGTTTTGAGGAGTGTTCATCACAGCGGTGGTGGAGAGAGCAGGGAATGCACCAGTACTAATGCCCAAGGAGATGGATGGTGGCTCAGGCCGTTAAGCCGCCAACTCTTGATTTTGGCTCAGGATGTGATCTCATGGTGTGGGATCGAGCCCCACGTAGGGTCTGTGTTCAGGGCAGCGCGGGCTCACGATTCTCTCTTCCACCTCCTGTGTCTACTACCACTCTCGTGCCACGCTCTCTCTCTAAAATAAATTAATAAAATCTTTATAAAAATGAAATCATGCAGAATGTACTTTTAATGGTAAAAAATCTATCATAAGATCTCACTGATAGGAGGAATTCTTAATCTCAGAAAACCAACTGAGGGTTGCTGGAGTGGGGGTGGGTTGGGAGGGATGGGGTGGCTGCGTGATAGACATTGGGGAGGTTATGTGCTATGGTGAGCGCTGTGCACTGTGTAAGACTGTTGAATCACAGACCTGTACCTCTGAAACATATAATATATTATATGTTAAGAAAAAAGAAGAAGAGAGTAGGAAGGGAAAAATGATGTAATGTATGGTGATTAACATAACATAATAAAAAAAGGAAAAAAATTGTAAAAAATCATAACATTGATTTTGCCATTTTAAACATTTTCAGTATAAAGTCCGGTAGTGTGAAGTCTATTTACACTGCTGTGATACATATCTTGAGAACATTTCATTTGCAAATCTGAAATTCTGTACTCATTATTATTTGTTTTTCATGTAGAAAGCATATTTATTTATTTATTTATTTACGTTCAGTTAGCCAACATATAGTACATCTTTGGATTTTGATGTAGTGTTCAATGACTCATTATTTGCATATAACCCAGTGCTCATCACAACATGTGCTCTCCTTAATACCCATCACCCCCAGATACCCCATCTCCCCACGCCCCTCCTTTCTGTAACTCTCAGTTAGGTTCCCAGAGTCCAGAGTCTCTCGTGGTTTGTCTCCCTCTCTGATTTCTTCCCATTCAGTTTTCCTTCCCTTCCGCTGTGGTCCTCCACGCTTATTCCTTATGTTCCATATATGAGTGAAACCATATGATAGCTGTCTTTCTCTGCTTGACTTATTTCACTTAGCATAATCCCCTCCAGTTCAATCACGTCAGTGCAAATTGTAGGTATGTATCCTTTCTGATGGCTGAGGAATATGCCATTGTATATATGGACCACATCTTTATCCATTCATCTGTTGAAGGGCATCTCAGTTCCTTCCACAGTTTGGCTATTGCGGACATTGCTGCTATGAACATTGGGGTTCAGGTGCCCCTTCTTTTCACTACGTCTGTATCTTTGGGGTAAATACCCAGTAGTGCAATTTTTAGTTAGTAGGGTAGTTCTATTTTTAACATCTTGAGGAACCTCCATACCGTTTTCCAGAGTGACTGTACCTGCTTGCATTCCCCCCAACAGTGTAAGGAGGGTTCCTCTTTCTCCACATCCTCACAACATTTGTCATTTCCCGACTTGTTAATTTTAGCCATTCTGACTGGTGTGAGGTGGTATCTCATTGTGGTTTTTATTTGAATTTCCATGATGGCTAGTGATGGTAAACGTTAGTCATTTTTATGTCTTTTTTGGAGAAATGTCTGTTCATATCTTCTGCCCATTTCTTGATTGGATTATTATTATTATTTTGTTGTTGTTGTTGGGGTGTTGAGCTTGAGAAGTTCTTTATAGATCTTGGATACCAGCACTTCAACTGTAATGTCATTTGCAAATATCTTCTCCCATTCCATGGGTCGCCTCTTAGTTTTGTTGACTGTTTTGTTTGCTGTGCAGAAGCTTTTTATCTTGATGAAGTCCCAAAAGTTCATTTTTGCTTCTGTTTCGCTTGCCTTTATAGACATGTCTTGAAAGAAGTTGCTGTGGTTGATGTCGATGAGGTTACTGCCTCTGTTCTCCTCTAGGATTTTGATGGACTCCTGTTTCACTTTGAGATCTTTCATCCATTTTGAGTTTATCTCTGTGAATGATGTAAAAGAATGGTCAAGTTTTAATCTTCTGCATGTGGCTGTCCAATTTTCCCAGCACCATTTATTGGAGAGACTGTCTTTTTTCCATTGGACATTCATTCCTGATCTGTTAAAGATTGGTTGACCATAGAGTTGAGGGTCCATTTCTGGGGTCTCTATTCTGTTCCATTGATCTATGTGTTTTTGTGCCAATACCATCCTGTCACAGATTTGTAATATAGATTGAAGTCAGGCATTGTGATGCCCAAAGTTTGGTTTTCTTTTGCAACATTTCCCTGGCTATGTGTCCTTGGCTGCATGTTCTCATTTAGTACCATGTACTTGTCTTTCCAGCCCTTTCTGGCTTGCCAGTTCCCTGGTGTTATTCTGACATTATTCTGATGTTCCTCCCTCCGTACGTAAGAAATCTCTTCCCCCTGGCTGCTTTCTATATTGCTTCCTTGGTTCTAAGATTTACAAGTTTTCCATTTTTAATTCTAATAGTGTATTTATAGACTACTTTGGATTTTCTATGTACACCATCATATTATCTGTGAATAGTTACAATTATCTCCTCAATTGGTATTCTTTTTGTTTCTCTTGGCTTATAACACTTGGGAGATTCTCCAATGTAATGTTGACTAGAGTAGCATTATTTGAAGATTTTAATATACCTTTCTCAATATCTGATAGAAAAACAGACAAAACATTGGTGAGAAATGTGACCTAATTGACATATATGGAACATTACATAGTAAGTGCAGAATACATTATTTTCAAGTGGTCCTAGAATATTTACCCAAATAGACGATACGTTGGGCCATGAATGAAGTCTACACATTTTAAAAGCCTGAAATTAACTAGATTATATTCTTCGACCACAGGGGAATTGAGCCATAGTCATAATGAAAAGAAAACCAGGAAGTCCCTCAATGTTTAAAACTTAAATGTAACTTTGCTACATATCCTAAGGGTCAGAGAGGGACTCACAATGGAAATTCTCGATCTTTCCTACATCAGAGCTCACAGACAATGGCATTCTATCCATGAAGAGCACAAATAAGGTAGATGGGAGTTGAGGCCTAATTCCGAGTTCTGCCTGCCTCAGCCACACCTGGCAGCCTTGGTATGTGGTCGCCCCCGGCTGCCCTTTCTGGCGGCCCTGAGCTAAGGGGGACAACATGGCCATGTGGAAATGGGAAGTCCACACTCCTAGTGATGATGGTGTCTCCCACCCAAGCTGCCCTTTCTGGTGGCCCTGAGCTAAGGGGGACAACATGGCCATGTGGAAATGGGAAGCTCCACACTCCTAGTGACGATGGTGCTATTGTATTGTCCTCACCAGTCCAACAACATGATTTCTGAGTGAAAGATGACACAATAGCAGCTTCTTGACCTTCCTTAAGGTTTGAAAATCACCTTGTGAGTCATCTATTAGAAATATGGTTTCAACACGTGTTCTTTTTTCTGGAAAAGAAATAGATCCAAATAGTAATTATGGCTTCCTGAGCACCTGCCATTGAGCGCCATCACACTGGCTCTTTGTGGAATTCTTCCTCTTAAACTTCTAAACTATGAGGTAGGTATTATTAGTCACATTTTCTAGATGGTTAGACGGGCTCAGAAACGATACGAGTCACAGAGGATTTGAGTGTCAGAGACCTAAGTGGGATCTCCAAACTGAATCCAAATCCCTTGTTATTCCATACACGGTACTATTTCCCTCTTTTTTTTTTTTAAGATTTTATTTATTTATTTGAGACAGAGAGAGAGAATGAGAGAGCACGAGAGGGGGGAGGGTCAGAGGGAGAAACAGACTCCCCGCCGAGCAGGGAGCCTGATTTGGGACTCGATCCTGGGACTCTAGGATCATGACCTGAGCCGAGGGCAGTCGCTTAACCAACTGAGCCACCCAGGTGCCCTGCTATTTCCCTCTTATCTCTGGTCTTCTCTATCTGGAAACATATCAAGGATCAGGATTTTTTTGTTGTGTGGCCAACTGGAATGAATTCAGTTGGCCTTTTAACCTCTGCCCATCGTAATTGAAGGATCTTTGAGTGAGATACTCCAAGATCTCTAGGAATAGAGACATAATATTTTTCTAATATTACAGTTACTGAAAGAACTATCTTTTTTTAATTGGTTCAGGCTCTGGTATGATCAGAGTGTACCGTAAGACAGGTCTGAAATAGTATTTAAAAACACTCAGCTCAGCCTCTTCTACAAAGTGAGACCATGCTTATAAACACAGCTGAAATAGTCCCTTAGTTACGATTATTTCCTTCCCAACCATCGTAGTGTTTATATGGTATGACTAGGACTTACATAGTCAAAATCAGCAAGGAAAGAACTGAGACAGTGTATCCAAGCTTTAGGAGCACTTCATGTTTCCATTAGTGCTGTGAAAATGAGCTACTCTGTTTTATTCTGTAGTCTAAGGGAATGGTGCCAGACATCTCTAAGATGTCTAGTAGTTCTAAAATTCTGACTTTAAGTTATCTGTGTGCTTCAGAGATTTGGGCAGGAGAAGGGGAGGAGCCCAGCGTCTCTGAACCCCTCTGTTACCTGTGTGGACCATGGAACAGGTAAACTTCTGTAGGCATCATTTTGATTTCTTGGTACTATCGTTAAAGGTACTTTTGTCTCAAGTTCCTCCCTTGAGTAGTAATTCTAATGATAATGGAAATTTTTATCTTTTACCATCCATGGGCCCGGATCCTGGGCTCCCAGAGAAGCTACCCTTTAACATTTTACCAAGCTCCGAATGGGCAAAACCTCAGAGCGTGGGTCCTATTTCTGTCCCAAGCACATATTGTATCTGGTTTGAGAAGAAAAAGATAACCCAAAAATGCCATTGCAAACATAAAGATAAGAAAAACGAAAGAACCTCTCTGGCTCCCATAAGATTAAAGTCATACCGACTTGCACAAACGGAAAACATAGGAAGAAGTCTGTACATTTCTGGAACGTTCTCCCTCATGACGATGTGTAACTCTGTATGTAAAACAACACAGAACAAATATATAAACCTGCCCCAGATGTTCCTTCCCCGGAGCACTCCCTTCTTTCTGAAGATTGTGTCTCCCAGGCAGCTGTCCTGTGGTGGGTTTGAATAAAACTCTCTTCCTTTCTCTCTCAGCTGTTTAAAAGGGTTTGCTCATTTAGTGTTGACAATAACAATACGTTTTCTTTTTAAGTGAAAAATAAATGTTCCTGGTTCACAAGTGCAATAGCACAGAAGGGCGGCTGTTCTTCATCCTGGAACTTCCCTGCAGAACCAAGCATATGTATACATATTCCAGCATCAACGGGCTCATCCTACAAGGATGCTTTGAAGGTCCAAGAAGCACTCTCCACTCCATGGGTGAGACCAGAAAGCGAAGCTCTTCCCGCTTAGAGAATTACTTTTTGGGTTTAAAACTGCCTTGGAAATGCGTGAAACCATTGCATTTCCTAAAGCCCAAAGCCTCGGAAGATCCGAGTGTGGCTGACCTTGCGGGGGGCCAGGAAAATCTCTGCAGGCAGGGTCGGTGCAGGAAGGGAAGGGGCAGGGCTCTGGGGGTGGTCTGAAGCCAGAGGCAATTGCGGAATGGGCCGGGTGTGTGCCTGGGGCGGACCCTGCCCATAACCCCCGCCCATGCCTGCGCCACTAAGCCAGGTGCTGGCTTGAGGAGGGGCCTCCTGGACCACCTGCGGTCACGGGGAGCCGCAGGCCTGAGGGCGGGTTGGCCGGTAGAGGAAGGCGCGGCATCCAATGGGCTTGGGATACCTCCCTCCCCGACCAATCACCGCATGGGGGTAGAGCTACCTCTGCGGGAGGACCGGAGCTGCCTCGGAAAGCAGAGGTTGGCCCGCTCCCAGAGAGTTCACCCATGGCGTTCCCGGCTGGGTGAGAGCACGCTGTAGGCTGGGGAGGGGGCCCCAGGGGCAGGGTTAGGGTTAGGGTTAGGGTTAGGGTTAGGGTTAGGGTTAGGAGATGATGGCTCCTGATACTCCAGTAAAGATATATAAGACCTACTGGATATTCAGTTGAAGGGCATGTGACCTCCTGAAAGTTATGTGAGCTGAGAAAGTGTGACATTCAGTTAGAAAGTTAGTAGGAGAATAAAGCTCATTTGACAACCTGAAAACTCATAACACTCAGGAAGAAGCTTTGAGTTGTCCTGACACGCAGGCAGGCAAGGGACAACCTGTTGATGCTCAGATTGTCTGGTGGAGAACTTACACTCAGGGAGAGGAGGGAACACTGCCCTTCATTCAGGTGGAGGTGTGACCTCCTCACACTCCTACAGGAAGGTGAAACTTCTTCACATGCAGGTATGTGAGGTGAGCATTTGTCATCCTCCCGTTGGTGAGATGCCGTCTCCTGACAATCAGAAAAAATGAAACCTCAGGATATTCAGATGATTGTGGTGAGAATTCCTGACCCTCAGGTGTAGCAGACACATCTTCTTGCATGTAGGTCCCGGAGAGGAGACCTGGAGACACTAAGGTAGGAAACCCCAGACCCTGTGATACTCAGCAGTGAATAGAAAGGTGGGCTTTGTAGTCCTAAATTAGAGAAATCAAAGTGGCTCTTTGAAAAGTGTGCTGATAGTATGTACTTGGAAGAGGGAAAGACAATTGGCCCTACACAGGGTTAAGGATCGATTAATCTGGTGAGCCCGACACCCTGTGACCATTGACATGCTGCATCATCCTGACACAGAGGGACAGAAGTGCCCCTCAACCCATGATTTGGAACAGGAACTGTGGTTGCAGCTTGCATGAGGGGCAGACTCTGACACTGCACAAAACTGGATCCTCAGATGATACGGAATCTTCGAAGGGTAACTGGGAATGAAGATCCTGGACTTGAGACAGAGGGAGGGGGCTGCACATGAGCCCCCATCCCCCGAGGGGTACAGAGGAGCCTGTTCAGAAAACTGGGATCTTGTTTCAGCCTGAACCTGTTAAGATAAGGGCTCCTGCTGGGCCTGACTTTTGCGGGGGGAGGGCGGATGTAGCCATGCTGATTGGTCAGGAGGCCACAGAGCTTTGTGAGGTCACTGGGCTTCCAGGCCAGGCTGGGGCAGGAGTATGATAAATATGCTGACAACTGCCATTCTGCTGGCCTTGGCAGTGTCTGTGGTTGCCAAAGATAACGCCACCTGTGAGTAAGTGTGAGGGACACCTTCGGGGGATGGAAAGAATGTCTTCTGAATAGTAAACCCCACCCAGACTCTCTCTGTCCAGGGCTAGGAAGGAGGCCAAGCTTGGGCCTTAGTAGTGCCCTGGGTCTCACGGGTGTGACCCACATCCCCAACTCAGACCATCCTTGCTCCCAGCTTCATCAGCTGAGAGACCCCAGGGCTGATCCCTGCGCTCCTATGCCTCCCGTAGCACAGACGCTGGGGTCCTTCCCTCACCTAGAGACTGACCTCACTGCCTCTTGCACATCAAGTCCCAATTTTTAGAAACCTCTTTCTTCCCACAGATACTGAGGTGCCCCACCTGTGGCTGACCCCAAAGACCCCAGGGTATTGTCATGGCATTCTTCTAGGGTCACAACTCCACCTTAGACTCTGACAGCCCCCAAGGTATCCCCAAACTCTTGTGGCCTCTCCCCAGTTCCCAAAACTTCCACCCCTGGACGCCCGCTGCTCCCCACACCTGGCATCACTGGACCTGCCTTGGCTACTCTCCCTCCTCCTGCCACCATCCAACCCCACACTGCAGCTGCCCCAAGACCCCTGTGGCTGTTCTCTGAGTCTCCCGCCCAGAATTGGCTCTAAAGACCTCAAGCCATTCCACCTCTCTCTCTCCACCTCTAGCCTCCCCCTCTGCCTCAGGATCTCCCATATTTCTAGGGCCCTTATCATCGGTCCTGCTTCCTATGGCACCTTCTTTCCTCGCCTTCGGGCTACACCCGGAGACCCCAGAACTCATACTCCTCAAAACCAGTTCCGAAGCCTGCAGCTTCCGGCTTCCCTACCGCCCTGACAGCGCCTCTCCTCAGCAGCTCCCCCTCGGACCCTCCACACTCCCGCTTGCCACACTTTGCCCAGCCCTCTAGCCCTGATTCCCCCATCGTGCAGGTGCAAGGACAGGCTGTGCCTCTTCTTGGTTTGAACTGTGCCCCTGGTCTATCCCCAGTGCCCCCTGTGGGTTACGGTTCAGGCAGAACCCACCGGGAACTGGCCGTATCGTTGGAGGGCAGGATGCAACAATCGGGGCCTGGCCCTGGATGGTCAGCCTCCAGGTATTCATGTCCCATAATAACCGACGGTACCATGCGTGCGGAGGCACCTTGCTGAACTCCCATTGGCTGCTTACTGATGCCCACTGCTTCCTCTCCAAAAAGTACGTGTGGGAGCACGTGGAGGGAGGTCTTCAGAAAGGCTCTTCCCAGAAAGGGACATTCTCCAGGGCTCTCCTTGCGCAGTCTCCCCGGGGCTCTGGGCCTTGTGGCAACCAGAACGTGAGTGGGTGGGCCCAGGCCATTGCTGAGGGAGGGCTCTGAGGATCATGGTCACCAGAGGTTTCTCTTGAGGCCGTCCTTTCTGAGGATGACCTGGCTTGCCTCTGTGCCCACAGAAAAGTATGACTGGAGACTGATTTTTGGAGCAAGGGAAATTATGTTTGGGAACGATAAGCCAGGGAAGCCGCCTCAACAGGAGAGATATGTCGAGAAAATCATCATTCATGAGAAATACATCCCAGTTTAGAGCACCATGATCTCGCTCTCATGAAGATCACCCCTCCCGTTCCCTATGGGCAATTCATCGGAACGGGCTGCCTGCCCCAATTTAGGGCGGGCCCACCTGGAATTCCCCAGGCCTGCTGGGTGGTTGGCTGGGGATTCTTGAAAGAGAAAGGTGAATATGGGAGGGGCTCTCACAGGGGTAGGGACACGGCAGGTCATTTCCTCAGTGGTCTCTGCAGTGCAGGGGCCATATGCGGTGCCTAGTGGTGATGTCCACCAGAATGCGGGACACTGTCCCCTTTTAGAGCGGGAGAAACTGGCAGCTGAGTCGAGTCCCCTGTCCACAACCTCACCACTGATGGCTCGTGTGGTCGCCGGCTGGAAGGGTGCATGCAGGCCCAGGAGAACCTGGGCATTTTTCGAATGGGGTATGGGCTGTGGCTCTATCTGGGGCCTGGAACCCTAGTTGCTACCTTCTGGAAATGGGGGATTGTTCCCTGAAACGGCACTTGGAGAAGAGCTCGAGATGGGGTTTTGTGGTTGCGGGCCAACTCCTCTCCTCTCTGGACATCCGTTTCCCCATCTGTGAGTGGAAGGGCCATGTCACGTGGTCTCTGAGCTCTGAGACCCCAGAGCCCAGTCCTCTAGACCTCAGTGAACCTCTGCTCCCCACCTATGAAGTGGTCACAATGCGAGAATCCACCCTCCCCATCTGAGTGACTTCGTTTTCTCTGGAGAGAGGGGACGGGGTCCTTGGCAGGCCAGCAGTGGGCAGCAAGGGTTTGACGAGTAGGTTAGGCCTTTCAGCTTTGCACAGGTGACCATATGGACTTTGTACCCAGTCACATTGGGGATGAGAAGAGAGACTGAAAGCTCTTCTGTCCCTTGATAATGGAAAACTGAGGGCTCCTAATTCAAGGCACTTCCGTCATTTGGCGTTCCAAACTCAGGCTTTTCTGGTGACAAAACACTGGTAGTATCAATATGCTTCCTGTAACTCTTCTTCCCTCTCTCAAGTCTGCACCCTTCTCTGATTGGGTTGCTTCTCGTCCCAGGCACCCCTGTTTTCACTGGCCTCTGCTGGCCCTTCCCTCCCTGACCTGGGGTATCCACTTCTGTCTGGCTATTGATGTCCATAGCTCTGCTGAGGCCTCTAGAGCATTCTTCTTGTCCCACCCCCGGCCTACCCTGCTCTGCCCACCCACCCAAACATGTGTGCAGTGTCCCATGGTTCTCGGAGTCCCTGGGGGGGGCTGATCTCGGGGTTCCCATCTACACTCCCACCCCTACCACCACCTTTGCTGTCCTATCTCTCAAAAGGATTATAGGCTCCCAGCTACACCCTGGACATCACACAAGGCCTCTTTTGTTCTAGAATCCTCCTCAACTTAGTGGGATTTCTACCATCTTCTGGTGAATCCATCCCCCACTGGTAAGGCCAAGTCTTAAAGAAATCCCCAGCCTCCAAATTTCTGTGACATTCCTGCAGACCTTCCTTTTTCTACCTCCTCCTTGAGCCCATATGCTTGTGGGGTAATCCTCCTTTTCCACTGAATTTCAGGTTCTTGTGGACTTTTTAGCATTTAAAGCCAAGGTGTTGGGATTGAGAAAACCCTGTTCTCTTCCAGGTCATCTGGCTCTTCCATAGATCTAAAAGGTCACCATAAGCGACCAGGCCTGTTGTGGTGGTCATTTCCATGTCACCCCTGCCTTGGGGACAGTGCAAGTACAAAACTAACCCTGCTTGGGTGGTATGCAAAGTTGACCTGAAGGGCCTGGAGATGCAGTCCAAGCCACACAAACACACAGTCTGAACGCTGTGTGCCTAGCTCCATCCACTTTGCTCCACTTGGTTCTGTCTTCCCACTTGGCCTCCACTGCCATGTTCCAAGTGTGATCCGCCACCTCTCCACCCGGATGCGGGCGATTTCAGACCCACCCACCAGGCTGTGGCTGGGCTGTGGGTGCGGCCGTGGTGGGGGGAGGCCACTTGATGAAGAGGGGATAGCTGCCCCTATAGCCAGGTGTGAGGTTGGCTGATGGAATCATCACCTGGGCTGGGCCTTTCTTAACCCAAAGGTCATGATGGAGCCTCTGGGGCTGTACAGGATGTTCTGACCTGCCTTCCGGTTATTCCAACCACCCATGCCCCTGACAGATCTGTGTGTGTGGAGGCCATCCTGCAGCTCCTCCTTCTCTGTAACTTCAAAACGGATGGGAGGCATGCGGGGAGGGACTCATCTGCCCAGCTCCAGCAGATCCTGTCCAGAACTGAGCTGAGGGGTTTAACGGGGGATAAAAAGCAATGACGGTGACTTAGAGCCGTACTGTGGGGAAATGAAATGTGTGTCCTGGATTTGAGTGTAGAGAGGAAAACCTTGGTCCGAATGCAAGCCACACCGCATCCCTACTAGGATGTCTGGGCAAGTGGTGCTCCAAGCTCTTGATTGGAGGCAAGGTGAGTCACAGCGCTTAACACAGGGGGTCACTGTGGGGTGTAAATGAGGTGACACATCCTGGCTGTAGCTGTGAATAATCATCTGGCATCAACACACATTCCTGCAGCCACATCTGCTCATCCTCCATGCACTGCCCCTCCTCTTCACCTGCATATGCGTCCACCACCCCACATCCTTCACATGTGTCTGAGGAGAGGCCAGGGGCATTGTCCTTCATGGATTTTAGGTTGAAGTAGAGCATTTCAGGATGATGGGGTTTCTGTGGAGGGAGGGGGCAGGGCTTTCCCAAAACATGTCTTCTGTGATCGCTGACCACCGAGCCGCCTGGCTGTAGCCTACAGGATCGCACCTACACTGCAGGAGGCCCGTGTGAACCTCATCGACCTCGACTTATGTAACTCCAGCCAGTGGTACAATGGGTGTATTCATTCAACCAATGTGTGTGCAGGGTACCCTGAAGGCAAGATCGACACCTGCCAGGTAACTTCCCTTCGGGCGCCCCTTTCCCTGTCAACACCTCTTTTGTGAATCCCTGAACTCCACTCCCTCCAGGGCCCTGCTTCAGTGACCCTTTCCCTGGTCCCATCCCGTAGCAGTGAGGATGGGAGGTGACACCTGTGGCCCCAACAAAGAACCAGTCACCACACAGAGCTTTATCCCACCGTGACACAGAGATCATACCACCCGAACACCACCCTGGAAGAGAAGGCTTACCTCTCCTCACCAGAATACAAAACCTTCCAATCCACTTGTACACACATGCCCATGCATGCATAAAGCCTCATATGTGGACACATGGGTCGCTGATCTTCCCTCCTCACTGCAAGGAGACCTGTGACAATCCATCCCCTTCTCACATCCACCTGAAGCTGTTGATACCAACTCAAAGTTTACCACCACCACTTGTGTTCATGGCAGCAAGAAGCCATGGGACTGAAGAAACTGTCCTTCCAGAGCCTATGGCCCTTCTGGGCAGGGGAAAAGTGGCTCAGAGAGTGCCTTCTGTGTCCTTCTGGGCAGGGGGACAGCGGCGGGCCTCTCATGTGCAGAGACAACGTGTCAAACACCTATGTGGTCGTGGGAGTCAAAAGCTGGGGGGTAGGCTGTGCCCGAGCTAAGCGCCCTGGAGTCTACACGGCCACCTGGCCCTACCTGAACTGGATTGCTTCCAAGATCGGTTCTAATGCCTTGCACATGGCTCAACTGCCCACCCCTCCCCATCCGACTTCTCAAGCAATCCCGGCTAGACAACCCTCTGCCCGCCCTTCTGCTCGCCCTCCTTGGTACTTCCAATGCCCTCCTCGACCTCCTCCCAGCCCCCCTGCATCTCGACCTCGACCTCAACCCCAACCCCCGGCCCCAACCCCACCCCCACCCCCACCTGCTCCCCCACCTTTCACTAAAGCTCCCCAAGTACTTTCTTTTGCCAAGCGACTACAGCAACTTACAGAGATCTTGAAGGGGAAGACCTTTTCTAATGCAAAGGGGTATTATGAAATGGAGACCACAGATCTCCCAGAACTGACCACCGCCTCCTGATCTGACCTCACTTCCAACAGACCCAGTGAGCCCTTTACTCCCAAGAAAACAAAGATGAAATAAATAAATATAAATATAAATATAAATATAAATATAAATATAAATATAAAATATATTTATATATATCTATGAAGAGATGCTTTCTGGACTTCTTCCTACCTGCCCTCCCCGACTCAATCCAAACCCTCCCCCAGCAAATCTGTCCTCCCTCTGTCACCCTCCAACAAGGTGGAATTGCTCGTATGTCAGTGGCTATTGTGGTTTCCTAAATCTTGATTTTTGAAGTTGGAACAAGGTGATCTGGGGTGACAGGCTAGGTATGGTCTGGATCTCACACTCAGAGTCTCTGCTTATTAAATCAGTGCAGGTGGGCCCTGGAGCACTTCTGTGAGGTGAGCTGACTCAGAAGGAGGGGTGTGGGTCTGAGTCCATTGGAGAATGACCCCAGTCTGAAGTTTTGTAGCGTGGCCATCTGATGCTCAGTCCACATGGCCAACCCCAGGCAGGAGTCTGCCCTCAACCAGAATTGCTTATGTCCATCTGTGAATTCCTGAGAATGAGATCTCAATGGCCTCAGGTCAACTGCCCACTCTGGTCAGGGCCAAGATCAAGCCTAAATGCTGGATTAGCCACTTGAGGATTAAAGATGGCAGGCTCCAGAAAGAAACCCCCGGGCTCCTGGCTGGGCAGTTGCTGCAACAAGCAACAGTCTCATACCTGTTCACCTGTTCACTGTGTGCACATGTTTCAAGTGCAAGATGGTCCTATGTTCTGGTTGCAAAGACAGATGGCATAGGGTACAGGAGCATGAGGGAGGAACTTTGGGTGAGGAAGACCAAGGACCCTGTCTTTTCCTGCTGGGGTTGCAACAGGGACTGATGAAGCAGGCATGAGTATTTTCAGGATTTGTCAGTCTGTCTGGGTTCAAACACACCCCCTGCTTTACCCCTCATCAGCTATGTGGCCTTGGGAATATGGCCAGAGGGTTGTGTGACAATGAAATTAGGACAGATGTGAAGCTTTCAGAGCAGAGCGTGACACGCCATACATGCTTATAGATGTGGGCTCTAGAGCCAGCTGGTGATGCGATGCTGGGTAACCTTATACTTATGCAGGGGCACTCGGGTGTATATCGTCTGTGCCCTTATGAGCCCAGAATGCCTACGCTACCTAAGAGGACATGCAAATTGATCTGGGTGGCCCATGGCTCTGTGGTGTATTAACATTTGATAAAATAAAAGAACCAAATTTTATCTGCCTTCACTGAGAGCCAACATTACTAAGATTAGAGTTGGCATGTCCATGATTCCTTTCGTGGGCTTTGGTCTGTCTCTTCTAAAGTCAGTTTCTTAATGTCCCTACTGGGTATATAAGCTTTGTGCCCTGGTGTCAGACACCAGGTACCCTCTAAACACTGAACAAAACTCAATGTCAGTCACAGAGTGAGACAAACCCGAAGCCATAGGCCACATGGCCCAAAGAGCAGAAAGAGCCATGGCAGCAACTCAGGACATGCCCTCACCCTTCCTGGGCAGTCCTGAACCCTGAGCTTACAGGTGGGAATGCTGTGGCAAGATGTGTTCAGGCTAGGGAGTAGGGGTGGGTGCGGAGGATTTGGGACAAATTTGGAGGAGCTATAGTACCAGTGGTTTCTTTCCACTTACAGATCAATCCCTCCTCCTTAGAGCTTCCCAGGATCCAGAACGGATTCTCCTGGCACTCTCTCCTTTCACATGCTCAAATCCTTGTCCTTAGCTTTTCCCTTCTCTCCTCATTGGGCCTGTCATCTGTCGCTGACACTTGGGTCTCCTTCCTGGGGAGACAGGGCTTATGCTCAGGGAGCGCTGATGGGAGGCCATGGATTGGGTAGAGCCTGCAGAATCCAATTGATGGTTTCTTGTGTATCTTCCGAAACTTTCCATGCCCACGAATAGATTTACGTATAACACCCTTCTTATTCACTGTTCATAGTACTCTGACTTCCTGTTTCATTTAGCAAATTAGAGTTATTTTCGTATTAGCACACAGGGACTCACCTTCTCACAATTACGTTGTATGGTGGGGTACTTACGAAATATAGTGCCACATTTCCTTCCTGGGAGGGGTTATCTAGCCCCCTGCTTTAGCTTTCCCTCAATGTACTCATTTCCCCACATATAAGCCAATACTGGTTTATATCAAATTCACTGATTTTTGCAAAACTAATAGATGTTCTAATTTTCTTTTTTTTTTTTAAATTATGAATGAAGTTGTTGACAAGTTAAGTGAGTCTCTGATCTGCCTTCATATCCCTGTGGATACTCTAACCCTAAAAAGGCTTACAGGTCCCAGAGCAGATACTGCTGCACACAGAGACAAGAAGAACAGGGGAAAACTGGACAGGCTGTACAATGAGCCAGCAGCAAGGGGCATCTAGGCAACTGAAGGATATGCTCACTGTTTCTCTGTGGGATGGTTTAGGCAAATGATAAGTATTTTTCTAAAAAGCAGAATTCATAATGACTTTTATTGCTAGGAACCATAACAAGATGATTTGACGGTGGCTAAACCCGTGCATGTGGTAAAAGCCTGACTCCTGAGCATTCGGGAATAAGAGACCTAAGATGTGTGTAGGCAGAAGTACTAATTGCGAATTTGATCCATACGAGAAATCTTTTTTTAAGATTTATTTATTTATTTATTTGAGAGAGAGAGATAGCATGAGAGAGCATGAGCAGAGAGAAGACGCAGAGGCAGAGGGAGAAGCAGGCTCCCCACTGAGCAGGAAGCCCGATGTGGGACTTGATCCCTGGACCCTAAGTTCATGACCTGAGCCGCAGGTGGACGTTTAACTGACTCAGCCACTCAGGCACCCCCAATATAAGAAATCTTATGTTTACAAGGAAAAAACTGATCCCAATGAATATAATTTTACTACATTTTAAATGGAAGTGGAAAACATGGAGGTAGTTCATCTTTAATGTGTAGAAAACTCATCAAGCAACAGAAATTAGCCTAATGGAGTTTTCTGCTGAAACTATATTCTTGGTAAAGAATCGTCCGTGACCTGCTTCTGGCCACTATATTTGGGCCTGTGTACTTCTCTTGGGTAGGTATTCAGAGAGTGGAATGGCTGGGTTATATGGCAGGTGTAAGTTTTGACATATGAATGCACCCAGGAAACCAGCACCACAATCAACATAGAGAATCTGTCCATCACTCCAAAGGCTTCCTTGGGATACTCTGTAATCCCTCCAGCCCCTTCCCTCCCCGGCCATAGCCACTTCTGCTCTGTTTCTTTCACTGTGTATCCATTTGCATTTAAAAAACAATTTTAATAAATGCAATCATACAGCGGGTTTTTTTTTTTTTTTTTTTTTTTGGTCTAGCTTCTTTCACTCAGCGTAATCATTTTGAGGTTTATCCATGTGGCAGTGTGTTGCAGTCCTTGTGGACTGGACAGTCCTTGTGTCTCGTTCTTGTTGCCACCCAGCGCTCCACTATGTGACTGCCCCACCATTTGGTTCTGTTAACCAGGTGATGGACTTTACAGTTTTAGGTCGTTAGAAATAAAGCAGCTATGAGCATTTGTACACAAGTCTTTGTGTGGGCATATGCTTTCATATTTCCTGGCTAAGTACCTACACGCAGGATCATATGGTAGGTGTATGGTGAGCACTTTTAAAACTTGCCAAAACGTGTCTTCAAGGCAGTTTCATCACTCTACCACCCCGTCAGCAGTATCTGAGAGTTCCAGTTCCTCCAGCTCCTTGCCAACACTTGGTGTGCTCCATCTTTTTGATTTAATTTAATCTTTAAAAACAATTTAAAAGATTTTATTTATTTATTTGAGAGAGAGAGAGCACAAGCGAGCACAAGCAGGGGGAGGGGCAGAGGGACAGGGAGAAGCAGACTCTGTGCTGAGCAAGGGAGCCCGACATGGGGCTTGATCCCAGGACCCGGGGATCCTGACCTGAGCCGAAGGCAGTCGCTCAACCAACTGAGCCACTAAGGCGCCCCGAATTTTAGCCATTCTTATAGGTGTGTAATAAAATGTCATGTGTGGGGTTTTTATCCACAAGTGTAGTCTATATATATATTTAAAGCATTCTAAATGAATATTGTTAAGATTTATCATGAGGTAATAGGGCAGTAACTTTTGACAGCAACAAAATGTGGGAGTGCACATAGGGAAAGGAGGAGGTAGAAATAAGCATGAAATTAAATTCATTCAAACAGAATTTAGATTTTTCAGGCATCACAAACATCAATGGAAAACATCTGAAAGACATACCAATAGCAACAGTCATAGAACAATTTCTCCATTAAGCCAGGTCTCTACTATATAAAGATATTCCAAAGTATCCAAACTCCCAGAGCTGCCCTGTCTGCTGAAGTTACTACACCAAATAGAACACTTTATATTTAAAACAAAATCCTCAGGGTGCGTGACTGGTTCAGTCAGTAGAGTGTGGGACACTTGATCTTGGGGTCCTGAGTTCAAGCCCCATGTTACATTGTAGAGATTACTCTTTAAAAAGATACTAAAGAAACCCAAATTTAGCACAAGTCAACAACTTGCCCACAGTCAGTTCATCCTCCACTTTTAGGGTGATGATAGGTTTGCTCTTCACAAGAAGCATCATGTGCCACCTTATTGACCTTTATACAGTTCGTTTATTTCCAATGTATGCTTTGATCTTGCCCCACTAATTCTCTCTCCCCAAAGCTCTAGAGAACCCCAGTTTTGATCTGCATACTCAGTGAGAATTGGTTCATGTCCATGATATTTTCATAAAGAAGAAGAGAGACAATGCAGAGCCCAGGGGTGGGACCTACCCGGCCAGCCCTTGCATCTCTCCTGGCTGGGTTGAGCTATCACTGAACTGACTTTGTTAGGCAAATGTGTGCCACTGTGCCAAAGAGATGCTAAATTCCATGCTCAGACAGATTCGGGAGTGTGGCTAGGGTCAAATGATTCCTCAGGCTGTATATGCCAGGAATATAAAATTGGTTAATTTAATTTTGGAATTTTTAATTTCTGAGATAAGAATCCAAACTTCAATAACTTTTCCTTGAGGAACATGACTTAAGTGTTACATTATATGAAAGCAGTCAAAATGTTCTCTCGTGAATACAGTACGGTCATTGTGACGTGGCTCTAGTGATGATGAGCAGGCTGTCCTATCATTGCAGCCCTACTTCATCCCTCAGCCACTGAAACACTATTACGCTTCCTAAAGGTACATACTGTACACACAGACACAGCATTGTCAAGACCACTTTGTTGAACATAGGCCACTTCCAAAATTACAGTCAACATTCCTAAAAGCAAATAAAACAAATCATTCTACACATTGCTTCTTTAGTGCAAAGCCTTTGAAAACAACCTTATTCAGAAAAGTGGTGCTCTGCATTTGGCTAGCTATTACTCTAGTCATGTGAGATCCATCTATAAGAAAGTAAGGAAGGAACAAATTAATAGTGGAAACATAAAAATTTGAAAATTATATTTGGATCCTATGAGTTTAAGCAAATGTTAGCTGACAGCTGCAACAGACCAAGATTTTTTTTTTAATTTTTTATTGTTATGTTAATCACCATATATTACATCATTAGTTTTTGGTGCAGTGTTCCATGATTCATTGTTTGTTCATAACACCCAGTGCTCCATGCAGAACGTGCCCTCCTCAATATCCATCACCAGGCTAACCCATCCCCCTCCCCCCCTCCCCTCTAGAACCCTCAGTTTGTTTTTCAGAGTCCATCATCTCTCATGGTTCGTCTCCCCCTCTGACATACTCCCCTTTTCTTCCTCTCCTGTTATCTTCTTCTTTTTCTTTTTTCTTAAAATATGTTGCGTTATTTGTTTCAGAAGTACAGATCTGTGATTCAACAGTCTTGCACAATTCACAGCGCTCACCATAGCACATAGCCTCCCCAATAACAGACCAAGATTTAATGAGCATTCCAATCATTTCCAACCTTATACTGTTCTTTGTAAAGGAAATAAATTCTCTAATACCACTGCTATCTCCTCTAGGTAAATTGTTTAGTGTGACTCTATCCAAGGCCTGTGATGGCAACCTCCTAACTCTGCCGCACGCGCCCAGGCACTCTGAGAGCTATACAGGACAGGGTGCACTTGAAAAAGTTCAAACAGCACTTCTCTGTGAGGTCTTGTTCAGAAGACCACAGAATCCACCAGAAGTGAACTTCCAAAACATTTTTCCACACTGAAAATGATAAACAGAACTCATGTGATCACAAATTCTACAGAGGCCACAAAATGTTAGAATAAACTGGCCTTTAGCGTTAGTGATTCATTAATACCTAAAATCTGTTTTTGTGTCTTAGTAAAATTAGCATTACTTCATCCGACAAAGGAATAAATCTACTTATAAAACTGGACTTTTGAATAGATTCAGAGCTTCTTTCTCAGATTTTCTTCTTAAATCAGCAAACCCATTTCAGGTAAAGAGGAAGCACGTATGTAGTTTGAAAATATTTTCTTTAGCTGTCTGCAAATTAACTGATTGATTCATACTCAATGCTGGAACATTGTGTCAGTTCACACCAGACCCTGAGAAGGCACTGAGAAATCTGACAAGAGCAAAACCAGGAGTGTTCCCACTCTACTTTCTGTGTAGCGAACATCAAAATTGTAGATACATATAATAAATGTATACTACACCACGAGCATCTTTAGCAGAGGTGTTGAAGGAGATATTATAACACTGTTTTAAATCACAAATGCTAGGTGCTCCTGGGTGGCTCAATGGGTTGAGTGTCTGGCTCTTGGTTTTGGCTCGGGTCATGAGTTCAGGGTCGTGGGTTCAAGCCCCCCCATGGAGCCCCACATTGGGTCCCGCACTCAGTGGGGAGTCTGCTTGAGATTTTCTCCCTTCCTCTGCCCTTACCCCCGCTGCCCGCCCCCCATGCTCACATGTGCGCTCTCTCTCTCAGATAAATAAATCTTAAAAAAATAAACTGCACATGCTAAATACTCTATTTCAAATACTCTAATTTATTTTTTATTTTTTTTTAAGATTTTATTTATTTATTTGAGAGAGAGAGAATGAGAGACAGAGAACATGAGAGGGAAGAGGGTCAGAGAGAGAAGCAGACTCCCCGCTGAGTGGGGAGCCCGACGTGGGACTCGATCCCGGGACTCCAGGATCATGACCTGAGCCGAAGGCAGTCGCTTAACCAACTGAGCCACCCAGGCGCCCTCAAATACTCTAATTTATGAATTAATATCTATGATGTAACAATGGCACTTTACCACAGTGATTGGAGAACAGTCCACTTTTTTGCCAATTTTATGAATACTTTCCTTAACTAACTGTACAATTACATAACACTTACATGCCTTTTTAGAAAATGTACTGTACACAGTTATAAGACTATAGAACTAAGCTTAATCATACTTTAATTAGAAAAATCACGTTTGTATTATGTTTCTGTTAAAGGAAAAACTGTGTTACTCTAATACTTTTAATGTAATGACTTTGGTTCAAGATTATGAAAAATTTGAATAACTTCTCTCAAGACCATTTCATTTCAAATTTATACAACTAGTTTAGTCAGCTGACCAGAAAGAAAGGAAATAAAAGGAAAATATTTGCCCAGATGAGGTAGAGAATGTTCACAAGAATTCAATGCATAGTTCTCTTGGTTGTTCTGTTTCATCCTTAACTGGGCCCACATGAATTTTAAATCCGAGCTTAAATGAGCTTCTTCAATTCTTCTTCCAATAAGGCTCTGTGATTCCCATCTCCGGGTCAGGGAGTACTCACGTCTCTGCAGAGTACTTTGTCTTTGGTTCCGTGCTGCTCGTCCAAGGACCACCAACACAGCCATTTTGAGAAGGGGATGTAATCACTCTGCCGTTTTTACTCACAGGCAACACTGATTTCTGATTAGGCTTGCTGCCGTCATATCCAGTGATAATGTCCTGTATACGCAAAACAACAAGTATCCCATACAATTTTGGATATTCTTTTGGAGAATAAAACATGTGAAGCCTTTCAAATACACTTTTGATGTTAGTTGGATCACAACACAAGAAATAAGAAATCTTTGAAATATGATAACCACATTTTTCATAAATCTTAATCAGTTGCTGGTTCAATGTTACATTCATGGTTTCCAAGTAAGACCATCTCAGAACAACAGTGGCAGTACTCCACTTGTCATTATGCAAAGGGAAGTTCCACACAGAAAACCAACCAACTCTTCAAATGCAAAAGGACTTCTTTCCCATTTTCCAGGAGGCCTTTGTTCCCCCCTAGTTTTTTTTTTTTAAAGATTTTATTAGAGAGCGAGAGACAGAACATGATGGGAGGGGGGGCAGAAGGAGAGGGAGAAGCAGACTCCCCCCGGAGGAGGGAGCTGACGATGCGGGGCTCGATCCTGGAACCCTGGGATCATGACCTGAGCTGAAGGCAGACGTTTAACTGACTGAGCGAAGCAGGCGTCCCATCCTGTTCCCCTCCAGTTTTATTGAGAAATAATTGACATACATTGCTGTATAAGTTTAAGGTGTGCTGCAGGGTGGTTTGATTTACATCGATTGTGAAATGATTACCACAGTAGGTTCAGCCAACCTCCATCTTCTCAATTTGGATACAATAAATAACATAGGTATTTATTGCCTATGGGAGGCATAGATATAGTTATATATAGGTATATATACCCATAGGGTGCCTCGGCCACCTGCACAGCTTATATCAGGATATAAGGTACCTGCACTTAGAGTTAAAAGCCTTCCAACAAAGAAAATCCCCAACCCAGTTAGCTCCATAGGTGAGGTCCACCAAACACTTAAGGGGAATATAATGCCAGGTCTATATAAACTCTTCCAGAAAATAGAGAAAAAGAGGATATTTCTCAACTGACCATATTGTGCAGACATTGCTCCGACACCAAGATGAGACAAAGACATTATAGGAAAAGAAAGTGACAGATCAGTATCCCTCATGACTGTAGACACAAAAATATTCCACCCAGTTTTCTCAGACTGAGTCTAGCTGTATATATATCTGTTTGCTTGATGACAAAAGTAGGGTTTATCCCAGGAATGCAAGTTGAGTTCAAGTATAAAAAATCAATCAATATAATTTATCAAAGAAGTAGAACTATATGATCAACTCAATAGATGCAGAAAAAGCGTTTCACAAAAATTCAGTATCTATTCATGATTTAAAAAATTCTGCATAGAGTAGAAACTGAAGGAAGCCCCCTCCATCTGATCAAGGATATCTATGAAAAACCTTCAGCGAATGACACACTTAACAAAGACTAACTCCTTTTCCCCTACGATCAAGAACAAAGGAAGGATGTCTGCTGTCACCATTCTTGTTCAACATCATATGTTAGGTCCTAGCCATTGTAATGAGTTAAGAAAAAGAAATAGGAGGCATACCAATTGGAAAGGAAGAAATAAAACTGCCTGTATTCACAATGGACATGATTATGGAGAAAATTTGAAAGACTCTAAGAAAAAGTGAATAAAATGGAGGCATCTACGGGCCAAGGAATGCCAAGGATGGCTGGGAGCCACCAACATCTAGAAACGGGCAAGGAAGAATTCTTCACTAGAACATTTGGAGGAGGCATGGTCATGCTGAAACCTTGACTTTGAGCTTCTGGCCTCCAGAACTGAGATAATAAATTTCTGTTGTTTTAAGCCATTAAAAAAGGTAACTAAAACCATCCACAAGTATAGAGCAAGGTCACAGGATACAAGGTCAGTGTGCAAGAAGCAAATGTATTTCTATATATTAGCAATTAACAATTAAAATGGGAAAAAGTCCGTTAAAATCACACCAAAAGCATGAAGTACTTCTTTGTTGTTGGATAACTCTAAAAAGTATATATGTGAGATCTGTATGTTGCAAATTTCAAAACATTGAAAGAAGCAAAGAAGATCTAAAAATTAAGCACTGCATCATCTTCATGCATTGGAAGATTCCATATTGTCATGATGTCAGTTCTTCCCACATTCATCAATAGAATAAATGTTCACCCAATCAAAATCCCAACAGGTGTTTAGATAGAAATGTACAAACGAATTCTAAAATGTATCTAGAAAATCAAAAGAACTTGAATAACAAACAATTTTGAAAAGAGAACAAAGAAAACTTATTCTACCTGAATCAAAGACTTTCTATAAAGCATGTCAATTGAGGCGTATTGTGTTGGTGACAGGACAGAGACATGGGTCAGTGGAACACAATAGAGACTCGTACTTACATTGCCAATGGGTTTTTGATGAAGTTGTAAAGGCAATTAATGAAGAAAAGATAATTTTTTTCAATAAATGGTACTTGAAAAATTTAGACAACTATCCAAAAAAGGGAAAATCTTGACATTTAGGGTCTTAGTCTGCTTGAGCTGCCAATAACAAAGTACCACAACTGAGTGGCTTAAACACAGAAATTGATTTCTCACAGTCTGGAGGCTGAAAGTCCAAATCAAGGTGCCAGGAAGGTAAGTTTCGTTCCTGGGCCTGTTCTCTTGGTTTGTAGGGTGGTCACCTTCTCACTGTGTGCTCACATGGTCTTTCCCTGAGTGCATACAGAGAGTGAACGAATTTTCTGGTGTCTCTTCTCATAAGGACACTAACTCTCTGGGTCAGGGTCCCACCCTTCTGACCTCATTTCACCTAATTGCCTCCTTCTCGGCCTTATACAGTCACAATGAGGGTTCCGGCTTCAACATGTGAACGGGGGCAGCACACAATTCAGTCCATAGCACATACCTTTTACCTCCTACAAAAATTAACTTGAAATTGATCATAGACATAAATGTAAAATGTAAAATTATAAAACCTCTAGAAGGAAACACAGGAGAGAGATTTTGGCAATTTTGAGTTTGGCAAAGATTTTTGAAGACACCAAAAGCATGAGCCACAAAAGAAAAATTGAACTTTATCAACATTAAAAACTTTTGCTCTTCAAAAAGACATTTAAGAAAATGAGAAGACAAAGCTAAAGCATTGGTGAAGATATTTTTGAACCATGTATCTGATATAGGATCAGTTTCCAGAATAGATAAAGGTCTGTCATAACTCAGTAATAAGAAAATAAACAACCTAATAAAAATGGGCAAAGGATTCGAATAGACCTGTCACCAAAATATATATATGGAAGGCAAAGAAACACCTATAAAGAGGCTCAATATCATTAATCATTAGAGAAATCCAAAATGAAGTCTACGGCCATACCACCCTGAACGTGCCCGATCTCGTCTGATCTCGGAAGCTAAGCAGGGTCGGGCCTGGTTAGTACTTGGATGGGAGAAATCCAAAATGAAGCCATAGTAAGATAACACTACATGGTTATTAACACGACTAAAATGCTTTTCTAAATGACAATATTAAGTCCTGGTGAGAATGCATAATGTGGAATTCTTGTGATCCTTGGCAGTTCCTTACCGTACGGCCCAGCCAGCCCACTCCTAAGTGGGAAGAAAAGAAAACATACATCTGCACAAAAACATATATGCAAATGTTCACAGCTTTATTTCATAATCACCTCAAAATGTAAGCCACTCAAATGTTCACAACTGGTGAATGGATAAACAAATTGGGGTCTATCCATACCACAAGGTAGTACTCCGCAGTCAAAAGAAACAGGCTACTTATACACTCAACAATGTGGACTGAATCTCAAAGGCACCACGCTGAGTGGAGAAGTCCTACTCAAAAGCCAATACACCCGATGACGTTGTTTGTGTGGCATTCTGGAGAAGGCAAAACAGACCGAGACAGAAAACACAGTAGGGATGGGACGGGGTGAGAGGAGGCCAAGGGGTCAGCTACAAAGGGAGCACAGAGGGACTTTGGCAGTGGGGCCATATACCATGTCTCGATTGTGGGGGTGGATGCACGGCTTTATGCATTTACCAAAGTTCATAGAACGGGATAACTGAAAAGGGTGGATTTCATTGTATGTACATTATACCATAGTAAACCTGATGCTAAAAAAAGATCAATCAGAGTATTTTATCCCTCTGCTTATCACCCTCTGCTGCTTCCTATCTCAACATCTGCTCCCTGCAACCCCTCACCCCCACGCCCTGCTCAGTGAGCCTTGCCTTCCTGGCTGGTTGTGTGACACACCAAGGCCTTTGCACCCCCTGGTCCTTTTCTGCCTTCGGGGTCTTACACACACACCACCTTCCATGAGACCTTTTCTGACTACCCTGTCCAAAATTTCAGCCCTCCTAATATTTCTCATCCCTCCCTACTTAAGCTTTTTCTGCACCCAACACACTAGGTTTTGAACTTACTGCCACTTTATTGTTGGGTCAAGCCACATGGTGCCACAAAGGCGGCTCCTTTGCTTTTGTTCCATCACCTAGAATAGTCCCTGGCACGGGAGGGTGCTCTTGATAGTTTTGAATGGCTGGATGAACAGCTGGACCGCCACCATATCCCTTCTCCACTCCCAGGGCCCACGCACACAGGCCTCTGTCTCTGCACGTGCCCATCAGGGATGCTCTGACAGCCGCCGTGGCCGTGCTTCTCCCCGCTCTGCCCTTTCTCCTGGCACTGTCCTTGCCCCACTTCCCCTCACACCACACCTCTCCCTGCCAGGGCCCCCAGGGGGCCCGTGAGACAGCTCCTAACATCTCTCTTCCCCTCCACACCCTTGTCCTGCCCCAGCCGGCACCAAGCAGCATCAGTGTGATGCAGAGTTGAGGAAGGAGATTTCCTCTGTGTGGGCCAATCTGCCCCAGAAGACCCTGGATTTACTGGTGCCACCCCATAAACGTAAGTGAGGGCAAGAATTTCTCCTTGTTCACCCCCCTTTTGTGTCCCACCCAGAGGCAGAGCCAGGAGGCCTGGGCCAGGGTGACCTCGTCAATAGTCTAGACTTACTTTCCACCTGCAGGGAGAACGGTCTTACCAGTGGGTGCATAGGGACTGTGGGAAGGGATTCCCTGGGCTTTATTCTGTTGACCACAGTCACCCACGTTCCTGGTGGGGGTGTATACTTAAAAAAATCCAGAGAACAGCAGGAAGACTCCTACAGTTAGAGATGAGGTGCTTAAAGATTAAACCCCACATCCACTTCATTGGGAGGAGATGGAGGGCCCTGCGGAGAGTCAGTACAGCTCCAGAGGACACGTGCTCAGTGTCCACAGATGCAACTTCGGCCAAGCCCTGTGCCCTTCCCTGAGCATGTCCAGGAGTCCCTGTGGTGGAGGCTGTTCCCTTGCCCCCCCACCTCCCCTTCCTCCTCCACACCCCACCCTCTGTTTTCTCTCCCTCCAGCCGATGAGATGACCGTAGGAAAGGTGTACGCAGCTCTGATGATACTTGACTTCTACAAACAGAGCAAGACCCCCAGAGACCAGATTCACCAGGCCACGGGAGGCCTGTCCCAGGTACCGAGTTCCAGGATTTCCAAGAAGTAAACCTCAGACTCTGGCACCGTCAGTTGTTTTGATGGCAGAGGAAACCCACATCTTTCCTGGGGATTGCACGGCGGGAAAAGGAAGATGAGAGGTTCTTACTGTAGCCTCACTCTCCGGCCCCAAAGTCAGAAACCCCATACAGCCTGCATGCTTTCCAACGGCTGGTCTCTTGCTGGTACTGGGGGCCCCCTGACATGGAGACCTAGTGTTCAGGAGCAGTAGACAAGAGGCTGAGGACATGTTCCCTGGAGATACCACTGTTTTAAGTGGTAGAAGAAAGAAGTTTGAAGAATATTTGAGGAGGTTGTTTGGGGAGGTTCGAGGAGAACCTGATTACCGTGCACATTGGCAGGGACCGGAGAGAATTCAAACTGATGGGTCCAGGGTCATGATTTCTTCCACTCATGACTCTGACTGGGCTGGTTTGGGGCCCCATCTTCCCGATGTCATCCTTCAAAGGTAAAAACTTTCCCACGCAGCCAAACCATCAGTGACCATACGTAGACTCTGTCTAGAAAGTTGCCTGGTGTTCGGAGCTTACAGTGACATTCACCCATCATGGGATGGGAAGTATCTGATGCCCACACCACATCCCCCATTCCCCTGTCTGTTGCAGACCCCCATCAGTGCCCCCCGCCACCCCCTGAGCCCTGAAATGTCCTTAGAATTCTGCTCAGTCCGGGGCTCATGCAGCCTCTACCCATCAATCCAAGTTGATTATGAGATGAAATCTTTTTACCATTTGTAATTGGATGAGGCCCCCAGATTTTAGGTAGGGAAACTGAAGCTCCAAGGAGTGAAATGACTTTCCTGATGTCACTCACAGGCCAGGTTGGGGGTAAGCCCCTACCTACCTCCTATGTAGGGCTGGGGCAGGGCAGAAGGAGCACCAACCCATGCTGTGGGGTCAGGCCAGCTTTCTGGCACACCTGTCTCTGCCCTTAGAGCTCTTCCTCTTCCCTGCGTCCCTTCTACAGATGGGCCCTGTGTCCCTGTTCCCCCCTCTGAAGGCCACGCTGGAGCAGACACAGCCGGCCGTGCTCCGAGGGGCCCGGGTTTTCCTTTGGAAGAAGAACTCTGCGTCCCTCAGCAACGGCGGGGCCGTGTGAGTACCTGGCCAGGGTGCGAGGTGCATGGAGGAGGCAGGACTCCTGGTTTCTCCCCCTCCCAGAGGGGCTCCCTGTAGGCTGTGCTGCAGGACATGGAGCCCTCAGGTTCCATCACCACTTTGGGAGACTGGCCTCTCTGTTCCACCCCGTGCCCACCTCCCCCCAAATGGTTCCCTGCAGATGCTGCCTGAAAGCTAGTCCAGGCGGGCTGCTGGAGCGGTCCATGGTGGACTCCAAAGCTAATTCCCGAAACGTTACATGGGTGCCTCTGATGGCACTGAGGTCAGTGGATTCAGACAGTCGGTGGTTCCCACTGTCACCTCCCATTGTGCGTGCCCATTTCCCTTTCCGGTGAGGGGCCTCTGCCTCCGCTTCCTCACTGCCCGTTGAGAAATGATTTGTTTCGAACCCATTCTGTTGACGGCCTATGTGTGTCTAGTCTTCCTAACTCCTCTAAGACATTTTTCCTCAGATCTCTACTCCAGTAGTGATTTCTGAAGGAACTGTATTTTGTAGACAAATTGGTAATGTCCTTGTTACCTAACCCCTAACTCTTGCCACAATAATTCTTGGTAATGAACCACCCAAAACCAAGTGTTGCGAACTAACAGTCACCTACCTGTCTTGCACCGTGTGTCGCTGGGGGGTGGTAGCAGGCAGGCTCCTCTCAGCCACCCCCCTCAGGGCCAGCAGGGTCCCAGGTCTGCTAACACCCTATTGGCTAAAGGAAATCATTGGCTGAGTCCAAAGAGGGGGGCCTGTGCTCTGCCTCATCCAGCAAGGGCTAAGGTGTGGGGCCTGGTACTAGACTGGGCACAGCCTGCATGTTTAGGGTTCCTGATTTCCTCCTCATCTGTACATGTTTGGACGTTCTTTTCTGCAGCCTGGTTGTGGGTCTTGGACTGTTAATCAGGTAGGTTTTCTTGAGTACTATACTGGCCCTAACGTAGTGGTCAGGGCCTGCTGTGCACCCGCGTAGACAGGATGTCCACACTCTGTGTCATGCATGCTGTGCACATGTGGCCTCTCACTACTCCTAGGAGGCCCTGTCTAGGGCCGAGGAACCTGCCGGGTGTCCCTAGACCAGCAAGCGGTGGGCCCAGACCTCCCTCGGACTCATGTCCGGGGGCCCTCTCTGCCCATCTGCTCTGAGCCCTGGTACTGGGTCCACATCCTTTGCTGTGTGGCCACTTGAGAGCCTGTACTTGAAGGGCCTCATGCGTCTGGGCTGCTTCTAACCCAGAGTAGAAGGGGCCAGTATAGGTTCCTGGCAGTTTGGAGCCAGGTCCTTGGTGGGCATTCCAAGGCCCACAGACCTCTGAGCCAACAGCACAATCCTCTCTTCTCTACAGACAACCCCAGGAGAGTGGCATCAAGGAGTCTGTTTCCTGGGGTACTCAGAGGACCCAGGAGGTACCCTATGAGGCAAGGACACCCCTGGAGCGTGGCCACTCTACAGAGATCCCAGTGGTACAGCCAGGAAAACCGGGGAGGGCTCCCAGGGCTGGGGAGTCAGGCTGGGGATGGGGGATGAGATAAGGATTGGGGTGAGACAGGGATGGTGGGAGATGGCAGGAGTGTGGCGGGGAGCCCAGGATGGGGGGAAGGTGAGAGTGGGGTGGGGGCCGGTGTGACTGCGGGCTGCTGTATGCCCAGGCTGTGGACGTCCAGATGCAGAGCATGGCCCTGAGCGGTCCTGACTGGGAGCCCCAACCCGGACTGGAGAGCCAGGGACGCGCGGCCTCCATGCCGCGCCCGGCTGCAGAGACTCAGGTGGGTGGTCTGGGAGGGCCAGGGTCATGGGAGGGTGGGGGCGTGGGGGATGAGGAGACCTGGCTTGGGGAGGGCTTGTGTCCCATGTGAGGGCTCCCTACCTGCACTGCGGCCTGGACACTGTCAGCCCCGTTGGGAGCTCCCAGGATGATGGTCTCAAGAGGTGCAGCCAGAGTCCTCGGAGGCCTGCCAGGAATCCCCACCACCCACCGGTGCTCAGCCTCCTGCTGTGGCCCTGGGGCTTCCGTCTCCCAGCCCAGTGTCCCTGACCCAGACTCTCCCTCTCTCTAGGACACCCCTCTCCCACGCCAGCCTGCATTGCCCCCCCGGCCCCCCCGCCATGCACACGGTGCCTCACAGGTTGGTTCTCCCTTTCCCCCATCGATGCTCTGGGGAGGACCTGCCCTGTTCTTTTTTTTTTTTTTAAAGAGTTTATTTATTTTATTTGAGAGAGAGAGCACAGGAGAGGGGGGAGGATCAGAGGGAGAAACAGACTCCCTGCTGAGCAGGGAGCCCGATGCGGGACTCGATCCTGGAACTCCAGGGTCATGACCTGAGCCGAAGGCAGTCGCTTAACCAACTGAGCCACCCAGGCACCTGACCTGCCCTGTTCTTTCTCTGGACTCTGGAGGCGGCACCACCTCCATCCCCTGCTCCTTCGGGGATGCTTTGTGTACCGAGCAGGAAGCTCCAGGGCAAGGGGGCTGCGGGCCCATTCACAAGGACTTAGAGAGGGGCCTGCAGACCTGAGGCTGTGTCAGGGGGCCCTGCTTTCACTTCCTGGGATGGTGAAGGGCTTTAGAGGAGCATGTCCTCCAGCCGGGGACCTTCAATGTTTGCCTGGGGCTGGCCCTGTCCCTGCCTCCTTTTGTGGTTCCTGGTTCTGCACATTCCAAATGACTTCATTCTCTAATCTTGTCTCTGCCTCCCATTGGTGGTGGCTCCCGCCCTCTTCCCCTTCCCAAGTCTGGCCCGCTGGGCGGCCAGCTTGAGGACGCCGAGTGGAGGCTGTGGGTCAGCTCCCCTTGGAGGGCCCCTTTCCGCAGGTCCCGATTTCAGCCCAGGGCAGGAGCCCCATGGCCCTGGCCCAGCAGAGCCATCACACGCAGCCACCCCTCAGGGTTCTCCCAGCCAGGCCCGCAGCCTCCCTCTTCCTGGCATCCTCCCTGTCCCCCAGGGACACTGAGGCCAACAGCTCTCTGGGCCCCGCTGGCAGAGACGGACAGCACCTTGTGCAGCGTGCTCTGGGAGAAAGGGTGGGCCTGGGTGGGGAAGAGCTTTCTGGGGAGAGGGAGGGGCCTGGTGGTTCCTGAGCCCCAGGCCTGCAGTGCCGCCCTGGAGCCTGCCCCAGGCCCCTCTCTCAGACTGTGTGTCAACCCACATCCCACCCGCAGCCGGCCCCCAACGCCAGCCCCATGAAGCGCTCCATCTCCACACTGGCGCCCCAGCATCCCCACGTGGTTCATCTCTGCAACACTGCCCTGGACTGTGCCCCAGCCAGCCAGGCTGTGCCCCATCACCACCACCGCTGCCATCGCCGCAGGGACAGGAAGCAGAGGTCCTTGGAGAAGGGGCCCAGCCTGTCCGCAGACACAGATGGCGGTGCGTGCGGGGGTCCCTCCTATGGCCAGGGCCTGAGGCATTCCTTTCTGTGCCTCCACCATTCAAACAGCCCTGAGTAGGGAGCTGTGAGTCCCAGGTCTGGGGACCAGGCAGGATCACCCATGCACCTCAGCTCTCCCCCTGGGTCCCCCTGCTGGCCCTGGGGACTGGATCTGGGCCAGGGGTCTGTCTCCCCACCTGGCTCACTGTGCTGACTTCTGCTCTTCCTGGCCAGCACCCAGCAGTGCTGCAGGGCCAGGCCTACCCCCGGGAGAGGGGCCCACAGGCTGCCGGACGGAGCGCAGACAGGAGCAGGGCCGGTCCCAAGAGCGGAGGCAGCCCTCTTCCTCTTCCTCGGAGAAGCAGCGTTTCTACTCCTGTGACCGCTTTGGGGGCCGGGAGCCCTCGCAGCCCAAACCCTCCCTCAGCAGCCACCCCACGTCACCAACAGCTGGACAGGAGCCAGGACCCCCAAGATCGGTAAGACAGGACCCCCTCACTGCCCCTCCTTACGAGCCCCCCCCCCCCACCATGCTCCGAATCCTCCTTCATGTCCTGGTTCCCAGGCCCGAGTCTGCGCTCCCCCCCTCCTTGCTCCATTCCTCCCGCACCAGCCCGATCCTCCCCTCCCAACTGCTCTGGACTGGCCTCTGGTCTCCCTTCTCCCCGAGCTGTGCCTGTCCCTTTGTTCCCCACTGTTCCCCAACCACCTCCCCAGGCCTACTGGCACCAGCGGCTTTCCCCCTCCACCACACACCCTACGGGTCCCCTCCCAGGGTGCCTGCCTCTCTCCATGCCTCACCCCCCACCTCCATGGTTCTCACCTGCATTGGCCTCTGGTCTGGGACTTTGATTTTTTTTTCTCTGTTCTATTTTCTTGTAGGGTGGTGGTTCAGTGAATGGGAGCCCCTTGTTGTCAACATCCGGGGCTAGCACCCCTGGCCGTGGTGGGCGGGGGCAGCTCCCCCAGACTCCGCTGACCCCCCGTCCCAGTGTCACCTACAAGACGGCCAACTCTTCGCCTGTCCACTTTGCTGGGGCACAGACCAGCCTCCCCACCTTTTCCCCGGGCCGGCTTAGCCGTGGCATTTCCGAACACAACGCTCTGCACCAGAGAGACCCCCTCAGCCAGCCCCTGGCCGCCGGCTCTACGATCGGCTCTGACCCTTACTTGGGGCAGCGTCTGGACAGTGAGGACACTGCCCGCACCCAGCCCGAGGACACGCTTACCTTCGAGGAGGCTGTGGCCACCAACTCAGGCCGCTCCTCCCGGACTTCCTATGTGTCCTCCCTGACCGCCCAGTCGCACCCCCCCCGCTGCATGCCCAACGGCTACCACTGCACTCTGGGGCTCAGCTTGGGCGGCCGGGTTCGGCATAGCTACCACCACCCCGACCAAGACCACTGGTGCTAGCCGCACCTCCACTGCATGCCTGCTCAGTGGGCGCGTTCCAGCCGATGAGTTTTATCATCCACGCTGGCCTCCCAGGGACGTGCAGGGGCAGCAGCCCCTGGGAGGAGGGGCCGCACCTTTGGGGCCAGCTGGGGGGAGGCCCCATGGTTCCCCCCACCCCTCCGCCCCCACCTCTTTCGCGCTGGACCAATTCCTAAAGCCCTTTCAGAGAGGGACGTGGCTCTCTCTGTCCCCTTGTATGCTGCCTGCCTGGGTCTCGTACCACAGACCCTACACGGGAAGTCGCTGCATGTGCTGAGTGGGACCCTGTCAGTCTGATTCCTGTGTGATGGCTCCCAGCATCTGGGGGGTGTGCTCGGGGCCACTTTTAGGAGGTCTGGATCTGGTAGAGACCATCCTTTATCCACGTGTGTGGTACGGAGCCCGGCATGTTTACACGCCTGGACAGATAAGACAGTTGATGGTCAACAGCAGTAGCCTCGGGAGCCTGGCCTGTGGCTCCGTGCATTCTTGTCGGCGCCCACAAACAAACACATCCGGCGTGGCTCTTGTACCTGAAACAGCAGGTGGACACCTGAAATACTCTCACACACTCTCTGTCCTCTCCCAGATGCTGTCAACCTTGACAGGGACCAAATCTGGAAAACATTCTTGCTGTTGGTTTTGGTTTTTAATCGAAACACCCTTCCCTCTTTTGTCAATTCCATATACTTGATCTAGAAAGAAGAGGAAAACAGAAAAATGGGGAAGGAAATAGTAACAGAACTTAAAAAAAATCCAACCTGTAGGAAGCTCTCAGCTCTTTGGTGTGTGGGTGGGTGGGTGTGTGTGTCTTGTGCGAGGAGATGCTCTTGCGTCCAGCCTGGGTGGCCCCCCAGCTCCCCTGGCTTCTGCTGCTCTCGACCAAGTGCCTGACTTCCGAGCCCTCTTGTGCCAGGCTCCTGGGGGCGGTGACGTGAAGCCTGTGTGAAGCGTGGGTGAATCCTTGGAACTGTGTCCAGTTCCAAATATCAACCAAGTAGAAAGCTGGTGTCCATGGAGAACCCTCATATAACATCCAGTGGGACGGTTGTAGTTGGAAACGAAGCGACCATTTCCCTGTTTTCCTCCCACGAGTGGAAGGGTTTCCTGGGAAGCCACAGAGCAGTGTAGAGCGTGTCCTTGTATGGGGTGTTTTCAGTCTGTTCTACATCTGACTCTCAGGGACGGGATGCCTGCCAAAGAGGGCGTGGTATCTGTTGTCGTGAAAGTTTCTTTTCAGATAAGGCCAAAGAGATGGAGAGGTCGTGGGAAGAGGGAGAGGTGGGGGAGTGGAGATGGACCAGGCGGGCAGGAGGGAGGGCCTGTGTCTGTGCAGGTGCGGGCACTTGGGACGGCCCAACTGAAATGAGGCCAAAACTCGGAGGAAGCGATGGGGCAAGGAGAAGCTTGGCGACTGAGGCTCAGGTAGGAGCCATCTGAAGCCCAGCACTGTGGCACAAGACACGGCAAAGCAGGAAGCGAAAGGGAAATCCAACCTCATGGCCACTGTCAAAAGGGAAACACCGTAGGTAGGAGGCTGTGCATAAAATGCCGGGAGACCCTTTGTTTCATGAACAAAAGGAATATTTAGATGATTAGATTTTGGTGCATCCTCCGTGTTTGGAAATGTCAGATGATCTCTTCGCTGGATCATTTGAGTGTTCCCATTGGCTGTTGCCCCATGACTCACCTTAAAGAAACTTGGCCTGTGACGTGTGTGTGCGTTTCTCTGTGTGGAGGTGTGTCCCAGTGAGTGGATGTCGTTAACCCACAGGGCTATGCAACAAAAGACACACATTCAATAGCAATAAATCATGTAAGACCACCACCTGTTCTAGGGTTTCAGCATGATTGTGACCAAACCATTTTATAGAATCTCCTTACTGGAAGGCACAACACTCTGAAACTTTAAGATTACAGAGTATTTTACTGCAATAGGAAATAATAACTGGAATGGTATCTCAGACTCTGCATGAGATAGCTCTGTTCCTGTTGCAAAGCAGAAGGATGTGTATTTTGATACCAATGTTTCATCTCTGGCCCACGTTATTGTGAATGTATCCATTCTGTGCAGAACCGCAGCTGCTTCCCAGGCCATGTTGGGTGGAGAATCACTGTTCTAGCCCCACACAGCCTCACCAGTTTGTCTGGATTCTTCTAGACACTGGAATTGGTGAAAACTACAGGGAGTGGGGGAAGAGATACTGTGTCTTGTTTTCCTGACTTTGGGTTTTGTTTCTGTATCGTCTCTTCTCAGCTATCATATGTTTCCACTGAGATCTCATAGTGAGTTGCCAAATTGAAATGCATTAACCAGTTGTCTGCATCTGGACCAGTCAAGCAGTGGCCGTAGTTTGAATAAGTTATGTGTGCATGTAAAATATATACATATGTACGAGTATGTGCATGAAATGTAGATCTTCGTACTTTTTGATACAATGTACTCATTTGTTAATTTTTAATTATATTTGATACAAATCAAAGGTTTGTTGCAAAACTTTAAGAACAGTGTTAAAAAAAAACAAACCCCAAAAAGAAGTCCCAACCATGCAACACAACTGGGACCTGCTTTAAAACAATCCTGTGATTGACGAGTTTGCTGCCTGAGTAATATTGATCACCCAGACTTTGGATTCTGCTATTGTTTCTACAGTGACATTTGGTATGAATCAAAGTCCTTGGATTAAAATAAAACTTAACAAAACATCAAAACAAACCCCACCATGCTGCTGGGTGATGTATGCAAGAGGTGTGGGAGTCAGCAACCTGTGCGTCCTCAGGAGGCAGGGCCACCTCCATGGGCGTGTGGGCAGGAGTGCAGAGCTGAGCAGCTCTCTGGAGAAAATAACCCCCTAAAACTGATTTGGGCCTGTTCATGATGCAAGTGTGGATCAGCCTGAGAATCTGGGTGGGTTGGGGTGAGGGTCATGGGCTGGGGTCAGGGCCAGGGTCTGGATCAGGGTTAGGTTTAAGCGTAATTGGCTTTCTTCCCCCTCCTCCAACTCCCTGCGCCTCCAGGGTAGACAGGACTCACCCAGGGTCACACACGAGTCAGAGGTGAGCTGGAGCATTGGTTTTCAGCCCTTCACTCCTGGGCTCAGACAGAAGAAAAGTGAAATGTCCACCTGATCCCTGACTGTTTGAGATCCAACTCATCCCCAGTCAGGGGTTATAGGGGGCCTCAGAGATTATACAGGGTTCTTCTGCCCTCCCACCTGGGGAGGGTGCTGCTGGCCCCACTCTGCCTGGGCAGCCGCAAGTTCCGACACGGCCTCACCCCACGAGGGCACTCTGTAGACACGAATGGATTCATATAGGACTGACTGCCGTGGCCTGCCCGCCCCCATGTACAGCCTTCTTGCGGGCTGTTGGGCGCCCCCCCTGGCGCTGGCTAGATCCTTCGTCCCATCTGAGTGATCAGCAGGAAACAGGCAGTAGACAGGACAGCCCTTGGCCTCTGACCATCCAGGGAGGCATCTGTGGCCCTCCAGCTCAGGCCAGAAAGGGTCCTGACAACCCCCACAGCTATTACTGAGTTGACTGTGCTCCTGGCAGTGTAACAGGCCCATGGGCAGTGTAGACAGCCCCACAGGATGTTTCCATTCCCAACATCTGTGTGGTTGAGACAAGTGCTTCCTCCTTCACGGTCTCTTAACCCTCCAAATGTTGGATGTGGCCCTGTCCACAGCAGCCATACAGCCATTCGGCAGACTGACCCTGCAGTCCTTTGGCCTCCCGATTGTGATGTAAACCTTTGACATACGTATTTGTTAAGAATTAAGGTTATGGGAGTAACTGTGTCACCCAGCAGGCAGTTTCTCAGTGAGGCTGCCTGGTTTCAGAGAGTCACATGCATGATTCAGGGACTGTGGCCCCCAGAAAGTCTGCCATGTGTGGATTTGTGGTGTGGAATAATCCTTGAGACTCCCACTGTTTCAGTGAGCGATACTTTCCTTATCATCCTCACATTTGCTCTCTGCTCTTCATAAAGGAGAGAGAAGAGACTGGAGAATGAGCCAGTTTGTTCTTTGGGGAGGAGCTATTAATTTGGGGGGCAGGTGTGACTCCGGGGCTCCTTCTTCCCAGGGAGAAGAGTGAGGTCTGTGTGCCTTCCAGTCTCTGAGATGCGAGGACCCAATATCCAAGGCAGGAGCCTTGAGTTTCCTACCAACAGCAAAGTTGCTTCTTCAGCAAGTAGGAGAGCGCCTTGCCGTCATGGGAAAACAGCAAGAGCACTGGATGGGCGGCTGCAGCCCGTGACCCTAACGAAGTGACCCCTTCCTTCCTTGGGCTTCAGATTCCAAAGCCGTGCAGTCAGTCACCAGTGATGCGGAATCTGCTGCTTTCCCAGCCTGGCATCTCTTCTCACGTCCAAGTCCAGAACCTCAGCTTGCCTTTGGGAATCCCATGTCACCTGCCTACCATCCAGACAGTTCCAGAGGGCAGACCCCACTTTCCACCCACTTCAGAGATGGGTGTATGATATGTATGATCCAAGTCTACCCAACCCCCTGCTCTATTTTCTGGGTGCTCTGATGGCTTCAAGGATGAGAGTGTGACCCAAGCCGGGCCAAAGACACTTAAAGCCATGACTTCATGGAACCCAAGGGAAAGAGAAACCCTTCCCAGTAGAATGGATGGTGAGTGGGTGTCAGCCTGGAGTTGTGGGAGGCCCCAGATGCAGTGAGAGAGACTGTGCCTATGAATGGGGCCACCCCAGAGCACTTGGCAGGATGGAGGGTTGGAGAGGGTCTAGGTCACACTGTGAGAGTGTGAGCCTTTGGGCCTCCCAGGTCCAAACCCACTCTTGTCTCTTGCAGGTATTAAGGTATTTCTACCATTAAAATATATTAACTTCTTTTACTTTAGTAAGTGTGTCCAGTCTCTTGCCATCCAAAAAAGAACTGGGTGACACATCAGGATCCACAATCCCTGAGACTCCCCGTGCACAGTGTCCTCGCTGAGCAGGGTATGGCTGGAGGAGAGGAAGACAGTGAGTGGGGTCGGGTCTAAGGGCAGCTCCAGAACAGTTCTGTCCCTGTTCCTTTTCTGTCCTAGGAGAGGAAAACCCCAGAACAGTGAGAGGAGAAGCAGCAGGAGGATGAGGCCCTGGATGGCTAATTGGTCTGCCTGTTTTTTCCTTATTTCAGGGTCCATTTTATTATTGTGCATTTTTATTAGGAAATCACCCATTTCCTCTAGGCTTCCAGTCTGATGCAAAAGGTTTCCCTTATTTACCTTTAATGTCTGTTTTTTTTTTTTTTAAAGATCTTATTTATGTATTTGACAGAGTGAGCGAGCGAGAGAGAGCACAAGCAGGGTGAGCAGCAGGGAGAGGGAGAAGCAGGCTCCCACGGAGCAGGGAGCCCGACGTGGGGCTCGATCCCAGGACCCCGGGGTCATGACCTGAGCCGAAGGCAGACGCTTAACTGACTGAGCCACCCAGGCGTCCCTAATTTCTCCTCTTTTTCTAGTTTTCTACAAAATTGTCACAATTAGTGAAGAAATATTGATATGTTATTTTTAGCGGGAGTCCGTATTTTATTCAGGTTCCCTCTGTTCTACCTTTTCTCGCTCCAGGATCCCATGCAGGGCACCACGTGACAGGTGCTCATCATGTGACTTTAGGCTCTCCTTGGCTGTGACAGTTTCTCAGACTTGCTTTGTTTCAGTGACCTTGGCAGGGTTGAGGAGGACCGGTCAGGCATTTTGTAGAAAGTCCCCCATTGGGATTTACTTGTTTTCCTCCTGATTAGACTGGGGTTATGGGTTTTGAGGAAGCAGATCAGGGAGGTAAAGTGCTTTGTCATTACTTTACAACAAGGGAACACTTGTCACTGTCCCTGTTAACGTTGGTCACCTGGCTGAGGCAGCATTGGTCAGGCTTCCCCACCAGGAAGTTACTCTTTCCCATGTGCAGGAAGACAACTGCCCTGAGCCCCCACTTTAGGAGAGGAGAGTTAGCTCCATTTACTTGATGAATGGTTGAGTATCTACATCTATTATTTGGAATTCTTATAGGAGAGGTCTATGCAATCCTGCTTATAAAAAGCTATGTAATTTGTTAATAAAAAGGCAACAAAGTAATTTAAAAGATCCCAATCCCATTGGCTTCATTGACCAATTCATGAGGCAGGCAGCATCCCGTTTAGCAAAAAGAAAGGGGCTTCTTTGAGCTGCAGGGAGGGGAAGGATTTTAAAGGCAGAGAGGGAATTGAAAAAAAGAAATTACTAGAAAAGGATGCACTATTTTAGGCAATGTCCCCCTCCTAAGGGGAACAGAAGGGGCCATTCAGTTCATTTTCCAGGTTGACCGGTTAAAGTTTACGTGGAGGTGAGGGTGTGTGGAACTGCAGTTAGGTCAGGTAGTAAGTCTTGGTTTGCTGGCTTGGGTCTCTTGACATAAGTGACTCCATTTTGGCCGTGTGGTTTCTTTTTAAAAAATCGTTTATTTGGGGGCACCTGGGTGGCTCAGTCAGTTAAGTGTTTACCTTCAGCTGAGGTCATGATCTCAGAGTCCTGGGATCGAGCCCCACGTCGGGCTCCCTGCTCAGTGGGGGGTCTTCTTCTCCTTCTCCCTCTGTCTCTCCCCTCTGCTTATGCACTCTCTCTCCCTCTCAAATATAATAAATAAAATCTTAAAATGATTCATTTATTTTTACCAGCGCAGACACCAGGGTAGGTTATGTTCCAGCATGACAGTGTTTGGTCGCTGGCTCATTCCTCCTTTGGTGATGGAGAGCACTTTCCATTGGCTCCTGCTTTCCATTGACATCATTCCGTCTCTGTGGCTCTTTTCTTGGTACTTCCTTACTCTCTGATACGTCAAGATTATCCTGGCTCCTATACTTACTGTCCAAGTTCTAGCGTCAGCAAGTTCTTTAAGGAGCTCTGGTTAGTAGAGAATGGTATTAAAGTCTTACACCTGGGAGCTAAATGTCCATGCTCAGCGGACAATGCAAGGCAATATATGCCTGTATTCCCACCTATGTCGACATACCTAATGATAAAGATTTCTGTGTGGAACCGTCTGCGTCCATATTAAGCTAAGGATGAGTTTATACTGATGTCTCCAACCTGGTCCGCCACCACATGGAGATTGTGATCTTCTCCCTTTGCTCATCTGTAACTTCCTACTCTAACAGTGGCAAACCTGGCTCTCACCACCGGCCCTTTATTTAATTCATTGCTCCATTCCAGATTACAGACGTGGTGTTTTCAGAACTGTTAGCTACCACTCTGATGGCAGAGAACTTTATCAAATAGAGTCCGCTGTGTACGTACAGTACATTTTTTCTTTAATCTACAGATTCCATTCATTTCCAAAGTTACTTAGGTCAGCACCTTTTGTCATACAACCTACAGTGAGGGTTTTTTCCCCCATATGTTTCTAATACAGTTAAATCATGTGTCACGTTCTGTATTCCACTGAAGGGGAGGAAGAAATTTTCCTTGGTCCAAGGTTCTTACCACGGGATGAAGAAAGAAATTGACATGAGATAGATAAATAGGAGAAAAAAACCTAAAGTGCAATGATGTGCACATGGAGACCCAATAATGAACCTGGGGTCTAAAGAAATGACCAAGGAAGCCAGGTTTTATACTTTTTGGACAAAGAGAAACTACACCTGTGATGAAATCACAGGACAAAGAAAACTTAACCTTGGGAGCTTCAATTAGTAAGGAATTCTAAACAACATTTGGGCTGGGGTTGTAAATTAGTAAAAAGTAACAAGGGTTGTTTATACAGCCTTATGGAATCCAAATCTCCCATTTCTGGTGGTGTCGAAATCTCTTTACCTCCTGGTACAGGGACATCTTCACATGGGAGATTGATTTCCTTTCCAGGGGGACAGAGGAGGGTCTAAGTGTCCTCATTACATAGGCTGTTTCTTAAGTAACTTTTAATTAAAATGATCTATATGTCAAAGTGGCAGATTTGGGGCAGCCTGCCCTTGGCCCCCACACCATCCTGTGACACTTCCACATCCTAAACAACTTACTTTCAGTAGATTATTATGTACTCTTTGGGATGTAGAAATGTTTGTGTTTTTTAAAGATTTTATTTTTAAGTAATCTCCACACCCAACATGGGGCCCGAATTCACAACCCCAAGATCAAGAGTTGCACGCTCCACTGACTGAGCCAGCCAGGTGCCCCAAAAAGTTTGGGTTTTGACAAATGCATAGTGGCAGGTATAAATCATGAAAATATCACGGAATTCACTCCCAGATCCTTATATCATCTCTAGTTTTGCCTTTTCCAGAATCTCCTACAAATCGGGTCACTCAGTGTGCAGCCTTTTCAGACTGGATTCTTTCACGTAGAAAAATACATGTCAAGTTCATCCGTGTGATTGTATGGGGTGATGGTTCATTTCTTTTTATTGCTGAAAAGATTAACAGGAGAAAAACAAGTCAAAATTTAATATCATGCATATGTCCTGTATTCATGGGAGATACCCAGGAAAATGGAGTAATTCCTTGAAGTGGCCCAGCCCTCACCCTAAATGTTATCTTCAGCTAAAGACCAAAAGAGTTTGGGTGGTGGGAAGGCCAGTTAAGGGAGGTTCTCAGGTGAGCACAGGAAATGAGGGTATGGTTGTTACACAGCTTTAAGTCTGTGCCTTCTCTTTTGGTAAGAGTTTCTTGAGATTTAGTAATTCTGTTCCTGATACAGAGGGAGACAGGCTTACAAATGGGGCGTTCCTTTATAAGCGTACATTTCACTCACCAAATGGCAACTTTTACCCAGTTTTCAGAGATTCTCCCATGTCTGCCATTTCTTAAAATTAATCAGCCCAAATATCCCTTGTGCCAAAGAGGTATATTTTGCATGGCATATTCTGCTTCCTTCACATGGATGCACTTAGTTTGCTTATGGATTCATTTATGGAAGGACATCCTGGTTTCTTTAAGTTTGTAACCATTATGAATAGAGCTACCTTGCATAACTGCATGTGAGTTTTTGTTCGGAAATAGGTTTTCAAAGCAGTTGTCTAAATACTAGAAGTGCAATTGTTGGATCTTAACATGAGACTTATTTAGGTTTGGAAAAAATGGCCAAAATGTCTTCTGAAGGGACAGTTGCTGCCATTCCTCACCTTCCAGCAATTGGTGTTCTTGTTTTTGGAGTTTAGTATTTGTGATAGGTGTGCGGTGCTGTCTCACTGTTGTTTAAATTTGTACTTTCCTAATGATGATGTCAAACATATTTTTGTATGCTTATTTTGTATCTGTATATCTTCTTTGTCCAGGCATCTGTTCAGATCCTTACCCATTATCAATTAGGATGTTTGTTTCCTTATCATTGAGTTCTGATAGTCTTTTGTATTTTTTGAATACAAATCTTTTACCAGATTTGCGCTTTGCAAATATTTCCTCCCAGTTTGTGGCTTGTCTTTTAGTTTTCTGAGCAAGGTCTTTCACAGAGCAAAAGTTTTTTTTTTTTTTAAGATTTTATTTATTTATTTGACAGAGAGAGACACAGCGAGAGAGGGAACACAAGCAGGGGGAGTGGGAGAGGGAGAAGCAGGCTTCCCGCTGAGCAGGGAGTCCGATGTAGGGCTCGATCCCAGGACCCTGAGATCATGACCTGAGCCGAAGGCAGACGCTTAACGACTGAACCACCCAGGCACCCCGCAAAAGTTTTAATTTTAGGAAGTTCATGTTATCAATTTTTTTCTTTTGTGGATTGGCTTTTGGTGTTGTGTGTTAAAGCTCATCACTGAACCCAAGACCATGTGGATTTTCTTTTATTACTTTTTGTTTTTTGAGAGACTTTATTTATTTATTTGACAGAGAGAGAGAGAAAGAGAGAGCAAGCACAAGCAGGGGGAACAGCAGGCAGGGGAGAAGCAGGTTCCCTGCCGAGCAAGGAGCCCGACGCGGGGCTCGATCCCAGGACCCTGGGATCACGACCTGTGCCGCAGGCAGCCGCTTAACCGACTGAGCCACCCAGGCGCCCCCTTTATTTTGATAGTTTTACATTTTAAATTTATCTACAATTTTGGATGAATTTTGGTGTAAGTTGTAAAGCCTGTGTCTGCATTTCACTTAATTCCGTATGGTTTCTAATTAATTGTTTCTATTTCTGGAGAAGTCAGGGGATAATTGGACTCCATTTCAGTTCGAATTTCCCAAATGTAATGGGTTCAGCTGGACCCCAGAAGGGACAGGTGCCTCCACGGAACTGAGCGCACCGCATCCTGCACTGCCCCCACCTCCCGCAGGGGGCGCCCGAGTCCCGCCCCGCGTCCCGTGCGGGGCATGCGCGCTCAGCCCTCCTCCTCCGCGGCGAGGACAGGTGTTCCAAGGCCTCAGGACCGACCCACTGTGCTGACGCCCAGGCTTCGGGAGGACTTGGGGCCTCAGCCACGGTCAGGAGCCGGCCTCCTCAGGACCCGCTGTGGAGACTTCGGGAGGACGTGGGGTCGTGTCCACACTGACGGGAGCCGGCCTCCTCAGGACCCGCTGTGGAGACTTCGGGAGGACGCGGGGCCGCGTCCACGCTGACGGGAGCCGGCCTCCTCAGGACCCGCTGTGGAGGATGTGGGTCAGCGTCCACGCTGACGGGAGCCGGCCTCCTCAGGACCCTCTGTGGGGACTTCGGGAGGACGTGGGGTCGTGTCCACACTGACAGGAACTAGGCCTCCTCTGGACCCGCTGTGGAGACTTCGGGAGGACGTGGGGCCGCGTCCACGCTGAGGGGAGCCGGGCCTCCTCAGGACCCGCTGTGGAGGATGTGGGTCCGCGTCCACGCTGACGGGAGCCGGGCCCCTCAGGACCCGCTGTGGAGACTTCGGGAGGACGTGGGGCCGCGTCCACGCTGACGGGAGCCGGCCCCCTCAGGACCCGCTGTGGAGGATGTGGGTCCGCGTCCACGCTGACGGGAGCCGGGCCCCCTCAGGACCCGCTGTGGAGGATGTGGGGCCGCGTCCACGCTGACGGGAGCCGGGCCCCCTCAGGACCCGCTGTGGAGGATGTGGGGCCGCGTCCACGCTGACGGGAGCCGGGCCCCCTCAGGACCCGCTGTGGAGGATGTGGGTCCGCGTCCACGCTGACGGGAGCCGGCCTCCTCAGGACTCGCCGAGGGAGGAGGAGGTGAGGAGAAGCCGCCTGAGCGGGGACTGCAGCGGGGGTGCGAGCTCGCAGGACCCCGCGGAGGAGGGGCGCGCTGTGTAGACGCCGGGGCTCTGTGCGCGGTGACGCGGGGTCCCCGCGGTGCTGTGCGCGGGGCTGTCGGTGTCCCCTTCCTGGGCTCGGATCCGCTTGGGGGCCCCGGGGTCTGTGTTCACGCGCCCCTCGGATTCGGTTCCGGGGGCCCCTCAGCCGGGCTGCGGTCCGGCAGCGGCCCCCCGCCGCGGCGCTCGCGCTCCCCGGGCCTCGGCCCTGCGTGTCCTCCCCGCGGCCGCACCGTCGGGGTCGGGGCGGGGCTCCGCCTGCGGCACGAACGTCGGCGGCTCGGCTTCTCGGGGCCGCGCGGACGTGGCGGTTTGAAGAGGAGCCGACTCTGCGGGAAACCCGCCCGCGCAGCGCAGCCCCTCCCTCTCCGCACTCAGACCCCAGCCGCGTGTCCTCGCCGCCCGCGGGGTGCCTCAGGGCGTGTTACCCCCGACGGGGCGCCGTCCCGCGGACCCGCCACCGACCCCTCAGAACGTGTCCGGTGCGCCGTTCCCGGCCGTAGCCGGGGTCCCGCGGGGGCACGTCGTTCTCCAGAACTTCTTCCTTCTCCCCGAGGGCGGCTCTGTCTGCGGGAGACGCCAGCTCCCCGTCCCCTTCCCCTCGGCCCCGGCAGCCACGTTGTACTGTGTGTCTCGGGACACTTCCGGTAAGTGGGACCACAGGGCGTCTGTCCTTCTGTGACTGGCTGATGTCGCTCAGCGTGATGACTTCCCGCTTCATGCGTGGTGTCGCCTGTGTCAGAGCCCCCTTCGTTTTTAAGGCTGAATCGTGCTCCGTGCTGTGTACACCACGTTTCGTTTATCCATTCGGCTGTCAGTGGACACTTGGGTTGCTTCCCCTTTTGGCTGCGGTGACAAATGCTGCGCTGAATAAGGGTACTTCTCCTTTCGATTTTGGGGTATGTATCTGGGAGTATAATTGTTGAACCATACGGTCGTTCTACTTTGATCTATTTGCGTAAATGCCAGAATATTTTATACGTAGACTGCACCATTTGTCACAAGCAAGGTGTAAGGGTTTCCGTTTCTCAACATCCTTTCCAAAATTTGTTATTTTAGTTTCCTTGATTATAGAGATTCTCTTGTGTGTAAAAGGACATCTAACTGGTTTAAATCTTCATTTCCATAAAGACTAAGGATGTTTAACATCTACTCATGTGCTATTCACCATTTGTATGATTTCTTTGGAGAAAGGTCTATCCAAGTCTTTTGTCTATTTTAAGAAATGGGTCGTCTTTTTGCTGAGGAGTTGTAAACGCTCTTTACATGTTCTGGGCAACAGACTCTTATTAGATACATAATGTACAAATATTTTCTTCCATTCGGCGGGCTATCTGTTCACTTTCCAGATAGTATCTTACGATGTACAAAGATTTTTAATTTTTTTTTTTTACATTTCTTTTTTAAGAGTGAGTGAGTGTGCAAGTGGTCAGGGGCAGAGGTAGAAAGAGAGAGAATCTTAAGCAGGCCCCACACTCAGTGCGGAGCCTGACATGGGCTCGATCTCATGACGCTGAGATCATGATCTGAGCCAAAATTAAGAGTCGGACACCTAACCAACTGAGCCACACAGGCACCCAGAACAGATTTTTAATTTTGAGGATATTATTTTATCTATGTTTTCCTTTCCTTTCTTACGCTTTGGTGTCAGATCTAATAGCATTGCTAGATCCAAGTTTATGAAGATTTATCCCCATTTATTTCTTCTAGAGTTTATAGTGTTACCTCTTACATTTAAGCCTTTAATGTATTTTGAGTTAATGTTTATATGTGGTGTGAGGTAAGGGTCCAGTTTCATTCCTCTGTACACGGATAGCCAATTGTCTAGCACCCTTTGTTGAAAAGACCCTTCTCTCCCCCAGTGTAATGTTGTCCACCCTTGTCAAAATTCAGTGGACCATAGATGAAGGGGTTTATTTCTGGGCTCTCAGTTAAATCCCACTGATCTGTATGCATATGTTTTTTAAAAAAATTGTTTTATTTCTTTATTTTTAAAAATGTTTTAAATTTAGGGGGGCGGAGCAAGATGGCGGAGGAGTAGGAGACCTAGATTTCGTCTGGTCTCAGGAATTCAGCTGAATAGGGATCAAACCATTCTGAACACCTACGAACTCAACAGGAGATCAAAGAGGAGAGTAGCAACAACTCTCTGAACAGAGAAGCGACCACTTTCTGGAAGGTAGGACGTGCGGAGAAGTGAATCCGAGGCGATATTCGGGAGGATAGGCGGTGGGGGAGGGGCCTCTGCCGGCCGCTTCTGGCAAGTAATAGAGCCGCGGAGCACAAAATCGGACCTTTTAGAAGTCGACTCCGCTGAGGGACGTCGCTCCAGTGGCTAAGCGGGGGCTGGAATCCTCCCGGGACAGTGGGGTCTCAGGACCCTTGGGGTCACAGAAAGACCGGGGGGGCCTGAGTGCGCCAGAGCTCCCAGGTATCGGAGCGGGGAAGCCAGCTGCAGAGACGGAGCTGAGGCGCGGGCTCTCAGCTTGCGGTTGCCATAAACTGTGATCCGCGACCCAGTCGGGCCACTGCTCCTGCAGCAGGGACCCAACAGGTGGCAGATCCGGGGAGACTCCCCTTCCTTCCCGGGGAAGAGGGGCGCGGGAACGCACCGCAGGGATCTGCTGGGTTTGAGGACTCCACACGGGGTCGGGTGCCACAGATACAAACGCTCGGTCACAGGCCGGGTGAGCACGGAGTGCTGCCAGAGACCAGGGACAAGGGAGTGACTGCTTTTCTCTGGGGGTGCACTGAGGAGCAGGGCCCCAAGTTCTCAGCTCCTCCGAGCGGAGATTGGGAGGCCACCATTTTTGCCCTGGTCCTCCAAGGTTGTACGGAGAGCTTGCAGGGAACAAAAGCTCTTGAGATCAAACCCGAGCAGCTTGCTTAGCCCGGACCGACAAGGGCGGGGCAATTCAGCCTCCGGCAAAGACATGTGGAAACCAAGGCAACAGGCCCCTCCCCCAGAAGATCAGCACGAACAGCCAGCAAGCCAAGACCAAGTTTACCAATCAAGGAGAACGGGAGAACTCCACTGCTAGGGGAATACTGCACATAGATTTCATGGCTTTTTTTTTTTACCATGATTCATTAGTTCATCAAAGTTAATTTTTGTTAACTGTTTTTTTTTTCTTTATCTTTTTCCCTTTTTCAACCAACATCTTATCAATCTCTTTTAAAAAAAAAACAAAATATTTTTTATTTTTCATTTTTAGAGTCATATTTTATCCCTTCATAGGAGTTAGCCTTATTTTTGGCATATATATATAAGTTGTTCTCTCTTTAAAATTTTGAGATACAGTTTCTTCTAACAGATAAAAATATACCCTAAATCACTAGTGTATGGCTCTGTTCTAGTCTCCTGCCTGATCACATTCTCTTCCTTTTTTCTTTCTTTTTTTTTTTTAAATCTTCTTTCTTTTTTCAAACAACTTCTTATCTTATCAAGTCCTTTTATAAAATCTATTATAATTTTCATCTTTACAGTCATCTTCTATCCCTTCATTGTATCAACCCTTATTTTGTACATATATGTCTTTCTTCGTTTAAAATTTTAGGAGGCACTTTTTTCTAACAGACCAAAATACGCCCAAAATCTAGTGTGTGGCACTGATCTATGCACTAGCCTGATCATATTTGATCACATTCGGCTTTTTTTGTATTGTTCTGTTTTTGTTTTTACCTTTTTTTTCTTTTTTTTTCTCTTTCTTTTTTCTTTCTTTCCCTTTCTTTTCCCCTGGTTTCAGGTCTTTTCGGATTTGTATACACTATATTTGCTGGGGATGTTGTAAACCTGTTAGCATTTTGTTCTCTCATTCATCTATTCTCCTCTGGACAAAATGACAAGATGAAAAAAATCACCTCAGCAAAAACAACAAGAGGTAGTACCGTCAGCCAGGGACCTACTCAATACGGACATTAGTACGATGTCAGACCTAGAGTTCAGAATCATGACTTTAAAGATACTAGCTGGGCTTGAAAAAAGCATGGAAGTTATTAGAGAAACCCTTTCTGGAGAAATAAAAGAACTAAAATCTAACCAAGTTGAAATCAAAAAGGCTATTGATGAGGTGCAATCAAAAATGGGGGCACTAACTGCTAGGATAAATGAGGCAGAAGAGAGAATCAGTGATATAGAAGACCAAATGATGGAAAGTAAAGAGGCTGAGAAAAAGAGGGAGAAAAACTACAGGATCATGAGGGCAGAATTCGAGAGATAAGTGATTCGATAAGACGAAAAAACATTAGAATAATTGGGATCCCAGAAGAAGAACAAAGAGAGAGAGGGGCAGAAGGTATATTGGAGCAAATAATAGCAGAGAACTTCCCTAATGTGAGGAAGGAAACAGGCATCAAAATCCAGGAGGCACAGAGAACCCCTCTCAAAATCAATAATAATAGGTCAACACCCCGACACCTAATAGTAAAACTTACGAGTCTCAGAGACAAAGAGAAAATCCTGAAAGCAGCTCGGGAGAAGAGATATGTAACCTACAATGGTAAAAATATTAGATTGGCAACAGACCTATCCACAGAGACCTGGCAGGCCAGAAAGGACTGGCAAGATATCTTCAGAGCACTAAACGAGAAAAATATGCAGCCAAGAATACTATATCCAGCTAGGCTGTCATTGAAAATAGAAGGAGAGATAAAAAGCTTCCAGAACAAACAAAAACTAAAGGAATTTGCAAACACGAAACCAGCCCTCCAAGAAATATTGAAAGGGGTCCTCTAAGCAAAGAGAGAGCCTAAAGCAGCAAAGATCAGAAAGGAACACAGACAACATACAGTAACAGTCACCTTACAGGCAATACAATGGCACTAAATTCATACCTTTCAATAGTTACCCTGAATGTAAATGGGCTCAATGCCCCAATCAAAAGACACAGGCTATCAGATTGGATTAAAAAACAAGACCCATCCATATGCTGTCTGCAAGAGACTCATTTTAGACCCAAAGACACCCCCAGATTGAAAGTGAGGGGGTGGAAAACCATTTACCATGCTAATGGACACCAAAAGAAAGCTGGGGTGGCAATCCTTATATCAGACAAACGAGATTTTAAAACAAAGACTGTAATAAGAGATGAGGAAGGACACTATATCCTACTTAAAGGGTCTATCCAACAAGAAGATCTAACAATTGTAAATATCTATGCCCCGAACATGGGAGCAGCCAATTATATAAGGCAATTAATAACAAAAGCAAAGAAACACATTGACAACAATACAATAATAGTGGGGGACTTTAACACCCCCCTGACTGAAATGGACAGATCCTCTAAGCAAAAGATCATCAAGGATATAAAGACTTTAAATGACACACTGGACCAAATGGACTTCACAGACATATTCAGAACATTCCATCCCAAAGCAACGGAATACACATTCTTCTCTAGTGCCCATGGAACATTCTCCAGAATTGATCACATCCTAGGTCACAAATCAGGTCTCAACCGGTACCAAAAGATTGGGATCATTCCCTGCATATTTTCAGACCACAATGCTTTGAAACTAGAACTCAACCACAAGAGGAAAGTCGGAAAGAACTCAAATACATGGAGGCTAAAGAGCATCCTACTAAAGAATGAATGGGTCAACCAGGAAATTAAAGAAGAATTAAAAAAATTCATGGAAACCAATGAAAATGAAAACACAACTGTCCAAAATCTTTGGGATACAGCAAAGGCAGTCCTGAGAGGAAAGTATATAGCAATACAAGCCTTTCTCAAGAAACAAGAAAGGTCTCAAATACACAACCTAACCCTACACCTAAAGGAGCTGGAGAAAGAACAGCAAAGAAAGCCTAAACCCAGCAGGAGAAGAGAAATCATAAAGATCAGAGCAGAAATCAATGAAATAGAAACCAAAAGAACAGTAGAACAGATCAACGAAACTAGGAGCTGGTTCTTTGAAAGAATTAACAAGATTGATAAACCCCTGGCCAGACTGATCAAAAAGAAAAGAGAAATGACCCAAATCAACAAAATCATGAATGAAAGAGGAGAGATCACAACCAACACCAAAGAAATACAAACAATTCTAAGAACATATGATGAGCAACTCTATGCCAGCAAATTAGATAACCTGGAAGAAATGGGTGCATTCCTAGAGATGTATCAACTACCAAAACTGAACCAGGAAGAAATAGAAAACCTGAACAGACCTATAACCACTAAGGAAATTGAAGCAGTCATCAGAAATCTCCCAACAAACAAAAGCCCAGGGCCAGATGGCTTCCCAGGGGAATTCTATCAGACATTTCAAGAAGAATTAATACCTATTCTGAAACTGTTCCAAAAAATAGAAATGGAAGGAAAACTTCCAAATTCATTTTATGAGGCCACCATTACCTTGATCCCAAAACCAGACAAAGATCCAATCAAAAAGGAGAATTACCAATATCCTTGATGAACATGGATGCAAAAATTCTCACCAAAATACTAGCCAATAGGATCCAACAGTACATTAAAAGGATTATTCACCACGACCAAGTGGGATTTATCCCTGGGCTGCAAGGCTGGTTCAACATCCGCAAATCAATCAACGTGATACAATACATTAACAAAAGAAAGAACAAGAATCATATGATCCTCTCCATAGATGCAGAAAAAGCATTTGACAAAGTACAGCATCCTTTCTTGATCAAAACTCTTCAGAGTATAGGGATAGAGGGTACATACCTCAATATCATAAAAGCCATCTATGAAAAACCTACAGCGAATATCATTCTCAATGGGGAGAAGCTGAGAGGTTTTCCCCTAAGGTCAGGAATGCGCCAGGGATGTCCACTCTCACCACTGCTGTTCAACATAGTATTAGAAGTCCTAGCCACAGCAATCAGACAACAAAAAGAAATCAAAGACATGCAAATCGGCAAAGACGAAGTCAAACTCTCACTCTTTGCAGATGATATGATACTTTATGTGGAAAATCCAAAAGACTCCACCCCAAAACTGCTGGAACTCATACAGGAATTCAGTCAAGTAGCAGGGTATAAAATCAATGCACAGAAATCAGTGGCATTCCTATACACCAACAACAAGACAGAAGAGAGACAAATCAAGGAGTCGATCCCATTCACAATTGCACCCAAAACCATAAGATACCTAGGAATAAATTTAACCAAAGAGGCAAAGGATCTGTACTCAGAAAACTATAAAATACTCAGGAAAGAAATTGAAGAAGACACAAAGAAATGGAAAAACGTTCCATGCTCATGGATTGGGAGAATCAACATTGTGAAGATGTCAATGCTACCTAGAGCAATCTACACATTCAATGCAATCCCCATCAAAATACCATCCACTTTTTTCAAGGAAATGGAACAAATAATCCTAAAATTTGTATGGAACCAGAAGAGACCCCGAATAGCCAGAGGAATATTGAGAAAGAAAAGCAAAGCTGGCGGCATCACAATTCCGGACTTCCAGCTCTATTACAAAGCTGTCATCATCAAGACAGTATGGTACTGGCACAAAAACAGACACATAGATCAATGGAACAGAATCGAGAGCCCAGAAATGGACCCTCAACTCTATGGTCAACTTATCTTTGACAAACCAGGAAAGAATGTCCAGTGGAAAAAAGACAGTCTCTTCAACAAATGGTGTTGGGAAAATTGGACAGCCACATGCAGAAGAATGAAACTGGACCATTTCCTTACACCACACACAAAAATAGATTCCAAATGGTTGAAAGACCTAACCGTGAGACAGGATTCCATCCAAATCCTAAAGGAGAACACAGGTAGCAACCTCTTCGACCTCAGCCGCAGCAACTTCTTCCTAGAAACATCACCAAAGGCACAGGAAGCCAGGGCAAAAATGAACTATTGGGATGTCATCCAGATAAAAAGCTTTTGCACAGCAAAGGAAACAGTCCACAAAACCAGAAGACAACCGACAGAATGGAAGAAAATATTTGCAAATGACAGATAAAGGGCTAGTATCCAAAATCTATAAAGAACTTATCAAACTCAACACCCAAAGAACACATAATCCAATCAAGAAATGGGCAGAAGACATGAACAGACATTTTTCCAAAGAAGACATCCAAATGGCCAACAGGCACATGAAAAAGTGCTCAACATCGCTCGGCATCAGGGAAGTCCAAATCAAAACCTCAATGAGATACCACCTCACACCCGTCAGAATGGCTAAAATTAACAAGTCAGGGAATGACAGATATTGGTGGGGATGTGGAGAAAGGGGAACCCTCCTACACTGTTGGTGGGAATGCAAGCTGGTGCAACCACTCTGGAAAACAGTATGGAGGTTCCTCAAACAGTTGAAATTAGAGCTACCATTCGATCCAGCAATTGCATTACTGGGTATTTACCCCAAAGATACAAATATAGGGACCCGAAGGGGTACGTGCACCCCAATGTTTATAGCAGCAATGTCCACAATAGCCGAACTGTGGAAAGAGCCAAGATGTCCATCGACAGATGAATGGATAAAGCAGAAGTGGTATATATACACAATGGAATATTATGCAGCCATCAAAAGGAATGAGATCTTGCCATTTGCAACGACGTGGATGGAACTGGAGGGTGTTATGCTGAGTGAAATAAGTCAATCAGAGAAAGACATGTATCATATGACCTCACTGATATGAGGAATTCGTAATCTCAGGAACAAACTGAGGGTTGCTGGAGTGGTCGGGGGTGGGAGGGATGGGGTGGCTGGGTGATGGACATTGGGGAAGATATGTGCTACGGTGAGCACTGTGAATTGTGTAAGACTGTTGAATCACAGATCTGCACTTCTGAAACAAATAACGCAACATATTTTAAGAAAAAAGAAAAAGAAGATAGCAGGAGAGGAAGAATGAAGGGGAGTAAGTCAGAGGGGGAGACGAACCAGGAGAGATGATGGACTCTGAAAAACAAACTGAGGTTTCTGGAGGGGAGGAGGGTGGGGGGATGGGTTAGCCTGGTGATGGGTATTGAGGAGGGCACGTTCTGCATGGAGCACTGGGTGTTATGAACAAACAATGAATCATGGAACAGTACACCAAAACAAATTATGTAATATATGGTGATTAACATAACAATAAAAAATTAAAAAAATATTTTAAATTTAAATTCAATTAGTGTATAATGTATTATTTGTTTCAGGGTGAATGCATACCTTTATGACAGTATCAAAATGTTTTATTTACTGTTGGTTTGTATTAATATTTGAACTTTGGAAGGATGACCTTTCACCTTTGATTTTCTTTTTCAAGATTGTTTTGGCAATCTTGAGGTCACAGGTGACCCTGTGACCCATGAAGCCCAACAGTCAGCATGCTGGAGCCAAGAACACTCCCCCTGTGCTGAGCTCCCTGGCAAACCCTGCACGTCCCCTCCCCTGGCTGACCCCCTGCAGGTTCTGTCCCCACCTGCCATGAGTTGAGCACCTTTGGGCACAGCCCTTGTTTCTGTGCCCTACAGACTGGGTAGAATCAGCTGCATGGGTTTCTAGCCTCTAAGCCTCAGGTTCCCCTTTGTAAGATGGGGTCCTGATGGCTCCCATCTCTGGGAGCCAAAGGTAGGGAGGCCCCACCAGCAGACGCGCTCAGGCCAGGCCAGGAGGTTGGCTGTTGCTTAAAGCAGCCGAGGGCCTGCCCCCTTGAAGAAAGTGCACACGTTCATGGCCCACGTTTTGGGGTCCTGCCGCCAGCCTCTGGCAGTGACCCTCCTCCAGCCCTGCCTGCTGTCCCTGTGGATACATGGTCTTCCTGGAGATGTTCCTGCAGACAGTTGAGAAGCTCTTCATGGTGGGACACAGGGTCACCTACTACGTCTTCACCAATCAGTTGCCCGCCGGGCCCCATGTTCCCCCCCGGGAAGGCCAGAGGGTGGTGGTCCTCGAGGTTCCCCGCACCCCGCGCTGGGAGGACGCGTCCACGCAGAGCACGTGATGATCCGCCGCTTCTGTAAGCAGCTCTTCCCGTCATCGCGCGCTGAAATAAAGTTCTCAGACACCAATCTGAGCGGCCATGCAGGGCTGCCTCTGCAAGTAGGGCAGCAGCAGCTGGGTTCTGCACATCGCTTTTATGTCCCTTTTTATCAGAAAAGCAAGGGCAGACGCCTCAAAGCGTGGGAAAGGAGGACAAAGGGATGGCAAGTATCCCGAAGCTGTGAAGCAGGCCTGCACTCTCCCGTACGCGCAGGCACGCAGGGAGGCCGTCATGGGATCGGGGAAGAGCGGGATGTTTGTGCTAGCAAACGCCAGGTGCAGGAAGGGAGCACGGAGGGTTACATTCTTTCCTGGCTCCTAACCTAGGCCCTGCCCCTGGGGATCATGGGATCCTGCTCCTACCAGGCCATTGTGGTCAGTAGCCTGAGAACGGGAACGCTGCTGATGTTTCAGCTGCTTCCACAATCACTCCTTAGGGCTTACAATCTATTTTCTAAGATTAACTCCACAATTCCTCCGTGAGGTGGACTCCTGGTGTGCACAGAGGTGGACATGAAGTTCTGCGACCACGTGAGTATGGAGACCCTGTCCCCCCTCTTCGGCACCCTGCACCCCGGTTTCTACCAGGCGGCCCACAAGGACTTCAGCTACGAGCATTGGCCACAGTCCCAGGCACACATCCCCAGGGACAAGGGCGAGTTTGACTACAAGGGGGCCTTTTCTGGGGGGTGGTGGTAGAGGTTCACCAACTGACCTTGGCCTGTCACCAGACAATGGGGGTCAACCTGGCCAATGGGATCGAGGCTGTGTGGCACGACGAGAGCCACCCGAACAGGTACCTGCTAGATCATAAGCCCATTAAGGTGCTGTCCCCAGAGGACCTGAGGGACCCACAGCTGCTGGGCTGCCCCCCATCATGAAGAAGCTGAGATTCATGGCTGTGCCCAAGAATCACCAGGACGGCAGCAGTGGTTAGTACTTGAGGAGTCGTTTTGGTGCCCACCGGGTCTTTCACTTGAGTTAACAGATGAGTCCGAAGGAAGGACGTCATCGGTTAGGAAGTATAGACGAAGGTCAGAGTGGAGGTGGGCAAAGGCCTCTTTCAGAGAGCAGGGAAGCTCTGAGCTGCTTCTATACACCTTGCCCTGCTCCTCGCTTCCAGCTGCCTGGCCCTGAGTTCTGTCCTTTCAATGAATTGGTCATCTAGTAAGTAACATGTTTCTCTGAGTTCCATGAGCCACTGGAGCAAATTATTCAAACCCGACAAGGTTGTGGGGACCTCCAATCTGTAGCCCATAGCTCGGAAACAGGGGTGACTTCTCTGCCCAGCCACTGGCTGACCACTAAGTTAACAGCACAGGGATTCAATAGCCATACACACAGCAAAGAATACAAACTTGACTTAGTTCCGAAAAGTCACTAAACCAACAGTAGCAACTACAACGAGCAGCAATCATGAAGCCTGGCATGGGGAAGGTCTGATGTTCGGGATGCTTCCATTATAATAGTCATAATCACACCCTGGACTTGTCACTGGGGCCAAGTCCCCTGGCTGGGGGCCCGGTAGCTCCTACGTGTTCCACGTGCCTCTCTCTGGCTCCTCCAGCCATGTACTGTCCTGTGCTGCTTCCCAGTAGAGGTCCGTTTTCACCAAAGCCAGGAAGATGGGATGGCGTTTTCTGACTCCCCACCCCCCACCCCACAGTGTTGCAAGAGAGGAAAAAGTTTTCCTCTACCCTCTTAAGGTCCCTGGCTGAGTCTGGAAATTGACAAAGACAGATGAACAGGAGAAAAGCAAGCAAAATGTATTGATTGTTTTGGTGGGAGCCTCACAAGACCATGATGACCAGCAGAGGTGACTGGAGCAGACAGCTCTTCTCCCTTTTAGACAAAGAAGCAGTAAGTGTGTGAAGAATTGACAGACACAGGGGTTTGGACTAGGGCTCATAAACGGTAAAGAAGTTAACTAGGAAGATAAGGGTTCGTTTATCCAGGTGTGTTCCTATAGACCCCGTGGTCCTAAATTCCTTGACTCTGGTGATAAGCACGTCATCCCTGTGGTCCAGGGAGAGAAAGTTCCACATGGGAGTATTCTGACCTGCTTAAGGGAAGAAGGGCTGATGGCTGGGTGTCAGAGAGACCTTCTTGTTTCTGCTCTATGCAAAAGTTCTTTTAGCTTCTATCTTTAATTTGCCAAGGTGCCATATTTGGGTTAGTGTGTCCTGACCCTCACTGGCCTGGTGCTGTACTCTGTCTCCTAGTATCCAGGATATCGGGTGTGCTGCTGTGGAGACCTCCCAGCCCTGGGGTAGCTCCTTGTCCAGGGAGGCACCTGCATCAAGGGGAGGGTTGCTAAGGGTGGCCGCCCCTCCTCAGGGAGATTGGGTGGGAGAGTGCAGATCTTACTTCGAGAAACTGACTTCATTTCCTGAAAAGGTCTACCTGATAGTGGGATCATACAGGAGTTCTATGTTTAGTATTTTGGGGAAAATCCATCCTTTTCCCAGCATGGCTGTGCCAACCAAAGTCCCTTCCGGATGACTTTTACCTATAAACCAGAGATTTTTCAAGAACTTCTCCAACAGAGAACATGAGGAGAATATTTTCATGACCTCAGACAGGCAGAGATTTCCCAGGATGCAAAGTATACTGACCATAGGAACAAACCGGTGACTTGGAAACTATGAAATGAAGAACTTGTTCTCCTTCTTCCATTTCTGGCTAGTGTGCTCGTCTGTGGCTCGATCCCACCTCAGGCAGCTGGAAGGTTGACCTCCCAGGTCAGCTACCACTGAGATGGCTACTGTTTCTAGAAATTCTTCAGGGTGTGGCCAGGTTTCCCCAACCGTGCACTGATCAAGTCGGTGACCTCTAACAGTGGAGCCGTGGGTCTTCCAGGCGTGGTCCCCCACAATCCCCCAGGAAAGCCATCTCACTGAGGGTTTAGGGGGACGGGAGCTGCCCCTAGGCAAAACTGGAGATTCTCACTCCCTACCTGGCCTTCAGATGCTCCTCAGTTACTCCGGTGCCTCTGGTGTCTTCTTGGAACCCTGACCTGTCAGTTTTCGGACAGCTGGTCCGGTGGTACCCTCACTTTCTGGGAGGGGGATTTGGTGGAATCTGCAGTGTGTCCTGCAGCCCCACCAGGATCGCTTTTGGCGATCAAGACAAGGCACATTATCTGGGCCATCTGAGGACCCAAGACTGTGGGTCTGTGGCCTGGAGGGATTCTGAGCAGAACTGGTGGGATGGGAGGGCTGCAAGGCCCAGAGGCAGGTTTCCAGAAAGCTGTCTGGGGTCCCCGGCATCCTACCGTTTTCGAATCAAAGCCCTGAGATCTTTAAAATGCCAGTAACAGTACAGCATGGGCCACAAAAACAAATGTCCCTGTGCACCCAACACCACCTAAACTATTGGCCATTTCTTGTCACTTGAGCTGAGTATAAAGGATTAGGAGTTGGGGCTTGAGGGGGGGCGTCCTGGACCAGACTTTGTATTTGGGGGACAAAGGCCATCGGACAAGCTTGTGCTGAGCCTCAGGAGAGGGTCTGTGTGGAGACCCCAGCTGCAGGCACTGCTGTCCACTGATGCCCCCTCAGCCTGCCCAAGTGTCCCTGCTGCTGGGGGAGCACCTGCCCCCTCCTCTCTGCCTGAGGGCTCTCTCCTGCACCAGGTGCTTCCTCTCCTGCCACCCTGCGGCCTGGGAGGGTGGCTACCTCGAGTTCCTCCAGCTGCTGGGGGGGCACCTGCCCCCTCCTCTCTGCAGAGGGCTCACTCCTGCGCCAGGTGCGCCTCCTCCTGCCAGTCCCTGCCAGCCTGCAGCCTGGGAGGGTGGCTACCCTGAGTTCCTCCAGCTGCTAGGGGAACACCTGCCCCCTCCTCTCTGCCTGAGAGCTCTGTCCCGCACCAGGTGCCTCCTCTCCTGCCAGTCCCTGCCAGCCTGCAGCCTGGGAGGGTGTATACCCTGACAACCTCCAGCCCTGAGGACAGAGCCAGTGCGATGTGGTCTCCCAGCAGGTCTGAGCACCAGGCCCATACATTGCTCACTCTCCTCCTGTGGGCTCACTGTGCCACATCCTCCCTCAGGCTCCCTGGGCCCAAGTCCTCCTCTGCTCAGGGACCACTCTCTGCCCAGGCTCCACATGCTGAGACTGGGAGCAGGTCATCTGGACCTTCTGGACTCTCGCTTCTGTGCCCGTGACATGGGCACAGTGCAGCCTCATAGACTGCTCAGAGGAGACCCAGTGCAGGAAGACGCAGTCCGCTGCAAGGGAGATGCCAAGTGACCCCAGAGGGAGCACACGGGACTTGCACAAGGCACTGGGCTCATGGGGCCCAGTGTGGGATCCCGGCGCCCAGCCAAGGGGCATGGGGAATCCTGGTGAGGGCGGCCCTGGTGGGGGGAGGGGGAAGCCACAGAAGGGTCCCAGAAGAGGCAGGAGACAAGGAAGATGACAGGACAGAGCTTCCCAAGGAGGTCGATGGAAGGACCAAAGTATCACAGAGGCCCTTGGGAAAACTCAGAGGCCTTGGAGATGTTGGCTGAAAGGCTGTCATTTGGTCAGAAAAGTTGGGTCACAACACCCCAGTCGACACTGGATGATTTACTCTTTGTTGGTTCTAGGATTTAGTGCGTACCTGCCATTAGAACTCACCTCGCATGAAGTCTAGGATATACTTACTTTTCATCACTTTTCAGGACTAGATTTTTCTAGAGGAAGTGCTAAGAATGGGTCTCTCCATTCTTTTCTTTGTGCAATTGACCTGTTTTCAGGAGCAGATTCCTGGTGCTCATTACCACTGCTAGCCCTGAGGACTGCCCCCGTCACCTCCCACAGTGGACGTGACCATGTGGTTTGGGGGGTGCTCACTGATGAAGCCCCAGTGCTCAGTACACAGCAGGGACCCCAGATCCTCTGCTGAATGAGGGAGGATGGGAGAGAGGGAAAGAGAGAGGGAGGAGGGAAGGGAGGTTGGAAGGGAGGCAGGATCTGGAGAGGGAGGGGAGAGAGGGAGGAGGGAAGGGAGGATGGGAGGGGTAGAAGGGAGGCAGGGAGGATGGGAGGGAGGGGTGGAGGGGAAGGAGAGAGAGGGGGGAATGAATGAGGGAGTGAATAAATGATGCAGGGAGGGAGGGAATAAAACCACAGAAGCTGGATCCATACCTCGGGAGCCATTATTTGGGGTAAGGTCCAAGGGCATCACAGCCCGGGCCCTGGATGGTGGCTCAGGACATGTCCGTCTGTCCTCCCAGTGCTGACCTTCCTTCTCCTTGGACCCGCTGTCATCCTGGATCCTCTCCCCCTCCTCCTCAAACAATTCTCAATGTTCCCAGGGGCAGGGTGGCAGGAGGGGGTCTCAGGAGGGGCTTCCCGGATCCTGTGCCCCAAACGACAATGTGACAGTAGCTGCAGGGCATTCTATCATGAGGACTGGGACCGTGGATCCCATCCATCTCCTTGGGCATTAGTGCTGTTCCATTCCCTGCTCTCTCCACCACTGGTGTGATGAACACCCCTGAAAATACATCTGTGAAAAACCGAGCCAGAGTTTCCAGGGGTGAGTCCGAGGCTGAGCATGCCAGGTGATGGGTGCACCTGTGGCCTGGGATGGGTGCTGCTCACTGTTCTCCCAGACAGGGGTGCCTGACACCGTTCTCTCCAGGGGACCTGCATTGGACCTCCGCTTCCTCACGTTCTCCCCAGACCAGACACCTGCCGGTCTGAGGGTGACCAGCGCTGCCTCCATAGGGTTTCCTTTGCCAGAGTCCTTACCCGGGAGCTCCACATCTCTCACACGTATTCCCGGCGTGCCTATCCTTCCGCCTTGCACTTACATGTGTTTGGTCTCCGTCCCTGTGGAACCCAGTGACTTGGAGCGTGGTTTGGACCAGAGTCAGGTGAAGCCTTTCTCTGGCCTTGGGTTGTGAGCAGTGCCTTTGCCCTTTGTGGTGTGTCTTCCAGCTTTCTGCATTTCCCTGGTTTCTGTGTGGGCCACAGGAGGAACCAGCCGTTTCCTGTTTGGGGTCAGGCTGTGGTGTCCCAGCAGGAACAGGGGTCTCGGCCCCGAGATTGTGCCCATAATTCCTAAAGTGGCCTCTATGATTACATGTGATGTGTAATCCATCGGGGATTTCAATATCAAATAAGAGAAATTCTATGTCAAGTAAACACAGGAGAAATCAAGTCTCTTTTGAAAACAGGTGGGCAGACACAAAGGCCCTTACTGTGTGATTCCACTTATGGAATCATCCAGAACAGGTAAAAGAACAGAGAGAGAAAGCAGTGTAGGGGTTGCCAGGGTCTGAGCTGGGGGAGAAATGGGCAGGGAGGCCTTCTGGTTCGGGGACTCCTTTGGGGAATGAGATATTCTGTGGCAATGTTCTGGGGTGTGGTGGCACAGCGTTGGGCATGTACTTAATGCTCATGACATGTTCAATTGAAAAGAAGTAATTTTATTTAAAACAAATAATAAACAGTATACAGAACATGAAAAGATAAAATAACAGTTAATATGAACCAGAGAGAAAGAACATCGGGGGAGGGGATGAAACACTCTGATGAGGCGTCAGGGTCCGGCAATGGAACTAAGGGGATGAAACACTCTGGCGAGGGGTCGGGGTCCGGTGATGGTACAAGGAGCTCTCCCTGCAGGGCTGTGGGCTCTGGATGTGGCTCTGGGAGCCCTGCAGGAGCAGGAGTACGGGCAGGGGTTAGGATAGGGGCAGGGATGGGTGTAAGAGCAGGGCCAGGGGCAGGGGCAGGGGCAGGGGCAGGGAGAGCGGCTCTGGCCGGGGCAGGAACTGTGGCAGGGGCTGGGGTAGGAGCAGGTGCCAGTTCTTCCTGGTCCATGCCAGGCTCTCCGTGGGCAGGTGCTTGGTTACCTGCCGGCTCCTGGTGTGCTCCTGAAGTCGCTGTAGGCACCACCCCTCCCCCCAGAGCTGCTGATGGAGTGGGAGCCAGCTCTAGCTCCTCAGAGGGTGGAGCAGCTGTGAAAAGAGAAAAGCTCACCTCTGGGCCTGCTCTCCATGGGCCTTTGCAGAGAGAGAGCCCAGCTCAGGGCCTCCCAGAGAAGCCACAGCCGGGAAGGAACCCTCACAGGGACATCTCCCCGACTGCATTCCACCTGCTGTGTGCTCTGAGCCCAGTCTTGCTCCTGGCCCCAACCAGCCTCTGGGGGCTCCTCCCTGTGGGGCCAGGAGCGACCCATTCCCACACACCACAAACACCCAGCCCCAGGCTTCTCACCCTCGGCCTTGGCCTCCGTGGGCTCTGGCTTCTGGACCACTGTCCGGTGGACAACCACCTGGGACAGTGGTCTGGGTGGTGTAGGAGGTCTTCCCTACAATCCCCAGCATCTGCTCCTGGGGACCCCTGTGGGGTCACCCCCTCTGTCGAGGAGATGGAGGGCGTGTCCAGCAGCCTCCTCTCCATGTCCTCCGTGGCCTTCTGCAAAGACAGGGACCGGTAGCCGGCCCCGAGGAATCACAGCCCTGCCCGGCCATTAGCACTGTCCTCCTGCCCAGTCCCCCTGCTGCTCCCAGATCAGACACACCTGTGTGTGCACAGCCCTGCACCCGGGATGCAGTGACCCATCCCTGCAGGGCTATCGGGATAAACTTTGGGCAGAAGGGGCAGCGCCCGCACACCCCATCCCACACAGCCAGCCTTGATCTTGAACATGACCTGCCCACTGGGTATCTGACCCTCATCAGCCTGCTCCTGCTCGGGGTGGCCCCACCCCGCATGACCCCTCTTTACACACACACACACACACACACACAGGGAGGGCACCTGGGGCTACACAGGTCATCAGAGTGAGTGGGGCTGGGTGGCTGGCTCTGGGCCTACTGGTGTCACCTTTCTGTGCTTCAGGCCAATGGCCAGAGGTCATGGGGAGCCCTGACAGGAAATCCCCAGCGGGGGACAGCGTCTGCAGGGCGCGCTTTCTTCCGCCTGCAGCCTCCGGACCTCGGCAGGTAACATGCGAACATCTTGGTTTGAGGATCTCCAACAAAATGAGCTGGGCAGGGGGCTGTCTGTGGAATGTGGGTGCCTGGTTACCAGGGTTCCAAATTCTGTTGGGCTCTGTTGTCAGGGAAGTGAAGTCACCACTGCCTGGGGTCCCCTTACCCAAATTCCTCCTCACACAAGAGCCCCCCGAGGGCCTCCCTCCCCCGCTGCTCAATGCTCACCCTCCCCCCATGCCCCATCCACACAGTGACACCCACACAGCCCACCCACAGCCCCTGGGAGGCCTGGGTGCAGCTGGTGTCTCTGCTGTGATGGCACAGAGCTGGGTTCAGACCTGGTTCCTGTGCGTGCCCAGAGCTGTGACCCTGGACAGACCCCGTGCCTCTCAGGGCCTCCCCAGGCTCCCCATCTGCACATCGGGGTATTCCAGCTTCTACTTCTAGGGACGCCATCAGGGGTAGGACCTCTACACATGTTCTGTGCCTGCTATCACAGGAGGCTGGTGCATACTTGGCAATGCAAGGATGAGCCAGGGGCTGGGCTTGGCATGGAACACAGCTCAGAGGGGCTTGGGTCTGCTCTGGGGTCCAGGCAAAGCCACCCCCCTCCTGCCTGTGTCCCAGCCCCCGTGGGAAGGTAGTAATGAACTGATTCTGACCTTGTCCTCTCACAACACAGACTTCCAGGGGCTCCCGTTAGGGTTAGGCTCAGGTCCCTGGGCCTCATCTGTTCCCGTGTGCTGGGCAGTCCCCACAGTGGCCCCTGGCACCCCTGAGTCCTGGTCACACATCCCTGTGCAATCCACTCCCCTCCAGGGTGGATGACCTGTGTGACGGCCCTCTCAGGAAAGGAATGGCACAAAATGCCGGGATGTCATTTCTAAGCGGATGGAGTCTGTGACTTCTACTGGTTCCCTCTGTCCTGTGTTCATTCTCTGTCTCCTTCTCTGTCTCTGTGTCTGTGTCTCTCACAGGAGCAGATCTGTGGGTTCCATGGGCGATGTGAGAAACCTCAGAAGCCTCCCTTGTCCCCGTTTCCCTCTCCGGTCCTGGTGCCCCATTCCTTCCTAAGGCCTCCTCAACCTGACCGGAGCAGTGATTCTGGATTCTCTTCCACATGGGGACCCTGAGGCTGCAACAAGTAGGGCCCTGACCTTGGTCTCCAGACTGGTGGCCCAGTGCTCTGCCACGTTCTGCGTACCCAGGTCCTCAGCCCCCCCAAGCCCCCAGTCTGTCCTCTGCTGAGAAGGACCTCCAGGGGGTAGAAAACATTTTCCCAGCACTGGGATCACAGGGGGTCGGGGATGGAGATCCAAGGCCAACAGGCTCTTCTACAAGCCTGTGGGACCCTTGGGACACTGCATCTCTGCAGCCCAAGTGACAGCAGAGTAAGCTGAGGCCTTTTGTGCTATAGCCCTCCGGACTTGGGGGAGGGTATCTCTTCCTACTCCCAAGTGCCCAGGGTGGTGGTGGACACCGGAACCCAGACCCTGTCTTTTCCCAGTGCCCTGGCAACCCCCTGGGCCCGTTGGGGACCCCTAACCATCAGCCTGGCTTGTCTCCCCTCCCCATGCTCTGGATCTGGGTCTTTGCCAGGAGTCCTGATGCCTGCCCCATGGCCCAGCCATCTCCAACCTCTTTCTTCTTTCCCCCTCTTGTCACCTACCTCGCTGCCAGGGTGTCCTCCCCTTCTGACCCCAAGCTAGGTAGTCAGAGTGGTGTGTGTGTGGGTGGGTTTACAGGTGCGCATGCCTCTACGTCCATCGGATGCCAAGGTCATGTCCCCACATGGGACATGGTGGGTAGCTATCCCCGAGGATCTGAGGGGCTCTCACCCCCAAAGCGAACCTCATGGGAGGGTTGGGGCTGGTCTAGGACTGGAGAGCAGCCCTGCTCCTTGGGCTCTGCAACCCTCATTTGTCTTGGGCCAGTGCCTGCCTCTCTTGACCCATGTTCCCAACTGTCCCTGAGGGTTGGACATGGAAACACTTGAATGTGGCCCCTCCTCCAGGGGTAGGTGGGGGACAGGTGCACCAGCACACAAGCCTCCCCACCGAGAGGGCCAACCAGGTGTGTCATGGCCAGGTGTACAAAGGAGACCTGCAGGCAGCACCTGTACGGTGAACCAGCCCTGCAGCGCATGGACATGAGCCCCATGGCTCTGCACCTGACCGGTCCCCCACATCCCCTCACCACAGCCAACTGCTCTGTGGCCCCAAAGTCCACTGGGCCCCGCAATCACACCCACCCTGGGCGGCAGGCCTTAGGGTGCAAGGCCAGGTGGTTAGGACATCTGGGGACACACAGGTCATTGAATACCCCCCCCCACCCAGCTGGCCTGGAATGCAGACTCCCTCTCAGGGTCCAGCTAAGTGCAGGGCTGGGCCAGAGGACCTGGAGGCATCAGTGGAGGCCAACTCAGGACAGGGAGAAGATCAGTCTGCCCCTTCCCCTTCTCCTCTCCTCCTTCTGCCTTGTCTTCCTGGCAGGAGCTGGGACAGAGGTCCAGCCTCTCCCTGGCTGCAGCCCCGGCTGGAGTCAGAGGGGTGGGAAGGAGACCGGGGAGGAGGGCCCCACCAGCAGGATGCCCGAGTGTGAAGGGAGTCCTAACTGTAATGAGGGACCCCATGGGCATTCAGGGATTTCAGCCCTTTTTAGACATGCGCAGTGGCCCCAGGACTCGGCCCCTGCCCCATCCTTCACTCTCCACAAGGCGCTGCATCCTCCCCAGCCCAGTCCTGGTCCACAGCCAGTCCTCCCTCCAGACCCAGGGTCTCCACGGGCTGTGAAATCATTACAAGCTGGAACCGAACCATCCCTATGGGGCCTGGTTCCGGGTCCTGCAGCCCCACAGTGAGTAGAGGTGAGGCCAGGCAGGAGCAGGGAGAGGGCAGAGTGGACTCTCCCTGGGTGCCATGGATCCCTGGTCAGTGCAGACCCTGTTGTGTGCTGGCCCCTAGGGCACCGAGATTCCAGCTCCCAGGCAGGCTCCGGGAGGGAGACCAGAGTGTGGCTCCTGCTAGCTCAGATGTGTCACTCTGTCCTCTAGCTACAGCCTGTCCCACCAGCTGAACTCCCCCTCCTAGTCAGCCAGCTCACCTTCAAGGTCAAGAACAGGCCATCATGAAGGTCAGGGGCCAGTGCGTGGCTGGTCAGGCAGGGGAGGGCTCACTTTCAACTCAGGGAGTCTCTGGCTGGTCTAGTAGGGGCTCTGGAGGGCTGGCTTTCCAGCTTCTCTGCTGACCAGCTCTAGGACTGGAGCCATTTACCTCCCCTCTCTGAGCCTCGCTCTCCTCCTCTGTGCAATGGGGTGATGCTGAATGATCCCTCCCATGGCAGGAACATGTGGAGTGCTGGTGATTGACGTAAGCTGGGCAGAGAGCCTGGATTGCAGAGTGCAGAAGGGGATGGTGAGCGGTGTCGGCAGTGAGCACTCCTTCCCCCAAAAGGATTCAGCTCTTCCATGCAGCAGCCAGGCCCCTGGCTGGGAGCCCAGGAGCAGTGGCCAACCACACTCCTGACACCAGGCCTCTGCGTGTGGCTCTTCCTCAGCACTGGGACACGGTGGGGACCCCGGGACATGGGGCCAGCTCCTCTCTCTGAGGGAAGGAGAACAAAGAAGACTTTCCTTGGGGTCCCCCAAGGCCACATAAGAGGGGAGGAGGTTCCCCCAAACAGTACATTGAAATTCTGCTTCTGTTAGAACCTGAGCATTGGGGTTTGGTTATTTCACTTGCTGGGCAGCCGAGATACACTTGTTCTCCATGACTCCTCCTCAGATGAAGAGCTCTTGCAGGTCCCGGGCATCCTGGACCTGGGGAGGGGAGAAGGGCCAGTCCCCTCCCTGGCTCCTGAAAGAGACCTGTCCTCCCAAAGACAGGATGGTTTCGGGTCGTGATCCTGGGCTAGGGTTGGAGACAGCCTGTCACTGCTCCTGACTCTGGGGCTGAGTGGGCCTTTTTTAAGCATAGCAACACCCACCGAAGGTAGGGGCTTCAGAAAGAACACACTCCTGGACCCGGTCCTGCTCCAGGATGGTGGCTGCCTTCCCCAGCTCCAGAGAAAGAGGGATATCCTCTGCTTCTTTGGGCGTTGGTCCTCTGACCCATGAGCAAGCACTGAAAAGTTTCTAGCCCTCCTCTGGAAGCGCACCATGCCTGAGTGGGCCAGTCACTGTCCACACACGAAGACGGACAACGTGCTAAGTAAGTGCAGGAGGCGATCCTGTTCAAATGGCCTGCGGGTCGGTGGGGCTTGCTGCTTCTGTGCCCTCCAGTGGGCCCCCTTTCCCTGGATGGAAATCCTCCTGGAGTCTCCTCTCTGCCCTTGGAGCTCCGTTCCTGCTGGTTTCAGGACCAAGGGACTCCAACTTAGCATTGTGCCCCCTGTCCTCAGGGATGGTGGTCATGGTCCATCAGGATCGTCTGGGAGGGTCCTCCAGATTCCTGTTCCCCCAGGCACAGGTGTGGTGGCAACAAGCCCCAGAGCCATCCTCCAACTTCAGCATTGTGCCCCATGTCCTCAGGGGGATGGTGGTAATGGTCCGTTATGATTGTCTGGGAGGGTCCTTCAGGTTCCTGCTCCCCTAGGCACAGATGCGGTAGCAAGAAGCCCCAGAGCCATCCCCCAATTTCAGCATTGTGCCCCATGTTCCCCAGGGATGGTGCTAATGGTCCGTTGGGATTGTCTGGGAGGGCCCTCCAGGTTCCCGCTCCCCCCCAGGCACAGGTGTGGTGGCAAGAAACCCCAGAGCAGTCCTCCAACTTCAGCATTGTGCCCCATGTCCTCAGGGATGTTGGTAACGGTCCATCAGGATCATCTGGGAGGGTCCTCCAGGTTCCTACTTCCCCAGGCACAGGTGCGGTGGCAAGAAGCCCCAGAGTCATCCCCCAAATTCAGCATTGTGCCCCCGGGGATGCTGGTCATGGGCTGTCAAGATGGTACAGGAGGATCCTCCAGGTGGGGGCCTGGAGGCTGGAGTAAACCAGATCCCACTCAAGTTGCATGAGGAACAGATGAGTTGAGGTGTTCATTTGGAAGAGTAATTTCGCTTTTCCAAAAATGTCAAAGTCATTGGTCTACTTTAGAATGAAGATAATTACTACTTAAAAAACAAGTGTGTGTTTCCCCTTCTCCCAGAAATTGAGGCAGGTGTGCAGGCCATAGGTCGGAGGACCTACTTATCCCCACCTGACAGCATTTATCTGCTCTGGATCTAGGAGACTCAATGTTTTGAACATCAGCCTGTGAGTCAGTGATGCAGCTTTTCACAGGATGTCAGTGTTCAGAGAAAGCAGCAGGTCCATTTGGCACCGTGTCATCTTCATGTCAGGACTGGAGGTCAAATTTCTCATGAACCCCAAACTTCCTGGGATTTCCTCTTTTCTCTAGTTGACCCATGGTTAGGGTTAGAGTTAGGGTACGGGTTAGGGTACGGGTTAGGGTTAGGGTACGGGTTAGGGGTTAGGTTTAGGGTTAGGGTACGGGTTAGGGTTAGGGTACGGGTTAGGGTACGGGTTAGGGTTAGGGTACGGGTTAGGGTACGAGTTAGGGTTATGGTTTGGGTTAGGGTTAGGGAACACTGCCCTTCATGCAGGTGGAGGTGTGACCTCCTTCCACTCCTACAGGAAGGTGAAACCTCTTTTTTTAAGATTGATTTATTTATTTGACAGAGAGAGAGACACAGCAAGAGAAGGAACACAAGCAGGGGGAGTGGGAGAGGGAGAAGCAGGCTTCCCGCAGAGCAGGGAGCCCGATGCGGGGCTCGATCCCAGGACCCTGGGACCATGAGCTGAGCCGAAGGCAGACACTTAACAACTGAGCCACCCAGGTGCCCCAGGAAGGTGAAACCTCTTAACATGCAGGGATGTGAGGTAAGCATTTGTCATCCTCCCGTCGTTGCGATGCCGTCCCCTGACAATCAGAAAAAATGAATCCTCAGGATATTCAGGTGTTTGTGGTGAGAAATTCTGACCCTCAGGTATAGGAGACACATCTTCCTGCATGTAGGTCCCAGAGAGGAGACCTGGAGACACTCAGGTAGGAGTGAGACCTGAGATCACAGACCCTGTGATACCTAGCAATGAATAGAAAGATGGGCTTTGTAGTCCTAAATTAGAGAAATTCAAAGTGGGTCTTTGAAAAGTGTGCTGATAATATGTACTTGGAAAAGGGAAAGACAATTTGCCCTACACAGTGGTAATGATCGATTAATCTGGTGAGCCAGACACCCTGTGACCATTGACAATTTGCATCATCTTGACACAGAGGGACAGAACTGCCCCTCAACACATGATTTGGAACAGGAACTGTGGTTGCAGCTTGCATGAGGGGCAGACCCTGACACTGAACAAAACTGGATCCTCAGATGATACTGAACCTTCAAAGGGTAACTGGGAATGCAGATCCAGGCCTTAGGACAGAGGGAGGGCCTGCACATGAGCCCCCATCACCCGAGGATTGCAGAGGAGCCTGTACAGAAAGCTGGCATCTTGTTTCGGCCTGAACCGGTTAAGCTAATGGGCTCCTGCCTGGCCTGACTATTGGGGGGTTTGGGGGGATGTAGCCATGCTGATTGGTCCGGAGGTCACAGAGCTTTGTGAGGTCACTGGGCTTCCAGGCCGGGCTGGGGCAGGAGTATGATAGAGATGCTGCCAACTGCCATTCTGCTGGCCTTGGCAGTGTCTGTGGTTGCCAAAGATAACGCCACGTGTGAGTAAGTGTCAGGGACACCTCCGGGGGGTGGAAAGAATGTCTTCTGAATAGCAAGCCCCACCCAGACGCCCTCTGTCCAGGGCTAGGCAGGAGGCCAAGCTTGGGCCTTAGTAGTCCCCGGGGTCTCACGGGTGTGACCCACATCCCCAACTCAGACCATCCTTGCTCCCAGCTTCATCAGCCGAGATACACCAGGGCTGACCTCTGGGCTCTTATGCCTCCTGTAGCACAGACGTTGGGGTCCTTCCATCACCTAGAGACTGACCTCACTGCCTCTTGCACATCAAGTCCCAATTTTTAGAAACCCCTTTCTTCCCACAGATACTGAGGTGCCCCACCTTTGGCTGACCCCAAAGACCCCAGGGTATTTTCATGGCATTCTTCTAAGGTCCCGCCTCCACCTTAGATTGTGACAGCACCCAAGGGACCCCCAAACTCTTGTTGCCTCTCCCCAGTTCCCAGAACTTCCACCCCTGGCCCCCGCTGTTCCCCACACCTGGGATCACTGGACCTGCCTTGGCTACTCTCCCTCGTCCTGCCACCATTTAACCCCACACTGCAGCCCCAAGACCCCTGTGGCTCTTTTCTTAGTCTCCCGCCCAAAATTGGCTCTAAAGACCTCAAGCCATTACACCTCTCTCTCTCCACCTCTAGCCTCCCCCTCTGCCTTGGGATCTCCCCTATTTCTAGGGCCCTTATCATCGGTCCTGCTTCCTTTGGCGCCTTCTTACTTCGCCTTGGGGCTACACCCACAAGACCCCAGAACCCATACTCCTCAAAACCAGTTCCTGAAGCCTGCAGCTTCCTGCTTCCCTACCGCCCTGACAGCGCCCCTCCTCAGCAGCTCCCCCTCGGACCCTCCACACTCCCGATTGCCCCACTTTGCTCAGCCCTCTAGCCCTGTTTCCCCATCGTGCAGGTGCGAGGACAGGCTGTACCTCTTCTTGGTTTGAACTGTGCCCCTGGTCTATCCCCAGTACCCCCTGTGGGTTATGGTTCAGGCAGAACCCACCGGGAAGTGGCCATATCGCCGGAGGGCAGGATGCAAAATCGGGGCCTGTCCCTGGATGGTCAGCCTCCAGGTATTCATGTCCCATAATAACCGAAGGTACTATGCGTGCAGAGGCACCTTGCTGAACTCCCATTGGCTGCTTACGGCTGCCCACAGCTTATTCTCCAATAATTACATGTGGGAGCGCGTGGAGGGAGGTCTTCAGAAAGGCTCTTCCCAGAAATGGACATTCTCCAGGGCTCTCTGTGCGCAGTCTCCCTGGGGCTCTGGGCTTTGTGGCAACCAGACCGAGAGTGGGTGGGCCCAGGCCCTTGCTGAGGGAGGGCTCTGAGGATCATGATCACCAGAGGTTTCTGTCGAGCCCGTCCTTTCTGAGGATGACCTGGCTTGCCTCTGTGACCACAGAAATGTATATGACTGGAGACTGATTTTTGGAGCAAGGGAATTTACGTATGGGAACGATAAGGCAGCGAAGCCACCTCAACAGGAGAGAGATGTCGAGAAAATCATCATTCATGAGAAATACATCCCCAGTTTATAGCAAAATGACATCGCTCTCATGAAGATCACCCCTCCCGTTCCCTGTGGGCAATTCATCGGAACGGGCTGCCTGACCCAATTTAGGGCAGGCCCACCTGGAGTTCCCCAGGCCTGCTGGGTGGCTGGCTGGGGATTCTTGAAAGAGAAAGGTGAGTACGGGAGGGGCTCTCACAGGGGTAGGGGCACTGCTGGTCATTCCCTCAGTGGTCTCTGAAGGGCAGGGCCATATGTGGTGCCTAGTGGTGATGTCCACCAGAATGCGGGATACTGTCCCATTTTAGATCAGGAGAAACTGGCAGCCGAGTCCCCTGTCCACAACCTCACCACTGATGGCTCGTGTGGTCGCTGGGTGGAAGGGTGCATGCAGCCCCAGGAGAACCTGGGCATTTTTTGAATGGGGTATGGGCTGTGGCTCTATCTGGGGCCTGGAACCCCAGTTGCTAACTTCTGGAAATGGGGGACTGTCCCTTGACATGGCACTTGGAGAAGAGCTCGAGATGGGGTTTTGTGGTGGCGGGCCAACTCCTCTCCTCTCTGGACATCCATTTCCCCATCTGCGAGTGCAAGGGCCATGTCACGTGGTCTCTGAGCTCTGAGACCCCAGAGCCCAGCCCTCTAGACCTCAGTGAACCTCTGCTCCCCACCCTCACTGGAAACAATGCGAGAATCCACCCTCCCCATCCAAGTGACTTCGTATTCTCTGCAGAGAGGGGACAGGGTTCTTGGCAGGCCAGCAGTGGGCAGCAAGGTTTTGACGAGTAGGTTAGGCCTTTCAGCTTTCCACAGGTGACCACATGAACTTTATACCCAGTCACATTGGGGATGAGAAGAGAGACTGAAAGCTCTTCTGTCCCTTGATAATGGAAAACTGAGGGCTCCTAATTCAAGGCACTTCAGTCATTTGGGGTTCAAAACTCAGCATTTTCTGCTGACAAAACCCTGGTAGTTTCAGTATGCTTCCTGTAACTCTTCTTCCCTCTCTCAAGGCTGCCCCCCTTCTCTGATTGGGTTGCTTCTCCTCCCGGGCACCCCCGTTTTCTCTGGCCTCTGCTGGCCCTTCCCTCCCTGACCTGGGGTTTCAACCTCTGTCTGCCTATTGATGTCCATAACTCTGCTGAGGCCTCTAGAGCATTCTTCTCCCAACCTCCCAGCCTACCCTGCTCTGCCCACCCACCCAAACATGTGTGCAGTGTCCCAGGGTTCTTGGAGTCCCTGCGGGGGGGCTGATCTCAGGGTTCCCATCTACAAACCACCCCTGCCACCACCTTTGCTGTCCTATTTCTCAAAAGGATTATAGGCTCCCAGCTACACCCTGGACATCACACAGGCCTCTTTTTTTCTAGAATCCTCCTCAACTTAGTGGGATTTCTACCATCTTCTGGTGAATCCAACCCCACTGGTAAGACCACGTCTTAAAGAAATCCCCAGCCTCCAAATTTCTGTGACATTCTTGCAGACCTTCCTTTTTCTACCTCCTCCTTGAGGCCATATGTTTCTGGGGTAGTCCTCCTTTTCTATTGAATTTCAAGTTCTTGTGGACTTTTCAGCATTTAAAGCCAAGGTGTTGGGATTGAGAAAACCCTGTTCTCTTCCAGGTCATCTGGCTCTTCCATAGATCTAAAATTATACCATAAGCGACCAGGCTTCTTGTGGTGGTCATTTCCATGTCACCCCTGCCTTGGGAACAGTGCAAGGACAAAACTAAGCTTGCTTGGGTGGTGTTCAAAGTTGACCTGAAGGGCCTGGAGACGCAGTCCAAGACACACAAACACAGTCTGAATGCTGTGTGCCTAGCTCCATCCATTTGCTCCACTTGGTTCTGGCTTCCCACTTGGCCTACACTGCCATGTTCCAAGTGTAATCCGCCACCTCTCCACCCGGATGCAGGCGATTTCAGACCCACCCACCAGGCTGTGGCTGGGCTGTGGGTGCGGCCGTGGTGGGGGGAGGCCACTTGATGAAGAGGGGATAGCTGCCCCTATAGCCAGGTGTGAGGTTGGCTGATGGAATCATAGCCCGGGCTGGGCCTTTCTTAACCCAAAGGTCATGATGGAGCCTCTGGGGCTGTACAGGATGTTCTGACCTGCCTTCCGGTTATTCCAACCACCCATGCCCCTGACAGATCTGTGTGTGTGGAGGCCATCCTGCAGCTCCTCCTTCTCTGTAACTTCAAAACGGATGGGAGGCATGCGGGGAGGGACTCATCTGCCCAGCCCCAGCAGATCCTGTCCAGAACTGCGCTGACGTGTTTAACGGGGGATAAGAAGCAATGAGGGGGACTTAGAGCCGTACTGTCGGGAAATGAAATGTGTGTCCTGGATTTGAGTGTAGAGAGGAAAACCTTGGTCTGAATCCAAGCCACACCACATCCCTACCAGCATGTTTGGGCATGTGGTGCTCCAAGCTCTTGATTGGAGGCAAGGTCAGTCACAGCGCTTAACACAGGGGGTCACTGTGGGGTGTAAATGAGGTGACACATCCTGGCTGTAGCTGTGAATAATCATCTGGCATCAACACACATTCCTGCAGCCACATCTGCTCATCCTCCATGCACTGCCCATTCTCTTCACCTGCATATGCCTCCAACACCCCACATCCTTCACAAGTGTCTGAGGAGAGGCCAGGGGCATTGTCCTTCATGGATTTTAGGTTGAAGTAGAGCATTTCAGGATGATGGGGGTTCCGTGGAGGGAGGAGGCAGGTCTTTCCCAAAACATGTCTTCTGTGATCGCTGACCACCGAGCCGCCTGGCTGTAGCCTACAGGATCGCACCTACACTGCAGGAGGCCCGTGTGAACCTCATCGACCTCGACTTTGTAACTCCACCCAGTGGTACAATGGGCGCATTTGTTCAACCAATGTGTGTGCAGGGTACCCTGAAGGCAAGATCGACACCTGCCAGGTATCTTCCCTCCAGGCGCCCCTTTCCCTGTCAACACATCTTTTGTGAATCCCTGAACTCCACTCACTCCAGCGCCCTGCTTCAGTGACCCTTTCCCTGGTCTCATCTTGTAGCAGTGAGGATGGGAGGTGATACCTGGGGCCCCTACAAAGAACCAGTCACCACCACACAGAGCGCTTTATCCCACCGTGACACAGAGATCATACCACCCGAACACCACCCTGGAAGAGAATGCTTACCTCTCCTCACGAGAATACAAAACCTTCAAATCCACTTGTACACACATGCCCATGCATGCATAAAGCCTCATACGTGGACTCATGGATCGCTGATCTTCCCTCCTCACTGCAAGAAGACCCATGACAATTCATCCCCTTCTCACATCCACCTGAAGCTGTTGATACCAACTCAAGGTTTACCACCACCACTTGTGTTCATGACAGCAAGAAGCCATGTGACTGAAGAAACTGTCCTTCCAGAGCCTATGGCCCTTCTGGGCAGGGGAAATGTGGCTCAGACAGAGAGTGACTTCTGTGTCCTTCTGGGCAGGGGGACAGCAGCGGGCCTCTCATGTGCAGAGACAACATGGCAAACACCTATGTGGTCGTGGGAGTCACAAGCTGGGGGTGGCTGTGCCTGAACTAAGCGCCCTGGAGTCTCCTGCCCATGTACATGCCCTTCCACAAAGTGAAATCAAGGTCCAGATAGCTTTACTGGCAAAGTCTACCATGCAAGGAAGAAATAATATGAATTTTACACTAAGTCTTCCCAATAGCTTAAACATGGAACACACTTCCCAATTAATTTTATGTAGCCAGCATTATCCTGATAGTGAGACTAACACAAAGATGTTGCAGGAAAATGAAACTACAGACCAATATTCTTCATGAACATAAACGCACCGGTTTATTTTTAATTTTAGCAAATGAAATCCAGTAAGATATGAAAAGGGTAATACACTATAATAATAGTGGAGTTTATTCCAGGAATGTAATGTTTATTAAACATTCAAAAATTGGGGCGCCTGGGTGGCTCAGTCAGTTAAGCATCTGCCTCAAGTCATGATCCCAGGGTCCTGGAATGGAGCCCCACGTGGGACTCCCTGCTCAATGGGGAGCCTGCTTCTCCCTCTTCCCCTTCCCCTGCTTGTGCTCTCTCTGTCAAATCAGTCAATAAAATCTTAAAAAAGAAAAGAGTTAAACATTCAAAAATTATTCAGTATAAGCAAGAAGTGAAGGATAAAATGAACCCTGTGGTACTGGATATGAGTTGGAAACAGCAGTATGAACTCCTGTTTAATATATACGCAAATGGATAGATACAGAATCAGTACAGGCATGCATGTCCACGTGGGTTAGGATACATGCCTGCATTGCCTGGTTTTGTCTTATCTACCTCAGGGGGCCTAAAAGCAATGACATCTCAGGAGCAACAAGCATGCCTTTTGTCTAGATCTTGGTTTCCAATTAACATTCTCCAATGAAAGGAACTAGGTCATCTTAGAGAAATGCAGGACTGAGTTAGGGAAAATACAAGCCTGGAGCATTTTATAATATGAAAGTAAAGATATATTTAAAAAAATGATAGGGTCACATGAAACAGACACAGTAGCCATGTGAAAGCACTCCCAATGGCCAAAGGTAGAACAATGTAAACAACAAATTAAATAATACAGTATTGGAATATCATCCAAAGTATCAAATATATGTGAGTCTATACTGCAAAAATAATAAATAGTTGGAAAGAGGCAAATACTCCCTACAGAAGAATTATAATTTTTTTAAGATTTATCTATTTATTTTAGAGAGAGAGAGCACAAGTGGGAGGGGCAGAGGGAGAGAATCCTCAGGCAGACTCCCCTCTGAGCACAGAGCCTGACGAGGTGCCCGAATCCACGACCCTGAGATCACGAACTGAGCCCATACCAAGAGTCGGATGCCCAACCAACTGCACCACCCAGGCGCCCCAGAAGAATTCTAAGTAGTATATGTAGATACTACACCTCGCAGGAGCTGACACTTCATCAACACCACCCCCTAGTGTGCGCTAGACAGAGCAATTCAATTTCAAAGAATAAAGGATGGAGAGGGAACTGTGAATAAACCTGGAAAACACTACCCTGCCCAAGGGGCCAAGGTTTAGTTTCATCCCTGATGTCATGTGTACGCCATGGACTCCCCCATAGGAGTGAGGAGAAGGGTACTTCATCTCCATGGAATTCTTTGAAAAACTCATAATCTCAATAACCATGAGAAAACCATAAAACAATTCATATTAAGCGACATTCTACAACACATCTAATCAGTATTCCTCAAAACTGTCAAGGCCATATAAAGGCAAAGGAACACTGAGCAACTATCACAGACCACAAGAGATTAATGAGACTTGAAACATAGAAAGAATGTGGTACCCTGGATCAGACCTTGGAACAGGAAAATGACTATCATGGAAAAACTGGAAAAATATTAATAAACTCTGGAGTTTAGCTAATAATAATGTACAAATGTTGATTTATTAATTTTGACATACATACCTTGGTAATATAAGATTTAACGACAGGGGAACCTATCAACTGTCGAACCCAGGGGAACCTATCAACTGTTTCAACACAGTTGAAACTGGGTGAAGGGCATGTGGGAACTCTGTACAACTTTGCAACTTTACTGTAAATCTAAAATTCTGAAATAAAAGTTTATTTAGAAAAAGAGGTCAGTATAATTCACCAGATTAACAAAATAAAACAGAAAAACTCCCTGACCACTTCAATAGATGCAGAAAATTTTCTGACAAAATCCAACACTCATTCTTGATATTGAAAAGATAAATAAAAATATCCTAGCAAAGTAGGGGTAGAAGGGAATATCCTCAACCTAATAAAGGATATCTGTGAAGAAAAATCATGCTCAACACTTAACTTCACTACTAACATCGTACTTAGGGATGAAAGGCTTAATTATAGGCCCTTCAGATCAGACACAAGACAAGTATTCCACTCTCAACCCTGCAGTCAACATTGCTCTGAAGGTCTGGCCAATTGAAGAAGGCAGGAAGGAAAAGAGGAAGGATGAAGGCAGACGGGCATCCAGTTTGGGAAAAAATTATATAAAACCCTCTTATTCACAGATGACTTGCTTTTCTATATAGAAACCCAAAGGGATCTACAAAAAGCCTACTAGAGATGGAAAACAGACACATGAAAATATGCTCTATATCACTAATGACCAGGGAAATGCAAATCAAAACCATAATGAAATGTCACCTCACACCTGTCTGAATAGTTAAAATCAGAAAGACAAGAAATAACAAGTTTTGGCAAGGATGTGGAGAAAAGGGAACCTTTGTGCACTGTGGGTGCGAATGTAAATTGGTATACTGTGGAAACCAGTACAGACATTCCTCAAAAAATTAGAAATAACATGTGATCCAGTAATTCCACTACTGGGTATTTACCTGAAGAAAACAAAAAGATATATGCCCCCCCCATGTTTATTGCAGCTTTATTTACAATAGCCAGGATATGGAAGCACCACAAGTGTCCACTGACTGATGAATGGATAAAGACATGGTGTATAAACACATTGGAATGTTATTCTGCCATAAAAAGTAATGGGATCTTGACATCTGCAACAACATGGATGGACGTAGAAGGTATTATGCTAAGTGAAATAAGTCAGAGAAAGACAAATAACATATGATGTCACTTACATGTGGAATCAAAAACAAAAGGCAGAAACAGACCCATAAATACAGAAAGCGAACTGATGGTTGCCAGAGGGGTGGGGGTAGGAGGCAGGGCAAAATGAGTGAAGAGAAATGGGAGATACAGGCTTCCAGTTATGGGATAAGTAAGTCATGGGGATGAAAGGTACAGCACAGCGAATACAGTCAGTGATACTGTGATAGTATCACATGGCGAGAGATGGCAGCTACACTTGTGATGAGCACAACATACAGACTTGTCGAATCACTTTGTTGTCCACCTGAAACTAACATAACATTGTGTCAGCGATACTTCAATAATTAAAGGCTGCTAGAGGGACACCTGGAAGGCTCAGTTGGTTGAGCTTCCCACTCTTGATCTCAGCTCAGTTCTTGATCTCAGGGTCATGAGTTCAAGCCCCACATTGGGCTCCATGCTGGGCATGGAGCTTACTTAAAAAAAAAAAAGTCTGCTAGAATCAATAAGTGAGTTCACCAAGGTTTCAGGATGCATAATTAATACACAGAAAATAATTATATCTGTATATACTAGCAATGAATAGTTGAAAATTGAAATTAAATAACATTTATAATAATATCAAAAGATGAAATCCTTAGGAATAATTTTGACAAAATATTGAAAAATGACCTGCACACTTAGACTAAAACATTGCCAGGGGAAATTAAACAAGTCTTAAATAAATTTTGTTGGAAAGATACACTGCGTTAATAGTTCAGAGGACTCGATATTGTTGAGATGTCATGTCTCCTCAAATTGATCTATAGAATTGGGCCTCCTGTCTGGCTCAGTCAGTACAGCGTGTGACTCTTGACCTTGAGGTAGTAAGTTCGAGCCCCATGTTGATTACTTAAAATAAAAAATCTTTTTTAAAAAAAATTATCTATAGATTCAACACAATCACAATAAAAGTTCCAGCAGGATTTGTTTTATAAATCAATAAGGTGATTCTAAAATTCACATGGAAATGCTAAGGACCTAAAATAGCCGAAACGGCTTTGAAAAAACATTTGAAAGATGCACACTACCTAATTTCAAGACCTCTTGTAAGCTGTACATAGTAAGATAGTGTGGAAATAGTGTCAAGTAAACTCGTTCAAAGGAACAAAACAGAGCTCAAAAGTAGAACCATACATATGAGGACAACTGATTTTCTTCAGAGATATGAAGCCACAGTAGAGAAAGAAGAGTCTTTTCAACAACTAGATATACACATACAGAAAAACGAGCATCAATCCATAGTTTACCATAAATAAAAATTAACTCAAAGGGACCATAGACCTAAATGTAAAACCTAAGACTCTCAAACTTCTAGAAGTAAACATCAAAGAAAATCTTTGAGACCTTACGTTAAGCAAAAATTTCTTAGATACGACACCAAAAGAATGATCTACAAAAGAACACATTAATTGAACTTAATCAAAATGCAAAAAGACATTATTTAGAGAATTAAAAAAAGCCATAGACTGGGAGAAAATATTTACAAAGCATATATCTGATAGAGGACTTATTTTCGGTATATAAAAAGAACTCTCAAAACTCTAAAATAAAAAGACAATGAAAAATTTTAAAAAGGCAAAAGATTTAAACAGACCACCAGAGAAGATATGTCAATGGCAGTCGGCACATGAAAATATGCTTAACATCACTAGCCTTTAGGGAAATGCACATGGAAACCACAGGATTTCCAGGTTGGTGAGCTCATGGCAGTGCTGGGAGGGTGGGGGTCTTGAGAGAACGCGAAGCTCCACAGCCATTCCCCCACATACTTTGCCCTATTCATCTCTTCCATCTGTCTCTTCCTGGATTGTATCCTTTTAACTAAACAACTAAACAACCCCAAACAAAAGAGCAAATTGTCTACGGTTAAATGCCCAAAGCCTGAAGGAGGAGATTCAGTGCTGGAACTTTATGTGAGCCTGGCAGAGACAACAATGCCCAGATAGTGCTAGCCACAGATCCTGATGGCAGCGACCACTTTGGGAGACTGGCCACGGGAACGCTGTCACGTCAGCAGCTTGGTTAGGGAATGGACATCGGACTGGATGGTCAGGGAGGTCTCTGGTGCAACCTGATGACTGCAGCAAGATACAAGGAGGGAGTAAGCCCTAGGAGTTTTTATCCCACGGAAAACATGTCTCTCCTTTCTTTTCTTGTCTTTTCTTTTTGTTGTATCCATATTGAGAAGATGGATGTTGGCTGAATCTACTGTGGTGATCATTTCACAATCAATATAAATCAAACCACCCTGCTGCACACCTTAAACTTATACAGCAATGTATATCAATTATTTCTCAATAAAACTGGAGGGGAACAGGATGGGGCGCCTGGGTGGCTCAGTCAGTTAAACGTCTGCCTTTGACTCAGGTCATGATCCCAGGGTTCCGGGATCGAGCCCCGCATCGTCAGCTCCATCCTCTGGGGGGAGTCTGCTTCTCCCTCTCCTTCTGCCCCCCCCCCAGCCCCATCATGCTCTCTCTGTCTCTCGCTCTCAAATAAAATCTTAAAAAAAAAAACTAACAGGGGGACAAAGGCCTCCTGGAAAATGGGAAAGAAGTCCTTTTGCATTTGAAGAGTTCGTTGGTTTTCTGTGTGGAACTTCCCTTTGCATAATGACAAGTGGAGTACTGCCGCTGTTGTTCTGAGATGGTCTTACTTAGAAACCATGAATGTAACATTGAAAGAGCAACTGATTACGATTCATGAAAAATATGGTTATCATATTTCAAAGATTTCTTATTTCTTGTGTTGTGATCCAACTAACATCAAAAGTGTATTTGAAAGGCTTCACAGTTTTTATTCTCCAAAAGAATATCCAAAATTTATGGGATACTTGTTGTGTTGCATATACAGGACATTACCACTGGATATGACGGCGGCAAGCCTAATCAGAAATCAGTGTTGCCTGTGAGTAAAAACAGCAGAGTGATTACATCCCCTTCTGAAAATGGCTGTGTTGGTGGTCCTTGGACGAGCAGCACGGAACCAAAGACAAAGTACTCTGCAGAGACGTGAGTACTCCCTGACCCGGAGATGGGAGTGACAGAGCCTTATTGGAAGAAGAATTGAAGAAGCTCATTTAAGCTCGGACTTAAAATTGGTTTGGGCCCAGTTAAGGATGAAACAGAACAACCAAGAGAACTATGCATTGAATTCGTGTGAACATTCTCTACCTCATCTGGGCAAATATTTTCCTTTTATTTCCTTTCTTTCTGGTCAGCTGACTAAACTAGTTGTATAAATTTGAAATGAAATGGTCTTGAGAGAAGTTATTCAAATTTTTCATAACCTTGAACCAAAGTCATTACATTAAAAGTATTAGAGTAACACAGTTTTTCCTTTAACAGAAACATAATACAAACGTGATTTTTCTAATTAAAGTATGATTAAGCTTAGTTCTATAGTCTTATAACTGTGTACAGTACATTTTCTAAAAAGGCATGTAAGTGTTATGTAATTGTACAGTTAGTTAAGGAAAGTATTCATAAAATTGGCAAAAAAGTGGACTGTTCTCCAATCACTGTGGTAAAGTGCCATTGTTACATCATAGATATTAATTCATAAATTAGAGTATTTGAAATAGGGTATTTAGCATTTGCAGTTTACTTTCTTAAGATTTATGTATTTGAGAGAGAGAGAGAGCACACATGTGAGCATGGGGGGCAGGCTGTGGGGGTAAGGGCAGAGGGAGGGAGAAAATCTCAAGCAGACTCCCCACTGAGTGCGGGACCCAATGTGGGGCTCCGTGGGGGGGCTTGACCCCATGACCCTGAGCTCATGACCCGAGCCAAAACCAAGAGCTAGACACTCAACCCATTGAGCCAACCAGGCACCCCTAGCATTTGTGGTTTAAAACAGTGTTATAATATCTCCTTCAACACCTCTGCTAAAGATGCTCATGGTGTAGTATACATTTATTATATGTATCTAAAATTTGATGTTCACTATACAGAAAGTAAGAGTGGGAACACTCCTGGTTTTGCTCTTGTCAGATTTCTCAGTGCCTTCTCAGTCTGGTGTGAACTGATACAGTGCTCCTGCATTGAGTATGAATTAATCAGTTAATCTGCAGACAGCTAAAGAAAATATTTTCAAACTACCTAGGTGCTTCCTCTTTACCTCACATGGGTTTGCTGACTTAAGAAGAAAATCTGAGAAAGAAGCTCTGAATCTACTCAAAAGTCCAGTTTTATAAGTAGATTTATTCCTTTATCAGATGAAGTAATGCTAATTTTACTAAGACACAAAAACAGATTTTAGGTATTAATGAATCACTAACGCTAAAGGCCAGTTTATTCTAACATTTTGTGGCCTCTGTAGAATTTGTGATCACGTGAGTTCCGTTTATCATCTTCAGTGTGGAAAAATGTTTTTGGAAGTTCACTTCTGGTGGATTCTGTGGTCTTCTGAACAAGACCTCACAGAGAAGTGCTGTTTGAACTTTTTCAAGTGCACCCTGTCCTGTATAGCTCTCAGAGTGCCTGGGCGCGTGTGGCAGAGTTAGGAGGTTGCCATCACAGGCCTTGGATAGACTCACACTAAACAATTTACCTAGAGGAGATAGCAGTGGTATTAGAGAATTTATTTCCTTTACAAAGAACAGTATAAGGTTGGAAATGATTGGAATGCTCATTAAATCTTGGTCTGTTGCAGCTGTCAGCTAACATTTGCTTAAACTCATAGGATCCAAATATAATTTTCAAATTTTTATATTTCCACTATTAATTTGTTCCTTCCTTACCTTCTTATAGATGGATGTCGCATGACTAGAGTAATAGCTAGCCAAATGCAGAGCACCACTTTTCTGAATAAGGTTATTTTCAAAGGCTTTGCACTAAAGAAGCAATGTGTAGAATGATTTGTTTTATTGCTTTTAGGAATGTTGACTGTAATTTTGGAAGTGGCCTATATTCAACAAAGTGGTCTTCACAATGCTGTGTCTGTGTGTACAGTATGTACCTTTAGGGTGAGTAATAGTGTTTCAGTGACTGAGGGATGAAGTAGGGCTGCAATGATAGGACAGCCTGCTCATCATCACTAGAGCCACATCACAATGACCGTACTGTATTCACGAGAGAACATTTTGACTGCTTTAATACACTTAAGTCATGTTACTCAAGGAAAAGTTATTGAAGTTTGGATTCTTATCTCAGAAATTAAACAATCCAAAATTAAATCAACCAGTTTTCTATTCCTGGCATATACAGCCTGAAGAATCATTTGACCCTAACCACACTCCGGAATCTGTCTGAGCATGGAATTTAGCATCTCTTTGGCACAGTGGCACACATTTGCCTAACAAAGTCAGTTCAGTGATAGCTCAACCCAGCCAGGAGAGATGCAAGGGCTGGCTGGGTAGGTTCACCCCTGGGCTCTGCATTGTCTGTCTTCTTCTTTATGAAAATATCATGGACATGAATGAATTCTCCCTGAACATGCAGATCCAAACTGGGGTTCTCTAGAGCTTTGGGGAGAAAGAATTAGTGGGGCAAGATCAAAGCATATATTGGAAATAAACAAACCGTATTAAGGTCAATAAGGTGGCACATGATGCTTCTTGTGAAGAGCAAACCTATCATCACCCTAAAAGTGGAGGATGAACTGACTGTGGGCAAATTGTTGACTTGTGCTAAATTTGGGTTTTTTAGTATCTTATTAAAGAGTAATCTCTACAATGTAACATGGGGCTTGAACTCAGGACCCCAAGATCAAGTGTCACACACTCTACTGACTGAGCCAGTTGCACACCCTGAGGATTTTGTTTTAAATATAAAGTGTTCTGTTTGGGTGTAGTAACTTCAGCAGACAGGGCAGCTCTGGGAGTTTGGATACTTTGGAATATCTTTATATAGGATAGACCTGGCTTAATGGAGAAATTGTTCTATGGCTGTGGCTATTGTTATGTCTTTCAGATGTTTTCCATTGATGTTTGTGATGCTTGAAAAATCCAAATTCTGTTTGAATGAATTTAATTTTATACTTATTTCTACCTCCTCCTTTCCCTATGTGCACTCCCACATTTTGTTGCTGTCAAAAGTTACTGCCCTATTACCTCATGATAAATCTTAACAATATTCATTTCGAATGCTTTAAATATATATATAGACTACACTTGTGGATAAAAACCCCACACATGACATATTATTACACACCTATAAGAATGGCTAAAATTCGGGGCGCCTTGGTGGCTCAGTGGTTAAGCGACTGCCTTCGGCTCAGGTCAGGATCCCCGGGTCCTGGGATCAAGCCCCATGTCGGGCTCCCTTGCTCAGCGGGGAGTCTGCTTCTCCCTGTCCCTCTGCTCTTCCCCCTGCTTGTGCTCGCTTGTGCTCACTCTCTCTCAAATAAATAAATAAAATCTTTTAAATTGTTTTTAAAGATTAAATTAAATCAAAAAGACGGAGCACACCAAGTGTTGGCAAGGAGCTGGAGGAACTCGAACCCTCAGATACTGCTGACGGGGATGTAGAGTGTTGAAACTGCCTTGAAGACAGGTTTTGGCAGGTTTTAAAAGTGCTCACCATACACGTACCATATGATCCTGCGTGTAGGTACTTAGCCAGGAAACATGAAAGCATATGCCATACAAAGACTTGTGTACAAATGCTCATAGCTGCTTTATTTCTACTGACCTAAAACTGTAAAATCCATCACCTGGTTAGAGAACCAAGTGGTGGGGCAGTCACATAGTGGAGCGCTGGGTGGCAACAAGGACGAGACGCAAGGACTGTCCAGTCCACAAGGACTGGAATACACTGTCACATGGATAAACCTCAAAATGATTATGCTGAGTGAAAGAAGCTAGACCAAAAAAAAAAAAAAAAAGAGCACTCGCTGTATGATTGCATTTATTAATTTTTTTAAAATGCAAACAGATCACAGTGAGAGAAACAGAGTAGAAGTTGTAAGGGCCGGGGAGGGAAGGGGCTGGAGGGATTACGGAGTACCCCAAGGAAGCCTTTGGAGTGATGGGCAGGTTCACTATGTTGATTGTGGTGCTGGTTTCCCGGGTGCATTCATATGTCAAAACTTACATCTGCCATATAACCCAGCCATTCCACTATCTGAATACCTACCCAAGAGAAGTACACAGGCCCAACTATTGTGGCCAGAAGCAGGTCACTGACGATTCTTTACCAAGAATATAGTTTCTGCAGAAAACTCCATTAGGCTAATTTTTGTTTCTTGATGAGTTTTCTACACATTAAAGAAGAACTACCTCCATTTTTTCCACTTCCATTTAAAATATACTAAAATTATATTTATTGGGATCTGGTTTTCCTTGTAAATATAAGATTTCTTATATTGGGGGTGCGTGAGTGGCTCAGTCGGTTAAACGTCTGCTTTGGTCAGCTCATGATCTTAGGGTCCATGGATCGAGTCCCACATCGGGTTTCCTGCTCAGTGGGGAGCCCGCTTCTCCCTCTGCCTCTGCATCTTCTCTCTGCTCATGCTCTCTCTCATGCTATCTCTCAAATAAATAAATAAATAAATCTTAAAAAAAGTTTTCTCATATGGATCAAATTCGCAATTAGAACTTGTGCCTATACACATCTTAGGACTGTTATTCCCGAATGCTCAGGATTCAGGCTTTTACCACGTGCACAGGTTTAGCCACCGTCAAACCATCTTGTTACTGTTCCTAGCAATAAAAGTCATTATGAATTCTGGTTTTAAGAAAATACTTATCATTTGCCTAAACCATCCCACAGAGAAACAGTGAGCATATCCCTCAGTTGCCTAGATGCCCCTTGGTGCTGACTCATTGTACAGCCTGTCCAGTTTTCCCCTGTTCTTCTTGTCTCTGTGTGCAGCAGTATCTGCTCCGGGACCTGTAAGCCATTTTCAGGGTTAGAGTATCCACAGGGATATGAAGGCAGATCAGAGAGTCTCACTTCACTTGTCAACAACTTCATTCATAATTAAAAAAAAAATGACAATTGGAACATCTATTCATTTTGCAAAAATCAGTGAATTTGATTTAAACCAGTATTGGCTTATATGTGGGGAAATGAGTACATTGAGGGAAAGCTAAAGCAGGGGGCTAGATAACCCCTCCCAGGAAGGAAATGTGGCACTATATCTCGTAAGTACTCCTACCACACAATGTAATTTGAGAAGGTGAGTCCCTGTGTACTAATAGGAAAATAACTCTAATTTGCTAAATGAAACAGGAAGTCAGAATAGTATGAACAGTGACTAAATAAGAAGAATATTATACGTAAATCTATTTGTGGGCATGGAAAGTTTCGGAAGATACACAAGACACCATCAGTTGGATTCTGCAGGCTCTACCCAATCCATGGCCTCCCATCAGCGCTCCCTGAGCATAAGCCCTGTCTCCCCAGGAAGGAGACCCAAGTGTCAGCGACAGATGACAGGCCCAATGAGGAGAGAAGGGAAAAACTAAGGACAATTATTTGAGCATGTGAAAGGAGAGAGTGCCAGGAGAATCCGTTCTGGATCATGGGAAGCTCTGAGGAGGAGGGATAATCTGTAAGTGGAAAGAAACCACTGGTACTATAGCTCCTCCAAATTTGTCCCAAATCCTCCACACCCACCCCTACTCCCTGGCCTGAGCACATCTTTCCACACCATTCCCACCTGCAAGCTCAGGGTTCAGGACTGCCCAGGAAGGGTGAGGGCAGGTCCTGAGTTGCTGCCATGGGTGTTTCTGCTCTTTGGACTGTGTGGCCTATGGCTTGGGGTTTGTCTCACTCTGTGACTGACATTGAGTTTTGTCCAGTGTTTAGAGGGTTCCTGGTGTCTGACACCAGGGTACAAAGCTTATATACCCATTAGGGAGATTAAGAAACTGACTTTAGAAGAGACAGACAAAAGCCAACGAAAGGAATCATGGACATGCCAACTCTAATCTTAGAAATGTTGGCTCTCAGTGAAGACAGATAAAATTTGTTTTTTTTATTTTATCAATGTTAATACACTACAGAGTCATGGGCCACCCAGATTAATTTGCAAGTCCCCTTAGGTAGCCTAGGCATTCCAGGGCTCATAAGGGCGCAGACAAAATACACCCGAGTGCCCCTGCATATGTATAAGGTTACCCAGCATCTCATCACCAGGTGGCTCTAGAGCACTCATCTATAAGCATGTATGGACTGTCACGCTCTGCTCTGAAAACTTCACATCTGTCCTACTTTCATTGTCACACAACCCTCTGGCCATATTCCCAAAGCCACATAGCTGATGAGGGGTAAATAGGGGGTTTATTTGAACCCAGGTAGACTGACGAATCGTGAAAATACTCATGCCTGCTTCATCATTCCCTGTTGCAGCCCCAGCAGGAAAAGTCAGGGTCCTTGGCCTTGCTCACCCAAAGTTCCTCCCTCATGCTCCTGTACCCTATGCCATCTATCTTTGCAACCAAAACATAGGACCATATTGCACTTGAAACATGTGCACAGAGTGAACAGGTGACCAGGTATGAGACTGTTGCTTGTTGCAGCAACGGCCCAGCCAGGAGCCCAGGGGTTTCTTTCTGGAGCCTGCCATCTTTATTTCTCAAGAGGCTAATCCATCATTTAGGCTTGATCTGGGCCCTGACCAGAGTGGGCAGTTGACCTGAGGCCATTGAGATCTCTTTCTCAGGACATCACAGATGGACATAAGCAATTCTGGTTGAGGGCAGACTCCTGCCTGGGGTTGGCCATGTGGACTGAGCATCAGATGGCCACGCTACAAAACTTCAGACTGGGGTCATTCTCCAATGGACTCAGACCCACATCCCTCCTTCTGAGTCAGCTCACCTCACAGAAGTGCTGTAGGGCCCAACTGCACTGATTTAATAAGCAGAGACTCTGAGTGTGAGATCCAGACCATACCGGCCTGTCACCACAGATCGCCTTGTTCCAACTTCAAAAATCTAGATTTAGGAAACCACAATGACCCCTGACACACAAGCATTTCCACCCTATTTGAGGGTGACAGAGGGAAGACAGATTTGCTGGGGGTGAGTTTGGATTATGTTGGGGAGGGCAGGTAGGAAGAAGTCCAGAAATCATCCCTTCATAGATTAGATAGATAGATAGATAGATAGATAAATTTATGTTTATATTTATTGATTTCATCTTTGTTTTCTTGGGAGTAAAGTGCTCACTGGGTCTGTTTGGAGTGGGGTCACATCAGGAGGCAGCGGTCTGTTCTGGGAGATCTGTGGTCTCCATTTCATAATACCCCTTTTCATTAGAAAAGGTCTTCCCCTTCAAGATCTCTGTGATTTGCTGTAGTTGCTTGGCAACATAAAGTACTTGGGGAGCTTTAGTGATAGGTGAGGGAGCAGGTGGGAGTGGGGGTGGGGCTGGAGTTGGCACCGGGGGTTTGGGTCAAGGTCGAGGTCGAGATGCAGGGGGGCTGGGAGGAGGTCAAGGAGGGTGTTGGAAGTACCAAGGAGGGCGAGCAGAAGGGCGGGCAGAGGGTTGTCAGGCCGGGATTTCTTGAAAAGTCTGATGGGGAGGGGTGGGCGATTGAGCCATGTGCAAGGCATTAGAACCAATCTTGGAAGCAGTCCAGTTCAGGTAGGGCCAGTTGGCCATGTAGACTCCAGGACACTTAGTTCAGGCACAGTCTACCCCCAGCTTGTGACTCCCATGACCACATAGGTGTTTGCCACGTTGTCTCTGCACATGAGAGGCCCGCCGCTGTCCCCCTGCCCAGAAGGTCACAGAAGGCACTCTCTGTCTGAGCCACTTTTCCCCTGCCCAGAAGGGCCATAGGCTCTGGAAGGACAGTTTCTTCAGTCCCATGGCTTCTTGCTGCCATGAACACAAGTGGTGGTGGTAAACTTTGAGTTGGTATCAACAGCTTCAGGTGGATGTGAGAAGGGGATGGATTGTCACGGGTCTCCTTGCAGTGAGGAGGGAAGATAAGCCACCCATGTGTCCATGTGTGAGGCTTTATGCATGCATGGGCATGTGTGTACAAGTGGATTGGAAGGTTTTGTATTCTGGTGAGGAGAGGTAAGCCTTCTCTTCCAGGGTGGTGTTCGGGTGTTATGATCTCTGTGTCACGGTGGGATAAAGCTCTCTGTGTGGTGACTGGTTCTTTGTAGGTGCCCCAGGTATCACCTCCCATCCTCACTGCTATGAGATGGGACCAGGGAAAGGGTCACTGAAGCAGGTCCCTGGAGGGAGTGGAGTTCAGGGATTCACAAAAGAGGTGTTGACAGGGAAAGGGGCGCCCGAAGGAAAGTTACCTAGCAGGTGTCGATCTTGCCTTCGGGGTACCCTGCACACCCATTGGTTGGACAAATGCACCCATTGTACCACTCTGTGGAGTTACAAATTCGAGTTCGATGAGGTTCCCACGGGCCTCCTGCAGTGTAGGTGCGATCCTGTAGGCTACAGCCGGGTGGCTTGGTGGTCAGCAATCACAGAAGACATGTTTTGGGAAAGACCTGCCTCCTCCCTCCACGGAACCCCCATCGACTTGAAATGCTCTACTTCAACCTAAAATCCATGAAGGTCAATGCCCCTGGCTTCTCCTCAGACACTTGTGAAGCATGCGGAGTGTTGGAGGCATATGCAGGTGAAGAGGAGGTGCAGTGCATGGAGGATGAGCAGATGTGGCTGCAGGAATGTGTGTTGATGCCAGATGATTATTCACAGCTACAGCCAGGATGTGTCACCTCATTTACACCCCACAGTGACCCCCTCTGTTAAGCGCTGTTACTCATCTTGCCTCGAATCAAGAGCTTGGAGCACCACTTGCCCAAACACGCTTGTAGGGATGTGGTGTGGCTTGGACTCGGACCAAGGTTTTCCTCTCTACACTCAAATCCAGGACACACATTTCATTTCCCCACAGTACGGCTCTAAGTCCCCCTCATTGCTTTTCATCTGCCGTTAACACCTTAGCTCAGTTCTGGACAGGATCTGCTGGAGATGGTCAGATGAGTCCCTCCCCGCATGCCTCCCATCCGTTTTGAAGTTACAGAGAAGGAGCAGCTACAGGATAGCCTCCACACACACAGATCTGTCAGGGGCATGGGTGGTTGGAATAACCGGAAGGCAGGTCAGAACATCCTGTACAGCCCCAGAGGCTCCATCATGATCTTTGGGTTAAGAAAGGTCCAGCCCAGGCTATGATTCCATCAGCCAACCTCACACCTGACTATAGGGGCAGCTATCCCCTCTTCATCAAGTGGCCTCCCCCCACCACAGCCGCAGCCACAGCCCAGCCACAGCCTGGTGGGTGGGTCTGAAATCGCCTGCATCCGGGTGGAGAGGTGGCGGATCACACTTGGAACATGGCAGTGGAGGCCAAGTGGGAAGCCAGAACCAAGTGGAGGAAAGTGGATGGAGCTAGGCACACAGCATTCAGACTGTGTGTTTGTGTGGCTTGGACTGCGTCTCCAGGCCCTTCAGGTCAACTTTGCATACCACCCAAGCAGGGTTAGTTTTGTACTTGCACTGTCCCCAAGGCAGGGGTGACATGGAAATGACCACCACAACAGGCCTGGTCGCTTATGGTGACCTTTTAGATCTATGGAAGAGCCAGATGACCTGGAAGAGAACAGGGTTTTCTCATTCTCAACACCTTGGCTTTAAATGCTGAAAAGTCCACAAGAACTTGAAATTCAATAGAAAGGAGGACTACCCCAGAAGCCTATGGGCTCAAGGAGGAGGTAGAAAAAGGAAGGTCTGCAAGAATGTCACAGAAATTTGGAGGCTGGGGATTTCTTTAAGACTTGGCCTTACCAGTGGGGGAGGGATTCACCAGAAGATGGTAGAAATCCCACTAAGTTGAGGAGGATTCTAGAACAAAAGAGGCCTTGTTTGATGTCCAGGGTGTAGCTGGGAGCCTATAATCCTTTTGAGAGATAGGACAGCAAAGGTGGTGGTAGGGTTGGGAGTGTAGATGGGAACGCTGAGATCAGCCCCCCAGGGACTCCAAGAACCCTGGGACACTGCGCACCTGTTTGCGTGGGTGGGCAGAGCAGGGTAGGCCGGGGGTGGGACAAGAAGAATGCTCTAGAGGCCTCAGCAGAGCTATGGACATCAATAGCCAGATAGAGGTTGATACCCCAGGTCAGGGAGGGAAGGGCCAGCAGAGGCCAGTGAAAACGGGTGTGCCCAGGAGGAGAAGCAACCCAATCAGAGAAGGAGGGCAGCCTTGAGCGAGGGAAGAAGAGTTACAGGAAGCATACTGAAACTACCAGGGTTTTGTCACCAGAATAGGCTGAGTTTTGAACCCCAAATGACTGAAGTGCCTTGAATTAGGAGCCCTCAGTTTTCCATTATCAAGGGACAGAAGAGCTTTCAGTCTCTCTTCTCATCCCCAATGTGACTGGGTAAAAAGTCCATGTGGTCAGCTATGGAAAGCTGAAATGCCTAACCTACTCATTAAACCGTTGCTGCCCTGGCCCCAGGCATGCTAGCCTGCCAAGAACCCTGTCCCCTCTCTGCAGAGAAATCGTAGTCACTCGGGTGCGGAGGGTGGATTCTCGCATTGTGACCAGCAAGGGTGGTGAGCAGAGGTTCACTGAGGTCTAGAGGGCTGGGCTCTGGGGTCTCAGAGCTCAGAGAGCACGTGACATGGCCCTTCCACTGACAGTTGGGGAAATGGATGTCCAGAGAGGAGAGGAGTTGGCCCGCAACCACAAAACCCCATCTCGAGCTCTTCTCCAAGTGCCATTTCAGGGGACAATCCCCCATTTCCAGAAGGTAGCAACTGGGGTTCCAGGCCCCAGATAGAGCCACAGCCGATACCCCATTCCAAAAAATGCCCAGGTTCTCCTGGTGCTGCATGCACCCTTCCACCCGGCGACCACACGAGCCATCAGTGGTGAGGTTGTGGACAGGGGACTCGGCTGCCAGTTTCTCCCACTCTAAAAGGGGACAGTGTCCCGGAATCTGGTGGACATCACCACTAGGCACCACATATGGCCCCTGCACTGCAGAGACCACTGAGGGAATGACCAGCAGTGCCCCTACCACTGTGAGAACCCCTCCCATACTCACCTTTCTCTTTCAAGAATCCCCAGGCAGCCACCCAGCAGGCCTGGGGAACTCTAGGTGGGCCCGCCCTAAATTGGGGCACGCGGCCCGTTCCGATGAATTGCCCACGGGGAACGGGAGGGGTGATCTTCATGAGAGCGATGTCATTGTGCTCTAAACTGGGGATGTATTTCTCATGAATGATGATTTTCTCGACATATCTCTCCTGTTGAGGTGGCTTCGCTGGCTTATCGTTCCCATACATAGTTTCCCTTGCTCCAAAAATCAGTCTCCAGTCATATACTTTTCTGTGGGCACAGAGGCAAGCCAGGTCATCCTCAGAAAGGAAGGGCTCGACAGAAACCTCTGGTGACCATGATCCTCAGAGCCCTCCCTCAGCAAGTTCCTGGGCCCACCCACTCATGGCCTGGTTGCCACATGGCCCAGAGCCCCAGGGAGACTGTGCACAGGGAGCCCTGGAGAATGTCTTTTTCTGGGAAGAGCCTTTCTGAAGACCTCCCTCCACGCGCTCCCACACGGACTTTTTGGAGACGAAGCAGTGGGCAGCAGTAAGCAGCCAATGGGAGTTCAGCAAGGTGCCTCCGCATGCATGGTACCTTCAGTTATTGTGGGACATGAATACCTGGAGGCTGACCATCCAGGGCCAGGCCCCGATTGTTGCATCCTGCCCTCCGACGATACGGCCACTCCCCAGTGGGTTCTGCCTGAACCCTAACCCACAGGGGGCACTGGGGTGAGACCAGGGGCACAGTTCAAACCAAGAAGAGGCAAAGCCTGTCCTCGCACCTGCACGATGGGGGAATCAGGGCTAGGGGGCTGGGCAAAGGGGGCAACCGGGAACGTGGAGGGTCCGAGGGGGAGCTGCTGAGGAGAGGCGCTGTCAGGGCGGTAGGGAAGCAGGAAGCTGCAGGCTTCAGGAACTGGTTTTGAGGAGTATGGGTTCTGGGGTCTTGTGGGTGTAGCCCCAAGGCGAAAAAGAAGTCGCCATAGGAAGCAGGACCGATGATAAGGGACCTAGAAATATGGGAGATCCCGAGGCAGGGGGGAGGCTAGAGGAGGTGAGAGAGAGGTGTAATGGCTTGAGGTCTTTAGAGCCAATTTTGGGCAGGAGACTCAGAGAACAGCCGCAGGGGTCTTGGGGCTGCAGTGTGGGTTTGGATGGTGGCAGGAGGAGGGAGAGTAGCCAAGGCAGGTCCAATGATCCCAGGTGTGGGAAGCAGTGGGGGTCCAGGGGTGGAAGTTCTGGGAACTGGGGCGAGGCCACAAGATTTTGGGGGTACCTTGGGGGCTGTCAGAGTCTAGGTGGAGGCGGGACCCTAGAAGAAAGCCATGACAATACCCTGGGGTCTTTGGGGTCAGCCGCAGTTGGGGCACCTCAGTATCTGTGGGAAGAAAGGGGTTTCTAAAATTTGGGACTTGATGTGCAAGAGGCAGTGAGGTCAGTCTCTAGGTGAGGGAAGGACCCCAGCGTCTGTGCTACGGGAGGCATAGGAGCCCAGGGGTCAGCCCTGGTTTCTCTTGGCTGATGAAGCTGGGAGCAAGGATGGTCAGAGTTGGGGATGTGGGTCACACCCGTGAGACCCAGGGGACTACTAAGGCCCAAGCTTGGCCTCCTTCCTAGCCCTGGACAGAGGGAGTCTGGGTGGGGCTTGCTATTCAAAAGACACTCTTTCCACCCCCCGGAGGTGTCCCTGACACATACTCACACGTGGCGTTATCTTTGGCAACCACAGACACTGCCAAGGCCAGCAGAACGGCAGTTGGAAGCATCTCTATCATACTCCTGCCCCAGCCTGGCCTGGAAGCCCAGTGACCTCACACAGCTCTGTGGCCTCCTGACCAATCAGCATGGCTACATCCCCCCTCCCCCACCCCAATAGTCAGGCCAGGCAGGAGCCCTTTAGCTTAACCGGTCCAGGCTGAAACAAGATGCCAGCTTTCTGTACAGGCTCCTCTGCACCCCTCGGGTGATGGGGGCTCATGTGCAGCCCCCTCCCTCTGTCCCAAGGCCAGGATCTGCATTCCCAGTTACCCTTCAAAGATTCCATATCATCTGAGGATCCAGTTTTGTGCAGTGTCAGGGTCTGCCCCTCATGCAAGCTGCAACCACAGTTCCTGTTCCAAATCATGGGTTGAGGGGCAGTCTGTCCCTCTGTGTCAAGATGATGCAGCATGTCAATGGTCACAGGGTGTCGGGCTCACCAGATTAATCGATCCTTAACCCTGTGTAGGGCAAATTGTCTTTCTCTCTTCCAAGTACATACTATCAGCACACTTTTCAAAGAGCCACTTTGAATTTCTCTAATTTACAACTACAAAGCCCACTTTTCTATTCACTCCTGCATATCACAGGGTCTGGTGTTTCCTACCTGAGTGTCTCCAGGGCTCCTCTCTGGGACCTACTGCAGGAAGATGTGTCTCCTATACCTGAGGGTCAGGTGTTCTCACCACAATCACCTGAATATCCTGAGGTTTCAATTTTTCTGATTGTCAGGAGACGGCATCTCACCAACGGGAGGATGACAAATGCTCACCTCACATACCTGCATGTTAAGAAGTTTTACCTTCTTTTAGGAGTGCAAGGAGGTCACACCACCTGCATGAAGGGCAGTGTTCCCTCCTCTCCCTGAGTGTAAGTTCTCCACCAGATAATCTGAGCATCAAGAGGTGTCCCTTGCCTGCCTGCGTGTCAGGACACCTCATAGCTTCTTCCTGAGTTTTATGAGTTTTCAGATTGTCAAATGAGCTTCATTCTCCTACTAACTTTCTAACTGAGTGTCACACTTTCTCAGCTCACATAACTTTCAGGAGATCACATGCCCTTCAACTGAATATCCAGTAGGTCTTATATATCTTTACTGGAGTATCAGGAGCCATCATCTCCTAACCCTAACCCTAACCCTAACCCTAACCCTAAACCCTAACACTAACCCTAACCGTAAACCTCACCCGACCCTCACCCTAAACCTAACACCTCACCCTCACCCTCACCCTCGCCTTAACCCTAATCCAGGGCTGATCAGCAGAGAATCTGGAAGGCCAGCCCTCCAGAGCCCCTGCTAGCCCAGCCAGAGACTCCCTGAGCCCAGAGCTAGCCCTCCCCTGCCTGCCCAGCCACGCATTTGCTCCTGAGCTTCATGATGGCCTGTTCTTGACCCTGAAGGTGAGCTGGCTGACTAGGAGGGGAGTCTAGCTGGTGGGACAGGCTGTAGATACAGGACAGAGTGACACCATGTGAGCTAGCAGGGGCCACACTCTAGTCTCCCTCACAGAGCCTGCTCGGGAGCAGGAGTCTGGGTGCCCTAGTGGCCGGCACACAACAGGGTCTGTGCTGACCAGGCAGCCATGGCCCCCAGGGAGAGTCCACTCTGCCCTCTCCCCACTCCTGCCTGGCCTCACCTCTCCTCACTGTGGGGCTGCAGGACCAGGAAACAGGCCCTATTGGGGTGGCTCAGCTCCAGCTTGTAAATGTTTCCCAGCCCCTGGAGCAGCAGGATTTCCTGGGGCCAGAGGGAGGACTGGCTGTGGACAAGGACTGCGCTGGGGAGGATGCAGGGCCTTGTAGAGGGTGAAGGATGGGGCAGGCGCCGAGTCCTGGGGCCACTGCTCATGTCTACTAAGGGCTGAAATCCCTGAATGCCCACGTGGTTCCTCATTATAGTAACGGCCCCCTGTACATGGGAATCCTGCTGGTGGGCCCCTCCACACCAGCTTCCTTCCTGCCCCTCTGAATCCAGCCAGGGCTGCAGCCAGGGACAGGCTGGACATCGTCCCAGGTCCTGCCAGGAAGAGAAGGCAAAAGGAGGAGAGGAGAAGTGGAAGGGGCAGACTGATCTTCTCCCTGTCCTGAGTCAGCCTCCACTGGTGCCTCCAGGTCCTCCGGCCCAGCCCTGCACTTAGCTGGGCCCTGAGAGGGAGTTTGCATTCCTGCAGACTGGAATGCATTCCAGCTTGGTGGGGGATATTGAATGACCTGTGCATCCCCAGATATCGTACCCACCTGACCTTGCACAGGCCGTGGTTGTAGAGCCCGGTGGACTTTGGGGCCACAGAGCAGTTGGCGGTGGTGAGGGAACAGGGGGACCCTTTAGGTGCACAGCCATGGGTCTCGTGTACATCCGCCGCAGGGCTGGGTCACTGTACAGGTGCTCTGTGCAGGTCTCCTTTGCACACCTGGCCATGACACACCTGGCTGGCCCTCTCGGTAGGGAGGCCTGTGTGCCTGGTGCACCTGTCCCCCACCTTCCCCAGGGAAGCAGACACGTTCAAGCGTTTCCATGTCCAACCCTCAGGGACAGTTGGGAACATGGGTCAAGAGAGGCAGGCACTGGCCCAAGACAAAGGAGGGGAGCAGAGCCCAAGGAGCAGGGCTGCTCTCCAGTCCTAGGTCAGCCCAAACCCTCCCATGAGGTTCGCTTTGTGGGTGAGAGCTCCTCAGATCCTCGGGGATAGCTACCCACCCCGCCCCATGTGGGGACATGACCTTGGCATCCCAATGCACGTAGAGGCATGCGCACCTGCACACCCACCCACACACACACACCACTCTGACTGCCCAGCTGGGGGTCAGAAGGGGAGGACACCCAGGGAGTGACATGGAGGACAACAGGAAAGAAGAAATAGGTTGGAGACAGCTGGGCCATAGGGCAGGGCATCAGGACTCCTGGCAAGGACCCGGATCCAGAGCATGGGGAGGGGAGAGAAGCCAGGCTGGTGCTCAGGGGTCCCCAAGGGGCCCAGGGGTTTGCCAGGGAACTGGGGGAAGACAGGGTCTGGGTTCCGGTGTCCACCACCACCCTGGGCACTTGGGAGTAGGAAGAGATACCCACCCCCAAGTCCAGTGGGGCTACAGCCCAAAAGGCCTCAGCTTACTCTTCTGTCACTTGGGCTGCAGAGATGCAGTGTCCCAAGGGTCCCACAGGCTTGTAGAAGAGCCTGTTGGCCTTGGATCTCCATCCCTGACCCACTGTGCTCCCAGTGCTGGGGAAATGCTTTCTACCCCCTCGAGGTCCTTCTCAGCAGAGGACAGACTTGGGGCTTGGGGGGCTGATGACCGGGGTACGCAGAACTTGGCAGAGCACAAGGCCACCAGTCTGGGGACCAAGGTCAGGGCCCTCCTTGTGGCAGCCTCAGGGTCCCCATGTGGAAGAGGATCCAGAATCACTGCTCTGGTCAGGGTGAGGAGGCCTTAGGAAGGAATGGAGCACCTGGACCGGAGATGGAAACGTGGACAAGGGAGGCTTCTGAGGTTTCTCACATCGCCCATGGAACCCACAGATCCTGCTCCTGTGAGAGACACAGACACAGAGACAGAGAAGGAGACAGAATGAACACAGGAGAGAGGGAACCAGGAGAAGTCATAGACTTTCTTCCACCAGCTTGAAATGACATCCTGGCATTTTGTGCCATTCCAATCCTGAGAGCGCCGTCACACAGGCCATCCACCCTGGAGGGGAGGGGATTCCACAGGGATGTGTGACCAGGACTCAGGGGTGCCAGGGGCCACTGTGGGGACGGCCCAGCACACGGGCACAGATGAGGCCCTGGGACCTGAGCCTAACCCTAATGGGAGCCTCTGGAAGTCTGTGTTGTGAGAGGACAAGGTCAGAATCAGTTCATTACTACCTTCCCACGGGGGCTGGGACACAAGCAGGAGGGGGGTGGCTTTGCCTGGACCCCAGAGCAGACGCAAGCCCCTCTGAGCTGTGTTCTATGCCAAGTCCAGCTCCTGGCTCATCCTTGCTTTGCAAGTATGCACCAGCCTCCTGTGAAGGCAGGTATGGAACATGTGTAGACGTCCTAACCCCAATGGTGTAACTAGAAGTAGAAGCCAGAATACTCCAATGTGCACATGGGGAGCCTGGGGAGGCCCTGAGAGTCACAGGGTCTGTCCAGGGTCACAGATCTGGGCACGCACAGGAAACAGGTGTGAACCCAGATCTGTGCCATCACAGCAGAGACACCAGCTGCACCCAGGCCTCCCGGGGGCTGTGGGTGGGCTGTGTGGGTGTCACTGTGTGGATGGGGCATGGGGGCAGGATGAGCATTGAGCAGCCGGTGGAGGGGGGCACTCTGGGGGCTCTTGTGTGAGGAAGTTGTAAGGGTTCCCCAGGCAGTGGTGACCTCACTTCCCTGACAACAGAGCCCAACAGAATTTGGAACCGTGATAACCAGGGACCCACATTCCACAGATAGCCCCCTGACCAGCTCATTTCATTGGAGATCTTCAAACCAAGATGTTCGCATGTTGCTTTCCGAGGTCTGGAGGCCACAGGTGGAAAAAAGCGCGCCCTGCAGATGCTGTCCCCCGCTGGGGATTTCATGTCAGGGCTCCCCACCGCCTCTGGCCATTTGGCCGGAAGGACAGAAAGGTGACACCAGGAGGCCCAGAGCCGGTCACCCAGCCCCACTCCCTCTGATGACCTGTGTAGCCCCAGGTGCCCTCCCTGTGTGAGTGTGTGTGTGTGTGTATGTGTGTGTGTGTATGTGTGTGTGTGTGTGTGTTTGTGTGCGAGTGTGTGTTGGGTGCACGTGTGTGGATGGGGGTGTGCGTCTGTGTGTGTATGTGTGTATAAAGAGGGGTCATGGAGGGTGGGGCCACCCCGAGCAGGAGCAGGCTGTTGAGGGGTCAGATACCCAGTGGGCAGGTCATGTTCAAGGTCAAGCCTGGCTGTGTGGGATGGGGTGTGCGGGCGCTGCGCGTTCTGCCAAGGTTTATCCTGATAGACATGCGGGGGGATGGGTCACTGCATCCCGGATGCAGGGCTGTGCACGCACAGGTTTGTGTCTGATCTGGGTGCAGCAGGGGGACTGGGCAAGAGGAGTGTACGGATGGCTGGGTAGGGCTGTGATGCCTCGGGGACGGATACCGGTCCCTGTCTTTGCAGAAGGCCAAGGAGTACATGGAGAAGAGGCTGGTGGACATGCCCTCCATCTCCTCAACAGAGGGGGTGACCCCACAGGGGTTCCCAGAAGCAGGTGCTGGGGATTGTAGGGGAAGACCTCCTACACCACCCAGACCACTGTCCCAGGTGGTTGTCCACCGGACAGTGGTCCATCAGCCGGAACCCACGGAGGCCGAGGCCGAGGGTAAGAAGGCTGGGGCTTGGTGTTCATGGTGTGTGGGGACGGGTCGGTGCTGGCCCCACAGGGAGGAGCCCCCAGAGGCTGGTGTGGGGCCAGGAGCAACGACTGGGCACAGAGCACACAGCGGTGGACTGCAGTTGGGGAGAAGTCCCCGTGAGGGTTCCTTCCCGGCTGTGGCTTCTCTGGGAGGCCCTGGGCTGGGCTCTGTCTCTGCAAAGGCCCACAGAGAGCAGGCACGGGGGTAAGCTTTTCTCCTCTCACAGCTGCTCCACAACCTGAGGAGCTAGAGCTGGATCTGGAGGGAGGGCCGGTGCCTGCAGTGACTTCAGGAGGAAACCAGGAGCCAGCATATGACCCGGCACCTGCCCACGGAGAGCCTGGCGCTGTCCAGGAAGAACTGGCACCTCCTCCTGCGCCAGCCCCTGCCCCTGCCCCTGCTACAGTTCCTGCCACTCCCCCTTCCCCCACCCCAGCCCCTGCCCCTGCCTCGGAACCAGATCTTGACCCAGTTCCTGCCCCTTCCCTTACCCCTGCCTCTGCCTCTGCCCCAGCCCCTGCCCCTGCCTGTGCTCTTGTTCCTGCCCCTGCCCCTGTTCCTGCTCCTGCCCTGCCAGAGTTACTGTCCCTGACCCAGATCCTACCCTTGCTCCTGTCCCTGTCCATACTCCTGCCAGAGCCGCTGCCCCTTCCTCTGCCCCTGCCAGGGCTCCTGTTCCTGCCCCTGACCCATATCCTTTCCCTGCTCCTGTCCTGGATCCTGTACCTGCCACTACTGCTGACCCTGTCCCTCCCCTTGCCCCTCCCTCTGCACCTGCTCTTACCTCTGTCCCTGCCCCTGTCCTTGCCCCTATCCTGAGCCCTGCCCCTACTCCTGCTCCTGCAGGGCTCCCACTGCCACATCCAGAGTCCACAGCCCTGCAGGGAGAGCTCCTTGTACAATCACCCTTAGTTCCATCGCCGGAACCCGAGACCCTGCCCGATTGTTTCATCCCCTCCCCCTGTGTTCTTTCTCTCTGGTACATATTAACTGTTATTTTATCCTTCCATGTCCTATATACTGTTTATTATTTGTTTTAAATAAAATTTCTTCTTTTCAATTGAACACATCATGAGCATTAAGTACATGCCCAACGCTGTGCCACCACACCCCAGAACATTGCCACAGAATATCTCATTCCCCAAAGGAGTCCCCGAACCAGAAGCCCTCCCTGCCCTTTTCTCCCCCAGCTCAGACCCCGGCAACCCCTAAGCTGCTTTCTCTCTCTGTTCCTTTACCTATTCCTGATGTTTCTGTTATTGGAATCACACAATAGGGGCCTTTGTGTCTGCCCCCCTAACTTCAAAGGGGACTCCTTTTCTTCTGTGTTTATTTGTCATAAAATTTCCCTTATTTGATATTGAAATCCCCGAAGGATTACACATCAGATGTAATCAAAGAGGCCACTTTAGGAATTATGGGCACAAACTCAGGGCCGAGACCCTTGGTCCTGCTGGGACCCCACAGCCTGACCCCAGACAGGACAGGGCTGGTTCCTCCTGAGACCCACACAGAAACCAGGGAAATGCAGAAAGCTGGAAGACACACCACAAAGGGCAAAAGCATTGCTCACAACCCAAGGGCAGAGAAAGGTTTCCCCTGACTCTGGTCCAAACCACGCTCCCAGTCACTGGGTTCCACAGGGACGGAGACCAAACACAAGCAAGTCCAAGGCGGAAGGATAGGCACGAAGGGAAAATGTGTCAGAGATGCGGGAGCTCCTGGGGAAGGACTCTGGCAAAGGAAACCCTTTGGAGGCAGCGCTGGTCACCCTCAGACTGGCAGGTGTCTGGTCTGGGGACCAGCAGCCCTGGGGAGAACCTGAGGAAGTAGAGGTCCCCTGGAGAGAATGGTGTCAGGCACCCCTGTCTGGGAGAACAGTGAGCAGCATCCATCCCAGGCCACAGGTGCACCAATCCTCAGCCTCGGACTCAGCCCCAGAAACTCTGGCTCAGTTTTTCACACACGTATTGTCAGGAGTGTTCATCACAGCGGTGCTGGAGAGAGGAGGGAATGGAACAGCACTAATGCCCAAGGAGATGGATGGGATCCACTGTCCCAGTTCTCATGACAGAATGCCCTGCAGCTACTGTCCCGGTGTCATCCGGGGCACAGGATCCGGGAAGCCCCTCCTGAGACCCACCCCTCCTGCCACCCTGCCCCTGGGAACATTGAGAATTGTTGAGGAGGAGGGGGAGAGGATCCAGGATGACAGCGGGTCCAAGGAGAAGGAAGGTCAGCACTGGGAGGACAGATGGACGTGCCCTGAGCCACCATCCAGGGCCCAGGCTGTGATGCCCTCGGACCTCACCCCAAATAAGCACTCCTGATTTATGGACCCAGCTTCTGTGGATTTACTCCCTCCCTCATTCATTCTCTCCCCCATTCATTCCCTCCCTCCAACCCTCCCTCCCCCTCCCTCCCTCCCTCCAACCCTCCCTCCTTCCACCCTCATTCAGCAGAGGATCTGGGGTCCCTGCTGTGTACTGAGCACTGGGGCTTCATCAGTGAGCACCCCCCAACCCACATGGTCATGTCCACTGTGGGAGGTGACGGGGGCAGTCCTCAGGGTTAGCAGTGGTGATGAGCACCAAGAATCAGCTCCTGAAAACAGAGGCCAGTTGCACAATGCAAAGAATGGAAGACCTATGCTTAGCACTTCCTCTAGAAAAATCTAGTCCTGAAAAGTAATGAAAAGTAAGTATATCCTAGACTTCATGCAATGTGAGTTCTCCTGGCAGGTACCTACTGATTCCTAGAACCAACAAAGAGTAAATCCTCCAGTGTCGACTGGGGTGTTGTGACCCAACTTTTTGGACCAAATGACTGCGTTTCAGCCAACATCTCCAGGGCCTCTGTGTTTTCCAAGGGTCTCTGCAATTCTCTGATCCTTTCATCAACCTCCTTGGGAAGCTCTGCCCTGTCATCTTCCTTGTCTTTGCCTCTTCTGGGACCCTTCAATGACTTCCCCGCCAGGGCCACCCCTTCCAGGACTCCCTGTGCTCCCTGGTCTGACACCCACATCCCACGCTGGGTCCTGTGAGCCCGGTGCTTTTTGCAAGGACTGTGTCCTCCTTCTGGGGTCACTAGCCATCTCTCTTGCAGTGGCCTGCCTCTTCCTGCGCTGGGTCTCCTCTGAGCAGTCCGTGAGGTCAGACTATGCCCATGTCACAGGCACGGAAGCGAGAGTCCAGAAGGTCCAGACGACCTGCTCCCAGTCCCAGCGTGTGGAGCCTGGGTCAAGGATGGTCCGCGAATAGAGGAAGACTTGGGCCCAGGGAGACTGAGGGGGTATGTGGCACAGTGAGCCTGCAGGAGGAGAGGGGGCACTGTGGGGACCTGGCGCACAGGCCTGCTGGGAGACCACATCTCACCCACACCAGTTCTGTCCCCAGGGCTGGAGGTTGTCACGGTAGCCACCCTCCGAGGCTGCAGGCTGACAGTGACTGACAGGAGAGGAGGTGCACCTGATGCAAGAGAGAACCCTGAGGCAGAGAGGCGGGGGCAGGTGCTCCCCCAGCAGCAAGAGGAACTCGGGGTAGCCACCCTCCCAAGCTGCAGGATGGCAATGGCTGGCAGGAGAGGAGGCACCTGGTGCAGGAGAGAGCCCTCAGGCAGAGAGGAGGGGGCTGGCTCTCCCCCAGCAGCAGGTGCACTCGGGCAGGCTGAGGGGACCTCCGTGGACAGCGGTGCCTGCATCTGGGGTCTCCACACAGACCCCCTCCTCAGGCTTAGCACAAGCTTGTCTGGATGGCCTTTGTCCCCCAGATACAAAGACTGGCCCAGGACCCTCCTCAAGCCCCGACTCCCAATCCTTTGACCTCAGCTCAAGTGACAAGAAATGGCCAATAGTTTAGGTGGGTTTGCATGCACAGGGACATTTGCTTTTCTGGCCCATGCTGTAATATTGCTGGCATTTAAAGATCTCAGGGCTTTGATTCAAAACCGGTAGGATACCAGGGACCCGAGTCGGGTCTCTGGAAACCTGCCTCTGGACCTTGCAGCCCTCCCAACCCACCAGGTCTGCTCAGAATCCCTCCAGGTCACAGACCTACAGTCTTGGCTCCTCAGATGGCCTGGACAATGCACCTTCATAAAGAGATCCTGGTGGGGCAGCAGAACACACTGCGGATTCCAGCAAATCCGCCTCCCAGAAACTGAGGGTACTGCTGGATGAGCTGTCTGAAAACAGCCATGTCAGGGTTCCAGGAAGATACCAGAGGCACAGGAGTAACTGAGGAGCACCTGAAGGTCAGGTAGAGGCAGTCAGGCTTCCAGACATTTCTTCCCTAAAGCTCTTCATTCCTCAGCCTTTCTTCTGGTGATTCTGCTTGGTTTCTATTGCCCCAACTGTTTTCCATTGCCTTAGGCAGCAGAGACTGATGTATGCCTTTAAATGTTTTGGACATTGAATGTCTTCCAGTAGCCACTTCACTGCTGGGAGAGTTGGTAACAAGCAAGAAGTCCCAGAGGACTCCAAGGGTCTGGACTTGGTGTTTCCCTCTCCTGAGATGGGGACACCTGTGGGAGGTGCAGGTGGTCAGCTGGGGGAGGATGGCGGGCACCTGACGTGGACAGATGGGGTATAGGTAAGGCCCGAGGCTCCCGGGGTATGTGCCTGGCATCCAGACTGAATAGATCTTCAAAGCTGCAGAATGGCTGGGATCATCTTCAGTCTGAGGAGGAAGGTGAGGGGAGCAGAGGGGACTGAGGAGGTTCGGCTCAGACAGGAGAGGGCTGGGCCACACTTATGGGGGGAAAGTGGGTCAGGTTCAGGCTCATAGGGACAGACCTTGAGGCCATTATGCCATGTGAAATAAGCCAGTCCCTAAAGGACCGACACCGGACGACCCCACTTGTGAGGGATTGTGAGTATTCCCTTTCACAGAGGTGGAAGGAGCTGCTGGGTGCCGGGGCTGGGGAAGGGGAATGGGGGTTATGGTCTCGTGGGTAGAGGTTCAGTTTGGGATGATGAAAACATTGTGGTGATGGACGGAGGTAGACGGTGCAGAACAGGGAATATACTTATTGCCACTGATACACGCTTCATGGTATCAGCTTTATGTCCATTATACCACAATACAAAAGAAATGAGTCATGAAGTCGGGGCCATCACGAGTCCCTGGAGGGCCCAGGAGCAGGGAGCCTGTATCTTAGTTCTCGCTCTCATGCTCTGCCCCTTGTTGGGTGACTGAGCTTAGTAAGTGCTTGCTAAGACACAGTGCAGGCAGATGGTCCAGAGAAAGTGCACAAGTGCAAACCCACTGGTGGGCACTGAGCAATGCCAAGGTGATGCGCATCCAGACAGAGCGAATGCCCACATTTCACAAACACCAGCACAGAAATAGTCATTTAAAACCAAGTCAGGAACCTTATATAGCCCAGAGGGCTCCACGCTCCTGGAGGCCGAGCTAGTGGCCACGGCCAAGGCCTCTGGTGGTGAGGGCACTGGGGGTCTGGGAGGTGGCTCGGCGCACCCCTGACCCTGAAGCCCCATGGCTGCAGTGAGGTGTAAGGACTGGGAGGGAAGACCCGGTCAGCACCCGTTCTGGCTCCATGGCTGCTACAGGGCTGCTCCCAGCCCCAACAGGAGATGTCTGTTTAGAACCATGGAGAAAACCTTTTCCCTCAATTGTTCTTTTTAAGATGGTTGCTTAGCATTGACACAGAAAAACATCCGATATAAAACTGGAGCCATTCTGAGCTGAAAAGGACCCGGAAATGATCAAAATGTAGTGACCACAAAGAGAGGACCTTGTGCCCCAGGCAGGCCTCCTGTGCGCAGGGCTGGTTAGGGCACTGGCATGCCCGTGCAAGCAGTGCTGGGCTCCACAGTTTCCCTGAAGGGAACAGAAGTAGGAATCTGCTCTGACCGCTCTGCTCAAGGCAGCACCCCCTGATGGAGATGGGGGCAGCCCCTTGTGACGTCCAGATATCCTGGGGATTCTTGGGCACAGCCACAAATCTCAGCTTCTCCATGACAGGGGCCAGCCCATCAGCTGTGGGTCTCACAGGTCCTTCAGGGGACAGCCCAATACTTCAGGTCCCACAGCTCCTCCAGGGACAGCCCCTCATGAGTTCTGGGTGCCCTGTTGATTCTGGGGCACAGCCATGGTTCTCAGCTTTTTCATGACCCGGGAAATGATGGGGGGGCCAGCCCAGCAGCCATGGGTCCCACAGGTCCTCCGGGGACAGCACCTTGGTGGGCCTGCGTCCCAGCAGGTACCTGTTCAGGTGGCTCTTATCGGGCCACACAGCCTCAATTCCATTGGCCCAGTTGACGACCATTGCCCGGTGACAGGCTGAGGTCATTCGGGGAAACTCCACCACCAGTTCCCCAAAAAAGGCCCCCATGTAGTAAAAGTTGCCCTGGTACCTGGGGATGTGGGTTGGGACTGTGTCAGAACTTCATTTCTGCATCCACGTCCACGGACACCAGGTCTTCCACATCACAGAGGAAGCGCTTCTCGCGGAAGTGTCTGATCATCGCTATGTGCCACATGGACACATCCTGCCAGAGCAGGATGCCATGGACCTCGATGACCACCATCCTCTGGCCCTCCCAGAGTGGCCCACGGGGCACAGCAACCAGCTGGTCGGTGAAGACGTAGTAAGTGACCCTTTGTCCTCCATGAGGACCACCACCCTCCGGCTTACCTGGAAGGGGACTCGGGGCCCGGCAGCTGGCTGATTGGTGAAAACCTAGTAGGTGACCCCATGCCCCACCATGTAGTGTTTCTCTGCTATCTGCAGGAACAGCTCCAGGAAGACCACGCATCCACAGGGGGAGTGGACAGGGCAGGAAGAGGGTCACTGCCAGAGGCTGGCAGCAGGACACCAGAGTTGGGGGCCTTGGACGTGTGCACCTTCTTCATGGGGGCAGGCCCTGGGCTCCTTTAAGGAACATCCACCTCCTGACCTTCCTGAGGGAATCTGCCAGCAGGACCTCCCTAATGTCTGTTCCCAGAGATGGGGGCCATCAGCAGCCTGTCTTCCAAAGGGGAGCCTGAGGCTTCGGAGGCTGGAAACCCATGCAGCCCCACAGTCAGCATGCTGGAGCCTGGAACACTTCCCCTGTGCTGAGCTCCTGGGCAAACCCTGCAGGTGCCCTCCACTGGCCGCCCCCCTGCAGATCCCATCCCCACCTTCCAGGAAGGAAGCACCTTTGGGCACAGCCCTCATTTCTTTGTCTTACAGAGGGGCTAGAATCAGCAGGGCCTACCACCTGTCCCATTTTGCTTTGAGTGGGCTGCCGCTGGCCCCCACAGACCTGTCTCCACTTCCTGTAGGCTCCTCCCTGGAAGACTGCTGGGCATCCTGCTGACAAGGTGCTCAGTAAGCCACTGGTATTCCTAGGAGGGGTCACCCTCAAACTCTGCCACATCAGGAATCAGGTCCAGCCTGTGGACAGGGAAGGCAAAAGTCAACACCAAGAAGAAGAGGGGGCTTGCTTAGGCCCCAGGCTTGAATCCAAGGGTGTAAGCTTCCAGGTCCAGGTCTACATCTCCCCGGCCCCCAAGGGTTCAAAGTCTTATCCAACCACGTCCCATGGCTGGTCCCCCTTTAAGGGTACTACTTGCTCCGCCCTGTGAGGACAGCAGTTCCCCCATTATCAAGTGTGGTGAGCCCCTCTGAAACTGATGTTTTTGCATAGGCACTAAGGCTACTTCCCTGGGCGTGCCCCATACCAGGAAGGTTTGTAAATCACTCACACTGGGAAGGCGGGCACTACATTGAAATAGGGGATAACCACACTCAACCAGCAGACATGTGTCAGGTCACCAGAGGGCAAGTCCAGACCCAGCCAATGGGGGAAGAAGTCAGATATGAAGCAAGGGGACGGAAGAGTGATCCTGGCAGAGGGCACAGCAAAAGCAAAGGCTTGTAGTCAGGGCCAGGGCACATGTGGGATGACCACACACTTGGGTGGCCCACATAAGGGTGGCTGTGGTGGAAGAGATGAGGCTGGAGAGGACGGGCATGAGGGGAGCATACCACAGAAAGGCCCAAAGGTTATGTTCCGAAAATATGACTCTAGTTACCAGAGGAGAATGGGTTCTGTGCAGCAGAGGACAGGGTGACCCTAAGCCTCACCCTAATCCCTAACTCCTAACCCTAACCCTATCCACTATTACCAACCCCACAAAATCAGCAAAATGCATTCCTGTACCTTTCTTAATATAGATGTAAGAAGCTAGATCAGAAGAATTGCAAAACCAAGAGCTCATAAATAGACTGTGCACCCTAAGCAAGTGGCTCTGCACAAACACCTCAAAGGTTATTCAATAGAGTGAAACAAGCAATGTTATACAGCACAATGAATTTTTAAATAAAAACATGTGGTCATATGAATTGATGCAGAAAATGTTCTAACCAAAGTCCAATGTCTGTTGCTGATATAAATACTCATGAAAGCAGGAATAAGGAGTAATTTTCTCATTAAAACTCTAGGAAACACCATGCATAAGTCTGAAGATGGACAGCTCTACTCTGAAATCAGGAACAAGGATGGGATGCTGGTTTTCACCTGTTGCTCAGTATTGTACTGAAAGTTCTACCCAGAAGGATAAGCCAAGAAAGAAGGCATCCACATGTGAAAGGAAACACTAGAACTCTGTCTATTCAGAAACCAGGGATGACATCATCTTATATAGAGCTTCCAAAAGAATCGACAAAAAATGATTAGAGCCGGTTACCTAATTCAGCACAGTTACAGGACAAAATATCAATACACAAAAATCTCTCTTATTTGTATACACTAGCAATGAATCATCTGAAAAGGAATTTAAGAAAACAATTCCATTTTAGGGAACATCAACATGAAGCAAATATTTAGGTATAGATGTAATCAAGGTGCACATCTTGTACATTGAATGTTACAAAACATTGCTGAAAGAAAGTAAGGGAAACCTAAATAATTCTGAAGACACCCCATGGTGATGAAAAGACATGCTATTGATAAGATGGCAGTAGAACACAAGGCGATGTGGAAATTCAATGTGTTCCCAAGAAAATTCACAAAGGCCTTTGGGAAGAAATGCACAAGCTAATCCTAACAGTCATATGGAATTTCAAGGGACCACAAGTTAGCCAGAACAATCTTGAAAAAGAAAATCAAGGGTGAAAGGTCATACTTCCAAAGTTCAAATCTCATACAAAGCAACAGTCAAGAAAAAGTTGTGATACTGTCGTAAAGGTATGCATTCACCCTGGAGCAAATAATACATTACATGTTAATTCATTGAATTTAAATTTAAAAATTTTTAAATAAATATATTTATTTATTTAAATAATAACAATTTTTATAACAATTTTAAATAAATATTTATTTATTTAAATAACAATTTTAAATAAATATTTATTTATTTAAAAAATAACAATTTTTATTTTTATGCATACCCTTTTCAAAAGGTATGCATACAGATCAGTGGGATTTAACTGAGACCAGAAATAAACCCGTTCTTCTATGGTCCACTGAATTTTGACAAGGGTGGACAACATTACATTGGGGGACAATTGGTTATCCATGTGCAGAGGAATGAAACTGGGCCCTACCTCATTCCACATAGAAACGTTAGCTCAAAATAAGTAAAGGTTTAAATGTAAGAGGTAAAATTATAAACTCTAGAAGAAATAAATGGGGATAAATCTTCATAATCTTGGATTTGGCAGTGCTTTTAGCTCTGACACCAAAGCATTAGAAAAGAAAGAAAAAATCATATCCTCAAAATTACAAATCTTTTCAGCACGCCTGGGTAGCTCAGTCAGTTAAGCACCTAACTTAATTTTGGCTCAGATCATGATCTCAGGATCATGATATCAAGCCCCATGTCAGGCTCCACGCTGAGTGTAGGGCCTGCAGGTGAGTCTCTCTCCCTCTCCCTCTGCCCCCGACCGCTCACACACTCTCTCTCCCTCGCTCTTAAAAAGATGTAAAAAAAAATTACAAATCTTTGTACATCAGAAGTGACTATCCTGAAAGTGAAAAGACAGCCCCCAGAAGGAAATATTTGTACATTATGTATCTAGTAAGAGACTGTTGTCCAGAATATGTAAAGAGCTTTTACAACTCCTCAACAAAAAGACCACCTAATTTTAAAATAGACAAAGGACTTGGATAGCCCCTTCTCCAGAGAAATCATGGGGAGTTGGGTGTTTAATGCATACAGGGTCTCCCTCAGGGAGAATGAACATGTTCTGGAGAATGAGGTACAACCGTGGGAACTCAGCTAAGGCCAGAGCACTGTGTAGAGGGGAAACACAAGTGGGGGAGTGGGAGAGGGAGAAGCAGGCTTCCCACTGAGCTTGGCGCCCGACGCGGGGCTCAATCTCAGGACCCTGGGATCATGACCTGAGCTGAAGGCAGACACTCAGATTGAGCCACCCAGTCGTGCCATGTTAGTCTTGTTTTATTTTCAGTTATACTTGAGCCTTGAGCAACTCGGGCCTGAACTCTGTGGGTCCACTGATAGGTGGAAATTTTCCCTGGTGAATACAGTATGATACTATGAATGCATTTTCTCTTCCTTGTGATTTTCTTATTAACCTTTCCTTTTCTCTAGTTTATTTTATTGTAAGAACTTAGTATGTAATATATGCTACATACAAAATATGGGCTAATCGACAGTTTATGTTGCTGGTAGGGCTTCTGGTCCACAGTAGGCTATCAGTAGCTATGTTTTTTTGGGGGGCTTAAAAGTTATATGCGGATCTGTGGCTTCCTGTGGGGTCAGCCTCACTGACCCCCACAGTGTTCGAAAGTCAGCTGTATTTCAGAGCTGGGGGTAGACAATAATTTTTAGGGGTCTTGGGCCTTTAAAGATCTTAGTTCAAAACTCAGATTAGCTGGGATACTGGGCAGTGCAGTGGGGCGGGGTTGGGGGGGGCATTTCTGAGATCCTCCAGCCTGAGAGCAGCTGATGTCCCAGTGGGTCGTTACCTGACTGCATGTGGGAACCCCCTGGGGGGAAGCACCAATGGGAGGACAGGCAGGTGCTCAGCATTTTCAAGCTCCTCTACTGACCACAGCATGTGGCCAGGGTGGCCGTGTCCACTCTGGGTGCCCTAACTTGGCCCAGCCGTGCAGGTTCCTGGGCGGATCACCTTGCAGAACTGCAGGAAATGAGAATTGGCCTTCCCACCTTCCCACTCTCCTCCCCTGCTGAAATTGGAGCTCTCCATCTTAAATCTTGGACCTTGTTATGTCATCGCTGTGAGGGTCAGGGGACAGGAGGGGGCTCCTGGCACACAGGACAGAGTGTGGCCTTAGTAGCTCAACAGATGTGAGTTCGAATCCCGACTCTGCCCTGTACCAGCTCTGCCATCTGGGAAAGGCTCTGAACTGCCGTTGCCCCCCTGCAAAGTGGGGCGGAGCTAATGCCGCCTACCTGCAGGATCTCCATGAGGCTCATGGAGGGGAGGCTGGGAGACGCGTGCGTCCCCTCTGCCCCAGCTCTGCAGCTGGGTGCACGAGGGTCTCGCTGGCTCTGCCATCTTGGCATCAGCCCTCCTGTGTGCACACCTTCTCCTGGGCTCCCTGACTCTTCCCACCCTAGGTCAGGCTCCCCCTTCTCACCGTAGGTTAACACCCCCTCCCCAGGGACGGTGGAGGTCTGCCCTTGCTGTGCCAGGGGCTCATTGATGCCTCTCCCCTTGCCTGCCTTCCACCGTGGTTCCACCATGACTGAGTGCAGTGCAGCCTACTTTTCCCCATCCATTGCCTGTGAGGCCACTGTCCGCCCTCCCAGAGATCCCTGGTACCATCCACACCGGCCCCTTCCAACCACCCAATCTGGTATTGTGGCCATAGCCAGCTCCAGAAACGCAGCAGCATTAAGTCATGCCTTGCTAAGACCTGCACTTGCCCCAACTCACTGTGGGCCCATAGGATCGGGCCCCGGCCTGCCTTTGCAGCCCCCTCTCGCTTACTCCCTCACTCACCTCAGATCCTCCCACCTGGGCCCTCCCACCTCAGGACCTTTGCACATACTGTTCTCTTTCCTGGAATTCTCTCTCCTAGATACATAATGAGCTCTGACTCAATTACGCCTTGTTTGGGGGTTGAGTACCCACCCCACCATATTCAGTCCACTGCAATGCATTCTTGTACCACCTTATACTTTTCCAATAAATGAGCTTGATCATGTGATTCGTGGCCCTCTATCCCACTAAATGGCAAACTCCATGAAGCGAGGGCCAGGCTGGATTTTGCCCATCATTATAACCCTTCAGTTGGTATGGCGCCTGGCACAAACGAGGAACATTTGGACTGAGTGTATAGGCTTGTGTCTCTCGTGTACCCGTTAATAGTTTCTTTAAGGAGCAAGTGCAGAGTAACAACAGGGAAATGGTCCGGTTTACCAGATGTGTGAGTGCCCACTGGGACACTTTTTATCACAGATAAAATACAGGACCCCTGCTTAGAATCTCAGCCAGGTAACAAATGACTTTTTTAGGATATGTTCCAAATATTGTAGGGGACATAGTTAAACAAAAATTACTTGTTTATGTCATCTTCTACCGTGGCTGGAAAACCAGTACAATTTTTGCTAAATCTGACCACCCTGTGCTGGAGCGTGCCCACTTCTCTTGATGCTTCTGTGCCCTTCCTTCCTCCCTGGCACCGTACTTGCTCAGGTGCCGGCAAGAATAAGATCCCCTGCCCTCAAGGAACCCGCAGTCTAGTGTAAGAGACGAGACCGCAAACACAAATCTCTGAGGCAACGCCAAGTCTATTTCTGAGAATTTAGAGGCTCTGGTTGGAATAGGGACAGCCTTGGAATTTAGCAGATACCACAGATCATGGCACAGAAAAGCAAGTCCAGAAATAAACCCACATTTCATAAGACTATAGATTTGAAATCACTGATGAAAGGATTATTCAGTAAGTTATGTTAGGGCAATTCATTAACTACCTGGACAAAATCAAATTAGATCCTCATTGCTTTGAGCCTCACACCCCATTTTCTCGGTCTCCTCATTTTGTCTGATATGGTGTTTGTTTCTGTGCATAAGGTCGGCTGTGTCTCCTGGTCTTATACAGAAAGTGTCCCATGGGGCTAGGCAGCACTGTCACCCTGGTCACCAGACCCTGTGTCCCCTGTCATGAGTGCTGCAGGAGTGCTGAGGGACAGGGCTTGCCCTCGGGCCAACTGTTGGCAGTGACCGGCCTCCACAACTGGGGACCTGCTTGTACCAGTGCGGCTGCTGGGAGGCCTGGCCGTAGGTGCCGGGTTTGCTGGGTGGGATTGTCAGATCAGATACAGGACCCCTGCTCCCAGCACAGTGAGCTGAGAGGCCCAGCCCCAGCTGCTGTGTGTGCGCTGCTGGGTCGCACTGGCTCCCATCCTCCCTGGACAGGAGTCTCCTTGCAGGACTGCTGGTCCCAGCCAAAGTGCCCGCCAGGAACGGTGGGGCCTGATCCACTTTGCAGGGGCACCTGCTGGGATGGGAGTGTTGGGGAGGTGGGTCCACAGGGGACCAGCAGGGTGTGGAGTGCTAGCAAGATAGATGGAAAGCATGAGAATTGGCTCCTGCAAACACCAGGGTAACTTCAGAAGGAGGGCAGGAAAGTGCTGAGGCCCGGGCCTTCTGTTCCCAGAGAAAGCCCCTACGGATCCTTGCCCTCCAGCACACACGCTATGTTAGACAATGATTCTCCAAACTGCTGCCCCCATGCTAGGTCTTAGATGGGCTGTCGCACCACGCTGGTGGTGTAAGAGGGGAGCCTCCAGCTCTCCCAGAGTGATGTCCCCTTAATTTTCAAAGCTCCCCAAGATAAGCTGTGAAGATTTTCAAAGCCAGACATTATGCAGGTTCGTCTTCCTGGGGAGGTCCTCAGACGCGGGGTACCCGATGTGGGGCTTGATGGCCTCACTCCCCACGGAGGATCTCTGCGTCTCTGACATCCCTTTGGATTGTGGCTATTTGTGCTCGGGTTTTGACTTCGGACCTCGTCTGAGCCCCCGCTGCCCTGTGGATGTGGCCCTCTCCTCAAACCCCCCGCTGCAGAAGGCCTGTCCTCCAGTCTTCAGGTCCTTTCCAGAGTGGGCGGCCTTCCGTGTGTGTTGTCGGGTCCATGCGAGGAGGTGAGCTCGGCATCTTCCCGCTCACTCGTGCTCTCCACTGTGATCTGCACACTCATATTTTTAATTAGGTAGGAAAGTAGAGAGAACCAGAAACCAGAAAGCCTTTAATGCTGTTTTTTAAATATTTCCCATGTAGTTCTCTTTACCGATGTTATTTTTTTTTTTTAAAGATTTTCTTTGAGAGAGGGAAAAGGAGAGACAGCGAGAGAGGGAACACAAGCAGGGAGGAGAGGGAGAAGCAAGCTCCCCACAGAGCAGGGAGCCCAGCGTGGGGCTCGATCCCAGGACCCCGGGATCATGACCTCAGCTGAAGGCAGCTGCTTCACCGACTCAGCCACCCAGGCGCCCCTACCGATGTTATTTTTTAACGTGGCTGAGATTTACTGTCTAGTGTCCTTGCATTTTTAACCTTGAGGAAGCCCGTTGGCGATGCCTGGAGCACAGGTGTCCCTGTACAGGTTTGCAAACGCCCCAGGATTTTATCTAGGATTAGCACTTTCTCCTTAGTTTTGAGGGACAGGTTTCCCGCTTTTTCCTTTCCACATTTTGTCATCCTGCTGACTCCTGGACTACAGGGCTTCGGATGGGAAACTGATCTAATCTTACTGTGGATCCCTTGCACATTGCGAATTGCTTCTCTTGGACTTTTTCCAGTGTTTTTTCTCTTGGTTCTTGGCAGTCTGGGTCTCTGTGATGCATCCTGCTTGAAGCACATGGAAATTCTCGAGTATTTAGATTCATGACTTTCAGTACATTTGCAAAGTTTTCAGCCATTCTTTGTTCCAATTGCCTGTCTGACATTGACCTCCTACCTTCCCTTCGGAGACTGCTGTGTTGCTGGTGCTCCTGATGGACTCACCTGGGTACCTCGGGCAGGTGCTCATTTTTTTCCCCTTCAGTTCCCTCCATTTTGAGTTGTTTTCTGTGTGTTGTGTAAGATAATCGTCCAAATCCTTTCTTTCTCTCTTCCTGTTTTTTTTTTTTTATTTCTAGTTTCACTACATTGTCATGAGAAAGATAGTTGAAATGATTTCAATCTTCTGAAATTTGTTAAACCTGGTTTTGTGAACTAAAATGTCATCGATCCTGGGGAATGCTCCGTGTGCATTTGGGAAGAATGTGCATTCTTTTTCTATTGGATAGAATGTCCTGCATGGGTCCATCAGTCCATTTGGTCTAAAGTAGAGTTGAAGTCCAGTGTTTCCATATTGATTTTCTGTCTAGATGGCTTATCCATTGTTGAAAGTGTGGTCATGGACTCCCGTACTATTATTATCTATTTCTCCCTTCAGATCTGTCCATATTTGCTTGACATATTTAGGTGCTCTGAGGTTAGGTGCAAATATATTTATAATTATTCAATTTTCCTGTTGAATGGACCCATTCACCATCCTATAAGGGCCTTCTTTGTCTATTGAGACAGTTTTTGACTTAAAGTCGATTTTGTCTGCGGTAAGTGTAACCATATTTGTTTTCTTCTGTTGACCACTTTTGTGACCTGTCTTTTTTTAATTTCTTCACTTTCAGCTTATGTGCCTCTTTAAATCTAAACTGAGTCTCTTGTAGACTGTATAAATTTATAGTATACCCTATGATCTGTGAAGTCAAGATCTCCTCTGCCCTGTTCCTTTTGGCACCATTCTCTAAAATTTTATGAGAAGAGTACTTTAGATAAATTTTAGTATCATTTTGTCCAATTTTAAGTACCTGAATTGGTATTTTTTAAAAAGATTTTATTTATTTATTGGACGGAGAGAGACAGTGAGAGAGAGAACACAAGCAGTGGGAGTGGGAGAGGGAGAGGGAGAAGCAGGCTTCCCACGGAGCAGGGAGCCCGATGCGGGGCTCGATCCCAGGACCCTGGGATCATGATCTGAGCCGAAGGCAGATGCTTAATGACTGAGACAGGTGCCCCTGAATTGGAATTTTAAAATTTTATTTTATATTAAATTTATATATTAACTTTGGAGAACTTGTAATTTTGTTCTAGTAACTATTCTGTTTTGGAACATAGCATATCTTTTCATTGGTCCAAATCTTTCACATAGTTTTATAGTATTATTTAGATAGGTGTTTTATTTATCCTTAATTTTTCAATGTTTTCCTTTAAAATTTTCATGGTATCTCTCTTCATTTTCATTTCTCATTGGTATCATTAAGGAAAAAGATAGAGCAATTAATTTTGTATATTTATCTTTGGATAATATATATTAACCAAACAGCTGCCAAAGTCACTTAATTCTAGCATTTCTGTAAACCTTTAGGCTTCCTAGTTATAAAACCCAGTGAAAAATAATAACAGACTAAAAATAACTTGGTATTTTCTCCAAATATCATACTGATTTTTTTTTCTTATTGCATTTGTTAACATTCAACAATATCAGTATGATTGGTAGTAGTTGTAGGCAAGAAAACCAATTTTAACAGAAATACCTCTTAGCGTTTTTCAAGTTTGGTTTCTATTTTCAGGTCAATAACTCCATCGTCTTTAAGAAGGTATTCTCATTGTGATTGTACTTCAAGGTTTTATTAGATAAGCCACTTATGAATTCTGTCCAACAAGTTTTCTGCATCTATTGATATCCTATGGCAGTCTCCTTTTTTGATGTAATTCTTATGTTGGAAGATTTTTCATATCCTGGATTCACTGGGTCATGATGCGTGCTTTTGATACCCTGCGCCTTGTTTCAATAAAATTTTGTTCTATAAATATTAACTTATAAACTTATAAACATGCTAGATGTTTATAAGTGAGATTGTATACTACAAAAATCTTTATCAGTTTGCGCTGTTGGTAATATTGACTTTATAGAGTCAATTATGTAATTTTCTATCTTTTTCTATACCTTGAATTCATTTAAATCATTTGAATAATCTATTTTTTAATGATTAGCTAACTCTGTGAAGCTATCTGTTTCAAGGGCTGTATTACTAGTATCATTATTAGGATTGATGATAGATTTTTTTCTTTCAAGTTGAGATTGATTTAAATTTTCTAGGTATCCTTGGTCAATTTTCTAGTTCTATTTCATCAGAAATTGTACTGTTATAACAGGTATAACAATACACAAAGTTACCCATCCTCTCTCTATTTTTTAAACTTATTTTTAGAGTTTTACCCAGTGTCATAAATACTAATAATGAGTATTTTCTATATATATGGTTTATGACATCTTTCTCACTTGGGACCTTGTATATTTTTTCACTATTCCATGTTAATCAAACTTTATAATGACTATGGTGGTTATTTAAAATGTATTTTATTATTATTTATATATATATATATATATATATTTATATTTAAGTGTAATACTGGTTTCTGGAGTCAAATTCAGTGATTAAGCACTTACATATAATACCCCCCAATGCTCCTCACAACAAGTGTCCTCCTTCATGCCTGTCACCAATCTAGCCCTTCCCCACCCACCTCCCTCCATCAACCCTCAGTTTGTTCTCTATGGTTAAGAGTCTTTTATGGTTTATTTCCCTCTTTCTTCCTCCTGGCCCCATCCATATGTTCATCTGTTTTCTTACTCACATTCCAAATATGAGTAAGACCATGTGGCATATGTCTTTCTCTGACTCACTTCTTTCCCTTAGCATAATACACTCTAGTTCTATCCATGTTGTTGCGAATGTCAAGATTTCATTCTTTTGGATGGCTGAGTCATATTCCAGTGTGTGTGTGTGTATGTGTACCACATCTTCTTTGTCATGGTGGTTTTTTAAATGGCTTTTTATTTAAATGTCCCTCTTTATTCTGATGAGTGCTCTTAAGTTTGCTTATTTTATTTTTAGTTTTTAGTGCTGTTAAGTTAAATTCCACCTTTTCTGATATTAATATTGCCACCTCAGCTTTATTTTTATTTGCATTTGCTGATATTTTGCTTTTTATTTTTAATCTTTATTACACTTGCTAAGACTTGTTTTTATTTTTTACTTTTTTAAAAGATTTTATGTCTTTATTTGACAGAGACACAGCAAGAGAGGGAACACAAGCAGGGGAATGGAAGAGGGAGAAGCAGGCTTCCCGCTGAACAGGGAGCCCAATGTGGGGCTCAATCCCAGGACCCTGGGATCATGACTTGAGCTGAAGGCAGACGCTTAACGACTGAGCCACCCAGGTGCCCCAAGACTTGCTTTTATAAACAATATATTTTACATGCAGTCTTCCTTTCCTATTTAATGGAATTCAGCTCATTCATTGTAAGTATTTTAGTTGCTTCATTAAATTTTATGCTTTAGATCTAATTGTTATTGATTGTTTCACTTTGTTGTTTTTTCTTCTATTTCCTCTTCGTTTTTTTTTTTTCTGGTTTGATTCTTTATCCTTCCCTTAAAATGTTCTAGTTAATTAAGAAGTCCTAGGGGCGCCTGGCTGGCTCAGTCATTAAGCATCTGCCTTCGGCTCGGGTCATGATCACAGGGTCCTGGGATCGAGCTTCACATCGGGCTCCCTGCTAGGCAGGAAGCCTGCTTCTCCCTCTCCCACTCCCCCTGCTTGTGTTCCCTCTCTCGCTGTCTCTCTTTGTCAAATAACTAAATTAAAAAAAATTAAAAAGTTCTATTTTCTTCTCTCCTACGCCACTCATGGTTCCTACTGTCCCTGTAAGACTTACAAACAAATTTCTCAACCATTATGTGGAAGAAAGAGGACCCCCATGTCCCCAGTCCAACTGCTTTCCCCCCCTGCTGTGTCTCCTCACAGGAGGAGAGGTTTTCAGATGCTTTACTTCCTCTCTCTTCCTCAGTAGGTAAGACCATTAGAATGTTTCATTTGCTTTCTCTCTCCACCCCCCCATTCTTATGCTTTCTAGATGCCGTTACAGTGCTTTAGTTTCAGACTTCGATAAGTTTTCCCTTTTCAGACTGGCTTCCCTATGTCAGTAATCCATACTGAACACTGGTGATGAACGTGTGCTGGTGCGGATGGTGGTTGCTGCCCCCAGTCACACTCCCATACATTTCTTAAGTTCTGCCAGGGCTCAGTAGTACACTTCGGATACATCAGAGGAGACAGCATGTGCAGCTCCACTGTTCAGCGTCAGTTGCAATGGAAACATGTTGGCTGGAATCGGGCCTGCAATCCTGAGGAGCCTGACAATCCCTGAAACAAAGCCTCTCAGCCTGTGTTCCACATCGAGTGGTGCAGAAAGATGAATGGTAAACACTGAAAAGGGTCCATTCAATTTAGCAGTTGGAACAATGTTCCCAGGGGACTCATTTAGTGGAAAGACAGGGATTCTGTGTGAGGAATGCAGGAAGGCATGAAAGTGCAGCTTGCCGCCACTGGAGGCAGTGCTGAGCCTTTGTCGGGCCCAATACAGAGAGCCACGTCCGTGCCGCTTGCCGCCACTGGAGGCAGTGCTGAGCTATAGTCGGCCACTCCACCAGAAGCAGGGACAGTGCAGTAACTACCTGGTAGAGTGACAGAACTGGTGTGTGAGTTTATGTCTCTTTTCCTTTATTAACTCTGCTCTTCATTCACCTGAAAGTGAGCCAATACTCTTTTTTTAAGAGTAAGATAGGCAGGTAGTTGAGGTTCAATAACTTGCCCAAGGTCACAGTGTTTTTAACCCCTCTGTAACCGTTCCGTTTGCTTCCTGGAGTCCAGAGTCTCTCATGTTTCTTCTCCCTATCTGATATCTTCCCATTCACTTTTTCCTCCCTTCCCCTTGGTCCTTCCTCCGCACTATTCCTTATGTTCCACATATGAGTGAAACCATATGATAATAGTCTTTATCTTCTTGGCTTCTTTCACTTCGCATAATCCCCTCCAGTTTCATCTATGTCAATGCAAATGGTGGGTATTCATCCTTTCTGATGGCTGAGGAATATGCCATTGTATACATGAAGCACATCCTCCTTATCCATTCTTCCGTTGAAGGGCATCTCAGCTCCTTCCACAGTTTGGCTATTGTAGACATTGCTGCCATGAACATTGGGGTGCAGGTGCTCCTTCTTTTCACTACCTCTGTATCTTTGGGATAAATACCCAGTAGTGCAATTGCTGTGTCGTAGGCTAGCTCTATTTTCAACTTTTTGAGGAACCTCCATACTGTGTTCCAGAGTGGCTGCACCAGTTTGCATCCCCATCAACAGTGTAGGAGGGTTCCTTTTTCTCTGCAGCCTCGCCAATACTTGTTTCCTGCCTTGTTAGTTTTTGCCATTCTAGCTGGTGTAAGGTGGTATCTCATTGTGGTTTTGATTTGTATTTTCCTGATGGCAAGTGATGTTGAACCTTTTTCCATGTGTCTGTTGGCCATTTGTATGTCTTCCTTGGAGAAATGTCTGTTCATGTCTTCTGCCCATTTCTTGACTGGATTATTTGTTTTTTGGTTGGTGAGTTTGATAAGTTCTTTATAGATCATGGATAGCAGCCCTTTATCTGTAATGTCGTTTTCAAATATCTTCTCCCATTCCGTGGGTTGTCTCTTCATTTTGTTGACTGTTTCCTTTGCTGTGCCAAAGGTTTTTATCTTGATGAATTCCCAAAAGTTCATTTTTGCTTTGTTTCCCTTACCTTTAGAAATGTGTCTTGAAAGAAGTTGCTGTGTCCCCTGTGAAAGAAGTTACTGCTTGTGTTCTCCTCTAGGATTTGGATGGATTCCTGTCTCACCTTGAGGTCTTTCATCCATTTTGAGTTTATCTTTGTGTATGATGTCAGAGAATGATCCAGTTTCATTATTCTGCATGTGGCTGTCCAGTTGTCCCAGCACCATTTATTGAAGAGACTGTCTTTTTTCCATTGGATGGTCTTTCCCACTTTATCAAAGAGTAGTTGACCATAGAGTCAAGGGTCCATTTCTGGGTTCTCTATTCTGTTTCATTGATCTATGTGTCTGTATTTGTGCCTGTACCATGATGTCTTGATGATCACATTTGTAATGTAGCTTGAAGTCAGGCAGTGTGATGCCCCCAGGTTTGGTCTTCTTTTTCAACATGATTTCTTGGTACTAATGTTAAAGGTGTTTTGCCTCAAGTTCTTCCCTTTAAGTGTAATTATAATGATAATGGTGATTTTTACCTTTTACCATCCATGGGCTCTGATCCTGGGCTCCCATGGAAGATATCCTTTAACATTTTACCAAGCTCATAACAGCTGGGTAAAACCTCAAAGCATGGGCCATGTTTCATCCCCAAACACATATTGTACATCTGCTTTGAGAAGAAACAGATAACCAAAAAATGCCATTGCAAACATAAAGATAAGAAAAACAAAAGAACCTCTCTGGTTCCCATAAGATTCAAGTCATACTGACTTGCACAAACTGAAAACATAAGAAAAAGTCTGTAACTTTCTGGAATGTTCTTCCTCATGATGATGTGTAACTCTGTATGTAAAACAACACAGAACAAATATATAAACCTGCCCCAAATGATCCTTCCCTGGAGCACTCCCTTCTTGTGAAGATTGTGTCTCCCAGGCCGCTGTCCTGAGGTGGGTTTGAATAAAACTCTTCATTTTTCTCTAAACTGTTTAAAACGGTTTGTTCATTTAGTATTGACAGTAACAGTATATTTTCTTTTTAAGTGAAAAATAAATGTTCCTGGTTCACAACTCCAATAGCACAGAAGGGTGGCTATTCTTCATCCTGGACATTTCCCTGCAGAACCAGGCATATGTATATATATTCTAGCTCAAAAGGGCTCATCCTACAAGGATGCTTTGAAGGTCTAAGAAGCACTATCCACTTCCTGGGTGAGACAAGAAATTGAAGCTCTTCCCGCTTAGAGCATTACTTTTTGGGTTTAAAATTGCCTTGGAAATGTGGGAAACCATGGCATTTCCTAAAGCCCAAGCCTTGGAGGGTCTGAGAGCAGCTAACCTTGCCAGGAGCCAGAAACAGCTCTGTAGGCAGGGTTGGTGCAGGAGGAGATGGGGCAGACCTCTGGGGGTGGTCTGCAGCCAGAGGGGTCAGCAAAAGGGGTCGGATGTCTGGGGGGCCCTACCCATGACCCCACCCATACCTGCCCCACTGAGCCAGGTGTTGGGGCTAAGAGGTGCCTCTAGGACCACCTGCACTCACAGAGAGGCACTGGTGTGAGGGTGGGTTGCATGGTACAGGCAGATGCAGCATCCAGTCGGCTCGGGGCACAACCCTCCCTGACCAATCACCATGTGGGGGTGGAGCTACCTCTCTGTGGGTGGACCTGGGGCTGCCCAGGGATGCAGAGGTGGGGCAGGTGAAATGGCGCTCCAAAAGAGTTGACCTGAGTAGTTCCTGGCTGGGTGAGTCCGTGCTGTGGGCTGAGGTGGGGGTTCCGGGGATACGGTGTGGGCTGGGTGGGAGGTGGGGGTCTTAGAAGGCCACAGGCAGTGAGCTAATGCTGCCAACTCAGATGAGTTTTCTTTTCCCCTTGAAAGTCTCTTCTGCCCAAAGTCCATCAACTGGCCATATCCCCCAGACCTGTGAACTCCAGGGCACTTGCTCACCTGAGCTTTTGTGGGGTGGGTTGTAGACATTTCATGGTTTCCCATGTTCCCCAGGAAGAGTGCATGTAAGGATGACACACAGCCCGCAATTTCAGTGGGATGCCCCCTGTCCCCTGTCATAGACAGTGCAGGTAATGGACCTTAAGCAGCACCCTGAGTTCAGCAGGGTGTCCCTGTGCCCCAGAGCACAGGTGTGGTGGCAGTAAGCCCCAGAGCCGTCCCCCAACTTCAGTATTGTGCACTGCCTCTGCCTGGGGATGGTGGTAATGGTCTGTTAGGATGGTGCAGGAGGGTCCTCCGGGTGGGCCCTGGAGGCTGGAGTAAACCAGACCACACTCAAGTGACATGAGAAACAGATGAGTTGAGGAGTAATTTGGAAGAGTAATTTCACTTTTCCAAAAAAGACAGTGTCATTGGTAATCTTACCATTTCGAAGGATGTGGATGGATCTAGAGTGGATTAAGCTAAGCAAAATCAGTAAGGAAAGACAAATCTCCTATGATCTCACTCATATGTGGAACTTCAGAAAGAAAACAGATGAACATAGTTGCGGGGGGCGGGGAAGAGAGAGGCAAATGAGGAAACAGACTCAACCTTAGAGAACAAACCAAGGGTTGCTGGAGGGCAGGTGCATGGGGGGAAGGGCTAAATGGGTGATGGGCATTAGGGAGGGTACTTGTTGGGATGAGCACTGGGTGTCATATGCAGGTGAGGAATCACTAAATCCTACGCCTGAAGTGAATATTACACTGCATGTTAACTAACTGGAATTTAAGTAAAAGAAGAAAAGAAAAAGACAATGTTCTGCTTCATGAAGTGTAGGGTAAAAATGTAGTGATTTTGGCTGTACTATTCTGTAGATGATAGTTTTAAAACACCCTGTTGTAGGATACACTAGTTTCTTACCTCACAAGGGGTCCTCGGAAGGCTGTGATGAAAGATTCAGAGCATTTTCATGTTCCATTGATATGTTACAGTTTGCCCAGGTAGGAAGGTCAGTGCAGAGAAATATGACAGAAGGGGAAAGTAGGTGTGAACCATTCATTAGGTAGCCTTCCACCTTTCTCATGAAAGCCTTGGGCCAGTGTCATTTTGGAAGAAGAGGTGGAATCCTGGAGCTCTGCAGCAGATGGGGGAGTTCCAGGTCTGGGTAAAATTCACAGGGGTCTCAGAGGAGAGCTGAGTGCATTGAGCAGGAGGGTGTGGGCAGGGCGGGCTCCAGGGGTGGCTGTGGGTCTCCCGTGTGAGAGTTGTGACAGGTGAGGGCCGTGAGGAGGTTCCTGGCTGAGGACAGGTGAGGCCCAGGTGGAGAGCTGGCCGAGCATCTTCTGTGCCACCAGCCTCACCCAACATACACGACGTCATCGTCTGTCCCTGTCACTCCGGTTCAGACGTCTCAGAGTTGCCAGGCTGAGACATTTGTTTGAGCTTCTTTCTTTGAGTGTGTGTGAAGTTGCAAAACTTAGATGGTGGAAATGACAGGTCATCAGAACATCTGTTACTCTTTTATTTCCTGCTCTTCTTCCAATCACCAAAGTGAATCATACCTGCTACTGGAAGGGGCTATCTGTGCTTTTTTATTTCCTGTTTCAATTAAATAATGGGAGAACAATCTTCTGAAATACTAAAAGAATCCTTTGTGGGTGTTCATGTTTTCCTCTTCCATGAACCACATTCTGATATTAGAAATTATGTTTTAAAGTAAAACACAGCCTCAGAGCTGTAACAGGGTGCCGTGCCCTTTGTGAGAGGGACACATGGAGAAGGAGTGTAGGTTCTTTAGGAGCTCGGGGAGTGGTGCATCGTGCTCCCAAAGGAAATTGAACCCCCTGTTAGCCTTCCCCGAGGGAGCTGCTTACCTGGTGGCCCATCCTGGGCTCTGGAAGCTTGACCCGGTGAGTCACTTGCAACTTGAGCTGGGGAATTTATGAAGAAAACGGAAGGAATCCTGGAGGGTGCCTGCATCCTTTGTACTTGGACAACTCCATGTAGCAAAGGAACTCATCACCCGTGAGGTGTGTTGGGATCCCTGAGGGAAAGGGCTTCGCTTCGTGGGCTGAGGTTGTGTCTTCATCCTTATCTGGACCAGAGCCATGTTGTGTGGCTATGGAGATCCAGACCCTTATGTGACCACATTATTATTATTATTATTATTATTATTATTATTATTATTATTATTTTAAGAAAGCAATATAGATATTGACTTCGAGATACGAATATCAAAAGGAAAAACACAAGGTCTCCTATATATATAATGATTGAACTTGTGGTATCTCTCATTAATATGGGTAATGTAGGGCTGCCTGTATGAGAAAGATGAAGGGATTATATTTTGATAGAAGTGTGCTGTGCATACATAGTGTTTTATTCTGTCATTTGCCTTATTTCTCTGAAGGGAAAATGGAGTGGTGACTGGAGCTTGGTTTCTGATTTTACGGAATGGGAGACAAGTGAATTGAAAAAGCAGCATTGGTGCTGACACGGTGCTCAGCATCCAGTGAGTGAAGATTTGTAGCTTGGACTTGGAAGTGTCGGTGTTCAGCGAGGATATTGTCCGAGTTTCCAGCACATGGTATCACCTGGCTGGTGTGCCTAATTAGGCCAATTCCTGCCTTTCTAAGGGCAGCTTGAAAGTGGCTTGAAACCCTAGGGCATTTGTGGAGTGATCTGGATGGGACACCTGTGTGGGCCAGTGTAGATACCACCCAGGGAATTCCAGAGCTAATGATGAGCACATTTGTGAGGCTGGAGTTTGCTTCTCTGTGAGAAGCCTTGAGCTGGAGTGGAAAGAAGTTGCTGGGTCTTATGACTCACTGTGTCAGCAGGTCTGAGCCTGGCAGGGTAGTCGGATCAGATAGCTGGGAGGTTGTGATGCCCTGGTGGTGGACCGTCGGTCATGATGGGCAGGCCAGCTTGCTACAGGGACAGAGACCGTGTTCTACTCCCTGGCCAGCCCTCCTGCTGCAGATGTGATAAGAGCGTTGTTCCCTGTTTCGTTCTCGAGCCCTCGGCTCAGCCAGGTGGTGGGTGGGAAGAAGCCCACACACAGCATTATTGATTCTTGCCCAGTGTGCCCCCTGCTTCCTCAGAGGAGGCACAGCAGATGTCCCCTGCCTCGTGTCGGTGAATTCAGCTGGGAGAAGCACTTCTTCCAGAGCCACAAGCCTGAGAAATCCTCTCCACATTCCTGTGCTGTGTGCAAGAGGTCACTTTTTATGTGGAACTGAAATCTTAGCTCCTCTGTTTGGAACTGAGGCCACACAGGACACCAGTCTCCATGAAGGTCTAGTTCCAAGTGGAACCTGATGTGTGAGACTGAGGCTGAACCTGTGCAGTCTGCTGACCCTGCTGCAGGCTCCTTCCTGAAATCTGTGCAGCAAAGCCTGGTTTGTGATGACATCACAGGAAAGAGGGACAGGTTCACCACTCTGCCTGACGACGGGAGGATTCTGGACTTTAATCGCAGGTGGTTGGTGCAGGGAGGAGAGAAGTCTGTTTCCCAGGACCTTGGCCAGAGGGAGATTTGGACCCTGGGATGGGTCTCTGTTCAGCTTTCTCAGATGAGCACCTCAGGCAAGGGGAGGAAGTGTGTGTGCTCACCTGTAACTGAGGAAGGTGTCTGGTTTCAGGTCTCATGTGCAGGTGGAGTCCTCGTGTGGCTCATTTTCCTGATGGTGTTCAGGGTACAGTAGGTGGACCCCCTGGTCCTGCGCATTCCGGTTGTGCAAGAGCCCTGGGGCACCTTTTCCCCAGGGCTTTGGAACAGGAAATAGGAGGGAGTCAGTGGTGAAACCATCAGTGTAGGCCTCTGGTTCTGCCCTGCTGAGATGGACTGGTGACTGTGATAACTGCTATGGAAATACAGAGCATGAGACAGGGCAGGGGTGCTGAAGGGGAGGTGGGGGTGGTGCTTGCTATTCACATAGGTGCTAGTGGGCCCTCACAAGGAAGGTGATCCTTGAGTCAAGATCTAAAGAAGGTGAGTGATATCACATCAAGAGCATTCTAAAGGGAAGGGAAAACATGTGCAAAGGCCCTGGGGCAGGAGCACACCGGGTATGTCCAGGAGCAGCAAGAAGACACTGTGGCCACAGGAGACAGCTTAGGACATGACCTCAGGGAGCTGACAGAGGGAGACAGAAAGCCATTGCAGGGTTGTGACCCCATGGGACCCTTTTTCACTGGGCCATCCTGACTACAGTGTTGAGAACAGATGACAGAGGGTTGAGGATGGGCAAGGGAGGGCCATGATGAAGGTTTTCCAGGAACTCAGGTAAGAGATGGGCTCCAGTGTGGACCAGACAGGTGGCCTTGGAAGAAGTGGTCAGTCATGTTCTGGTTGCATTGAAGATGGAGCTCACTGGATTTGCTGATGGGTTAGATACTGGGAATGGGAGAAAGGAGGAATTGGTGTAACACCCAGCTTTGATTGGTTGTCCTGAGCGAAGGGAAGGAGGAGGTTTCTGGGGGTAGGAGGTTGTCTGTGTTCTGCACGCTCGGGAAGGTGCCTTTCTCAGTGTATCTGCTGATGTGTGTGTCTGGGAGAACAGTTAACATCTACTCCCTCAGCAAATTTCAAGTACAAGTGTTCCCCACTTTTTAAAAGTTCACGGTGAGACACTGGCTTTCTTTGAAAGATCTACGTCATTGCCTGGCTTCAGTAACAGGAAGAAACCTGAAGAGGATTTCCCTCTTATGAAAAAAGTCAAAAACTGAGCATCGCGTTCAGCATCTGTTTTGCTGGGAGCCACTGTAGAGGCGGCGAACACCACAACCAGCTCCTTCCTGGGAACCGCTCACCATGTCCAGCCCCCAGCGCTTTGAATTGTGTCTGTGAGCATCAGCTGTGCTTTATCTCCATCCATTAGGAATTTGTGTCCTGAGGCCTAAGGAAAGCCAAAGAGAAGTCATTTTTGGAGTCTGAGCTTGCTCACTATTTTTTCTGTATAAATGAATGGTAATTCCTCCCTTGGTTTACACCATTTCTGCTGTGAAAGGTTTCCTAAGATCAATGTACTTTCAAATAGTGGGGGAAACTATACCCCATCCTGCTGGGTTAGCTTTAGTCTCCATGCTGCACAGAATGTTCCATGACTTACGGATTTTATCACTTGAACATTGTGCCTCTGACCACCTTCCGTGCCCCCCATCCCCGAATCTGGCAACCACCAGTCTGTTCTCAGTATCTATGCGTTCAGTATATTTTTCCATGTGGAACGTCCATGAACATCTGGTATTTGTCTTTCTGTGTCTGAGTTACTTAGCATAATGCTCCCAAGGTCTCTGTTTCTATGTCTGGTTATTGTGAATAATGCTGCAGTGAACAACGGAGTGCATCTATCTTCTTGAGGTAGTGTTTTTGTGTTCTCTAGATAAATACTCAGTAGAGTAATTCCTGGGTCATGTGGTAGTTGTGTTCATTTTTTCAGGAACCTCTATACTGTTTGTCACAGTGGTTGTACCAATGTACATTCCCACCAACAGTGCACAGGGTCCCCTTGTCTACACACCTTTGACCACACCTGGTTTCTGTCTCTGGGACCATTGCCGTCCCAACAGTTGTGAGGTGATAGCGGATTACAGGTTTGACTTATGTTTCCCTGACGATGATTTGTGATGTTGAACAACGTTTTCTGTGTCTGTTGGTCACCTTGGTGCCATCTTTGGAGCGTATCCGCTCACATATTCTCCCCATTTTTTATACAGGTTTTTGTTTGTTTGTTTTGATTTGTATGAGTGTTTTGGGTATTTTGGATATTAGCCTCTTCTCACACATATGATTTGCAGTTATTTTTTCTCATTGGGTAGTCCACCTTTTAAGTTTTTTATTAGTATTTTTTTTTTTTTTTTTTGCTGTGCAGAAGATTTCAATTTCATGTCGTTCTACTTGTTTATTTTTGCATTTGTTGCCTTTGCTTTTAGTGTCCGATCTAAAATACTCTTTGCCAAAACCATGTCCAGAAACGTACTACCTGTGCTTTCTTCTCAGAGGTTTATGGATTCAGGTCTTATGTTCAAGTCATTCATCCATTTAAATTTTTGTGTAAGAAAGTGATGCAGTTCCATTCTTCTGCATGTAGCGTGTGGTTTTCCAGTGCAGTTCACTGAAGAGTCAGTCCTTTCCACACTGCATATTGTCTGCTGCTGTGTCGTCAGTTAAGACCATAGCTGTGTGGGTTAGTTTCTCAGCTTTCTTCTGCTTCTGCTTCTGCTTCTTCTTCTCCCTCCTCTTCCTCCTTCCTCCGTTTTTGTCTTAGCGTTTTCCTTTGAGAAAATATTTCTCCCGTAAGAATATACGCAGTGTGGACTTCATTGATTACATGTCATACTATTTGTTAGGACACTTCTCTGACATGTGATTTTTAAATGAGTAGCTGGATCTATAGCTCCCAACAGGTTAAACATTTGGGCAGAACTTCTCAAGTCATGTTATATCCTTCCATCAAATACGGATTGTGTGTGATTGTCATCTTTTGTGATGCTATCAGTTGTGATGATGGATATCTATATTTCCTTCTCCATGATAGTTTTATTAAAGTGATTTTAAGTTTTCTTAAAAATGTGCATTCTAAATCATCCTTATTTTATAATATATATTTATATAAAACATGTTTAAACAGAAGCATTTATTGGAATCAGCTGTTGAAACAGCTGATTAATAAATATTAATAAATATTAATTCCCATTCAGAGTTAATAATATCAGAGCTAAGTTTAAATAAACTTTTAATGTACTGACTCTAATGAGTAAACTTTGCCAAAAATGCTATGACTATCATTTTCCGAGCTTTCTATTCTATTCCATTGACCTGTGTGTCTGTTTCTAGACCAGCACCATACAATTTTATTTTTCCAAAAAAATAAACTACAGAGATTTTTTTTATTTAAAAAATGCAATAGCCTAGTATCATGTACCGACAAGAGTTTCATTAACAAAACAATTAATAGGAGAGCATATCTGTTGCAAAAATTAAAGACAGATTTTCATGGCAGGAAGTTAGTGCCAAGTCAGTGACTCCTGAATTCGTCAGAGTATGGCCGGCAGCTCAGGGATGCTACGTTTTCTTTCACTAAAGACACGTTTCTTGGGCAGTTTAACGTCCCCCACCCTTAGTATTTAATGCTGTCAAAGCTATGATTAATATTTTATTCAGAATTTTTAGGAGAAAATCTTCACAAAATTAACAATACAGATCTTCAAGTAATTAGGACCACTCAGAGGCACCTGAAAAGAATTCCATGTATGGATTCGTTGATTTTTTCTTTTATTCTTTGAATTAAATTCAGTGAAAGTTTTAAGGCGGGAAAAAAGTCAGTTATCTATTCATTCCCTCATGTTTTAATTAAACAATTTTAGCGATTACGTAGAAAAACACATTTTACATGTTGCTGTAAAGCACTTTTCCGGAACTGGTCACAGATTTAAGACATCAGAAGATCATGATAGGCCACCTATCTTCCTGAAACGTGATGGTAAATCTGCCTCTCGATGTCCAAAACCAGAGTACTGGCACCTATTCGGAACAGTTCTGGCGTCAGCCATTCATCTCCCAGCTCTTCCTTCACAAGAGAGAGACAAGCAAGGGAATCCTTGTCACTGCGGATGCCTCCTGCTGGTTTAAACCTACCTTGTTTCCAGTTTTCCAAAAGAAATCTCTAATGGCCCATAGCATTACTATAGCTACTGGGAAAGTGGCATTTACCGTTTCTTTTCCAGTAGAGGTCTTAATAAAGTCTGATCCTGCCATCATTGCGATCATACTGGCTTTATAGACATGAGTAAGAGATCCACGTTCTCCTGTAGCTAAGATGGTTTTGAGATGAGCCTCCCCACAGGCCTTGCAAAACTGACGAATCTCATCACACAGGGCTTCCCACTGGCCGGTCAGCACCAAGGTCCTATTAATCACCACATCCATTTCCATAACTCCATTTTCCACAGCCAATCTGATCTCTTCCAATGGTGTTTTTAAATGAGTCTGTCCAGGGCGCCTGGGTGGCTCAGTTGGTTGGGCGACTGCCTTCGGCTCAGGTCATGATCCTGGAGTCCCGGGATCGAGTCCCACATCGGGCCCCCTGCTCAGCAGGGAGTCTGCTTCTCCCTCTGACCCTCTTCCCTCTCGTGCTATCTCTCATTCTCCCTCTCAAATAAATAAATAAATAAATAAATAAATAAATAAATAAATAAATAAATAAATGAGTCTGTCCAGCTGGAAAGCCAGTGTGCATGGAAGCCACTGGGATGGTACAGCCTGGGGCCTTCAGAGCTTTAACCGCATCACACAGCCGCGTGGTGTAGACATAAACAACAGTGGTCATAAGGCCTTTATCACACATATTTAAACTTTTTAAGAGAGCTTCCCGGATTGGATACTTGGCTTTATAACAGAGCCTTTGAACGTTGGATGATGTGTCATCGTCTGAAAGTGTAGTAAGACCTATAAAGGTAATGGCTTTCAGGAGCCAAGCAGCTTCCCACTCCTTTTTCACTGTTCTGCAAGCCTGGATTTATTCTGCATGCCTCAGAACTGCGGGTTGATTCATTTCTTACTTTTATTCCTAGATTTTTTTTTTTCTTGATGCAATTGTAGATGGCATTGTTTTCTTATTTTCTCTTTGTGGAAGTTTGTCATCACTATACAGAAATGCAACAAGTTGGGACACCTGGTAGCTTAGTCAGTTTAAGCATCTGTCTTTGGCTCAGGTCACAATCCCAGGGTCCTGGCATCGAGAACCTCATTGGGCTCCCTCCTCAGTGGGGTGTCGCCTTCTCCGTCCCCTTCTGCTGCTCACCCTGCTTGTGCTGTTTCTCTCTCTCTGTCAAATAAATAAATAAAATCTTAAAAAAAAACGAAATGCACCAGGTCTCTGTATATTGACTTTGTGTCTTGCAGCTTTCCTGAATTTATTTATTCTAACAGTTTTTTGGTGGAATCTTTAGGGATTTCTATATATAGTATGTCATTTGCAAATAGTGACAGTTTTCCTATTTGGATTTCATCTTTTCTTTTCTTTCATTCTTTCTTTTTCTTTCTTTCTTTCTTTCTTTCTTTCTTTCTTTCTTTCTTTCTTTCTTTCTTTCTTTCTTTCTTTTCTTTTCTTTTCTTTCTTCTCTCTCTCTCTCTCTTTGTTTCTTTTTCTTTCTTTCTTTTTTTTGGTCTAAATGCTTTGACTAGGGCTTTCAATACTATGTTGAATGAAAGTGAGGAGAGTGGAAATCTTTGTCTTGTTCTTGATCTTAGTGGAAAAGTTTTCAGCTTTTCACCCTTTAGTATGATTTTAGCTGTGAGCTTTTCAAATATGGTCTATGTTCCCTATATACCCAGATGGTTTATAGTTTTTATCATACATGCATATCGAATCTTGTCAAGTGTTCTTTCTGCATCTATTGTTACAATCATATTATTTTTATCTTTTATTATTTTAAGATGGTGTATCCTGATGTTTAATGTGCACATGTGCAAACATCCTGGCATCCCTGGAATAAACCCCACTTGATTGTGTTGTGTGATTCTCCCGATGTATTGTTGAATTCAGTTTCCTTATAATTTGTTGAGGATTTTGGCATCTATGTTCTTGAGGGATATTGGCTTTCCTTTTCATTTTTTCCCATCCCCCACCCCCCTCCCCTCTAGAACCCTCAGTTTGTTTTTCAGAGTCCATTATCTCTCATGGTTCGTCTCCCCCTCTGACTTACTCCCCTTCATTCTCCCCCTCCTGCTATCTTATTCCTCTTTTTTTTCTTAACATATGTTGCATTATTTGTTTCAGAAGTACAGATCTGTGATTCAACAGTCTTGTACAATTCACAGCGCTCACCATAGCACATACCCTCCCCAATGTCTATCACCCAGTCACCCCATCCCTCCCACACCCCCACCACTCCAGGAACACTCAGTTTGTTTCCTGAGATTAAGAATTCCTCATGTCACTGAGGTCATATGATACATGTCTTTCTCTGATTGACTTATTTCACTCAGCATAACACCCTCCCATTCCATCCACGTCGTTGCAATTGGCAAGATCTCATTCCTTTTGATGGCTGCATAATATTCCATTGTGTATATATACCACTTCTTCTTTATCCATTCATCTGTCCATGGACATCTTGGCTCTTTCCACAGTTTGGCTATTGTGGACATTGCTGCTGTAAACATTGGGGTGCACATACCCCTTCGGATACCTACATTTGGATCTTTGTGGTAAATACCCAGTAGTGCAATTGCTATATCGTATGGTAGCTCTATTTTCAACTGTGTTAGGAACCTCCATACTGTTTCCAGGGGGGGTTGCACCAGCTTGCATTCCCACCAACAGTGTAGGTGGGTTCCCCGTTCTCTGCATCCCCGCCAACATCTGTCGTTTCCTGACATGTTAATTTTAGCCATTCTGACTGGTGTGAGGTGGTATCTTACTGAGTTTTTGATTTGGATTTCCCTGATGCCGAGTGATGTGGAGCACTTTTTCATGTGCCTGTTGGCCATTTGGATGTCTTCTTTGGAAAAATGTCTGTTCGTGTCTTCTGCCCATTTCATGATTAGATTATTTGTTCTTTGGGGGTTGAGTTTGATAAGTTCTTTATAGATTTTGGATACTAGCCCTTTATCTGAGATGTCATTTGCAAATATTTTCTCCCATCCTGTTGGTTGTCTTTTGGTTTTGTGGACTGTTTCTTTTGCTGTGCAAAAGGTTTTTATCTTGATGAAATCCCAATAGTTCATTTTTGCCCTTGCTTCCCTTGCTTTTGACGATGTTTCTAGGAAGAAGTTGCTGCGGCTAAGGTCGAAGAGGTTGCTCCTTGTGTTCTCCTTTAGAATTTTGATGGACTCCTGTCTCACGTTTAGGTCTTTCAACCATTTGGAGTCTATTTTTGAGTGTGGTGTAAGGAAATGGTCCAGTTTCATTCTTCTGCATGTGGCTGTCCAATTTTCCCAACACCATTTGTTGAAGAGACTGTTTTTTTCCATTGGACATTCTTTCCTGCTTTGTCGAAGACGAGTTGACCATAGAGTTGAGGGTCCATTACTGGGCTCTTGATTCTGTTCCATTGATCTATGTGTCTGTTTTTGTGCCAGTAGCATTCTGTCTCGATGATGACAGCTTTGTAATAGAGCTGGAAGTCCGGAATTGTGATGCCGCCAGCTTTGCTTTTCTTTTTCAATATTACTCTAGCTATTCGGGGTATCTTCGGGTTCCATACAAATTTTAGGATTATTTGTTCCATTTCTTTGAAAAAAGTGGATGGTATTTTGATGGGGATTGCATAGAATGTGTAGATTGCTCTAGGTAGCATTGACATCTTCACAATGTTGATTCTCCCAATCCATGAGTATGGAATGTTTTTCCATTTCTTTTTGCCTTCCTCAATTTCTTTCATGAGTATTTTATAGTTTTCTGAGTACAGATCCTTTGCCTCTTTGGTTAGATTTATTCCTAGGTATCTTATGATTTTGGGGGCTATTGTAAATGGGTTCGACTCCTTAATTTCTTTCTTCTGTGTTGTTGTTGGTGTACAGGAATGTCATGATTTCTGTGCATGAATTTTATATCCTGCCACTTTACTGAATTCCTGTATGAGTTCTAGCAGTTTTGGGGTGGAGTCTTTTGGGTTTTCCACATACAGTATCATATCATCTGCAAATAGTGAGAGTTTGGCTCCTTCTTTGCTGATTCAGATGACTTTGATTTCTTTTTGTTGTCTGATTGCTGTGGCTAGGATTTCTAGTCCTATCCTGAATAGCAGTGGTGAGAGTGGACATCCCTGTCATGTTCCTGAACTTGGAGGGAAAGCTCTCAATTTTTCCTCATTTAGAATGATATTCGTTGTGGGTTGTTCATAGTTGGCTTTTATGATATTGAGGTATGTACGCTCTAACCCTATACTGTGAAGAATTTTGATCAAGAAAGGATGCTGTACATTGTCAAATGCTTTTTCTATATCTATTGAGAGGATCATATGTTTCTTGTTCTTTCTTTTATTAATGTATTATATCACATTGATTGATTTGCGGATGTTGAAGCAACCTTGCAGCCCAGGGATAAATCCCACTTGGTCGTGGTGAATAATCCTTTTAATGTACTGTTGGATTCTATTGGCTAGTACTTTGGTGAGAATTTTTGTATCCATGTTAACCAAAGATATTAGTCTGTAATTCTCCTATTTGATGGGGTCTTTGTCTGGTTTTGGGATCAAGGTAATGGTGGCCTCATAAAATGAGTTTGGGAATTTTCCTTCCATTTCTATTTTTGGGAACAGTTTCAGAAGAATAGATATTAATTATTCTTTAAATATTTGGTAAAATTCCCCACGGAAGCCATCTGGACCTGGGCTTTTGTTTGTTGGGAGATTTTTTGATGACTCCTTCAATTTCCTTAGTGGTTATAGGTCTGTTCAGGTTTTCTATTTCTTCCTGTTTCAGTTTTGGTAGTCTATACATCTTTAGGAATACACCCATTTCTTCCAGATTATCTAACTTGCTAGCATATAGTTGCTCATAAAATGTTCTTTTTTTAAAATTTTTTTATTGTTATGTTAATCACCATATATTACATCATTAGTTTTTGATGTAGTGTTCCATGATTCATTGTTTCTTCATAACACCCAGTCCTCCATGCAGAATGTGCCCTCTTTAATACCCATCACCAGGCTAACCCATCCCCCACCCCTCCTCCCCTCCAGAAACCTCAGTTTGTTTTTTAGAGTCCATCATCTCTCAGAGTTCTTCTCCCCCTCTGACTTACTCCCCTTCATTCTTCCTCTCCTGTTATCTTCTTCTTTTTCTTTTTTCTTAAAATACGTTGCGTTATTTGTTTCAGAAGTACAGATCTTTGATTCAAAGGTCTTCCAAAATTCACAGCGCTCACCATAGCACATACCCTCCCCAATGTCTATCACCCAGCCACCCCATCCCTCCCACCCCCAACGACTCCAGTAACACTCAGTTTGTTTCCTGAGATTATGAATTCCTCATATCAATGAGGTCATATCATACATGTCTTTCTCTGATTGACTTATTTCACTAAGCGTAAGTCCCTCCAGTTCCATCCACGTCGTTGCAAATGACAAGATCTCATTCCTTTTGATGGCCGCATAATATTCCATTGTGTATATATACCACCTCTTCTTTATCCATTCATCTGTCGATGGGCATCTTGGCTCTTTCCACAGTTTGGCTATTGTGGACATTGCTGCTATAAACATTGGGGTGTACGTACCCCTTCATGTCCCTACATTTGTATCTTTGTGGTAAAGACCCAGTAATGCAATTGCTGGATTGAATGGTAGTTCTAATTTGAACTGTTTGAGGAACCTCCATACTGTTCTCCAGAGTGGTTGCACCAGCTTGCATTCCCACCAACAGTGTAGGAGGGTTCCCCTTTCTCCACATCCCCGCCAACATCTGTCGTTCCCTAACTTGTTAATTTTAGCCATTCTGACTGGTGTGAGGTGGTATCTCATTGAGGTTTTGATTTGGATTTCCCTGATGCTGAGCGATGTTGAGCACTTTTTCATGTGCCTGTTGGCCATTTGGATGTCTTCTTTGAAAAAATGTCTGTTCATGTCTTCTGCCCATTTCTTGATTGGATTATTTGTTCTTTGGGTGTTGAGTTTGATAAGTTCTTTATAGATTTTGGATACTAGCCCTTTATCTGATAGGTCATTTGGAAATATTTTCTCCCATTCTGTTGGTTGTGTTTTGGTTTTGTGGACTGTTTCTTTTGCTGTGCAAAAGCTTTTTATCTTGATGAAATCCCAATAGTTCATTTTTGCCCTGGCTTCCCGTGCCTTTGGCGATGTTTCTAGGAAGAAGTTGCTGCGGCTGAGGTCGAAGAGGTTGCTACCTGTGTTCTCCTTTAGGATTTGGATGGACTCCTGTCTCACGTTTAGGTCTTTCAACCATTTGGAGTCTATTTTTGTGTGTGGTGTAAGGAAATGGTCCAGTTTCATTCTTCTGCATGTGGCTGTCCAATTTTCCCAACACCATTTGTTGAAGAAACTGTCTTTTGCCATTGGACATTCTTTCTTGCTTTATCAAAGATAAGTTGACTATAGAGTTGAGGGTCCATTTCTGGGCTCTCGATTCTGTTCCATTGATCTGTGACTGTTTTTGTGCCAGTACCATACTATCTTGATGATGACAGCTTTGTAATAGAGCTGGAAGTCCGGAATTGTGATGCCTCCAGCTTTGCTTTTCTGTTTCAATATTCCTCTGGCTATTCGGGGTCTCTTCTGGTTCCATACAAATTTTAGGATTATTTGTTCCATTTCTTTGAAAAAAGTGGATGGTATTTTGATGGGGATTGCATTGAATGTGTAGATTGCTCTAGGTAGCATTGACATCTTCACAATGTTGATTCTCCCAATCCATGAGCATGGAATGTTTTTCCATTTCTTTGTGTCTTCTTCAATTTCTTTCATGAGTATTTTATAGTTTTCTGAGTACAGATCCTTTGCCTATTTGGTTAAATTTATTCCTAGGTATCTTATGGTTTTGGGTGCAGTTGTGAATGGGATCGACTCCTTGATTTGTCTCTCTTCTGTCTTGTTGTTGGTGTGTAGGAATGCCACTGAATTCTGTGCATTGATTTTATAGCCTGCTACTTGACTGAATTCCTGTATGAGTTCTAGCAGTTTTGGGGTGGAGTCTTTTGGGTTTTCCACATACAGTATCATATCATCTGCAAAGAGTGAGAGTTTGACTTCCTCTTTCCGATTTGGATGCCTTTGATTTCTTTTTGTTGTCTCATTGCCGTGGCTAGGACTTCTAATACTATGTTGAATAGCAGTGGTGAAAGTGGACATCACTGCCGCGTTCCTGACCTTAGGGGAAAAGCTCTCAGCCTTTCCCCATTGAGAATGATATTCGCTGTAGGTTTTTCATAGAAGGCTTTTGTGATATTGAGGTATCTACCCTCTAACCCTATACTCTGAAGAGTTTTGATCAAGAAAGGATGCTGTACTTTGTCAAATGCTTTTTCTGCATCTATTGAATGGATCATATGTTTCTTGTCCTTTCTTTTGTTAATGTATTGAATCACGTTGATTGATTTGCGGATGTTGCACCAGCCTTGCAACCCAGGGATAAATCCCACTTGGTCGTGGTGAATAATCCTTTTAATGTACTGTTGGATGCTATTGGCTAGGATTTTGGTGAGAATTTTTGCATCCATGTTCATGAAGGATATTGGTCTGTAATTCTCCTTTTTGATGGGATCTTTGTCTGGTTTTGGGATCAAGGTAATGGTGGCCTCATAAAATGAATTTGGAAGTTTTCCTTCCATTTCTATTTTTTGGAACAGTTTCAGGAGAATAGGTATTAATTCTTCTTGAAATGTCTGATAGAATTCCCCTGGGAAGCCATCTGGCCCTGGGCTTTTGTTTCTTGGGAGATTTTTGATGACTGCTTCAATTTCCTTAGTGGTTATAGGTCTGTTCAGGTTTTCTATTTCTTCCTGGTTCAGTTTTGGTAGTTGATACATCTCTAGGAATGCACCCATTTCTTCCAGGTTATCTAATTTGCTGGCATAGAGTTGCTCGTAATATGTTCTTATAATTGTCTGTATTTCTTTGGTGTTGGTTGTGATCTCTCCTCTTTCATTCATGATTTTGTTGATTTGGGTCATTTCTCTTTTCTTTTGGATCAGTCTGGCCAGGGGTTTATCAATCTTGTTAATTCTTTCAAAGAACCAGCTCCTAGTATCGTTGATCTGTTCTACTGTTCTTTTGGTTTCTAGTTCATTGATTTCTGCTCTGATCTTTATGATTTCTCTTCTCCTGCTGGGTTTAGGCTTTATTTGCTGTTCTTTCTCCAGCTCCTTTAGGTGTAGGGTTAGGTTGTATAATTGAGACCTTTCTTGTTTCTTGAGAAAGGCTTGTATTGCTATATACTTTCCTCTCAGGACTGCCTTTGCTGTATCCCAAAGATTTTGAACAGTTGTGTTTTCATTTTCATTGGTTTCCATGAGATTTTTAATTCTTCTTTAATTTCCTGGTTGACCCATTCATTCTTTAGTAGGATGCTCTTTAGCCTCCATGTATTTGAGTTCTTTCCGACTTTCCTCTTGTGATTGAGTTCTAGTTTCAAAGCATTTTGGTCTGAAAATATGCAGGGAATGATCCCAATCTTTTGGTACCGGTTGAGACCTGATTTGTGACCTAGGATGTGATCAATTCTGGAGAATGTTCCATGGGCACTAGAGAAGAATGTGTATTCCATTGCTTTGGGATGGAATGTTCTGAATATGTCTGTGAAGTCCATTTGGTCCAGTGTGTCATTTAAAATCTTTATTTCCTTGTTGATCTTTTGCTTAGATGATCTGTCCATTTCAGTCAGGGGGGTGTTAAAGTCCCCAACTATTATTGTATTGTTGTCAATGTGTTTCTTTGCTTTTGTTATTAATTGCCTTATATAATTGGCTGCTCCCATGTTCGGGGCATAGATATTTACAATTGTTAGATCTTCTTGTTCGATAGACCCTTTAAGTAGGATATAGTGTCCTTCCTCATCTCTTATTACAGTCTTTGTTTTAAAATCTAGTTTGTCTGATATAAGGATTGCCACCCCAGCTTTCTTTTGGTGTCCATTAGCATGGTAAATGGTTTTCCACCCCCTCACTTTCATTCTGGGGGTGTCTTTGGGTCTAAAATGAGTCTCTTGCAGACAGCATATGGATGGGTCTTGTTTTTTAATCCAATCTGATAGCCTGTGTCTTTTGATTGGGGCATTGAGCCCATTTACATTCAGGGTAACTAGTGAAAGGTATGAATTTAGTGCCATTGTATTGCTTGTAAAGTGACTGTTAGCTTTATTTGTCTGTGTTCCTTTCTGATCTTTGCTGCTTTTAGGGTCTCTCTTTGCTTAGAGGACCCTTTTCAATATTTCTTTTTTTTTAAAAGATTTTATTTATTTATTTGAGAGAGAGAGAGTGACAGATAGAGAGCACGAGAGGGAAGAGGGTCAGAGGGAGAAGCAGACTCCCCGCTGAGCAGGGAGTCCGATGCGGGACTCGATCCCGGGACTCCAAGATCATGACCTGAGTCGAAGCAGTCTCTTAACCAACTGAGCCACCCAGGCGCCCCCCCTTTCAATATGTCTTGGAGGGCTGGTTTCATATTTGCAAATTCCTTTAGTTTTTGTTTGTTCTGGAATCTTTTTATCTCTCCTTCCATTTTCAATGACAGCCTAGCTGGATATAGTATTCTTGGCTGCATATTTTTCTCTTTTAGTGCTCTGAAGATATCTTGCCTGTCCTTTCTCACCTGCCAGGTCTCTGTGTATAGGTCTGTTGCCAATCTAATGTTTCTACAATTGTAGGTTACATATCTCTTCTCCCGAGCTGCTTTCAGGATTTTCTCTTTGTCTCTGAGACTTGTAAGTTTTACTATTAGATGTCGGGGTGTTGACCTATTTTTATTAATTTTGAGAGGGGTTCTCTGTGCCTCCTGGATTTTGATGCCTGTTTCCTTCCTCACATTAGAGAAGTTCTCTGCTATTATTTGCTCCAATATACCTTCTGCCCCTCTTTCTCTCTCTTCTTCTTCTGGGATCCCAATTATTCTAATGTTGTTTTGTCTTATCGAATCACTTATCTCTCGAATTCTGCCCTTGTGATCCTGTAGTTGTTTCTCTCTCTTTTTCTCAGCCTCTTCATTTTCCATCATTTTGTCTTCTATATCACTGATTCTCTCTTCTGCCTCATTTATCCTAGCAGTTAGTGCCCCCATTTTTGATTGCACCTCATCAATAGCCTTTTTGATTTCGACTTGGTTAGATTTTAATTCTTTTATTTCTCCAGAAAGCGTTTCTCTAATAACTTCCACGCTTTTTTCAAGCCCAGCTAGTATCTTTAAAGTCATGATTCTGAACTCTAGGTCTGACATCGTACTAATGTCCGTATTGAGTAGGTCCCTGGCTGACGGTACTACCTCTTGTTCTTTTTGCTGAGGTGATTTCTTTCGTCTTGTCATTTTGTCCAGAGGAGAATAGATGAATGAGAGAACAAAATGCTAACAGGTTTACAACGTCCCCAGCAAATATACTGTATACAAATCAGAAAAGGCCTGAAAGCAGGGGAAAAGAAAGGGAAAGAAAGAAAAAAGAAAGAGAAAAAAAAAAGAAAAAAAAGATAACAAAAACAGAACAATACAAAAAAAGCAGAATATGATCAAATATGATCAGGCTAGTGCATAGATTAGTGCCACATACTAGATTTTGGGCATATTTTGGTCTGTTAGAAAAAAGTGCCTCCTAAAATTTTAAAGGAAGAAAGACATATATGTACAAAATAAGGGTTGATACAATGAAGGGATAGAAGATGACTGTAAAGATGAGAATTATAAAAGATTTTATAAAAGGACTTGATAAGAAGATGTTTGAAAAAAGAAAGAAGATTTAAGAAAAAAAAGGAAAAAGGGAGAGAATGTGATCAGGCAGGAGACTAGAACAAAGCCATACACTAGTGATTTAGGGTATATTTTGATCTGTTAGAAGAAACTGTATCTCAAAATTTTAAAGAGAGAACAACTTATATATATATGCCAAAAATAAGGGTAACTACTATGAAGGGATAAAATATGACTCTAAAAATGAAAAATAATTTTTTTTAAAAAGGGTTTGATAAGATGTTGGTTGAAAAAGGGAAAAAAGAAAAATAAAAAAAACAGTTAACAAAAATTAACTTTGATGAATTAATGAATCATGGTAAAAAAAAAGCCATGAATTCTATGTGCAGTATTCCCTTTGCGCTGGAGTTCTCCCATTTTCCTTGATTGGTAAACTTGGTCTTGGCTTGCTGGCTGTTCGTGCTGATCTTCTGGGGAGGGGCCTGTTGCTGTGGTTTCCAAATGTCTTTGCCGGAGGCTGAATTGCCCCGCCCTTGTCGGTCCAGGCTAAGCAAGCTGCTCAGGTTTGCTCTCAGGAGTTTTGTTCCCTGCAAGCTCTCGGTACAGCTTTGGAGGACCAAGGCAAAAATGGTGGCCTCCCAATCTCCACCCGGAGGAGCTGATAACTCGGGGCCCCGCTCCTCAGTGTGCCCCCAGAGAAAGCAGTCACTCCCGTCTCCCTGGTCTCTGGCCGCACTCCGTGCTCACCCGGCCTGTGACCGAGTGTTGCTATCTCTGGCACCTGACCCCGTGTGGAGTCTCCAAACCCAGCAGATCCCTGCGGTGCACTTCCGCGCCGCTCCTCCCAGGGTTGGATGGGGAGTCTCCCTGGCTCTGCCACTTGTTGGGTCTCTGCTGGAGGAGCAGTGGCCCGACTGGGCCGCTGGTCACAGTTTATGGCAACCCCGAGCTGAGAGCCCGTGCCTCGGCTCCGTCTCTGCAGCCGGCTTCCCCGTTCAGATACCTGGGAGCTCTGCCGCACTCAGGCACCCCCTGTCTTTCTGTGACCCCAAGGGTCCTGAGACCACACTGTCCCGGTAGGATTCCACTCCCTGCTTAGCCACTACAGCGACGTCTCTTAGCCGAGCCAACTTCTAAAAGGTCCGTTTTTGTGCTCCGCGGCTCTATCACTTGCCAGAAGCGGCCAGTGGAGGCCCCTCCCCCACCGTCTATCCTCCCGAATATTGCCTCCGATTCACTTCTCCGCACGTCCTACCTTCCAGAAAGTGGTCGCTTCTCTGTTCAGAGAGTTGTTGCTACTCTCCTCTTTGATCTCCTGTTGAGTTCGTAGGTGTTCAGAATGGTTTGATCCCTATTCAGTTGAATTCCTGAGACCAGACGAAATCTAGTTCTCCTACTCCTCCGCCATCTTGCTCCGCCTCCCATAAAATGTTCTTATAATTGTTTGTATTTCTTTGGTGTTGGTTGTGATCTCTCCTCTTTCATTCACGATTTTATTTATTTGGGTTATTTCTCTTTTCTTTTTGCTAAGTCTGGCAGGGGTTTATCAATCTTGTTAATTCTTTCAAAGAACCAGCTCCTAGTTTCATTGGTCTGTTCTAGTGTTCTTTTGGTTTCTATTTCATTGATTTCTGCTCTGATCTTTATCATTTTTCTTCTCCTGTTGGGTTTAGGCTTTATTTGCTATTCTTTCTCCAGCTGCTTTAGGTGTAGGGTTAGATTGTGTATTTGAGACCTTTCTTGTTTCTTGAGAAAGGCTTGTATTGCCATATACTTTCCTCTTAGGACTGCCTTTGTTGCATCCCAAAGATATTGAATAGTTGTGTTTTCATTTTCATTTATTTCCATTAATTCTTCTTTAATTTCCGTTGACCCTTTCATTCTTTAGTAGGATGCTCTTTAGCCTCCATGTATTTGAGTTGTTTCCGACTATCCTCTTGTGATTGAGTTCTGGTTTCAAAGCATTGTGGTCTGAAAATATGCAGGGAATGATCCCAATCTTTTGGTACTGGTTGAGACCTGATTTGTGACCTAGGATGTGATCTATTCTGCAGCATGTTCCATGGGCACTAGAGAAGAATGTGTATTCTGTTGCTTTGGGATGGAATGTTCTGAATACATCTGTGAAGTCCATTTGGTCCAGTGTGTCATTTAAAGTCTTTATTTCCTTGGTGATCTTTTGCTTAGATGATCTCTCCATTTCAGTGAAGGGGGTGTTAAAGTCCCCCATTATTTTTGTATTGTTGTGAATGTTTTTCTTTGCTTTTGTTTTTAATTGCCTTATATAATTGGCTGCTCCCATGTTCAGGGCATAGATATTTACAATTGTTAGATCTTCTTGTTGGATAGACCTTTTAAGTAGGATATAGTGTCCTTCCTCATCTCTTATTAGAGTCTTTGTTTTAAAATCTAATTTGTCTGATATAAGGATTCCTACCCCATCTTTCTTTAGGTGTCCATTAGCATGGTAAATTGTTTTCCACCCCCTCACTTTCAATCTGGGGGTGTCTTTGGGTCTATAATGACTCTCTTGCAGAAAATATATCGATGGGTCTTGTTTTTTTATCCAGTTTGATAGCCTGCGTCCTTTGATTGGGGGATTTAGCCCATTTACATTCAGGGTAACTATTGAAAGATACGAATTTAGTGCCATTGTATTTCCTGTAGTGTGACTCTTACAGTATATTGTCTCTGTTCCTTCCTGGTCCATGTTACTTTTAGGCTCTCTCTTTGCTTAGAGGACCTCTTTCAATATTTCTTGTAGGACTGGTTTGTTGTTTGTAATTTCTTTTAGTTTTGTTTGTCCTGGAAGCTTTTTATCTCTCCTTGTAGTTTCAGTGACAACCTAGCTGGATACAGTATTCTTGGCTGCATAATTTTCTCCTTTAGTGCTCTGAAAATATCATGCCAGTCCTTTCTGTCCTGCCACGTCTCTGTGGATAGGACTGTTGCCAGTCTACTACTTCTATCATTGTAGGCTACAGATCTCTTCTCCCAGGCTGCTTTCAGGATTTTCTCTTTGTCTCTGAGACTCGTAAGTTTTACTATTAAAAATGGGTTGGGGCACCTGGGTGGGTCAGTCATTAAGAGGCTGCCTTCGGCTGAGGTCATGATCCCACAGTCCTGGGATTGAGTCCCAAATCGGGCTCCCTGCTCAGCGGGAGGCCTGCTTCTCCTTCTCCCACTCCCCCTGCTTGTGTCCCTGCTCTCACCGTCTCTGTCTCTGTCGAATAAATAAATAAAATCTTTAAAAAAATGCGTCGGGGTGTTGACCCATTTTTATTGATTTTGAGGGGGGTTCTCCCTGCCTCCTGGATTTTGATGCATTTTCTTTCTCCAAATTAGGGAAGTTCTCTGCTATAATTTGCTGCAATATACCTTCTGCCCCTCTCTTCTTCTTCTTCTGGGATCCCAGTTATTCTAATATTGTTTCATCTTATGGTATTAATTATCTCTCAAATTCTGCCCTCGTGATACAGTAGTTGTTTATCTCTCCTTTTCTGGGCTCTTTTATTTTCCATCATTTGGTCTTCTATATCACTAATTCTCTCTTCTGCCTCATTTATCCTAGCAGTTAGAGATTCCATTTTTTATTGCACCTCATTAATAGCCTTTTTGATTTTGACCTGGATAGATTTTAGTTCTTTTATTTCTCCAGAAATGGTTTCTCTAATAACTTCCATGCTTTTTTCAAGCCCAGCTAGTATTTTTAAAATCGTCATTCTGAACTCTAGTTCCAACATCTTACTAATGTCCATACTGATTAGGTCCCTGGTAGTCGGAAATGCCTCTTGTTCTTTTTTCTGGGGTGATTTTTTTCCACCTTCTCATTTTGTCCAGAGAAGAACAGATGAATGAGAGAACAAAACGCTAACAGAGTAACAATGACCCCAGACAAATATACATTAAACAAATCAGAAGAGACTTGAAAGTGGGGGAAAAGAGCGGAAAAGAAAGTAAAAAGAAAAAAATGAAAAAGAAAAGATAAAAAACAAATGAACAAAGAAAAACAGAATATGATCAACTATGATCAGAAGAAAGTGCCTCCCAAAATTTTAAAGAAAGAAAAGCTTATATATGTACAAAAATAAGGGTAACTACTATGAAGGAATAGAATATGACCCCAAAAATGAAAAATGAAAAAGATTATTTTAAAAAGGAATTGATAAGATGTTGATTGAAAAAGGGAAAAAGAAAATTTCAAAAAGAAAATTAAAAAAATTAACTTTGAAAGACTAAAGAATCATGGGAAAAAAGCCATGAATTCTAGGTGCAGTATTCCCCTAGTGCTGGAGTTCTGCCATTCTCATTGATCGGTAAACTTGGTCTTGGCTGGCTGTTCTTGCTGATCTTCTGGGGGAGGGACCTGTTGCCGTGGTTCCCAAATGTCTTTGCTGGAGGCAGAACTGCCCTGCCCTTGCCGGTTCGGGCTAAGGAATCTACTCGGGTTTGCTCTCGGGAGCTTTTGTTCCCTGCAAGCTCTCAGTACAGCTTTGGAGGATGAGAGTGAAAATGGCGGCCTCCCAATCTCCACCCCAGAGGAGCTGAGAAATTGGGGCCCCACTCCTCAGTGAGCCCCCAGAGAAAAGCAGTCAATCACTCCTCTCTCCCCAGTCTCTGGCCTCACTCTGTGCTCACCCGGCCTGTGAACCAGCGTAGCATTTCTATCTCTGGCACACAACCCCGTGTGGTGTCTCCAAACCCAGCAGATTCCTGCATTGTACTCCTGCGCTTCTCCTCCTGGGGGAGGAAGGGGAGTCTCCGCGCATCTGCCACTTGTTAGGTCCCTGCTGGAGGAGCAGCGGCCCGACTGTGCTGTGGATCACATTTTATGGCAACCCCTAGCTGAGAGCCCACTCCTTGGCTCTGTCTCTGTAGCTAGCTTCCCTGCTCCGATACCTGGGAGCTCTACTGCCCTCAGGCACCCCTGGTCTTTCTGTGACCCCGAGGGTCCTGAGACCACACTGTCCCAGCGAGGGCTCCACCCTCCTCTGAGCCACTGGAGCGACATCCCTAAGTAGAGCTGACTTCTAAAAGTTCCGATTTTGTGCTCCACTGCTCTATCACTTGCTAGTAGTGCCTGAAGAATGCCCCCTCCCCTACCATCTATCGTCCCAAATATCACCTCGGATTCACTTCTCTGCACATCCTACCTTCCAGAAAGTGGTCGCTTTTCTGTTCAGAGAGTTGTTGCTATTCTTCTCTTTGGTCTCCTGTTGAGTTTGTAGGTGTTCAGAATGGTTTGATCCCCATCTAGCTGAATGCCTGTGACTAGATGAAATTTAGGTCTCCTACTGCTCTGCCATCTTGCTCCTCCTCTCAGTAACATACTGTTTTTATTCCTGAAGCTTTGTAGTATAGTTTGAAGTCAGGAAGTGTGGTAACTATGGCTTTGTTCTTTTTTCCTCAGGAAGGACATTTTAACAATATAAATTCTTCTGATCCATGAACAGAGGATGTCTTTCCATTTGTTTGTCTTTGCATTTCTTTGAATTCTTTCAGCAAAGTCTTCTAGTTCAGTGTACTGGACTTTCACATCCTTGGTTAAATTTATTTGTAATATTTTATTGTTTTTGATGCTATTTTGAATGGGGTAGTTTTCTTTATTTCGTTTTCAGATGTTTCATTCTTAGTGTATAGGAATGTAAATAATTTGCATAAGTTGACTCTGTATCCTGCAACTTGACTGAACTCTAACAGCCTTTTAGATTTTCTATATACCAAATCGTATTATATGCAAACAGTGACAGATTCACTTCTTCCTTCCTGATTTGGATGCCTGTTGTTTCTTTGTCTTGCCTGATTGCTTTGGCAAGGACTTCTAGTACCAAACTGAATAAGAGTGGTGTGTGTGGGCATCCACATCTTGTTTCTGCTCCTTGAGGAAAAGCTTTCAATTTTTCACCAGCGAGTATACTGTTAGCCATGGGCTCATAACGTATAGCCTCTAATACATTGAGGTACGTTCCTTCTATACCGGATCTGCTAAGGGTTTTTATTAAATGATGTATTTTGTCAAGTGCTTTTTCTGCATCTATTCAGATGATCATGTGATTTTTTCCTTTCATTTTATTAATGTGATGTATCACATTTATTGATTTCTGTATGTTTAATGATCCTTGCATTTCAGGGATAAAACCTACTTGCTCATGATGTATAATCCTATTTATGTGTTCTTGAATTCAGTTTGCTAATATGTTGTTAAGAGTTTTTGCATCTGGATTCATCAGAAATATTGGTCTGTAGGTTTTTTTCTTGTGGAGTCCTTCTTTGGCTTTGGTATCAGGGAAATGGCAGCCTCACAAGCTTATTTTGGAAGTATTCCCTCCTCAATTTTTTGGAAGAGTTTGAGAAGAACAGGGGATAATTCTTCTTTGACTGTCTGATAGAATCTCCAGTGAAGCTCTCTTGTTCTGGGGGAGGTTTCTGTGTTGGGAGTTTTTTTTTTTTTTAAAGATTTTATTTTATTTATTTGACAGAGAGAGACACAGTGAGAGAGGGAACACAAGCAGGAGGAGTGGGAGAGGGAGAAGCGAAGCAGGCTTCCCGCAGAGCAGGGAGCCCGATGTGGGGCTCGATCCCAGGACCCTGGGATCATGACCTGACCCGAAGGCAGACACTTAACGACGGAGCCACCCAGGCACCCTTATTTGAGTCTTTTTTTTTTCTTAGTCTAACTAAAGGTTTGTTGATTTTGTTTATCTTATTCATAGAACCAGTTCTCAGGTTCATCAATGCTTTCGGTTGTTTTTTTTTTTATCATTCCCATTTCATTTATTTCTGCTCTGGGCTGTATTGTTTCCTTCCTTCTGCTAACTTTGGGCTTAATTTGTTGTTGTTTTTTCAGTCCCTTGAGATGTAAAGATAGGTTGCTTACTTGAGGTCTTTCCAATCTCTTTTTATTTTAATTTTTGTATTGTTATGTTAATCACCATATATTACATAATTTGTTTTGGTGTAGTGTTCCATGATTCATTGTTTGTTCATAAAACCCAGTGCTCCATGCAGAATGTGCCCTCCTCAATACCCATCATCAGGCTAACCCATCCCCCCACCCTCCTCCCCTTCAGAAACCTCAGTTTGTTTTTCAGAGTCCATCATCTCTCCTGGTTCGTCTCCCCCTCTGACTTACTCCCCTTCATTCTTCCTCTCCTGCTATCTTCTTCTTTTTCTTTTTTCTTAAAATATGTTGCGTTATTTGTTTCAGAAGTACAGATCTGTGATTCAACAGTCTTACACAATTCACAGCGCTCACCGTAGCACATATCTTCCCCAATGTCCATCACCCAGCCACCCCATCCCTCCCACCCCCGACCACTCCAGCAAACCTCAGTTTGTTCCTGAGATTAAGAATTCCTCATATCAGTGAGGTCATATGATACATGTCTTTCTCTGATTGACTTATTTCACTCAGCATAACAGCCTCCAGTTCCATCCACGTAGTTGCAAATGGCAAGATCTCATTCCTTTTGATGGCTGCATAATATGCCATTGTGTATATATACCACCTCTTCTTTATCCATTCATCCGTCGATGGACATCTTGGCTGTTTCCACAGTTTGGCTATTGTGGACATTGCTGTTATAAACATTGGGGTGCACGTACCCCTTCGGGTCCCTACATTTGTATCTTTGGGGTAAATACCAAGTAGTGCAATTGCTGGATCAAATGATAGCTCTAATTTCAACTGTTTGAGGCACCTCCATACTGTTTTCCAGGGGGGTTGCACCAGCTTGCATTCCCACCAACAGTGTAGGAGGGTTCCCCTTTCTCCACATCCCCACCAACATCTGTCGTTCCCTGACTTGTTAATTTTAGCCATTCTGACGGGTGTGAGGTGGTATCTCATTGAGGTTTTGATTTGGATTTCCCTGATGCCGAGCGATGTGGAGCCCTTTTTCATGTGCCTGTTGGCCATTTGGATGTCTTCTTTGGAAAAATGTCTGTTCATGTCTTCTGCCCATTTCTTGATTGGATTATTTGTTCTTTGGGTGTTGAGTTGGATAAGTTCTTTATAGATTTTGGATACTAGCCCTTTATCTGATATGTCATTTGCAAATATTTTCTCCCATTCTGTCGGTTGTCTTTTGGTTTTGTGGACTGTTTCTTTTGCTGTGCAAAAGCTTTTTATCTTGATGAAATCCCAATAGTTCATTTTTGCCCTGGCTTCCCGTGCCTTTGGTGATGTTTCTAGGAAGAAGTTGCTGCGGCTGAGGTCGAAAAGGTTGCTACCTGTGTTCTCCTTTAGGATTTGGATGGAATCCTGTCTCACGTTTAGGTCTTTCAACCATTTGGAGTCTATTTTTGTGTGTGGTGTAAGGAAATGGTCCAGTTTCATTCTTCTGCATGTGGCTGTCCAATTTTCCCAACACCATTTGTGGAAGAGACTGTCTTTTTTCCACTGCACATTCTTTCCTGCTTTGTCAAAGATAAGTTGACCATAGAGTTGAGGGTCCATTTCTGGGCTCTCGATTCTGTTCCATTGATCTATGTGTCTGTTTTTGTGCCAGTACCATACTGTCTTGATGATGACAGCTTTGTAATAGAGCTGGAAGTCCGGAATTGTGATGCCGCCAGCTTTGCTTTTCTTTTTCAATATTCCTCTGGCTATTCGGGGTCTCTTCTGGTTCCATACAAATTTTAGGATTATTTGTTCCATTTCTTTGAAAAAAGTGGATGGTATTTTGATGGGGATTGCATTGAATGTGTAGATTGCTCTAGGTAGCATTGACATCTTCACAATGTTGGTTCTTCCAATCCATGAGCATGGAAAGTTTTTCCATTTCTTTGTGTCTTCTTCAATTTCTTTCCTGAGTATTTTATAGTTTTCTGAGTACAGATCCTTTGCGTCTTTGGTTAAATTTATTCCTAGGTATCTTATGGTTTTGGGTGCAGTTGTGAATGGGATCGACTCCTTGATTTGTCTCTCTTCTGTCTTGTTGTTGGTGTATAGGAATGCCACTGATTTCTGTGCATTGATTTTATAGCCTGCTACTTGACTGAATTCCTGTATGAGTTCTAGCAGTTTTGGGGTGGAGTCTTTTGGGTTTTCCACATAAAGTATCATATCATCTGCAAAGAGTGAGAGTTTGACTTCCTCTTTGCCGGTTTGGATGCCTTTGATTTCTTTTTGTTGTCTGATTGCTGTGGCTAGGACTTCTAATACTATGTTGAATAGCAGTGGTGAGAGTGGACATCCCTGCCGCGTTCCTGACCTTAGGGGAAAAGCTCTCAGCCTTTCCCCATTGAGAATGATATTCGCTGTAGGTTTTTCGTAGATGGCTTTTATGATATTGAGGTATGTACCCTCTATCCCTATACTCTGAAGAGTTTTGATCAAGAAAGGATGCTGTACTTTGTCAAATGCTTTTTCTGCATCTATTGAGAGGATCATATGATTCTCGTTCTTTCTTTTGTTAATGTATTGTATCACGTTGATTGATTTGCGGATGTTGAACCAGCCTTGCAACCCAAGGATAAATCCCACTTGGTCGTGGTGAATAATCCTTTTAATGTACTGTTGGATGCTATTGGCTAGGATTTTGGTGAGAATTTTTGCATCCATGTTCATGAAGGATATTGGTCTGTAATTCTCCTTTTTGATGGGATCTTTGTCTGGTTTTGGGATCAAGGTAATGGTGGCCTCATAAAATGAATTTGGAAGTTTTCCTTCCATTTCTATGTTTTGGAACAGTTTCAGGAGAATAGGTACTAATTCTTCTTGAAATGTCTGATAGAATTCCCCTGGAAAGCCATCTGGCCCTAGGCTTTTGTTTCTTGGGAGATTTTTGATGACTGCTTCAATTTCCTTAGTGGTTATAGGTCTGTTCAGGTTTTCTATTTCTTCCTGGTTCAGTTTTGGTAGTTGATACATCTCTAGGAATGCACCCATTTCTTCCAGGTTATCTAATTTGCTGGCATAGAGTTGCTCGTAATATGTTCTTATAATTGTCTGTATTTCTTTGGTGTTGGTTGTGATCTCTCCTCTTTCATTCATGATTTTGTTGATTTGGGTCAATTCTCTTTTCTTTTTGATCAGTTTGGCCAGGGGTTTATCAATCTTGTTAATTCTTTCAAAGAACCAGCTCCTAGTATCGTTGATCTGTTCTACTGTTGTTTTGTTTTCTAGTTCATTGATTTCTGCTCTGATCTTTATGATTTCTCTTCTCCTGCTGGGTTTAGGCTTTATTTGCTGTTCTTTCTCCAGCTCCTTTAGGTGTAGGGTTAGATTGTGTATTTGAGACCTTTCTTGTTTCTTGAGAAAGGCTTGTATTGCTATATACTTTCCTCTCAGGACTGCCTTTGCTGTATCCCAAAGATTTTGGACAGTTGTGTTTTCATTTTCATTGGTTTCCATGAATTTTTTTAATTCTTCTTTAATTTCCTGGTTGACCCATTCATTCTTTAGTAGGATGCTCTTTAGCCTCCACGTATTTGAGTTCTTTCCGACTTTCCTCTTGTGATTGAGTTCTAGTTTCAAAGCATTGTGGTCTGAAAATATGCAGGGAATGATCCCAATCTTTTGGTACCGGTTGAGACCTGATTTGTGACCTAGGATGTGATCAATTCTGGAGAATGTTCCATGGGCACTAGAGAAGAATGTGTATTCCGTTGCTTTGGGATGGAATGTTCTGAATATGTCTGTGAAGTCCATTGGTCCAGTGTGTCATTTAAAGTCTTTATTTCCTTGTTGATCTTTTGCTTAGAGGATCTGTCCATTTCAGTCAGGGGGGTGTTAAAGTCCCCCACTATTATTGTATTGTTGTCAATGTGTTTCTTTGCTTTTGTTATTAATTGCCTTATATAATTGGCTGCTCCCATGTTCGGGGCATAGATATTTACAATTGTTAGATCTTCTTGTTGGATAGACCCTTTAAGTAGGATATAGTGTCCTTCCTCATCTCTTATTACAGTCTCTGTTTTAAAATCTAGTTTGTCTGATATAAGGATTGCCATCCCAGCTTTCTTTTGGTGTCCATTAGCATGGTAAATGGTTTTCCACCCCCTCACTTTCAATCTAGGGGTGTCTTTGGGTTTAAAATGAGTCTCTTGCAGACAGCATATGGATGGGTCTTGTTTTTTAATCCAATCTGATAGCCTGTGTCTTTTGATTGGGGCATTGAGCCCATTTACATTCAGGGTAACTATTGAAAGGTATGAATTTAGTGCCATTGTATTGCCTGTAAGGTGACTGTTACTGTATGTTGTCTGTGTTCCTTTCTGATCTTTGCTGCTTTTAGGCTCTCTCTTTGCTTAGAAGACCCCTTTCAATATTTCTTGGAGGGCTGGTTTCGTGTTTGCAAATTCCTTTAGTTTTTGTTTGTTCTGGAAGCTTTTTATCTCTCCTTCTATTTTCAATGACAGCCTAGCTGGATATAGTATTCTTGGCTGCATATTTTTCTCGTTTAGTGCTCTGAAGATATCTTGCCAGTCCTTTCTGGCCTGCCAGGTCTCTGTGGATAGGTCTGTTGCCAATCTAATATTTTTACCATTGTAGGTTACATATCTCTTCTCCCGAGCTGCTTTCAGGATTTTCTCTTTGTCTCTGAGACTCATAAGTTTTACTCTTAGATGTCGGGGTGTTGACCTATTTTTATTGATTTTGAGAGGGGTTCTCTGTGCCTCCTGGATTTGATGCCTGTTTCCTTCCTCACATTAGGGAAGTTCTCTGCTATTATTTGTTCCAATATACCTTCTGCCCCTCTCTCTCTTTCTTCTTCTTCTGGGATCCCAATTATTCTAATGTTGTTTCGTCTTATCGAATCACTTATCTCTCGAATTCTGCCCTCATGATCCTGTAGTTGTTTCTCCCTCTTTTTCTCAGCCTCTTTACTTTCCATCATTTGGTCTTCTATATCACTGATTCTCTCTTCTGCCTCATTTATCCTAGCAGTTAGTGCCCCCATTTTTGATTGCACCTCATCAATAGCCTTTTTGATTTCGACTTGGTTAGATTTTAGTTCTTTTATTTCTCCAGAAAGGGTTTCTCTCATAACTTCCACGCTTTTTTCAAGCCCAGCTAGGATCTTTAAAGTCATGATTCTGAATTCTAGGTCTGACATCGTACTAATGTCCGTATTGAGTAGGTCCCTGGCTGACGGTACTACCTCTTGTTCTTTTTGCTGAGGTGATTTTTTTCGTCTTGTCATTTTGTCCAGAGGAGAATAGATGAATGAGAGAACAAAATGCTAACAGGTTTACAACGTCCCCAGCAAATATACTGTATACAAATCAGAAAAGGCCTGAAAGCAGGGGAAAAGAAAGGGAAAGAAAGAAAAAAGAAAGAGAAAAAGAAAAAAAAAAGAAAGATAAAAACAAAAACAGAACAATACAAAAAAGGCAGAATATGATCAAATATGATCAGGCTAGTGCATAGATCAGTGCCACACACTAGATTTTGGGCGTATTTTGGTCTTTTAGAAAAAAGTGCCTCCTAAAATTTTAAAGGAAGAAAGACATATATGTACAAAATAAGGGTTGATACAATGAAGGGATAGAAGATGACTGTAAAGATGAAAATTATAAAAGATTTTATAAAAGGACTTGATAAGATAAGAAGTTGTTTGAAAAAAGAAAGAAGATTTAAAAAAAGAAAAAGAAAAAAGGGAGAGAATGTGATCAAGTAGGAGACTAGAACAGAACCATACACTGGTGATTTAGGGTATATTTTTATCTGTTAGAAGAAACTGTGTCTCAAAATTTTAAAGAGAGAACAACTTATATATGTATATGCCAAAAATAAGGGTAACTACTATGAAGGGATAAAATATGACTCTTCCAGTAAGTGGTCGCTTCTCTGTTCAGAGAGTTGTTGCTACTCTCCTCTTTGATCTCCTGTTGAGTTCGTAGGTGTTCAGAATGGTTTGATCCCTATTCAGCTGAATTCCTGAGACCAGACGAAATCTAGGTCTCCTACTCCTCCGCCATCTTGCTCCGCCTCCTGATATGAGGAATTCTTAATCTCAGGAAACAAATTGAATGTTGCTGGAATGGTGGCGGTGTGGGAGGGATGGGGTGGCTGGGTGATAGACATTGGGGAAGGTATGTGCTATGGTGAGCGTTGTGAATTGTACAAGACTGTTGAATCACAGATCTGTACCTCTGAAACAAATAATGCAATATATGTTAAGAAAAAAAAAAGAAGAAGATATCAGGAGGGGAAGGATGAAGGGGAGTAAATCGGTGGGGGAGATGAACCAATATTTTACTAAAGAAGAAATGAAAAAGCCACAAGCTATTCTGTTTGCCACAAATTCCTACACCAAAAAGGAAAACACGACCCAGTTGCATTTATCCATGTCCCGGCACCTCAACATCAGTTTTAGATATTTTCCTATATACTTTGTAAATGTCTTTAGTGCAAACAGCTCACTAATTTATGCAAATTAGGGAAACTGATTTGTAATATCATCACCTTTAAAGGTATCTTCTATACATTTCTTCCCCCGGCCCCAAGACGCCCACCAGATCTATCGCTCAGGTGAACGATGATACAATCAACTGTTCCAGGAGCCCAAAGCAATCAGTAATCTTAGCTTCTAAATATGCAGGGATCTCAAACTTCTACCAGTGTAAACAAAAAGACTCAAGTGATCAAAAATCACATCGTTGTGGCACCTGGGCGGCTTAATCCATTAAGCGTCTGCCTTTGGCTCAGGTCGTGATCCCAGGGTCCTGGGATCAAGAGCCCCATGTCGGCCTCCCCACTCAGCGGGGAGCCTGCTTCTCCCTCTGCCTGGGCTGCTCCCCCTGCTTGTGCTCTCTCTGTCTCTCAAATAAATAAATAAAATATTTAAATAAAAATCACATAGTTGAAGAAAAATGTATCAGTATGAAGATTTTTTAACTACAATTTTATTATGCCTTTCTTTCAAGCTACAAGCTCTCTTTAAAATGACATCAAATTACAGTGCATACACAACTATAACAGCTTAGACTTGCTTAGGAGCAAATCATTACATTAAAATAAATAACCTTCTAAATATTTCATAATTTAATTGGCTCTTAAATAGTTTTCCCGGGGGGAAAACAAGCATTCTGTGTTCTTTGAGTTGGATATATAAGTGAACTGCTATTTATTCATTTAAATCCGGAAGAAACCTAAAGACAAAAGTTTTTTTTTCTAATCAATACAGATATACATGATCATCATCATTAATACAGTGAAAGGATGAAATGGTATAAATAGTCAATCTCTCATAACTATGGTTGCAAAATAATCTAAATGGACAATGACTGACCCTGACAGTCATTTCAAGGAAAGAAGAACCTAAGTCAAGAAAATGAAGAATATGTACTCTGACTAAGGAGTGAGAAGTATTAACACAAAAATGAGAACTATGGAATGAAAAAGTCATTTTACTTTGTCTTAAAAAAATGGAGGGGTGCTTGGGTGGCTCGGTTGTTAATCGTCTGCCTCCAGCTCAGGTCATGGTCTCAGAGTCCTGGGATTGAGCCCCACATCGGCTCCCTGCTCCGCGGGAAGCCTGCTTCTCCCTCTCCCACTCCCCCAGCTTGTGTTCCTTCTCTTGCTTTGTCTCTCTCTGGCAAATAAATAAAATCTTTAAAAATATATATATGGACAAAACTTGGAAGAAGGAGGGAACCTAGACTATTTAGAATTGATGTAGATCTATACCAACATGAACAGTGGTACAATGATTTGATCTCATGAAGGAACTGAATAAAATGAAATGTCACAGGTCTTTATGTCAATAATAAAACATTAATTCAAAATACATACAAAATACAAAGTCTGGATTTTTCCCCTTAGGTTTGTCATAAACATGAATCCTTTTTTCAGTGCATTTGCTTTTCTAAGCCTTCTCTGTTTAGAGCGCGCATTATTCGATGGCATCCGTGCTGGATTTTACAGTTCTCAACTCAAATTAAAAACTTGCCTTTTATAGTAAAGGATGCATTTTATTTCCATCATAAGGCAGTTTTAAGACCTTTCTAGTGGTATATTTTAGAAAGCTTTGAAAGCGTTTTTAACTAACATATACGTTAAAAAATCTTGATTTTTTTTTAGGATGACTTTTTAATATTGACGCATGATGGGTTTAACTTAAAGCATAATGTGGTAAATACATTACCCTCTTTAAACCAATACACAGCTTTAGTAATATAACCAAAATATGTTGCACAGTTATAAGCAGTGGATGAATAAATAAGACAGATGATTTCTCCCCAGTGGCCATTCATTAGTTTCCTTTAGGAACCTGGAAGACATTGTCTTCTTTGAGTTCCAAATGTTCTGGTAAGTCTAGCTGTTTCTTAACTTACTCAATATCACCTTGAATAGCTGAAGTAAGTGACTCTAAGAATCAAAGTTTTTTTTTCCGATCTGAAGCAGTCAAAGGTGGACACGTTGAAGATATCCCCAGGGAAGTCCTCTTTGAATGTATTCTTGGAATCAGTCTTCAAGGGGTTCTCCTATTCTTTCAGTCTGGGTACCCGCCTCTGCGCACCACCAGCAACGAACCTCTCCACTTGCAACACTGACCCAATCACAGGAAATGCCAGTGGGTACGTAAACTGCAGGACTGCCACCTGTTCAGGAAAGTTAGCTGTGCAGATGCCTAGCTACTTGGAGCAGCGTGCCTGACCCACATCCGCAGCAGCCCGGCCCCATCAGCAGAACTTGGCCAGTCGCGTGGGTAGGCACACAATGCAGGGGGCGGCACCTATGACAAACCTGTCTTCTATTTTTCTGTCCCATCTTCTCTCTATTCCTGCATTCTTTTGTATTTGCCTTTTTTGTAGTGTAATTTTTTTAATTACAATATAAATAACAAAGTTTACCATTTTAACCATTTCTAAGTGTACAATTCAGTGGCATTAAGGACATTCACAGTGTTGTGTAACCACCACCACTATCAATTCCAGAACTTTTTCATGATTCCAAACAAAAACTCTAACTATTAGGAAATAGCTCCCCATTCTGCCCTCCTCTGTGCACTGGTAAGCTCTATTCTACTTTCTGTCCCTATGAATTTCCTATTCTAGATACCTCATGTAAGTGGAATCATACAATATTTGTCCTTTTTGTATCTGGCCTATTTCACTTAAAATATTTTCAAGGATCGTTAATGTAGTACCATGTATCAGAACTCCATTCCTTTTCATGGCTGAATAATATTCCATTGTATGTATCTACAACATGTTTACTCATTCATCTGTTGATGGACACTTGGGTTGTTTCCCCTTTTTGGCTATTGTGAATAGTGCTGCTATGAACACTGGTGTCCAAATATCTTTGGGTCTCTGTTTTCAAGTCTTCTGGATATGTACCTAAGAGTGACATTCCGGGGTAATATGATAATTCTATGTTTAATTTTTGAGAAGCTGGCTATTTCCAGAGGGAATGCACTATTTTACGTTCCTAGCAGCTAAGGGGTGGGGATTTAGAGGAATGTAGGGGAATAAGAATGTTCTTTTTTTTCTTAAAGAATTTATTTATTTATTTGACAGAGAGAGAGACAGCGAGAGAGGGAACACAAGCTGGGGGAGTGAGAGAGGGAGAAGCAGGCTTCCTGACAAGCAGGGAGCCCGATGTGGGCCTCGATCCCAGGACCCCGGGATCATGACCTGAGCTGAAGGCAGACGCTTAACAATTGAGCCACTCAGGCGCCCTGGGGAATAAGAATGTTCTAAAACTGGCTGTGGTGATGGTTGCAGAACTCTCTGCATCTACTGAAAGCCATTGAATTACACAGTTTAAACAGGTAAACTGTATGGTATGTGAATTATTTTATCAATATAACTGATAAAGTATATATAATCTATAAGAAGTAGACAAATTTACAATTATATTCAGAGATTTCAATAACCTTTCTCAATAATTTATAGAACAAATGTACAGAAGATCGGTAAGGATATAGAAAATGTGAACACTATCAACTGTCCTGAACTAATTGCCATTTATAGGATATTCCACCACAAACAGAAGAACATACATCTTTTTCAGGTATACCCAGAACATTGATGAAGATAGAATACATCCTAGGCCATAAAACAAGTCTAAGAAATTTTAAAATGAATCAAGCTATTCAAAATATATACTCTGACCATAATATGCAATTAATTTATAACTCAATAACAGAAATATTCCCAACTATTTGGTAACTAAATGACATGCTTCTCAATAATTCATGCATGAAATATGAAATCAAAAGGGAAATTAGAAATTATTTTGAACTAACTAAAAAATGTATAACTAACATAAAATGTGGGATGTCACTACTTGGGGAGAAATTTATAGTGTTAAATATATTAGAAGAAAAAGAAGATTTCAAATCAATGACCTCAGCTCCCACTTTAAGGAACTGGTAAAAGAATGAATTAAGCCCAAAGTAGAAGAAATAACAGAGAAGAAATCAATGAAATAGAAAACAGCAAAAACAAACAGAGAAAGTTAATGAAAGTAAAGCTGGTTCCTTAAGAACCAATACAGCTGACTTTAGTCAGACTAACCAAGGGGGGAAAGGAGAAAAAAATTAAAAATTACCAGTATTAGGGATTAGAACGATGGCATCAGCACAAATGCAGCAGATAGGCAGTCATTAGAAAGATAATGAGGGAAAACTATGAACAATCTTGTGCCTATAAATCTGGCTAGCTAGATGAAAGGGATAAATTCTTTGAAAGATAAAACCTACCAAAGCTCATTCAAGAAGACAGATGGCCCGAATTCCTTACTAAATACCTATGAAAGAAACTGAATTCCCAATCCCATGCCCTTCCACAAAGTGAACTCAAGGTCCAGATAGCTTTACTGGCAAAGCCTACCATGCAAGGAAGAAATAATAGGAATTTTACACTAACTCTTCCCAAAAGCTGAAACATGGAACACACTTCCCAACTTATTTTATGTAGCCAGCATTATCCTGATAGTGAGATTAACACAGAGATGTTGCATGAAAAGGAAACTACAGACCAATATTCTTCATGGACATAAATGCACCGGTTTATTTTTAATTTTAGCAAATGAAATCCAGTAAGATAGGAAAAGGGTAATACACTATAATAATAGTGGAGTTTATTTCAGGAATGCAATGTTTATTAAACATTCAAAAATTGGGGCGCCTGGGTGACTCAGTCAGTTAAGCATCTGCCTCAAGTCATGAACCCAGGGTCCTGGAATCGAGCCCCACGTGGGGCTCCCTGCTCAGTGGGGAGCCTGCTTCTCCCTCTCCCCCTTCCCCTGCTTGTGCTCTCTCTCTCAAATCAGTCAATAAAATCTGAAAATTAAGAAAAGAGTTAAACATTCAAAAATTATTCAGTATAAGCAAGAAGTGAAGGATAAAATGAACCCTGTGGTACTGGATATGGGTTGGAAACAGCAGTATGAACTCCTGTTTAATATATATGCAGATGGATAGATACAGAATCAGTACAGGCATGCATGTCCACGTGGGTTAGGATACATGCCTGCATTGCCTGGTTTTGTCTTATCTACCTCAGGGGGCCTAAAAGCAATGACATCTCAGGAGCAACAAGGATGCCTTGTGTCTAGATCTTGGTTTCCAATTAACATTCTCCAATTAAAGGAACCAGGTCATCTTAGAGAAATGCAGGACTGAGCTAGGGAAAATACAAGATAAGCCTGGAGCATTTTATAATATGAAAGTAAAGATATATTTAAAAAAATGATAGGGTCACATGAAACAGACACAGTAGCCATGTGAAAGCACTCCCAATGGCCAAAGCTAGAAAAAAACAGCAAATTAAATAATACAGTATTGGAGTATCATCCAAAGTATAAAATAAATGTATGTGAGTCTATACTGCAAAAATAATAAATAGGGGGAAAGAGGCAAATACTCCCTACAGAAGAATCCTAATTTTTTTAAGATTTATCTATTTATTTTAGAGAGAGAGAGCATAAGTGGGAGGCGCAGAGGGAGAGAATCTTCAGGCAGACCCCCCCCTCTGCGCACAGAGCCTGGTGAGGTGCTGGATTCCACGACTCTGAGAGCACGAACTGAGCCTAAACCAAGAGTCGGACGCCCAACCAACTGCACCACCCAGGCGCCCCAGAAGAATTCTAAGTAATATATGTAGATACTACATCTCGCAGGAGCTGACACTTCATCAACACCACCCCCAAGTGTGCGCTAGACAGAGCAACTCAATTTCAAAGAATAAAGGATGGAGAGGGAACTGTGAATAAACCTGGAAAACACTACCCTGCCCAAGGGACCAAGGTTTAGTTTCACCCCTGATGTCACCTGTACACCATGGACTCCCCCATAGGAGTGAGGAGAAGGGTACTTCATCTCCACGGAATTCTTTGAAAAACTCATAATCCCAATAACCATGAGAAAAACATAAGACAATTCAAATTGAGGGACATTCTACAACACATCTAACCAGTATTCCTCAAAACTGTCAAGGCCATATAAAAGCAAAGCAACACTGAGCAACTACCACAGAGCACAAGAGACTATCGAGACCTGAAACATAGAAGTCATCAATGTTTTTTTGCCTGGATCAATTATTATTGATTATTATTAATTAATAATGTTATCATATATTAATATTAATATTTTATTATAGTTATTGATATAATAATAATGTTATTATTATGGTTAACAAATGGGGTTTTTTTGATTCTGTCATTACTTTTACATTTATTAATTGGCATCATCAATGTTTTTTTGCCTGGATCAATTATTATTATGATGGTTAACAGATGGGGAGAAAGTTTAAAATCATATATTCCTTTATTGCTTAATGAATTATAATCCACTGCTGTCATTACTTATTTTGATGCCCAGGTTGACCCAGACTTGATTAGAGGAAGCCCTTCAAGAAGGCTTTTGTTTCTTTATTACATAGCCCCATCATTCTGTGAGCACTTCCCTACTTTCTGATACAAAAAGGTGTTGACCTGAGCCAAAATCAAGAGTCTGTTGCTTAACCGATTGAGCCACCCAGGCGCCCCTCCCCATCTCTTTCATTAGCACCACCACCATCCAGCAGCTCAAGGAATTCTGGAATCATCCTTCAGTCCTCTCTTTTTCTTGCACCATTTCCTTCTAAATATATCTGGAGTCAACCTACTCCTCACCATCTCCTATTCTCCTGCCACCATCTCTCACCTGGATTGTTGCAAAATTCTCAGAAGTGATTTATCCACTTCAATTCTTGTTCCCCTGAAAATATTCCATTTTTGGTTCAGCTTCAAACATTAGGATTCTAAAAATGGATTAAATGTGCCAACAATAAGGAAGTTTAGTATCCTTGCCATGCTAGAAATAAATTGCTTTTCAATGGGATATACTCTCCAATAAACTGCTTTTTCTCATGTTTAAATAGTTCCATGCAGTTAGGATAAGAACCTAAAAGTAATGGATCAAAACAATAATACAGCTCCCAAAATGCAACTGAAAAATATCTGTTCATAAAGTAATATTAAATGTGTATATCTGTTTTAAGAAGCCCATATTAAATATGACAGGATGCAACCTTTGTCTCTTATGCTTAGGCCTTCTTATTCATGTTTATTTAATCCACTAAGTTCTTGTTTATTCGATTCAAGTGTGCAATTATATGAAAGGAAAGGAGAAAGGATCATTTATCCAAATAACAGAAGATCTGTCAGTTTCTTACTCTTCCTCAATTGCAACTCCTTTTATCTCAGAGAGTGGTTTGGAAGTGAGTGCTACTCTTTGGAATGGAATAGATGGCCAACCTAGGTGGGTAGAACATGCACTTATAATTTCCTTTTTCAGTACAAGCATCTTATTTTTAGTAAAATTCCAGAACAGCTTCCTTCCTCCTCTGAATGGTGTTGCAACATTTGCACTATTAGACTTGTCATCTTATGAAACAGCCCTTCCCAGATAGTATTTATATCTGGCAGCATGATGATTGGGATCAGCGTTTAATTAATTATGTGCATTAAACATCTGCAATCACACACAGATTCTATTAACCTGGAAGGCTGCTGGGATGCCCAGAATAAAATGAATGCACAGATGTCCTGTTGTATTACCTGATTTTCAAAGATAACATTTTAAGTACTTTTAAAATTTGCTAGAAGCACAATTTGTGAAGTCAGATCAATTTTGCTTTTATACTGACTGAAACATAAAAAGAAAAGAAAAAAGGAATTTGGAGCTCCTGGAATACAAGCTGAGAGCTGTGTATAATATGAACATAATTCCTTACCACACATATTCCCTGCCTTTACCTCAAGATCTAAAATGTTATTCAAGGGAAGAATAGAGTCTTTCTTGAGAGGGCATTTTAAATTTTGTCAAAATACCAAGTGTTTTTCAGTGGTTATGGCAATGGCTTTCTTACCACATGCAATTTCTCTGAACAGCCACATAAGCCTTTATCAAAGCTTTCAGCAGATATTAAACTGAATTACTATAATTCCCTGATGTTTTGTCCTCCACAACATAATTGTGCTGAGTTATATCATTGTTATATGTGTTAGCAAGTGGTCTCCTTTCGGATCAGGCTAGGACTTGAGCAGACAGAAATTTGAGCAGTCATCTATCCATTGCTGGGGTAGAACCAGGTAGAATCAGGAAAACCTTCTTGTAGGTATTGAGGAACAGAATCCCATGCCTCTAAGGATAAAGACTGCAATCTTGAGTCAAGAAGCAGACAATAGGCATGGGCAGAGGAGACTAGACTACACACATTTTTCCCTTTCTCATTTAGGGCAGTTATGAAAATGCTGTATGATAATATCAGCTTTGACCCTGGAGCATCCAATCCATTCTCCACACTGCTGCGTGGATGAGGTTTCAAAACAGATGCAATCATGTCCATCCCCAGTTTAAAATTATTCACTGACTCTCCACGGTCCTCAGGACAAAGTCCAAATTCTTTATCACTGCTTGAAAGTATTTTACCATTTGGCATTGGCCTATATACCTGGCCTCAACTCTTGCCTCTTCATTCCAGCCAAACAGAACAACCTGGGGTTCTTAAACCTAGCCAGGTCGGCTTTTTACCAAGATTATTCATGCCATCTGGATATGCTTCCTACAATCCCATGTCCCTTGCCGGGATAACCCCTATTTATTCTGCACATCTCAACTTTTCTTGACTTCCCAAGCCTGAGTTTGGGGGTTCTCCTCTAAAACTCTGTGTTTGTCCTTGTAAGAGCATGGACCACATTGTATGTAATTAAACCTGTTAACTTTTCCATATCCTAGATGTGTATCTTGTCTTGCCTAATATAGCCTAGTATAATCTCAGTGTATAACAGGTCCTTAGTCAGTGTTTACTGAACGAACAGAAGGATGACTTCCAAACCCAAGTGTGTGCCCATCAGTAGAACCTGCAGTTATAGACGTAAGGACCTGTTCTTCATTTCCCATTCAAAATAGTCCAGTTCCTCCATCAGAACGCTGATGTTGAATAAATGATTTGCTGACCAACTCTCCAAAGTTTACCAAAAATAAAGATATTTTCACCTGAAGCCTTGAACTCTCCTTTCTCCCCTTCATTTATCCAAACTGTCTCTGACTTTAAAGGATTTCTAAAGCACTCTCTCCCCTCCATGGAGCCACCCCTGACTATTGACACCATAGAGTCTGCTCTCTTTTTTTGTTTCCAATCTTCACAGGTTTTCATTCTGCATCTGTAACTTAGCTCTTTATATCCTAATGCTTTCTCATAGTTTTATGTTTAGTTCATCCCCCAATTAAACTGTGATTCCCTAAGCACAGGGATCAGTTCTTATATTTCTTATTAAACATATCATGACTCTAGAATAATGCCCACTAAAGTGGCTATCCCTATATCTCTTACCCTATATCTCTTACTGTATAGTACTTTCTGTTGAAATTTCTGTGTTATTATCTTTGTAGATATTTAGTTTCCCCTATTACAATCCAGAGTTTTGCTCTTCTGTGGTCTAATTCAGGTAATGTGTGTGTTACACACAAAATAAGTTTTTGTAGTTGATGACAAGGACGATGATGGTTTGTCTTCAGTAAATATTTGATGATTACTTGGTTGATTTTCTGTGGCAAATACATCTTCAATCTGAAAAGAGAAAACCCATCTTTGTGCCCAGTCATCTGATTAGTGGAGCCCCAGGGACCTGAAGATTTCATGTCCCATTTCTCTTTCACATTTGAGCTTGAGCATCTCCATTTGGATATCCAGGGACCCCAGGGATGGCACCCTCCCTGATAAGTTTCTTCCTTTGGCAGAAGGAACGACATTTCTACTGTGGAACATTTATCTGTAAAGAATTGTTCTGTAATGAAGAGCACACATTTTGCTTAATGCAAGTCTCTGCATAGCAGAAGGCAACTAGCATTTAATTGCCCCAGCTGCTGATGCGTCCTTGTAATTATTGTATTTCTTTTGAGATTTACAGCTGTAATGAAGACATTAAGAAATGCAATCCTGGAACTCTGCTGCAGTCCCAAGATATTCAGGATTAAGTTGATGATTAATAATATTCATGCACAAGCAGCCCAAGATGATAAACACCATCATCCCTCTATTGTTAGGTTATCTTGGGATCTAAAATTACTTGTTGTGTACACTGATAATGAAGACTTAAAATCTTCCTCTTCCCATTGTGAAGACCTCACCTTCTCTAGATATATAAGCCCTTCTGTGAAGGAGACAAGCAGATGCAGGACATGCAACCCCATGGAACATGACAGCAATGACAACTCTAACATTTAATGATGAAGGAAAATTTTCCCAGAAATCCTTGGTTAGTATTAATATCAGTATATTATAATGGTAATATCTGTTCTGAAAATAATGTTGACACATATATAGCACTGATAATTGTTTCATTTTTTTGATAATTACCCTGTAATCTTTAAGGACCTCAAAACCTAGGTTCGTGGTCTTGCCTAAAATGAAAAACAATTTGCACATATCTCCCTACTCCCCCCCGCCATCAATCATAAAATATCAATGAGAACAGCAAGTTATTCAAAGGACCCTTCACACTGTACTGTTGGTGTACAACACAAGATACTGTATGATGTGAATCGACCCCCTCAAATTGAGCAACGTGGCAGATGTGGACATCTCTTTCCTCCAGAGAGGTGAGCCTCAGGCTGCTTACATTGTAATTTGGAACCAGACCCTGAAAAGGTAAGCAGGATAAGGTCTCCAAATTCTCCTTGGTTTCAGGTTAACAATTGCATTTCCCATGTATTCTTGCTAGGGGTATGAGACTTAAAGCAACAGTAAGAGATAATAGAAAAATTATATAGAGCTGGCCTACAACAATGGTGAGTACTGGTCAGTGCAGTGATACTAATATACTGGCAATGATGGGTGGGAATGATGCATGTGGTATGTTTGTGCTGGCCCAGAAAGTTGAAAAAACCCATACTTACCCAGTACCTACAAAGTGTCAGGCAGCTTAATGTATATTACCTTATTAAGCCACCTGTCAGGAAGGTACAGTTACCCCTAATTTAAAATCAAGGAAACAAAGCTTCCAAAAGTTTAAGGAACTGGGACAAGTTCTGAGAACACTTTCCATGACTGCACACTGTCAGTCTAGAAAACGGAGACATTTCAAGGGGATCATGAGTACACTCTACAACAGAGCTTCCAGTGGAGATATAATGCAAGCCATGTATGTAATTGTAAACTTTCCAGTAGTCACATTTTTAAAAGCCAAAATAAACAGGTGGTAATTTTTATATTTTATTTAACCCAGTGTATTGCAGGCATGATAATTTGCACATGTAAAACAACTACTGAGATTTTTTTTTTCATCCTAAGACTTCAAAGTACAGTATATATTTTATACTGATTGCACATTTTAATTTGGACCAGTGTACATTTTGGACTTAGACCACATTTCAAGTGCTCCACAGACACATGCGGTTGGCGGTTACCATGTTGGACAATGCAGCTCTATATTGTGCATGGTATGTTTCACAAAAGGAATATTAAACAACATTAATAGTAAGTGGGAGAGGTTGCCTTTGCTGGGTTTTATTCATTCACCCATCTGATCTTGGCTAAGCACCCAGTGCACAAGCAACCGTAAGGGATAGGTGGAAAACTAATCATGCTTTCAGGGGATTCAGAGTCAAGCAGGAGAGAGAAGAGAAACAACAAAGAAGAATAAATGGGGGCGCCTGGTGGCTCAGTCGGTTTGATTTCAACTCGGGTCATGATCTCGGGGTCGTGGGATTGAGCCCTGTGTTGGGCTCCGAGCTCAGTGTGGAGTCTGCTTACCCTTCTCCATCCACTCCTCCCTCCACCCCCTCTAAAATAAATAAATAAGTACAATCTTAAACAAAAAGAATAATTAGGGTGGGGAGGGCAAAAAGTGCCACAAGAAAAGCACAGGTAGAAAAAATGCTATGGGACTTCAGCAGAGGGAGAGGCTGCTTCTGGCTGGGAGACCAAGCAAATTCTGGGTCATTAAAAATGAAAAAAAAAAAAAAAAAGACTAGAGAGCAGGCAGACAGAGTTCTGGAGAAGGGCACTGCAAGCAAAAGCAGCAGCTTGAGCAAAGGCGTGGAGGTGGGTCAAGCATGGAGTGTCTGCGAAAAATGGTGAAAAGTTCTGTAAGCTTGCAGCTTAAAAGGAGTCAAGAGGAGGAGGAAGGGGAGAGCTTTGAGGAGTAGGCAGTGGGCAATCATTATCGCTTATGAGCAAGAGACTGGTTCCATGTTCTGGCAGCACGGTATGCCATTTGGAACAAATACTTGGAGATGGTGAGGGGCCTTCTGCAATCATCTGAGTGAGAGGTACTGGAGTCCTTAATGAGAAGGAGAATGGAAATAAAAAGGAGAAGGCCCAATAAGTAATATTGGAGTTTCCATGGACTGGATTGGCAGCTGTGTAGAATGAGGAGGAAAGAGTCCAAGATGCCAGGGTGCCTAGTGTCGTGTCAGTACCAGGAACAGCAAGCACGTGGAAAAGAGAACAGAGAAAACAGATTTGGGGAGGAAAGATGATGGTCCAGGTTGGGACCTACTGAATTTTACTGATAACCTTTTATTGGATTGATAAATAAGTAAATAATAAAAAACAGATACTTGATCTCTGCAAGCGCAACTTAGAGAGGAAATGAGCTAGCGTTTAGGGAAGTTGGAACTTTTAATTTTCCACATCTGTAACCTCGGCAAGGAGCCTCACGTTTGTGTGTCTCATTATCCTCGAATGTAAATGATGATGATGGAAACTCCGTCTTGGGGTTGAGTGACAACCCAATGAGTTGGGACAGGTAAAAGTTGAGAACAGTGCGTGGTCCACAGTAAATACTCAAGAAATGTCAACTATTATGACTATTATAACAATTCTTCCATTTGGGAGATAAGTCAAGACCCACTGCACCTGTGGCGGTGAAGGTTTCCATCATTTCATTTCTCCGTGCAAGGCAGAATCAGCAAGAGCTTCCTAGATGGACTCACGGCCTAGGATTCCTTACACTCTCTCTAGTTTGTGGACGCTTCTAAGAGGTAATTCTGCTTCTATGGAAGAGGAATCAATGTTGAGGCACCTGAGTGGCTCAGTTGGTTAAGCGTCTGCCCCCGGCTCAGGTCCTGATGTCAGGGTCCTGGGATTGAGTCCCACATCAGGCTCCCTGCTCAGGAGGGAGTCTGCTTGTCCCTCTGCTCCTCTCCCTGCTTGTTGTCTCTCTCTGTCTGTCTGTCCCTCTCAAATAAAATCTTTAAAAAAAAAAAGAAGAAGAATCAGTGTTGGTGGGGGAATATCAGAGTCAAGAGTTGCAGTATCGCTAGAATAAGTGCTTGGGAAACCAGCTTGTACCAACTTGCAGAAGCCAATTGTTAGGTTTTTGAGAATTTTATAAGTTGGTTGTTGCCATTATTAAAAATGAAATCATATAATCATACAAATAAGTGAATAATATAAAAGTGTAATAAATACTTAAAACTCAGCATTTCAAATTATTTTACTATCATTTATGCTCTTGAGGTTATTCTTACCTGTTGTATCTATGGGGTGGAAATACAATATAACGTTGTCCTACCCCTCATCTCTTCCCAACATTCAGTGGTGTCACATTGGTAGCTTGAAATCAGCCATGGTGGTAATCTTTATACCACAGGATTGGCAAATGCTGCAAATCAGAGCTTAATTTACTATTCTGTGGCCAGACAAAATTAAGGGAATGACAAACTACAGCTCATAAACCAAATCTAGCCCACTGCCTGTTTTTGTATGGCTTATGAGCTAAAAATGCTTTTTATATTTTTAATTGTTGAAAAAAAAACAAAAGAAGAAAAATATTTCCGGATAAATAAAAATTACATTGAATTCAAAGTTTAGTGTCCACAAATAAAGTTTGGCTGGAATACAGCTACGCTTATCTGCTTACATGCAGCTTCTGGCTGCTTTCATACTGTGATGGACGGGTTGTACAAATAGAGATAGTTAGGATAGAGACCTTATGAACTAAAAAGCCGAAAATATTACTATCTGGCCCTTTGCAGAAAACGTTGGCCAGTCCCTGGTTTGGATTTCAGAAAGTGGTAGAGGAAATTTAACTAATACAGATTAAATTTCATGTCGTGTCTGGTTATTACATTGTGAATAAAAAATTGAGGAGATATTCTTCCAGTTTTCCTCCAGTACTCAAATCATTGACAAGTAAGTTCCGAGATATATGTCTTTCTTGTTTTACTTAGTCTTACTCACTGACTTAAAGGAAAACATTCACTAACATTCATGTAAAAACCACATCTGGTTCTCAGTGGCAACTGTAGATTGGCTATAGGTATAAGAGTTTGACACAAATTAACAAAAACATTCTGTAAGAATCAATTGACTTACAACAAAGAGTATTATGTATTTTATTATTATTAATAAATTGTGTGCTACATATCCTTTACACCAGTATGGTTTATAATAAACTTATGTCTGTAAATAGAGGCATACTTCCCCACCCCCCAACCCCACCTCACGGAGCCAGTTGTTAAACACTTAGTGGTACATCACTGACTAAGGTCCTTTTTTCACCTCCTCACATTCTTTTTTTAAAAATTTTTTATTGTTATGTTAATCACCATACATTACATCATTAGTTTTTGATGCAGTGTTCCATGATTCATTGTTTGTTCATAACACCCAGTGCTCCATGCAGAACGTGCCCTCCTCAATACCCATCACCAGGCTAACCCATCCCCCTACCCTCCTCCCCTCTAGAACCCTCATTTTGTTTTTCAGAGTCCATCATCTCTCATGGTTCGTCTCCCCCTCCGACTTACTCCCCTTCATTCTTCCTCTCCTATTATCTTCTTTTTCTTTTTTCTTAAAATATGTTGCGTTATTTGTTTCAGAAGTACAGATCTGTGATTCAACAGTCTTGCACAATTCACCTCCTCACATTCTTACCTCTCCTAAGAAATAGTGGGAAAATCCCAGCAACTATCAGTCTGGTATTCTACAGTGACAACAAGTTAGGAGTCCAGGGACAAGACGAGTCTAAAATGAAGCTTGGATCGGGGCTCTGCTGAGAGTCTTTAAGACTACGCATTACAACAACCTATTATTCATACTTCAAACAGATTTCCTGAACTGTACTGTTGAATTCCCAACAGAGTTTTAGCTTCGATTATTTTCATTTGGAATTCTTTTTTTTCATTCTTTGTTCTCCTTTCTCCAAACTGGACTAGAATCCTGCCTTCCAGAACCCTTGAAACATGGAACTCTTTTGTTAGTCTCCCACGTGACTTAAAAGCTTGGACATCTCTTAAACCTGGAGTGCTTCCTCCATCTTGCTCTTACCTCAATCAAAATTACATAAACTGAGACCCCAGAAGCTATCACTCAAATTAAATCTGGCCTCTGGGCAAACATCAGGTAAAAGACCACCAGAAGGATGTCAAGCAGTTCTTGTTCTCATTGAAAATTTCTCTAACCACACAGTCAAAGAAGGGCATGTTCAAGGCCCGATGGCAGAACTCGGGTGTTAATGTTTTCAGCATTTCTCTTCTTGAGACTGAGGGTTGTTGGGGTCACTCACAGAAAATAGACAACTTTCTTTTCTTTTTTATCATACTGCAGCTAATCCAGTATCAGAAATTAGGTGATAATGACAGTAACGTAAAGACAAACGTAATAAAGCTTTGGGTTGCTAGCATCCATAAGAGAAGAATGTATTACCTTACTTGTTTTCTAAAGTGAAGACAATGTACACTGCACATTTAAAAACTGCTCATTTCACCTCAGTGTGCTTTCTGAGGAAATGTGTCTCGGACACCAAATCAATGCTTTTATGTAATCATTTTTAAATTGGAGGCCAGTTTAAATTACGACCATAATCAAAATTAATAGCGTAACATTTTTTGAAACATTAGGTGTCTGAGAAAATTATCCCTTGACTTCGCCATGGGACTGTGTTACCAATTGATTTTAAAACTACTCTGATTATCTCATGGTTATCTTGGGCTGTCATTGACTAACATGTCACATCCCACCTTTCATCAGCTAACCATGCTTTTGCCAAATAAGGTGAAGTCAAACTGCTTATCTTTTCTCAAACTAAGGAAATGCAGTGGGTGTGATGTTTTAAATTAAGCAGGATTATCATTCTCATAAGGATAGAAGAACTTAAAAATAGTTGTACCAATCCAGAAAGCCTTTATTTGTATTTCATATATTAATTTAGCTCTAAATATTATATTCCATCCTTTTAGAAGATTCAAATTGAGCAATCACTGTTTGTTTGTTTTTTTCTTCTCATGGATGACTTGCAAAAATAGTAGAAGCTATTTTTTCAATATATTGTCCAAAGCAACAAGATTTCTAGTATGGAAGATAAAGATTGCTGATACTTGTTTAATGAATTGTTGCCCTGAAATAGTGTCCTAAACTTACAAAATTCCTCCTTCAAACTGCTTAATTTATTAGAATGGAGATCCATTTCATAAATGACTAATGGTCACATCCTTCAATGTGTTGTATACAACAGCAGTAGCTAATGCTTGACGATGTGCTGTGATTATGACCTTTACTATATCACAGTAAGAAATTTGAGTAATTTATTTGTAGTAATAACACTGATTAAAAGACACGACGGGCTTGTACGTCGAGGCTTTGCTACATAGGATGAACATTTCTAATTCCAGAAAACAAAGGCATATGTACATCTATAGCCATATGTGTGTGTATATCTTTGTGTATTCATATACGTATAATCTGTAGTGAATTTGATTTGCTCAAACATAATTCGCTTCCCCCAAATTAGACAGACAAAGCAAAAATAAATAAAAGGCCATTGTGGCATCATCTAGTTGTTTGAAGTCTGAGTTTCGCGATTCCTTTTAAGCACCTGACATTTTCATTTTGTTCTAGCAGTCCCATTTTTAGTTCCTCCCTCCTATGTGGCCAGAAATGAAACCTTAACAACGTGCCCCATTCCCCTGAAATCTGATTATAAATTGCATCTGTGTGTTTTCTCAGCAGCCAGTGGAAGCTTCGTATTGTGTTGTAGAAATCTACACAGCTGGTGCTAAACTGTGATTTTATTCAAACTCTGCATGAGAATTGGAGAATTATAGACAGAGATAATAAATAGGCCTCTAGCAGAAGAGCTAAAAAAGACAAAAGGGCAAAGAAACACAGGCAGAGTGGGATACAGTGTGATCTCGCCTGCAAAGATTGAATGCAAGACACCTTCCTGTCAAAATCCACATCACTAAGCCATACTGGAGTCCAGGTTAACAAACACTGTGCTTACTATGTGCTGGCCATGATCTAGCTCTGGTGATACCAAGACCAATAAGGAGGCATGATCCCAGCTCTGAGGGAGCTTATAATCAGTGGATTCATACACAGTGTGGAGAGCTAATGATGTACAGAATGCAACTAGGAAGAGTGTTGGGGCACTCGGCCAGGAATAGGATGGGATCAGAAAATGCTTCCTGAAGGAGATGATGCTGGAAATGTGTCTAAAATCACACACACTGCTGCAAAGTGAAAAGACCATTGGACTTAGAACCTGAAGAAGATGGTTTGAGTCTTAGGTCTATTGTGATCACCCATTAGCTGTGTGATCTGTCAGTAATCATAGTAGCTAGAAGGTGTCACCTCTTATTGTGTTCAGGAAGCCACTATGCTCTAGTCTTCACATGCACCATCTACCTCGTGGGCGAGACACAATTATTTTCCTTCCCATTTGCAGATGAGGAAACTGTATCCCAGAGACATTAGGTTACTTGCTCATGGTCAAGGAATGAGTGAAGTGAATGAATTTAAGCCACAGCTGTCAACTACTCCTACAAACTCTAACCTTGCCAAGACTTGGGTTAGTTTTCTATAAAATGGGGCTAATCACGCCTGTCTTATTTGATGTTGCAAAGTCTTTTGTGGATCAAATGAGATGATGTAAAATGCTTTGGCAAGTGTAGGTCCAATAACATACAAGATACTAATTCTTTTTCCAGCCACTGTAGCATTGAATTACATGTCCTGTTGTCCTGTCAGCACATGCAATGACCATTTTCCCCAGCCCAGAGCTACAAAAGCTCTGTGTGATAGTAGAGCATGTTTAACATGCAGAGGATGTACTAATTGTTGACTTCTCCAACCATGGGACACGTATCCATGGATACACACCATTCCTGCCTAGATCCTCCACTCTCAATATTATGATATGTGGAGCGTATATGAGTCTCAGGAAACACCACGAGGGGGTTGCTCAAGAGAAGTCTTGCTGAAGGATCCCATGTGAGGGCTATTCATCCACCGTCTCCCTCAGACCTGAGCCAGGTGCTGTCCTAGGAGGAGGAGCTAAGAGTCCTGGATGTGAACTTGGCTCCTTTCTAGTTAAGCATCCTAGGTTGAGGTAGAGGAGTTGGTTGGGTACATAGGACTGTGATATGGCCAGATCTGGCAAAAGCTTGGCCTGTGAAGTTGAATGATGAGAGAAGAAGAAGGGAGGAGGACTGAAAAGCTTTGAGGGTCTCTGCCAACTGTAATCAAAGGTCTCACCCATGGTCTTTTCCCCCGACGTGGGTGTGGGACAGACACCTCAGAGCTGAGAAATGGTAACTGGAGTCTAAATGCGGACTTTTCCACACTTTTCTCAGAGTTATACTGCCACATAGAGGTCATTACGTGGTCACAGAAAATGGGAGGGTGGCAGAGATGGTTCCATCTTCAAGTTATATTTTGTTCCAAGTGCAGGACGGAGAATCAGATAGAAGGTGATTAAAAATCCCACTTTAAATTTATGTAAATCTTGACTCACTGTTTATTTCTAGCATATGTGTATTGGTGAAATCTAAAGTTCACAGCAGTCCTAGAGCAAAGAAGTTAAATGCAGCTATCAATAGAAGATTCTAATCCATGAACAACAGCCAAACTTTAATATTCTCTGATATTTCTGAGTTAGGTGCTGTAGAACAGTGCTTCTCAAACTTTATAAAGTGCATGTGAATCACCCAGGTGTGTTATTAAAAGTATGTGTAGACTCACAAAATGTGGGGTGCTGGTACATTTCTAACAAGCACCCAGACAATGCCTGATGTTGTGACCCATGGACCACACTTTGAGCAGTGAAGCTGTAGGGGATGCAAAGATAAATAAAATAGATGAAACAGTATTTCTGCTCTTAAGGAGATTGCATTTTGCCACAAGACAGACTAATGTTACATTGTTGCTTCAAAGAATCAGTGTAAAGCTGATTCTCAGATTATTTTTTAATTGTAGGAAAATACACGTGTAAAATTTACCATCTCAACCATTTTTAAGTGTACAATTTATGTTAACTATATTCACATCGTTGTGTGCAACCGGTTGTTAGAACTTTTTCATCTTGCAAAACTGAAACTACATCCGTTAAACAACAACTCCCTATTTTCCATACATTGAAGACCTAGCCTCATGTGGAACTCTTAGAATATTATCATCACATTAGTCTTCAACATATTGTACTTACCAGGAGTTTTATTTTACACCGAGTCATTCTATTGAGTTTAACATGAGCTGGGAGCAAAGGTAATATCACCAGTGATAACCTAAATCAGTTCATTTTATGTGGACAGAATTTCTCTGCCTTTACATTTATAAATATTAAAATTAGAATAGAATTGAAGCCGAATTCTGTCCCATTCTAGAAACAAATGATAATCATCTAGAAATATATGAATTGGAAAAAAGTCCTTGTCACCTCTTCAAGATATATTTCCAATAAATATATACTTCTTGTTCAATAAATATTTATCCAAACATAAAATACATATAAATACAAATAATTATAATAATCCCTCTACCCAGGAGGTATTTTTCAAACTGCTTTAAATATAATACATATACCATAAATTTCACTCATTTTAAATGTACAATTCAATGAATTTTATGTTTACAGAATTATAAAACCATCATCACAATCTAATGTTAGAACATTTCTATCAACCTAAAAAAAAAAAACCCATGCCCATTTACAGTCAATTCCAATTACCAACCACAGCCATAGGTAACTACTACTCTACTTTCTATTTGCCATTAAAAAAATTTACAAAAATAGAATCATATAATATATGTTCATGTCTGGATTCTTTCACTGAGTTTTATCCATGTTGCAGTATTTTTGGGACCAAATAATACCAACTATATGGATTTATTACAATTTCAAAAATCCATTCATCAGTTGATTGATACTTGTTGTTTGGGTTATTTTTACTTTTTGGCCTTTTAAAATGCTATGAACATTTCTGTCAGGTATACATGGATACTTTGTATATGTGTACCAATATTTGTATGTTTTGTATTATATGTGTTATAGGTGTTCTATTTCCAGAATAAGACAGGATTCAGCACCAATTCTATCTCAATTTTAACATTTATTGATGGGAAAGCTGAGAAACAGTATTCACCTAAAGTAAATAAAGAAAAGTGGAAGGAATTTTATAACAGCAGCATCACTTCGTTTTTTTGAACCAAGAGATGAAAACATTTACACAACTTCACCTCTGATGGGAATTGCAGGTCATAAAGTAAGTCTACATAAAACTTTTTAAGAAACAGTCAAACTGATTACCAAAATATGGCTGCGTCATTTAACATTGTACCAGTAATACATGACGGTTCGAATTTCTCCACATCCTTGTCCACACTTGTTAGTATCTATCTTTTTTTATTACAGATATTCTAGTGGGTAAATAATAACATATTGTGTTCCTTATTTCCATTTTTCTAAAGACCAATTACATTGAACATATTTTCATATGCATTCTGGCCATTTGTATATCTTTGGAGAAATGTCTATTCAAATCCTTTGCCCATTTTTAAATTATATTACATACCTTTTTAGTTATTAAGTTATAATAGTTCTTTATATATTCTAAATACAACTCAGATATAATAATTTGCAAATAATTTATCATAGTCTGTGGGTTTTATTTTCAATTTCTTTTTTTTAAGATTTTATTTATTTGACAGAGAGAGAGAGAATGAGAGCAGGAACACAAGCAGGGGGAGTCGGAGAGGGAGCAGCAGGCTTCCCGCCGAGCAGGGAGCCCGATGTGGGGCTCGATCCCAGGACCCTGGGATCATGACCTGAGCTGAAGGCAGACACTTAATGACTGAGCCACCCAGGCGTCCCTTATTTTCAATTTTTTGATGGTGTCTTTTGAAGAGCAAAAGGTTTTAATTTTCATGATGTACAATTTACCAATTTTTCTTTTATTGCCTATATTTTGGGGGTGGTAACTAAGAAATCATTGCTTCACCCAAGTTTATGAAGATTTACTCATGTTTTCTTCTAAGGGTTTTGTAGTTTTAGTTCTTACAGTTAAGTCTTTGATCCATTTTGTGTTAAATTTTTAGTATGGTATGAGATAAGGGTCCAAATTCACCTTTTTTGGATGAATTTGCAATTGTTCTATTTGTTGAAAAGAATATTTCTTTCTCATCTGATTTTCTTGGCACTTTTGTTGAATACCAGTTCACTGTAAATGGGCTTATTTATGGGTTCTTAATTCTGTTCCATTTTTCAATTCTATCCTACGTAGGTTTGTCCTATGCTAGTACCAAACTGAATTGATTACTGAAGCTCTGTAGTAAATTTTGATATCATAAAGTGTGGGGGGAGCTAAGATGGTGGCATAGTGGGAAGACCCTAGGCTTACCTCGTCCCTCAAACACAGCTAGTTATTTGATAGTTAAAAATCTATTCTTCTGAATAGCCAAGAAATTGACCTGTGGACTGACAAACTGCACAACTAGAGGGAAAGAAGAGGCCACATTCAGGAAGGTAGGAAGTGTGGAGATGGGCTTGAGGGGAGAAATGGATCATGGGTGCTGCAGAGGGGAGGGGGCCGTGGTTGCGGAAACAGGCAAGGCAGAGTGGAGCACACAGGGATATGCACAAGGGGAACACTTCCTCAAAGCCATCGGCTGGGTAAACAAGAGGGGCTGATTTTCGTGAGTTTTTGCAACCAGTGGGGCTAAAAACTGGAGTTCTAGAGGTCCACAGGCTTGGCTAGGATAGAGTCCTGACGGCACTCCCCTACTCCAGAAGAGAAGGCATGCAAGCAATCCTGGGGTGCATGGCACAATCTGAGCATCACCAAAGGCTCATGGTGAGAGACCTTTCACTCTTCTTAGAGACCATCTGTGAGAAGTGACATTTGCAGAGTTGCCTCTCAGGTGACGAAAGATCCAGTGGACACCATCTCCCTCCCCCACCCCTCAGCATAGGCACAGAGATACCTGCGGAGGGTGGCTAACCCAAATACTGGAGCTTTAGCCTGCTTTGCTCCAAAGCCAAAACATAGCAGCAGAGTATAAACAGCACATACCAGACACGCTCCTTGGAGCACCAGGCCCTGAACACTATATGGCCTCCCCTTTTTAAGGCCGTTACTCTCAGGAACAGGAGACATAACAGGCTTTTCTAATGCACAGAGGAAGACAGAGACCTAGACAAAATGCCAAGACAGAGGAATTCATTCCAAAAGAAAGAATAAGATCACAGCCAGAGATCTAATGGAAACAGATATAAGTAATATGCCTGATGGAAAACTTAAAGCAACAATCATAAAGATATTCACTGGACTTGAGAAAAGCCGGAAAGACCCTTACCACAGAGATAAAGGAGCTAAAAATTTAGACAGAAATTAAAAATGCAATAACTGAAATTTGAAACCAACTGGATATAATGACCTAAAGGATGGAAGAAGCAGAGGAACACATAAGTGAAATAGAAGATAGAATTATGGAAAATAATGAAGCTGAACAAAAGACAGAAAGAAAAGCTATGGATCACAAGAGCAGACTTAGAGAACTCAGTGACCATATCAAATGTAGTAACATTTGTATCATAGTAGTCCCAGAAGAATAAGAGAGACAGACAAAAGGGAGCTGAAGGTTTATTTGAGGAAGTAATAGCCGAAAACTTACCTTAATCAGGGGAAGGAAATAGAGATCCAAATCCACAAGGCACAGAGAACTCCCATCAATATCAAGAAAAGCAGGCCAACATTAAGACACTGTAGTTAAATTTGCAAAATATAGTGATAAAGAAAAAAAATCCTAAAAGCAGCAAGACATTTCCCTAACTTGCAAGGGAAAACCCATAATCTACTGGCAGATCTCTCAACAGAAACCCGGCAAGCCAGAGGGAGTGACATGATATATTCAACCTGCTGCCTGGGAAAAATATGCAGCCAGGAATACTCTATCCAGCAAGGCTATCATTCAGAACAGAAGAAATAGTCTCCCAGACAAACAAAAACTGAAGCAGTTCATGACCACTGAACCAGCCCTGCAAAAAAATATTAAAAGGGACACTTTGAGTGGGAAGGAAAGACCAAAAGTGACAAAGACTAGAAAGGAACAGAGAAAATCTCCAAAAACAATGACAAAACAAGTAATAAAATGGCACTAAATGTATATCAATCAATAATTACTCTAAATGTAAATGGTTAAATGCTCCAATCAAAAGACATAGGGTGTCAGAATGGATAAAAAACAAGACCCACCTATATGCTGCCTGTAAGACTCATTTTAGACCTAAAGACATATGCAGATTTAAAAAAAAACTACTGATTCAAAGGGATAGATGCACCCTGTTTATAGCAGCATTATCAACAATAGCCAAATTATGGAAAGAGCCCAAATGTACATCAACTGATGGATAGATAAAGAAGATATATAGAGAGATATATAGATGATAAATAGATAGATGATAGATATATTTATATAATGGGATATTACACAGCCACCAGAAAGAATGAAATCTGGCCATTTGCAACAATGTGGATAGAACCAGAGAGCATTATGCTAAGCAAAATATGTCAGGCAGTAAAGACAAATACTATATGATTTCATATGTGGAATTTAAGAAACAAAACAGATGAACCTACGGAAAAAAAAGAGAGAGAGAGGCAAACCAGGAAACAGACTCCACTATAAGGAACAAACCAAGGGTTCCTGGAGCAGAAGTGGGCAGGGGGATGGGTAAAATGGGTGATGGTTATGGAGGGTACTTGTAGTGATGAGCTCTGGGTGTTGTATGAAAGTGATGAATCACTGTATTATTCAAATAAAAACTCAAAACACAAAAGAAACAAAACAAACAAACAAAATGTCCTTCCCCTTTGTTCTTTTTCAAGATTGTTTTGGCTATTCTGGCTCCCTTGCATTTCCATGTGAGTTTAGGATTAGCTTGCCGATTTCTGCAAAATAGTTGTCTGCGATTTTCTTAGGGATTATGCTCCATCTGTAGATCAATTTGGGGAATATTGCCATTATAACAATATTAAATCTGTCTGCGAGTATGGAATGTCTTTCCGTTCATTTAGGTCTTCTATAAACACTGTCAGCAATGTTCTGTAGTTTTTGGTGTACAAGTCTTGCACTTATTTTGTTAAATTTATTCCGAAGTGTTTTGTTCTTGATAGTTTTCTTATGACATTCTTAATTTCATTTTTGGAGCGTTCATTCCTAGTGTTTAGAAATACTATTGGTTTTTGTATGTTGATCCTTTATCCTGCAACTTTGATGTACTTAGTAGTTTTGTAGTAAATTCTACAGTTTTCTATATATAATGACCTTGTATTTAGAAATTTCAAGTTTTTAAACACTTTAACTTTTATGGCTATTGCAAAATTTTAAAATTAGATTTAAATTTATGTACCTATGATGCAAAGAAGTTTGCTAGGTGATCATGAAAAGACTTTCCAGAATAAAGAAATATTATATTGGGATAAGTTTTCATGAAGAACTATGGAAATACAGGTTCAGGAAGAAAAGGAAGGATGCAAAATTTTGTATTAAAGAAAAGCTTGTTCATATAGTTATAAAAATTGATGAAGGATATCAAATTGCCTGGTATTTAGGTTCACCCTGGCTACATTTAGAAGGGTTATGTAGCAGTTTTATTTTAAAACTGTCAATTTACTATCGAACAATTTGCATCTTTTGCAACTATTTAAATCAGATCAAAATTTTTAGGTATGGTCTATCTAAAAATGAGGGAAAAGGTACAGTCACATGTTTCCAGAATTCTTTTAGGGAGTATACGAGCAAAATAATTTAAACCCTTGTATTAACGTGTACCTTCCTACCAGGTTTTTCTCTTTGGGATGACTGTTACCTTTCTTCGAGTGGGGGAAATTCCCAAATGGCCCCTAACTTAAAGGCCTCACCCAGTGATCCCACAACAGTCCTCATCACTAACTAATTTTGACTGAGGTCAGTACTTCATGTAGAATTAAGTCACTGCCATCCCTCAACAAGTCACTTAGGTAGGCGTAAGTGCTCAGGGCACCCTAGGTATAGTTTTCTAAAGGCAAGTCTATTGAAGAGTATAAAGTGTCATCTATAGCATTTTAGTCATTTTAAAGAAGTTTTGGAGCAAGGTCAGGCATGTTCACTTTGATCCTCCCTTTTTAGCCCCACAATCATAAATGGTATCAGCACAGTTGCTCTTTATCCTGAGGAGTCAGGAATGTAACATGGGCAGTACTGCTGCGCGCACACACACAGACACACGCACACACACACCTGGAGACTTTTACCATCGGCGGCAACCGTCTTAGAATACATGAGTAACAGAGCCTGGCTTCCAGGAGAGTTGGGAGAATCAGCCCTGGTGCTCGCACGTGCACTGTGTCCAGGGTGCTCCCTCCAGCCGCGCCCGCTCTCGCGGCCCACCGCTCTTTCCCAGCCCCTCCGGCGGCCTTGGTTCGCGGTGGGGACAAAGACACCGCGCAAGCGCGGGCGCTGACGACGCGCGCGAAGGCCGGGGCTGGGCGTCCGCGCGGAGCGGCCGCGTCACGGGATTCTCTGGGAGCCTTCCGCCCGCGTCCTCCAGGATCCGGAGCTGGCTGACGTCTCCTCACACACCATCTAGAAGGTCAGCGTGGGAAGGCCTGAGGCGGGGCCGCGGAGGGTAAGCCACCCGAGTGGGCGTCACGCGAAGGCCGGCCTGCGGCTCCCCGCCGCGAGAGCGAGGGCTTGGAACGCTCTGTGAGGCCCAGCGTCAGGGCGCGCGCGCGTGCGAGGCGCTGAGAACCTCGGGCCGGCCTCGGCCCAGCGCTTCGTGGAGGCGCGGCGTCTGAGGGAGCAGGCCGCGGGGGTGCGGCCGCCGGCAGCCAGGCGGGGAACTCTCCAAGGGGCGCCCAAGCGCCCGAGGCCTGGAAGGCACAGGTGGGGCGGCGGCCGGCGGGGAAGGACGCGCGGGTCGCGGGAGCGCCTGGCGGGGCGGGGGGAGGGGCAGGGCCGAGACGGCCAGAGCCCTCCTCCGAGGGTCAGACGTGACACTTTCGTTGAAGGAAGCCATTGCGAGAGGACAGTTTGAGAAGTTGTTCTCCCAGCCCCCGTTGTATATTTACGGAACCTAACCTTCGAGCTCCGCGCCCCCTACGCCCTTCACTCCATTTACTGGCTGACGCTGCCCCCCCCCACCCCTTTGATCGTGCGCTTGGCACCTTCCTGTCCGCCCTTCTTGCTGCCTCGTGCGCGCTGTTTACTTGGCTTCGGAAAATGGCTGTGGTTTTGCGCCCTTACAGCTTCGTGAAAGTTCGGAGTCTTTAGAAAATGTCGGCAACCAATAGCGATTGTGTTGGGAACGGAGAGCGCACGGATTTTGCTCTTTCGAATACGTTTGTTCATGTTCCTGAGGGATCCAGCACCGCAGAGGCTCTCTCCGACCTCCTTTCTATGTCTGGAAAAAGTTTCTCTTGGAACGTGCACTGTTCCGGGACGCGGCCTTATTGCGTTACGGTGGGGTTGGCCCATTTTCCCACGAACTGAGGAATCGTTTTACTCCTTCACTTAGGGATCCTCGAAATTTACTTTATTGCCTTGTAATTTAGTGGATTTGCGTTCAAGATTGTTGCTGCTCCTGAAATACTGGTTTAAATATTTAAGAGTTCCACAAGTTTTCTTTGAAATGTCCAGAGGAAAAACCAAGAAAAAGGAATGTAAGAATGTCCCCAGTTAGGAAGGGAGCTATTTTTTTTATTGCTCTCCTTTTTGCAATAACAGACCCCATTTGGTGACTTTATAGGAAACCGGTTGGAAACAGGAAGGTTTTACGCTGGTTCTTTCTCACCGTGGGCTTTCTGAAACGTCGTTTGTGTAGTTCCCCTGACAAGAATGGGTGGGACGCTATTGCAGGGGTTGCATACAGGTATTTGGAAAAGTTCCGTCTTCTTTTTTTGTAAAGGGCCAGGCAGGCAGGCATTAGAGCACCTTTTGTACTAGAGACTACTTGTGATGTTGACCTTACCTTGATAGTTACTGCTTTAAGGTTTATGGAATTGAACTAAGATGTCAGGTGTTTGATTCAGAATTTTACCTTTGCTCCTGAGATTTACTTTTAAAGCTTACACGTATGCACATCCACTCATAGTTGTGTCTGAAACAAACAGGTTTTACTTCTTTTATTAGAACGTGTCAAAAAATAAATGCGCTATTTGCATCTGGAACCAGAAATTGGGTTCTGATTTAAGAGGATTATACAGGTGTGGGTACTGTTTTATTTAATACTATAGATTGACCTTCCAAAACTTCCTGTTCTCAACTTTAAAAATGAAAGGATGTGAGGGGCGCCTGAGTGGCACAGTTTGTTAAGCTGTTGACTCTTGGTTTCCACTCAGGTCCTGAGATAGAGCCCAGCCTCCCGCTCCATGCCCAGCTGGAGTCAGCTTAAGACTCTGTCTCTCTCTCCATGTGCCCCTCCCCGCCTTACATAAATAAAATCAATCCTTATTTTTTTTCCTTCTTAAAGACTTTACTTGAGAAAAAGAGAGAGAGAGGGCAGAAGTTGGGAGAGAGGGGAGAGGGAGAAGCAAGCTCCCCGCTGAGCAGAGAGCCTGATGCTTGTCCATCCCAGGACCCCAGGATCATGACCTGAGCTGAAGGCAGACGCTCAACTGAGCGACTCAGGTGCCTCTTGATCTTTAAAAGAAATTTTAAAAACAAAAATTAAGATATGTAGAATCATGTAATAAGGGTTTTTATCTTTTCAAGCCACTTGATAAGGTCTTAACTGTAATTAGGGATATGACAGGTATTATTCATATTTTTTGTTTTGTTTTTTAAAGTACTATTTTGCAGTTCTTACCCTGTGAAGTGCATTTTCTCAGTGACTGCTGAGAATATATCAAATCCTGGAATAAATCCCAAATTAATAATACAGAATTTTAGTACAGACTTTACTTTCTGTGCAGAAATTCCCAACTACATTTCACCTCATTTCCAGGTGTTTTTCTCCTGCTAAACTTTTTCTGTCTCCTAAGATGGAGATGCCAGCAAGAAATGCTATTCAGCAACTGACCCATGGAATTACACCACGATCACCACTTCCCAGCACTGCCCCCACACACTTTTCTTTTCAGTAGGTAGCCCATTTCCTCCAGTGACACATTATTTCAGGAAATCTTTCAGCACACTATGTAACATAAGCTTTGAAATGTAGGTATATACAAGATCAGGTGTTGAACACCTTTTCACATGCCATTTAAAGATCCTCTTTTGTGAAGTACCGTCATGTTTTTTTCTCATTAACAGGAATAAGAGGTTATGCCTTTTTAATCTTGCTAGAGTTATTTTAATGGAGTTTTGGGAGGGAATAGGGCTAACTGTATGTGAATAACCTGCCACCTTTAAGTAGAATTGGGTAACTTTAAAGCTTCATCCAGATAATTTTTTCTCATTTCTGTCCTCTCCAATGATTCAACCTCATTTTTTTTAAAGATTTGTTTATTTATTTGAGAGAGAGTGTGGGCATGAGCAGGAGGGGCAGAGGGAGAGGAAGAGAGAATCCAAAGCAGACTCCTTGCTCAGCACAGAGCCTGACTCAGGGCTCAATCTCACGACCCTGAGATCAAGACCTGAGTTGAAATCAAGAGTCGGATAGTTAAGTGAGAGAGCCACCCAGGCACCCTTCAGTCCCAACTCGGGGCTCGATCCCAGGACCCCGGGACCATGACCTGAACCAAAGGCAGACGCTTAACGACCGAGCCAGCCAGGCACCTCAGTGTCCTCCTCTCTTTGAATTCTAGCATATTTCAGAGCTGCTGTTGTCCTTCGGTCTTCAGTCATTTGAGTGGTGGGTAAACAGGCCCAGAGGGTGAAGGAACTTTCTATGGTTATAAAGCACGTGGCAGAGCGGAGCTCCTCAGACCCTGCAGTGCCACACTCCATCACTCTGGAGCATGTGTGTCTCATCTCGCTTGGAGCTCGGGAGTCCCCCCGGGGTACAGGCTCTTGTTAGTAGGGACTCAGCCTCTAGCTGCAGCAAGCTCCCCAACACTGGACAGTGGTGAACAGCACAGGCCCTGACTCTCTCTGTGGGTTGGACACAGTTGGTGGTGGTCAGGTGGCTGAAAGGCTGGAGGGTCCCTTCAGCCGGAAGGACCAGGTCAGGCCCCGTGGCACAACGGCCTGGCGGGTCTGTGCGGGGGACGTCACAGGTCTGTGCCAGTAGAGGTCCCAGGCCAGCAGGCCACAGTGGTCTGTGTTTGTTTCAGTGTTGGGTGGATGTCCCTCTCGCTGGGGAGAGAAGTCTGAGGAGGACACGTCTGCTTTCTGGTTCCCTCTCTCCAGTGAGAGACCTCGTCCCAGAGGAGAGGCCGCCATGCTGCATCTGTGCCCCAGGTGGTCGTAGGACAAGTGTGAAAGCTCTCAAGGAGGTAACTCGGTGTTGTGTTCAGCAGGTCTGAACTGTGGGTTGGCTGGCCCTTCAGGAGCCCTCCTGAGGTCACACGGTGAGCCTGCTGTCTGCTGACTCTCCAGGCACTTGGATTCCGTGTAATTAGGACGCTCCATGCCATGCAATCTCTTTTCTTGTCTTGCCCAGCCTTGGTTACTTGATGTGGCATCATGGAGAAGTCTGGGTCTTTTAAGTATAACTCAGTGAACAAATGCAGAGGGTTTCTGTGGACGCTGAGTTTCAGGAGCCAGGGGCGATGTCAGTGTTGGCACCTTGGTGCCTGCTGCCCCACATGGCCTGTGGGGCCTTGAAGCCATGGCCAGGATTCAGAGACTCCCACACTTCTCAGTATCGTAAGAGATAATAGCAGTGATTTGTTCTCCCGTGTTTACAAACGAGGTTATGCCGTAACTGTGTGTGCGCATAGCATGGCGGGGGGGTGTGTGGAAGACAGGCCCCAGCTGGACCTCTGCCCACAAGGGAGGTGCACGAGGCATTCCCAAGTCTAGTTGTAGCCAACTCCTCGTCACGTACTTGTGGTTTGACCTTGCATGAGATTCTCCTCCTTTCCTGGCTTTGTGGGCTTATCTGGTCAGTGAGAAGGGCGCACATGGTGTTCTGTCAGGATTGCATCACATCCATCATGCCTGACTTCCCAAACATTGTTAACAAATGCAAAAGCCGTAGATGTGAACAGCGTACCTTCACTACTTACAGCCGTGTGAAACCGTACATACAGATACGTATGCGGAGCTAGATAATTATGTAGAACTTGATGATTTTGTGGGCCATGCAAGAAGGGAAAGGTCTACCTGTAGGATTACTTCCTTTATGATGACGATTTCGAGAGGAGAGTGTTAGCGTAGGAACATGAGAGGACTGTGTATTGGTGGGGCTGTCACAGCAGAAGTGGTGTTCTTGTGAAGGATCCTGGGGTGGCAGTCGCATCGAGCCATGGACCTTGGTTCGGGTGGGGTGGGCCTCCATCCTGCCAGTCCCCGGTGTACTCAGCACACCGAGCTGTCCTTCTGTCTGTGGTCCAAGTGTGCTGACACGCGCTAGCCCCACCCATCCGCTAACCTGTCCCTCTCCTCCAGAGGCCGAGTGGCCGTGGCCGTGGGGCAGACCAGCCCGGGAGCCAGATGAGCAGAGAGGTCTGTGTGCACTCCTGGCCTTGCTCCTACTACTTAGAACCGGAGAAGCGATGGGTTCCTGGAAAGCTTTCATTAAGTTCTCACTCCCTGAGATTTACAACTGATAAAACCGGGGAGGCACTGGTCAGCTTCCCCCTGTCTAGTGTGATTGAGATCAAGAAGGAGGCTTCTCACTTTGTCTTCAGGTCTCTCACCGTCCTGGAGAAGGACCACCTCAAGCACTGGTTCAGCTCCTTGCAGCCCAGTCGGAATGCAGTCTTCAGCATCATCGAGCATTTCTGGAGAGAGCTGCTGCTGTCTCCATCGGAAGCACCGCTCCCTGTGACGAAGGGGAAGCAGCTGACTGGTCTGATGGCCTGTTCCCAGAATTGCCTGGAAGAGACAGCCTGAGTCCTCCACCATCAGAGCGAGCAGCTGGACAGCATCACCAAGGGCCTGGACAAGATGGAATCTGACCTGGACGTGGCTGACAGGTACAGGGGGCGTTTCTGACACACGGGTCACGCCCCTGCCGTGCGCAGTGACGCCGGGTGGGCGTTGGTGAGGGACACATTCTGTGCCTGGTGCAGAGCTCCAGTCTTGTGTGAATAAGGAAGGCTACCTCGTTTCATCCTATGGGGGAAACAGGCCGAGGGGCCAGGTCACACACCTGAAGTTGCTGTTCTGCACGGCCATGTGGCCGCAGGGTTTGAGCTGAAGCTCTTTGGCTCCAGGAGCTGCTGGCTGTGCTGAGACACCAGCCACTCCCAAACCAGGGACCCCCTCCAGTCTTCTAAACAGTGGGGGCCCCAGGGAGCTTTTGTTTATGTGGCTGTGTGTGCTGACATTGCCGCATTTCTTTAATGTTCTTTTAACAAAAGGCCAACTGATATGGCCCCTGGGTAGCTCAGTCGTTGGGCGTCTGCCTTTGGCTGGGGTCGTGATCCCAGGGTCCTGGAATCAAGTCCCACATCGGGCTCCCTGCTCAGCGAGAAGCCTGCTGCTTCCTCTCCCGCTCCCCTTGGTCGTGTTCCCTCTCTTGCTGTATTTCTCTTATGTCAAATAAATAAAATCTTAAAAAACAAAACAAAACAAAACACAAAAGTGAGAAGATGAACCTGAGGCTAGAGAAGATGCTTGTAGTAACCACTTGTATTCTCACCCGGGGATTCATACCCAGCTAGGTAGAGAGCTCATATGTCAGAATGAGAAAAAGCCAGTTCGGTAGAAAAATGGGCAGGACGATTGATTGGAGTGTAGGGTCAGCTGCCGTCATGGAGATCCTCAGATCCTGTGGCTTGCAGAAGCTGGGAGGCTATTTCCCCCACAGAGAGGTGCAGGGGAAGGTCGGCGTCCCGGGCAGGTCAAAGGCTCTGCTCTGGGTCACGCCCCGGGGCCCCGTGTTGGCTCCGTGGCTGCGTCAGAAGCTGTTGGCAGCAATCTTCCCAGCCACTGGGAAGGGGGCACAGGGAGGCCAGTGCACACGGCCTTGTTTTTAAGCAGATGAGCCCAGCCCATGAAAGGGAGGTACTGGCACCCCAGTAATTAGAGAAAGGTAAATTAAACCAACAAGTACAGATGTGAGACAACACCGACTGATGGTCAGGGTGTGGGTCGGGACGAGACGTCTTGTGTCGCTGTTACTGATGGGACCTGGCCCGGCCCCTGGCAAGACCTAGCTAAGCCGAAGGTGCACAGACCCCATGACGAAGCCCAGCGTGTGTGGATGGGCACATTCACTGAGGCAGCTGTAGTTAGTCGATCCTCAAGGGGATGCAGTAATTAGTCACTACTATGTAGTTTTTGGAAAGAGATGAGGTCCAGAGCCAATGGCCAAGGAAGAATTCTTGAGATGTCTTCAGTGCAAAATGGTGGTTTTATTAAAACACAGGGACGGAAACTTGGGCGGAAAGAGCTGCTGCTGGGGGGTATGAGGAGCAAATGATGCTGTACTTTGGGGTGGGGTGGGGAGTAAAGGGAGGTTCCAAAAGGATCTTCATCTGCTAAGGATGACATGGGTTACCAGAGCCCTTGCTATTGTCAGACCAAGGTGGTTTTTCCTTGTAGCCAGGCATTAACGGTAACGCAGTATTTCTCAGTAGGCTGCAGGGTATAAGGACAAAACATTTTAGTTACCTTTCCTTCTGCCTTTGTTTCCCACATCACTGCCAACTCGGATTCAAGACACTGATTGCTTTTAGATCTGTACAGACTGACTTGGATCCACCTCAAAGCAATGTTAATAACACAAAACCAAGTTGAAAGTAGATGTGTACAAAAGCAAAATTTATAAGAGTTTTTAAATGGGTAAAGTAGCAAAAATGCAGGGAGCACTGAACTGCAAAAGGCCACGCTGGAGGGGCATGCACAGGGCCACACGTGCTGCAGTTGCACAGCGAGCTCCCACAGAGCCGCCAATGGGTGCTCCTCGTGGGGGTCTCCTGGCTCTTGGGGGTCGTTGGCACAGGTGTTCGGTGAGCATGTGATGCGGTTCTGCCTTTCAGTTTTAAAGTGTGTTCCTTCTGGAACGCCCGTTGTCTGGTTATCGGCCGTCCTGGATTGATCTTCTGATAGTGTTCTCATTTTTCTCCTTGTCTTTTTGTTCTACTATTTCTTGAGTTTCATCTTTGGGGTGGTCACCATAATGGACAGCAGAGCCAAAGCCGTGATCAGAATAGTCTGACTCCGAGAGACCTTGCTCCTGGAGGAGAAGTAGATGGGCAGTTGACCCAGTTCTTTTATTTTTTTAAGATTTTATTTATTTATTTGACAGAGAAAGACATAGCAAGAGAGGGAACACGAGCAAGGAGAGGGACAGGGAGCCCGATGCGGGGCTCAATCCCAGGACCCCAGGATCACCCGGGTGCCCCAGTTGACCCAGTTCATACTTTGGCCGGGTCAAGTGAGCAAGCCTCTAACTTGAATTAAAAAGCACTCATGGCCCCTGAATCAGCTCCCAGACTTGAAGACTGAGTTTGCAGGTTCGAAACCCCTTGAATGATGGGGAAGCTGGAAGCACCCCAGTTTGCTCCTAAAAGTTTACACCTTTGGGAGCCCCTGGGTGGCTCAGTTGGCTAAGCATCTGCCTTTGGCTTCGGTCATGATCCCAGGGTCCTGCGATCAAGCCCCACATCAGGCTCCTTGCTCTGTGGGGAGCCCACTCCTCCCCCTCCTCCCCACTTGTACTCTCTCACTGTCTGTCCTTCTCACTCAAATAAATAAATAAAAGCTTTATTAATTAATTAATTAAAGTTTACACCTTTGTTCTTTCTCCCAGCCTTCCCCCACGGGACTTGTGGGATTTAACCAGGGTGGCCGTGCACTGGGGAGCAGGAAGCCACCAGACTTTTTGGGACCCCTAGATGCTGGAAGTGACCTGATGGCAGCAGACCAGTCAGAGTAGGGGCTTCTGGGGGTCAAGGGATCAGTGGAGCTCTAACTGAGGTCTGCCTCGTAGTGTCACAGTGGGCCCAGTAGGCCCCGAACCCATCCCAGTCCTGGAGCACATCATCCAGCAGCAGGCAGAATCGCACACTGGTTCCCTGACCTGTGTAGTGAGGGCTGTTCTGGTGGCCAAGCCAAGTGGGAGCCTCTGGACTGCCTAGAATAGTAACCTCTTCTTGGAGGGATTTCTGAGATCAGTGCCCCCATCAAGGACTGGAAGGGTGCATGGGTAGTGAGCCCTGCATCATCTGCACTCAGCTCACTCACTCGACGGTGCAGAACAAAGATGGATTGTCTTAAACTTACCAGGTGGTACTCTTAATTGCAGTTGCTGTTCCCGATGCTTGAGCAAATGAACACATCCTCTGGAACGTGCTCTGCAGTGGTCTGTCTGGCAAATGCTCTTAGGAAGGACCACCAGATCAGCTTGCTTTCAGCCGCCAGCAGTGCATTGTATCGTCCCACCTCAGGGGTATACCAGCTCTCCAGCCCTGTGTCATGCTTTATGTCACAGGGCCCTTGACTGTCTCTCCCTTCACAGGATAGCATGCTGGCCCATTACATGGGGGATACCATGCGGACTGGCTCAAGGAAGAAGTAGCAGCTACTCTAGATGCACTGGAAAGATGTTTGCTTGTCAGAGGTGGGAAAGAAATCTGACAGAAATTAGATACTTTCATCCTCATTGAAATTTCTAGGGATCCAGTGGAGTGGGGCTTGCTGAGGTATCTTTTTATGGTGAAGGATAGATTTTGCATCTGGCTCTTCCTATAACCAAAAGGAAGACACACTTGGGGTGTCTGGGTGGCTCAGTCGCTTAAGCGTCCAACTCTTGGTTTCAGCTCAGGTCATGATCTCAGGGTCATGAGATTGAGCCCCACATCATGCTCTATACCCAGTTGGAAGTCTGCTTGAGATTCTTTCCCTCTCCCTCCCCCACTCCTCTTCCCCCCACTCACACACATGCTTGTGTACACTCTCTCTCTCTGTCTCAAATAAATAAAATTTACAAAAGAAAAAAAACAAAACTAAAAGGAGACATGGCGCCTAGTGAGCCCCTTAGCATTTTGGAAGTGACATACTCTTCATTTGGGTGTGCTACTCTGGCCAGTTACCAAGTGACTTGAAAAGATGCTAGTTTTGAGTGGGGTCCGGAATAAGAAGGCTCTGTAGCAGGTCAAGGTGCCACCTGGGCCACATGATCCAGCAGATCCAGTGGCGCTCCAAGTATCTGCGGTAGACAAAGGTGCTCTTTGGAGCCTTTGTGGACCTTTATAGGGAGTCACAGTGTAGGATTACAAAACAGAGCCCTGCTACAGGAGATCAGGCTCTAGCAGGCCCTGAAAGCATAGGCTAGGTCACATGGCCCCCACTCCTGCCATACCGCCTTTTCTCTCCCAGCCTGCACCGAGGGCACATTCCCTACCTGGGGAACACCCTACAGTCAGTTGACTGAGGAGGAAAATTGTGGAGCCTGGTTTACAGATGGTTTTGTGCAATATGCAGGCATGACTCAGAAATCCTCCCAGTGGGCTGAACTTCAAGCCATGCACCTGAAAATTCATTGTGTTGGAAAGGCAGTCTTGTGCATAAAGTCTTTTGACACACTCTCAGCCTCATAAGAATGGGTTTTAGGCCTGGAACACATAGCCTGTGCCAGACTTATCCCCTAGTAGGGAAATGGCTTTCCCTGTTACAGGCTCAACCAGTGCTCTTTTGTTCTACAGAAGCATGCATGTGAGTGGCTCTCAGGCACACCCCCAGTCTTCTGTATTTCAGACTCCATAGTTGGGGGGTGGGGGGTTGGTCCTTGAGCTGAAGCGTTAGAGGGATGTACATAAGCCGGTTGTCCTGCATCGGCCGCCAGGGGCACCTGATGTCCATGAGGTACCAGTGCCTACATTGGACCTGATTTTGTTCCGTCTCTTCTCCATGTGAGTAAAGCTGGGTAAGGCATTGCTCCATCCAGTGCTTGACCATGTTGTGTTCTGTGGTAACTCCAAGATGGCTGTGGGCAGACGTGTTTGGAGGCCCCTGAGATTGGTGACCGTTGTGTGCTACTCTGCTCAACAGTTTCCTTGGAAGGAGGAACGGCTAGAGGCTCAACTGCTTACTGATTGGCTGTGGCCGGTGGTTTGGCTGGATGTTTGGGGAATGGAAGAAACATGATTGGAAACTTCATGACAGGGAGGTCTGGGGTAGAAGTATATGGATAGACTTCTCTGAGTGGGACAAAAGGCAAAGATGTGTCCCATGTGAACGCTCACCAGAGTCTCTTCAGCAGAGGAGGATTGTGATAATCAAGTGGCTAGGATGACCTTTTCTCTGGATCCCAGCCAGCCTGTTTCCCCAGCATCTCCTGCAGTTGCCCAGTAGGCCCATGAGCAAAGTGACCACGGTGACAGAGATGGAAGTCATGATGGGTCTCAGCAACATGGACTTCAACTCACCAAGGCCAGCCTGGCCACGGCCGCTGCTGCACACCCAAACTGGAGACCAACACGGAGTCTCCAGTATGGCTGTGTTGTCTAGGCTCCTCAGCCAGCTACTTGGTGGTTGGTGATTGATTACATTGGACTGCTTCTTACTGTGAATCTCTTGAATGTGGCAGGTCGCTTGTCTCTTCTTGCTTTCAAAACTCTGTTTTTGTCTTTGGGTTTCAACACTTTAACTATGATGTATCTCCGTGTGGATCTTTATAAGTTTATCCTTCTGGGGGAGTTGTTGAGCTTTGAGTCTTTTCCAAACTATTTTTGTGAACCATGTCTTTCTTGTTGTGTGTGTTCATTGAAATTTCTCTTCCCTTGTGTCTCCATTCTTAGATATCTGGCTCCCATGAAGGGAAAAGGAAATAGGGCTTGTCTCTTTGAATTCTCTAGCTGGAAAGCTACTTCAGTTCATGGTGGTTGAAACCCCTATGCTAGCCTCTCTGCGATCAAAAGCAGCAAAAGGGCCCCATAGAACTCGAAGAAAACAAATGTGTGTGTGTGTGTGTGTGTGTGTGTGTGTGTGTGTCTGTGTGTGTGTGTCTGTGTGTATACTAAAAATCTGGATTATACACTTCCTACTTCCTGGAATTCCGTATCTCTCTTTAAATGAAATGAAGACAAATTGGCAACCTGGTTTTGATATCAGGAGTTTGCTGGAATCTAGTTGTAAGTAGTTTGGTTGTATTTCCATTGGCATCTGTGAGTAAATAGTGTGGCCTTGGTGTTGACGTGTTGGAAAATGGCACTCTTGAATGACAGTTTGGCTCTTCACAGTTGAGCCCTATGTAGCTCAGGACTTTGAGGATGTTTTCCATTGTCTTCCTAGTGTATGTTATTGCTAAGTTGTGTAGGATTGTGGCTACTGTTTTCCCCTTTCCTAGATATTCTGATGTTTTATTCTGAGGTGTCTTTGTAGATTTTTTTAAAACAGTCTTCTCATTTACATACCATAAAATTTACTCATTGTATGTAACAATTCAATGATTTTTGGTAGGTTTACAGAGTTGTGCAGACATCACTATAGTCCCATTTTAGGTCAGTTCCGTCACTCCCAGAAGTTGCCTCAAGCCCTTTGGCAGTCACTGTGTTCTTGCCCTGCCCAGGTCACCACTGATCTACTCTTTCTGTGTGTAGATTTGTCTCTTCTAGAGAGGTCACATATGCATCATGTTTTTGAGGTTCATCCTGGTTGTAGGATAGATCAGTACTTTGTTACTACTTATTTGTTCTTTTTTTTTTTTAAAGTAGGCTCCATGCCCAACATGGGGCTTGAACTCACAACCCTCAGAGCAAGAGTCCCATGCTCTACTGACTGAGCCAGCCAGGCACCCTGTTGCTTTATATTTCTGGCTAATATTCTGTTGTATGATCTATCACATTTTGTTTATCCATCGACCAGTTTTGACGGGCATTTTCTTGTTTCTGCTTTGTTGCTATTATGAATAGTGCTGCTTTGGATGTTTGTTTTCCATTCCCTTGGAAGGGAAATTGCTGGGTCTCTTTAACATTTTGAGAAACTGACCAATTGTTTTCCAAAGTGGCTGCACCATTTTACATCCCCACCAGTAATGTATGAGGGGCTCCAGTTTCTCCACAACCTCACAACACTTGTTACCTATCTTTTTCATTATAACTCTCCTAGTGGGTGTGAGGTGGTGTCTCACTGGGTGGTTGACTTTCATTTTCCTAGTGATAATGAGCATCCTTTCATATGCTTTTTTCCATATGTGTATTTTGTTTTCAGATTCTTTGAGCATTTTTTATGTGGTTGTGTTTTTATTATGGAGTTTATAAGAGTTCTTTATAGAAGTTGTTAAGAGTTCTTATAGAGTTCTGGATAAAAGTCCTTTATCAGATACATGATTTGAAAATATTTGCTCCCTTTCTGTGGATTGTCATTTTCTTTTCTTTTTTATAAGATTTATTTATTTATTTTAGATATGGAGTGGGGAGGGAGAGAGAGAATCTCAAGCAAACTCCCCACTCAGCACGGGGCTCAGTCCCACAATCCTGAGATCATGAACAAGAGCCAAAATCAAGAATTAGATGCTTAACCAACTGTGCCACCCAGGTGCCCCCATTTTACTTTCTTGAAGATATTTTTTGAAGCAGAGAATCTTTTTTTTCTCCAAGGAATCAAACAGAATTTATTTTCGAACTAAATAAGACAGATTGAGGGGTGCCTGGGTGGCTCAGTTGGTTAAGCGCTTGCCTTCGGCTCAGGTCATGGTCCCAGGGTCCTGGGATCGAACCCTGCATTGGGCTCCCTGCTTGGCGGGAAGCCTGCTTCTCCCTCTCCCACTCCCCCTGCTTGTGTTCCTGCTCTCGCTGTGTCTCTCTCTGTCAAATAAATAAATAAAATATTTTTAAAAAAAGATTGAGTAAAAGAAAGTTTTACCTCAACTTTCCCAATAGACATTTTCTCCTCAGACTGCATGTTATCAATTTTAAGTCCCATCAGTGGCCTTCATAATATTCACAAAGGATGTACAAATTGTGTCATTTGGTTGAAGATTCAAATTTGAAAATAACAATCCTTCCACTTTTTGTGCTTTAGATTTTTTTTTACACTAATCTCTGTTCCATATGGAGGGTTTGAACTCATGACCCCAGGAATCAAGAGCCACATGCTCTACGAACTGAACCATCCAGGTGCCCCCACTTTTGTGCTTTAGAACAATTCTCAAAACACATTATGATGCTCCCAGCTCATAACTGTTCAGTTAATTTTTTCTTCTCAAAATAACTTAGAGGAAGAGATTCATTTACTTATGTAATATATATATATATATATATTCAAAAACAGAACTCATCCAGTTTTTCCCATGTTCATGGTGGGAAAAACTAGTCCAACTCAACAGATGTAGCAAAACATCTGTGTCCTGTTTTGGCTTCTCTGTTTTAAGGGACCAGAGAAAATCCTTTGTTGTTTTCATTGTGGTTTCAACATAACAGTACCAAATGTCCTTTTCTTCCTCCCGATCTTGATCCAGCATCCAACATTGATCTTTTATATTCAAAAAATGAGCTTTCCAGAGCTTTGCAGTTTCCCTTCTTCAGACACTGCCAAGCAGACTTCCCTCCCTGAGCATGTGGTCTGACCGTGGGAGACGACTATGGCACACGTGCACCCGGGCCCTCTTCGTGGCCACACCCTCGACTCCTCCTCCAGATACCAGCATCCCAGGGCCTGACTGCATCTGTCGTGCCTGTGGCCCAGACCTGGCTGGATGCAGGCCTAAAAGATTTAAAGTGTATCTGTTTTTCTTTCATCATTTGCCTTTGGTGTCATATCTGATTCATTGCCAAATCCAAAGTCACAGAGGTTAACTCTTTTTTAGCCTTTCTGTTTAGGTCTGTGATCCACTTGCAGTTCATGGTATGAGAAATGGGCCCAACTTCTTTTCTTTTTATGTGGGTATCCAGTGGTCTCAGCAATATTTCAATTCATTGTTACCCCGTTGAATTGTCTTGTTGTCCTTGTTGGAGACCAGCTGACCCTACACGTAAAGGCTTGTTTCTAGACTGAGTTCTATCATTGATCCACGTGTGGACCCTATGGCAGTACCACACCATCTTCATTTCCATACCTTTGTAGTAAGCTTTGCACTCAGGTAGTGGGAGTCAACCACATTTATTCTTTTTCAAGATGGTTGGCTATTCTGGGTCCCTTGCATTTCTATATGAATTTCAGGATTAACTGGCCGGTTTCTGCACAAGAGCCAGCTGGGATTTTGATAGAAATTGGACTGAACCTGGAGCAGTTTTGCCATCCTAGCAATGTAATTATTAGTGTGGTGTAAAAACACTTAAATCTGCTGTTTTATTTTTTGTGCTACTTGTTACCTCTGTTGCTCATTTCTTTTTTCCCCCCTGCCTCCTGTAGGGTACCTGAATATTACTTCATAATTCCATTGTGACTTACCTACACTGTTGTGAATGTAAGTCCTTACATATATTCTTCATCGGACACTCTAGTTATTATGTTGTATATGCATAATTGGTCACAGTGTGCTGGTGTTGACATTTTTTTAAAGATTTTCTTTATTTATTTGACAGAGAGAGACGGCGAGAGAGGGAACACAAGCAGGGGAGTGGGGGAGGGAAAAGCAGGCTTCCCACAGAGCAGGAAGCCTGATACGGGGGTTGATCCCAGGACCCTGGGATCATGACCTGAGCCAAAGGCAGCCACTTAATGACTGAGCCACCCAGGCACCCCTGGTGTTGACATTTTACCCAATTGAGCGGTGTGTAGAAACCTAACCACTGTCTTTATGTCTGTTTACCCTACCAGATTCATATAAATCCTCTGTAAGTTAATTATCTTAACTTCATTTTCCTATTTGAGAACCACAGCAATTTTGTAATTTTTACTTCAAGTGCCATACATATTTTAGCCAGCTCAAAAGAAAAAAGCAAGTGCATTTTATTTCCCTATATTTGTACTCTTTCTGTTTCTCTACCCTCCTTCCTCATGTTCTAGGATTCCTGCCCTTATCAGTTCCTTTCTGATCCATCGACTTCTTCAAGATATTCTTTTAGGGCAGCAATTTCTTTGTGGGTTTTCTTCCTCCGAGAATAACTCAATTTCTTCTTTATTCCTGAAGAAAAGTTTCACTCATTGTGGAATTTTGAACTGACAGTTCTTTCTTTGAGCACTGAAAACCATTGCGCCACTTCTTTCTGGCTCCATGGTTTCTGATGAGAAGTGCGCTGCCATTCAAATTGGTTTTCTCCTGTAGGTGAGGTCTCTCATGCCACTGTCAGTATCTTTTCTTTGTTTAACATAACTTCACGGTAATTTCATTGGTTTTATGCTGTGGGGGTCTGATTAGGTTTTTTTTTTTTTTTTCCACTCTATCGGCTTATTTATGTTTTTTTTTGCCTAACTTGGGAAATGTTCAGCCATTATTTGTTTGAGTCCTTTTCCAGACCCACACTCTTTCTCTTCTCCTGCTGGAGTGGTGGTGATGAGTGTTCAGTCTTTTGTTTTGGACCCTTGGGTTTGTTGTCATTGTTGTTTTTAGTATTTTCTCTCTGTTGTTCAGATTGGGTAATTTCTGTTCATTGATCTTTAATTTCACAGATTCTTTTATCTGTCATCTCAGGCTGCAGTCTACGTCTACCCATTTTTTTATCGGTTATTGTATTTCTAAGTTCAAAAATTTCCGGATACTTTATTGTGTCTTCTGTATCTCTGCTAAGACTTTGTGGTTTTTAATTTATTTCCAGCATGTCCATAATTGCTTGTGGAAATACTTTTATGATGGTGCTTTAGAATTCTTGTCCAGTAATTCCATCAGTTTCATCCTGGTTTTGGCATTTGCTTCTATTTTTTATTTAAGAAGAGATTTTCCTGCTTCTTGGCATGGCGATTCTTCATTGTATCCTGGATATTTTGGGTATTAAGACTCTGAATCTTGTTTTTCTGTTTTAGCAGAGCTTTCCCCGACATGGTGCCCCAGGAGTAAGAAGCTATTTCCTCTTGGGGCGCCTGGGTGGCTCAGTGGGTTAACCATCTGACTCTTAATTCGGCTCAGGCCGTGATCTCAGGGTGGTGCGATGAAGCCCCACGTTGGGCTCCATGCTGGGCGATGAGACTGCTTGAGATTCTCTCTCTCCCTCCCCCACTCTCTCTCTTTCTCTCTTAAAGGAAAGAGAGAAAGAAGGGAAGGAGAAGGGAAGCTGATTCCTCTTACTGCCGTGTGAGGATGAGAGCCCCAATTGCCCACGTGGCCCTTGTTTGTGCCTTGGGATAGGAACAGACACCTGTTGCTGCCGGCTGGGAGTGGGATTTCAAGCTTCCTCATAACTGTGCCCTAGCTGGGAGAATTGGGGGGTCTCGTTACCGTCCCCCTCCACTGAGCCAGTAAGGTTTCTCTTGTTACTGATGGCTCTTCATGTGGCCTTCCCTACCACCATCCCACTTAGGGGAAGGAGTCCTACTGCAGCCAGGTAAGGGTGGATGTCGAGGCTCCTCAGGTACTTTTTCTGACACTGCTCCAGTTGGGGAAAGCACACCACAGTATAGCCAACTGAGGGTGGACATCCATGCCACCCTTCTTTTAGTCGAAGTATAGTTGATACACAATGCTCTGTTAATTTCAGATGTACAACATAGTGATTTGACAAATTAATGTTATACTCACCACCAGTGTAGCTTCCATCTGTGTTGGTATTACAATACCATTGACCATATTCCCTATGCTGTAACTTTTCTCTCCATGATTTATTTGTTCCATACTGGAAGCCTGTATCACCCACACCCCTTCATCCATTTTGCCCCTCCCCCAACCCTCTCCCCTCTGGCAGCCATCAGTTCTCTGTATTTATGGGTCTGTTTCTCCTTTTTGTTTGTTCGTTTGCTTAGTTTTTTAGGTTCTGCATATAAGTGAAGTCATGTAGTGTTTGTCTTTCTCTGGCTTATTTCACTTAGCATTAATACCCTCTAGCTCCATCCACATGCTTGCGAAAGGCAAGAGTTCATTCTTTTTTGTGGCTGAGTAATATTCCACTGTGTGTGTGTGTGTGTGTGTGTGTGTGTGTGTGTGTGTGACATCTTCATTATCCATCTAGGGAGACCCTTGGGTTACCTCCGTATTTTGGATATTGTAAATAATGCTGCAGTAGAGATAGGGGTGTAGATATCTTTATCACTAGTGTTTTTATTTTCTTTGGGTAAATACCCAGGAGTGGAATTATTGGATCATATGGTAATTCTGTTTTTAATTTTTGAGGAACCTCCTTACTGTTTTCCGGAGTGGCTGTACCAGTTTGCATTCCCATCAACAGTACAAGTACTGTACCATGTACATGTTGTACAAGTACCAACATGTACCAGTTTGCATTCCCATCAACAGTGCAAGAGGGTTCACCTTTCTCTGCATCCTCACCAACACCTGTTGTCTCCTGTGTTGTTAATTTTAGCCACTCAGACCGGTGTGAGGTGATATCTCAATGTGGTTTTCATTTGTATTTCCCTGATGATGAGTGATGTTGAGATCTTTTCATGTGTCTTTTGGCCACATGGATGTCTTCTTTGGGAAAAGGCCTATTCAGATCCTCTGCCCATTTTTTAATTGGATTGTTCATTTGTTTTGGTGATGAATTGTATAAGTTCTTTATATATTTTGGATATTAACCTCTTATCAGATGAATCATTTGCCAGTAAATTTTCCCATTCAGTAGATTGCCTTTTTGTTTTGTCAGTGATTTCCTTTGCTGTGCAGAAGCTTTTAATTTTGATGTAGTCCCAACAGTTTGTTTTCACTTTTCTTTCCATTGCCTGAAGAGACATATCCATAAATATGTTACCAAGGCGGATGTCAAGGCGATTTTACTGTATATGTTTTCTTTTAGGAGTTTTATGGATTCAAGTCTCACATTTAATCCATTAATCCATTTTGAGCTAATTTTTGTGTATGGTGAAAGAAAGAGTCCTATTTCATTCTTTTGCATGTGGCTGTCCAATTTTCCCAACACCATTTGTTGAAGAGACTGTCTTTTTGCCATTGGACATTCTTTCCTGCTTTGTCAAAGATAAGTTGACCACAGAGTTGAGGGTCCATTTCTCGGCTCTCGATTCTGTTCCATTGATCTATGTGTCTGTTTTTGTGCCAGTACCATACTGTCTTGATGATGACAGCTTTGTAATAGAGCTGGAAGTCCGGAATTGTGATGCCGCCAGCTTTGCTTTTCTTTTTCAACATTCCTCTGGTGTCTCTTCTGGTTCCATACAAATTTTAGGATTATTTGTTCCATTTCTTTGAAAAAAGTGGATGGTATCTTGATGGGGATTGCATTGAATGTGTAGATTGCTCTAGGTAGCACTGACATCTTCACAATGTTGGTTCTCCCAATCCATGAGCATGGAACGTTTTTCCATTTCTTTGTGTCTTCTTCAATTTCTTTCCTGAGTATTTTATAGTTTTCTGAGTACAGATCCTTTGCCTCTTTGGTTAAATTTATTCCTAGGTATCTTATGGTTTTGGGTGCAATTGTGAATGGGATCGACTCCTTGATTTGTCTCTCTTCTGTCTTGTTGTTGGTGTATAGGAATGCCACTGATTTCTGTGCATTGATTTTATACCCTGCTACTTGACTGAATTCCTGTATGAGTTCTAGCAGTTTTGGGGTGGAGTCTTTTGGGTTTTCCACATAAAGTATCATATCATCTGCAAAGAGTGAGAGTTTGACTTCCTCTTTGCCGATTTGGATGCCTTTGATTTCTTTTTGTTGTCTGATTGCTGTGGCTAGGACTTCTAATACTATGTTGAATAGCAGTGGTGAGAGTGGACATCCCTGCCGCGTTCCTGACCTTAGGGGAAAAGCTCTCAGCTTTTCCCCATTGAGAATGATATTCGCTGTAAGTTTTTCATAGATGGCTTTTATGATATTGAGGTATTTACCCTGTATCCCTATACTCTGAAGAGTTTTGATCAAGAAAGGATGCTGTACTTTGTCAAATGCTTTTTGTGCATCTATTGAGAGGATCATATGATTCTTGTTCTTTCTTTTGTTAATGTATTGTATCACGTTGATTGATTTGCGGATGTTGAACCAGCCTTGCAGCCCAGGGATAAATCCCACTTGGTCGTGGTGAATAATCCTTTTAATGTACTGTTGGATCCTATTGGCTAGTATTTTGGTGAGAATTTTTGCATCCATGTTCATCAAGGATATTGGTCTGTAATTCTCCTTTTTGATGGGGTCTTTGTCTGGTTTTGGGATCAAGGTAATGGTGGCCTCATAAAATGAATTTGGAAGTTTTCCTTCCATTTCTATTTTTTGGAACAATTTCAGGAGAATAGGTATTAAATCTTCTTTAAATGTCTGATAGAATTCCCCTGGGAAGCCATCTGGCCCTGGGCTTTTGTTTCTTGGGAGATTTTGGATGACTGCTTCAATTTCCTTAGTGGTTATAGGTCTGTTCAGGTTTTCTATTTCTTCCTGGTTCAATTTTGGTAGTTGATACATCTCTAGGAATGCACCCATTTCTTCCAGGTTATCTAATTTGCTGGCATAGAGTTGCTCATAATATGTTCTTATAATTGTTTGTATTTCTTTGGTGTTGGTTGTGATCTCTCCTCTTTCATTCATGATTTTGTTGATTTGGGTCATTTCTCTTTTCTTTTGGATCAGTCTGGCCAGGGGTTTATCCATCTTGTTAATTCTTTCAAAGAACCAACTCCTAGTTTCGTTGATCTGTTCTACTGTTCTTTTGGTTTCTAGTTCATTGATTTCTGCTCTGATCTTTATTATTTCTCTGCTCCTGTTGGGTTTAGGCTTTATTTGCTGTTCTTTCTCCAGCTCCTTTAGGTGTAGGGTTAAGTTGTGTATTTGAGACCTTTCTTGTTTCTTGAGAAAGGCTTGTATTGCTATATACTTTCCTCTCAGGACTTCCTTTGCTGCATCCCAAAGATTTTTGGACAGTTGTGTTTTCATTTTCATTGGTTTCCATGAATTTTTTTAATTCTTCTTTAATTTCCTGGTTGACCCATTCATTCTTTAGTAGGATGCTCTTTAGCCTCCATGTATTGGAGTTCCTTCCGACTTTCCTCTTGTGATTGAGTTCTAGTTTCAAAGCATTGTGGTCTGAAAATATGCAGGGAATGATCCCAATCTTTTGGTACCGGTTGAGACCTGATTTGTGACCTAGGATGTGATCAATTCTGGAGAATGTTCCATGGGCACTAGAGAAGAATGTGTATTCCGTTGCTTTGGGATGAAATGTTCTGAATATGTCTGTGAAGTCCATTTGGTCCAGTGTGTCATTTAAAGTCTTTATTTCCTTGTTGCTCTTTTGCTTAGATGAGCTGTCCATTTCAGTCAGGGGGGTCATAAAGTCCCCCACTATTATTGTATTGTTGTCAATGTGTTTCTTTGCTTTTGTTATTAATTGCCTTATATAATTGGCTGCTCCCATGTTTGGGGCATAGATATTTACAATTGTTAGATCTTCTTGTTGGATAGACTCTTTAAGTAGGATATAGTGTCCTTCCTCATCTCTTATTACAGTCTTTGTTTTAGTTTCTAAATTCCTTTAGTTTTTGTTTGTTCTGGAAGCTTTTAATCTCTCCTTCTATTTTCGATGACAGCCTAGCTGGATATAGTATTCTTGGCTGCATATTTTTCTCGTTTAGTGCTCTGAAGATATCTTGCCAGTCCTTTCTGGCCTGCCTGGTCTCTGTGGATAGGTCTGTTGCCAATCAAATGTTTCTACCATTGTAGGTTACATATCTCTTCTCCCGAGATGCTTTCAGGATTTTCTCTTTGTCCTGAGACTCGTAAGTTTTACTATTAGATGTCGGGGTGTTGACCTATTATTATTGATTTTGAGAGGGGTTCTCTGTGCCTCCTGGATTTTGATGCCTGTTTCCTTCCTTACATTAGGGAAGTTCTCTGCTATAATTTGCTCCAATATACCTTCTGCCCCCCTCTCTCTCTCTTCTTCTTCTGGGATCCCAATTATTCTAATGTTGTTTCGTCTTATCATATCACTTATCTCTCGAATTCTGCCCTCGTGATCCTGTAGTTGTTTCTCTCTCTTTTTCTCAGCCTCTTTATTGTCCATCATTTGGTCTTCTATATCACTGATTCTCTCTTCTGCTTCATTTATCATAGCATTTAGTGCCCCCATTTTTGATTGCACCTCATCAATAGCCTTTTTGATTTCGACTTGTTTAGATTTTAGTTCTTTTATTTCTCCAGAAAGGGTTTCTCTCATAACTTCCACACTTTTTTCAAGCCCAGGTAGTATCTTTAAAGTCATGATTCTGAATTCTAGGTCTGACATCGTACTAATGTCTGTATTGAGTAGGTCCCTGGCTGACGGTACTACCTCTTGTTCATTTTGCTGAGGTGATTTTTTTCGTCTTGTCATTTTGTCCAGAGGAGAATAGATGAATGAGAGAACAAAATGCTAACAGGTTTACAGCGTCCCCAGCAAATATACTGTATACAAATCAGAAAAGACCTGAAACCAGGGGAAAAGAAAGGGAAAGAAAGAAAAAAGAAAGAGAAAAAAAAAGACAAAAACAAAAAACAGAATAATACAAAAAAAGCAGAATATGATCAAATATGATCAGGCTAGTGCATAGATCAGTGCCACACACTAGATTTTGGGAGTATTTTGGTCTGTTAAAAAAAAGTGCCTCCTAAAATTTTAAAGGAAGAAAGACATATGTACAAAATAATGGTTGACACAATGAAGGGATGGAAGATGACTGTAAAGATCAAAATTATAAAAGATTTTATAAAAGGACTTGAATAGATAAGAAGTTGTTTGAAAAAAGAAAGAAGATTTAAGAAAAAAAAAAAGGAAAAAGGGAGAGAACGTGATCAGGCAGGAGACTAGAACAAAGCCATACACTAGTGATTTGGGGTATATTTTGATCTGTTAGAAGAAACTGTATCTCAAAATTTTAAAGAGAGAACAACTTACATATATATGCCAAAAGTAAGTGTAACTTCTATGAAAGGACAAAATATGACTCTAAAAATGAAAAATAAAAAATGTTTTTTTTTTTAAAAAAAGGGATTGATAAGATGTTGGTTGAAAAAGGGAAAAAGAAAAATAAAAAAAAAACAGTTAACAAAATTTAACTTTGATGAAATAATGAATCATGGTAAAAAATAGCTATGAATTCTACGTGCAGTATTCCCCTAGCGCTGGAGTTCTCCCGTGCTCCTTGATCGTTAAACTTGGTCTTGGCTTGCTGGCTGTTTGTGCTGGTCTTCTGGGGGAGGGGCCTGTTACTGTGGTTTCCAAATGTCTTTGCCGGAGGCTAAGTTGCCCCACCCTTGTAGGTCCGGGCTAAGGAAGCTGCTCAGGTTCGCTCTCAGGAGCTTTTGTTTCCTGCAAGCTCTCCGTACAGCCTTGGAGGACCAGGGCAAAAATGGTGGCCTCCCAATCTCCACCCGGAGGAGCTGAGAACTCGGGGCCCCGCTCCTCAGTGTGCCCTCAGAGAAAAGCAGTCACTCCCATCTCCCTGGTCTCCGGCCGCACTCCGTGCTCACCCGGCCTGTGATCGAGCGTTGCTATCTCTGGCACCCGACCCCGTGTGGAGTTTCCAAACCCAGCAGATCCCTGCGGTGCGCTCCCGTGCCACTCCTGCCCAGGAAGGAAGGGGAGTCTCCCCAGCTCTGCCGCTTCTTGGGTCCCTGCTGGAGGAGCAGTGGCCTGACTGGGCCGCGGATCACAGTTTATGGCAACCCCGAGCTGAGAGCCTGCGCCTCAGCTCCGTCTCTGCAGCCAGCTTCTCTGCTCCGATACCTGGGAGCTCTGGCGCACTCAGGCACCCCCGGTCTTTCTCTGACCCCAAGGGTCCTGAGACCACACTGTCCCGCGAGGGTTCCACCCCCTGCTTAGCCACTGCAGCGACGTCCCTCCGCCGAGCCAACTTCTAAAAGTTCCGATTTTGTGCTCCGCGGCTCTATCACTTGCCAGAAGCGGCCAGTGGAGGCCCCTCCCTCGCCGTCTATCCTCCTGAATATCGCCTTGGATTCACTTCTCCGCAGGTCCTACCTTCCAGTAAGTGGTTGCTTCTCTGTTCAGAGAGTTGTTGCTACTCTCCTCTTCGATCTCCTGTTGAGTTCGTAGGTGTTCAGAATGGTTTGATCGCTGTTCAGCTGAATTCCTGAGACCAGACGAAATCTAGGTCTCCTACTCCTCCGCCATCTTGCTCCGCCCCCCAATACCACACCACCTGGATTATCATAGCTTTATCTTAAAATCAAGTAGTGTGATTCTTCTGACTTTATTCTACTTTTTCATAGTTGTTTTAGCTATACTATTTCCTTTGCCTTTCCATAAACTTGTTGAATCAGCTAGTTTATATCCAAAAACATCCTGGTAGAATTTTGATTGGATTGTTTTGAATGTATAGATCAATTTAGTGAGAATTGACATCTTCACTATGTGAGTCTACCAGTCCATGAACACAGTATATCTCTGAACTTACTATTTAAGTCTTGATTACTTTTATCAGCATTCTGTGTTTTCAGCATACAGATCCTGTGCATATCTTATTAGATTTATACCTAAGTATTGCAATTTTGGAGCTATTGAAATTAATTATGGGAATGCAAACTGGTATAGCACTTGTGGAATAAAATTTCAGACGCATTTATGAAATGTTAAACAATTCACACCCTCTCCACTCTAACCCAATGTCTGTGTTAGTATGTATATCTTATTAGAAAACATTCATATCTACCCAAGGATTCAGGTCAAAGATGTTGTTTTCATTTTATTAGTCATACGATAAAGGGAAAACAACTTGTTTCCACCAGGAAAAAATTGTGTATGTGATTAATTATGGTATATACAAACTTTAACATTCCAGGGAATACTTTCAAAAGTGAGGTAGGTGTATATGTGCTGTTATTGGAAGATCCTGCATCCATTTTATTAAGTGACAAAAGGTAGTGGCAGATCAATATGCACAGTATTACGGGTTAGGTTGAATAAAAACAATATATTTGTAGAGCATATCTATGAAAAAGCCATAGTCACCTTTAGAATAACACACACTAGGGGCGCCTGGGTGGCTCAGCTGGTTAAGCGTCCGACTCTTGATTTCGGTTCAAGTCATGATCTCTGGGTCCTGAGACCAAGCTCCGAATCGGGCTCTGCATGGAGCCGGCTTGAGGGTCTCTCTCTCTCTCTCTCTATTTGCCCCTCCCTCCATCACACACTCTTTATCTCTCTCAAAGAAAAGAAAATATTTTAAATAAAAAAAATAAAAATACACACTAGATTGTTAGTCATGGTGACTTCTGAGGAGGAGGCTGAATTGTGGAGGAACGTTGAAAAGGGGATATTGTGACTCATCTGTATTTTTAGAAGTTTTTTTGCAATAGGAAGATATGCACTAGTACCTTCTTAAGTAAAATTGCTAGATAAGCCTAACAAAAAAAGCGGCTGCATGAAAGTAACTGCTAACTGATGCAACAAACTGTGACATTTGAAGGGCTAACACAACAGAAGTGCATCTTTGTGCACACAAATTCTGATACAGTTTGGCAGGGGCCCTCTGCTTTTCCTAGACCCTGGGTCCAGGTTGCTTTCATCTTGTGGCTCCCCTATCTCAACACGGGGTCACCATGTTTGCTGGTGAATCAAGGGAGACAGCATGGAGTGGACATACTGGCTCGCAAACGCCTGGACGTGAGAAACAATGCTTCTGCTCACATCTCCATGGCAAAGGGTCATCACACAACCCTCCCTAACTACAAGGGGACTGGCAAGGTTGTGTCCCCTGTATTCTGGAAGGAAAGCAAGACACACTATGGATGAACATTAAAGTTTCTCCCATGTATTGTTACACAGTAGGGGCTTAACAAAATGCAACTATTATAATTTGTTATGACTGACTTTATTGCTGGGAGGAGTTTTTTTTTTAGATCTTATTTATTTGTCAGTGAGAGAGAGAGAGAAAGAGATTGCACAAGCAGGGGGAGCAGCGGGCAGAGGGAGAAGCAGGCTTCCCATTGAGCAGGGAGCCTGATGTGGGACTCGAGCCCAGGACCCTGGGATCATGACCTGAGCCAAAGGCAGATGCTTAACTGACTGAGCCACCCAGGCATCCCAGGGGAGGAGTTTTTGAGGTCAGTTTGCCTTGGAATTCTTTGAAATTTTCAAGCACCTCCTGTGTGACAGATACTTTCAAGTACAGGATGACATCTAATTTTCAAACGATTCTGTGATCCCAGCAGGGAGGATTCACTTCTTCATTTAGTGACCAGAGGATTACTACAGAGAGTAAGTTTCTATGTTGGGGGAGAGAAGGTGATTCCTAGCTGTTCCATGGGGACCAGTGCTGAGCTCGTTAGCAGGCCAGGTTCAAGAGTGAGACAGAAGAGCACACAGGGGAATACCAGGGAAAGGCTGCTGTAATTCGGGAAAGTGCTAGGTCTGCAAAAAATGCCAGCGCCTGGGCAGTCAGTTCTCAAAGAACTCTGAGGTTCAGGCAGAAGAACTCTAGGTTAATAAAGCCCACAGACAGTACCCAAAACCTGTTTGATTCTCATTGTCACCTTCCTTCCTTAGCAACAGGTTTTTTAGTACCTTAGCCACAGCATTCTTCTTTTTGTCACCTGGAAGACACCATGCTGTCCTCAGGAATGATGTAGGACTCGGAAGGTTGGCCACAGGCTGCAGTGGGTGGGAACAGTGTGGACTCTACATGAATTCAGACTCGGGTTCTAGTCGCTGCCCTGTCACTCACTAGCCACGTGATCCTGGGAAAATGACTAAGTCCCAGGAGCCTAAGGTTCTTTCTGAAGTGAGTGAGTTAGTGAGTGAGTTTGATAAGCCCCGTCTTGCAGGACTGCAGGAATGCATGTGATATATGGAAAGCACCTTGCACAGTGCTTGGCACATATTGGAACTTTGATGAATGGCAGTGATTTCAAGTGTTGTTTTGATCCCAGGGCCTTCCACTCTCTCCTCTGGGTTATTTTATTTTATTTTATTTTTGTTACCGAGGTCATGTTAGAGAATGTGCAGCTCAATAGGACATGGAATAGCTAATCAGCCAAAGAGGGTGCTTCATAAGTAAAACTCAATCCATTTTCTAAATCAGAGGATATATGTGAGATATATGAGAATATGTGTGGCATTCAGGTGTGAGGGAATTGTCCCAGCTGGACACAATACAAAGCTCCTAGAATGTGAGTCAAAGACCAGCTCCTTCCCTCCCTCCAGCTGCTCTTCCACCAAACCACTCCTTTCACTCATTTCTCCCCCCACCAAAACCTAGACCTTGCTTACTTATAGCTGTCCAAATTACACTCCAGATAATCAAACTAAAATGACTTTTTAAGCAGTGGGTTCCGGCTTTGCATGGTCAGGACAAGAGTGCCAGTCTAGAGTCTTCTGGGCTCCACTTCAAAGGAATATCACTGTATTTCTCCAGAAATACTTGCAGATGACGGATATAAAACACCTAGTCTGTGCACTGTGTTCAACGGCCTTGGGATGGGAGTGCAGGATATCTTCTTTTCCTGCCCCAGGAGGAGATTTCTCCCTGGTTTGTCCATGATCCAGAAGGAACATGTCAGAGCAATTATCCATTTCAGACTTTGCTCCCACCTCTAAGGTACCCTGTCTCCAAGTAGGGCCACTGTCACCCCCCAGGTTCACGGTGATCAGCTGCACAGAAGGAAGCACGGTGACCCGACACCCTGAGCCACCCAGGCCAGGGGCACTTCCACTGCAGTGCTTGCCCCGGGAGCCGCACTCCCTCACCCTTCTTCCGTTTCTTCTGCAGGTCTCAGGGCACCTCTCCCCACTTTCCTGCCATGAGTGCAGCTGCTAGACTGTCCCCTAAGTGTGGAACGTGTCCTGCTTTTCCTAATATCCTCACTGCTCACACACAGGGCCTTCCAGAGAGCAGAGCTCAGCCCATGTCTGGGAATCAAGGAGCCAGTGAGCAGGGCTCCCTCTGTGCTGAGATGTCATTTCTCCTCCTTTCTTGAAGAACTAAGTGAGTGAAGGCACACGCATCTATGTTAATTTGCAGAATGACGAGAAGGAGTAAGAAGCAAAAATGAATAATCTTTTATTTCCGTATTTCCTGACCCCGTCACTTGACTGCTCCATTTTTCCAACTTTCCAACAAATTCCTATGCCAATGCCCCGTGATTTCATTCCAGAACCCAAACAAGGAGGGAAGATCTCCCACCTTATTTCCAGAACATGACAAAACTCTTAAAACTCTTGAACTGGGCAAGTCCAAATGCTGTGGGGTGGATGTCACGCACACATTTACCTGCCGAAGCTGGTTAAAACTTCTACTCCAAGGAACAACATTTGAGAGCTTCCTCAAGAAACCCAAGCTCTGGATGTCAGAGTCATCGCAGAGAACAGGCCCCCAGAGAGGCTGGCTCTTCACCCTGCTTTCTTCCCCCAACCCTCCCTGGCCCTGCCTTACTTAGAACTCCCGGGGCTCTCTCTTTTCACACACACACAGGGAAGAACCAAAATGTGGCCTCACTTCATGCCCAGCACCCCGCAGGAGAAGCTGCCGACCCCACCAAAGCCTGGAAAGGGCCTGGCCGCCACTGGGACTCAGGCCTCCTCTCCCTCATCTCTCACAGCTCCTTCAGACAGGGCCAGGGAGGAAGCCAGCTGCCCGTGCCTGACCCGGAGCACATACTCCAGCACTTGAACCTTGCTGGTTCAGCATGGGCCCTGGGACCCCACGGGAACTCGTAGCGGTCAGGGTCGCTGCCAGGCACCTGCCGGTACTCCAGGTACCCTTCCTGCACCCAGACTTTGGTGAGAGCTCCCTGGGCTCCCCATAGATGATGTGCTCCTGACCGGCATACACCCCCATGACCCCCAGCGTTTCCCACACCTCCTCCTCGGGGGCACGGTCGCCATGCAGGGGGCTCACCCCCAGGACCAAAACCAGGAGGCCGGTCTTGGGCATGTCATGCTCACCGCTCAGCATCCCATCACAGATGAGACCCAGGGCATTGACCAGGTTGTAGGAGTGGTCACTGCGGTCCGCTTTCTTCACGTCCATGAGAAAGACCAGCCGCATGCACTCGGAGGCTTGGCCCAAGATCACTGGGAAGTCATCCTGGTAATCTTTGCTGACGATCTCGAGCATCTCTGCCTGGCGGGTCGGCTGCTTGTTGCGGTATTTGAGGAGCAGGAACTCCACCAGGGCAGCCACTTTCACGTGGAGTTTGTCCTGGAGAGAGGGTTGCGTGACTTCCGGCTCCTCCCAGGTGCTCGAACCCTCCTCATCTAAGCTGCTGGGACCTCCTCTTCCCCAGCCCCCGACAGCTGTGCTTCCACCAGGCCCTGTGCCAGGCCTGGGTCTTCCTCCATTAGGTCCTGACCCCTGGTTTTTTAAAGCAGGCCCCCAGCCTCTGTCAGACCAGGATGCGGACGTCCTGACACACCGCCTGTGGACTTGGCACAAACAGGCCTCCCAGGGCGGACAGCAGGGGCAGGCTTCAGTGCGTTGTCCCTGTTCTGGAGTCCAGGTCCCTCCCTGAGCCCTCCCTCAGGGATCTCAGCATGAGCCGCAGCACCGCTGGTGATGCTGTCTCTGCTGTCTCCAGGCCTGTTCCCTCCGACCAAAACCCTCACTGCCATGAGAGCCACGGGCAAAGACTGGACGTCGCGTCAGGCTACAAAGTCCAGGGATTCCCTGAGATAGGTCCTTCGGGTCCCTTAGCCCTACTCTCTGTTCCCCATCTGGACTCCCTGGATGGCCGGTGCCCTCAACCCTGCTCCTGAGGGCCACTCCTCACAACAAGCGCTCAGTGTCTCTGGGACACAGAGCAGAAGTCAGGACACACCTCATGTCACTGTTGTCTCACCCAGAGGCCTCCCAGGACATTCCCTACTGGGTCCAGGGTCCTTCATTCCTCCCTCTGGTCCTCACCTTGACTCCTGACAGAACCTGGGCGCTCCTGCCCCCGTCCCCACGCTTGTGTGCGCGTGCTTGCCTTTGGCATTTGCACAACGATGGTCGGGAAGGCATCAGAAGCAAGAACCAGCAAACTTCTATCTCTTCAGCTTCTGACCCCTGTTCCTTACTTCTTCCGTTCTTGTGCCTTTCCAACCCATCCCTAGGCCAATGGCCTGTGATTTCGGTCGAGAGCCCAAGCAAGTAGGCAAGGTTTCCAGGCTGGTGTCCAGCGCATGAAGAAAAACTTTTTCTTAAAGCTATTTATTTATTTGAGAAAGAGAAAGCACACACAGGGGAGAGAGAGAAGCAGAGTCTCCACTGAGCGGGGAGCCCCATGTGGGGTGTGATCCCAGGATCCTGAGATCCTGACCTGAGCCGATGGCAGACGCTTAACCAACAGAGGACCCAGGCACCCCAAGAACATGATAAAACTCTTAACTCTTGGACTGGGTAAGAACAAATGCTGCAGAGTGGATGGTACTCACACAATCAGCCCCTGAAGCAGCTGAAACCTTCTATGGCAAGGAACCCCACAGGAGAGCTTCCTCAAGGACACCAAGCTCTGGATGTGGGAGTCATCCCAGGAAACAACCCCCCCACCCGCAGGAGGCTCCTTGCCCTGCTTTCTTCTCCCAACCCTCCCTGGCCCTGCACTCCTTAAAATACCCAGAGCTCTGTCTTCACGGGCACACACACACACACAGGGAAGAATCAGCAAGCGGCCTCACTTCATGCCCAGCACCCCGCATGAGAGGCTGCCGAACCCAGCAAAGCCTGGAAAGGGCCTGGCGGACCCCAGGGCTCAGGCCCCCTCTTCCTCATCTCTCACAGTCCCTTCAGACAGGGCCAGGGAGGAAGCCAGCTGCCCGCGCCTGACCTGTAGCAAATACTCCAGCATTTGCAACTTGCTGGTTTTGGCGTGGGCCCTGGAACCCCACGGGACCTCATAGCAGGAAGGTCACTGCCAGGCACCTGCCAGTACTCCACGTACCCTTCTTGCACCCAAACCTTGGTGAGGAGCTCCCTAGGCTCCCTGTAGATGACGTGCTCCTGGCCGGCATACACCCCCATGACCCCTAGCATTTCCCACACCTCCTCCTCGGGGGCACAGTCGCCATGCAGGAGACTCACCCCCAGGAGCACCACCAGGATGCCAGTCTTGGGCACTCCCTGCTCACCGCTCAGCATCCCATCGTAGGTGAGGCCCAGGATGGGGACCAGAATGTAGGAGTGGTCGCTGGGGTCCACTTCCTTCACATCCATACCAAAGACCAGCTGCAAGCACTCAGAGGCCTGGCCCAAGATCACAAGGAAGGCATCCAGAGCATCCTGGCTGACGATCTCCAGCATCTCTGCCTGGCTGGTCGGCTCCTTGATGTGATACTTGAGGAGCAGGAACTCCACCAGCTCGGCCAGCTTCCCCTGGAGTAGGTTTTGGAGCCCTGGCTGGGCTTCTTCAGGCTCCTCGCGGGGGCTGGCGCCCTCCTCATCGGACCTGCTGGAGCCCTGGTCAGGCTGGCTGCAGGCAGTGGCTGCCTGGGCAGTGGGGGAGGGGCAGGCACTCAGAGAGCTCTGGGGACGACTCTGGAACCCAGCAGCAGATCCCTCCACCAAGGGGACCAGAAAGAGGGCAGAGCAGGAGCCAGATGGGGCGGCGGACTGGGAGGAGGCCAAGGTGGAGAAGGAGGAGGGGGTGCGGGGGACCTTCTCCTCCCCAGCCCCCAACTGCTGTGCCTCCACCAGGCCCTGGGCCGGGCCTGGGTCTTCCTCCAGCTTCCAGAACTCACTCCTCTGACCCAGGGGCATGGTGTTTGTGTCGAGCTGAACCTGAAGAAAGAGGTGGGATGGCTCCTCAGGGTGCAGCCCAGGCAGCAGAGGCCTGAAGTCCTGGAGCTGACAGTGCGCTGCATCGGACTTGGGTGCTGAGGGGTCCCCTATGGGGGGGGGGCGGGCGAGCCCCTGGCTCCATGCTCAGAGCAGGAAACTCACCTTGTTCACTGGCCCTCACCTGCACCTCCCCTGCTCTGGGACCTTAGAGGCTCCTGCCTCAGACCTAGGCCTCGACTCTGAATTCTGGAAGCCCCTGGAGGAGAAAAGGAGGAGTCACTTCGGGGTGCAGACACAGAGCACGGCCCACGGCCCCCAGTGGGGCAGGAGGGCTGGGGCACACTCTGTGAGGTCCCCATCCGTCCAAGCTGGCTGGTCCCCTCCTTGGCCCCTCAGGGGACTGCTATTTCCCCTGGCAGGGCCTGGGCCGCACCCCCGCAGCCTGAGGCCACAGGGTCACAGCAAGACCGCCCAGCCCTGAGACCCCACAGAAGGTAAGCCAGGGGGCCCACCTCTGCCCACGCCTGCCAGAGGTCTAAGGGCTCGTCTCGGGATCCCAGGGACGGCCAAGCTCGGGTGCCGTCTGTGCTGGGATGGGCGCACCTCTCCATCTATACCTTGACCCCACGGAAGGACTGGGAAAACTCCCTGTGTTGACCATAGGCCACCCTCCTGGTGCCAAGGCCTCATCTCTGGGAGACGCCAGAAGGAAAAGTCAGGAGAAATAACTTGGCCCACCGATCGCCCGTCTCCTCATGGCTGGCAGCAGCGGCAGGGTAGCCTTGGGCCCTAAGGATCCTGCTGTGGGAGGCATCCCCTCATTTCTCATCTGCCCCCCACCATCAGGCCAGACCCAGAGCCAGGGCACTTGCCTCCTCTGCTACCCGAGTCCAGACCCTCAGGCCCGGGCCCTCTCCATCCTGAGAGGAAGGATCTGGGGAGGAGGAGGGACTCAGCCTGACAGGCCCCACCCAGGGTTCCCAGGGCCTCCAGGTAGGGGCTGCACAGACTTCTGGGCCATCCCTTCCTGGTCCCGCGGGGTGGGTGGGGAGTCACTCACTCCTCCCTCGGGTGTCCCCACACTGATTCTTGGCAGGAGCAGGGACTCCTGTGTGTCTCCCAGGTGCGCTTCCCCAGATGACCTGACCCCGACCTCTCCCAGCATGGTCCTCACCTCCCTGAGAGCTCCGAGAAGAGGGTGAAGAGCCAGCACGTCCTCATCCACGGCCACGTCTCCATCCACCCCCTCAGCCCCCGGCAAGATCCCAAAGGGCTGGTCGTAGGGACAGGCCCCTCTGTCCTGGGGGTGGGGATGCCCTCAGGCCCACAGGACGCTAATCTTCTTTCTTCCTGCCAGGGCCTGTGCTTCTTCCAGGTCCCCAACGTGAGACAGAAGGCATGTGCCCCTCAGACCAAGACCTCAGCTCCCCGAGGACTCCCGCCTTCTGGCCCATGAGACAAGCGAGCATGCGTGCCAGGTTGGGCCCCCGCTGACCGATCCTCCCTGGATCGGGCCTGGCCAGACTCCAGTGCCCTGGCTTCTTTGCTGAGATGGGGTGGAGGGGGTATGGCCAGTCCTCCCCCAGGGTCCTCACCCTATCAACCGGACCCGTGCCCCGCCCCCCCCGATCCCGCACTCCACCCTCACACACACACACAGGCCCGCCCCACCCCAGGCCTGCTCCTTCTCACCACAGGCCCTCAGGCTCTAACAGCCAGATGTGGACCCCCGGACAGGAGGCATGGGCTCCTCCTCCACAAGGGGCCTCCTCCATGGCCTGTCTGTACTGCGGCCCAGTCAGTCCTCCCTCTGATCCTCCCCTTCCATCCTGGCAGGACCGGGCTCAGCTTGGGCGGCCCTGAAGCCTGCTCCTTCCACCCAGACCCCAGGCTCTAGGAGACGTGGCTGGGAAGTCAGGGCACGCCCTAGGTGACCATCTGGCCCCGGGGCCTCCCGGGACCGAATCTGTTCGCTGTCCCCAATCCCGCAGTCCTCCTTCCAGTCCTCGTATTTCCACCCAGCAACACGTGGGCCACCGCCCCCCACCCGCATACTCGAGGCAGGGCTCCATCCAAACGGCCAGGGGTTCTCAGAGGCCCTGAGGCCAAAGTGGCCACGCACTGTGTGGACTCTTCCATCCCAGGAGTCTCCCGTGGCTGAATCAGGCCCGCAGTCCTGCGGGCTCCCTGGGGAGTCCCTTGGGGGTCCTCGCTTCGAGCCCTGGCAGGTCCCTGGCTGCTCTGGCTGCTGTCCCCAAGCTGGTCTGCCATCACCAAGGCCCTCCCTGCCCTGACCCCACCGGGGTAAGTCTGTGGCCAACACGTGCGGCCACGAAGCCCAGGGCTTCCCAAGGCTGAGATGGGGCGTCTAGGTCTCTCGGGCCTTCTTCTGATCTCCACCAGGACTCCCTGGGTGCCTATGCCTCCGCCTGTCCCTATTGCCTGCGGATCGGCTCCTGGGCACTGGGGCATCCCGTGTCTGGGACACCCGGATGGGCGAGTGGGGGACACACAAGTACATGCACGAACACAATCGGGGTGTCCCCGTCCTCCACTCAGGCCTCTAGGGACTGACTCTGGGCTGGGGTCCAGGGTCTCTCAGTCCTCCCTCTGTAACTTCAGCGTAAACCCAACAGGACCTGGGCCTGCCCCTCTGCCCCCCTGAAGGTGGCCCTGCTCCTTCGATCCACCATGGACCCCAGGTTCTCGGGAGACCTAGATGCAGAAGTCCGCCGCACTGGCCACGTGTCCCCATCCCGCCCAGGGAGGGCTCCTTAGACTGACATCATGGGTGGCTTCTGCAGGGCTCCCCTCTGTCCTCCTGCGGGGTTTATCCCTGGCCTCCCCAAGCCACCCCCCCAGCACTGGTTGACCAGGGCCCTCCCCTCTGCCCACCTGAGCATCTGCTCCTTTCATCAGGGCCTCACCTCAGTCTCTCTGAGACACGGACTCAGAAGTCCAGACGCACCACGTGTTCCAATCAGCCCCCCTCCCCCCAATGGACCTTCCCTGACTGACGCTGTGCTGGGGTCCAGGGTCCTTCACTCCTCCCTCTGCATCCTCACCGTAAAGCCCAGCAGGACATGAGGCCTCCCCTCTGCCCAACGAGGGAGGCCCTTCTCCTTCTGCCAAGGCATCCAGGGTCTTTGAGACCCGGATGCGGAAGTCAGGACTCACCATGTGTTCCCATCACCCCCCCCCCTCCACCGCCACGGACCTTTCCAGACTGAGGCTGGGCGGGGGTCCAGGGTCCCTCAGTCCTCTCTCTGCATCCTCAGCGTGAAGCCCAGCAGGACCAGGGCCCGCCCCTCTGCCCACCCAAGGGAGATCCAGCAATTGCACTACTGGGTATTTACCACAAAGATAGAAATGTAGGGATCCGAAGGGATGTGCACCCCAATGTTTATAGCAGCAATGTCCACAATAGCCAAACTGTGGAAAGAGCCAAGATGACCATCGACAGATGAATGGATAAAGAAGTGGTGGTATATATACACAATGGAATATTATGCAGCCTTCGAAAGGAATGCGATCTTGCCTTTTGCAACGACGTGGATAGAACTGGAGGGTGTTATGCTGAGTGAAATAAGTCAATCAGAGAAAGACATGTATCATATGACCTCACTGATATGAGGAATTCTTAATCGCACGAAACAAACTGAGGGTTGCTGGAGTGGGGGTGGTGGGGGGGATGGGGTGGCTGGGTGATAGACATTGGGGAGGGTATGTGCTATGGTGAGTGCCGTGAATTGTGCAAGACTGTTGAATCACAGATCTGTACTTCTGAAACAAATAATGCAATATAAGTTAAGAAAAAATAAAAAGAAGATAGCAGGAGGGGAAGAATGAAAGGGGGGAAATCGGAGGGGGAGACCAAGCATGAGAGAGGGTGTACTCCGAAAAACAAACTGAGGGTTCTGGAGGGGAGGGGGTTGGGGGGATGGGTAGCCTGGTGATGGCTATTAAAGAGGGCACGTTCTGCGTGGAGCACTGGGTGTTATGCACAAACAGTGAATCATGGAACACTGCATTAAAAACTAATGATATAATGTATGGTGATTAACATAACAATAAAAAATTTAAAAAAAAAACAAAAAAACAGCTCCTGGATTCATTAATTTGGTCTTCTTGGGTTTTGTTTGTTTTTTAGTTTAAATTTCATTTGTTTTTGATTAATCTTTATTTTTTTTTCTTTCTACTGGCTTGGTTTTTCTTTTTGTTTTCCTAGTTCCTTTAAGTGTAATGTTTTGTTTTTTATTTGATATTTGTCTTGCTCTGTGATGTATTCCTGTATAGTTATAATGTCTCCTCTTAGAATTGTTTTGCTGCATTCCAAAGATTCTGGATCATTGTGGGTTATTTTCATTTTTCTCCATATATTTTTTTGATTTCCTTTTTTAGTTCTTGTTTCATCTATTCAATATTTGGTAGAATGTTATTTAGCCTCCAAGTATTTGTGCTCTTTCCATCTTTTTTTCTTGCAATTGCTTCCTAGTTTCATACTATTGTGGTGAGAAAAATGCATGATACAATTTCAATCTTTTTGAATTTGAGACTTTTTTATGGCCTAACGTAGGATCCATTTTGGAGAATGCCTCATGTACTGGAAAAGATTGTGTATTCCAATATTTTTTAAATGAAATATTCTGAATATATCCGGTAGGTCCATCTGGTACATCGTGTTATTCAAAGTCATTGTTTCCTTGTTGATTTTCTGGCTAGATAATCTATCCATTGATGTGAGTGAGGTCTTGAAGTCCTCTATTGTATTACTGATTACCTTCCTTTATGGCTCTTAAGAGTTGCTTTGTGTATTTCAGTGCTCCTATATTGTGTGCATAAATATATTGTTTTAAGTTTTCTTGTATCTTTCAGCACTTTTAATGTAACATGCCACACCTCTCTGGCCTGCAAAGTTTCTAAGAAATTTATTGATAGTTTTATGTCATTTCCCTTATATGTAAGTTTCCTTTCTAGTGCTTTTTAAAATAATTCTCACTTTATCAATACTTTTTGCCATGAGGTGTCTTTGTTTGCACCTCCTTGCTTTGATTTTTGGGGGGAGGGTTTCTTTGTGCCTCCTGGATCTGGATACCTCTTTCCTTCCCCAAATTAATGAAATTTTCAGCTATTATTTCTTCAAATAAATTTTCTGCCCCTCTTTTTCTCTCTCCTTCAGGATTCTTTATAAAGTGAATGTTATTAATCTTGATGATACGGTGAGTTCCCTTCACCTTGTCATATACTTTATTATTCTTATTTTCTTTCTTTTTTGCTCTTCATCTTTGTTTTCCATTAATCCTCCTTTAGCTCCCTGATCCATTCCTCTGCCTCATCTTATATGCTATTGCTTCCCTCTACTGTATTTTATTTCAGTTACTGAGTTCTTTATCTAAGTCTGGGTCTCTTTTCAATATGTTCTGTCTTTGTATGACTGAGAGTCTACAGACTTTTCTCAAATCCCATGAATATCTTACAGCCATTACTTTGAATTTATAACAGTCATATTGATTATTTCTGTTCATTTAGCAATTTGATGCAGTTTTGTCCTTGTTCTTTTGGGACATATTCCTCCACCTCATAATTATGTGTAACCCTCTGTGCTTGTTTCCTATGTATTTGGAAAATAAGCTACATTTCTTGACCTTAACAGTCTTGGCTTTTTGAAGAAGAGGTCCTGTGGTGTCCAGCAGCACAATGCCCCGGTTCACCAGAACCAGGTACTCTAAGGAGGTCTCTATGTGGATTGTGTGCACTTTACTATCATGACTGACTAGAGTTTCCTTCAGTCCATTTGGCTGCAATTGAGCACTGTGCTTGTTACACCAAGAAGGTTTTTGACCCTGTGCTCTGAAGGGACCAGCCTGCTGCAACATGTGCTAGAAGTTGGAAGGTGACAGCAGTCAGCAAAATGCCTGCCCTAAGCTCATGTGCAGGGGCTACTTGAAGGATGATATCCTTGCCGTGTGCACTGAGGCTCCCAAAGTGGGCAGTAATAACAGTCATACCTGCTAGGGCTGCCCTTGCACCGATTGGCAGTCCACATTTTCTGTACTACTAGCCAATATTTGGCTGCTGGGACTGTGGACACACGCGTGTGCATGTGTATCTTTCACTCTCCCCAGGGCAAGAGTCAGTTCGGAGTGTCACATCTCACTGTTGGGGCTGTTGGCAGTGTGTTTTGTGGCAGGAGATGCTTTGGATGGACACCTGTGTAATGGGAGGGGTTGGGTAGTGTGGATCTGCAGGAGAATGTGGGGGTGAAGTTCATGGTGCCAACTAGATAGGCGAAGAGTGTTTACACTTGTTCCTGCACATGTGCTGCTATCTTGGCTTGGGGTCTGGGAGGAAATGGCACTGGTCAGCTCTTTTGTTCTTGGAGAAGTCTCCTATAGATCCCCACACACAAACACACACACTCATACACCCAAGCGTGTTCTGGAAGCGGTCAATAAATCTCCTTTACTGTGTCCCAGGTGCTGCTCAAAATGCTATTCTTTAGGGACAGCTGACTTTAGGGACAGGGACTCAGTTTCTTCTTGCCCTCATGATCTTTCAGAGTTAAGCCTGCTAACATTTAAAATATCAAGTTTTTCCCAGCTGATTGTAAAAATTCAGAAAGTTAAGCCCCACTGTTTTCCAAAGCCATATATTACAGGGACCCATGATCCTGATGTGGGTGACCCATCCTTGAGGCGCTTGCCATGGGTTCTGATTCTCTCTCTTCTCCATGATTGTAGTGTACCTCCTGCTTGTGGTTAGTCTCATGAAGGGTTTCGTTTCCAACTGCATCTCCGTTTCTCCTGACATTTTTTATGTGGCCTCCTCTCTATGAGTAACTAGAGAGTTTGTTCTGACAATCCTTGGGTTGTTTTCAGAGGTAGTTGCATGGATGTGTTTGTTACCTTGTGTGTCTCTGGGACTAAGTGAGTTCAGGATCCTCCCCCTCTGCCATCTCCATAGAGCCTTAAGTTGGCAGTCTTTTTTAAAGTGAGCTTTTACAATTCTAAATTGCCTCTTAACATTGCCTTTCCTATATCTAATAAATTTTGGTACATTGTGTTATTTTCATTTTTGTCAGGATAATTTATAATTTCCCTTGTGTTTAATTCTTCGACCAGTTTGTTGTTTATGAGTATGTAATTAAATTTTCACGTATATTCTTGATTTCCCAGATGTGCTTCAGCAATCTTAAATTTGCTTCAGCAAAATTAAATAAAATTTTTAATTTTATCTCATTATGATAATGAAAGCTAGTTTGTATGACTTTACCCTTCTTAAAATGTTAATAAATATTTATTGGTCTTATATAAGGTCTATCTTGGAAAATGTTCCATGTTCCCCTAGAAATCATGCCAAAATTTCTATATATATTTAATATCTCTGGGTTTTGGTATACATATATTTATAATTGTGAAGTGTCTTTATTATTGTTATGTGTCCTTTTCCTTTCTTACAGTTTTATTTTTGTGTGAAATTAGTATAAATGCCACTGACCTCACTCGGTTACTACTTCAGCACAGTCTTTTTTTTTTTTTTATCGTTTCATTAACAATCTAACAACGTCTGTCCTTAGAACTAAGGAGAGTATCCTGTAGGCAGCATAGTTATTTTCTCTTTTTAAATCCATTCCATTCTGTCAGTCTGTATCTTTTGAATGGGACATTTAATAGGATTACTGGTGGGAAAATAACTCAATGCCTTTTTGTTAAGTGTTTTCTTGTTATAGCTATTGCTGTCCCTCATTACCTTTTTTAATGCTTTCATTTTGTTGATTTTTTAATAATGGGATGCTTTTATTTACCTCCTATTTCCTTTTGTCTGTAGTTTATTGATACTTTGTCATTACCATAGTGTATTTGTTTGCTGGGGCTGCCATATCAAGTATCGCAACCTGGGTTGTAATTAATAATAGTTAATTTTCTCACTTTTCTGGAGGCTACAAGATGGACGTCAAGGGGTTGGCAGAGTTGAATTTTGTTGGGAACCCTTTCCTTGGCTTGTAGACATCCATCTTCTCTGTCTGTCTTTACACGGCTGTAACTCTAAAAGTCTCAGTATCTTAAACTCCACTTATATGAAACCACGTATATTGGATGAAGGAGACCCATATGATCCATGTTGACTTAATTGCCTATTGGAAGTACTATTTCCAAATACAGACACTATAAAATAATGGAGGTTAGGATTTCAACATAGGAATTAAGAGGGGACCCAATTCGGTCCACAACACATGTGGACTACAAAAAAAGGATTTCTACAACACATTACATTACTGATATCAAAGATGAGATTTTTTATGTGTGGGCCCATTAATATGTATTTATAATAATTTCCAGGTTTGGTTTTTCAAATCTTATAAAAGAAGTAAAGGTGGACTTCTGTGTGTTTTGGTCAAGATCTCCACACACAAGTCACTTTTAAATTTCCTTAGACTCTCATCCCTGCATTTTTTTTTCTAGAAGCCTTGGATTTGTATTAAATGTCTCTTTGGTAATGTCTTGCTTCCCCCACAAATTGTAGCTCACTGTTGCTTTAATGATCCACTGCAACTGTCCCTGCCATCAGAGGCCTTCCAACTATGCCCCATCACTGTTCTGAGCCAGGGATAGACAGAAATCATATGGAGATCCCTCCACAAGTCAATACTTTATAAGGAAGTATGTTCCTCTTTTGTCTAAATGATGGAACTGAGAATTAAGAAGTGTCCTCCTGACTAAACCACACTGCTCCAGCTGGGGGTATGGCAAGGGGAGGCACAATTCCACAAAATTTCCCAACATTTTGAGTAAGGACTTTTTCTTGGGTAAGTATTCACGTGGCTTTTGCACCTTTTTAGCTGGTTTCTGGAGTTCTGACAAAACTATGTTTGTCCATATGTTGTGCTTCATGGAGTGTCTGTGGGAAATGAGGGCTGGCACATTCTAGCCCACCGTCTTGATGTTTTGTCCAAGGTTCAAGGGACAGATGTGTCAGCAAGGTTTTAGTGTGCCTGAAAGAATGTCATCAGATATACTGATTTATCTAATCTGTTCTCCTCATGACACATCTGCTCTTACTCCCTTCCTAGGACGTGATCAAAGGAAACCAGATACTGTTCCATGTCTATATTGTCATTATTTGTGTGAATTTAAAGGGCCATCTGTATCTAAAGTGATCTCCTGACTTTCCCTTGGTATGGTTTTTGGGCTCAGACACCCAAATGTGTGGATTCAAACTGTGTCTCGTGTGGTAGAAAAACAGGCATTTGTTAAGTAAGGTTGGGAGTCTACCCTCCAGCTGGGAGGAAGTCAGCCATGAACAGTGATGTGATTGCATTGGGCTGGATATGTGCTTGGAGAAATTTGCTGTATATAGTAGAAAATATCTTCTTTAGTTTCAGAGACATGTCTTGGTGGAGGGAAAAGAATCTTCACAGTAACAATCACTCAGCTATCAGATAGGTGTTTAATCTGCTGAGTCCTCTGAGATAAGTGAAAAGAATTTTGCAAATGACACTATAGATAAAGGGCTGGTATCCAAGATCTATAAAGAACTTCTCAAACTCAACACCCATAAAAAATAATCAAGTCAAAAGTGGGCAGAAGATATGAACAGACACTTCTCCAAAGAAGACATACAAATGGCTAACAGACACATGAAAAAATGTTCATCATCATTAGCCATCAGGGAAATTCAAATCAAAACCACATTGAGATACCACCTTACACCAGTTAGAATGGCAAAAATGGACAAGGCAAGAAACAACAAATGTCGGAGAGGTTGTGGAGAAAGGGGAACCCTCTTACACTGTTTGTGGAAATGCAAGTTGGTACAGCCGCTTTGGAAAACAGTGTGGAGGTTCTCAAAAAATTAAAAATAGAGCTACCCTATGACCCAGCAATTGCATTCCTGGGTATTTTCCCCAATGACACAGATGTAATGAAAAGAAGGGCCCTAAAGTTCATAGCAGCAATGTCCGTAATAGCCAAACTGTGGAAAGAGCCGAGATGCCCTTCAACAGATGAATGGATAAAGATGTGGTCCATATATACAATGGTATATTACTCAGCCATCAGAAAGGATCAACATGGATGGGACTGGAGGAGATTATGCTAAGTGAAATAAGTCAAGCAGAGAAAGTCAATTATCATATTGTTTCACTAATTTGTGGAACATAAGGAATAATATGGAGGACATTAGGAGAAGGAAGGTAAAAATGAAGGGGGGGAATCGGAGGGAGAGATGAACCACGAGAGACTATAGACTCTGAGAAACAAACAGGGTTTTAGAGGGGGGGTGGGGGGATGGGTTAGCCCCGTGGAGGGTATTAATGGAGGGCACCTACTGCATGGAGCACTGGGTGTTATACACAAACAATGAATCATGGAACACTACATCAAAAACTAATGATGTAATGTATGGTGACTAACATAATAAAATTAAAAATAAGAAATTAGAGTGCTTTGATGAGTTTCCTACAACTTATATTGAAAAGGAAAATATGCAATTACTATTTAAGGAGATAGATTTCAGTTTGATGATTATGTAGTTGAATTCTATTATGCATCTGGCATGCATTTTCTCAATTGGGAGTATTTCTTAGGTGGCTATGTTATCATCATATTGCTTAAGTGATTTATGTGAAAAGAATATAGAGTTAAGTATTTGAGATTTATTTGGTCTTATATCACATATGAGTCATCCCACATTTAAAAGACAAAGGGGATGAAGACCACCTTGTCACAGTGAGATAGGGCCAGAGTCTGGTACCAGTGTGTACTTCTAATGTAAGAGAGCATGACCCTGGAACATCCTTGTATTCTTGATGGGGCTAGTGAACATTTTTGATTCTTTCTTCTCTAAACCATAACATTTTGCATTATATTAAGCACAAATTTATATCCATCAATATTTTTGAAATAATGAAAATACTTAAAACAGGTAAAGTATTTCAGGAATTAGGAGCCCTCAGTTTTCCATTATCAACGGACAGAAGAACATTCAGTCTCTCTTCTCATCCCCAATGTGACTGGGTAAAAAGTCCATGTGCTCACCTGTGGAAAGCTGAAAGGCCTAACCTACTCGTCAACCCTCGCTGCCCACTGCTAGCCTGCCAAGAACCTTGTCCCCTCTCTCCAGAGAAAACGAAATCACTCGGATGGGGAGGGTGGATTCTCGCAGTGTGAACACCGAGGGTGTGGAGCAGAGGTTCACTGAGGTCTAGAGGGCTGGGCTCTGGGGTCTCAGAGCTCAGAGAGCACGTGACATGGCCCTTCCACTCACAGATGGGGAAATGGATGTCCAGAGAGGAGAGGAGTTGGCCCGCAACCACAAAACCCCACCTCGAGCTCTTCTCCAACTGCCGTTTCAGGGGACAATCCCCCATTTCCAGAAGGTAGCAACTGGGGTTCCAGGCCCCACATAGAGCCACAGCCCATACCCCATTCGAAAAATGCCCAGGTTCTCCTGGTGCTGCATGCACCCTGCCACCCAGCAACCGCACGAGCCATCAGTGGTGAGGTTGTGGACAGGGGACTCGGCTGCCAGTTTCTCCCACTCTAAAAGAGGACAGGGCCCCGCATTCTGGTGGACATCACCACTAGGCACCACAAATGGCCCCTGCACTTCAGAGACCACTGAGGGAATGACCAGCAGTGCCCCTACCCCTGTGAGAGCCCCTCCCATACTCACCTTTCTCTTTCAAGAATCCCCAGCCAGCCATCCAGCAGGCCTGGGGAACTCCAGGTGGGCCCGCCCTAAATTGGGGCAGGCAGCCCGTTCCGATGAATTGCCCACAGGGAACAGGAGGGTTGATCTTAATGAGAGTGATGTCATTGTGCTCTAAACTGGGGATGTATTTCTCATGAATGATGATTTTCTCGACATCTCTCTCCTGTTGAGGTGGCTTCGCTGGCTTATTGTTCCCATACACAATTTCCCTTACTCCAAAAATCAGTCTCCAGTCATATACTTTTCTGTGGGCACAGAGGCAAGCCAGGTCATCCTCAGAAAGGACGGGCTCGACAGAAATCTCTGGTGACCATGATCCTCAGAGCCCTCCCTCAGCAAGGGCCTGGGCCCACCCACTCGCGGTCTGGTTGCCACAAGACCCAGAGCCCCGGGGAGACTGCGCACAGAGAGCCCTGGAGAATGTCCCTTTCTGGGAAGAGCCTTTCTGAAGACCTCCCTCCACGTGCTCCCACACGTACTTTTTGGAGAGGAAGCAGTGGGCAGCAGTAAGCAGCCAATGGGAGTTCAGCAAGGTATCTCCGCACGCATGGTACCTTCGGTTATTATGGGACATGATTACCTGGAGGCTGACCATCCAGGGCCAGGCCCCGATTGTTGCATCCTGCCCTCCGACGATACGGCCACTTCCCGGTGGGTACTGCCTGAACCGTAAACCACAGGGGGCACTGGGGAGAGACCAGGGGCAGAGTTCAAACCAAGAAGAGGCACAGCCTGTCCTCGCACCTGCACAATGGGGGGATCAGGGTTATGGGGCTGGGCAAAATGGGGCAACCGGGAGTGTGGAGGGTCTGAGGGGGAGCTGCTGAGGAGAGGCACTGTCAGGGCGGTAGGGAAGCAGGAAGCTGCAGGCTTCAGGAACTGGTTTTGAGGAGTATGAGTTCTGGGGTCTTGTGGGTGTAGCCCCAAGGCGAGGAAAGAAGGCGCCATAGGAAGCAGGACGGATGATAAGGGCCTTAGAAATATGGGAGATCCTGAGGAAGAGGGGGAGGCTAGAGGTAGAGAGAGAGAGGTGTAATGGCTTGAGGTCTTTAGAGCCAATTCTGGGCGGGAGACTCAGGAAACAGCCACAGGGGTCTTGGGGCTGCGATGTGGGGTTGGATGGTGGCAGGAGGAGGGACCTGCCAAGGCAGGTCCAATGATCCCAGGTGTGGGGAGCAGCGGGGGTCCAGGGGTGGAAGTTCTGGGAACTGGGGAGAGGCCACAAGAGTTTGGGGGTACCTTGGGGGCTGTCAGAGTCTAAGGTGGTGACGGGAACCTAGAAGAATGCCATGACAATACCCTGGGGTCTTTGGGGTCAGCCACAGGAGGAGCACCTCAGTATCTGTGGGAAGAAAGGAGTTTCTAAAAATTGGGACTTGATGTTCAAGAGGCAGTGAGGTCAGTCTCTAGGTGAGGGAAGGACCCCGGCGTCTGTGCTATGGGAGGCATAGGAGCCTGGGGTCAGCTCTGGGGTCTCTCAGCTGATGAAGCTGGGAGCAAGGATGGTCAGAGTTGGGGATGTGGGTCACACCCGTGAGACCCAGGGGACTACTAAGGCCCAAGCTTGGCCTCCTTCCTAGCCCTGGACAGAGGGAGACTGGGTGGGGCTTGCTATTCAGAAGACACTCTTTCCACCCCCCGGAGGTGTCCCTGACACTTACTCACACGTGGCGTTATCTTTGGCAACCACAGACACTGCCAAGGCCAGCAGAATGGCTGTTGGCAGCATCTCTACCATACTCCTGCCCCAGCCTGGCCTGGAAGCCCAGTGACCTCACAAAGCTCTGTGACCTCCGGACCAATCAGCATGGCTACATCCCCCCAAACCCCCCAATAGTCAGGCCAGGCAGGAGCCCATTAGCTTAACCGGTTCAGGCTGAAACAAGATCCCAGCTTTCTGTACAGGCTCCTCTGCACCCCTCGGGTGATGGGGGCTCATGTGCAGCCCCCTCCCTCTGTCCCAACGCCAGGATCTTCATTCCCAGTTACCCTTTGAAGGTTCCGTATCATCTGAGGATCCAGTTTTGTGCAGTGTCAGGGTCTGCCCGTCAGGCAGGCTGCAACCACAGTTCCTGTTCCAAATCATGAGTTGAGCGGCAGTTCTGTCCCTCTGTGTCAAGATGATGCAGCATGTCAAAGGTCACAGGGTGTCGGGCTCACCAGATTAATCGATCCTTAACCCTGTGTAGGGCAAATTGTCTTTCCCTCTTCCAAGTACATACTATCAGCACACTTTTCAAAGAGCCACTTTGAATTTCTCTAATTTAGGACTACAAAGCCCACCTTTCTATTCATTGCTGCATATCACAGGGTCTGGTGTTTCCTACCTGAGTGTCTCCAGGTCTCCTCTGGGACCTACATGCAGGAAAATGTGTCTCCTATACCTGAGGGTCAGGAATTCTCACCACAATAACCTGAATACCCTGAGGTTTCATTTTTCTGATTGTCAGGAGACGGCATCTCACCGACGGGAGCATGACAAATGCTCACCTCACATACCTGCATATTAAGAAGTTTCACCTTCCTGTAGGAGTGTGAGGAGGTCACACCTCCACCTGCATGAAGGGCAGTGTGCCCTCCTCTCCCTGAGTGTAAGTTCTCCACCAGACAATATGAGCATCAAGAATTTGTCCCTTGCCTGCTTGCGTGTCAGGGCAACTCAAAGCTTCTTCCTGAGTGTTATGAGTTTTCAGATTGTCAAATGAGCTTTATTCCCCTACTAACTTTCTAACTGAATGTCGCACTTTCTCAGCTCACATAACTTTCAGGAGGTAACATGCCCGTCAACTGAATATCCAGTAGGTCTTATATATCCTTACTGGAGTATCAGGAGCCATCATCTCCTAACCCTAACCCTAACCACTACCCCTAACACCTACCCCTATCAGTAACCCTCACCCTCACCCTCACCGCTCACCCTCACCCTAAACCCTAACCCTAACCCGGACCCTAACCCTAACCTGTTCAATAACCCTAACCCTACCACTAACCCCTAGCCCTAACCCCTACCCCTATCCCTAACCGTAACCCTAACACTCACCCTCACCATCACCCCTCACTGTCACCCTAAACCCTAAACCTAAACCCTAACCCTAAAACTCACCCTCACCCTCAACCTAACCCTAAACCTCACCCTAACCCAGGGCTGCTCAGCAGAGAATCTGGAAGGCCGGCCCTCCAGGGCCCCTGCTAGCCCAGCCAGAGACTCCCTGAGCCCAGAGCGAGCCCTCCCCTGCCTGACCAGCCAAGCACTGGCCCCTGACCTTCATGATGGCCTGTTCTTGACCGTGAAGGTGAGCTGGCCGACTAGGAGGTGGAGTTCAGCTGGTGGGACAGGCTGTAGATATAGGACAGAGTGACACATCTGAGCTAGCAGGGGCCACACTCTGGTCTCCCTCCCGGAGCCTGAGTGGGAGCTGGAATCTGGGTGCTCTAGGGGCCAGCACACAACAGGGTCTGCACTGACCAGGGACCCATGGCCCCCAGGGAGAGTCCACTCTGCCCTCTCCCCGCTCCTGCCTGGCCTCACCTCTCCTCACTGTGGGGCTGCAGGACCGGGAACCAGGCCCCATAGGGATGGCTCGGTTCCAGCTTGTAATGATTTTGCAGCTCCCAGAGCCCCTGGATTTCCTGGGGCCGGAGGGAGGACTGGCTGTGGACCAGGACTGGGCTGGGGAGGATGCAGGGCCTTGTGGAGAGTGAAGGATGGGGCAGGGGCCGAGGCCCTGGGCCCCTGCGCATGTCTAAAAAGGGCTGAAATCCCTGAATGCCCATGGGGACCCTCATTACACTAACGACCCCCTTCCCACTCGGGCATCCTGCTGCTGGGCCCCTCCTCCCCGGCCTCCTTCCTGCCCCTCTGGCTCCAGCCGGGGCTGCCGCCAGGGACAGGCTGGACCTCTGTCCCGGCTCCTGCCAGGAAGACAAGGCAGGAGGAGGAGAGGAGAAGGGGAAGGGGCGGACTGATCTTCTCCCTGTCCTGAGTCGGCCTCCACTGATGCCTCCAGGTCCTCTGGCCCAGCCCTGCACTTAGCTGGACCCTGAGAGGGAGTCTGCATTCCAGGGCAGCTGGGTGGGAGGGGTATTCAATGACCTGTGCGTCCCCAGATGTCCTACCCACCTGGCCTTGCACCCTAAGCCCTGCCGCCCAGGTTGGGGGTGATTGCGGGGCCCAGTGGACTTTGGGGCCACAGAGCAGTCGGCTGTGATGAGGGAATGTGGGGGACCGGTCAGGTGCAGAGCCATAGGTCTCATGTACATCCGCTGCAGGGCTGGATCACCGTACAGGTGCTGCGTGCAGGTCTCCTTTGCACACCTGGCCATGACACACCTGGCTGGCCCTCTCGGTGGGGAGGCCTGGGTGCCTGGTGCACCTGTCCCCCACCACCCCTGGAGGAGTGGCCACGTTCAAGTGTTTCCATGTCCAAACCTCAGGGACAGTTGGGAACCTGGGTCAAGAGAGGGAGGCACTGGCCCAAGACAAATGAGGGGTGCAGAGCCCACGGAGCAGGGCTCCTCTCCAGTCCCAGACCAGCCCCAACCCTCCCATGAGGGTCGCTTTGGGGGTGAGAGCCCCTCAGACCCTCAGGGATAGCTACCCACCATGTCCCATGTGGGGACATGACCTTGGCATCCCCAGGCATGTAGAGGCATGCGCACCTGCAAACCCACCAACACACACCACTCTGACTGCCCAGCTGGGGGTCAGAAGGGGAAGACACCCCGGGAGCGAGGTGGGGGACAAGGGGGAAAGAAGAAAGAGGTTGGAGACAGCTGGGCCATGGGGCAGGGCATCAGGACTCCCGGCAAGGACCCAGATCCAGAGCACGGGGAGGGGAGACAGTCCGGGCTGATGGTCAGGGTTACCCAATGGACCCTGTGGGGTTGCCAGGGCACTGGGAAAAGACAGGGTCTGGGTTCCGGTATCCACCACCACCCTGGGCACTTGGGAGTAGGAAGAGATACGCACCCCCAAGTCCGGAGGCCTATAGCACAAAAGGCTTCAGCTTACTCTGCTGTCACTTGGGCTACAGAGATACATTGTCCCAAGGGTCCCACAGGCTTGTAGAAGTGCCTGTGGCCCTTGGATCTCCATCCCCGACCCCCTGTGATCCCAGTCTGGGGAAAATGTTTTCTACCCCCTCGAGGTCCTTCTCAGCACAGGACAGACTCGGGGCTTGGAGGGCTGAGGACCTGGGTACGCAGAACGTGGCAGAGCACAAGGCCACCAGTCTGGAGAGCAAGGTCAGGGCCCTCCTTGTTGCAGCCTCAGGGTCCCCATGTGAAAGAGAATCCAGAATCACTGCTCCGGTCAGGTTGAGGAGGCCTTAGGAAGAAATGGGGCACCAGGACCGGAGAGGGAAACGGGGACAAGGGAGGCTTGCACTGCGGTTTCTCACATCGCCCATGGAACCCACAGATCCTGCTCCTGGGAGAGACACAGAGACAGAGACAGAGAAGGAGACAGAGAATGAACCCACGACAGAGCGAACCAGTAGAAGTCACAGACTCCATCCGCTTAGAAATGACATCCCGGCATTTTGTGCCATTCTGTTCCTGAGAGGGCCGTCACATTGGCCATCCACCCTGGAGGGCAGGGGATTCCACAGAGATGTGTGACCAGGACTCAGGGGTGCCAGGAGCCACTGTGGGGACTGCCCAGCACATGGGCACAGACGAGGCCCATGGACCTGAGCCTCACAGTAAAGGGAGCCCCTGGAAGTCTGTGTTGGGAGAGGACAAGGTCAGAATCAGTTCATTACTACCTTCCCACAGGGGCTGGGACACAGGCAGGAGTGGGGTGGCTTTGCCTGGACCCCAGAGCAGATTCAAGCCCCTCTGAGCTGTGTTCCATGCCAAGCGCAGCCCCTGGCTCATCCTTGCATTGCCAGGTTTGCACCAGCCTCCTGTGATAGCAGGCATGGAACATTTGTAGAGGTCCCTAACACTAACCTTAAACTGTACCCGAAACCTAACCCGTACCCTAACCCTAACACCTACCATAACACTAACCCCTAAACCTACCCCTAAACCGAACCGTAACCCTAAAGCGTACCCTAACCCTAACCTGTACCCTAAATGGTACCCTAACCCTAAACCCTACCCTGTACCGTAAACTGTGCCCAAACCCTTACCTATCTCTAAACCCTACCCTAACAGGTACCCTAACACTATCCCATACCCTAACCCTATCCCGTACCCTAACCCATGCCCTAATCAGTACCCTAACTCTTACCCTAACCCTGGGTCAACTAGAGGAAAGAGGAAATCCCCGGGAGTTTGGGGTTCATGAGAAATTTGACCGCCAGTCCTGACAGGAAGATGACACTGTGCCAAATGGACCTGCTGCTTTCTCAGAACACTGACATCCTGTGAAATGCTACATCACTGACTCACAGGCTGATGTTCAAAACCTTGGGTCTCCTAGATCCAGAGCAGATAAGTGCTGTCAGGTGGGGATAAGTAGGTCCTCTGACCTATGGCCTGCACACCTGCTTCTATTTCTGGGAGAAGGGGAAACACACACTTGTTTTTAAGTAGTCATTATGTTCATTCTAAAGTAGACCAATGACCTTGACCTTTTTGCAAAAGCGAAATTACCCTTCCAAATGAAGACCTCAACTCCTCTGTTCCTCATGCAACCTGAGTGCGACCAGGTTTAAGCAGGCTCCAAGCCCCACCCAGAGGGTCCTCCTGTACCATCTTGACAGCCCATGACCAGCACCAGCACCCCCGGGGGCACAAGGCTGAATTTGGGGGAGGGCTCTGGGGCTTTTTGACACCACACCTGTGCCTGGGGAAGCGGGAACCTGGAGGATCCTCCCAGAAGATCCTGATGGAACATTAGCAACATCCCTGATGACATGGGGCACAATGCTGAAGCATGAGGACTGCTCTGGGGTTTCTTGCCACCACACCTGTGCCTGGGGGGGAGCAGGAACCTGGAGGGCCCTACCAGACAATCCCAACGGACCATTAGCACCATGCCTGGGGAACATGGAGCACAATGCTGAAATTGGGGGATGGCTCTGGGGCTTGTCGCTACCACACCTGTGCCTAGGGGAGCAGGAACCTAAAGGACACTCCCAGATAATCATAACAGACCAGTACCACCATCGCCCTGATTACATGGGGCACAATGATCAGTTGGAGTCCCTTGGTCCTAAAACCAGCAGGAACGGAGCTCAAAGTACAGGAGGCGACTCCAGGAGGATTTCCATCCAGGGAAAGGCGGCCCACTGGAGGGCACAGAAGCAGCAACCCCACCGACCCGCAGGCGATTTGAACAGGATCACCTCCTGCACTTACTTAGCACGATGTCCGTCTTCGTGTGTGGACAGTGACTGGCCCACTCAGGGATGGTGCGCATCCAGAGGAGGGCTAGAAAATTTCAGTGCTTCCTCATGGGTCAGAGAACCAAAGCCCAAAGAAGCAGAGGATATCCCTCTTCCTCTGGGGCTGGGGAAGGCAGCCACCGTCCTGGGGCGGGACCGGGTCCAGGAGTGTGTTCTTTCTGAAGCCCCTGACTTCGGTGGGTGTTGCTATGCCTAAAAAAGGCCCACTCAGCCCCAGAGTCAGGAGCAGTGACAGGCTGTCTCCAACCCTAGCCCAGGACCACGACCCGAAACCATCCTGCCTTTGGGAGGACAGGTCTCCTACAGGAGCCAGGGAGGGGACTGGCCCCTCTCCCCTCCCCAGCTCCAGGATGCCCGGGACCTGCGAGAGCTCTTCATCCGAGGAGGAGTCTTGGAGAAAATGTGTACATCGTCAGCCCAGCAAGTGAAATAACCAATGCCCAAGGCTCAGGTTCTAACAGAAGCAGAATTTCAATGCACTGTTTGGGGGAAGCCTCCTCCCTTCTTATGTGGCCTTGGGGGTCCCCAAGGAAAGCCTTCTTTCGTCTCCTTCCCTCAGAGAGAGGAGCTGGCCCCATGTCCCGCGGTCCCCACCGTGTCCCACTGCTGAGGAAGAGCCACACGCAGGGGCCTGGTGTCAGGAGTGTGGTGGGGCACTGCCCCTGGGCTCCCAGCCAGTGGCCTGGCAGCTGCATGGAAGAGCTAAATTGCTTTAGGGGGAAGGAGTGCTCACTGCCCACACCGCTCCCCATCCCCCTCTGCACTCTGCAATCCAGGCTCGGTGCCCGGCTTACGACCATCACCAGCACTCCACATGTTTCCGCCATGGGAGGGATCATTCTGCATCACCCCATTGCACAGAAGAGGAGAGCGAGGCCCAGCGAGGGGAGGTAAAATGGCTCCAGTCCCAGAGCTGGTCAGCAGAGAACCTGGAAAGCCAGCCCTCCAGAGCCCCTGCTAGACCAGCCAGAGACTCCCTGTGTTGAAAGTGAGCCCTCGGAGGGCGGAGCAAGATGGCGGAGGAGTAGGAGACCTAGATTTCGTCTGGTCTCAGGAATTCAGCTGAATACGGATCAAACCATTCTGAACACCTACAAACTCAACAGGAGATCGAACAGGAGAGTAGCAACAACTCTCTGAACAGAGAAGCGACCACTTACTGGAAGGTAGGGCGTGCGGAGAAGTGAATCCGAGGCGATATTCGGGAGGATAGACGGCGGGGGAGGGGCCTCCGCCGGCCGCTTCTGGCAAGTGATAGAGCCGCGGAGCACAAAATCGGACCTTTTAGAAGTTGGCTCGGCGGAGGGACGTCGCTGCAGTGGCTAAGCGTGGGTGGAATCCTCCCGGGACAGTGTGGTCTCAGGACCCTTGGGGTCACAGAGAGACCGGGGGTGCCTGAGTGCGGCAGAGCTCCCAGGTATCACAGCGGGGAAGCCGGCTGCAGAGACGGAGCAGAGTCGCGGTCTCTCAGCTCGGGGTTGCCATAAACTGTGATCCGCGGCCCAGTCGGAGCACGGCTCCTCCAGCAGGACCCAGCAGGCGGCAGATCCGGGGAGACTCCCCTTCCTTCCCGGGGAGGAGCAGTGCGGGAACGTACTGCAGGGATCTGCTGGGTTTGGAGACCCCACGCGGCGTCGGGTGCCTGAGATAGAAACGCTCGGTCACACGCCGGGTGAGCACGGAGTGCGGCCGGAGACCGGGGACACGGAAGTGACTGCTTTTCTCTGGGGGCACACTGAGGAGCGGGGCCCCGAGTTCTCAGCTCCTCCGGGTGGAGATTGGGAGGCCACCATTTTTGCCCTGGTCCTCCAAAGCTGTGCCGAGAGCTTGCAGGGAACAAAAGCTCCCGAGAGCAAACCGGAGCAGCTTCCTTAGCCGGACCGACAAGGGCGGGGCAATTCCGCCTCCGGCAAAGACATTTGGAAACCACAGCAACAGGCCCCTCCCCCAGAAGATCAGCACAAACAGCCAGCAAGCCAAGACCAAGTTGATCGATCAAGGAGAACGGGAGAACTCCAGCGCTAGGGGAATACTGCACATAGATTCATGGCTTTTTTTTTTTTTCCATGATTCATTATTTCATCAAAGTTAATTTTTGTTGACTGTTTTTTTTATTTTTCTTTTTCCCTTTTTCAACCAACATCTTATCAATCCCTTTTTAAAAAAAAAACAAAAAAACATTTTTTAGTTTTCATTTTTAGAGTCATATTTTATCCATTCATAGTAGTTACCCTTATTTTTGGCATATATATATAAGTTGTTCTCTCCTTAAAATTTTGAGGTACAGTTTCTTCTAACAGATAAAAAGATACCCTAAATCATTAGTGTATGGCTTTGTTCTAGTCTCCTGCCTGATCACATTCTCTCCCTTTTTCCTTTTTTTTTTTTCTTAAATCTTCTTTCTTTTTTCAAAGAACTTATCTTACCAAGTCCTTTTATAAAATCTTTTATAATTTTCATCTTTACAGTCATCTTCCATCCCTTCATTGTATCAACACTTATTTTGTACATATATGTCTTGCTTCCTTTAAAATTTTAGGAGGCACTTTTTTCTAACAGACCAAAATACGCCCAAAATCTAGTGTGTGGCACTGATCTATGCACTAGCCTGATCATATTTGATAATATTCTGCTTTTTTTTGTATTGTTCTGATTTTGTTTTTATCTTTTTTTTCTTCTCTTTCTTTTTTCTTTCTTTCCCTTTCTTTTCCCCTGGTTTCAGGTCTTTTCTGATTTGTATACAGTATATTTGCTGGGGACGTTGTAAACCTGTTAGCATTTTGTTCTCTCATTCATCTTTTCTCCTCTGGACAAAATGACAAGACGAAAGAAATCACCTCAGCAAAAAGAACAAGAGCTAGTACCGTCAGCCAGGGACCTACTCAATACGTACATTAGTACGATGTCGGACCTAGAGTTCAGAATCATGCCTTTAAAGATACTAGCTGGGCTTGAAAAAAGCGTGGAAGTTATTAGAGAAACCCTTTCTGGAGAAATATGAGAACTAAAATCTAACCAAATCGAAATCAAAAAGGCTATTGATGAGGTACAATCAAAAATGGGGGCACTAAATGCTAGGATAACTGAGGCAGAAGAGAGAATCAGCGATATAGAAGACCAAATGATGGAAAATAAAGAGGCTGAGAAAAAGAGAGAGAAACAACTACAGGATCACGAGGGCAGAATTCGAGAGATAAGTGATACGATAAGACGAAACAACATTAGAATAATTGGGATCCCAGAAGAAGAAGAGAGAGAGAGAGGGGCAGAAGGTATATTGGAGCAAATTATAGCAGAGAACTTCCCTAATGTGAGGAAGGAAACAGGCATTAAAATCCAGGAGGCACAGAGAACCCCTCTCAAAATCAATAATAATAGGTCAACACCCTGACATCTAATAGTAAAACTTACGAGTCTCAGAGACAAAGAGAAAATCCTGAAAGCATCTCGGGAGAAGAGATATGTAACCTACAATGGTATAAACATTAGATTGGCAACAGACCTATCCACAGAGACCTGGCAGGCCAGAAAGGACTGGCAAGATATCTTCAGAGCACTAAACGAGAAAAATATGCAGCCAAGAATACTATATCCAGCTAGGCTATCATTGAAAATAGAAGGAGAGATAAAAAGCTTCCAGAACAAACATAAACTAAAGGAATTTGCAAACACGAAACCAGCCCTCCAAGAAATATTGAGAGGGGTCCTCTAAGCAAAGACAGAACCTAAAAGCAGCAAAGAGCAGAAACGAACACAGACAACAGACAGTTAACAGTCACCTTACGTGTAATACAATGGCACTAAATCCATATCTTTCAATAGTTACCCTGAATGTAAATGGGCTCAATGCCCCAATCAAAAGACACAGGCCATCAGATTGGATTAAAAAACAAGACCCATCCATATGCTGTCTGCAAGAGACTCATTTTAGACGCAAAGACACCCCCAGATTGAAAGTGAGGGGGTGGAAAACCATTTACCATGCTAATGGAAACCAAAAGAAAGCTGGGGTGGCAATCCTTATATCAGACAAACTAGATTTTAAAACAAAGACTGTAATAAGAGATGAGGAAGGACACTATATCCTACTGAAAGGGTCTATGCAACAAGAAGATCTAACAATTGTAAATATCTATGCCCTGAACATGGGAGCAGCCAATTATATAACGCAATTAATAACAAAAGCAAAGAAACACTTTGACAACAATACAATAATAGTGGGGGACTTTAACACCCCCCTGACTGAAATGGACAGATCATCTAAGCAAAAGATCAACAAGGAAATAAAGACTTTAAATGACACACTGGACCAAATGGACTTCATGGACATATTCAGAACATTCCATCCCAAAGCAACGGAATACACATTCTTCTCTAGTGCCCATGGAACATTCTCCAGAATTGACCACATCCTAGGTCACAAATCAGGTCTCAACCGGTACCAAGAGATTGGGATCATTCCCTGCATATTTTCAGACCACAATGCTTTGAAACTAGAACTCAACCACAAGAGGAAAGTCGGAAAGAACTCAAATACATGGAGGCTAAAGAGCATCCTACTAAAGAATGAATGGGTCAACCAAGAAATTAAAGAAGAATTAAAAAAATTCATGGAAACCAATGAAAATGAAAACACAACTGTTCAAAATCTTTGGGATACAGCAAAGGCAGTCCTGAGAGGAAAGTATATAGCAATACAAGCCTTTCTCAAGAAACAAGAAAGGTCTCAATTATACAACCTAACCCTACACCTAAAGGAGCTGGAGAAAGAACAGCAAATAAAGCCTAAACCCAGCAGGAGAAGAGAAATCATAAAGATCAGAGCAGAAATCAATGAAATAGAAACCAAAAGAACAGTAGAACAGATCAACGAAACTAGGAGCTGGTTCTTTGAAAGAATTAACAAGATGGATAAACCCCTGGCCAGACTGATCAAAAAGAAAAGAGAAATGACCCAAATCAACAAAATCATGAATGAAAGAGGAGAGATCACAACCAACACCAAAGAAATACAAACAATTATAAGAACATATGATGAGCAACTCTATGCCAGCAAATTAGATAACCTGGAAGAAATGGGTGCATTCCTAGAGATGTATCAACTACCAAAAGTGAACCAGGAAGAAATAGAAAACCTGAACAGACCTATAACCACTAAGGAAATTGAAACAGTCATCACAAATCTCCCAAGAAACAAAAGCCCAGGGTCAGATGGCTTCCCAGGGGAATTCTATCAGACATTTCAACAAGAATTAATACCTATTCTCCTGAAACTGTTCCAAAAAATAGAAATGGAAGGAAAACTTCCAAACTCATTTTATGAGGCCACCATTACCTTGATCCCAAAACCAGACAAAGACCCCATCAAAAAAGAGAATTACAGACCAATATCCTTGATGAACATGGAAGCAAAAATTCTCAACAAAATACTAGCCAATAGGATCCAACAGTACATTAAAAGGATTATTCACCACGACCAAGTGGGATTTATTCCTGGGCTGCAAGGCTGGTTCAACATCCGCAAATCAATCAACGTGATACAATACATTAACAAAAGAAAGAACAAGAATCATATGATCCTCTCAATAGATGCAGAAAAAGCATTTGACAAAGTACAACATCCTTTCTTGATCAAAACTCTTCAGAGTATAGGGATAGAGGGTACATACCTCATTATCATAAAAGCCATCTATGAAAAACCTACAGCGAATATCATTCTCAATGGGGAAAGGCTCTCAGCCTTTCCCCTAAGGTCAGGAACGTGGCAGGGATGTCCACTCTCACCACTGCTATTCAACATAGTATTAGAAGTCCTAGCCACAGCAATCAGACAACAAAAAGAAATCAAAGGCATTCAAATCGGCAAAGAGGAAGTCAAACTCTCACTCTTTTCAGATGATATGATACTGTATGTGGAAAACCCAAAAGACTCCACCCCAAAACTGCTAGAACTCATGCAGGAATTCAGTCAAGTAGCAGGATATAAAATCAATGCACAGAAATCAGTGGCATTCCTATATACCAACAACAAGACAGAAGAGAGACAAATCAAGGAGTCTATCCCATTTACAATTGCACCCAAAACCATTAGATACCTAGGAATAAATCTAACCAAAGAGGCAAAGGATCTGTACTCAGAAAACTATAAAATACTCATGAAAGAAATTGAAGAAGATACAAAGAAATGGAAAAACGTTCCATGCTCATGGATTGGGAGAATCAACATTGTGAAGATGTCAATGCTACCTAGAGCAATCTACACATTCAATGCAATCTCCATCAAAATACCATCCACTTTTTTCAAAGAAATGGAACAAATAATCCTAAAATTTGTATGGAACCAGAAGAGACCCAGAATAGCCAGAGGAATACTGAAAAAGAAAAGCAAAGCTGGCGGCATCACAATTCCGGACTTCCAGCTCTATTACAAAGCTGTCATCATAAAGACTGTATGGTACTGGCACAAAAACAGACACATAGATCAATGGAACAGAATCGAGAGCCCAGAAATGGAACCTCAACTCTATGGTCAACTTATTTTTGACAAAGCAGGAAAGAATGTCCAATGGCAAAAAGATAGTCTCTTCCACAAATGGTGTTGGGAAAATTGGACAGCCACATGCAGAAGAATGAAATTGGACCATTTCCTTACACCACACACAAAAATAGAATCCAAAGGTTTGAAAGACCTAAACGTGAGACAGGAGTCCATCCAAATCCTAAAGGAGAACACAGGTAGCAACCTTTTCGACATTACCGCAGCAACTTCTTCCTAGAAACATCGCCAAAGGCACGGGAAGCCAGGACAAAAATGAACTATTGGGATGTCATCAAGATAAAAAGCTTTTGCACAGCAAAAGAAACAGTCCACAAAACCAAAAGACAACCGACAGAATGGGAGAAAATATTTGCAAATGACATATCAGATAAAGGGCTAGTATCCAAAATCTATAAAGAACTTATGAAACTCAACACCCAAAGAACAAATAATCCAATCAAGAAATGGGCAGAAGACATGAACAGAGATTTCTCCAAAGAAGACGTCCAAATGGCCAACAGGCACATGAAAAAGTGCTCAATATCGCTCGGCATCAGGGAAATCCAATCAAAACCTCAAAGAGATACCACCTCACACCCGTCAGAATGGCTAAAATTAACAAGTAAGGGAACGACAGATGTTGGCGGGGATGTGGAGAAAGGGGAACCCTCCTACACTGTTGGTGGGAATGCAAGCTTGTGCAACCACTCTGGAAAACAGTATGGAGGTTCCTCAAACAGTTGAAATTAGAGCTACCGTTCGATCCAGCAATTGCACAACTGGGTATTTACCACAAAGATACAAATGTACGGACCCGAAGGGGTACGTGTACCCCAATGTTTATAGCAGCAATGTCCACCATAGTCAAACTGTGGAAAGAGCCAAGATGCCCATCGACAGATGAATGGATAAAGAAGAAGTGGTATATATACACAATGGAATATTATGCAGCCATCAAAAGGAATGAGATCTTGCCATTTACAACGACGTGGATGGAACTGGAGGGTGTTATGCTGAGTGAAATAAGTCAATCAGAGAAAGACATGTATCACATGACCTCACTGATAGGAGGAATTCTTAATCTCAGGAAACAAACTGAGTGTTACTCTAATGTTTGGGGGTGGGAGGGATGGGGTGGTTGGATGATAGACAATGGGGAGGGTATGTGCTACGGTGAGCGCTGTGAATTCTGCAAGACTGTTGAATCACAGATCCGTACTTCTGAAACAAATAACGCAACATATTTTAAGAAAAAAGAAAAAGAAGAAGATAACAGGAGAGGAAGAGAAGGGGAGCGGGAACCTGGAGGGCCCCCCCAGACAATCCCAACGGACCATTAGCACCATTCCTGGGGAACATGGGGCACAATGCTGAAATTGGGGGATGGCTCTGGGGCTTGTCGCTACCACACCTGTGCCTAGGGGAGCAGGAACGTGAAGGACCCTCCCAGATAATCATAACAGACCATTACCACCATCGCCCTGAGGACATGGGGCACAATGCTCAGTTGGAGTCCCTTGGTCCTGAAACCAGCAGGAACGGAGGTCAAAGGACAGAGAGGCGACTCCAGGAGGATTTCCATCCAGGGAAAGGTGGCCCACTGGAGGGCACAGAAGCAGCAACCCCACCGACCCGCAGGCCATTTGAACAGGATCACCTCCTGCACTTATTTAGCACGTTGTCCGTCTTCGTGTGTGGACAGTGACTGGCCCACTCAGGGATGGTGCGCTTCCAGAGGAGGGCTAGAAACTTTTCAGTGCTTCCTCGTGGGTCAGAGGACCAAAGGCCAAAGAAGCAGAGGATATCCCTCTTCCTCTGGGGCTGGGGAAGGCAGCCACCGTCCTGGGGCGGGACCGGGTCCAGGAGTGTGTTTTTTCTGAAGCCCCTGCCTTCGGTGGGTGTTGCTATGCCTAAAAAAGGCCCACTCAGCCCCGGAGTCAGGAGCAGTGACAGGCTGTCTCCAACCCTAGCCCAGGACCACGACCCGAAACCATCCTGCCTTTGGGAGGACAGGTCTCCTGCAGGAGCCAGGGAGGGGACTGGCCCCTCTCCCCTCCCCAGCTCCAGGATGCCCGGGACCTGCGAGAGCTCTTCATCTGAGGAGGAATCTTGGAGAACAAGTGTATCTCGTCAGCCCATCAAGGGAAATAACCAAAGCCCAAGGCTCAGGTTCTAACAGAAGTAGAATTTCAATGTACTGTTTGGGGGAAGCCTCCTCCCCTCTTAAGTGGCCTTGGGAGTCCCCAAGGAAAGAGTTCTTTCGTCTCCTTCCCTCAGAGAGAGAAGCTGGCCCCATGTCCCGCGGTCCCCACTGTGTCCCAGTGCTGAGGAAGAGCCACACGCAGGGGCCTGGTGTCAGGAGTGTGGTGGGGCACTGCCCCTGGGCTCCCAGCCAGTGGCCTGGCGGCTGCATGGAAGAGCTAAATTGCTTTAGGGGGAAGGAGTGCTCACTGCCCACACAGCTCTCCATCCCCCTCTGCACTCTGCAATCCAGACTCGGTGCCCGCCTTACGTCAATCACGAGCACTCCACATGTTTCCACCATGGGAGGGATCATTCAGCATCACCCATTGCACAGAAGAGGAGAGCGAGGCCCAGCGAGGGGAGGTTAAATGGCTCCAGTCCCAGAGCTGGTCAGCAGAGAACCTGGAAAGCCAGCCATCCAGAGCCCCTGCTAGACCAGCCAGAGACTCGCTGAGGTGAAAGTGAGCCCTCCCCTGCCTGACCAGGCACGCAATGGCCCCTGACCTTCATGATGGCCTGTTCTTGACCGTGAAGATGAGCTGGCCGACTAGGAGGTGGAGTTCAGCTGGTGGGACAGGCTGTAGCTACAGGACAGAGTGACACATCTGAGCTAGCAGGGGCCACACTCTGGTCTCCCTCCCGGAGCCAGACCAGGAGCTGGAATCTCGGTGCCCGAGGGGCCGGCACACAACAGGGTCTGCACTGACCAGGGATCCATGGCCCCCAGGGAGAGTCCACTCTGCCCTCTCCCCGCTCCTGCCTGGCCTCACCTCTCCTCACTGTGTCGCTGCAGGACCCGGAACCAGGCCCCATAGGGACAGGGTGACAGTCCGGGCTGATGGTCAGGGTTCCTCAAAGGACCCAGGGTGTTGCCAGGGCACTGGGAAAAGACAGGGTCTGGGTTCCGGTGTCCACCACCACCCTGCGAACTTGGGAGTAGTAAGAGATACCCTCCCCCAAGTCCGGAGGGCTATAGCACAAAAGGCCTCAGCTTACTCTGATGTCACTTGGGCTGCAGAGATGTAGTGTCCCAAGGGTCCCACAGTCTTATAGAAGTGCCTCTCGGCCTTGGATATCCATCCCCGACCCCCTGTGATCCCAGTCTTGGGAAAATGTTTTCTAACCCCTCGAGGTCCTTCTCAGCAGAGGACAGACTCGGGGCTTGGGGGGCTTAGGACCTGGCTACGCAGAACGTGGCAGAGCACAGGTCCGCCAGTCTGGAGACCAAAGTCAGGGTCCTACATGTTGCAGCCTCAGGGTCCCCATGTGGAAGAGAATCCAGAATCACTGCTCCGGTCAGGTTGAGGAGGCCTTAGGAAGGAATGGGGCACCAGGACCGGAGAGGGAAACGGGGACAAGGGAGGCTTCTGCGGTTTCTCATATCGCCCATGGAACCCACAGGTCTGCTCCTGTGAGAGACACAGACACAGACACAGAGAAGGAGACAGGGAATGAACCCAGGGCAGAGCGAACCAGTAGAAGTCACAGACTCCATCAGCTTAGAAATCACATCCCGGCAATTTGTGCCATTGTATTCCTGAGAGGGCCGTCACATTGGCCATCCACCCTGGAGGGCAGGGGATTCCACAGAGATGTGTGACCAGGACTCAGGGGTGCCAGGAGCAACTGTGGGGACGGCCCAGCACATGGGCACAGACGAGGCCCATGGACCTGAGCCTAACCGTAATGGGAGCCCCTCGAAGTCTGTGTTCGGAGAGGACAAGGTCAGAATCAGTTCATTACTACCTTCCCACAGGGGCTGGGACACAGGCAGGAGGGGCGTAGCTTTGCCTGGACCCCAGAGCAGATTCAAGCCCCTCTGAGCTGTGTTCCATGAAAAGCGCAGCCCCTGGCTCATCCTTGCATTGCCAGGTTTGCACCAGACTCCTGTGATAGCAGGCACGGAACATTTGTACAGGTCCCTAAAACTAAACTTAAACTGTACCCTAAACCTAACCTGTACCCTAAGCCTAACACCTAACATAACACTAACCCCTAACCCTACCCCTAAACCGAACCCAAACCCTAAAGCGTACCCTAACCCTAACCCGTACCCTAAATGGTAGCCTAACCCTAAACCCTACCCTGTACGGTAAACCGTGCCCTAACCCGTACCCTATCTCTAACCCCTACCCTAACCAGTACCCTAACTCTAACCCTAACCCTCGGTCAACTAGAGGAAAGAGGAAATCCCCGGAAGTTTGGGGTTCATGAGAAATTTGACCGCCAGTCCTGACAGGAAGATGACACTGTGCCAAATGGACCTGCTGATTTCTCAGAACACTGACATCCTGTGAAATGCTACATCACTGACACACAGGCTGATGTTCAAAACCTTGGGTCTCCTAGATCCAGAGCAGATAAGTGCTGTCAGGTGGGGATAAGTAGGTCCTCTGACCTATGGCCTGCACACCTGCTTCAATTTCTGGGAGAAGGGGAAACACACACTTGTTTTTTTTTGTTTTTTTGTTTTTTTTAAGAATTTTTATTTACTGATTGAAAGAGAGAGAGAGAGCATGAGCAGGGGGGAGGGGCAGAGGGAGAGGGAGAAGCCGACTCCCTGCTCAGCAGGGAGCTTACTGCGGGACTCGATTTCAGGACCCTGGGATCATGACCTGAGCCGAAGGCAGACAGCCAACCGATTGAGCCACCCAGGCACCTGAAGTATTTGATTCTTGAAGCTAGAAGACATCTACATTGGTTTGAGGAGAGCTGTTTTCTTTAAAAGTCTTTCTGTAAATCACTCTTCTTGAGAAGTTCTCCTTTTCGGGATTTATCCAGGTTTTCAAGAAACTGTTCAAAACGTTTATATAAGGAGCTAGACTGGTCTTCTTATAATCTCTGGTTCTATGTTTGATATCAGATTCAGCTTCGTTTCCCTCCTTTCCCTCATCATTAATGGAAATGGCATCCAATTCATGGCAGATGGAGCTTATGTTTGGAACAGTAAATGGATCAAACTGGTCCACTTTCTGTAAATCAATAGGCACAGAAATACGACCTGTTTTAGGATGAACACTAAAAGGGTTCTTCAGTAAATGATTGATTCCTTTGCTAACATTGATATCCAGCCGTGGAAAACAGTACTGGAGCATGATCTCCCATTCAAGCAAGGGTCCACATTTGTCATTTTTAGTATTATCCTGCCAGCTGATGGCTTTCTTCAAATATTCCCAACGCTGAAGTGAATTGTGATACTTCTGGAAGTTTTGCTGAAGTTTCTCATGAATTGTTTCAGGAACAAGGGCTAAAATCTTATCCCAGCTTTCTTTATTTTCAAGAATATCTTGATCAACTAAGGCATATTCTTCAAAGTATTTTTTTATTATGTTTATAGATTTGCTGACAAAAGGGTGAATTTATTCACTTAGGTGGACTTTCTTTTTAACGTCTTGACCACCCTTTACAGGACTCAAATACTTAACTATCCCGGAACGTACTGCAGAGTACAATTTTCTAACCGATTCATCACAGACCCAACAATGAACACCTCTCCTTCCGGAATAGACCCAGAGACGATGCTTAAATCCAAAGTCCTCCTTCAGTGCTCGGTCGAATATGTGTATGGCCATCGTCATGAGGGTCCAGCACTTAGAACATATGTCTGCAGAACTACAACATCTCCTCACATCATCATAGTCTGTCATGTCAATGTCAAACACCAGTTCTTTTTCCTGAGCCTGGAAAGCTCCCAGCTTTACTGTATTGTGTTGATTGGGTCTGTGGGAATATACCGCGCCTATATCAATCTTGTATGGATTCATTTTCTGCATCTCCTTTTCCAGATCACTGTGGTTGTTGAAGGATTGGTAGCGAATGTAAATATCATCTTTCAATGTGAATGAAAATTCACGGTGTTGAAAGTAATTCTTTATTACTCCGCCATAGTTGAGCCAACGATAGTACTGGGCGTAGGGAAAAAGCCTCCGGTAGTAAAGCTTAGGCAGCTCAGGCAGCTCGGCTGGGTCAAACGTCTCCATGGAGCGCGGGACTCAACGTCTGCAGGGTTACCACCAACACACACTTGTTTTTAATTAGTCATTATCTTCATTCTAAAGTAGACCAATGACCTTGACCTTTTTGGAAAAGCGAAATGACTCTTCCAAATGAAGACCTCAACTCATCTGTTCCTCATGCAACCTGAGTGCGACCAGGTTTACCCAGGCTCCAAGCCCCACCTGGAGGATCCTCCTGTACCATCTTGACAGCCCATGACCAGCACCAGCACCACCGGGGGCACAATGCTGAATTTGGGGGAGGGCTCTGGGGCTTTTTGCTACCACACCTGTGCCTGGGGAAGCGGGAACCTGGAGAATCCTCCCAGATGATCCTCATGGAACATTAGCAACATCCCTGAGGACATGGGGCACAATGCTGAGGCTTGAGGACTGCTGTGGGGTTTCTTGCCACCACACCTGTGCCTGGGAGGGAGCGGGAACCTGGAGGGCCCTCCCAGACAATACCAACGGACCATTAGCACCATCCCTGGGGAACATGGCGCACAATGCTGAAATTGGGGGATGGCTCTGGGGCTTGTCGCTACCACACCTGTGCCTAGGGGAGCAGGAACCTGAAGGACCCTCCCAGATAATCATAACAGACCATTACCACCATCGCCCTGAGTACATGGGGCACAATGCTCAGTTGGAGTCCCTTGGTCCTGAAACCAGCAGGAACGGATCTCAAAGGAGAGAGAGGCGACTCCAGGAGGATTTCCATCCAGGGAAAAGTGGCCCACTGGACGGCACAGAAGCAGCAACCCCACCGACCTGCAGGCCATTTGAACAGGATCACCTCCTGCACTTACTTAGCACGTTGTCCGTCTCCGTGTGTGGACAGTGACTGGCCCACTCAGGGATGGTGCGCTTCCAGAGGAGGGCTAGAAAATTTTCAGTGCTTGCTCGTGGGTCAGAGGACCAAAGCCCAAGGAAGCAGAGGATATCCCTCTTCCTCTGGGGCTGGGGAAGTCAGCCACCGTCCTGGGGCAGGACCGGGTCCAGGAGTGTGTTCTTTCTGAAGCCCCTGCCATCATTGGGTGTTGCTATGCCTAAAAAAGGCCCACTCAGCCCCAGAGTCAGGAGCAGTGACAGGCTGTCTCCAACCCTAGCCCAGGACCACGACCCGAAACCATCCTGCCTTTGGGAGGACAGGTCTCCTGCAGGAGCCAGGGAGGGGACAGGCCCTTCTTCCCTCCCCGGCTCCAGGATGCCCGGGACCTGCAAGAGCTCTACATCTGAGGAGGAGTCTTGGAGAACAAGTGTATCTCGTCAGCCCAGCAAGTGAAATAATCATGGCCCAAAGCTCAGGTTCTAACAGAAGCAGAATTTCAAAGTACTGTTTGGGGGAAACCTCCTCCCCTCTTATGTGGCATTGGGGGTCCCCAAGGAAAGCCTTCTGTCGTCTCCTTCCCTCAGAGAGAGGAGCTGGCCCCAAGTCCCAAGGTCCCCACCGTGTCCCAGTACTGAGGTAGAGCCACACGCAGGGGCCTGGTGTCAGGAGTGTGGTCGGCCACTGCTCCTGGGCTCCCAGCCAGTGGTCTGGCGGCTCCATGGAAGAGCTAAATTGTTTTTGGGGAAGGAGTGCTCACTGCCCACACCGCTCCCCATCCCCCTCTGCACTCAGCAATCCAGGCTCGGTGCCCGGCTTACGTCGATCACCAGCACTCCACATGTTTCTGCCATGGGAGGGATCATTCTGCATCACCCCATTGCACAGAAGAGGAGAGCGAGGCCCAGCGAGAGGAGGTAAAATGGCTCCAGTCCCAGAGCTGGTCAGCAGAGAACCTGGAAAGCCAGCCATCCAGAGCCCCTGCTAGACCAGCCAGAGACTCCCTGAGGTGAAAGTGAGCCCTCCCCTGCCTGACCAGGCACGCAATGGCCCCTGACCTTATGATGGCCTGTTCTTGACCGTGAAGGTGAGCTGGCCGACTAGGAGGTGGAGTTCAGCTGGTGGGACAGGCTGTAGCTACAGGACAGAGTGACACATCTGAGCTAGCAGGGGCCACACTCTGGTCTCCCTCCCGGAGCCAGACCAGGAGCTGGAATCTCGGTGCCCGAGGGGCCGGCACACAACAGGGTCTGCACTGACCAGGGATCCATGGCCCCCAGGGAGAGTCCACTCTGCCCTCTCCCCGCTCCTGCCTGGCCTCACCTCTCCTCACTGTGTCGCTGCAGGACCCAGAACCAGGCCCCATAGGGACGGGGGGACAGTCCGGGCTGATGATTAGGGTTCCCCAAGGGACCCAGGGTGTTGCCAGGGCACTGGGAAAAGACAGGGTCTGGGTTCTGGTGTCCACCACCACCCTGGGCACTTGGGAGTAGGAAGAGATACCCTCCCCCAAGTCCGGAGGGCTATAGCAGAAAAGGCCTCAGCTTACTCTGATGTCACTTGGGCTGCAGAGATGCAGTGTCCCAAGGGTCCCACAGGCTTGTAGAAGTGCCTGTTGGCCTTGGATATCCATCCCCGACCCCCTGTGATCCCAGTCTTGGGAAAATGTTTTCTAACCCCTCGAGGTCCTTCTCAGCAGAGGACAGACTCGGGGCTTGGGGGGCTTAGGACCTGGCTCAGCAGAACGTGGAAGAGCACAGGGCCACCAGTCTGAAGACCAAGGCCAGGGCCCTACTTCTTTCAGCCTCAGGGTCCCCATGTGGAAGAGGATCCAGAATCACTGCTCCGGTCAGGTTGAGGAGGCCTTAGGAAGGAAAGGGGCACCAGGACCGGAGAGGGAAACGGGGACAAGGGAGGCTTCTGCGGTTTCTCACATCGCACATGGAAACCACAGGTCTGCTCTTGTGAGAGACACACACACAGAGACAGAGAAGGAGACAGAGAATGAACCCAGGACAGAGGGAACCAGTAGAAGTCACAGACTCCATCAGCTTAGAAATGACATCCCGGCATTTTGTGCCATTCTATTCCTGAGAGGGTCGTCACATTGGCTGGGTTTAGGCTTTACTTGCTGTTCTTTCTCCAGCTCCTTTAGGTGTAGGGTTAGGTTGTGTATTTGAGACCTTTCTTGTTTCTTGAGAAAGGCTTGTATTGCTATATACTTTCCTCTCAGGACTGCCTTTGCTGTATCCCAAAGATTTTGAACAGTTGTGTTTTCATTTTCATTGGTTTCCATGAATTTTTTTAATTCTTCTTTAATTTCTTGGTTGACCCATTCATTCTTTAGTAGGATGCTCTTTAGCCTCCATGTATTTGAGTTCTTTCCGACTTTCCTCTTGTGGTTGAGTTCTAGTTTCAAAGCATTGTGGTCTGAAAATATGCAGGGAATGATCCCAATCTCTTGGTACCGGTTGAGACCTGATTTGTGACCTAGGATGTGGTCAATTCTGGAGAATGTTCCATGGGCACTAGAGAAGAATGTGTATTCCGTTGCTTTGGGATGGAATGTTCTGAATATGTCTGTGAAGTCCATTTGGTCCAGTGTGTCATTTAAAGTCTTTATTTCCTTGTTGATCTTTTGCTTAGATGATCTGTCCATTTCAGTCAGGGGGGTGTTAAAGTCCCCCACTATTATTGTATTGTTGTCAATGTGTTTCTTTGCTTTTGTTATTAATTGCCTGCACCTCTCTGTGGGGGAAATAGCCTCCCAGCTTCTGCAAGCCACAGGATCTGAGGATCTCCATGACGGCAGCTGACCCTACACTCCAATCAATCGTCCTGCCCATTTTTCTACCGAACTGGCTTTTTCTCATTCTGACATATGAGCTCTCTACCTAGCTGGGTATGAATCCCCGGGTGAGAATACAAGTGGTTACTACAAGCATCTTCTCTAGCCTCAGGTTCATCTTCTCACTTTTGTGTTTTGTTTTGTTTTGTTTTTTAAGATTTTATTTATTTGACATAAGAGAAATACAGCAAGAGAGGGAACACGACCAAGGGGAGCGGGAGAGGAAGCAGCAGGCTTCTCGCTGAGCAGGGAGCCCGATGTGGGACTTGATTCCAGGACCCTGGGATCACGACCCCAGCCAAAGGCAGACGCCCAACGACTGAGCTACCCAGGGGCCATATCAGTTGGCCTTTTGTTAAAAGAACATTAAAGAAATGCGGCAATGTCAGCACACACAGCCACATAAACAAAAGCTCCCTGGGGCCCCCACTGTTTAGAAGACTGGAGGGGGTCCCTGGTTTGGGAGTGGCTGGTGTCTCAGCACAGCCAGCAGCTCCTGGAGCCAAAGAGCTTCAGCTCAAACCCTGCGGCCACATGGCCGTGCAGAACAGCAACTTCAGGTGTGTGACCTGGCCCCTCGGCCTGTTTCCCCCATAGGATGAAACGAGGTAGCCTTCCTTATTCACACAAGACTGGAGCTCTGCACCAGGCACAGAATGTGTCCCTCACCAACGCCCACCCGGCGTCACTGCGCACGGCAGGGGCATGACCCGTGTGTCAGAAACGCCCCCTGTACCTGTCAGCCACGTCCAGGTCAGATTCCATCTTGTCCAGGCCCTTGGTGATGCTGTCCAGCTGCTCGCTCTGATGGTGGAGGACTCAGGCTGTCTCTTCCAGGCAATTCTGGGAACAGGCCATCAGACCAGTCAGCTGCTTCCCCTTCGTCACAGGGAGCGGTGCTTCCGATGGAGACAGCAGCAGCTCTCTCCAGAAATGCTCGATGATGCTGAAGACTGCATTCCGACTGGGCTGCAAGGAGCTGAACCAGTGCTTGAGGTGGTCCTTCTCCAGGACGGTGAGAGACCTGAAGACAAAGTGAGAAGCCTCCTTCTTGATCTCAATCACACTAGACAGGGGGAAGCTGACCAGTGCCTCCCCGGTTTTATCAGTTGTAAATCTCAGGGAGTGAGAACTTAATGAAAGCTTTCCAGGAACCCATCGCTTCTCCGGTTCTAAGTAGTAGGAGCAAGGCCAGGAGTGCACACAGACCTCTCTGCTCATCTGGCTCCCGGGCTGGTCTGCTCCACGGCCACGGCCACTCGGCCTCTGGAGGAGAGGGACAGGTTAGCGGATGGGTGGGGCTAGCGCGTGTCAGCACACTTGGACCACAGACAGGAGGACAGCTCAGTGTGCTGAGTACACCGGGGACTGGCAGGATGGAGGCCCACCCCACCCGAACCAAGGTCCATGGCTCGATGCGACTGCCACCCCAGGATCCTTCACAAGAACACCACTTCTGCTGTGACAGCCCCACCAATACACAGTCCTCTCATGTTCCTACGCTAACACTCTCCTCTCGAAATCGTCATCATAAAGGAAGTAATCCTACAGGTAGACCTTTCCCTTCTTGCATGGCCCACAAAATCATCAAGTTCTACATAATTATCTAGCTCCGCATACGTATCTGTACGTACGGTTTCACATGGCTGTAAGTAGTGAAGGTACGCTATTCACATCTACAGCTTTTGCATTTGTTAACAATGTTTGGGAAGTCAGGCATGATGGATGTGATGCAATCCTGACAGAACACCATGTGCGCCCTTCTCACTGACCAGATAAGCCCACAAAGCCAGGAAAGGAGGAGAATCTCGTGCAAGGTCAAACCACAAGTACGTGACGAGGAGTTGGCTACAACTAGACTTGGGAATGCCTCGTGCACTTCCCTTGTGGGCAGAGGTCCAGCTGGGGCCTGTCTTCCACACACCCCCCCGCCATGCTATGCGCACAGTTACGGCATAACCTCGTTTGTAAACACGGGAGAACAAATCACTGCTATTATCTCTTACGATACTGAGAAGTGTGGGAGTCTCTGAATCCTGGCCATGGCTTCAAGGCCCCACAGGCCATGTGGGGCGGCAGGCACCGAGGTGCCAACACTGACATCGCCCCTGGCTCCTGAAACTCAGCGTCCACAGAAACCCTCTGCATTTGTTCACTGAGTTATACCTAAAAGACCCAGACTTCTCCATGATGCCACATCAAGTAACCAAGGCTGGGCAAGACAAGAAAAGAGATTGCATGGCATGGAGCGTCCTAATTACACGGAATCCAAGTGCCTGGAGAGTTGGCAGACAGCAGGCTCGCCGTGTGACCTCAGGAGGGCTCTCTGAAGGGCCAGCCAACCCACAGTTCAGACCTGCTGAACACAACACCGAGTTACCTCCTTGAGAGCTTTCACACTTGTCCTACGACCACCTGGGGCACAGATGCACCATGGCGGCCTCTCCTCTGGGACGAGGTCTCTCACTGGAGAGAGGGAACCAGAAAGCAGACGTGTCCTCCTCAGACTTCTCTCCCCAGCGAGAGGGACATCCACCCAACACTGAAACAAACACAGACCACTGTGGCCTGCTGGCCTGGGACCTCTACTGGCACAGACCTGTGATGTCCCCCGCACAGACCCGCCAGGCCGTTGTGCCACGGGGCCTGACCTGGTCCTTCCGGCTGAAGGGACCCTCCAGCCTTTCAGCCACCTGACCACCACCAACTGTGTCCAACCCACAGAGAGAGTCAGGGCCTGTGCTGTTCACCACTGTCCAGTGTTGGGGAGCTTGCTGCAGCTAGAGGCTGAGTCCCTACTAACAAGAGCCTGTGCCCCGGGGGGACTCCTGAGCTCCAAGCGAGATGAGACACACATGCTCCAGAGTGATGGAGTGTGGCACTGCAGGGTCTGAGGAGCTCTGCTCTGCCACGTGCTTTACAACAATAGAAAGTTCCTTCACCCTCTGGGCCTGTTTACCCACCACTCAAATGACTGAAGACCGAAGGACAACAGCAGCTCTGAAATATGCTAGAATTCAAAGAGAGGAGGACACTGAGGTGCCTGGCTGGCTCGGTCGTTAAGCGTCTGCCTTTGGTTCAGGTCATGGTCCCGGGGGTCCTGGGATCGAGCCCCGAGTTGGGACTGAAGGGTGCCTGGGTGGCTCTCTCACTTAACTATCCGACTCTTGATTTCAACTCAGGTCTTGATCTCAGGGTCGTGAGATTGAGCCCTGAGTCAGGCTCTGTGCTGAGCAAGGAGTCTGCTTTGGATTCTCTCTTCCTCTCCCTCTGCCCCTCCTGCTCATGCCCACACTCTCTCTCAAATAAATAAACAAATCTTAAAAAAAAATGAGGTTGAATCATTGGAGAGGACAGAAATGAGAAAAAATTATCTGGACGAAGCTTTAAAGTTACCCAATTCTACTTAAAGGTGGCAGGTTATTCACATACAGTTAGCCCTATTCCCTCCCAAAACTCCATTAAAATAACTCGAGCAAGATTAAAAAGGCATAACCTCTTATTCCTGTTAATGAGAAAAAAACATGACGGTACTTCACAAAAGAGGATCTTTAAATGGCACGTGAAAAGGTGTTCAACACCTGATCTTGTATATACCCACATTTCAAAGCTTATGTTACATAGTGTGCTGAAAGATTTCCTGAAATAATGTGTCACTGGAGGAAATGGGCTACCTACTGAAAAGAAAAGTGTGTGGGGGCAGTGCTGGGAAGTGGTGATCGTGGTGTAATTCCATGGGTCAGTTGCTGAATAGCATTTCTTGCTGGCATCTCCATCTTGGGAGACAGAAAAAGTTTAGCAGGAGAAAAACACCTGGAAATGAGGTGAAATGTAGTTGGGAATTTCTGCACAGAAAGTAAAAGTCTGTACTAAAATTCTGTATTATTAATTTGGGATTTATTCCAGGATTTGATATATTCTCAGCAGTCACTGAGAAAATGCACTTCACAGGGTAAGAACTGCAAAATAGTACTTTAAAAAACAAAACAAAAAATATGAATAATACCTGTCATATCCCTAATTACAGTTAAGACCTTATCAAGTGGCTTGAAAAGACAAAAACCCTTATTACATGATTCCACATATCTTAATTTTTGTTTTTAAAATTTCTTTTAAAGAGCAAGAGGCACCTGAGTCGCTCAGTCAGTTGAGCGTCTGCCTTCAGCTCAGGTCATGATCCTGGGGTCCTGGAATGGACAAGCATCAGGCTCTCTGCTCAGCGGGGAGCTTGCTTCTCCCTCTCCCCTCTCTCCCAACTTCTGCCCTCTCTCTCTCTTTCTCTCAAGTAAAGTCTTTAAGAAAGAAAAAAATAAAGATTGATTTTATTTATTGAAGGTGGGGAGGGGCACAGGGAGAGGGAGACAGAGTCCTAAGCTGACTCCAGCTGGGCATGGAGCGGGAGGCTGGGCTCTATCTCAGGACCTGAGCGGAAACCAAGAGTCAGCAGCTTAACCAACTGTGCCACTCAGGCGCCCTTCACATCCTTTCATTTTTAAAGTTGAGAACAGGAAGTTTTGGAAGGTCAATCTATAGTATTAAATAAAACAGTACCCACACCAGTATAATCCTCTTAAATCCGAACCCAAATCCTGGTTCCAGATACAAAGAGCGCATTTATTTTTCGACACGTTCTAATAAAAGAAGTAAAACCTGTTTGTTTCAGACACAACTATGAGTGGATGTGCATACGTGTAAGCTTTAAAAGTAAATCTCAGGAGCAAAGGTAAAATTCTGAATCAAACAGCTGACATCTTAGTTCAATCCCATAAAGCCTAAAAGCAGTAACTATCAAGGTAAGGTCAACATCACAAGTAGTCTCTAGTACAAAAGGTGCTCTAATGCCTGCCTGCCTGGCCCTTTACAAAAAAAGAAGACGGAACTTCTCCAAATACCGGTATGCAACCCCTGCAATAGCGTCCCACCCATTCTTGTCAGGGGAACTACACAAACGACGTTTCAGAAAGCCCACGGTGAGAAAGAACCAGCGTAAAACCTTCCTGTTTCCAACCGGTTTCCTATAAAGTCACCAAATGGGGTCTGTTATTGCAAAAAGGAGAGCAATAAAAAAAATAGCTCCCTTCCTAACTGGGGACATTCTTACATTCCTTTTTCTTGGTTTTTCCTCTGGACATTTCAAAGAAAACTTGTGGAACTCTTAAATATTTAAACCTGTATTTCAGAAGCAGCAACAATCTTGAACGCAAATCCACTAAATTACAAGGCAATAAAGTAAATTTCGAGGATCCCTAAGTGAAGGAGTAAAACGATTCTTCAGTTCGTGGGAAAATGGGCCAACCCCACCGTAACGCAATAAGGCCGCGTCCCGGAACAGTGCACGTTCCAAGAGAAACTTTTTCCAGACATAGAAATGAGGTCGGAGAGAGCCTCTGCGGTGCTGGATCCCTCACGAACATGAACAAACGTATTCGAAAGAGCAAAATCCGTGCGCTCTCCGTTCCCAACACAATCGCTATTGGTTGCCGACATTTTCTAAAGACTCCGAACTTTCACGAAGCTGTAAGGGCGCAAAACCACAGCCATTTTCCGAAGCCAAGTAAACAGCGCGCACGAGGCAGCAAGAAGGGCGGACAGGAAGGTGCCAAGCGCACGATCAAAGGGGTGGGGGGGCAGCGTCAGCCAGTAAATGGAGTGAAGGGCGTAGGGGGCGCGGAGCTCGAAGGTTAGGTTCCGTAAATCTACAACGGGGGCTGGGAGAACAACTTCTCAAACTGTCCTCTCGCAATGGCTTCCTTCAACGAAAGTGTCACGTCTGACCCTCGGAGGAGGGCTCCGGCCGTCTCGGCCCTGCCCCTCCCCCCGCCCCGCCAGGCGCTCCCGCGACCCGCGCGTCCTTCCCCGCCGGCCGCCGCCCCACCTGTGCCTTCGAGACCTCGGGCGCTTGGGCGCCCCTTGGAGAGTTCCCCGCCTGGCTGCCGGCGGCCGCACCCCCGCGGCCTGCTCCCTCAGACGCCGCGCCTCATCGAAGCGCTGGGCCGAGGCCGGCCTCGAGGTTCTCAGCGCCTCGCACGCGCGCGAGCCCTGACGCTGGGCCTCACAGAGCGTTCCAAGCCCTCGCTCTCGCGGCGGGGAGCCGCAGGCCGGCCTTCGCGTGACGCCCACTCGGGTGGCTTACCCTCCGCGGCCCCGCCTCAGGCCTTCCCACGCTGACCTTCTAGATGGTGTGTGAGGAGACGTCAGCCAGCTCCGGATCCTGGAGGACGCGGGCGGAGGGCTCCCAGAGAATCCCGTGAAGCGGCCGCTCCGCGGGGACGCCCAGCCCCGGCCTTCGCGCGCGTCGTCAGCGCCCGCGCTTGCGCGGTGTCTTTGTCCCCACCGCGGACCAAGGCCGCCGGAGGGGCTGGGAAAGAGCGGTGGGCCGCGAGAGCGGGCGCGGCTGGAGGGAGCAGCCCTGGACACAGTGCACGTGCGAGCACCAGGGCTGATTCTCCCAACTCTCCTGGAAGCCAGGCTCTGTTACTCATGTATTCTAAGACGGTTGCCGCCGATGGTAAAAGTCTCCAGGTGTGTGTGTGCGTGTGTCTGTGTGTGTGCGCGCAGCAGTACTGCCCATGTTACATTCCTGACTCCTCAGGATAAAGAGCAACTGTGCTGATACCATTTATGATTGTGGGGCTAAAAAGGGAGGATCAAAGTGAACATGCCTGACCTTGCTCCAAAACTTCTTTAAAATGACTAAAATGCTATAGATGACACTTTATACTCTTCAATAGACTTGCCTTTAGAAAACTATACCTAGGGTGCCCTGAGCACTTACGCCTACCTAAGTGACTTGTTGAGGGATGGCAGTGACTTAATTCTACATGAAGTACTGACCTCAGTCAAAATTAGTTAATGATGAGGACTGTTGTGGGATCACTGGGTGAGGCTTTTAAGTTAGGGGCCATTTGGGAATTTCCCCCACTCGAAGAAAGGTAACAGTCATCCCAAAGAGAAAAACCTGGTAGGAAGGTACACGTTAATACAAGGGTTTAAATTATTTTGCTCGTATACTCCCTAAAAGAATTCTGGAAACATGTGACTGTACCTTTTCCCTCATTTTTAGATAGACCATACCTAAAAATTTTGATGATTTAAATAGTTGCAAAATATGCAAATTGTTCGATAGTAAATTGAGAGTTTTAAAATAAAACTGCTACATAACCCTTCTAAATGTAGCCAGTGTGAACCTAAATACCAGGCAATTTGATATCCTTCATCAATTTTTATAACTACATGAACAAGCTTTTCTTTAATACAAAATTTTGCATCCTTCCTTTTCTTCCTAAACCTGTATTTCCATAGTTCTTCATGAAAACTTATCCCAATATAATATTGCTTTATTCTGGAAAGTCTTTTCTTGATCACCTATCAAACTTCTTTGCATCATAGGTACATAAATTTAAATCTAATTTTAAAATTTTGCAATAGCCATAAAAGTTAAAAGTGTTTAAAAACTTGAAATTTCTAAATACAAGGTCATTATATATAGAAAACCGTAGAATTTACTACAAAGCTACTAAGTACATCAAAGTTGCAGGATAAAGGATCAACATACAAAAATCGATAGTATTTCTAAACACTAGCAATGAACGCTTCAAAAATGAAATTAAGAATGTCATGAGAATACCATCAAGAACAAAACACTTGGGAATAAATTTAACAAAATAAGTGCAAGACTTGTACACCAAAAACTACAAAACATTGCTGACAGTGTTTATAGAAGACCTAAATGAACGGAAAGACATTCCATACTCGCAGACAGATTTAGAATCGTTATAATGGCAATATTCCCCAAATTGATCTATAGATGGAGCATAATCCCTAAGAAAATCCCAGACAACTATTTTGCAGAAATCGGCAAGCTAATCCTAAACTCACATGGAAATGCAAGGGAGCCAGAATAGCCAAAACAATCTTGAAAAAGAACAAAGGGGAAGGACATTTTTTTTGTTTGTTTTGTTTCTTTTGTGTTTTGAGTTTTTATTTGAATAATACAGTGATTCATCACTTTCATACAACACCCAGAGCTCATCACTACAAGTACCCTCCATAACCATCACCCATTTTACCCATCCCCCTGCCCACTTCTGCTCCAGGAACCCTTGGTTTGTTCCTTATAGTGGAGTCTGTTTCCTGGTTTGCCTCTCTCTCTCTTTTTTTCCCCATAGGTTCATCTGTTTTGTTTCTTAAATTCCACATATGAAATCATATAGTATTTGTCTTTACTGCCTGACATATTTTGCTTAGCATAATGCTCTCTGGTTCTATCCACATTGTTGCAAATGGCCAGATTTCATTCTTTCTGGTGGCTGTGTAATATCCCATTATATAAATATATCTATCATCTATCTATTTATCATCTATATATCTCTCTATATATCTTCTTTATCCATCCATCAGTTGATGTACATTTGGGCTCTTTCCATAATTTGGCTATTGTTGATAATGCTGCTATAAACAGGGTGCATCTATCCCTTTGAATCAGTATTTTTTTTTAAATCTGCATATGTCTTTAGGTCTAAAATGAGTCTTACAGGCAGCATATAGGTGGGTCTTGTTTTTTATCCATTCTGACACCCTATGTCTTTTGATTGGAGCATTTAACCATTTACATTTAGAGTAATTATTGATTGATATATATTTAGTGCCATTTTATTACTTGTTTTGTCATTGTTTTTGGAGATTTTCTCTGTTCCTTTCTAGTCTTTGTCACTTTTGTTCTTTCCTTCCCACTCAAAGTGTCCCTTTTAATATTTTTTTACAGGGCTGGTTTAGTGGTCACGAACTGCTTCAGTTTTTGTTTGTCTGGGAGACTCTTTATTTCTTCTTCTGTTCTGAATGATGGCCTTGCTGGATAGAGTATTCCTGGCTGCATATTCTTCCCATTCAGCAGGTTGAATATATCATGTCACTTCCTTCTGGCTTGCCGGGTTTCTGTTGAGAGATCTGCCAGTAGATTATGGGTTTTCCTTGCAAGGTAGGGAAATGTCTTGCTGCTTTTAGGACTTTTTTTCTTTATCACTATATTTTGCAAGTTTAACTACAGTGTCTTAATGTTGGCCTGCTTTTCTTGATATTGATGGGAGTTCTCTGTGCCTTGTGGATTTGGATCTCTATTTCCATCCCCTGATTAAGGTAAGTTTTCGGCTATTACTTCCTCAAATAAACCTTCAGCTCCCTTTTGTCTCTCTTATTCTTCTGGGACTAGTATGATACGAATGTTACTACATTTGATATGGTCACTGAGTTCTCTAAGTCTGCTCTTGTGATCCATAGCTTTTCTTTCTGTCTTTTGTTCAGCTTCATTATTTTCCATAATTCTATCTTCTGTTTCACTTATGTGTTCCTCTGCTTCTTCCATCCTTTAGGTCATTATATCCAGTTGGTTTCAAATTTCAGTTATTGCATTTTTAATTTCTGTCTAATTTTTTTAGCTCCTTTATCTCTGTGGTAAGGGTCTTTGCGGCTTTTCTCAAGTCCAGTGAATATCTTTATGATTGTTGCTTTAAGTTCTCCATCAGGCGTATTACTTATATCTGTTTCCATTAGATCTCTGGCTGTGATCTTATTCTTTCTTTTGGAATGAATTCCTCTGTCTTGACATTTTGTCTAGGTCTCTGTCTTCCTCTGTGCATTAGAAAAGCCTGTTATGTCTCCTGTCCCTGAGAGTAATGGCCTTAAAAAGGGGAGGCCATATGGTGTTCAGGGCCTGGTGCTCCAAGGAATGTGTCTGGTATGTGCTGTTTATACTCTGCTGCTATATTTTGGCTTTGGAGCAAAGCAGGCTAAAGCTCCAGTATTTGGGTTAGCCACCCTCAGCAGGTATCTCTGTGCCTATGCTGAGGGGTGGGGGAGGGAGATGGTGTCCACTGGATCATTCGTCACCTGAGAGGCAACTCTGCAAATGTCACTTCTCACAGATGGACTCTAAGAAGAGTGAACAGTCTCTCTCCATGAGCCTTTGGTGATGCTCAGATTGTGCCATCCAACCCAGGATTGCTTACATGCCTTCTCTCCTGGAGTAGGGGAGTGCCGTCAGGACTCTATCCTAGCCAAGCCTGTGGACCTCTAAAACTCCAGTTTTTGAGCCCCACTGGTTGCAAAAACTCACGAAAATCAGCCCCTCTTGTTTACCCAGCCAATGGCTTTGAGGAAGTGTTCCCCTTGTGCATATCCCTGTGTGCTCCACTCTGTCTTTCCTGTTTCTGCAACCTCGGCCCCCTCCCCTCTGCAGCACCCATGATTCATTTCTCCCCTAAAGCCCATCTCCACACTTCCTACCTTCCTGAATGTGGCCTCTTCTTTCCCTCTAGTTGTGCAGTTTGTCAGTCCACAGGTCAATTTCTTGGCTATTCAGAAGAATAGATTTTTAACTATCAAATAGATTTGATAGTTATCTAGCTGTGTTTGAGGGACGAGGTAAGCCTAGGGTCTTCCCACTATGCCACCATCTTAGCTCCCCCCACACTTTATGATATCAAAATTTACTACAGAGCTTCAGTAATCAATTCAGTTTGGTACTAGCATAGGACAAACCTACGTAGGATAGAATTGAAAAGTGGAACAGAATTAAGAACCCATAAATAAGCCCATTTACAGTGAACTGGTTTTCAACAAAATTGCCAAGAAAAACTGATGGGAAAGAAATATTCTTTTCAACAAATAGAACAATTGCAAATTCATCCAAAAAAGGTGAATTTGGACCCTTATGTCATACCATAGTAAAAAATTAACACAAAATGGATCAAAGACTTAACTGTAAGAACTAAAACTACAAAACCCTTAGAAGAAAACATGAGTAAATCTTCATAAACTTGGGTGAAGCAATGATTTCTTAGTTACCACCCCCAAAATATAGGCAATAAAAGAAAAATTGGTAAATTGTACATCATCAAAATTAAAACCTTTTGCTCTTCAAAGGACACCATCAAAAAATTAAAAATAAGGGACGCCTGGGTGGCTCAGTCATTAAGCGTCTGCCTTCAGCTCAGGTCACGATCCCAGGGTCCTGGGATCAAGCCCCACATTGGGCTCCCTACTCGGCGGGAAGCCTGCTGCTCCCTCTCCGACTCCCCCTGCTTGTGTTCCTGCTCTCATTCTCTCTCTCTTTGTCAAATAAATAAATAAAATCTTAAAAAAAAAGAAATTGAAAATAAAACCCACAGACTATGATAAATTATTTGCAAATTATTATATCTGAGTTGTATTTAGAATATATAAAGAACTATTATAACTTAATAACTAAACAGATATGTAATATAATTTAAAAATGGGCAAAGGATTTGAATAGACATTTGTCCAAAGATATACAAATGGCCAGAAAGCATATGAAAATATGTTCAATGTAATTGGTCTTTAGAAAAATGGAAATAAGGAACACAATATGTCATTATTTACCCACTAGAATATCTGTAATAAAAAAAGATAGATACTAACAAGTGTGGACAAGGATGTGGAGAAATTCAAACCGTCATGTATTACTGGTACAATGTTAAATGACGCAGCCATATTTTGGTAATCAGTTTGACTGTTTCTTAAAAAGTTATATGTAGACTTACTTTATGACCTGCAATTCCCATCAGAGGTGAAGTTGTGTACATGTTTTCATCTCTTGGTTCAAAAAAATCAAGTGATGCTGCTGTTATAAAATTCCTTCCACTTTTCTTTATTTAGTTTAGGTGAATACTGTTTCTCAGCTTTCTCATCGATAAATGTTAAAATTGAGATAGAATTGGTGCTGAATCCTGTCTTATTCTGGAAATAGAACACCTATAATACATATAATACAAACAATACAAATACTGGTACACATATACAAAATATCCAAGTATACTTGACAGAAATGTTCATAGCATTTTAAAAGGCCAAAAAGTAAAACTAACCCAAACAACAAGTATCAATCAACTGATGAATGGATTTTTGAAATTGTAATAAATTCATATAGTTGGTATTATTTGGTCCCCAAAATACTGCAACATGGATAAAACTCAGTGAAAGAATCCAGACATGAACATATATTATATGATTCTATTTTTGTAAATTTTTTTAATGGCAAATAGAAAGTAGAGTAGTAGTTACCTATGGCTGTGGTTGGTTATTGGAATTGACTGTAAATGGGCATGGGCATGGGTTTTTTTTTTTTTTTTAGGTTGATAGAAATGTTCTAACATTAGATTGTGATGATGGTTTTATAATTCTGTAAACATAAAATTCATTGAATTGTACATTTAAAATGAGTAAACTTTATGGTATATGTATTATATTTAAAGCAGTTTGAAAAATACCTCCTGGGTAGAGGGATTATTATAATTGTTTGTATTTATATGTATTTTATGTTTGGATAAATATTTATTGAACAAGAAGTATATATTTATTGGAAATATATCTCGAAGAGGTGACAAGGACTTTTTTCCAATTCATATATTTCTAGATGATTATCATTTATTTCTAGAATGGGACAGAATTCAGCTTCAATTATATTCTAATTTTAATATTTATAAATTTAAAGGCAGAGAAATTCTGTCCACATAAAATGAACTGATTTAGGTTATCACTGGTGATATTACCTTTGCTCCCAGCTCATGTTAAACTCAATAGAATGACTCAGTGTAAAATAAAACTCCTGGTAAGTACAATATGTTGAAGACTAATGTGATGATAATATTCTAGGAGTTCCACATGAGGCTAGGTCTTCAATGTATGGAAAATAGGGAGTTGTTGTTTAACGGATGTAGTTTCAGTTTTGCAAGATGAAAAAGTTCTAACAACCGGTTGCACACAACGATGTGAATATAGTTAACATTAATTGTACACTTAAAAATGGTTGAGATGGTAAATTTTACATGTGTATTTTCCTACAATTAAAAAATAATCTGAGAATCAGCTTTACACTGATTCTTTGAAGCAATAATGTAACATTAGTCTGTCTTGTGGCAAAATGCAAGCTCCTTAAGAGCAGAAATACTGTTTCATCTATTTTATTTATCTTTGCATCCCCTACAGCTTCACTGCTCAAAGTGTGGTCCATGGGTCACAACATCAGGCATTGTCTGGGTGCTTGTTAGAAATGTACCAGCACCCCACATTTTGTGAGTCTACACATACATTTAATAACACACCTGGGTGATTCACATGCACTTTATAAAGTTTGAGAAGGACTGTTCTACAGCACCTAACTCAGAAATATCAGAGAATATTAAAGTTTGGCTGTTGTTCATGGATTAGAATCTTCTATTGATAGCTGCATTTAACTTCTTTGCTCTAGGATTGCTGTGAACTTTAGATTTCACCAATACACATATGCTAGAAATAAACAGTGAGCCAAGATTTACATAAATTTAAAGTGGGATTTTTAATCACCTTCTATCTGATTCTCCATCCTGCACTTGGAACAAAACATAACTTGAAGATGGAACCATCTCTGCCACCCTCCCATTTTCTGTGACCATGTAATGACCTCTATGTGGCAGTATAACTCTGAGAAAAGTGTGGAAAAGTCCGCATTTAGACTCCAGTTACCATTTCTCAGCTCTGAGGTGTCTGTCCCACACCCACGTTTGGGGAAAAGACCATGGGTGAGACCTTTGATTATAGTTGGCAGAGACCCTCAAAGCTTTTCCGTCCTCCTCCCTTCTTCTTCTCTCATCATTCAACTTCACAGGCCAAGCTTTTGCCAGATCTGGCCATATCACAGTCCTATGTGCCCAACCAACTCCTCTACCTCAACCTAGGATGCTTAACTAGAAAGGAACCAAGTTCAAATCCAGGACTCTTAGCTCCTCCTCCTAGGACAGCACCTAGCTCGGGTCTGAGGGAGATGGTGGATGAATAGCCCTCACATGGAATCCTTCAGCAAGACTTCTCTTGAGCAACCCCCTCATGGTGTTTCCTGGGACTCATATACACTCCAGATATCACAATATTGAGAGTGGCGGATCTAGGCAGGAATGATGTGTATCCATGGATACATGTCCCATGGTTGGAGAAGTCAACAATTAGTACATCCTCTGCATGTTAAACATGCTCTACTATCACACAGAGCTTTTGTAGCTCTGGGCTAGGGAAAATAGTCATTGCATGTGCTGACAGGACAACAGGACATGGTAATTCAATGCTACAGTGGCTGGAAAAAGAATTAGTGTCTTGTATGTTATTGGACCTACACTTGTCAAAGCATTTTACATTATCTCATTTGATCCTCAAAAGACTTTGCAACATCAAATAGGACAGGCATGATTAGCCCCATTATATAGAAAACTAACCCAAGTCTTGGCAAGGTTAGAGTTTGTAGCAGTAGTTGACAGCTGGGGCTTAAATTCACTCACTTCACTCATTCCTTGACCATGAGCAAGTAACCCAATGTCTCTGGGATGCAGTTTCCTCATCTGCAAATGGGAAGGAAAATAATTGTGTCTCGCCCACGAGGTAGATGGTGCATGTGAAGACTAGAGCATAGTGGCTTCCTGAACACAATAAGAGGTGACACCTTCTAGCTACTATGATTACTGACAGATCACACAGCTAATGGGTGATCACAATAGACCTAAGACTCAAACCATCTTCTTCAGGTTCTGAGTCCAATGGTCTTTTCACGTTGCAGCAGTGTGTGTGATTTTAGACACATTTCCAGCATCATCTCCTTCAGGAAGCATTTTCTGATCCCATGCTATTCCTGGCCGAGTGCCCCAACGCTCTTCCTAGTTGCATTCTGTACATCATTAGCTCTCCACACTGTGTATGAATCCACTGATTATAAGCTCCCTCAGAGCTGGGATCATGCCTCCTTATTGGTCTTGGTATCACCAGAGCTAGATCATCGCCAGCACAGAGTAAGCACAGTGTTTGTTAACCTGGACTCCATTATGGCTTAGTGATGTGGATTTTGATAGGAAACAGTCTTGCATTCAATCTTTGCAGGCGAGATCACACTGTATCCCACTCTGCCTGTGTTTCTTTGCCCTTTTGTCTTTTTTAGCTCTTCTGCTAGAGGCCTATTTATTATCTCTGTCTATAATTCTCCAATTCTCATGCAGAGTTTGAATAAAATCACAGTTTAGCACCAGCTGTGTAGATTTCTACAAAACAATATGAAGCTTCCACTTGCTGCTGAGAAAACACACAGATGCAATTTATAATCAGATTTCAGGGGAATGTGGCACGTTGTTAAGGTTTCATTTCTGGCCACATAGGAGGGAGGAACTAAAAATGGGACTGCTAGAACAAAATGAAAATGTCAGGTGCTTAAAAGGAATCGCGAAACTCAGACTTCAAACAACTAGATGATGCCACAATGGCCTTTTATTTATTTTTGCTTTGTCTGTCTAATTTGGGGGAAGCGAATTATGTTTGAGCAAATCAAATTCACTACAGATTATACGTATATGAATACACAAAGATATACACACACATATGGCTATAGATGTACGTATGCCTTTGTTTTCTAGAATTAGAAATGTTCATCCTATGTAGCAAAGCCTCGACGTACAAGCCCGTCGTGTCATTTAATCAGTGTTATTACTACAAATGAATTACTCAGATTTCTTACTGTGATATAGTAAAGGTCATAATCACAGCCCATCGTCAAGCATTAGCTACTGCTGTTGTATACAACACACTGAAGGATGTGACCATTAGTCATTTATGAAATGGATCGCCATTCTAATAAATTCAGCAATTTTAAGGAGGAATTTTGTAAGTTTAGGGCAGTATTTCAGGGCAACAATTCATTAAACAAGTATCAGCAATCTTTTTCTTCCATACTAGAAATCTTGTTGCTTTGGACAATATATTGAAAAAATAGCTTCTACTATTTTTGCAAGTCATCCATGAGAAGAAAAAACAAACAAACAAACAGTGATTGCTCAATTTGAAACTTCTAAAAGGATGGAATATATTATTTAGAGCTAAATTAATATATGAAATACAAATAAAGGCTTTCTGGATTGGTACAACTATTTTTAAATTCTTCTATCCTTATGAGAATGATAATCTTGCTTAATTTAAAACATCACACCCCCTGCATTTCCTTAGTTTGAGAAAAGATAAGCAGTTTGACTTCACATTATTTGGCAAAAGCATGGTTAGCTGATGAAAGGTGTGATGTGACATGTTAGTCAATGACAGCCCAAGATAACCATGAGATCATCAGAGTAGTTTTAAAATCAATTGGTAACACAGTCCCATGGCGAAGACAAGGGATAATTTTCTCAGACACCTAATGTTTCAAAAAATGTTACGCTATTAATTTTGATTATGGTCGTAATTTAACCTGGCCTCCAATTTAAAAATGTTTACATAAAAGCATTGATTTGGTATCTGAGACTCATTTCCTCAGAAAGCACACTGAGGTGAAATGAGCAGTTTTTAAATGTGCAGTGTACATTGTCTTCACTTTAGAAAACAAGTAGGTAATACATTCTTCTCTTATGGATGCTAGCAACCCAAAGCTTTATTACGTTTGTCTTTACGTTACTATTATTATCACCTAATTTCTGATACTGGATTAGCTGCAGTATGATAAAAAAGAAAAGAAAGTTGTCTATTTTCTGTGAGTGACTCCAACAACCCTCAGTCTCAAGAAGAGAAATGCTGAAAACATTAACACCCGAGTTCTGCCATCGGGCCTTGAACATGCCCTTCTTTGAGTGTGTGGTTAGATAAATTTGCAATGAGAACAAGAACTGCTTGACATCCTTCTGGTGGTCTTTTACCTAATGTTTGCCCAGAGGCCAGATTTAATTTGAGTGATAGCTTCTGGGGTCTCCGTTTATGTAATTTTGATTGAGGTAAGAGCAAGATGGAGGAAGCACTCCAGGTTTAAGAGATGTCCAAGCTTTTAAGTCACGTGGGAGACTATCAAAAGAGTTCCATGTTTCAGGGGTTCTGGAAGGCAGGATTCTAGTCCAATTTGGAGAAAGGAGAACAAAGAATGAAAAAAAAAAAGAATTCCAAATGAAAATAATCGAAGCTAAAACTCTGTTGGGAATTCAACAGTACAGTTCAGGAAATCTGTTTGAAGTATGAATAATAGGTTGTTGTTATGCGTAGTCTTAAAGACTCTCAGCGGAGCCCCGATCCAAGCTTCATTTTAGACTCGACTTGTCCCTGGTCTCCTAACTTGTTGTCACTGTAGATTACCAGACTGATAATTGCTGGGATTTTCCCACTATTTCTTAGGAGACGTAAGAATGTGAGGAGGTGAAAAAAGGACCTTAGTCAGTGATGTGCTACTAAGTGTTTAACAACTGGCTCCGTGGGGTGGGGTTGGGGGGTGGGGGAGTATGCCTCTATTTACAGACATAAGTTTATTATAAACCATACTGGTGTAAAGGATATGTAGCACACAATTTATTAATAATAATAAAATACATAATACTCTTTGTTGTAAATCAATTGATTCTTACAGAATGTTTTTGTTAATTTGTGCCAAACTCTTATACCTATAGCCAATCTACAGTTGCCACTGAGAAACAGATGTGGTTCTTACATGAATGTTAGTGAATGTTTTCCTTTAAGTCAGTGAGTGAGACTAAGTAAAACAAGAAAGACATATATCTCGGAACTTACTTGTCAATGATTTGAGTACTGGAGGAAAACTGGAAGAATATCTCCTCAATTTTTTATTCACAATGTAATAACCAGACACGACATGTTTAAAAAATTTAATCTGTATTAGTTAAATTTCCTCTACCACTTTCTGAAGTCCAAACCAGGGATTGGCCAACGTTTTCTGCAAAGGGCCAGATAGTAACATTTTCGGTTTTTTAGTTCATAAGGTCTCTATCTTAACTATCTCTATTTGTACAACCCGGCCATCACAGTATGAAAGCAGCCAGAAGCTGCATGTAAGCAGATAAGTGTGGCTGTATTCCAGCCAAACTTTATTTGTGGACTCTAAACTTTGAATTCAATGTAATTTTTATATATCTGGAAATATTTTTCTTCTTTTGTTTTTTTTTTCAACAGTTAAAAATATAAAAACCATTTTTAGCTCATAAGCCATACAAAAACAGGCAGTGGGCTAGATTTGGTTTATGAGCTGTAGTTTGTCATTCCCTTAATTTTGTCTGGCCACAGAATAGTAAATTAAGCTCTGATTTGCAGCATTTGCCAATCCTGTGGTATAAAGATTATCACTATGGCTGATTTCAAGCTACCAATGTGGCACCACTGAATGTTGGGAAGAGATGAGGAGTAGCACGACATTATATTGTATTTCCACCCCAAAGATAAAACAGGTAAGAATAACCTCAAGAGCATACATAATAGTAAAATAATTTGAAATGCTGAGTTTTAAGTATTTATTACCTTACTTTTATATTATTCACTTATTTGTATGATTATATGATTTCATTTTTAATAATGGCAACAACCAACTTGCAAAATTCTCAAAAACTTAACAATCGGCTTCTGCAAGTTGGTACAAGCTGGTTTCCCAAGCACTTATTCTAGCGATACTGCAGCTCTTGACTCTGATATTCCCCCACCAACACTGATTCTTCTTCTTTTTTTTTTTAAAGATTTTATTTGAGAGGGACAGACAGACAGAGAGAGACAACAAGCAGGGAGAGGAGCAGAGGGACAAGCAGACTCCCTCCTGAGCAGGGAGCCTGATGTGGGACTCAATCCCAGGACCCTGAGATCAGGACGTGAGCTGGAGGCAGACGCTTAACCAACTGAGCCACCCAGGCGCCTCAACACTGATTCTTCTACCATAGAAACGGAATTACCTCTTAGAAGTGTCCGCAAACTAGAGAGAGTGTAGGGAATCCTAGGCCGTGAGTCCATCTAAGAAGCTCTTGCTGATTCTGCCTTCCACGGAGAAATGAAATGATGGAAACCTTCACTGCCACAGGTGCAGTGGGTCTTGACTTATCTCCCAAATGGAAGAATTGTTATAATAGTCATAATAGTTGACATTTCTTGAGTATTTACTGTGGACCACGCACTGTTCTCAACTTTTACCTGTCCCAACTCATTGGGTTGTCACTCAACGCCAAGACGGAGTTTCCATCATCATCATTTACATTCGAGGATAATGAGACACACAAACGTGAGGCTCCTTGCTGAGGGTACAGATGTGGAAAATTAAAAGTTCCTACTTCCCTAAACGCTAGCTCATTTCCTCTCTAAGTTGCGCTTGCAGAGATCAAGTATCTGTTTTTTATTATTTACTTATTTATCAATCCAATAAAAGGTTATCAGTAAAATTCAGTAGGTCCCAACCTGGACCATCATCTTTCCTCCCCAAATCTGTTTTCTCTGTTCTCTTTTCCACGTGCTTGCTGTTCCTGGTGCTGACACGACACTAGGCACCCTGGCATCTTGGACTCTTTCCTCCTCATTCTACACAGCTGCCAATCCAGTCCATGGAAACTCCAATATTACTTATTGGGCCTTCTCCTTTTTATTTCCATTCTCCTTCTCATTGAGGACTTCGGTACCTCTCACTCAGATGATTGCAGAAGGCCCCTCACCATCTCCAAGTATTTGTTCCAAATGGCATACCGTGCTGCCAGAACATGGAACCAGTCTCTTGCTCATAAGCTATAATGATTGCCCACCGCCTACTCCTCAAAGCTCTCCCCTTCCTCCTCCTCTTGACTCCTTTTAAGCTGCAAGCTTACAGAACTTTTCTCCATTTTTCGCAGACACTCCATGCTTGACCCACCTCCACGCCTTTGCTCAAGCTGCTGCTTTTGCTTGCAGTGCCCTTCTCCAGAACTCTGTCTGCCTGCTCTCTAGTCTTCTTTTTTTTTTTTTTTAATGACCCAGAATTTCCTTGGTCTCCCAGCCAGAAGCAGCCTCTCCCTCTGCTGAAGTCCCATAGCATTTTTTCTACCTGTGCTTTTCTTGTGGCACTTTTTGCCCTCCCCACCCTAATTATTCTTTTTGTTTAAGATTGTATTTATTTATGTATTTTAGAGGGGGTGGAGGGAGGAGTGGATGGAGAAGGGTAAGCAGACTCCACACTGAGCTCGGAGCCCAACACAGGGCTCAATCCCACGACCCCGAGATCATGACCCGAGTTGAAATCAAACCGACTGAGCCACCCAGGCGCCCCCATTTATTCTTCTTTGTTGTTTCTCTTCTCTCTCCTGCTTGACTCTGAATCCCCTGAAAGCATGATTAGTTTTCCACCTATCCCCTACGGTTGCTTGTGCACTGGGTGCTTAGCCAAGATCAGATGGGTGAATGAATAAAACCCAGCAAAGGCAACCTCTCACCACTTACTATTAATGTTGTTTAATATTCCTTTTGTGAAACATACCATGCACAATATAGAGCTGCATTGTCCAACATGGTAACCGCCAACCGCATGTGTCTGTGGAGCACTTGAAATGAGGTCTAAGTCCAAAATGTACACTGGTCCAAATTGAAATGTGCAATCAGTATAAAATATATACTGTACTTTGAAGTCTTAGGATGAAAAAAAAATCTCAGTAGTTGTTTTACATGTGCAAATTATCATGCCTGCAATACACTGGGTTAAATAAAATATAAAAATTACCACCCATTTATGTTTGCTTTTAAAAATGTGACTACTGGAAAGTTTACAATTACATACATGGCTTGCATTATATCTCCACTGGAAGCTCTGTTATAGAGTGTACTCATGATCCCCTTGAAATGTCTCTGTTTTCTAGACTGACAGTGTGCAGTCATGGAAAGGGTTCTCAGAACTTGTCCCAGTTCCTTAAACTTTTGGAAGCTTTGTTTCCTTGATTTTGAATTAGGGGTAACTGTGCCTTCCTGACAGGTGGTTTAATAAGGTAATATACATTAAGCTGCCTGACACTTTGTAGGTACTGGGTAAGTATGGGTTTTTTCAACTTTCTGGGCCAGCACAAACATACCACATGCATCATTCCCACCCATCATTGCCAGTCTATTAGTATCACTGCACCAACCAGTACTCACCATTGTTGTAGGCCAGCTCTATATAATCTTTCTATTATCTCTTACTGTTGCTTTAAGTCTCATACCCCTAGCAAGAATACATGGGAAATGCAGTTGTTAACCTGAAAACAAAGAGAATTTGGAGAGCTTATCCTGCTTACCTTTTCAGGGTCTGGTTCCAAATTACAATGTAAGCAGCCTGAGGCTCACCTCTCTGGAGGAAAGAGATGTCCACATCTGCCACGTTCCTCAATTTGAGGGGTTCGATTCACATCATACAGTATCCTGTGTTTTACACCAACAGTACAGTGTGAAGGGTCCTTTGAATAACTTGCTGTTCTCATTGATATTATGATTGGTGGCGGGGGGGTAGGGAGATATGTACAAATTGTTCTTCATTTTAGGCAAGACCATGAACCTAGGTTTTGAGGTCCTTAAAGATTAGAGGGTAATTAGCAAAAAAAATGAAACAATTATCAATGCTATATATGCTATATAAAATAATGTCAACATTATTTTCAGAGCAGACATTACCATTATAATATACTGATATTAATACTAACCAAGGATTTCTGGGAAATTTTTCCTTCATCATTAAAGGTTAGAGTTGTCATTGCTGTCATGTTCCATGGGGTTGCATGTCCTGCATCTGCTTGTCTCCTTCACAGAAGGGCTTATATATCTAGAGAAGGTGAGGTCTTCACAATGGGAAGAGGAAGATTTTAAGTCTTCATTATCAGTGTACAACAAGTAATTTTAGATCCCAAGATAACCTAACAATAGAGGGATGATGGTGTTTATCATCTTGGGCTGCTTGTGCATGAATATTATTAATCATCAACTTAATCCTGAATATCTTGGGACTGCAGCAGAGTTCCAGGATTGCATTTCTTAATGTCTTCATTACAGCTGTAAATCTCAAAAGAAATACGATAATTACAAGGAAGCATCAGCAGCTGGGGCAATTAAATGCTAGTTGCCTTCTGCTATGCAGAGACTTGCATTAAGCAAAATGTGTGCTCTTCATTACAGAACAATTCTTTACAGATAAATGTTCCACAGTAGAAATGACGTTCCTTCTGCCAAAGGAAGAAACTTATCAGGGAGGGTGCCATCCCTGGGGTCCCTGGATATCCAAATGGAGATGCTCAAGCTCAAATGTGAAAGAGAAATGGGACATGAAATCTTCAGGTCCCTGGGGCTCCACTAATCAGATGACTGGGCACAAAGATGGGTATTCTCTTTTCAGATTGAAGGTGTATTTGCCACAGAAAATCAACCAAGTAATCAACAAATATTTACTGAAGACAAACCATCATCGTCCTTGTCATCAACTACAAAAACTTATTTTGTGTGTAACACACACATTACCCGGATTAGACCACAGAAGAGCAAAACTCTGGATTGTAATAGGGGAAGCTAAATATGACTACAAAGATAATAACACAGAAATTTCAACAGAAAGTACTATACAGTAAGAGATATAGGGTAAGAGATACAGGGATAGCCACTTTAGTGGGCATTATTCTAGAGTCATGATATGTTTAATAAGAAATATAAGAACTGATCCCTGTGCTTAGGGAATCACAGTTTAATTCGGGGATGAACTAAACATAATACTATGAGAAAGCAATAGGATATAAAGAGCTAAGATACAGATGCAGAATGAAAACCTGTGAAGATTGGAAACAAAAAAAGAGAGCAGACTCTATGGCGTCAATAGTCAGGGGTGGCTCCATGGAGGGGAGAGAGTGCTTTAGAAATCCTTTAAAGTCAGAGACAGTTTGGATAAATGAAGGGGAGAAGGGAGAGTTCAAGGCTTCAGGTGAAAATATCTTTATTTTTGGTAAACTTTGGAGAGTTGGTCAGCAAATCATTTATTCAACATCAGCGTTCTGATGGAGGAACTGGACTATTTTGAATGGGAAATGAAGAACAGGTCCTTACGTCTATAACTGCAGGTTCTACTGATGGGCACACTCTTGGGTTTGGAAGTCATCCTTCTGTTCGTTCGGTAAACACTGACTAAGGACCTGTTATACACTGAGATTATACTAGGCTATATTAGGCAAGACAAGAAACACATCAAGGATATGGAAAAGTTAACAGGTTTAATTACATACAATGTGGTCCATGCTCTTACAAGGACAAACACAGATTTTAGAGGAGAACCCCCAAACTCAGGCTTGGGAAGTCAAGAAAAGTTGAGATGTGCAGAATAAATAGGGGTTATCCCGGCAAGGGACGTGGGATTGTAGGAAGCATATCCAGATGGCATGAATAATTTGGGTAAAAAGCCGACCTGGCTAGGTTTAAGAACCCCAGGTTGTTCTGTTTGGCTGGAATGAAGAGGCAAGAAGAGTTGAGGCCAGGTATATAGGCCAATGCCAAATGGTAAAATACTTTCAAGCAGTGATAAAGAATTTGGACTTTGTCCTGAGGACCGTGGAGAGTCAGAGAATAATTTTAATCTGGGGATGGACATGATTGCATCTGTTCTGAAACCTCATCCAGGCTGCAGTGTGGAGAATGGATTGGATGCTCCAGGGTCAAAGCTGATATTATCATACAGCATTTTCATAACTGCCCTAAATGAGAAAGGGAAAAATGTGTGTAGTCTAGTCTCCTCTGCCCATGCCTATTGTCTGCTTCTTGACTCAAGATTGCAGTCTTTATCCTTAGAGGCATGGGATTCTGATCCTCAATACCTACAAGAAGGTTTTCCTGATTCTACCTGGTTCTACCCCAGCAATGGATAGATGACTGCTCAAATTTCTGTCTGCTCAAGTCCTAGCCTGATCCGAAAGGAGACCACTTGCTAACACATATAACAATCATATAACTCAGCACAATTATGTTGTGGAGGACAAAACATCAGGGAATTATAGTAATTCAGTTTAATATCTGCTGAAAGCGTTGATAAAGGCTTATGTGGCTGTTCAGAGAAATTGCATGCGGTAAGAAAGCCATTGCCATAACCACTGAAAAACACTTGGTATTTTGACAAAATTTAAAATGCCCTCTCAGGAAGGACTCTATTCTTCCCTTGAATAACATTTTAGATCTTGAGGTAAAGGCAAGGGATATGTGTGGTAAGGAATTATGTTCATATTATACACAGCTCTCAGCTTGTATTCCAGGAGCTCCAAATTCCTTTTTTCTTTTCTTTTTATGTTTCAGTCAGTATAAAAGCAAAATTGATCTGACTTCACAAATTGTGCTTCTAGCAAATTTTAAAAGTACTTAAAATGTTATCTTTGAAAATCAGGTAATACCACAGGACATCTGTGCATTCCTTTTATTCTGGGCAACCCAGCAGGCTTCCAGGTTAATAGAATCTGTGTGTGATTGCAGATGTTTAATACGCCTAATTAATTAAACGCTGATCCCAGTCATCATGCTGCGAGATATAAATACTGTCTGGGAAGGGCTGTTTCATAAGATGACAAGTCTAATAGTGCAAATGTTGCAACACCATTCAGAGGAGGAAGGAAGCTGTTCTGGAGTTTTACTAAAAATAAGATGCTTGTACTGAAAAAGGAAATTATAAGTGCATGTTCTACCCACCTAGGTTGGCCATCTATTCCATTCCAAAGAGTAGCACTCACTTCCAAACCACTCTCTGAGATAAAAGGAGTTGCAATTGAGGAAGAGTAAGAAACTGACAGATCTTCTGTTATTTGGATAAATGATCCTTTCTCCTTTCCTTTCATATAATTGCACACTTGAATCGAATAAACAAGAAGTTAGTGGATTAAATAAACATGAATAAGAAGGCCTAAGCATAAGAGACAAAGGTTGCATCCTGCCATATTTAATATGGGCTTCTTAAAACAGATATACACATTTAGTATTACTTTATGAACAGATATTTTTCAGTTGCATTTTGGGAGCTGTATTATTGTTTAGATCCATTACTTTTAGGTTCTTATCCTAACTGCATGGAACTGTTTAAACATGAGAAAAAGCAGTTTATTGGAGAGTATATCCCATTGAAAAGCAATTTATTTCTAGCATGGCAAGGATACTAAACTTCCTTATTGTTGGCACATTTAATCCATTTTTAGAATCCTAATGTTTGAAGCTGAACCAAAAATGGAATATTTTCAGGGGAACAAGAATTGAAGTGGATAAATCACTTCTGAGAATTTTGCAACAATCCAGGTGAGAGATGGTGGCAGGAGAATAGGAGATGGTGAGGAGTAGGTTGACTCCGCAAATATTTAGAAGGAAATGGTGCAAGAAAAAGAGAGGACTGAAGGATGATTCCAGAATTCCTTTGAGCTGCTGGATGGTGGTGGTGCTAACGAAAGAGATGGGGAGGGGCGCCTGCGTGGGTCAATCGGTTAAGCATCAGACTCTTGATTTTGGCTCAGGTCAGGCTCCACACTCAGTGGGGAGTCTGCTTGAGATTCTCTCTCTCCCTCTGCCCCTTCCCCCTCATACAAGCGCATGCAAACCCGCTTGCGCTCTCTCTCTTCTCTCCCTCTCTAAAATAAATTTAAAAAAAGAGAGAGAGAGAGAGATGGGGAATATTTGCGGATGGGACAAAGGTTGATGGAGAGAGTGGTTGAATTGCCTGCTTAGCTTCCTTCCTTTTTTCCTTTCAGGCAGGGTGGGAAGGTGACTGGACAGAGGTTGGAACTCTCATGGCTGAGTATTTTAGGGGTTGGGGGGCCCTTGTGGGGCTGGGGTTGACACAAGGAGATTGTGAAGAGGCAGCCTGGTAGCAAGAGACTGGCTCCATGAGGGGGATTAAGCAAATGAGTAAATATACTGGTGGCACCCGGAGCCAGGTTTGTTATTGTTGGAGAAGGTACAGATATGGAAAGGGGAGAGCTAGAGTGAACCCGATGGGGTTGGAGGGCAACCAGATATATCTGTGTGAACTCATGGCGTGCGTGTGTACACACACATATATACACGCATCATATGTATACACCTAAATGTGTATATGTATTCACATATGTGTGTGTATATATATATGTACATATATTTCCTAGATCTGGCCAACATCCATAGTAAAAAAAATACAAACAAAAGGCACACATTTCCCCGCATAAATCTATATTGTGTAGTAACTAAAATACTGTTCAGAGCCGTGGCTAGAATTAAACAATACAACAATACACAAAAAAGAACCCAGTAGCAGTGAATGCCCTGGTAGCAATGGACAGATCTTGGTTTCTAAATAGCACTCTCCACTAAAACACTGAAAGGAAACACTACCTAAAGAATTGGCTGACTCTAGGGCTGGGCAGTGAAAAGAACAAGAGCAACTTAGAATACCTTTTTGTATCAGAAAGTAGGGAAGTGCTCACAGAATGATGGGCTATGTAATAAAGAAACAAAAGCCTTCTTGAAGGGCTTCCTCTAATCAAGTCTGGGTCAACCTGGGCATCAAAATAAGTAATGACAGCAGTGGATTATAATTCATTAAGCAATAAAGGAATATATGAATTTACACTTTCTCCCCATCTGTTAACCATTATAATAATAATTGATCCAGGCAAAAAAACATTGATGATGCCAATTAATAAATGTAAAAGTAATGACAGAATCAAAAAAACCCCATTTGTTAACCATAATAATAACATTACTATTATATTAATAATTATAATAAATATTAATATTAATATATGATAACATTATTAATTAATAATAATCAATAATAATTGATCCAGGCAAAAAAACATTGATGACTTCTAAGTTTCAGGTCTCATTAGTCTCTTGTGCTCTGTGATAGTTGCTCAGTGTTGCTTTGCATTTATATGGCCTTGACAGTTTTGAGGAATACTGGTTAGATGTTTTGTTGAATGTCCCTCAATTTGAATTGTCTTATGTTTTTCTCATGGTTATTGGGATTATGAGTTTTTCAAAGAATTCCGTGGAGATGAAGTACCCTTCTCCTCACTCCTATGAGGGAGTCCATGGTGTACAGGTGACATCAGGGCTGAAACTAAACCTTGGTCCCTTGGGCAGGGTAGTGTTTTCCAGGTTTATTCACAGTTCCCTCTCCATCCTTTATTCTTTGAAATTGAGTTGCTCTGTTTAGCGCACACTTGGGGGTGGTGTTGATGAAGTGTCAGCTCCTGCGAGGTGTAGTATCTACATATACTACTTAGAATTCTTCTGGGGCGCCTGGGTGGTGCAGTTGGTTGGGCGTCCGACTCTTGTTTTGGGCTCAGTTCGTGATCTCAGGGTCGTGGATTCGAGCACCTTGTCAGGCTCTGTGCTCAGAGGTGAGTCTGCTTGAGGATTCTCTCCCTCTGCCCCTCACACTTGTGCTCTCTCTCTCTCTAAAATAAATAGATAAATCTTAAAAAAAATAGAATTCTTCTGTAGGGAGTATTTGCCTCTTTCCCCCTATTTATTATTTTTGCAGTATAGACTCACATACATTTATTTTATACTTTGGATGATACTCCAATACTGTATTATTTAATTTGCTGTTTTTTTCTAGCTTTGGCCATTGGGAGTGCTTTCACATGGCTACTGTGTCTGTTTCATGTGACCCTACCTTTTTTTTTAAATATATCTTTACTTTCATATTATAAAATGCTCCAGGCTTATCTTGTATTTTCCCTAGCTCAGTCCTGCATTTCTCGAAGATGACCTAGTTCCTTACATTGGAGAATGTTAATTGGAAACCAAGATCTAGACACAAGGCATCCTTGTTGCTCCTGAGATGTCATTGCTTTTAGGCCCCCTGAGGTAGATAAGACAAAACCAGGCAATGCAGGCATGTATCCTAACCCACGTGGACATGCATGCCTGTACTGATTCTGTATCTATCCATCTGCATATATATTAAACAGGAGTTCATACTGCTGTTTCCAACCCATATCCAGTACCACAGGGTTCATTTTATCCTTCACTTCTTGCTTATACTGAATAATTTTTGAATGTTTAACTCTTTTCTTAATTTCCAGATTTTATTGACTGATTTGAGAGAGAGAGCACAAGCAGGGGAAGGGGGAGAGGGAGAAGCAGGCTCCCCACTGAGCAGGGAGCCCCACGTGGGGCTCGATTCCAGGACCCTGGGCTCATGACTTGAGGCAGATGCTTAACTGACTGAGCCACCCAGGCGCCCCAATTCTTGAATGTTTAATAAACATTGCATTCCTGGAATAAACTCCACTACTATTATAGTGTATTACCCTTTCCCTATCTTACTGGACTTCATTTGCTAAAATTAAAAATAAACCGGTGCATTTATGTCCATGAAGAATATTGGTCTGTAGTTTCCTTTTCATGCAACATCTCTGTGTTAATCTCACTCTCAGGATAATGCTGGCTACATAAAATAAGTTGGGAAGTGTGTTCCATGTTTCAGCTTTTGGGAAGAGTTAGTGTAAAATTCCTATTGTTTCTTCCTTGCATGGTAGGCTTTGCCAGTAAAGCTCTCTGGACCTTGAGTTCACTTTGTGGAAGGGCATGGGATTGGGAATTCAGTTTCTTTCATAGGTATTTAGTAAGCAATTCGGGCCATCTGTCTTCTTGAATGAGCTTTGGTAGGTTTTATCTTTCAAAGAATTTATCCCTTTCATCTAGCTAGTCAGATTTATAGGCACAAGATTGTTCATAGTTTTCCCTTATTATCTTTCTAATGACTGCCCGTCTGCTGCATTTGTGCTGATGCCATCGTTCTAATCCCTAATATTGGTAATTTTTAATTTTTTCTCCTTTCCCCCCTTGGTTAGTCTGACTAAAGTCAGCTGTACTGGTTCTTAAGGAACCAGTTTTACTTTCATTAACTTTCTCTATTTGTTTTTGCTGTTTTCTATTTCATTGATTTCTTCTCTGTTATTTCTTCTACTTTGGGCTTAATTCATTCTTTTACCAGTTCCTTAAAGTGGGAGCTGAGGTCATTGATTTGAAATCTTCTTTTTCTTCTAATATATTGAACACTATAAATTTCTCCCCAAGTAGTGACATCCCACATTTTATGTTAGTTATACATTTTTTAGTTAGTTCAAAATAATTTCTAATTTCCCCTTTGATTTCATATTTGATGCATCAATTATTGAGAAGCATGTCATTTAGTTACCAAATAGTTGGGAATATTTCGGTTATTGAGTTATAATTTAATTGCATATTATGGTCAGAGTACATATTTTGAATAGCTTGATTCATTTTAAACTTTCTTAGACTTGTTTTATGGCCTAGAATGTATTCTATCTTCATCAATGTTCTTGGTATACCTGAAAAAGATGTATGTTCTTCTGTTTGTGGTGGAATATTCTATAAATGCCAATTAGTTCAGGACAGTTGATAGTGTTCACATTTTCTATATCCTTACCGATCTTCTGTACATTTGTTCTATAAATTATTGAGAAAGGTTATTGAAATCTCTGAATATAATTGTAAATTTGTCTACTTCTTGTAGATTATATATATTTTATCAGTTATATTGATAAAATAATTCACATACCATACAGTTTACCTGTTTAAACTGTGTAATTCAATGGCTTTCAGTAGATGCAGAGAGTTCTGCAACCATTACCACAACCCGTTTTAGAACATTCTTATTCCCCAGGGCGCCTGGGTGGCTCAGTCGTTAAGCGTCTGCCTTCGACTCAGGTCATGATCCCGGGGTCCTGGGATCCAGGCCGACATCGGGCTCCCTGCTTGTCAGGAAGCCTGCTTCTCCCTGTCTCACTCCCCCTGCTTGTGTTCCCTCTCTCGCTGTCTCTCTCTCTGTCAAATAAATAAATAAATTCTTTAAGAAAAAAAAAGAACAAATCATTGTACCACTGTCCATGTTGGTATAGATCTACATCAATTCTAAATAGTCTAGGTTCCCTCCTTCTTCCAAGTTTTGTCCATATATATTTTTTTAAAGATTTTATTTATTTGCCAGAGAGAGACAAAGCAAGAGAAGGAACACAAGCTGGGGGAGTGGGAGAGGGAGAAGCAGGCTTCCCGCGGAGCAGGGAGCCAGATGTGGGGCTCAATCCCAGGACTCTGGGACCATGACCTGAGCTGGAGGCAGACGATTAACAACCAAGCCACCCAGGCAACCCTCCATTTTTTAAAGACAAAGTAAAATGACTTTTTCATTCCATAGTTCTCATTTTTGTGTTAATACTTCTCACTCCTTTGTCAGAGTACATATTCTTCAACATTTTCTTGACTTAGGTTCTTCTTTCCTTGAAATGACTGTCAGGGTCAGTCATTGTCCATTTAGATTATTTTGCAACCATAGTTATGAGAGATTGACTGTTTATACCATTTCATCCTTTCACTGTATTAATGATGATGATCATGTATATCTGTATTGATTAGAAAAAAAAAACTTTTGTCTTTAGGTTTCTTCGGGATTTAAATGAATAAATAGCAGTTCACTTATATATCCAACTCAAAGAACACAGAATGCTTGTTTTCCCCCTGGGAAAACTATTTAAGAGCCAATTAAATTATGAAATATTTAGAAGGTTATTTATTTTAATGTAATGATTTGCTCCTAAGCAAGTCTAAGCTGTTATAGGTGTGTATGCACTGTAATTTGATGTCATTTTAAAGAGAGCTTGTAGCTTGAAAGAAAGGCATAATAAAATTGTAGTTAAAAAATCTTCATACTGATACATTTTTCTTCAACTATGTGATTTTTATTTAAATATTTTATTTATTTATTTGAGAAAAAGAGAGAGCACAAGCAGGGGGAGCAGCAGAGGCAGAGGGAGAAGCAGGCTCCCCGCTGAGTGGGGAGACCGACATGGGGCTCTTGGTCCCAGGACCCTGGGATCACGACCTGAGCTGAAGGCAGACGCTTAATGGATTAAGCCACCCAGGTGCCACAACGATGTGATTTTTGATCACTTGAGTCTTTTTGTTTACACTGGTAGAAGTTTGAGATCACTGCATATTTAGAAGCTAAGATTACTGATTGCTTTGGGCTCCTGAAACAGTTGATTGTATCATCGTTCACCTGAGCGACAGATCTGGTGGGCGTCTTGGGGCGGGGGGAAGAAGTGTATAGAAGATACCTTTAAAGGTGATGATATTATAAATCAGTTTCCCTAATTTGCATAAATTAATGAGCTGTTTGCACTAAAGACATTTACAAAGTATATAGGAAAATATCTAAAACTGATGTTGAGGTGCCAGGACATGGATAAATGCAACTGGGTCGTGTTTTCCTTTTTGGTGTCGGAATTTGTGGCAAACAGAATAGCTTGTGGCTTTTTCATTTCTTCTTTAGTAAAATATTGGTTCATCTCCCCCTCCGATTTACTCCCCTTCATCCTTCCCCTCCTGCTATCTTCTTCTTTTTTTTTTTCTTAACATATATTGCATTATTTGTTTCAGAGGTACAGATCTGTGATTCAACAGTCTTGTACAATTCACAGCGCTCACCATAGCATATACCTTCCCCAAAGTCTATCACCCAGCCACCCCATCCCTCCCACACCGCCACCACTCCAGCAACACTCAGTTTGTTTCCTGAGATTAAGAATTCCTCATATCAGTGAGATCATATGACACATGTCTTTCTCTGATTGACTTATTTCACTCAGCATGACAGCATTCCCTTCCATCCACGTCATTGCAAATGGCAAGATCTCATTCCTTTTGATGGCTGTATAATATTCTATTGTGTATATATACCACATCTTCTTTATCCATTCATCTGTCGATGGGCATCTTGGCTCTTTCCACAGGTTGGCTATTGTGGACATTGCTGCACATACCCTTTCGGATTCCTACATTTGTATCTTTGGCGTAAATACCCAGTAGTGCAATTGCTGGATCGTATGGTAGCTCTATTTTCAATTGTTTGAGGAACCTCCATACAGTTTTCCAGACTGGTTGCACCAGCTTGCATTCCCACCGACAGTGTAGGAGGGTTCCCCTTTCTCCGCATCCCCGCCAACATCTGTCATTTCCTGACTTGTTAATTTTAGCCATTCTGATGGGTGTGAGGTGGTAACTCATGGAGGTTTTGATTTGGATTTCCCTGATGCCGGTGATGTTGAGCACTTTTTCATGTGTCTGTTGGCCATTTGGATGTCTTCTTTGGAAAAATGTCTGTTCATGTCTTCTGCCCATTTCTTGATTGGATTATTTGTTCTTTGGGTGTTGAGTTGGATAAGTTCTTTATAGATTTTGGATACTAGCCCTTTATCTGATATGTCATTTGCAACTATTTTCTCCCATTCTGTCGGTTTTCTTTTGGTTTTGTGGACTGTTTCTTTTGCTCTGCAAAAGCTTTTTATTTCGATGAAATCCCAATAGTTCATTTTTGCCCTGGCTTCCCTTGCCTTTGGCGATGTTTCTAGGAAGAAGTTGCTGTGGCTGAGTTCGAAGAGGTTGCTGTCTGTCTTCTCCATTAGGATTTTGAGGGACTCCTGTCTCATGCTTAGGTATTCCAACCATTTGGAGTCTATTTTTGTGTGTGGTGTAAGCAAAAGGTCCAGTTTCATTCTTCTGCATGTGGCTGTCCAATTTTCCCAACACCATTTGTTGAAGAGACTGTCTTTTTTCCATTGGACATTCTTTCCTGCTTTGTCAAAGATAAGTTGACCATAGAGTTGAGGGTCCATTTCTGGGCTCTCTATTCTGTTCCATTGATCTATGTGTCAGTTTTTGTGCCAGTACCATACTGTCTTGTTGATGACAGCTTTGTAATGGAGCTGGAAGTCCGGAATCATGATGCCGAGGGAGTGGGAATTTTTTACGTCACTGTAATAGTTGGTCCCTCGGGGGTGGGCAATTCCTGTTCTACTGTTGACGTTGTCTCTAGCAGTTTGAGTATGCATTACAATCCCATAGGGAAATGGCAGGGGGGCTACAGTGGTCGGCAGGCTATTGTTGTTGATGATATTTATGAGTGGGTTCCATATGATGAGATGTGAGTTCCTATGGATAGGGATCCTCATTAAGTGCCCCTAAAGAGTGCTTTTTCTGAGTTTAATAGTAGATATAGTTTTATTACTTTTAATAGCCCTCCTTCTTCTTGGTACCCCAATGAGCAGTGCATTACAATGTTGCCTGCATTTTATTCGTGTGTGGATGAGTGTTTGAGAACGGAAAATGTTGGCAATGCCTCTACAAATTGCACACTGGAACATCGAAAGAATAAAATTGTATTTTTGAGAACAAAATAGGAAGTATCCTCCTGTGATTCTTAGTTTAAACCAGGGGAGGGGGCCTTTTTGTGGTATTGGTAATGAGTATCATAGTCCTTCTTAGGGAACATTATCAGACTGTAATGGGAACTTGGTCTCTGTTATTGTAGAAGAATCAGGAGTGGAAAAATTATTTGTCTCCTGTTTCATTATCCATGAACATTTCCACAATATTTGGTTTCACACCTCTGCCATTGTGAAATCATCCCAGATTTGGCACCAGCTCACCCTCCTGTGCAAAGGGTATGTTTCAACCGAGAAAAAAGCAGCTTCTGGGTGACTGGGAGACTCTAGGATCAGAATGCTGTTGGTAAGCACTCTTACTGTGATCCTAAATTCTGAACAAGCTCCTGACATCCAGACTAAATAGAGTTCAGATTTAGAAACTTCAGATAGAAATTTTGTGTCCATGATGACAACTAAAGAACACGTGTGATCCTTAAACCGAACTCTAACCCTTAACTTTAACCCTAAAAGCTAACGTGACCCTAAGCCCCAAACTGGAACCCTGAATCTCAAACCTGAAACTGAACCCCATACCCAAACTCTGAACCCAAGTCCTGAATCCCAGCCCTGAACCACGAACCCAAACCCTGAACCAGAACTCTGAGTCATGAGCCCTGAACCCAAACCCCAGCAAGAACCCAAACACAAATGTGACCTTAAACTTTATCCCCTAAGCCTTAAGTCTTAAACCCTAAATCATAAGCCTAAATACCTAAGCTCTCATCCTAACCATTAACCTCACCTTCACCCAAAACCCTCACCCTCACCCTGATCCTAAACCCAAATCTTGATCTAGAACTATGACCCAAACCTGAACCTGAACCCAGAACCAAACCCTTGACCACACTTTGTTTATGCATTCACCATGGATGGACATTTGCACGGTTTCTGCCTTGTGATTATCGTGAACATTGTTCGGGTTTGGGGGCTAGGGTTAGGGTCTTGGGCTGGGGTCAGGACCAGCTTGAGATCAAGTTTGGGTCGGAATCATGTTCAGTCAGGACCAGGGCACTTTTTGAGTCAGGACTGTTGTCATTCCGTATTGTTTCCAATTAATTGTTTCTTAGCTATTTTTGGAGAAGTTGGGGGGATATTGGGCTCCATTCAGCTTGAATTTTCAGAATTTAATGGCTTCAGCTGGACCCAGGGAGCGAGCAGGTGCTTCCATTGAACGGGGAGCTCACCTTGTCCTGCACTGCCTCCCCCGCCTGCAGAGGGCGCACGACCGCAGCTCCCGCCAGGAGCCCAGAGCTTGGCCTGCGCAGCCGTCGTGACAGGGGCAGACCTCCTCAGAACCTGAGGTGGAGGCTTCTGGGGGTCGCGTCCGCGCTGACAGAAGCCAGGCCTCCTCAGGACCTGCTCTGGAGGCTTCTGGGGGCCGTGGGGCCCATCCACGCTGACAGGAGTCCGGCCTCCTCAGGACCCACTGTGGAGGCTTCTAGAGGACATGGGGCGGCGTCCACGCTGACAGGAGCCCGTCCTCCTCAGGACTCGCTGTGGAGGCTTCTAGAGGACACGGGGCGGTGTCCGCAAGGACAGAAGCCCGGCCTCCTCAGGCCCCGCTCTGGAGGCTTCTGGGGGCCGTGGGGTGCGTCCACGCTGACAGGAGCCCGGCCTCCTCAGGACCCGCTGTGGAGGCTTCTAGAGGACACGGGGCGGCGTCCGCAAGGACAGGAGCCCGGCCTCCTCAGGCCCCGCTCTGGGGGCCGTGGGGCCGCGTCCACGCTGACAGGAGCCCGGCCTCCTCAGGACCCGCTGCGGAGGACGTGGGGCCGCGTCCACGCTGACAGGAGCCCGGCCTCCTCAGGACTCGCTGTGGAGGCTTCTAGAGAACACGGGGCGGCGTCCGCAGGGACAGGAGCCCGGCCTCCTCAGGCCCCGCCGCGGGAGGAGAAGGTGAGGAGAAGCCGTCTGAGCGGGGACCGCGGAGGGGGCCCGAGCTCACGGGACGCAGCGGAGGAAGGGCGGGTGCGCAGACCGCGGGGTGTCCGTGGCTCTGTGTGCGGTGACGTGGGGTCCCCGCGGTGCCGTGCGCGGGGCTGTCGGGGCTCCGCTCTCCGGCCTCGGATCCGCTGCGGCGGCCCCCGCGGCCGTGTCCACGCGCACCCGGAGTCGGTTCCTGGGCTGCTCCCGCGGTCTGCGGTCCGGGCCGGCCGCCCGCCGCTGTGCTCCGGCTCCCCCGCCTCGGCCCCGCGGCTCCTCCCCGCGTCCACACCCGCGTCAGGGCTGTGGGTTCCGTGTCTGCGAAGACCCCGCTGGAGGCCCGTAGCGGCGGCGCGGACTCGGCGGACGGCGGGGGGAGAGTAGACGTGTCCGCAGCGTGCGCTCTGCCCTGAGCGCGGGGCGTCTTCCCGGCGAGTCTCCCTCGACGTCCGCGGTCCGTGTCTCACGGGGTCGGAGGGCAGGTGTGTCGGCTCCTGGGGACGTGTGCTCCTCGGTGTGTGGTTCTTCTCGATGCGGCTGTGAAGGAGCCTGTGCTCCGCGGGTCTCGTCCTGACGGTGTGTGAGGAGCGCCTGGAAATGCACCGGATTTTTGTCTCTCGGGTTTGCTCCTGGCCAACTTACCGAATTTATCCGTTCTGTTAACCTTAAACTGAAAGTGCCGGTCGTTTTACCGGCAAAATGGGCTTCTTTGGGAGGAGCAGAGACTTGCCGTCCGGGACAAGCCAGCTCCGGCCACATCGCGGACGAGAAAGGACGGAGAAGAACAGCATGTCGTGGGGAAGGAGGAGGCAGCGGGGGGCGCTGTTCCGACGGGAAGTCCGCGGAGAGAAGCCGGCTTCGGGGTGACGGCGGCTCGCCCCCCTGAGCTGCGGGGAGCGTGGGGTTCCTGGAGGAGCGGACACCTGCGTCCTCCGCTCCGGGGCCTGTGACTGACGGGTGTCTGCTGTGGAGGCTTCCGACCCCGGGCCTGTGACTGACGGCCGTTCCCGTCCCTGACCCTGAGCGGCGGGCTCCCCGCTCCGGCCTCCCTGCTGGCGTCCCCAGTCCACGTTCCTGAGGTGCCCTTCTTCCATTTTCACAGTTCTAACCAGGTTTTGGGGGAGGGTTGGAAAATGGGAATTCCAGATCCCACTGCTTCTGCTGCACCCAAGACACAGGGGCTGCTGATTGAATCCTCCCACGAGTCTCTTGAGGGCTCTCCGCGGTGGGTGAACTGGATCTGGGAGGGCGCGGCCTCCGTCACAGTCTGGTGTCGTCTCTGCTTCTGTGACCTGGTGCCGCCGTGGTGGTTTGAAGAGTCGTGGACTCTGCGGTGATTTCAGAGTGCGGTCAACCTGTCACCGCAGCGCAAATACGCTTTATCTCCACCACTCACACCCAGCTGTCGTCTCCTTACCACATTTACCACTTCACACGGGGTGCTTCAGGGCGTGTTACCCCAAACAGGGACACTGTCCCGCGGAACCACCACATACCCGTAAATGAGGAAATCATTACAGCTTCCACATTATAACCCAGACCACAGACCCACTTCCACTGCCACCACCTGCCCCACATCCGAAATGTCCTTTTCCATTCAGATCCAGTTTTCTTTTTCTGGAACTGCTCCGAGAGTTTCCCTTATTTTCACAACCCTGATGGGTTTAAGGATTTAAGGATGGATTTAGAGCCAATTTACAGACGGCGCTAATCTGAGTGGTATTTTCTGTCTGGCTTCTGTCACTTGGGCTGTTTTCAGTGTCCATCCACGTGGTGACATGCATCAGTCCTTCATCCACTTTTCCACCGTGACTAAACATAAATAACCTTTACCACCTAAAACATTTCAGGTACACAATGCTCTGGCCTTAGCTGAGTTCCCACGGTTGTACCTCATTCTCCAGAACATGTTCATTCTCCCCGAGGGAGACCCTGTGTGCATTAAACACCCAACTCCCCGTGATTTCTCTGGAGAAGGGTCTATCCAAGTCCTTTGTCTATTTTAAAATTAGGTTGTCTTTTTGTTGAGGTGTTATAAAAGCTCTTTACATCTTCTGGACAACAGACGCTTACTAGATACATAATGTACAAATATTTCCTTCTGGGGGCTGTCTTTTCACTTTCAGGATAGTCACTTCTGATGTACCAAGATTTTTAATTTTTTCCAACATTTGTTTTAATAGTGAGGGAGAGAGAGTGTGCGAGCGGTCGGGGGCAGAGGGAGAGGGAGAGAGACTTTCAAGCAGGCCCTACCCTGACATGGGGCTTGATATCATGACCTTGAGATCATGATCTGAGCCAAAATTAAGTTAGATGGTTAACTGACTGAGCCAGCCGGGCGTGCTGAAGAGATTTTTAATTTTGAGGATATTATTTTATCTATTTTTTCTTTCTTTTCTTATGCTTTGGTGTCAGAGCTAAAAGCATTGCTAAATCCAAGGTTATGAAGATTTATCCCCATTTATTTCTTCTAGAGTTTATAATTTTACCTCTTACATTTAAGCCTTTACTTATTTTGAGCTAACGTTTCTATGTGGAATGACGCAAGGGTCCAGTTTCATTCCTCTGCACATGGATAACCAATTGTCCCCCAATGTAATGTTGTCCACCCTTGTCAAAATTCAGTGGACCATAGAAGAAGGGGTTTATTTCTGGTCTCAGTTAAATCCCACTGATCTGTATGCATACCTTTTTAAAAGGGTATGCAGAACAATAAAAATTGTTATTTTATTTATTTAAAAAAATTTTAATTCAATTAATTAACATATAATGTATTATTTGCTTCAGGGTGAATGCATACCTTTACAACAGTATCACAACGTTTTCTTGACTATTGCTTTTTTATTAGATTTGAACTTTGGAAGTATGACCTTTCACCTTTGATTATCTTTTTCAAGATTGTTCTGGCTATCTTGTGGTCCCTTGAAATTCCATATGACTGTTAGGATTAGCTTGTGCATTTCTTCCCAAAGGCCTTTGTGAATTTTGTTGGGAACACATTGAATTTCCACATCGCCTTGTGTTCTACTGCCATCTTATCAATAGCATGTCTTTTCCTCACCATGGGGTGTCTTCAGAATTATTTAGGTTTCCCTTACTTTCTTTCAGCAATTTTTGTAACATTCAGTGTACAAGATGTGCACCTTGATGACTTCTATACCTAAAAATTTGTTAATGTTGATGTTCCCTAAAATGGAATTGTTTTCTTAAATTCCTTTTTGGATGATTCATTGCTAGTGTATAAAATAAGAGAGATTTTTGTGTATTGATATTTTGTCCTGTAACTGTGCTGAATTAGGTAACTGGCTGTAATCATTTTTGTTGATTATTTAGGAAGCTCTATGCAAGATGATGTTATCCCTGGTCTCTGATTAGACAGAGTTCTAGTGTTTCCTTTCACATGTGGATGCCTTCTTTCTTGGCTTATCCTTCTGGGTAGAATTTTCAGTACAACATTGAGCAACAGGTGAAAACCAGCAACCTGTCCTTGTTCCTGATTTCAGAGTAGAGCTGTCCACCTTCAGACTTAAGCATGGTGTTTGCTAGAGATTTAATGAGAAAATTACTCCTTACTCCTGCTTTCGTGAGTATTTATATCAGCAACAGACTTTGGACTTTGGTTAGAACATTTTCTGCATCAATTAATATGGCCACATGATTTATTAAAAATTCATTGTGCTGTATAACATTGCTTGTTTCACTCTATTGAATAACCTTTGAGATGTTTGTGCAGAGCCACTTGCTTAGGGTGCACAGTCTATTTATGAGCTCTTGGTTTTGCAATTCTTCTGATCTAGCTTCTTACATCTCTTTTAAGAAAGGTACAGGAATGTATTTTGCTGATTTTGTGGGGTTGGTAATAGTGGTTAGGGTTAGGCGTTAGGGATTAGGGTTAGGGTTAGATTCTCCCTGTCCTCTGCTGCACAGAACCCATTCTCCTCTGTAACTAGAGTGATATTTTCAGAACATAACCTTTGGGCCTTTCTGTGGTCTGCTCCCCTCCTGCCCATCCTCTCCAGCCTCACCTCTTCCACCATAGCCACCCTTCTGTGGGCCACCCAAGTGTGTGGTCGTCCCACATGTACCCTGGGCCTGACTACAAGCCTTTGCTTTTGCTCTGCCCTCTGCCAGGATCCCTCTTCTATCCCCCTGCTTCATATCTGACTTGTTCCCCCATTGGCTGGATCTGGACTTGCCCTCTGGTGACCAGACTCATGTCTGCTGGTTGAGTGTGCTTATCCCCTATTTTAATGTAGTGCCCTCCTTCCCTGTGTGAGCGATTTACTAACCTGCCGGGTATGGGGCAGGCCCAGGGAAGTAGCCTTAGCGCCTATGCAAAAACATCAGTCTCAGAGGGGCTCAGCACACTTGCCTATAATGGGGGAGCTGCTGTCCTCACAGGGGGAGCAGGTAGTACCCTTAAAGGGGGACAAGCCATGGGACGTGGTTGGACAAGACTTTGAACCTTTTGGGGCCGAGGAGATGTAGACCTGGACCTGGAAGCTCACACCCTTGGATTCAAGCCTGGGGCCTAAGCAAGCCCCCTCTTCTTCCTGGTGTCATCTTTTGCCTTCCCTGTCCACGGGGTGGACCTGATTCCTGATGTGGCAGAGTTTGAGGGTGACCCCTCCTAGGAATACCAGTGGCTTACTGAGCACCATGTCAGCAGGATGCCCAGTAGCCTTCCAGGGAGGACCCTACAGGAAGTGGAGACAGGTCTGTGGGGGCCAGCGGCAGCCCACTCAGAGCAAAGTGGGATGGGTGGCCGGCCCTGCTGATTCTAGCCGCTCTGAAGACATAGAAATGAGGGCTGTGCCCAAAGGTGTTTCCTTCCTGGAAGGTGGGGATGGGATCTGCAGGGGGGGCGGCCAGTGGAGGGCACCTGCAGGGTTTGCCCAGGAGCTCAGCACAGGGGGAGTGTTCCTGGCTCCCGCATGCTGACTGTGGGGTTGCATGGGTTTCCAGCCTCTGAAGCCTCAGGCTCCCCTTTGGAAGAAAGGCTGCTGATGGCCCCCATCTCTGGGAACAGACATTGGGGAGGTCCTGCTGGCAGATTCCCTCAGGAAGGTCAGGAGGTGACTGTTGCTTAAAGCAGCCCAGGGCCTGCCCCCTTGAAGAAGGTGCACACGTCCATGGCCCCCAACTCTGGGGTCCTGCTGCCAGCCTCTGGCAGTAACCATTTTCCTGCCCTGTTCACTGCCCCTGTGGATGCATGGTCTTCCTGGAGCCGTTCCTTCAGACAGCAGAGAAGCACTACATGGAGGGGCGTGGGGTCACCTTCTAGGTTTTCACCAATCAGCCAGCTGCTGGGCCCCGTGTGCCCCTCTATGTAGGCCGTAGGGTGGTCGTCCTCATGGTGGACACAGGGTCACTTACTACATCTTCACCGATCAGCTGGTTGCTGTGCCCCTTGTGCCACTCTGGGAGGGCTGGAGGATGGTGGTCGTCGAGGTTCGCGGCATCCTGCTCTGGCAGGATGTGTTCATGCGGCACATAGCGATGATCAGCCGCTTCTGCGAGCAGCGCTTCCTCTGTGACGAGGATGACCTCGCGTGCACGTGGATGCAGGAATGAAGTTCTGGGACCATGTGGGCATGGAGATCCTGTCCCCCCTCTTTGGCACCCCACAGCTCGGTTTCTACTGGGCAGCCCATGAGGACTTTAGCTACGAGCGCTGGCCACAGTCCCAGACCCACATTCCCAGGTAACAGGGCAACTTTTACTACATGGGGGCCTTTTTTGGGGAATTGGTGGTGCACTTTCCCCGACTGACCTCGGCCTGTCACCAGGCGATGGTGGTCAACTGGGCCAATGGGATTGAGGCTGTGTGGCCCGATAAGAACCACCTGAACAGGTACCTGCTGGGCCACAGGGCCACCAAGGTGCTGTCCCCAGAGGACCTGTGGGACCCACGGCTGCTGAGCTGCCCCCCCCCATCATTCCCCGGGTCATGAAGAAGCTGAGATCCATGGCTGTGCCCAAGAATCAACAGGACACCCAGAACTCATGAGGGGCTGTCCCCGGAGGAGCTGTGGGACCTGCGGTATTGGGCTGTCCCCTGAAGGGCCTGTGAGATCCGCAGCTGATGGGCTGGCCCCTGTCATGGAGAAGCTGAGATTTGTGGCTGTGCCCAAGAATCACCAAGACATCTGGAACTCACGAGGGGCTGCCCCCGTCTCCATCAGGGGGTGCTGCCTTGAGCGGACCGGTCAGAGCAGATTCCTACTTCTGTCCCCTTGAGGGAAACTGTGGAGCCCAGCACTGCTTGCACGGGCACGCCAGCGCCCCAACCAGCCCTGCGCACAGGAGGCCTGCCTGGGGGCACAAGTTCCTCTCTTTGTGGTCACTACATTTTGATCATTTCCGGGTCCTTTACAGCTCTGAACGGCTCCAGTTTTATGTCGGATGTTTTTCTGTGTCAAAGCTGAGCAACCATCTTAAAAAGAACAATTGAAGGAAAATGCTTTCTCCGTGGTTCTAAACAGACATCTCCTGTTGGGGCTGGGAGCAGCCCTGTAGCAGCCATGGAGCCAGAACGGGCGCTGGCCGGGTCTTCCCTCCCAGTCCTTACACCTCACCGCGACCATGGGGCTTCAGGGTCAAGGGTGCGCCGAGCCACCTCTCAGACCCCCAGTGCCCTCACCACCAGAGGCCTTGGCCGTGGTCACTAGCTCGGCCTCCAGGAGCATGGAGCCCTCTGGGCTATATAAGGTTCCTGCCTTGGTTTTATTTTATTTTTTTTATTGTTATGTTAATCACCATATATTACATCATTAGTTTTTGGTTCAGTGTTCCATGATTCATTGTTTGTTCATAACACCCAGTGCTCCATGCAGAATGTGCCCTCTTTACTACCCATCACCAGGCTAACCCATCCCCCTACCCTCCTCCCCTCTAGAAACCTCAGTTTGTTTTTCAGAGTCCATCATCTCACATGGTTCCTCTCCCCCTCTGACTTACTCCCCTTCATTCTTCCTCTCCTGTTATCTTGTTCTTTTTCTTTTTTCTTAAAATATGTTGCGTTGTTTCAGAAGTACAGATCTGTGATTCAACAGTCTTGCACAATTCACAGCGCTCACCATAGCACATACCCTCCCCAATGTCTATCACCCAGCCACCCCATCCCTCCCACCCCCCACCATTCCAGCAACACTCCGTTTGTTTCCTGAGATTAAGAATTCCTCATATCAGTGAGGTCATGTGATACATGTCTTTCTCTGATTGACTTATTTCACTCAGCATAACACCCTCCAGTTCCATCCACGTCGTTGCAAATGGCAAGATCTCATTCCTTTTGATGGCTGCATAATATTCCATTGTGTATATATACCACTTCTTCTTTATCCATTCATCTGTCGATGGGCATCTTGGCTCTTTCTACAGTTTGGCTATGGTGGACATTGCTGCTATAAACATTGGGGTACACGTACCCCTTTGGGTCCCTACATTTGTATCTTTGTGGTAAATACCCAGTAGTGCAATTCCTGGATCGAACGGTAGCTCTAATTTCAACTGTTTGAGGAACCTCCATACTGTTTTCCAGAGTGGTTGCACAAGCTTGCATTCCCACCAACAGTGTAGGAGGGTTCCCCTTTCTCCACATCCCCGCCAACATCTGTCGTTCCCTGACTTGTTAATTTTAGCCATTCTGACGGGTGTGAGGTGGTATCTCATTGAGGTTTTGATTTGGATTTCCCTGATGCCAAGCGATGTTGAGCACTTTTTCATGTGCCTGTTGGCCATTTGGATGTCTTCTTTGGAGAAATGTCTGTTCATGTCTTCTGCCCATTTCTTGATTGGATTATTTGTTCTTTGGGTGTTGAGTTTGATAAGTTCTTTATAGATTTTGGATACTAGCCCTTTATCTGATATGTCATTTGCAAATATTTTCTCCCATTCTGTCGGTTGTCTTTTGGTTTTGTGGACTAATTCTTTTGCTGTGCAAAAGCTTTTTATCTTGATGAAATCCCAAAAGTTCATTTTGGCCCTGGCTTCCCGTGCCTTTGGCGATGTTTCTAGGAAGAAGTTGCTGCGGCTAAGGTCGAAAAGGTTGCTACCTGTGTTCTCCTTTAGGATTTGGATGGACTCCTGTCTCACGTTTAGGTCTTTCAAGCATTTGGAGTCTATTTTTGTGTGTGGTGTAAGGAAATGGTCCAGTTTCATTCTTCTGCATGTGGCTGTCCAATTTTCCCAACACCACTTGTTGAAGAGACTGTCTTTTTTCCACTGGACATTCTTTCCTGGTTTGTCAAAGATAAGTTGACCATAGAGTTGAGGGTCCATTTCTGGGCTCTCGATTCTGTTCCATTGATCTATGTGTCTGTTTTTGTGCCAGTACCATACTGTCTTGATGATGACAGCTTTGTAATAGAGCTGGAAGTCCGGAATTGTGATGCCGCCAGCTTTGCTTTTCTTTTTCAGTATTCCTCTGGCTATTCGGGGTCTCTTCTGGTTCCATTCAAATTTTAGGATTATTTGTTCCATTTCTTTGAAAAAAGTGGGTGGTATTTTGATGGGGATTGCATTGAATGTGTAGATTGCTCTAGGTAGCATTGACATCTTCATAATGTTGATTCTCCCAATCCATGAGCATGGAACGTTTTTCCATTTCTTTGTGTCTTCTTCAATTTCTTTCCTGAGTATTTTATAGTTTTCTGAGTACAGATCCTTTGCCTCTTTGGTTAGATTTATTCCTAGGTATCTAATGGTTTTGGGTGCAATTGTAAATGGGATAGACTCCTTGATTTGTCTCTCTTCTGTCTTGTTGTTGGTGTATAGGAATGCCACTGATTTCTGTGCATTGATTTTATATCCTGCTACTTGACTGAATTCCTGTATGAGTTCTAGCAGTTTTGGGGTGGAGTCTTTTGGGTTTTCCACATACAGTATCATATCATCTGCAAAGAGTGAGAGTTTGACTTCCTCTTTGCCGATTTGGATGCCTTTGATTTCTTTTTGTTGTCTGATTGCTGTGGCTAGGACTTCTAATACTACGTTGAATAGCAGTGGTGAGAGTGGACATCCCTGCCGCGTCCCTGACCTTAGGGGAAAAGCTCTCAGCCTTTCTCCATTGAGAATGATATTCGCTGTAGGTTTTTCATAGATGGCTTTTATGATATTGAGGTATGTACCCTCTATCCCTATACTCTGAAGAGTTTTGATCAAAAAAGGATGTTGTACTTTGTCAGATGCTTTTTCTGCATCTATTGAGAGGATCATATGATTCTTGCTCTTTCTTTTGTTAATGTATTGTATCACGTTGATTGATTTGCGGATGTTGAACCAGGCTTGCAGCCCAGGAATAAATCCCACTTGGTCGTGGTGAATAATCCTTTTAATGTACTGTTGGATCCTATTGGCTAGTATTTTGGTGAGAATTTTTGCATCCATGTTCATCAAGGATATTGGTCTGTAATTCTCTTTTTTGATGGGGTCTTTGTCTGGTTTTGGGATCAAGGTAATGCTGGCCTCATAAAATAAGTTTGGAAGTGTCCCTTCCATTTCTATTTTTTGGAACAGTTACAGGAGAATAGGTATTAATTCTTCTTGAAATGTCTGATAGAATTCCCCTGGGAAGCCATCTGGCCCTGGGCTTTTCTTTCTTGGGAGATTTTTGATGACTGTTTCAATTTCCTTAGTGGTTATAGGTCTGTTAAGGTTTTCTATTTCTTCCTGGTTCAATTTTGGTAGTTGATACATCTCTAGGAATGCACCCATTTCTTCCAGGTTATCTAATTTGCTGGCATAGTGTTGCTCATAATATGTTCTTATAATTGTTTGTATTTTTTGGTGTTGATGTGATCTCTCCTGTTTCATTCATGATTTTGTTGATTTGGGTCATTTCTCTTCTTTTTGATCAGTCTGGCCAGGGGTTTATCAATCTTGTTAATTGTTTCAAAGAACCAGCTCCTAGTTTCGTTGATCTGTTCTACTGTTCTTTTGGTTTCTAGTTCATTGATTTCTGCTCTGATCTTTATGATTTCTCTTCTCCTGCTGGGTTTAGGCTTTATTTGCTGTTCTTTCTCCAGCTCCTTTAGGTGTAGGGTTAGGTTGTGTATTTGAAACCTTTCTTGTTTCTTGAGAAAGGCTTGTATTGCTATATACTTTCCTCTCAGGACTGCCTTTGCTGTATCCCAAAGATTTTGGACAGTTGTGTTTTCATTTTCATTGGTTTCCATGAATTTTTTTAATTCTTCTTTAATTTCTTGGTTGACCCATTCATTCTTTAGTAGGATGCTCTTTAGCCTCCACGTATTTGAGTTCTTTCCAACTTTCCTCTTGTGGTTGAGTTCTAGTTTCAAAGCATTGTGGTCTGAAAATATGCAGGGAATGATCCCAATCTTTTGGTACCGGTTGAGACCTGATTTGTGACCTTGGATGTGATCAATTCTGGAGAATGTGCCATGGGCACTAGAGAAGAATGTGTATTCCGTTGCTTGGGATGGAATGTTCAGAATATGTCTGTGAAGTCCATTTGGTCCATTGTGTCATTTAAAGTCTTTATTTCCTTGTTGATCTTTTGCTTAGAGGATCTGTCCATTTCAGTCAGGGGGGTGTTAAAGTCCCCCACTATTATGTATTGTTGTCAATGTGTTTCTTTGCTTTTGTTATTAATTGCCTTATATAATTGGCTGCTCCCATGTTTGGGGCATAGATATTTACAATTGTTAGATCTTTTTGTTGGATAGACGCTTTAAGTATGATATAGTGTCCTTCCTCATCTCTTATTACAGTCTTTGTTTTAAAATCTAGTTTGTCTGATATAAGGATTGCCACCCCAGCTTTCTTTTGGTGTCCATTAGCATGGTAAATGGTTTTACCATTTTCAATCTGGGGGTGTCTTTGGGTCTAAAATGAGTCTCTTGCAGACAGCATATGGATGGGTCTTGTTTTTTAATCCAATCTGATAGCCTGTGTCTTTTGATTGGGGCATTTAGCCCATTTACATTCAGGGTAACTATTGAAAGGTATGAATTTAGTGCCATTGTATTACCTGTAAGGTGACTGTTAACTGTCTGTTGTCTGTGTTCGTTTCTGCTCTTTGCTGCTTTTAGGTTCTCTCTTTGCTTAGAGGACCCCTCTCAATATTTCTTGGAGGGCTGGTTTCGTGTTTGCAAATTCCTTTAGTTTTTGTTTGTTCTGGAAGATTTTTATGGCTCCTTCTATTTTCAATGATAGCCTAGCTGGATATAGTATTCTTGGCTGCATATTTTTCTCGTTTAGTGCTCTGAAGATATCTTGCCAGTCCTTTCTGGCCTGCCAGGTCTCTGTGGATAGGTCTGTTGCCAATCTAATGTTTCTACCATTGTAGGTTACATATCTCTTCTCCCAAGCTGCTTTCAGGATTTTCTCTTTGTCTCTGAGACTCGTAAGTTTTACTATTAGATGTCGGGGTGTTGACCTATTATTATTGATTTTGAGAGGGGTTCTCTGTGCCTCCTGGATTTTAATGCCTCTTTCCTTCCTCACATTAGGGAAGTTCTCTGCTATAATTTGCTCCAATATACCTTCTGCCCCTCTCTCTCTCTCTTCTTCTTCTGGGATCCCAATTATTCTAATGTTGTTTCGTCTTATCGTATCACTTATCTCTCGAATTCTGCCCTCGTGATCCTGTAGTTGTTTCTCTCTCTTTTTCTCAGCCTCTTTATTTTCCATCATTTGGTCTTCTATATCGCTGATTCTCTCTTCTGCCTCATTTATCCTAGCATTTAGTGCCCCCATTTTTGATTACACCTCATCAATAGCCTTTTTAATTTCGATTTGGTTAGATTTTAGTTCTTTTATTTCTCCAGAAAGGGTTTCTCTAATAACTTCCACGCTCTTTTCAAGCCCAGCTAGTATCCTTAAAGTCATGATTCTGAACTCTAGGTCCGACATCGTACTATGGCCGTATTGAGTAGGTCCCTGGCTGACGGTACTACGTCTTGTTCTTTTTGCTGAGGTGATTTCTTTCGTCTTGTCATTTTGTCCAGAGGAGAATAGATGAATGAGAGAACAAAATGCTAACAGGTTTACAACGTCCCCAGCAAATATACTGTATACAAATCAGAAAAGACCTGAAACCAGGGGAAAAGAAAGGAAAAGGAAGAAAAAAGAAAGAGAAAAAGAAAAAAAAGAAAAAGAAAGATAAAAACAAAAACAAAACAATACAAAAAAGGCAGAATATGATCAAATATGATCAGGCTAGTGCATAGATCAGTGCCACACACTAGATTTTGGGCGTATTTTGGTCTGTTAGAAAAAAGTGCCTTCTAAAATTTTAAAGGAAGAAAGACATATATGTACAAAATAAGGGTTGATAGAATGAAGGGATGGAAGATGACTGTAAAGATGAAAATTATAAAAGATTTTATAAAAGGACTTGGTAAGATAAGTTGTTTGAAAAAAGAAAGAAGATTTAAGAAAAAAAAAAGGAAAAAGGCAGAGAATGTGATCAGGCAGGAGACTAGAACAAAGCCATACACTAGTGATTTAGGGTATATTTTGATCTGTTAGAAGAAACTGTACCTCAAAATTTTAAAGAGAGAACTTATACATATATGCCAAAAATAAGGGTAACTACTATGAAGGGATAAAATATGACTCTAAAAATGAAAAATAAAAAATGTTTTTTTTTCTTTAAAAAAAGGGATTTATAAGATGTTGGTTGAAAAAGGGAAAAAGAAAAATAAAGAAAAACAGTCAACAAAAATTAACTTTGATGAAATAATGAATCATGGTAAAAAAAAAAAAAAAGCCATGAATCTATGTGCAGTATTCCCCTAGCGCTGGAGTTCTCCTATTCTCCTTGATCGATCAACTTGGTCTTGGCTTGCTGGCTGTTTGTGCTGATCTTCTGGGGGAGGGGCCTGTTGCTGTGGTTTCCAAATGTCTTTGCCGGAGGCGGAATTGCCCCGCCCTTGTCGGTCCGGGCTAAGGAAGCTGCTCCGGTTTGCTCTCAGGAGCTTTTGTTCCCTGCAAGCTCTCGGTACAGATTTGGAGGACCAGGGCAGAAATGGTGGCCTCCCAATCTCCACTCGGAAGAGCTGAGAACTCGGGGCCCCGCTCCTCAGTGTGCCCCCAGAGAAAAGCAGTCACTTCCGTATCCCCGGTCTCCGGCCGCACTCCGTGCTCACCCGGCCTGTGATCGAGCGTTGCTATCTCTGGCACCCGACCCCGCGTGGAGTCTCCAAACCCAGCAGATCCCTGCAGTGCGTTCCCGCACCGCTCCTCCCCGGGAAGGAAGGGGAGTCTCCCCGGATCTGCTGCTTGTTGGGTCCCTGCTGGGGGAGCCGTGCCCCGACTGGGCCGCAGATCACAGTTTATGGCAACCCCGAGCTGAGAGCCCGCGACTCTGCTCCGTCTCTGCAGCCAGCTTCCCCGCTCTGATACCTGGGAGCTCTGGCGCACTCAGGCACCCCCGGTCTCTCTGTGACCCCAAGGGTCCTGAGACCACACTGTCCCGGGAGGATTCCACCCCCCACTTAGCCACTGCAGCGACGTCCCTCCGCGGAGCCAACTTCTAAAAGGTCCAATTTTGTGCTCCGCGGCTCTATCACTTGCCAGAAGCCGCCGGCAGAGGCCCCTCCCCCGCCGTCTATCCTCCCGAATATCGCCTCGGATTCACTTCTCTGCACGTCCTACCTTCCAGTAAGTGGTCGTTTCTCTGTTCAGAGAGTTGTTGCTACTCTCCTGTTCGATCTCCTGTTGAGTTCGTAGGTGTTCAGAATGGTTTGATCCCTATTCAGCTGAATTCCTGAGACCAGACGAAATCTAGGTCTCCTACTCCTCCGCCATTTTGCTCCGCCCCCCTGCCTTTGTTTTAAATGGCTATTTCTGTGCTGGTGTTTGTGAAATGTGGGCACTCGCTCTGTCTGGATGCGCATCCCTTTGGGATTCCTCAGTGCTAACCAGTGGGTTTACACTTGTGCACTTTCTCTGGACCAGCTGCCTGCACTGTGTCTTAGCAAGCACTTACTGAGCTCAGTCACCCAACAAGGGGCAGAGCATGAGAGCAAGAACTAAGATACAGGCTCCCTGCTCCTGGGCCCTCCAGGGACTCGCGATGGCCCCGACTTCCTGACTCACTTCTTTTGTATTGTGCTATAATGGACATACAGCTGATACCATGAAGCGTGTTTCAGTGGTAATAAGTATATTCCCTGTTCTGCACCGGCTACCTCCATCCATCGCCACAACGTTTTCATCATCCCAAACTGAAACTCTACCCACGAGACACTAACCCCCTTTCCCCTTCCCCAGCCATGGCACCCAGCAGCTCCTTCGACCTCTGTGAACGGGAGTGCTCTCCATCCCTCACAAGTGGGGTCCTCCGGTGTCGGTCCTTTTGGGACTGGCTTATTTCACGTGGCATAATGGCCTCAAGGTCTGTCCCTGTGAGTCTGAACCTGACCCATTTTTCCCCCAAAAGTGTGCCTCAGCGCTCTCCTGTCTAAGCCGAACCTCCTCAGTCCCCTCTACTCCCCTCACCTTCTTCCTCAGCCTGAAGATGATCCCAGCCAGTCTGCAGCTTTGAAGACCTGTTCAGTCCGGATGCCAGGCACATACCCTGGGGGCCTCGGGCCTCACCCATACCCCATCTGTCCACTTCAGGTGCCTGACCCCCTCCCCCAGCTGACCAACTGCACCTCCCACAGGTGTCCCCATCTCAGGAGAGGGAAACACCAAGTCCAGACCCTTGGAGTCCTCTGGGATTTCTTGCTTGCTACCAACTCTCCCAGCAGTGAAGTGGCTACTGGAGGACATTCAATGTCCAAAACATTTAAAGGCATACATGAGTCTCTGCTGCCTAAGGCAATGGATAACAGTTGGGGCAAAGAGAAACCAAACAGAATCACAGTAAGAAAGGATAGTTAATGAAGAGCTTTAGGGAAGAAGGGTCTGGAAGCTCTGACTGCCCCTACCTGACCTTCAGGTGCTCCTCAGTTACTCCTGTGCCTCTGGTATCTTCCTGGAACCCTGACATGCCTGTTTTCAGACAGCTCGTCCAGCAGTACCCTCAGATTGTGGGAGGCGGATTTGCTGGAATCCATAGTGTGTCCTGCTGCCCCACCGGGATCGTTTTTTGAAGTTGCATCTTCCGGGCCATCTGAAGAGCCAAGACTGTGGGTCTGTGGCCTGGAGGGATTCTGAGCAGAACTGGTGGGATGGGAGGGCTGCAAGGCCCAGAGGCAGGTTTCCAGAAAGCCGACTGGGGTCCTCGGCATCCTACCGATTTTGAATCAAAGCCCTGAGTTCTTTAAAATGCCAGCAATGTTACAGCATGGGCCAGAAAAGCAAATGTCCCTGTGCACCCAACTCCACCTAAAATATTGGGCATTTCTTGTCACTTGACCTGAGGTCAAAGGATTGGGAGTCGGGGCTTGAGGAGGGTCCTGGGCCAAACTTCGTATTTGGGGGACAAAGGCCATCCAGACAAGCTTGTGCTGAGCCTGAGGAGGGGGTCTGTGTGGAGACACCAGCTGCAGGCACCGCTGTCCACGGAGGCCCTCTCAGTCTGCCCCAGTGCACCTCCTGCTGGGGGAGAGCCTGCCCCCACCTCTCTGCCTGAGGGCTCTCTCCTGCACCAGGTGCCTCCTCTCCTGCCAGCCATTGCCATCCTGCAGCCTGGGAGGGTGGCTACCCCGAGTTCCTCTAGCTGCTGTGGGAGCACCTGCCCCCTCCTCTCTGCTTGAGGATTCTCTCTTGCACCAGGTGCACCTACTCCCCTCTCGTCAGTGTCAGCCTGCAACCTCGGAGGGTGGCTACCCTGACAACCTCCAGCCCTGGGGACAGAACTGGTGTGGGTGAGATGTGGTCTCCCAGCAGGCCTGAGCGCCAGGTCCCCACAGTGCTCCCTCTCCTCCTGCAGGCTCACTGTGCCACATCCTCCCTCAGTCTCCCTGGGCCCAAGTCTTCCTCTGTTCATGGACAATCCTTGACCCAGGCTCCACACGCTGGGACTGGGAGCAGGTCGTCTGGACCTTCTGGACTCTCGCTTCCGTGCCCGTGACATGGGCACAGTCCGGCCTCACAGACTGCTCAGAGGAGACGTAGCGCAGGAAGAAGCAGGCCACTGCAAGGGAGATGGCTAGTGACCCCAGTAGGAGCACACATTCCTTGCAAAAAGCACAGGGCTCACAAGACCCAGCGTGGGATGTGGGTGTCAGACCAGGGAGCACAGAGAGTCCTGGAGGGGGAGGCCCTGGAGGGGAGGTCATGGAAGGGTCCCAGAAGAGGCAGGAGACAAGGAAGACGACAGGACAGGACTTCCCAAAGAGGCTGATGGAAGGATCAGCGAATCGCAGAGACCCATGGAAAACTCAGAGGCCCTGGAGATGTTGCCTGAAACGCTATCATTTGGTCCGAAAAGTTGGGTCACAACACCGCAGTCGACACTGGATAATTTACTCTTTGTTGTTTCAAGGAATCAGTAGGTACCTGCCAGTAGAACTCACATTGCATGAAGTCTAGGATATACTTACTTTTCATTACTTTTCAGGACTAGATTTTTCTAGAGGAAGCGCTAAGCATGGGTCTTCCATTCTTTGCATTGTACAACTGTCCTCTGTTTTCAGGAGCCGATTCCTGATGCTCATCACCACTGCTAATCCTGAGGACTGCCCCCATCACCTCCCACAGTGGACATGACCATGTGTGTTGGGGGGTGCTCACTGAAGAAACCTCAGTGCTCAGTACACAGCAGGGACCCCAGATCCTCTGCTGAATGAAGGAGGAAGGAGAGAGGGTTGGAGGTGGGGAATGAATGAGGGAGAGAATGAATGAGGGAGGGAGTAAATCCACAGAAGCTGGGTCCATAAATCAGGAGTCCTTATTTGGGGTAAGGTCCTAGGGCATCACAGCCCGCCCGGGCCCTAGATGGTGGCTCAGGGCACGTCCATCTGTCCTCCCAGTGCTGACCTTCCTTCTCCTTGCACCCGCTGTCATCCTGGATCCTCTCCCCCTCCTCCTCAAACAATTCTCAATGTTCCCAGGGGCAGGGTGGCAGGAGGGTTGGGTCTTAGGAGGGGCTTCCCAGATCCTGTGCCTCGGATGACACCGGGACAGTAGCTGCAGGGCATTCTATCATGAGAACTGGGACCATGGATCCCATCCATCTCCTTGGGCATTAGTGTTGTTCCATTTCCTGCTCTCTCCACCACCGCTGTGATGAACACTCCTGACAATACGTGTGTGAAAAACCGAGCCAGAGTTTCCGGGGCTGAGTCCGAGGCTGAGGATTGGTGCACCTGTGGCCTGGGATGGATGCTGCTCACTGTTCTCCCAGACAGGGGTGCCTGTCACCGTTCTCTCCAGGGGACCTCTACTTCCTCACATTCTCCCCAGGCCTGCTGGTCCCCAGACCAGACACCTGCCAGTCTGAGGGTGACCAGCACTGCCTCCATATGGTTTCCTTTGCCAGAGCCCTTCCCCAGGAGCTCCCACATCTCTGACACATATTCCGTGTGTGCCTATCTTTCTGCCTTGGATTTGCATGTGTTTGGTCTCCGTACCTGTGGAACCCAGTGACTGGGATCGTGGTTTGGAGCAGATTCAGGTGAAACCTTTCTCTGGCCTTGGGTTGTGAGCAATGCTTTTGCCCTTTGTGGTGTATCTTCCAACTTTCTGCATTTCCCTGGTTTCTGTGTGGGTCCCAGGAGGAACGAGCACTGTCCTGTCTGGGGTCAGGCTGTGGTGTCCCAGCAGGACCAGGGGTCTCGGCCCCGAGATTGTGCCCATAATTCCTAAAGTGGCCTCTTTGATTACATATGATGTGTAATCCATTGGGGATTTCAGTATCAAATAAGGGAAATTTTATGAAAAACACAGAAGAAAAGGAGTCCCCTTTGAAAATAGGGGGCAGACACAAAGGCCCTTATTGTGTGATTCCAATTACAGAAACATCAGGAATAGGTAAAGGAACAGAGAGAGAAAGCAGCTTAGGGGTTGTCAGGGTCTGGCTGGGGGAGAAAAGTGCAGGGAGGGCTTCTGGTTCGGGGACTCCTTTGGGGAATGATATATTCTGCGGCAATGTTCTGGGGTGTGGTGGCACAGCGTTGGGCATGTACATAATTCTCATGACCTGTTCAATTGAAAACAATTAATTTTATTTAAAACAAATAATAAACAGTATATAGGACATGGAAGGATAAAAAAAGAGTTAATATGTACCAGAGAGAAAGAACACAGGGGGAGGGGATGAAACAATCAGGCGGGGTCTCAGGTTCCGGCGATGGAAGTAAGGATAATTGTACAAGGAGCTCTCCCTGCAGGGCTGTGGGCTCTGGATGTGGCCGTGGGAGCCCTGCAGGAGCAGGAGTAGGGGCAGGGTGAGGGGCAGGGTCAGGGGTAAGAGCAGGGGCAGGGGCAGGGGCTAGGGGAGGGACAGGGTCAGCAGTAGTGGCAGGTGCAGAATCCAGGGCAGGAGCAGGGACAGGATCTGGGTCAGGGGCAGGAACGGGACCACTGGTAGGGGCAGGGGAAGGGGCAGCGGCTCTGGTAGGAGTACGGAGAGGGGCAGGAGCAAGGGTAGGATCTGGGTCAGGGACAGTGGCTCTGGCAGGGGCAGGAGCAGGAACAAGAGCACAGGCAGGGGCAGGGGCTGGGGCAGGGGCAGGGGCTGGGGCAGGGGCAGAGGCAGGGGTAAGGGAAGGGGCAGGAGCCGGGTCAGGACCTGGGTCCGAGGCAGGGGCAGGGGCTGGGGTGGGGGAATGGGGAGTGGCAGGAACTGTAGCAGGGGCAGGGGCAGGGGTTGGCGCAGGAGCAGGTGCCAGTTTTTCCTGGACAGTGCCAGGCTCTCCGTGGGCAGGTGCCGGTCACCTGCCGGCTCCTGGTCTCCTCCTGAAATCACTGCAGGCACAAGCCCTCCCTCCAAATCTGGCTCTAGCTCCTCAGGTGGTGGAGCAGTGGTGAGAGGAGAAAAGCTCACCCACATGCCTGCTTTCTGCGGGCCTTTGCGGGGACAGAGCCCAGGCCAGGGTCTCCCAGAGAAGCCACAGCCGGAAGGAACCCTCACGGGGACGTCTCCCCAACTGCAGTCCACCGCTGTGTGCTCTGTGCCCAGGCGTTGCTCCTGGCCCCACACCAGCCTCTGAGGGCTCCTCCCTGTGGGGCCAGCACCGACCTATCCCCACACACCACAAACACCCAGCCCTAGCCTTCTCACCCTCGGCCTTGGCCTCCGTGGGCTCTGGCTACTGGACCACTGTCCGGTGGACAACCACCTGGGACAGTGGTCTGGGTGGTGTAGGAGGTCTTCCACTACAATCCCCAGCACCTGCTTCTGGGGACCCCTGTGGGGTCACCCCCTCTGTTGAGGAGATGGAGGGCATGTCCACCAGCGTGTCCCACTCCATGTCCCCCGGGGCCTTCTGCAAAGACAGGGACCAGTAGCTGGCCCTGAGGCATCACAGACCTGCCCGACCATCCACACTGTCCTCCTGCCCAGTCCCCCTGCTGCTTCCAGATCAGACACAGACCTGTGCGTGCACAGCCCTGCATCCAGGATGCAGTGATCCATCCCTGCATGGCTATCGGGATACACCTCGGGCAGAACGGGCAGTGCCCGCACACCCTATCCCACACAGCCAGCCTTGACCTTGAACATGATCTGCCCACTGGGTATCTGAATCCTCATCAGCCTGCTCCTGCTCGGGGTGGCCCCACCCTGCATGACCCCTCTTTACACATACATACACACACACGCACACACACACACAGACACACACCCCCATCCACACACGTGCACCCACACACACACTCACACACAGACACACGCACGCACACACACAGACACACACAGACACACACACACGGAGGGCACCTGGGGCTACACAGGTCATCAGAGTGAGTGGGGCTGGGTGGCTGGCTTTGGGCCTCCTGGTGTCACCTTTCTGTCCTTCCGGGGAAATGGCCAAAGGCGGTGGGGAGCCCTGACATGAAATCCACAGCGGGGGACAGCGTCTGCAGGGCGCGCTTTCTTCCGCCTCCAGCCTCCGGACCTTGGAAAGCAACATGCGAACATCTTGGTTTGAAGATCTCCAATGAAACGACCTGGGCAGGTAGCTGTCTGTGGAATGTGGGTGCCTGGTTATCAGGGTTCCAAATTCTGTTGAGCTCTGTTGTCAGGGAAGTGAGGTCACCACTGCTTGGGGTCCTTTTACCCAAATTACTCCTCACACAAGAGCCCCCCGAGTGCCCCCCTCCCCCAGCTGCTCAATGCTCATCTTCCCCCCATGCCCCATCCACACAGTGACACCCACACAGCCCACCCACAGCCCCCGGGAGCCCTGGGTGCAGCTGGTGTCTCTGCTGTGATGGCTCAGAGCTGGGTTCAGACCTGGTTCCTGTGCATGCCCAGAGCTGTGACCCTGGACAGACCCTGTGCCTCTCAGGGCCTCCCCAGGTTCCCCATGTGCACATCGGGGTATTCTGGCTTCTACTTCTAGTTACACCATTGGGGATAGGACCTCTACACATGTTCCATACCTGCCTTCACAGGAGGCTGGTGCATACTTGGCAATGCAACGATGAGCCAGGAGCTGGGCTTGGCATGGAACACAGCTCAGAGGGGCTTGGGTCTGCTCTGGGATCCAGGCAAAGCCACCCCCCTCCTGCTTGTGTCCCAGCCCCGGTGGGAAGTAGTAATGAACTGATTCTGACCTTGTCATCTCACAACACAGACTTCCAGGGGCTCCCATTAGGGTTAGGCTCAGGTCCCAGGGCCTCGTCTGTGCCCGTGTGCTGGGCAGTCCCCACAGTGGCTCCTGGCACCCCTGAGTCCTGGTCACACATCTCTGTGGAATCCCCTCCCCTCCAGGGTGGATGGCCTGTGTGACGGCGCTCTCAGGATTGGAATGGCACAAAATGCCGGGATGTCATTTCCAAGCTGATGGAGTCTGTGACTTCTCCTGGTTCCCTCTGTCCTGGGTTCATTCTCTGTCTCCTTCTCTGTCTCTGTGTCTGTGTCTCTCACAGGAGCAGGATCTGTGGGTTCCATGGGCGATGTGAGAAACCTCAGAAGCCTCCCTTGTCCACGTTCCCCTCTCCGGTCCTGCTGCTCCATTCCTTCCTAAGGCCTCCTCACACTGACCAGAGGAGTGATTCTGGATCCTCTTCCAAATGGGGACTCTGAGGCTGCAACAAGGAGGGCCCTGACCTTGGTCTCCAGACTGGTGGCCCAGTGCTCTGCCACATTCTGTGTACCCAGGTCCTCAGCCCCACAAGCCCCCAGTGTGTCCTCTTCTGAGAAGGACCTCGAGGGGGTAGAAAGCATTTTCCCAGCACTGGGAGCACAGTGGGTCAGGGATGGAGATCCAAGGCCAACAGGCTCTTTCTACAAGCCTGTGGGACCCTTGGGACACTGCATCTCTGCAGCCCAAGTGACAGAAGAGTAAGCTGAGGCCTTTTGGGCTGTAGCCCCTCTGGACTTTGGGGTGGGTATCTCTTCCTTCTCCCATGTGCCCAGGGTGGTGGTGGACACCGGAACCCAGACCCTGTCTTCTCCCAGTTCCCTGGCAACCCCCCGGGCTTCTTGGGGACCCCTGACCATCAGCCTGGCCTGTCTCCCCTCCCCATGCTCTGGATCTGGGTCCTTGCCAGGAGTCCTGATGCCCTGCCCCATGGCCCAGCTGTCTCCAACCTCTTTCTTCTTTCCCCCTTGTCACCCACTTTGCTCCCTGGGTGTCCTCCCCTTCTGACCCCCCAGCTGGGCAGTCAGAGTGATGTGGGTGTGGGGGTGGGTGTGCAGGTGCGCATGCCTCTACGTGCATCGGGATGCCAAGTTCATGTCCCCACATGGGATGGTTTGGGTAGCTATCCCCGAGGAACTGAGGGGCTCGCACCCCCAAAGCGAACCTCATGGGACGGTTGGGGCTGGCCTAGGACTGGAGAGCAGCCCTGCTCCTTGGGCTCTGCACCCCTCATTTGTCTTGGGCCAGTCTCGGCCTCTCTTGACCCATGTTCCCAATTGTCCCTGAGGGTTGGACATGGAAACTATTGAACGTGGCTGCTTCTAGAGGGTAGGCGGGGGACAGGTGCACCAGGCACACAGCCCTCCCTCCCAAGAGGGCCAGCCAGGTGTGTCATGGCCAGGTGTGCAAAGGGGACCTGCACAGAGCACCTGTACAGTGACCCAGCCCTGCGGCGGATGTACACGAGACCCATGGCTCTGCAACTGACGTGTCCCCCATGTTCCCTCACCACTGCCAACTGCTCTGTGGCCCCAAAGTCCACTGGGCCCCACAACCATGGCCACCCTTGTGGCAGGCCTTAGCGTGCAAGACCAGGTGGGTAGGATATCTGGGGACGCACAGGTCATTCAATATCCCCCACCCAGCTGGAATGCATTCCAGTCTGCTGGAATGCAAACTCCCTCTCAGGGTCCAGCTAAGTGCTGGGCTGGGCCAGAGGACCTGGAGTCATCAATGGAGGCTGACTCAGGACATGAGAAGATCAGTCCGCCCCTTCCCCTTCTCCTCTCCTCGTTTGCCTTGTCTTCCTGGCAGGACCTGGGACAGACGTCCAGCCTGTCCCTGGCTGCAGCCCTGGCTGGAGTCAGAGGGGCGGGAAGGAGGCTGGGGTGGAGGGGCCCACCAGCAGGATTCCCATGTGCAGGGGGCCGTTAATATAATGAGGGACTCCGTGGGCATTCAGGGATTTCAGCCCTTTGTAGACATGAGCAGTGGCCCCAGGACTCAGCCCCTGCCCCATCCTTCACCCTCTACAAGGCCCTGCGTCCTCCCCAGCCCAGTCCTGGTCCACAGCCAGTCCTCCCTCTGGCCCCAGGAAATCCAGCTGCTCCAGGGGCTGCAAAATCTTTACAAGCTGGAGCTGAGCCAGCCCAATGGAGCCTGGTTCCTGGTCCTGCAGCCCCACAGTGAGGAGAGGTGAGGCCAGGCAGGAGTGGGGAGAGGGCAGAGTGGACTCTCCCTAGGTCCATGGCTGCCTGGTCAGCAAAGACCCTGCTGTGTGCCGGCCCCTAGGGCACCCTGACTCTTGCTCCCGAGCAGGCTCCGTGAGGGAGACTAGAGTGTGGCTCCTGCTAGCTCACGTGGTGTCACTCTGTCCTGCATCTACAGCCTGTCCCACCAGCGGGACTCCCCTCCTAGTTGGCCAGCTCACCTTCAGGGTCAAGAACAGGTCATCATTAAGCTCAGGGGCAAGTGCATGGGTGGGCAGGCAGAGGAGGGCTCGCTCTGGGCTCAGGGAGTCTCTAGCTGGACTAGCAGGGGCTCTGGAGAGCTGGCCTTCTAGATTCTCTGCTGACCAGCCCTGGGTTAGGGTGAGAGGTAGGGTTAGGGTGAGGGGTTAGGGTTAGGGTTAGGGTAAGGGTGAGGTTTAGGGTTAGGTTTAGCGTTAGGGTTTAGGGTTAGGGTTTAGGGGTAGGGTTAGGGTTAAGATTAGGGTTAGGGTTAAGGTTAGGGTTAGGAGATGATGGCTCCTGATACTCCAGTAAAGATATATAAGACCTACTGGATATTCATTTGAAGGGCATGTGACCTCCTGAAAGTTATGTGAGCTGAGAAATTGTGACACTTAGTTAGAAAGTTAGTAGGAGAATAAAGCTCATTTGACAATCTGAAAACTCATAACACTTAGGAAGAATCTATGTGGTGTCCTGCCACGTAGGCAGGCAAGGGACAACCTCTTGATGCTCAGATTGTCTTTTGGAGAACTTACACTCAGGGAGAGGAGGGAACACTGCCCTTCATGCAGGTGGAGGTGTGACCTCCTCACACTCCTACAGGTAGTTGAAACTTCTTTACATGCAGGTAGGAGGTGAGCATTTGTCATCCTCCTGTCGGTGAGATGCCGTCTCCTGACAATCAGAAAAAATGAAACTACAGGATATTCAGGTGATTGTGGTGAGATTTCCTGATCCTTAGGTATAGGAGACACATCTTCCTGTATGTAGGTCTCAGAGAGGAGACCTGGAGACACTCAGGTAAGAAACACCAGGCCCTGTGATGCTCAGCAGTGAATAGAAGAATGGGCTTTGTAGTCCTAAATTAGAGAAATTCAAAGTGGCTCTTTGAAACGTGTGCTGATAGTATATACTTGGAAGAGGGAAAGACAATTTGCCCTACACAGTGTTAAGGATCGATTAATCTGGTGAGCCCAACACCTTGTGACCATTGACATGCTGCATCATCTTGACACAGAGGGATAGAGCTGCCCCTCAACCCATGATTTGGAACAGGAACTGTGGTTGCAGCTTGCATGAGGGGCAGACCCTGACACTGCACAAAACTGGATCCTCAGATGATACGGAATCTTTGAATGTAACTGGGAATGAAGATCCTGGCCTTGGGACAGAGGGAGGGGGCTGCACATGAGCCCCCATCACCCGAGGAGTACAGAGGGGCCTGTACAGAAAGCTGGGATCTTGTTTCAGCCTGAACCGGTTAAGCTAAAGGGCTCCTGCCTGGCCTGACTATTGGGGGGGTAAGGGGGATGTAGCCATGCTGATTGGTCAGGAGGCCACAGAGCTTTGTGAGGTCACTGGTCTTCCAGGGCAGGCTGGGGCAGGAATATGATAGAGATGCTGCCAACTGCCATTCTGCTGTCCTTGGCAGTGTCTGTGGTTGCCAAAGATAACGCGTGGAGGGAGGTCTTCAGAAAGGCTCTTCCCAGAAGGGGACATTCTCCAGGGCTCTCTGTGCACAGTCTCCCCGGGGCTCTGGGCCATGTGGCAACCAGGCCATGAGTGGGTGGGCCCAGGCCCTTGCTGAGGGAGGGCTCTGAGGATCATGGTCACCAGAGGTTTCTGTCGAGCCCATCCTTTCTGAGGATGACCTGGCTTGCCTCTGTGCCCACAGAAAGTATATGACTGGAGACTGAGTTTTGGAACAAGGGAAATTATATATGGGAACGATGAGTCAGTGAAGCCGCATCAACAGGAGAGATATGTCGAGAAAATCATCATTCATGAGAAATACATCCCCAGTTTAGAGAACCATGACATTGCTCTCATGAAGATCACCCCTCCCGTTCCTTGTGGGCAATTCATTGGAACGGGCCGCCTGCCCCAATTTAGGGCGGGCCCACCTGGAGTTCCTCAGGCCTGCTGGGTGGCTGGCTGGGGATTCTTGAAAGAGAAAGGTGAGTATGGGAGTGGCTCTCACAGGGGTAGGGGCACTGGAGGTCATTCCCTCAGTGGTCTCTGAAGTGCAGGGGCCATATGTGGTGCCTAGTGTTGATGTCCACCAGAATGTGGGACACTGTCCCCTTTTAGAGCGGGAGAAACTGGCAGCCAAGTCCCCTGTGCACAACCTCACCACTGATGGCTTGTGTGGTCGCAAGGTGGAAGGGTGTATGCAGGCCCAGGAGAACCTGGGCATTTTTCGAATGGGGTATGGGCTGTGGCTCTATCTGGGGCCTGGAACCCCAGTTGCTACCTTCTGGAAATGGGGGATTGTCCCCTGAAACAGCACTTGGAGAAGAGCTCGAGAAGGGGTTTTGTGGTTGCGGGCCAACTCCTCTCCTCTCTGGACATCCATTTCCCCATCGTTGAGTGGAAGGGCCATGTCACGTGGTCTCTGAGCTCTGAGACCCCAGAGCCCAGCCCTCTAGACCTCAGTGAACCTCTGCTCCCCACCCTCGCTGGACACAATGCGAGAATCCACCCTCCCCATCCAAGGGACTTCGTTTTCTCTGCAGAGAGGGGACAGGGTTCTTGGCAGGCCAGCAGTGGGCAGCAAGGGTTTGACGAGTAGGTAGGCCTTTCAGCTTTCCACAGGTGACCACATGGACTTTTTACCCAGTCACATTGGGGATGAGAAGAGAGACTGAAAGCTCTTCTGTCCATTGATAATGGAACACTGAGGGCTCCTAAATCAAGGCACTTCAGTCATTTGGGGTTCAAAATTCAGCCTTTTCTGGTGACAAAACCCTGGTAGTTTCAGTATGCTTCCTGTAACTCTTCTTCCCTCTCTCAAGGCTTCCCCCTTTGTCTAATTGGGTTGCTTCTCCTCCCGGGCACCCCTGTTTCACTGGCGTCTGCTGGCCCTTCCCTCCCTGACCTCGGGTTTCAACCTCTGTCTGGCTATTGATGTCCATAGCTCTGCTGAGGCCTCTAGAGCATTCTTCTTGTCCCAACACCAGGCATTCCCTGCTCTGCCCACCCACCCAAACATGTGTGCAGTGTCCCAGGGTTCCTATAGTCCCTGGGGGGGCTGATCTCAGGGTTCTCATCTACACTCCCACCCCTACCACCACCTTTGCTGTCCTATCTCTCAAAAGGATTATAGGCTCCCAGCTACACCCTGGACATCACACAAGGCATCTTTTGTTCTAGGATCCTCCTCAACTTAGTGGGATTGCTACCGTCTTCTGGTGAATCCATCCCCTACTGGTAAAGCCGAGTTTTAAGAAATCCCCAGCCTCCAAATTTCTGTGTCATTCTTGCAGACCTTCCTTTTTCTACCTCCTCCTTGAGCCCATATGCTTCTGGGGTAGTCCTCCCTTTCTATTGAATTTCAAGTTCTTGTGGACTTTTTAGCATTTAAAGCCAACGTGTTGGGATTGAGAAAACCCTGTTCTCTTCCAGGTCATCTGGCTCTTCCATAGATCTAAAAGGTCACCATAAGCGACCAGGCTTGTTGTGGGGGTCATTTCCATGTCACCCCTGCCTTGGGGACAGTGCAAGTACAAAACTAACCCTGCTTGGATGGTATGCAAACTTGACCTGAAGGGCCTGGAGATGCAGTCCAAGCCACACAAACACACAGTCTGAATGCTGTGTGCCTAGCTCCATCCACTTTCCTCCACTTGGTTCTGGCTTCCCACTTGGCCTCCACTGCCATGTTCCAAGTGTGATCTGCCACATCTCCACCCGGATGCAGGCGATTTCAGACCCACCCACCAGGCTGTGGCTGGGCTGTGGGTGCGGCCGTGGTGGGTGGAGGCCACTTGATGAAGAGGGGATAGCTGCCCCTATAGTCAGGTGTGAGGTTGGCTGATGGAATCATAGCCTGGGCTGGGCCTTCCTTAACCCAAAGGTCATGATGGAGCCTCTGGGGCTGTACAGGATATTCTGACCTGCCTTCCGGTTATTCCAACCACCCATGCCCCTGACCGATCTGTGTGTGTGGAGGCCATCCTGCAGCTCCTCCTTCTCTGTAACTTCAAAACGGATGGGAGGCATGCGGGGAGGGACTCATCTGCCCAGCTCCAGCAGATCCTGTCCAGAACTGAGCTGAGGGGTTTAACGGGGGACAAAAAGCAATGAGGGCGACTTAGAGCCGTACTGTGGGGAAATGAAATGTATGCCCTGGGTTTGAGTGTAGAGAGGAAAACCTTGGTCCGAATCCAAGCCACACCACCTCCCTACCAGCATGTTTGTGCAAGTGGTGCTCCAAGCTCTTGATTGGAGGCAAGGTGAGTCATAGCACTTAACACAGGGGGTCACTGTGGGGTGTAAATGAGGTGACACATCCTGGCTGTAGCTGTGAATAATCATCTGGCATCAACACACATTCCTGCAGCCACATCTGCTCATCCTCCATGCACTGCCCCTCCTCTTCACCTGCATATGCCTCCACCACCCCACATCCTTCACAAGTGTCTGAGGAGAGGCCAGAGGCATTGACTTTCATGGATTTTAGGTTGAAGTAGAGCATTTCAGGATGATGGGGTTTCCGTGGAGGGAGGAGGCAGGGCTTTCCCAAAACATGTCTTCTCTGATCGCTGACCACCGAGCCGCCTGGCTGTAGCCTACAGGATCGCACCTACACTGCAGGAGGCCCGTGTGAACCTCATCGACCTCGACTTATGTAACTCCACCCAGTGGTACAACGGGCACATTTATTTAACCAATGTGTGTGCAGGGTACCCTGATTCAGGATCGACACCTGCCAGGTAACTTCCCTTCGGGCGCCCCTTTCCCTGTCAACACCTCTTTGTGAATCCCTGAACTCCACTCCCACCAGGGCCCTGCTTCAGTGACCCTTTCCCTGGTCCCATCTTGTAGTAGTGAGGATGGGAGGTGATACCTGTGGCCCCTACAAAGAACCAGTCACCACAAAGAGAGCTTTATCCCACCATGACACAGAGATAACACCTGAACACCACCCTGGAAGAAAATGCTTACCTCTCCTCACCAGAATACAAAACCTTCCAATCCACTTGTTCACACATGCCCATGCATGCATAAAGCCTCATACGTGGACTCAGGGGTCGCTGATCTTCCCTCCTCAATGCAAGGAGACCCATGACAATCCATCCCCTTCTCACATCCACCTGAAGCTGTTGATACCAACTCAAAGTTTACCACCACCTCTTGTGTTCATGGCAGCAAGAAGTCACGTGACTGAACAAACTGCCCTTCCAGAGCATATGCCCCTTCTGGGCAGGGGAAAATTGGCTCAGGCAGAGAGTGACTTCTGTGTCCTTCTGGGCAGGGGGACAGCAGCGGGCCTTTCATGTGCAGAGACAACTTGACAAACACCTATGTGGTCGTGGGAGTCACAAGCTGGGTGGTGGCTGTGCCCGAACTAAGCGCCCCGGCGTCTACACGGCCACCTGGCCCTACCTGAACCAGACTGCTTCCAAGATCTGTTCTAATGCCCTGCACATGGCTCAATCGCCCACCCCTCCCCATCCGACTTCTCAAGCAATCCCAGCTAGACAATCCTCTGCCCGCCCTTCTGCTCGCCCTCCTTGGTACTTCCAACGCCCTCCTTGACCTCCTCCCAGCCGCTCTGCATCTCGACCTCAACCTCGACCCAAACCCCCGGCGCCAACCCCAGCCCCACCGCCACTCCCATCTGCCCCCGCACCTATCAGTAAAGCTCCCCAAGTACTTTATGTTGCCAAGCGACTAGAGCAACTCACAGAGATCTTGAAGGGGAAGACCTTTTCTAATGAAAAGGGGTATTACAAAATGGAGACCACAGATCTCCCAGAACAGACGGCTGCCTCCTGATCTGACCCCACTCCAGACCCAGTGAGCCCTTTACTCCCAAGAGTAAATCTTGAAGGGATGATTTCCTGACTTCTTCATTCCTGCCCTCCCCGGCACAATCCAAACCTCCCCCAGCAAATCTGTCTTCCCTCTCTCACCCTCCAACAGGGTGCAATTGCTTATGTGTCAGAGGTCATTGTGGTCTCCTAAATCTTGATTTTTGAAGTTGGAACAAGGCGATCTGTGGTGACAGGCCAGGTATGGTCTGGATCTCACACTCAAAGTCTCTGCTTATTAAATCAGTGCAGGTGGGCCCTGGAGCACTTCTGTGAGGTGAGCTGACTCAGAAGGAGGGGTGTGGGTACATTGGAAGAATGACCCCAGTCTGAAGTTTTGTACCATGGCCATCTGATGCTCAGTTCACATGGCCAACCCCAGGTAGGAGTCTGCCCTCAACCAGAATTGCTTATGTCCATCTGTGAATTCCTGAGAAAGAGATTTCGATGGCCTCAGGTCAACTGCCCACTCTGGTCAGGGCCCAGATCAAGCCTAAATGCTGGATTAGCCACTTGAGAATTAATGATTGCAGGCTCCAGAAAGAAACCCCCGGGCTCCTGGCTGGGCAGTTACTGCAACAAGCAAAAGTCTCATACCTTGTCACCTGGTCACTCTTTGCACATGTTTCAAGTGCAAGATGGTCCTATGTTCTGGTTGCAAAGACAGATGGCATAGGGTACAGGACCATGAGGGAGGAACTTTGGGTGAGGAAGACCAAGGACCCTGTCTTTTCCTGCTGGGGCTGCAACAGGGACTGATGAAGCAGGCATGAGTATTTTCAGGATTCGTCAGTCTGTGTGGGTTCAAACAAACCCCCTGCTTTACCCCTCATCAGCTATGTGGCCTTGGGAATATGGCCAGAGGGTTGTGTGACAATGAAATTAGGACAGATGTGAAGCTTTCAGAGCAGAGCGTGACACGTCATACATGCTTATAGATGTGGGCTCTAGAGCCAACTGGTGATGAGATGCTGGGTAACCTTATACTTATGCAAGGGCACTCGGGTCTATATCGTCTGTGCACTTATGAGCCCTGGAATGCCTAGGCTACCTAAGAGGACTTGCAAATTGATCTGGGTGGCCCATGGCTCTGTAGTGTATTAACATTTGATAAAATACAAAAACCAAATTATATCTGCCTTCACTGAGAGCCAACATTACGAAGATTAGAGTTGGCATGTCCATGATTCCTTTCGTTGGCTTTGGTCTGTCTCTTCTAAAGTCAGTTTCTTAATCTCCCTACTGGTTATATAAGCTTTGTACCCTGGTGTCAGACACCAGGTACCCTCTAAACACTGAACAAAACTCAATGTCAGTCACAGAGTGAGACAAACACCAAGGCATAAGCCACATGGTCCAAAGAGCAGAAACAACCATGGCAGCCACTCAGGACCTGCCCTCACCCTTCCTGGGCAGTCCTGAACCCTGACCTTGCAGGTGGGAATGATGTGGCAAGATGTGCTCAGGCTAGGGAGTAGGGGTGGGTGTGGAGAATTTGGGACAATTTTGGAGGAGCTATAATAGCAGTGGTTTCTTTCCACTTACAGATCATCCCTCCTCCTCAGAGCTTCCCAGGATCCGGAATGGATTCTCCTGGCACTCTCTCCTTTCACATGCTCAAATCCTTGTCCTTAGTTTTTCCCTTCTCTCCTCATTGGGCCTGTCATCTGTAGCTGACACTTGGGTCTCCTTCCTGGGGAGACAGGGCTTATGCTCAGGGAACACTGATGGGAGGCCATGGATTGGGTAGAGCCTGCAGAATCTGATTGATGGTTTCTTGTGTATCTTCCGAAACTTTCCATGCCCACGAATAGATTTACGTATAACACTCTTCTTATTTAGTCACTGTTCATACTACTCTGACTTCCTGTTTCATTTAGGAAATTAGAGTTATTTTCGTATTAGCACACAGGGACTCACCCTCTCAAAATTACATTGTGCATTAGGGGTACTTATGAGATACAGTGCCACATTTCCTTCCTGGGAGGGGTTCTCTAGCCCCCAGCTTTAGCTTTCCCTCAATGTACTCATTTCCCCACATAAAGCCAATACTGGTTTATATCAAATTCACTGATTTTTGCAAAACGAATAGATGTTCCAATTGTCATTTTTTTTTAAATTATGAATGAAGTTGTTGACAAGTGAAGTGAGAGTCTCTGATCTGCCTTCATATCCCTGTGGATTCTCTAACCCTGAAAATGGCTTACAGGTCCCGGAGCAGATACTGCTGCACACAGAGACAAGAAGAACAGGGGAAAACTGGACAGGCTGTACAATGAGCCAGCACCAAGGGGCATCTAGGCAACTGAGGCATATGCTTACTGTTGGGTAGGTGTTCAGATAGTGGAATGGCTGGGTTATATGGCAGGTGTAAGTTTTGACATATGAATGCACCCAGGAAACCAGCACCACGATCAACATAGTGAACCTGTCCATCACTCCAAAGGCTTCCTTGGGGTACTCTGTAATCCCTCCAGCCCCTTCCCTCCTCGGCCCTAGCAACTTCTGCTCTGTTTCTCTCACTGTGTATCCATTTGTATTTAAAAAATAATTTTAATAAATGGAGTCATACAGAGAGTGCTCTTTTTTTTTTTTTTGGTCTAGCTTCTTTGGTCTAGCAGGCTCTCCACTGAGCAGGGAGCCCTGTGCAGGGCTCCGTCCCTGGACCCGGAGATCATGATCTGAGCTGAAGGCGGAGGCTTAACAGACTGAGCCACCCAGGTGCCCTGGGATTTCTAAATATTTTACTAAAAACAAATGAAAAAGCCACAAGCTATTCTGTTTGCCACTAATTCCTACACCAAAAAGGAAAACACGACCCAGCTGCATTTATCCATGTCACGGCACCTCAACATCAGTTTTAGATATTTTCCTATATACTTTGTAAATGTCTTTAGTGCAATCAGCTCATTAATTTATGCAAATTAGGGAAACTGATTTATAATATCATCACCTTTAAAGGTAGCTTCTACATATTTCTTCCCCCCGCCCCAAGATGCCCACCAGATATGTCGCTAAGGTGAACGATGATACAATCAACGGTTTCAGGAGCCCAAAGCAGTCTTTTTAAAAGTTCACGGTGAGACACTTGGCTTTCTTTGAAAGATCTACGTCATTGCCTGGCTTCAGTAACAGGAAGAAACCTGATGGGGATTTCCCTCTTATGAAAAAAGTTGAAAAGTGAGCATCGCGTTCAGCATCTGTTTTGCTGGGAGCCACTGCAGAGGCGGCGAGCACCACAACCAGCTCCTTCCTGGCAACCGCTCTCCATGTCCAGCCCCAGCGCTTTGAATTGTGTCTGTGAGCATCTGCTGTGCTTTATCTCCATCCATTAGGAAGTTGTGTCCTGAGGCCTAAGGAAAGCCAAAGAGAAGTCATTTTTGGAGTCTGAGCTTGCTCACTATTTTTTCTGTATAAATGAATGGTAATTCCTCCCTTGGTTTACACCATTTGTGCTGTGAAATGTTTCCTAGGATCAATGTACTTTCAAATAGTGGGGGAAACTGTACCCCATCCTGCTGGGTTAGCTTGAGTCTCCATGCTGCACACAATGTTCCATGACTTATGGATTTTTTCACTCAAACATTGTGCCTTTGACCACCTTCCCTGCCCCCCATCCCTGAATCTGGCAACCACCAGTCTGTTCTCAGTATCTATGCTTTCAGTATATTTTTCCATGTGGAACGTCCATGAACATCTGGTATTTGTCTTTCTGTGTCTGAGTTCCTTAGCATAATGCTCCCAAAGTCTCTGTTTCTATGTCTGGTTACTGTGAATAATGCTGCAGTGAACAACGGAGTGCATCTATCTTCTTGAGGTAGTGTTTTTGTGTTCTCTAGATAAATACTCAGTAGAGCAATTCCTGGGTCATGTGGTAGTTGTCTTCATTTTTTCCAGAACCTCTATATTGTTTGTCACAGTGGTTGTACCAATGTACATTCCCACCAACAGTGCACAGGGTCCCCTTGTCTACACACCTTTGGCCACACCTGGTGTCTGTCTCTGGGACGATTGCCATCCCAACAGTTGTGAGGTGATAGCGGATTACAGGTTTGACTTATGTTTCCCTGACGATGATTAGTGTTGTTGAACAACGTTTTCTGTGTCTGCTGTTCACTTGGGTGCCATCTTTGGAAAGTATCTGTTCACATATTCTCCCCATTTTTTATACAGGTTTTTGTTTGTTTGTTTTGATTTGTATGAGTGTTTTGTGTTTTGGATATTAGCCTCTTCTCACACATATGATTTGCAGGTATTTTTTCTCATTGGGTAGTCCACCTTTTAAGTTTTTTATTATTATTATTATTTTTTGCTGTGCAGAAGATTTCAGTTTGATGTCATTCTACTTGTTTATTTTTGCATTTGTTGCCTTCGCTTTTAGTGTCCGATCTAAAACACTCTTTGCCAAAACCATACCCCGAAACGTACTACCTGTGCTTTCCTCTCAGAGGTTTATGGATTCAGGTCTTATGTTCAAGTCATTCATCCATTTAAATTTTTGTGTAAGAAAGTGATCCAGTTCCATTCTTCTGCGTGTAGCGTGCGGTTTTCCAGTGCCGTTCACTGAAGAGACAGTCCTTTCCGCACTGCATATTTTCTGCTGCTGTGTCGTCAGTTAAGACCATAGTTTGTGGGTTAGTTTCTCAGCTTTCTTCTGCTTCTGCTTCTGCTTCTCCTCCCTCCTCTTCCTCCTTCCTCCGTTTTTGTCTTAGCGTTTTCCTCTGAGAAAATATTTTTCCCGTAAGAATATACGCAGTGTGGACTTCATTGATTACATGTCATACTATTTGTTAGGACACTTCTCTGATGTGTGTTTTTGTAAATGAGTAGCTGGATCTATAGCTCCCAACACGTTAAACATGTGGGCAGAACTACTCAAGTCATGTTATATCCTTCCATCAGATACGGATTGTGTCTGATTGTCGTCTTTTGTGATGCTATCAGTTGGTGATGGATATCTATATTTCCTTCTCCATGATACGTTTATTAAAGTGATTTTAAATTTCTTAAAAATGTGCATTCTAAATCATCCTTATTTTATAATATATATTTATATAAAACATGTTTGAACAGAAGCATTTATTGGAATCAGCTGTTGAAACAGCTGATTAATTAATATTAATAAATATTAATTCCCATTCAGAGTTAATCATATCAGAGCTAAGTTTAAATAAGCCTTTAATGTACTGACTCTAATGAGTAAACTTTGCCAAAAGTGCTATGACTATCATTTTCCGAACTTTCTATTCTATTCCATTGACCTGTGTGTCTGTTTCTAGGCCAGCACCATACAATTTTATTTTTCCAAAAAAATAAACTACAGACATTTTTTAAAATTTTTTTATTGTTATGTTAATCACCATATATTACATCATTAGTTTTTGGTGCAGTGTTCCATGATTCATTGTTTGTTCATAACACCCAGTGCTCCATGCAGAACGTGCTCTCCTCAATACCCATCACCAGGCTAACCCATCCCCCTAACCCCCTCCCCTCTAGAACTCTCAGTTTGTTTTTCAGAGTCCATCATCTCTCATGGTTCGTCTCCCCCTCTGACATACTCCCCTTTCCTTCCTCTCCTGTTATCTTCTTCTTTTTCTTTTTTCTTAAAATATGTTGCGTTATTTGTTTCAGAAGTACAGATCTGTGATTCAACAGTCTTGCACAATTCACAGCGCTCACCGTAGCACATACCCTCCCCAATGTCTATCACCCAGCCACCCCATCCCTCCCACCCCCAACCACTCCAGTAACACTCAGTTTCTTTCCTGAGATTCAGAATTCCTCATATCAGTGAGGTCATGTGATACATGTCTTTCTCTTATTGACTTATTTCACTCAGCATAACACCCTCCAGTTCCATCCACGTCGTTGCAAATGGCAAGATCCCATTCCTTTTGATGGCTGCATAATATTCCATTGTGTATATATACCACTTCTTCTTTATCCATTCATCTGTCGATGGGCATCTTGGCTCTTTCCACAGTTTGGCTATGGTGGACATTGCTGTTATAAACATTGGGGTACACGTAACCCTTCGGGTCCCTACATTTGTATCTTTGTGGTAAATACCCAGTAGTGCAATTGCTGGATCGAACGGTAGCTCTAATTTCAACTGTTTGAGGAACTCCATACTGTTTTCCAGAGTGGTTGCACCAGCTTGCATTCCCACCAACAGTGTAGGAGGGTTCCCCTTTCTCCACATCCCCGCCAACATCTGTCGTTCCCTGACTTGTTAATTTTAGCCATTCTGACGGGTGTGAGGTGGTATCTCATTGAGGTTTTGATTTGGATTTCCCTGATGCCAAGCGATGTTGAGCACTTTTTCATGTGCCTGTTGGCCATTTGGATGTCTTCTTTGGAGAAATGTCTGTTCATGTCTTCTGCCCATTTCTTGATTGGATTATTTGTTCTTTGGGTGTTGAGTTGGATAAGTTCTTTATAGATTTTGGATACTAGCCCTTTATCTGATATGTCATTTGCAAATATTTTCTCCCATTCTGTCGGTTGTCTTTTGGTTTTGTGGACTGATTCTTTTGCTGTGCAAAAGCTTTTTATCTTGATGAAATCCCAATAGTTCATTTTGGCCCTGGCTTCCCGTGCCTTTGGCAATGTTTCTAGGAAGAAGTTGCTGCGGCTAAGGTCGAAGAGGTTGCTACCTGTGTTCTCCTTTAGGATTTGGATGGACTCCTGTCTCACGTTTAGGTCTTTCAACCATTTGGAGTCTATTTTTGTGTGTGGTGTAAGGAAATGGTCGTTTCATTCTTCTGCATGTGGCTGTCCAATTTTCCCAACACCATTTGTTGAAGAGACTGTCTTTTTGCCATTGGACATTCTTTCCTGCTTTGTCAAAAATGAGTTGACCATAGAGTTGAGGGTCCATTTCTGGGCTCTCGATTCTGTTCCATTGATCGATGTGTCTGTTTTTGTGCCAGTACCATACTGTCTTGATGATGACAGCTTTGTAATAGAGCTGGAAGTCCGGAATTGTGATGCCGCCAGCTTTGCTTTTCTTTTTCAGTATTCCTCTGGCTATTCGGGGTCTCTTCTGGTTCCATACAAATTTTAGGATTATTTGTTCCATTTCTTTGAAAAAAGTGGATGGTATTTTGATGGGGATTGCATTGAATGTGTAGATTGCTCTAGGTAGCATTGACATCTTCACAATGTTGATTCTCCCAATCCATGAGCTTGGAACGTTTTTCCATTTCTTTGTGTCTTCTTCAATTTCTTTCCTGAGTATTTTATAGTTTGCTGAGTACAGATCCTTTGCCTCTTTGGTTAGATTTATTCCTAGGTATCTAATGGTTTTGGGTGCAATTGTGAATGGGATTGACTCCTTGATTTGTCTCTCTTCTGTCTTGTTGTTGGTGTATAGGAATGCCACTGATTTCTGTGCATTGATTTTATATCCTGTTACTTGACTGAATTCCTGTATGAGTTCTAGCAGTTTTGGGGTGGAGTCTTTTGGGTTTTCCACATACAGTATCATATCATCTGCAAAGAGTGAGAGTTTGACTTCCTCTTTGCCGATTTGGATGCCTTTGATTTTTTTTGTTGTCTGATTGCTGTGGCTAGGACTTCTAATACTATGTTGAATAGCAGTGGTGAGAGTGGACATCCCTGCCGCGTTCCTGACCTTAGGGGAAAAGCTCTCAGGTTTTCCCCATTGAGAATGATATTCGCTGTAGGTTTTTCATAGATGGCTTTTATGATATTGAGGTATGTACACTCTATCCCTATACTCTGAAGAGTTTTGATCAAGAAAGGATGTTGTACTTTGTCAGATGCTTTTTCTGCATCTATTGAGAGGATCATATGATTCTTGTTCTTTCTTTTGTTAATGTATTGTATCACGTTGATTGATTTGCGGATGTTGAACCAGCCTTGCAGCCCAGGAATAAATCCCACTTGGTCGTGGTGAATAATCCTTTTAATGTACTGTTGGATCCTATTGGCTAGTATTTTGGTGAGAATTTTTGCATCCATGTTCATCAAGGATATTGGTCTGTAATTCTCTTTTTTGATGGGGTCTTTGTCTGGTTTTGGGATCAAGGTAATGCTGGCCTCATAAAATGAGTTTGGAAGTGTCCCTTCCATTTCTATTTTTTGGAACAGTTTCAGGAGAATAGGTATTAATTCTTCTTGAAATGTCTGATAGAATTCCCCTGGGAAGCCATCTGGCCCTGGGCTTTTGTTTCCTGGGAGATTTTTGATGACTGTTTCCATTTCCTTAGTGGTTATAGGTCTGTTCAGGTTTTCTATTTCTTCCTGGTTCAATTTTGGTAGTTGATACATCTCTAGGAATGCACCCATTTCTTCCAGGTTATCTAATTTGCTGGCATAGAGTTGCTCATCATATGTTCTTATAATTATTTGTATTTCTTTGGTGTTGGTTGTGATCTCTCCTGTTTCATTCATGATTTTGTTGATTTGGGTCATTTCTCTTTTCTTTTTGATCAGTCTGGCCAGGGGTTTATCAATCTTGTTAATTCTTTCAAAGAACCAGCTCCTAGTTTCGTTGATCTGTTCTACTGTTCTTTTGGTTTCTATTTCATTGATTTCTGCTCTGATCTTTATGATTTCTCTTCTCCTGCTGGGTTTAGGCTTTATTTGCTGTTCTTTCTCCAGCTCCTTTAGGTGTAGGGTTAGGTTGTGTATTTGAGACCTTTCTTGTTTCTTGAGAAAGCTTGTATTGCTATATACTTTCCTCTCAGGACTGCCTTTGCTGTATCCCAAAGATTTTGAACAGTTGTGTTTTCATTTTCATTGGTTTCCATGAATTTTTTTAATTCTTCTTTAATTTCTTGGTTGACCCATTCATTCTTTAGTAGGATGCTCTTTAGCCTCCCTGTATTTGAGTTCTTTCCGACTTTCCTCTTGTGGTTGAGTTCTAGTTTCAAAGCATTGTGGTCTGAAAATATGCAGGGTATGATCCCAATCTTTTGGTACCGGTTGAGACCTGATTTGTGACCTAGGATGTGATCAATTCTGGAGAATGTGCCATGGGCACTAGAGAAGAATGTGTATTCCGTTGCTTTGGGATGGAATGTTCTGAATATGTCTGTGAAGTCCATTTGATCCAGTGTGTCATTTAAAGTCTTTATTTCCTTGTTGATCTTTTGCTTAGATCATCTGTCCATTTCAGTCAGGGGGTTGTTAAAGTCCCCCACTATTATTGTATTGTTGTCAATGTGTTTCTTTGCTTTTGTTATTAATTGCCTTATATAATTGGCTGCTCCCATGTTCGGGATAGTTATTATAATTGTTAGATCTTCTTGTTGGATAGACGCTTTAAGTAGGATATAGTGTCCTTCCTCATCTCTTATTACAGTCTTTGTTTTAAAATCTAGTTTGTCTGATATAAGGATTGCCACCCCAGCTTTCTTTTGGTGTCCATTAGCATGGTAAATGGTTTTCCACCCCCTCACTTTCAATCTGGGGGTGTCTTTGGGTCTAAAATGAGTCTCTTGCAGACAGCATATGGATGGGTCTTGTTTTTTAATCCAATCTGATAGCCTGTGTCTTTTGATTGGGGCATTTAGCCCATTTACATTCAGGGTAACTATTGAAAGGTATGAATTTAGTGCCATTGTATTACCTGTAAGGTGACTGTTAACTGTCTGTTGTCTGTGTTCGTTTCTGCTCTTTGCTGCTTTTAGGTTCTCTCTTTGCTTAGAGGACCCCTCTCAATATTTCTTGGAGGGCTGGTTTCGTGTTTGCAAATTCCTTTAGTTTTTGTTTGTTCTGGAAGATTTTTATCTCTCCTTCTATTTTCAATGATAGCCTAGCTAGATATAGTATTCTTGGCTGCATATTTTTCTCGTTTAGTGCTCTGAAGATATCTTGCCAGTCCTTTCTGGCCTGCCAGGTCTCTGTGGATAGGTCTGTTGCCAATCTAATGTTTCTACCATTGTAGGTTACATATCTCTTCTCCCAAGCTGCTTTCAGGATTTTCTCTTTGTCTCTGAGACTCGTAAGTTTTACTATTAGATGTCGGGGTGTTGACCTATTATTATTGATTTTGAGAGGGGTTCTCTGTGCCTCCTGGATTTTAATGCCTGTTTACTTACTCACATTAGGGAAGTTCTCTGCTATAATTTGCTCCAATATACCTTCTGCCCCTCTCTCTCTCTCTTCTTCTTCTGGGATCCCAATTATTCTAATGTTGTTTCGTCTTATCGTATCACTTATCTCTCGAATTCTGCCCTCGTGATCCTGTAGTTATTTCTCTCTCTTTTTCTCAGCCTCTTTATTTTCCATCATTTGGTCTTCTATATCGCTGATTCTCTCTTCTGCCTCATTTATCCTAGCATTTAGTGCCCCCATTTTTTATTGCACCTCATCAATAGCCTTTTTGATTTCGATTTGGTTAGATTTTAGTTCTTTTATTTCTCCAGAAAGGGTTTCTCTAATAACTTCCACGCTTTTTTCAAGCCCAGCTAGTATCTTTAAAGTCATGATTCTGAACTCTAGGTCCGACATCATACTATGGCCGTATTGAGTAGGTCCCTGGCTGACGGTACTACGTCTTGTTCTTTTTGCTGAGGTGATTTCTTTCGTCTTGTCATTTTGTCCATTGGAGTATAGATGAATGAGAGAACAAGAGGCTAACAGGTTTACAACATCCCCTGCAAATATACTGTATACAAATCAGAAAAGACCTGAAACCAGGGGAAAAGAAAGGGAAAGAAAGAAAAAAGAAAGAGAAAAAGAAAAAAAAGAAAAAAAGATAAAAACAAAAACAAAACAATTCAAAAAAGGCAGAATATGATCAAATATGATCAGGCTAGTGCATAGATCAGTGCCACACACTAGATTTTGGGCGTATTTTGGTCTGTTAGAAAAAAGTGCCTCCTAAAATTTTAAAGGAAGAAAGACATATATGTACAAAATAAGGGTTGATACAATGAAGGGATGGAAGATGATTGTAAAGATGAAAATTATAAAAGATTTTATAAAAGGACTTGGTAAGATAAGTTGTTTGAAAAAAGAAAGAAGATTTAAGGGAAAAAAAAAAAAAAAGGAAAAAGGGAGAGAATGTGATCAGGCAGGAGACTAGGACCAAGCCATACACTAGTGATTTAGGGTATATTTTGATCTGTTAGAAGAAACTCTATCTCAAAATTTTAAAGGGAGAACAACTTATATATATATGCCAAAAACAAGGGTAACTACTATGAAGGGATAAAATATGACTCTAAAAATGAACAAAAAATAAAAAATGTTTTTTTTAAAAAAAAAGGGATTTATAAGATGTTGGTTGAAAAAGGGAAAAGGAAAAATAAAAAAAAGTCAACAAAAATTAACTTTGATGAAATAATGAATCATGGTAAAAAAAAAAAAAAAACCATGAATCTATGTGCAGTATTCCCCTAGCGCTGGAATTCTCCTATTCTCCTTGATCGATCAACTTGGTCTTGGCTTGCTGGCTGTTTGTGCTGATCTTCTGGGGGAGGGGCCTGTTGCTGTGGTTTCCAAATGTCTTTGCCGGAGGCGGAATTGCCCCGCCCTTGTCGGTCCGGGCTAAGGAAGCTGCTCCGGTTTGCTCTCAGGAGCTTTTGTTCCCTGAAAGCTCTCGGTACAGCTTTGGAGGACCAGGGCAGAAATGGTGGCCTCCCAATCTGCACTCGGAGGAGCTGAGAACTCAGGGCCCCGCTCCTCAGTGTGCCCCCAGAGAAAAGCAGTCACTTCCGTGTCCCCGGTCTCTGGCCGCACTCCGTGCTCACCCGGCCTGTGATCGAGCGTTGCTATCTCTGGCACCGGACCCCGCTCGGAGTCTCCAAACCCAGCAGATCCCTGCAGTGCGTTCCCGCACCGCTCCTCCCCGGGAAGGAAGGGGAGTCTCCCCGGATCTGCTGCTTGTTGGGTCCCTGCTGGAGGAGCAGTGGCCCGACTGGGCCGCAGATCACAGTTTATGGCAACCCCGAGCTGAGAGCCCGCGACTCTGCTCCGTCTCTGCAGCCGGCTTCCCTGCTCTGATACCTGGGAGCTCTGGCGCACTCAGGCACCCCCGGTCTCTCTGTGACCCCAAGCGTCCTGAGACCACACTGTCCCGGGAGGATTCCACCCCCCGCTTAGCCACTGCAGCGACGTCCCTCCGCCGAGCCAACTTCTAAAAGGTCCGATTTTGTGCTCTGCGGCTCTATCACTTGCCAGAAGCGGCCGGCAGAGGCCCCTCCCCCGCCGTCTATCCTCCCGAATATCGACTCGGAGTCACTTCTCCGCACACCCTACCTTCCAGTAAGTGGTCGCTTCTCTGTTCAGAGAGTTGTTGCTACTCTCCTGTTCGATCTCCTGTTGAGTTCGTAGGTGTTCAGAATGGTTTGATCCCTATTCAGCTGAATTCCTGAGACCAGACAAAATCTAGGTCTCCTACTCCTCCGCCATCTTGCTCCGCCCCCCCAGACATTTTTTTATTTAAATAATGCAGTAGCATAGTATCATGTACCGACAGGAGTTTCATTAACAAAACAATTTATAAGAGAGCATATCTGTTGCAATATTTAAAGACAGATTTTCATGGCAGGAAGTTAGTGCCAAGTCAGGGACTCCTGAATTCGTCAGAGTATGGCCGGCAGCTCAGGGGTGCTACGTTTTCTTTCACTAAAGACACGTTTCTTGGGCAGTTTAACATCCCCCCCCCTTAGAATTTAATGCTGTCAAAGCTATGATTAATATTTTACTCAGAATTTTTAAGAGAAAATCTTCACAAAATTAACCATACAGATCCTCAAGTAATTAGGACCACTCAGAGGCACCTGAAAAGAATTCCATGTATGGATTCGTTGATTTTTCTTTTATTCTTTGAATTAAATTCAGTGAAAGTTTTAAGGGGGGGGGAAGTCAGTTAGCTATTCATTCCCTCATGTTTTAATTAAACAATTTTAGCGATTACGTAGAAAAACACATTTTACATGTTGCTGTAAAGCACTTTTCTGGAACTGGCCACTGAATTAAGACATCGGAAGATCATGATAGGCCACCTATCTTCCTGTAACGTGATGGTAAATCTGCCTCTCGATGTCCGAAACCAGAGTACTGGCACCTATTCGGAACAGTTCTGGCGTCAGCCATTCATCTCCCAGCTCTTCCTTCACATGAGAGAGAGAAGCAAGGGAATCCTTGGCACTGCGGATGCCTCCTGCTGGTTTAAACCTACCTTGTTTCCAGTTTTCCAGAAGAAATCTCTAATGGCCCATAGCATTACTATAGCTACTGGGAAAGTGGCATTTACCGTTTCTTTTCCAGTAGAGGTCTTAATAAAGTCTGATCCTGCCATCATTGCGATCATACTGGCTTTATAGACATGAGTAAGAGATCCACGTTCTCCTGTAGCTAAGATGGTTTTGAGATGAGCCCCCCACAGGCCTTGCAAAACTGACGAATCTCATCACACAGGGTTTCCCGCTGGCCGGTCTGCACCAAGGTCCTATTAATCACCACATCGATTTCTGTAACTCCATTTTCCACAGCCAATCTGATCTCTTCCAATCGTGTTTTTAAATGAGTCTGTCCAGGGTGCCTGGGTGGCTCAGTTGGTTGGGTGACTACCTTCGGCTCAGGTCATGATCCTGGAGTCCCGGGATGGAGTCCCACATCAGGCTCCCTGCTCAGCAGGGAGTCTGCTTCTCCCTCTGACCCTCTTCCCTCTCGTGCTATCTCTCATTCTCTCTTTTAAATAAATAAATAAATAAATAAATAAATAAATAAATAAATAAATATAAATAAATGAGTCTGTCCAGCTGGAACGCCAGTGGGCACGGAAGCCACTGGGATGGTACAGCCTGGGGCCTTCAGTGCTTTAACCGCATCACACACCTGCGTGGGCTAGACATAAACAGCAGTGGTCATAAGGCCTTTATCACACATATTTAAACTTTTTAAGAGAGCTTCCCGGATTGGATACTTGGCTTTATATCAGAGCCTCTGAACGTTGGAAGATGTGTCATCGTCTGAAAGTGTAGTAAGACCTATAGGTAATCGCTTTCAGGAGCCAAGCAACTTGCCACTCCTTTTTCACGGTTCTGCAAGCCTGGATTTGTTCTGCATGCCTCAGAACTGCGGGTTGATTCATTTCTTACTTTTATTCCTAGATTTTTTTTTTCTTGATGCAATTGTAAATGGCATTGTTTTCTTATTTTCTCTTTGTGGAAGTTTGTCATCACTATACAGAAATGCAACAAGTTGGGACACCTGGTGGCTTAGTCAGTTTAAGCGTCTGTCTTTGGCTCAAGTCACAATCCCAGGGTCCTGGCATCCAGAACCTCAATGGTCTCCCTCCTCAGTGGGGTGCCGGCTTCTAGGTCCCCTTCTGCTGCTCACCCTGCTTGTGCTGTTTCTCTCTCTCTGTCAAATAAATAAATAAAATCTTTAAAAAAAAGAAATGCAACATGTCTCTGTATATTGACTTTGTATCCTGCAGCTTTAGTGAATTTATTTATTCTAACATTTTTTTGGTGGATTCTTTAGTGATTTCTATATATAGTATGTCATTTGCAAATAGTGACAGTTTTCCTATTTGGATTTCATCTTTTCTTTCTTTCATTCTTTCCTCTTCTTTCTTTCTTTCTTTCTTTCTTTCTTTCTTTCTTTCTTTCTTTCTTTCTTTCTTTCTTTCTTTCCTCTTCTTTCTTTCTTTCTTTCTTTCTTTCTTTCTTTCTTTCTTTCTTTCTTTCTTTCTTTCTTCTTCCTTCCTTCCTTCCCTCCTTTTCTTTCTTTCTTCTTTCTTTTTCTTTCTTTCTTTCTTTCTTTGTTTCTTTGTTTGTTTGTTTGTTTGTTTGTTTGTTTCTTTCTTTCTTTCTTTCTTTCTTTCTTCTTTCTTTCTTTCTTTCTTTCTTTCTTTCTTTCTTTCTTTCTTTCTTTCTTTCTTTCTTTCTTCTTTTCTTTTCTTTTCTTTTTTTGTCTAAATGTTTGGCTAGGGCTTTCAATACTATGTTGAATGAAAGTGATGAGAGTGGAAATCTTTGTCTTGTTCTTGATCTTAGTGGAAAAGTTTTCAGATTTTCACCCTTGAGTATGATTTTAGCTGTGAGCTTTGCATATATGGTCTATGTCCCTCTATACCCAGATGGTTTAGTGTTTTTATCATACATGCATATCGAATCTTGTCAAGTGTTCTTTCTGCATCTATTGTAACAATCATATGATTTTTATCTTTTATATTTTTAAGATGGTGTATCCTGATGTTTGATGTGCAGATGTGCAAACATCCTTGCATCCCTGGAATAAATCCCACTTGATTGTGTTGTGTGATTCTCCCGATGTATTGTTGAATTCAGTTTGCTTATAATTTGTTGAGGATTTTGGCATCTATGTTCTTGAGGGATATTGGCCTTTCCTTTTCTTTTTTTTTCCCATCCGCCCACCCCCCTCCCCTCTAGAACCCTCAGTTTGTTTTTCAGTGTCCATTATCTCTCATGGTTCGTCTCCCCCTCCGACTTACTCCCCTTCATTCTCCCCCTCCTGCTATCTTCTTCTTCTTTCTTTTTTCTTAACATATATTGCGTTATTTCTTTCAGAAGTACACATCTGTGATTCAACAGTCTTGTACAATTCACAGTTCTCACCATAGCACATACCCTCCCCAATGTCTATCACCCAGCCACCCCATCCCTCCCACCCCCAACCACTCCAGGAACACTCAGTTTGTTTCCTGAGATTAAGAATTCCTCATATCAGTGAGATCATATGATACATGTCTTTCTATGATTGACTTATTTCACTCAGCATAACACCCTCCCATTCCATCCACGTCGTTGCAATTGGCAAGATCTCATTCCTTTTAATGGCTGCATGATATTCCATTGTGTACATATACCACTGCTTCTTTATCCATTCATCTGGCGATGGACATCTTGGTTCTTTCCACAGTTTCGCTATTGTGGACATTGCTGCTATAAACATCTGGGTGCACGTACCCCTTTGGATCCCTACATTTGGATCTTTGTGGTAAATACCCAGTAGTGCAATTGCTGGATCATATGGTAGCTCTATTTTCAACTTTGTTAGGAAACTCCATACTGTTTTCCAGGGGGTTTGCACCAGCTTGCATTCCCACGAACAGTGTAGGAGGGTTCCCCTACTCCACATCCCCGCCAAAATCTGTCGTTTCCTGACTTGTTAGTTTTAGCCATTCTGACTGGTGTGAGGTGGTATATCATTGAGGTTTTGATTTGGATTTCCCTGATGCCAAGCAATGTGGAACACTTTTTCATGTGTCTGTTGGCCATTTGGATGTCTTCTTTGGAAAAATGTCTGTTCATGTCTTCTGCCCATTTCTTGATTGGATTATTTGTTCTTTGGGGGTTGAGTTTGATAAGTTCTTTATAGATTTTGGAAACTAGCCCTTTATCTGATATGTCATTTGCAAATATTTTCTCCCATCCTGTCGGTTGTCTTTTGGTTTTGTGGACTGATTCTTTTGCTATGCAAAAGCTTTTTATCTTGATGAAATCCCAATAGTTCATATTTGCCCTTGCTTCCCTTGCCTTTGGCGAAATTTCTAGGAAGTAGTTGCAGCGGCTGAGTTCGCAGAGGTTGCTCCTTGTGTTCTCCTTTAGAATTTTGATGGACTCCTGTCTCACCTTTAGGTCTTTCAACCATTTGGAGTCTATTTTTGTGGGTGGTGTAAGGAAATGGTACAGTTTTATACTTCTGCATGTGGCTGTCCAAAATTCCCAACACCATTTGTTGAAGAGACTCTCTTTTTCCATTGGACATTCTTTCCTGCTTTGTTGAAGACGAGTTGACCATAGAGTTGAGGGTCCATTTCTGGGCTCTCTATTCTGTTCCATTGATCTATGTGACTCTTTTTGTGCTAGTAGCATTCTGTCTCGATGATGACAGCTTTGTAATAGAGCTGGAAGTCCGGAATTGTGATGCTGCCAGCTTTGCTTTTCTTTTTCAATATTCCTCAATCTATTCGGGGTCTCTTCTGGTTCCATACAAATTTTGGATTATTTGTTCTATTTCTTTGAAAAAAGTGGATGGCATTTTGATGGGGATTTCATTGAATGTTTAGATTGCTCTAGGTAGCATTGACATCTTCACAATGTTTGTTTTTCCAATCCTTGAGCATGGAAAGTTTTTTCATTTCTTTGTGTCTTCTTCAATTTATTTCATGAGTATTTTCTAGTTCTCTGAGTACAGATCCTTTACCTCTTTGGTTAAATTTATTCCTAGTTATCTTATGGTTTTGGGTGCAATTGTAAATGAGATCAACTCCTTGATTTGTCTCTCTTCTGTTTTGTTGTTGGTGTATAGGAATGCCACTGATTTCTGTGCATTGATTTTATATCCTGCCATTTTCCTGAATTCCTGTATGAGTTCTAGCAGTTTTGGGGTGGAGTCTTTTGGGTTTTCCACATACAGTATCATATCATCTGCAAAGAGTGAGAGTTTGACTTCCTCTTTGCCGATTTGGATGCCTTTGATTTCTTTTTTTTCTGATTGCTGTGGCTAGGATTTCTAATACTATGTTGAATAGCAGTGGTGAGAGTGGACATCCCTGCCGCGTTCCTGACCTTAGGGGAAAAGCTCTCAGGTTTTCCCCATTGAGAATGATATTCACTGTAGGTTTTTCATAGATGGCTTTTATGATATTGAGGTATGTACCCTCTATCCCTATACTCTGAAGAGTTTGGATCAAGAAAGGATGCAGGACTTTGTCAAATGCTTTTTCTGCATCTATGGAGAGGATCATATGTTTCTTGTTCTTTCTTTTGTTAATGTATTGTATCACGTTGATTGATTTTCAGATGATGTACCAACCTTGCAGCCCAGGGATAAATCCCACTTGGTTGTGGTGAATAATCATTTTAATGTACTGTTGGATCCTATTAGCTAGTACTATGGTGAGAATTTTTGCATCCATATTCATCAAGGATATTGGTCTGTAATTCTCCTTTTTGATGGGGTCTTTGTCTGTTTTTGGGATCAAGGTAATGGTGGCCCCCTAAAATTAGTTGGATGTTTTCCTTCCATTCCTATTTTTTGGAACAGTTTCAGAAGAATAGGTATTTATTAATTCTTCTTTATATGTCTGGCAGAATTCCCTGGGAAACCATCTGGCCCTGGGCTTTTGTTTGTTGGGAGATTTTTGATGACTGCTTCAAATTCCTTAGTGGTTATAGGACTGTTCAGGTTTTCTATTTCTCCCTGGTTCAATTTTTGTAGTTGATACATCTCTAGGAATGCACCCATTTCTTCCAGGTTATCTAATTTGCTGGCATAGAGTTGCTCATATATTTTTATAATTGCTTGTATTTCTTTGTGGTTGGTTGTGATCTCTGCACTTTCATTCATCATGTTGTTGATTTGGGTCATTTCTCTTTTCTTTTTGATAAGTCTGCCCAGGGGATTATCAATCTTGTTAATTCTTTCAAAGAACCAGGTCCTAGTTTCGTTGATCTGTTCTACTGCTCTTTTGGTTTCTATTTCATTGATTTCCGCTCTGATTTTTATTATTTCTCTTCTCCTGCTGGGTTTAGGCTTTATTTGCTGTTTTTTCTCTAGCTCCTCTGGGTGTAGGGTTAGGTTGTGTATTTGAGACCTTTCTTGTTTCTTGAGAATGGCTTGTATTGCTATATACTTTCCTCTTAGGACTGCCTTTGCTGTAACCCAAAGAATTTGAACTGTTGTGTTTTCATTTTCATTGGTTTCCATGAATTTTTTTTAATTCTTCTTTAATTTCCTGGTTGATCCATTTATTATTTAGTAGGATGCTCTTTAGCCTCCATGTATTTGAGTTCCTTCCGACTTTCCTCTTGTGATTGAGTTCTAGTTTCAAAACATCGTGGTCTGAAAATATGCAGGGAATAATCCCAATTTTTGGTACAAGTTGATACCTGATTTGTGAACTAGGATGTGATCAATTCTGGAGAATGTGCCATGGGCACTAGAGAAGAATGTGTATTCCGTTGCTTTGGGATGGAATGTTCTGAATATGTCTGTGAAGTCCATTTGGTCCAGTGTTTCATTTAAAGTCTTTATTTCCTTGTTGATCTTTTGCTTAGATGATCTGTCCATTTTAGTCAGGGGCGTGTTAATGTCCCCCACTATTATTGTATTGTTGTCAATGTTTTTCTTTGCTTTTGTTGTTAATTGCCTTATATAATAGGCTGCTCCCTTGTTAGAGGCATAGATATTTACAATTGTTAGATCTTCTTGTTGGATAGACCCTTTAAGTAGGATATAGTGTCCTTCTTCATCTCTTATTACAGTCTTTGTTTTAAAATCTAATTTGTCTGATATAAGGATTGCCACCCCAGCTTTCTGTTGGTGTCCATTAGCATGGTAAATGGTTTTCCACCCCCTCACTTTCAATCTGGGGGTGCCTTTGGTTCTAAAATGAGTCTCTTGCAGACAGCATATGGATGGGTCTTGTTTTTTAATCCAATCTGATAGCCTGTGTCTTTTGATTGGGGCATTTAGCCCACTTACATTCAGGGTAACTATTGAAAGGTATTAATTTAGTGGCATTGTCCTTCATATTTCTTGGAGGGCTGGTTTCGTGTTTCCAAATTCCTTTAGTTTTTGTTTGTCCTGGAAGTTTTTTTATCTCTCCTTCTATTTTCAATGACAGCCTGGCTGGATATAGTATTCTTGGCTGCTTATTTTTTTCATTTAGTGCTCTGAAGATCTCATGTCAGTCCTTTCTGGCCTGCCAGGTCTCTGTGGATAGGTCTTTTGCCAATCTAATGTTTCTGCCATTGTAGGTTACATATCTCTTCTCCTGAGCTGCTTTCAGGATTTTCTCTTTGTCTCTGAGACTCGTAAGTTTTACTATTGGATGTCGGGGTGTTGACATATTTTTATTGATTTTGAGAGGGATTCCCTGTGCCTCCTGGATTTTGTTGCCTCTGTCCTTCCCCACATTAGGGAGGTTCTCTGCAATTATTTGCTCCAATATACCTTCTGCCCCTCTCTCGCTTTCTTGTTCTTCTGGGATCCCAATTATTCTAACGTTGTTTCGTCTTATTGTATCGTTTATCTCTCGAATTCTGCCCACGTGATCCTGTCGTTGGTTATCTCTTTTTCTCAGGCTCTTTATTTTCCATCATTTGGTCTTCTATATCGCTGATTCTCTCTTCTGCTTCATTTATCCCAGCAGTTAGTGCCCCCATTTGTTATTGCACCTCAATAATAGCTTTTTTGATTTTGACTTGGTTAGGTTTTAGTTCTTTTATTTCTCCAGAAAGGGTTTCTCTAATAACTTCCATGCTTTATTCAAGCCCAGTTAGTATCTTTAAAGTCATGATTCTGGACTCTAGGTCCGATATCATACTAATGTCAGTATTCAGTGTGTTCCTGGCAGACGGAACTACCTCTTGTTCTTTTTGCTGAAGTGATTTTTTTCATCTTGTCATTTTGTCCAGAGGAGAAAAGATGAATGAGAGAACAGAATGCTAACAGGTTAACAATGTCCCCAGCAATTATACTCTATACAAATCAGAAAAGTCCTGAAACCAGGTGACAAGAAAGGGAAAGAAAGAAAAAAGGAAGAGGAATGAAAGAGGAAAAAAGAAAAGATAAAAACAAAGAGAACAGAACGAAAAAACAGAATATGATCAAATATGATCAGGCTAGTGCATAGATCAGTGCCACACACTAGGTTTTGGGCGTATTTTGGTCTGTTAGAAGAAAGTGCCTGCTAAAATTTTAAAGGAAGAAAGACTTATGTTTGTACAAAATAAGAGTTGATAAAATGAAGGGACAGAAGATGACTGTAAAGATGAAAATTATATAAGATTTTATAAAAGAATTCATAAGATAAGAAGTTGTTTGAAGAAAGAATGATGATTTAAAAAAAAAGAAAAAAGAAAAGAAGAAAAAAAGGGAGAGAACGTGATCAGGCAGGAGACTAGAACAAAGCCATACACTAGTGATTTAGAATATATTTTTATCTGTTAGAAGAAACTGTACCTAAAAATTTTAAAGAGAGAACTACTTATATATATATGCCAAAAATAAGTGTAACTAGTATGAAGGGATAAAGTATGACTCGAAAAATGAAAAATAAAAAAATATTTTTTAAAAAAGGGATTGATAAGATGTTGGTTGAAAAAGGGAAAATGAAAAATTAAAAAAAAAACAGTTAAAAAATTAACTTTGAAAACCTAATAAATCATGGTAAAAAAGCCATGAATTCTATGTGCAGTATTCCCCTAGCGCTGGAATTCTTCCATTCTCCTTGATCGGTATAATTGGTCTTGGCTTGCTGGCTGTTCCTGCTGATCTTCTGCGGGAGGGGCCTGTTGCTGTGGTTCCCAAATGTCTTTGCGGGAGGCGGAATTGCCCCGCCCTTGTGAGTCCAGGCCAAGCAAGGTGCTGGAGATTGCTCTCAGGAGCTTTCGTTCCCTGCAAGCTCTCGGTACAGCTTTGCAAGACCAGGGTGAAAATGGTGGCCTCCCAATCTCCGCCCGGAGGAGCTGAGAACTCGGGGCCCCGCTTCTCAGTGTGTCCCCAGAGAAAAGCAGTCACTTTTTCCCCGGTCTCCGGCCACACTCGGTGCTCACCCGGCCTGTGACCTAGCATTTCTATCTCTGGCACCGGACCCCAAGTGGAGTCTCCAAACCCAGCAGATCTGTGCGGTGCACTCCCGCGCCACTCCTCCCGGGGTAGGAAGGGGAGTCTCCCCAGCTCTGCCGCTTGTTGGGTCCATGCTGGAGGAGCCGTCGCCCAACAGGGCCGCGGATCACAGTTTAGGGCGACCCCGAGCTGAGAGCCCGCGCCTTGGCTCCGTCTCTGCAGCCGGCTTCCCCGCTCTGATACCTGGGAGCTCTGCCACACTCAGGTAGCCCTGGTCTTTCTGTGACCCCGAGGGTCCTGAGATCACACTGTCCCACGAGGGTTCCACCCCCCGCTTAGCCACTGGAGCAACGTCCCTCTGCAGAACCGACTTCTAAATGTTCCGATTTTGTACTCCGCGGCTCTAGCACTTGCCAGAAGCGGCAGAGGCCCCCTCCCCTGCCGTTTATCCTCCCGAATATCACATCGGATTCACTTCTCCGCATGTCCTACCTTCCAGTAAGTGGTCCCTTCTCTGTTCAGAGAGTTGTTGCACTCTCTTTTGTGATCTCCTGTTGAGTTCCTAGGTGTTCAGAATGGTTTGATCCCTATTCAGGTGGATTCCTGAGACCAGACGAAATCCAGGTCTCCTACTCCTTCGCCATCTTGCTCCGCCTCCTAACCCCCCACCCCCCGCCCGGTCTTTCCTTTTCTTGTAGTGTCCTTCTCTTATTTTGGTAACAGGATAATGCTGGCTTCATAAAATGAGTTTGGACGTATGCCCTCCTCTCCTATTTTTTAAAGAGTCTGAGAAAGGTTGGTATTAAGTCTTCTACTATCTGGTTGAACTCCTCAGTGAAGCTGTCTTGTCTTGGATATTTGTTTATATGTTGGGGTTTTTAATTATCGAATCAATCTTTTTACTAGTGATCAGAGTGTTCAGATATTTTTCCTTCACAGTTCAGTCTTTCTAGGTTGCTGGTAGGAACTTACCCATTTCTTCCAGTGTATTGGCCTCTTTTCTCCTAGGACTCTCTTATGATCCTTTGTATTTCTGTGGTATTCATTGTCATGGCTCATCTTTCTTTCTTTTTTTTTAAGTTTTTCACATTTTAAAAATTTTAAATTCAATTAGTCAAGGTATAGTACATCATTAGTTTTTGATGTAATGTTCAATGATTCATTAGTTGAGTATAACACCCAGTGCTCATCACCACACTTGCCCTCGAATGCTCATAACCCAGTTACCCCATTCCCCCACCACCTCCCTTCCTGCAACCCTCAGTTAGTTTCCCAGAGTCAGGAGTCTCGGATGGTTTGTCCCCCCCCTCTGATTTTTTTCCTGTTCTGGTTTCCCTCCTTGTCCCTATGATCCTCTGTGCTATTGCTTACCTTCCACATAGGAGTGAAACCATATGATAATTGTCTTTCTCTGCTTGACTTATTTCACCCAGCATAACACCCTCCAGTTCCATCCATGTCGATGCAAATGGTAGATATTCATCTTTTCTGATGGCTGAGTAATATTCCATTGTGTATATGAACCACATCTTCTTGATCCATTCCTCTGTTGAAGGGCATCTCGGCTTTTTCCACAGTTTGGCTATTGTGGACATTGCTGCTATGAACATTGGGGTTCAGGTGACCCTTCTCTTCACTACCTCTGTGTTTATGGGGTAAATATCCAGTAGTGCAGTTGCTGGGTCATAGGGTATCTCTATTTATAACGTCTTGAGGAAACTCTATACTGTTTTCCAGTGTGGCTGCACTCGCTTGCATTCCCACCAACAGTGTAAGAGGGTTCCCTTTCTCCACATCCTTGCCAACATTTTTTGTTCCTTGTCTTGTTAATTTTAGTCATTCTAACTGGTGTAAGTTGGTATCTCATGGTGGTTTTGATTTGTACTTCCCTGATGGCAAGTGATGTAGAGCATTTTTTCATGTGTCTCTTAGCCATTTGTATGTCTTATTTGGAGAAGTGTCTGTTGGTGTCTTCTGCCCATTTCTTGACTGGATTATTTGTTTCTTGGGTGGTGAGCTTGATAAGTTCTTTATATAGATTTTAGATAGCAGCTCTTTATCCAAAATGTCATTTGCAAATATCTTCTCCCATTCTGTTGGTTGTCTTTTGGTTTTGTTGACTGTTTCCTTTGCTGTGCAGAAGCTTTTTATCCCAATGAAGTCCCAAGAGTTAATTTTTGCCTTTGATTCCCTTGCCCTTGGAGACAGTGTCTTGCAAGAAGTTGCTGCGTCCGAGGTCTAAGAGGCTGCTGCCTGTGCTCTCCCCTATGATTTTGATGTGAGACAGGAACCCATCATTTTTCTTTCCTGATTGTATTTGAGCCCTCTCTTTATTTTCCTTCTTTGTTTTATTTTATTATGTTATGTTAATCACCCTACAATACATCAGCAGTTTTTGATGCAGTGTAAAAGCCCCAAATTAGTAGCAAGAAGGAAATAACAAAGAGGAATGTGAAAATAAATCTAATGGAGACTAAAAGGACAAAAGATCAATTAAAAGAAGAGTTGCCTATTTGGAAAGATAAACAAAACTCTCTCTCGATGAGTCTAGCTAAAAGTTTGTCAGTTTTGTTGACAAAACTGTTGTCAGGCTGCCGCCTCCTACTTTTCATCATCTACATGTTCATGAGCCTCATTTCTTCCCATGGCCTCTGGGGTATTGCCCTCCCTCCATCTGGCCCTCCTCCTCTTCCCTGTGCAACCCGATGCCAGGGTAGCCTTCTCGAGAGTCAGCTCTGGCCATGTCAGCCCCTGGATGGAACAGTTCCATGGATCCCCTGTGAGGCGAGGACGATGCCCTGCCCTGGAAGGGGCCTGCAGATCCCCAATCAGGAGAACCACATCTCCATTTTCAGCCTGGCCTGCCCTCCCCTAAGTCTTCCTCAGGGAAGCTCTCCCCACTTCCTGAGCTGACAGCTCTTAAATTAAAAATGAATATTTTGTTACATTTCTCAGTGCCTTAGCTCACCCTTGGCATGTCTTTCAAAACTGTTAGTGGGTTTTCAGCAGTCCCGGAAGGCTGTTTGCACAAGGAGGGGATGACCTGGGAGGGTAAGCCTTACCCCCACCTCCCTCAGCATGTCCCTGAGCCCTGGAGCCATCTGTCCCACGGAGGGATGAGGGACCCGAGCCAGCCCATCCTGAGCCCAGGCTCTGTGTCAGCTGTGTAGACTGATGTTTGCCAGGAGTGGTGGGTAGCTGGCACAGGCCAGGAGCAAGCGGTTTCTCCTTCTCATTCCTCCACACCCCTCCCTCCCAGAGGTAGCTCCGAGCAGCCTCCAAACCTTGCATCTCGAAATCCCTTGACCTGTGCCTCCTGCCTTCAGCTGGTGAACTTGGTGGTTTCCCGTTGCTTCTGCCTCCCATACCGGCTCCCAGGGCGGGTCCTGGATCAGGGGAGTGGTCACACCGTTGTCTGTGGTTAGTCCTCTTCCTGTCCCGCACTGAGCCTTCCCACCTTTGAGTCTTCCATGTATGGGCTTGGAAGCAAGCCCATCCACATGGAACCTATTTGCCCCATGGATCCAGGTAATGACCATTGAATTAGAGATCCAGGATATGTCACAAACCTGCTCTGAAACCTGTCCCACACTCTGTGACCATCTCACACTAAAATAGAAAGAGTAATAGCTTCCTGGACTGGGAAGTTGCATCTGTCTCTACTTAAACTCTTGAATGCATAGGTGCCGAGCCTGGACAGAAAGGGACCATGGCTCCCGTGGGCTAGGATCAACAGGTAAAGGATAAGAACTCTGAAATTTGAATTCGAGGCACAGAGTGAATAATGATTTTAGAGTAAGTACTCCCAAGTAGGGCCTATGAACTTTGCACAGCGAAAGCTATTTGAAAGTTAACTTTCAAATAGTTAACTGAAAGAAAAACCTTTTATTTTAATTTTTAATTTTAATTCCAGTAGAGCTAACATACACTGTTATTTTAGTTTCAGGTGTATAATTGACGGATTCAGTAATTCTATACATTCCTCAGTGCTCATCAGGAAAATTGCTCTTAATCCCCTTCATCTGTTTCACTCATCCCTCCATCTACCTGCATCTACCTCAATGGGTCACCATCCATTTGTTCTCTATTTTTAAGAACCTGTATTTTGGTTTGTCTCTTTTTTCTCCTTTATTTAAGTATGTTTCTTAAATTCTGCATAAGAGTGACATCATATGCTATTTTTTTCTCTGACTGATTTCACTTAGAATAAAACCCTCTAGCTCTATCCGTGTGGCTACAAATGGCAGGATCCCATTCTTTAAATGGCTGAGTAGTATTCCACTGTGTGTGTGTGTGTGTGTACACACATCTCTCACCTATTTATCAGTTTATCAACAGACACTTGAGTTGCTTCCAGATTGTGATATTGTAAATAATGTTGCAAGAAACATAGGGGTGCATGTATCCTTTGGAGTTATTGTGTTCATATTCTTTAGGTAAACACCCAGTAGTGTAAACGCTGGATCATAGGGTAGCTCTGTTTTTAACATCTTGAGGAACCTCCGTACCCTTTTCCAGAGTGACTGCACCAGTTTGCATTCCCATCCACAGTGCACGAGGCTTCCCCTTTATCCGCATCCTCCCAACACCTGTTGATTCTTGTGCTGTTGAAGTTGCCCATTCTGACAGTATGAGGTAATATCTCATTGTACTATTGATTTGCATTTTCCTGATGATGGGTGATAATGAGCAACTTTTCATGTGACTGTTGGCCATCTGTATTTCTTTGGAGAAATATCTGTTCATTTTTCTGCCTATTTTTTAACTGGATTAATTGGTTGTGGGGTGTTGAGTTGTATCAGTTCTCTATATATTGGACACTATCCCTTTATTGCCTATGATGTTTGCAAATACCTTCTCCCTTTCAGTAGGTTGTCTTATTATTACTACTTTTTCATTGTTCTTCTGCTGTGAGGAAACTTTTAATTTTGATGTAGTCCCAATAGTTTATATTTGCTTTGGTTTCCTTTGCCTCAGGAGACAGTCTAGAAAAATGTTGCTATGGTCCATAACAAGAAGTTACAGTCTGTGCCCTTTTGTAGGATTTTTATGGTTTCAGGTCTCACATTGAGGTCTTGAAACTGTTTTGAGTTTTTTTGTCTGTATGGTGTAAGAAAGTGGTCTAATTCCATTCTTTTGTGCATAGCTGTCCAGATTTCCCAACACCTTTTGCTGTAGAGACTGTCCTTTTGCCTTTCGATATTCTTGCCTGCTTTGTGGAAGATTAACTGACCACATAACTGTGGGTTTATATCTGAGCTTTCTGTCCTTTTCCCATGGTCACAGTGTCTATTTTTGTGCCAGGACCATACTTTTAGGAAGACTACAGCTTGTAGTATCTCTTGAAATCTGGAATTGTGACTCTTCCAGCTTTGTTTTTATTTTTTAGGATTGCCTTAGCTGTCCAGTATCTTATGTGGTTCCATCCAAATTTTTAGATTGCTTTTTGAGTTCTCTTTGTTTAACTTATAGTATATCATTAGTTTCAGATGTAGTGTTCAATAATATATCAGTTGTGTATGACACCCAGTGCTCATTCCTTCACATACTCTCCTTAATGGCCATCACCCAGTTAGCCCATCTCCCCATCCCCCTCCCTTCCCGCAACCATCGGTTTGTTTCTATAGTTAGGAGTCTCTCATGGTTTTTCTCCCTCTCTGATGACATCCCATTCAGTTTTCCCTCTCTTCCCCCATGATCCTCTGTGCTGTTTCTTGTATTTCCCATATGAGCGAAACCATATGACAATTGTCTTTCTCGGATAGACTTATTTTGCTCAGCATAATACGCTCCAGTTCCATCCAGGTTGATGTGATGGCAGGTTTTCATCCTTTCCGATGGCTGAATAATATTCCATCATAGATATACACCACACCTTCTTATCCATTCATCTCTCCGTGGACATCTGGGCCCTTTCCATGTTTCGGCTATAGTGGATATTGCTGCTGTGAACGCTGGGGGGGGCAGGTGCCACTACTTTCTTCTAAACCTGTATTTTTTGGGTAAATATCCAAGTAGTGCAATTGCTGGGCCATAGTATAGCTCTATTTTTAACTTCTTGAAGAAACTTGATACCATTTTACAGACTGGCTGTACAAGATTGCATTCCCAACAGCAGTGTAAGAGGGTTCCCGTTTCTATGCATCTTCGCCAACATTTGTTGTTCACTGACTTGTTAATTGTAGCCATTTTAACTGGTGTAAGGTGGTATCTCATTGTGGTTTTGATTGTACTTCCCTGATGGCTAGTGATGTTGAGCACTTTTTCGGGTGTTTGTTGGTCGGTTGTAAGTCATCTTGGAGAAAGGTGTGTTCATGTTTACACACATGTCTTGAGCTAGGGTTATGGAGTGGGCCCAGTGCGTGGAAGATATGATCTGTTGAGGTGTAGAGATCACAGAGGTCTGATATGAGGGCTAGAATTAGGGAGATATCAGGCTCTGGGTTTCTATTCAGTACTGTATTAAATTATATCTAAGCAGGGAATGGCTCAAGATTTCATCCAGGTTTCTCTTGCTCTAAATCATTTCTGGATTTCCAAGATGCATGATTTCACACGTTGTTGAAGGATGAGTCCTCTGGTATTCCTCACATATCCCCATCCCTGCGGCTTGGGAGACAGGCCTCTGGGGGTGGTCCTTTAAGAACCCAACATAGAGTTAGTGTTAGGGCCCAAGAAGTTGGATGGTCTAATCTGCCAACTTTGTGGTGGGCTGCTCTGTGGCCGTGGGTGAGGGTGAGTGTCAGGCTCAGGATAGACGGCCAGGGGACTGACGAAAGTGCAGGTTTACTGGGATGGGCTGAGGGGGGCCTTCATATTTCTCCTGCTCTGAATCGTTCCTGGTGTTCCAAATGGCATGGGTTCATTTGCCGCCTTCCTGCAAACACTGAGCCTGACAATCACTGTGACCCATGACCTCAACTCCGTCTGCGTCCCCTGGTATTGGTTAGGTTTCCCCAGTCCAAGGGGCTAAGGAGTCAGGCCTCTGGGACAGACTCCTCAGAACCCAACCCTCAGTTAGGGTTAGGGCACAGGGGCATGGCAGCTCTGAACTGCCATGTGGCGAGCTTCTCGGGGGTCTGATTTGTGGGCGTGGGTCAGGGTGAGTGTCAGGCTCAGGGTTTTCAGCTAGGGTGCCACTGAAAGTGGGGGTTCACTGGGATGCATTGCCGAATTCTCCTAGTCGGAATCCATTCTGGATTTCTGAATGCTGCAGTTTCCTTCTGGGTTGCAGGCTGAGTTCTGTTATTGTTTGTTATCCCTAATCCATGGCGGCATTGGTGCCAGGCTTCTGGGAACATAACCTTCAGAAGCCTATCTAGGGTTAGTGTTAGGCACAAGAAGCATGGCTGGCCAGATCTGCTGGGGCTATGGGGAGCTTCTCGGGGGGCTGAGTTGAGGGCATGGGTCAGGGTGAGAATCAGAATCAGCATTTGGAACCAGAGGGCCAGTGAATGTGGGGGATCAATGGGATGGGCATGAAAATTTCCCCTGGTCTGAAGCATTTTGGGAGTTAGAAATGGCTCGGTTTCCCTGTCAATGGCTGACTAAGTTCCCTGGTATTGCTCTGGTGAACCCAATCCCCAGGAATTTGGAACCAGACCTCTGATTACAGACTCCTATTAATCAAACTAGGTTTAGGGCATGGGGCATGGCAGGCCCGATCTGCCTGCACTATGGCAAACTTTCCAGGGGGCTGAGTTGAGTGCATGGGTCAGGGTGAGTGTCAGTCTCAGTGTATAGTGGTCAGGATACTTTGAAAGTCAGGGTTCGCTGGGATGGACATGCAGATTTCTCCTGCTTTGAATCCTTTCCAGGGTACCAAATGGTGTGGTTTCCTTCTGGATGGCATGCTGATTCTTCCAGTATTGCTCAAATGTCACCTCTATGGGACTTTGGAGCCAGGCCTCTGGGGACAGAACCCTCAGAAGCCAGCTTAGGCTTTGGTTTAGGGCTTTGTGTCTTGGCAGCCCCAATCTGCCAACACTGTTGGGAGCTTCCATGGGGCTGAGTTGAGGGCATGGGTCAGGGTGTGTGTCCGGCTCAGGCTTGCTGCCAAGGGGCCACTGAAATTAGGGGTTCGTTGGGATGGCCATTCAGGGTTCTCTTCTTTTCAGTCCTTTCCAGACTTCCTAATGGCAGGGTTTCCTACTAGGTGGCAGCCTGAGTTTTCTGGCATTGCTTTGTGACCCCAATCCATGGGGATTTGGAGCCAGTCTTCTGGGGAGAGACACATCAGTCCCTATTCTAGGGTTATGGTTAGGGTCTATGGGCATGCAGGTCTGATTAGCCATTGCTGTGGTGATCTTTCTGTGGGGTTGAGTTGAGGTCGTGGGTCAGGGTGATTGTCAGGCTCAGTGTTTGTGGGTAGGGAACTAATGAAAGTGGGGATTCGTTGGGATGGCATGCAGATTTCTTCTACTCTGAATCATTTCTGGGGTTTCAAATGCCACCAGTTTGTACTGAAGGGCATGCTGAGACCTCTGGGATTGCTCTGTTTTCCCGAATCCCTGGGGCTTTGGAGCCAGGCCTCTAGGGACAAACCCCTCAGAAGAAAACCTAGGGTTAGGGTTAGGGCCCAGGTGCCAGCAGGCCAGATCTGCCTGCGCTGGGCAGAGCTTCCTGGGGGTCTGAGTTGAGAGAGTTGATCACTGTGTGTGTCAGGCTCAGAGTTTGTGGCCAGAGGGCCACCAAATATGAGGGTTCGATGGGATGGGCTTGAACAGTTCTCAGCTCTGAGTCCTTTATGGAGTTCCAAAAGGCAAGGTTTCTTTTTGATGGTTAGCTGAATCCGCTGGTATTGCTCAGGTGACCCCAATACCTAGGGTTTTGTAGCCAGACATCTGGGGATAGACCCATCAGAACCCAATCTAGGGTTAGGGTTAGGGCCTTGAGGCATAGTTCTCTTGATATGCCAGCAATGTGGAAAGTTTCCCAATGGGCTGGGTTGAGAGCCTGGGGCACGGTGAGGGTCAGCCTTAGGGTCTGCGGGAAGGGTGCCTCTGAATGTGGGAGTTCATTGGGATGGGCATGCGGATATCTCCTGCTCTGAGCACTTTCCGGATTTCAAAAAATGTGGTTTCCTTCTGAATGGCAAGCTGAGTCCTCTGCTAATGCTCAGGTGTCCCCAAAACCTGTGTCGTGGGAGTCCCGCTTTTGGTGAAGATGCCTCAGAAGCCAACCTAGAGTTAGGGTTAGTGCTTAGGGGCATGACAGGCCTGAACTGCCAATGCTGCGGTCACCTTTCTGGTGTCTGAGTTGAGGGAGTGGGTCAGGGTGATGTCAGACTCAGGGTGTGTGTCCAATGGGCCACTGAATTTGTAGATTTGCTGGGATAGGCATGCAGATTTATCCACTCTGAGTCTTTTGCAGAGTTTAAAAAAATGTGGTTTCTTTATGAATGGCAGTTTGAGTCCTCTGGTATTCCTCAGGTGTCCCCAATCCTGGGTTTTGGAGCCAGGACTCTGGGAACAGAACTCTCAGAAGCCAACGTAGTGTTAGGGCCATGGGGAATGGCAAGCACCATTTTTTGGCACTGTGACAAGCTTACCTTGGGGCTGAGCTGAGGGTGTTGGTCAAGTTGAGTGTTAGGCTCAGGGTTTGCCACCAGGGGGCCAATGAAAGTGGGGGTTAGTGGGATTTTCATGCAGAGTTCTCCTGCTAAGTATGCATTCCAAGTTCCAAATGGTGCGGTTTCCTTCTGGGTGACAGACTAAGTCCTATGGTATTGCTCAGGTGTCCCCAATCCCTGGGGGTTTGGAGCCAGACCTCTGAGGATAGACCCCTCAGAAGCCACCTAGGTTTAGAGTTAGGTCCTAGAAGCATGGCCAGCCCATCATGCCGGCACCATGGTGAGCTTTCCGGGGATCTGAGTTAAGGACATGGGTGGGTCAGGGAGAGTACCAGGCACAGGGTTTACAGTCAGGAGACCACTTAAAGTGGGGTTTTGATTGGAAAGGCATGCGGATTTCTCCTGCTTTGAAACCTTTTCGAAGTTCTAAATGGTGTGGTTTCCATCTGGGTGGCAGGCTGAGTCTTGTGGTAATGCTGATGTGTCCACAATCCCCGGGACTTTGGAGCCAGGCATCTGGGGATAGACCCCTCAGAAACTAACCTATGGTTAGAGTTAGGAACTAGGAGCATGGCAGGCCTGAACTACTGGTGCTGTGGCGAGCTTCCCGGGGGCCAGAGTTGAGTGCATGGTTCCGGGTGAGTGTCAGGCTCAGGGTTTGCACCCAGGGTGTCACTTATTGTGGGGGTTCCCTGGGATGGGCATGCAGAGTTTCCCTGCTCTGATACTTTCTGGAGCTCCACATGGCATGGTTTACTTCTGGGTGACAGGCTGAGTACCCCGGTTTACTCAGGTGCCACAAACCCTGGGGATTTGGTGCCAGGCCTATGGAGACAGAGCCCTTAGAAGCGAACCTAGGGTTGGCATTAGGGCCTAGGGGCATGGGAGGCCCAATCTATTGGCACTGTGGCAAGCTTCCTAGGGGTCCTAATTGAGGGCATGGGTCCAGGTGAGTGTCAGGCTCATTGTTTGTGGCCAGGAAGCCCCTGAAAGTGGGGGTTCACTCTGAAATGCATGCAGATTTCTCCTGCTGTAAAACCTTTCCAGAATTCAAAGTGGTGCAGTTTCCTTCTGGGTGGAAGTCTAATACTCTGGTACTGCTCTGGTGTCCTCAATCCCCGGGGCTTTGGAGCCAGGACTCTGGGGACAGACCCCTCAGAGTCCATCCTAGGGTTAGTTGTAGGGCCCTGGAGCATGGCAGGCCCAATCTGCTGGCACTGTGGCGAGTTTCCTGGGGGTTGAGTTGAGGGCGTGGGTCAGGGTGTGTTCAGGCTCAGGGTTTGGGTACAGGAGGTGGTTAAATGTGGGTTTTCACTGAGATGGGAATGCAGACTTCTCCTGCTTGGAATGCTTTCTGGAGCTCCAAATGGCTGGTTTTCCTTCTAGTGGCAGGCTGAGTCCTCTGTTTTTGCTCAGGTGTCTCTAGTCCCTGGAGCTCTGGGACAGGCCTCCTGGGACAGACACCTCAGAAGCCCACCTAGGGTCAGGTTTAGGGCATAGGGGCATGGCAGGACCGATCCGCCAGCAATATGGCACACTTCTGTTACAGAACCTGGACTGGATGGCCTGATGGAAGAACCAAGTGGTACCTGGAGATCGTGGAGGATAGGAGGTTTATTTAATGCTGGTGGGCTCAGAGGAGAGTGATCTCCAAAGGTCTGAGCCCCAAGCACAAACAAAGGGGGCAATTTATACACTTCTACTTCTGCATACTTGGAACTTTTGGCGTGTGAAGCGGGGCAGGGAGAAGAACCCGGAGGAGCTGTGGGGCAAGGACTGGGACTGTGTCACTGGCTCAGTCGGCCATCTTAGGACACAGATTTTCCTTATTATTCCATCCTTGATGCTCCCTTAAACACCTAGTTTAGAGGGCATCATCATCATCATCATCTTCTAAGCAGCGATAGTGAGTAAGGAGTAACTGGAGTCTGATTTTAGCAATTTGAGTAGTGATAAACCTTGTAAGGGTATTAAGAATACAAGCACCAAATGCTACTATGAGGAGAAGCAATAGCAGGAGGCCAATGAAGGGGGCGAACCAAGGGAACCATTGTGACAGAGTATCCCACCAAGTTGTCCGCTGGAGTGATTCCCACCAGCGATGTACTCATTATTGTAATTGGGTCAGAATTTCTTGGACCACCACCAACTCATTAGCATAGAAACAACATTCCTCCTGTAAGAAGAGGCAGAGCCCTCCCCCCGGCATGACCGTGTGTAGGTCGAGCCCACACCTGTTTTGGAGGACCACTGAGGCAAGTGAATCGAGTTGGTGCCGCAGGGCCAGGGCCGACTGAGCAAGGGCAGAAAACTTCGCCGCGGGTTGTTGAGTTAACTCCTGGTACAGAACCTGAGATATCCTGAAGCCAGTGGCGCCGAGGGAAACACATGATGCAGCCAGCAGGCTCACAATAAGAGGGTCGGCCACGGGGGAGCATCAAGGGTGGCTAGGGGGTCTCCATATGAGTGGGGCATCGCCCCCAGGGAAGACTGAAAATCGGTTAAGAGACTGGCACGTGTGCATGACTGATTGTGCGGGGTGGTGCAGATGTATACACCTTGATCACAAGCCAGAAAAGGGTTGTTAGGCACACAGACCTGACTTTGGCCCATGATGGGAGAAGAAGTGTTGCCATACAGCGGTACCAGAGCCAGAAAGGGATAATCTGAGGTCCCCGGTACTGAGGTGGGAGGTGACACAGTAGATTGGTTGAGGATGACACCTAGGTATTGGACGGGACCAGGCTTTATACAAATCCAGCAGTCAGACGGTAGGGGTGGATTTGAGTGGTTAAGCGCTTGGTGGGAGGTCTTAATCATACCTGACAGTTGCGCTATAGTTGCTTGCTCTGTGGGGATGGGGGACCCAGGGATGTGACAGGGTGAGTTATTTTCGGACTCTGGGGGTTGACTGTAAGGCTTGGCGTGAACATGGACTTAATCATAACTTTGGCCATGGCGTCCATCCCCATAAGGTGATATTGGCCCAATAGGAGAATGATTCCTGTAGCCCATGATGTGGCATTGGGTTCTAAGACTGAGAGGGGGAGCGGTATACAGTTATTGTTAGAGTGAGAGGATGGGGTGGCATTGCGTGACAAGGAAATATGGATGTCATTGCACTGTTTGAGGTGCCACCACCTGGTGGACCATCGTTCCATTCCCAGCCAAGTCGCCACCAATGATGGACATCCCCAGGCTTGTGAGCCGAACTGAGGGCAGGTGTTTGGCTGTTGAGGCATAGGGCCCCCACAGATGTAGATATCTACCAGCTGGTAATCTGAGTGTGGGCCATGGTAGGAACACCGTCTGTGATGTTCCCAGGTGGTATCAAGAAGCTGGCATCCATCAAAATAGAAGTTAACATTTGCTGTGTGCCCATCCCAGGTGGAAGAATCAGTGGGGGTGCTGGTGCGGAATTGAGGGGATAAGCTGGGAAGTCCATTTGCCAGTAACGGTGATATGAGAGTTTGTCCCCCTTGCCTGGCTGGGCAAGCTAGAGGCAGTGCGGAGGAACAGCTCACCAGGTAGCAGAAGACCGGGACTGACTGGGGCCAGGAAAACCATGGTGAAATGTGCTCAGGAGTAGACAGCAGAGGGCCAGGAATATTGGGATCTGTGACCTTAGTTAGAGAGAGCCATCATGGCTAACCCATTAGCAGATGAAAACCGTGGACAAGCAAATGCAGTAATACACCCTAGGGACACCCAATAAGCAATGACAGTAGCAAGTATCTGGGGGAAAGTCCAGTCAGGAGGGGCAACAGTGTAGAGTCCGACTCCCAAGATGAGGGAAATCATGCCGATGAGAGGCAGGGACCACGGTGAACAGGTGTCCATCAATCGGTGGGGTCTCGTTGAAGGTGAAGCCGTAGTGGGTTCCTGAAGTCTGTCTGGACTCTCCACTGGTGCGGCTCCTCGTCCAATTGATGAGCTTTCTTTACTCTGGAGTGGTGGACCCACGGGGTGACACCCGAGACCTTGAGGGCACTAGGCGCATTTAAAGAAACAGTGTGGGGCCCTTTCCACGGTGGTTTGAGGGAGTCTTTCTTCCAATCTTTGACCCAAACTGAGTGCTCTGTCTGGAAGGAGTGTACCTGAGATCCTAAGGAGATTGGGGCCCTTTCAATGGTGTACTTTTGTAATTTCTTTAGGGTGGCCCCCAGGGCCTGAAGCTGCTCTTTTATCCCTTTATCTCAAACCCAATGCAAGTTTCCTGGAAGGCTTCCCAAGTACAGGGAGGCCATCCATAGGTTAATTCAAATCCGGAGAAACCTGATGTCCCAGGTGTGCAGCGAGCCTGCAGGAGAACCAGGGCTAGGAGATCCGGCCATGGGGGGTTAGTCTCCTGACAAAACTTTGCTAAGGATCCCTTATGGTGCAATTCATTTGCTCTACTTTCCCTGAACTTTGGGGCCGGTAAGTGGTGTGGAGTCTCCAGGTGATATTGAGAGATTTGGTCAAGACCTGTGCAATGTCTGTCACAAATGCGGGTACATTGTCACTATGGAATGTTAATGGCAGGCCGAGCTGGGGCACGGTCTCCCACAAGAGGACATTAGCTAGTTCCCAGCTTTGCTCTATCCTAGTTGGGAAGGCATTGAACCACCCAGAGTATGTGCATACCATTACTAGGAGACATCTGAACCCCCTGCTTGGTGGCACATCTGTGAGGTCTACCTCTAGTTCTTCGAAGGGGTTTGCTCCCATCCTCTAGACACCTGATGGGAGCCATGGTGCCGACCGAGCATTAATTTTAGCACATGTTATGCATCATTCACTCATGCTCGGCATAGTGCTGGCAGCTGACTGATGTAGTAGTGCTTCCTGAGAAGGGCCTCTAATGCAGTTTTTCTCAGATGAGTGAGTTGGTGGTATTCCTTGACTAGATGCCCTCCAGTTGCTGTTGGAACAAAGATGTGCCCATCTGGCATCACCCACCATCCCTTTTCAGTCAGGGTGGCACCCTCAGCCATGGCCCATTCCTTTTCCTTTTTAGTGTAACTGTATGGAGGGACTTCTTCCGGGGGTGTTAGGACCATGATGAGGGAAGGGGCTCTGTCCATGTCCTCACTGGCTGTGGTCTTGGCTGCCTCATCTGCCAGACAATTTCCCTGTGCTATGGGGCTGTCTCCTTTCTGGTGTCCCTTACAGTGCAGGATTGCTACTTCTTTGGAAGCTAGATGGCTTCGAGGAGTCTCAGTATCTCCTCTTTGTTCTTAATAGCTTTTCCTGCTCTGGTCAGGAGGCCCCTTTCCTTGTGGATGGCTCCATGTATATGTACAGTAGCAAAGGTGTACCAAGAGTCAGTATAGATGTTGACTTCTTTCCCTTCACCGAGGGTGAGGGCTCGGACTAAGGCCTATAATTCAGCCCGTTGAGCTGGCCATCCAGCTGGTAATGCCTTAGCTTCTAGGACTTCAGTGGTTGTAGTTACTACATAACCCACTTTCCGGGCACCCTCTTGTAGGTAACTGCTGCCGTCACTTAACAGAGTGAGCTCTGGATTCTTTATGGCTTGATCCCGCAGATCTGGATGGCTCTCGTAGACTTCATCCATCACCTCAGATCAGTCATGGTCTGGTTTCCCCTCTTTTGTAGGGAGAAGCATTGCTTGATTTAATGTCCTTACTGTTTCGAGGGTGACCTGCGGGTCTTCTCAGAGGAGCCCTTGGTATTGTGCTAGCTGACAGTTGGAAAAGAGGCGGTGTCCCTGTGCGTTCATGAGGGACACAACTGCATGAAGGACATTGATGTTAAGTTCTTGACCCAGGATGAGTCTGTCTTCCTCCTTGATGAGTAGGACTGTGGCTGCCAGCACCCTGGGGCATGGCGGCCATCCCGCTGCCATGGGGTCCAGTTTCTTTGACAGGTAAGCAACTGGCCATTGCCAGGGTCCAACAGTCTGGGTGAGTACCCCAAGCGCTATTTTTTCCTTTTCATGCACAAAGAGATTGAAGGGTTTTTCTACATCTTGTGGACCCAGGGCTGGAGCTTGCCCCAGTGTGGTCTTTATCTCTGTGAAATCGGCTTCTGCTTCCTCAGTCCAGGTAGGGTGTTCTCGAACTGGTCCCCCTAAGAGATCATACACTGGTCTTGCCATTACCAAGAATCCAGGGATCCAGCTGTGGCAGAATCCTGCAGGCCCCATTAATTCTCATAGGCCCCTTTTTGTCTGGGGCTGTGGAAGGGAGATGATGACCCTTTTCCCCTCCGGCCCTAGTTCTCTTTTCCCTTGGGTGAGGAGGAAAGCAAGGTGTCAGACCTGTTGTTGGCAGATTTCTGCCTTCTTCCATGAGGCTCGGTACCCCGAGTCTGGCAGGAGCTGTAGGAGGGCCTTTGTGCCTTTTGTGCAGTCTTCTTGTGTGTAACTGGCAAGGAGGAGGTCATCCACATACTGGAGGAGGGTGCATCATGTGGCCCCTGTTGGGAAGCTGGCAAGGTCCATGGCCAATGCTTACCCAAAGAGGGTTGGTGAGTTTTTTAAACCACTGCAGGAGTCACGTCCAAGTCAGTTGCATTTGGCACCCTGTATCATGTTCAGACCATTCAAAGGCAAATAGTGGCTTGCTCTGGGGAGCTAAGCAGAGGCAGAAGAAGGCATCCTTCAAATCTAGGCAAGTGAACCATCTGGCCAAACCTGGGATTTGGCCGAGGAGGGTGTATGGATTCGGGACCACCGGGTGCAGAGAGATGGTCACCATGTTGGTGGCCTTAGGTCTTGAACTGTTCGGTATGCCCCTCCTGGCTTCTTGACTGGCAGGAGTGGGGTATTCCAGGCTGACTGGCACTCGACTAGAACACCTGCTTCTTTGGTTTGGTCAGATGTTCTTGGACGCTGAACTTAGCTTCTTGTGGAAGGGGGTATTGCCTTTGCCTCTGAGGTTGGGTTCCTGGGATCAGTTCAACAATGATAGGGGCCCAATTCTGGGCTAGTCCAGGTGGGTTGTTTTCAGCCCATACTGAAGCGAAGGCAAGTCTGCACTCTGGCAGGCTGCTAGGTTGGGCCTGGGCACAGAATAGCCTCCATTCTTCTTCCCTTGGTGTGGTAATTGTTAGCATTAGGGACGCCGTCTCCTCTTGCCTTGGGTTCAGTCGGAGGCTAGTGTGTCCAGTGGGCTCAAAGTTTTTCTGAGCCCTAAGCTTGGAGAGTATGTCTTGGCCCAGTAGAAATGGGGCAATCAGGCAGAAAAAGGAATGCGTGTTGGACCTTGTGGCTCCCGAGATTGCACTGGCGAGCCTGGAAAAAGGGCTGTTGTACCACCCGTATCCCCATGGCGCCGAGGATGGTTGCAGTCCTATTGCTGAAAGGTGCCACTGGGGAGGTGACAACAGAGTGCTTGGCTCCAGGATCAACCATAAAAGTCACTGGTTGGCCCCCCACCTTCATTTTGAACGTGGGTTCATGGGGGCCAAGGAAGAAAGAGCCTGGTCCCCCTCAGTCTGAGTCCATTCCCACAAGGCCTATGAGGTCCTCCCCTCGGGGTTCTTCCTTGTAGCGGCTGGGCTTCTGAGCCTTTCCCCGTTTGGGACATTTGTTGTTCCACTGCCCTTTCTTTTTAGAGTAGGCACATTGATACCTTGCCAAGTGGGTTTTGGGCTTCCCCCCTTTCAGTGGCTGGGGTCTCCCCATTTTATGCTGTCCTTTTCATTCAGGGTGGCAGCATGGAAGCTGACTTTCTTTCATCTTTTTGTGGGCTTCCCTTTCAGCTGCAACCTCCCTGTTCATGTAGACCTTATTGGAAATCTCGATTAGTTGGGTGATGTTCATCCAGGCAAAACCATTTAGTTTCTGAAGTTTCTTTCTGATGTCTGAGGAAGCCTGAACCACGAAGGTGGAGTTTACCATCTGTTGGCTTTCCTGTGCCTCGGGGTCAAAAGGAGTGTATATCCTGTAGGCTTCACATAGTCTTTTGTAGTAGTCCACAGGGGACTCACCTGGTTGTGACCGAGGATACCTTAGTCATGTTCATGGGTTTCTTAGCTCCTGCCTGGATTCCCCGGAGGAGGGCCTCCTGATACTGGCGGATGTGGGACTGTTCTTCAGGTGTGGTGAAGTCCCATGCTGTGGGCTCTTTGGGTGCGGCTGTGTTAGCCCAGGCACCAGGGTCGATGACTCCCACTGGTGCATGATCTTCCAGGTACTGCCGTGCAACTTTCATTATTCTCCTCCTTTCCTCTGTATTAAACAGGGTGCGGAGTAACTGTTGGCAGTCGTCCCAGGTTGGCCGATGAGTCTGTAAGAGGGATTATATGAGGTCTACCATGGCCTGTGGTTTCTCAGAGTAGGATGGGGTGTTATGTTTCCAGTTGAGGAGGTTGGTTGTGGAGAAGGGCTGATAATAACATCGTGGAATGGCTGGGTTGGACCGTCCATTCTTCATCGCGCCTATCGGGTTCCTGCGTCTCTCCTGCCGGCATTTGGAGGGTGCTTGTGACTGGCCTCGGGCATAGCCTGGCTGCTGGTCCTCGAGAAAGTGGATCTTTTGGGCCTGGGGGCGCCAGTGGATCCTCTGGGCCTGGGGGCGCTGGTGAAACCAATGGCGGCAGTGTGTCTGGAGCTGAAGGGCCATGTGTAGGCAGTCTTGGGGGTACGTACGGTGGGGGCAGGGTCGGTTCATCCTTGGGATCTCCGACCAGGATTTGTGGAGATTGGGGCTTTTGCTGATTTTCTTTAGGTCACTTGGAGGAGGCGATTAAGACCCTCGCCTGTCCCTGCCTATTGCAAGCAAATCGCATCCAGGGGCGAAGGGTCTGAGCAGTTCCTAGCCAGAAGTCAATGTACGGAAACTGGTCAGGGTGTCCTGGTTCTCCTGTTATGACTCGCCATACTCAAAGTATCATTGGGGCATCCAATGTCCCTTCTGAAGGCCACCCGACATCTAAGGTGAGCCATTCCAATTCACATAGGGTTCTTAACTTGCCGGGGTTCTTCCTGACTCCATAGTCTCCTGAAAACCACTTCTTGAAATTTTGGATCATGGTCTCTAGAACCATAGGTTTACTCTGCCCTGACCCCATGGTGTTGTCCCAGTGTGCGGTGGCGCAGAGACAGACAAAGGAGGAGGGTGCCAACTGAGATGAGACCAATCAGATGCCTGTCTGGCCGTGTCCCAAAGGAGCTTGAGTGAGGCTTAGCCATAGCTCTCTCAGTGTTGTGACATATGATCGGAAACTATTCTGATGCCGCCATAACTATATGCCATTCACCACGGAATTGCAGACAGGCCCACTCAGACTCCGTAGACTTCTGGGGACCTTAAGGGTGCCTGCCCATGGACTCACAGAATCAGTCCAATTGAGCAAGCCAGGTCGGACTGCATATTCACTCCCACATTCACACTCCAGAATTTATTACATTTCCTCCCTGAGAATCCCTACCTGTGAGACCTCCAAGAGGTCTCTGGGAGGTGATCAGGCTCCCCTTCCACCACAATGGGGGTGGGCCTGTCTGGATCCTGGGACCCATGGCCCACCCGAATGTGACATCGGGACCAGGTCCTCGCCTGCTAAGTCTCCTCGAGTCCAGTGGGTACAGCAGAGTGGGGCCAGCCCAAGGCGACTGGGGCGGGAGACTGCCAAATATTAGGGTATGCCTTCTCCATTACAATTCCTCGTTCTGTCACCACCCCGCCATTGCCCCAAACCGGTGGCAACAGTGGGCCAGTGTGGTTGGGTTTCCTGGTCAGGGAACCAAATGTTATGGAACCTGGACTGGATCGCCCATGGAGGAACCTAGCGGCACCCCAGATCTTGGAGGATAGGAGGTTTATTTAATGCCAGCAGTTTCAGAGTAGAGTGATCTCCAATGATCTGAGCCCTGAGCACAAAGGGGGCAATTAATACACTTCTACTTCTGCACACGTGGCACTTTTGGTGCATACACAAAGCAGGGCAGGGAGAAGCACCTGAAAGAGCCCCGGGGCAAGGACTGGGACTCTCTGCCTGGCTCGGTCCGCCATCTTAAGTCACAGATTTTCCTTATCACTACCACTGGGTCTGAGTTAAGGGCATGGTTCAGGGTAAGTGTCAGGGTCAGGGTTTGCCTCCAGGGGGCCATGGAAATTGGCCGTTTGCTGGAATGAACATGCAGAGATCTCCTGCTCTGAGAGCTTTCCACAGTTCCAAAGGGTGTGGTTTCCTTCTGCGTGGCAGGTTGAATCCTCTGGTATTGCTCAGGTATTCCCAATCCCTGGGGCTTTGGAGCCCAGCCTCTGAGGCCATAGACCTCAGAAGCCACCTTATGGTTAGGGTCAGGGCCAAGAGGAATGGGAGGCTCGATCTGCTGGCACTGGGGTGATCTTCCCAGGGGTTTGATTTGAGAGTGTGGGTCAAGTGAGTGTTAGGCTCATGCAGCCAGGGAGCCTGCAGAATGTGGGGGTTCGCCAGAATGGGCATGCAGATTTCTCCGGCACTGTATGTTTCTAGAGTTCAAAATGGCTCAGTGTCCTTCTGGGTGGCAGGCTGAGTCCTCTGCTATTGCTCAGGGGTCCCCAATCCCTGGGTCTTTGGAACCAGGCCTCCGGGGACAGACCCCTTAGAAGCCATGTTAGGGTTTGGGGTAAGACCTAGGGGCATGGCATGCTGATCTGTTGGGGCAGTGGCGAGCTTCCCAGGGTTCTGTTTTAAGGGCATGGGCCAAGGTGAGTGTTAGGCTCAGGTTTTGAGGCCTACAGGCCACTGAAAGTAGGATTTCCTTGGTTTGGCATTCCGAATACCACTTGTTTTGAATGCTTCCCAGAGGTCCATTTTCACAGAATCCATCTGGGTGGCAGGTTGAATCTATGGTATTGCTCATTAGTCCCCAATCCATGGAGTTCGGATCGGGGTCTCTAGGGACAGAGCCCTGAAAAGCCACCGTAGGTTTAGGGTTAGGGACTAGAGGAATGTCAGTACCAATCTCCAGGCGCTGCAGTGAGCTTCCGCTGCTTCTGAGTTGAGGGTGTGGGTCAGGGTGAGTTTCAGGTTAAGGGATTGTGTCCACTGGAGTGCTGAATGTGGGGATTTGCTGGGATGGGCATTCAGAGTTCCCCTGTTCTTAATGCTTTCCAGAGATTAAACGGCGGGTTAAGTTGGCAGGTCCTTCTTGTTGGCTGTTTAAGTCCTCTTGTATTGCTAGGAGTCCCCAGTCCTTGGGGCTTTGGAGCCAGGCCTCTGGGGACAGACCACTCAGAAGCCTCCCTAGTGTGACGGTTATGGCCTGGCAGCATGGCAAGCCGAACAGCCGGCGCTGTGGTGCGGTACGGGTGGTTTGACTTAAGGGCGTTCATCAGGGTAAGTGTCAAGCTCATGGATTGTGGCCAAGGGGCCGATGAAAGTGGGGGTTCCCTTGGATGGGCATGCAGTGTACTCATGCTCTGAATGCTTTCTGGAGTTCCAAATGGCTTGTTTTCCTTCTGGGTGACAGGCTGCGTCTTCTGGTCTTGCTCAGGTGTCCCCATCTCAGTGGCTTTGGAGCCAGGCTTCTGTGGACAGACCACTCAGAAGTCAACCTAGGTTTAGATTTAAGGCTTAGGATCATTCAGCAGGGATCTGCCCATGATGTGCGAGCTTCCTGTGGGTCTGAGTTGAAGGTGTGGGTCAGGATGAGTGTTAGGCTCAGGTTTTGCCGTCAGGGGGCCACTAAATGTGGGGTTTCACTTGGATGGGCATGCAGATTTCTCCTGCTCTGAATGCTTTTCTGGAGTTCCAAATGGCGTGGTTTCTGTCAGGGTGGCAGGCTGAGTCCCATGGTATTGCACAGGTGTCCCCCAAACCTGGGTCTTTATAGCCATGTCCCTGGATGCTGAGAGAGCTCATGTCCCCAGTCTCAGAAGTAGCTGCTGGCCTCATCTCTCTGGGCCATGGGATGGCCAGTGCTTCTGTAAACATCCAAAAAGAGTGGGGAAATTCTAGACAGGAGAGGATCATCTGAGTTTTGTGCGCTATTAAGTCCTCATTCTTCCATTTTGCAAAACCAGGATAACCCATAATACTTACTTCACAGGATTTATTTGTGAATGTTATGAAATAATGTACTTTGAACTTTAAAGTGTTCTTATTTTTATTCCACTTGTAGAAGAAGAGAGAAGAAGCCAGGGTGGGGGTGGAATTGAGTGGCCAGTGCACTTGGATATTAACTCTGGAGTTTCTGCTGGGACTTCGAGGTGACCTTCTCCTTTCAGGTAACCTGGATGGGGAGAACCATGCTGCAGAGTGAACAGTGGAGGATGTTTTCCTCCGAAAGTTCGTGCTGGGCATTCCCAGGGTGTCTGGTCGACCAGCTGATCCTAAAGCGCTGGGCTATCCAGTTGGATATCTGTGTCCTGGTCTTGAGGCAGCTCCCTGCACACAAGTTCTACTTCCTGGTGGGCTACAGTGAGACTCTGCTGTCCCACTTTTACAAATGTCCCGTCCGTCTGCACCTCCAGAGTGTGCCCTCCAAGGTCGTATATAAGTACATCTAAGGCAGTCACCTTTTCTGCATCAGGCTCTAACCTGTGAAGGACTGAACCATATGGGAAAGGAGTGAAGTAGAAATGGGGAAATACATCCCCTCACTGTCTCAAGGATTCCTTTTCAAAGCTGCTGTTGAATAAATAGACCTGTGTTTTCTTGCCTCTTGGTTTGTCTTTCCTCCTTAGAGAAGAGAACTAGAATAAGGTTTCTTCGAAGATGTTCCAAGGCTCCCCAACAGGCTGCCAGTTGTTTGAGGCTTGGGTAATAGCTACAGTGCAATGAGTCTCTTGTCACTTTACCGGAACTTTACCTGGAGTTCTTTGTTTTTTCTCAAAGTGGAAGAATCCCTTTTTGGTCATTATAAAATAATCAACATTAATTTATTTATAATTTTAAACAATATGGACATGTGTCAAGTAAACCATGAAAGTTTCTTGTAATTCTTCTATAGAGAGAACTACTGTGAACAGTTTATTTTATTTCCAGATGTACCTTTTCCATCCAGAAATACATTATGGATACTCGTTGCTTATTAATAAGCTTTCAATTGAGCACCTACTGTAGGCCACAGATTCTTCTGAGTGCTTGGAATCCATCAATGGACAAAGCATTCTGTTCCAAGATCCCTGCCTTCGTGACACCTGTATCCCTGTGGAGGTCTGCAGGGAGGGTTAGGCAACACTGAGGACTCCCAAGAAGGTGAGATCAGTGCAGGAGAGCGTTTCAGGAGGTGGCATCTGCAAAAGCTGCACGTGGTGCTGGGTGGTGGGGAAGGGATTGCTGACCAACTTCACTGTGACACTGACCTTGACCCTCACCTTGACCATGACCCTGTTTCATTAACCCTGAACCTCAACCTCACACACTGTATTCCAACCCTGACCTTGACTTATGATTCTGACCATAATCCTCACCCAGACTCTTATCATGATCTTGACCATAAAACTCAGAGGCATCTAAATATGACCCTTGCCCTGATCTTCCCTTATTGACAAACTGGATTCTGACCCTGACTCCAAAACCCAACCATTACCCAGACTATCCCTCACTCAGATCAGACCCTACTCTTAACCCTGGTTTTGGCCCTGATTCTAACACTCAACAACCCTGGATTGATGGATCTGATTGTCATTCAGGCCCCAAGACACCCTCACACCTTGCTGACAAAACGCAACCTTAACCTGACATGTCTGTTCATGTCTTCTGCCCATTTCTTGATTGGATCATTTGTTCTTTGGGTGTTGAGTTGGATAAGTTCTTTATAGATTTTGGATATTAGCCCTTTATCTGATATGTCATTTGCAAATATCTTCTCCCATTCCGGTGGTTGTTTTTTGGTTTTGTTGACTGTTTCTTTTGCTGTGCAAAAGCTTTTTATCTTGATGAGGTCCCAATAGTTCATTTTTGCCCTTGCTTCACTTGCCTTTGGCAATGTTTCTAGGAAGAAGTTGCTGTGGCTCAGGTCGAAGAGGTTGCTGCCTATTTCTTCCTTTAGGATTTTGAAGGACTCCTGTCTCACATTTAGGTCTTCCAACCATGTTCAGTCTCTTTTTGTGTGTGGTGTAAGTATATGGTCCGGTTTCGTTTTTCTGTATGTGGCTGTCCAATTTTCCCAACACCATTTGTTGAAGAGACTGTCTTTTTTCCATTCGACATTCTTTCCTGCTTTGTCAAAGATTAGTGGACCATAGAGTTGAGGGTCCATTTCTGGGCTTTCTCTTCTGTTCCACTGATCTATGTGTCTGTTTTTGTGCCAGTAGCACTCTGTCTCGATGATGACAGCTTTGTAATAGAGCTTGAAGTCCGGAATTGTGATGCCACCAGCTTTGCTTTTCTTTTCCAATATTCCTCTGGCTGTTTGGGGTCTTTTCTGGTTCCATTCAAAATTGGGGATTATTTGTTCCATTTCTTTGAAGAAAGTGGATCGTATTTTGATAGGGATTGCCTTATGTGTAGTATGCTCTAGGTAGCATTGACATCTTCACAATATTTTTTCTTCCAATCCATGAGCATGGAATGTTTTTCCATTTCTTTGTGTCTTCCTCAATTTCTTTCCTGAGTATTTTATAGTTTTCAGAGTACAGATTCTTTGCCTCTTTGTTTAGATTTATTCCTAGGTATCTTATCGTTTTGGGTGCTATTGTAAATGGGATTGACTCCTTAATTTCTTTCTTCTGTCTTGTTGTTGGTGTATAGGAATGCCACTGATTTCTGTGCATTGGTTTTATATCCTGCTAATTTACTGAATTCCTGTATGAGTTCTAGCAGTTTTGGGGTGGAGTCTTTTGGGTTTTCCACATAAAGTATCATATCATCTGCCAAGAGTGAGAGTTTGGCTTCTTTGCTGATTCAGATGCCTTTGATTTCTTTTTGTTGTCTGATTGCTGTGGCTAGGACTTCTAAAATACTATGTTGAATAGCAGCGGTGATAGTGGACATCCCTGCCATGTTCCAGACCTTTGGGGAAAATTCTCAGTTTTTCCCCATTGAGAATGATATTCGCTGTGGGTTTTTCATAGATGGCTTTTATGTTATTGAGGTATGTACCCTTTATCCCTATATTCTGAAAAGTTTTCGGTTATTTCTCTTTTCTTTTTGATAAGTCTGCCCGGGGTTTATCAATCTTGTTAATTCTTTCAAAGAACCAGCTCCTAGTTTTGTTGATCTGTTCTACTATTCTTTTGGTTTCTATTTCATTGATTTCTGCTCTGATCTTTATTATTTTTCTTCTCCTGTTGGGTTTAGGCTTTATTTGCTATTCTTTCTCCAGCTCCTTTAGGTGTAGGGTTAGGTTGTGTATTTGAGACCTTTCATGCTTCTTGTGAAAGGCTTGTATTGCTATATACTTTCCTCTTCGGACTGCCTTTGCTGCATCCCAAAGATTTTGAACAGTTCTGTTTTCATTTTCATTTCTTTCCATTAATTCTTCTTTAATTTCCTGGTTGACCCATTCATTCTTTAGTGGGATGCTCTTTAGCCTCCATGTATTTGAGTTCCTTCCGACTTTCCTCTTGTGATTGAGTTCTGGTTTCAAAGAATTGTGGTCTGAAAATATGCAAGGAATGATCCCAATCTTTTGGTACTGGTTGAGACCTGATTTGTGACCTAGCATGTGATCTATTCTGGAGAATGAGCCATGGGCACTAGAGAAGAATGTGTATTCTGTTGCTTTGGGATGGAATGTTCTGAATATATCTGTGAAGTCCATTTGTTCCACTGTTTCATTTAAAGTCTTTATTTCCTTGTTGATCATTTGCTTAGATGATCTGTCCATTTCAGTGAAGGGGGTGTAAAAGTCCCCCACTATTATTGTATTGTTGTCAATGTGTTTTCTTTGCTTTTGTTGTTAATTGGCTTATATAATTGGCTGCTCCCATGTTAGGGGCATAGATATTTACAATTGTTAGATCTTGTTGGATAGACCCTTTAAGTAGGATATATTGTCCTTCCTCATCTCTTATTACAGTCTTTGGTTTAAATCTAATTTGTCTGATATAAGGATTGCCCCCCAAGCTTTCTTTTGGCGTCCCTTAGCATGGTAAATTGTTTTCCACACCCTCACTTTCATTCTGGTGGTGTTTTTCGGTCTAAAATGAGTCTCATGCAGACACCATATTGATGGGCCTTGTTTTTTTATCCAATCTGATAGCCTGTGTCTTTTGATTGGGGCATTTAGCCCATTTACATTCAGGGTCACTTTTGAAATATATGAATTTAGTGCCATTGTATTGCCTGGAATATGACTCTTACTGTATATTGTCTCTGTTCCTTTCTGGTCTATGTTACTTTTAGGCTCTCTCTTTACTTAGAGGGCCTCTTTCAATATTTCTTGTAGGGCTGGTTTGTTGTTTGTAAATTCCTTTAGTTTTGATTGTCCTGGAAGCTTTTTATCTCTCCTTCTATTTTCAGTGACAGCCTAGCTGGATATAGTATTCTTGGCTGCATATTTTTCTCGTTTAGTGCTCTGAAGATATCATGCCAGTCCTTTCTGGCCTGCTAGGTCTCTGTGGTTAGGTCTGTTGCCAATTAATGTTTCTACCATTGTAGGTTACAGATCTCTTCTCCCGAGCTGCTTTTAGGATTTTCTCTTTGTCTCTGATACTCATAAGTTTTACTATTAAATATAGGTCGTGGGCTCCTGGGTGGGTCAATCATTAAGCGGCTGCCTTCGGCTCAGGTTATGATCCCAGAGTCCTGGGTCGAGTCCCATATCAGGCTCCCTGCTTAGTGGGAAGCCTGCTTCTCCTTCTCCCACTCCCCCTGCTTGTGTCCCTGATCTCGCTGTCTCTGTCTCTGTCCAATAAATAAATAAAATCTTTTAAAAAAATGGGTTGGGGTGTTGACCCATTTTTGTTGATTTTGAGCGGGGTTCTCTGTGCCTCCTGGATTTTGATGCCTTTTTCTTTTCCCAAATTCGGGAAGTTTTCTGCTATAATTTGCTGCAATATACCTTCTGCCCCTCTCTCTCTTTCTTCTTCTTCTGGGATCCCAGTTATTCGAATATTGTTTCATCTTATGGTATCACTTATCTCTCAAATTCTGCCCTCGTGATCCAGTAGTTGTTTATCTCTCCTTTTCCCAGCTTGTTTATTTTCCATCATTTGGTCTTCTATATCACTAATTCTCTCTTCTGCCTCATTTATCCCAGCAGTTAGAGACTCCATTTTTTATTGCACCTCATTAATAACCTTTTTGATTTCGACTTGGTTAGATTTTAGTTCTTTTATATCTCCAGAAAGGGTTTCTCTAATATTTTCCATGCTTTTTTCAAGCCCAGCTAGTATTTTTAAAATCGTCATTCTGAATTCTAGTTCCAACATCTTATTAATGTCCATATTGATTAGGTCCCTGGTAGTCGGTATTGCTTCTGTTCTTTTTTCTGGGGTGGTTTTTTCCATCTTGTTATTTGGTCCATCCGGACAATAGATGAATGAGAGAACAAAATGCTAACAGAGTAACAATGACCCCAGAAAAATATACATTAAACAAATCAGAAGAAACCTGAAACTGGGGGAAAAAAAGTAAAAGAAAGTAAAAAAAAAAAAAAAGGAAAAAGAAAAGATAAAAAATAAAAAAACAAAAACAGAATATGATCAAATATGATCAGAAGAAAGTGCCTCCCAAGATTTTAAAAAAGAAAAGCTTATATATGTACACTAATAAGGGCAAATATGCTGAAGGGATGGAATGACTCTAAAGATGAAAAATATAAAGGATTTTATAAAAGGAATTGGTATGAAGTTGTTTGAAAAAGAAAGAAGAGGATTTAAAAAAGAAGGGAGGGAAAGTGATCAGGCATGAGACTAGAACAAAGCCATATAGTAGATAGAGATTTAGGGTATATTATGGTCTGTTAGAAGAAACTGTATCCCAGAATTTTAAAGAGAGAACGACTTATATATATATATATATATACCAAAAATAAGGTTAACTACTATGAAGGGATAGAATATGACTCTAAAAATGAAAAATGAAAAGATTTTTTTAATTTTTTATTGTTATGTTAATCACCATATATTACATCATTACTTTTTGATGTAGTGTTCCATGATTCATTGTTTGTTCATAACACCCAGTGCTCCATGCAGAATGTGCCCTCTTTAATACCCATCACCAGGCTAACCCATCCCCCTACCCTCCTCCCCTCTAGAACCCTCAGTTTGTTTTTCAGAGTCCATCATCTCTCATGGTTCGTTGCAAAGATTTTTTTTAAAAAAAGGGATTGATAAGATGTTGATTGAAAAAGGGAAAGAGAAAAATTCAAAAAAAAGAAAAAGAAGAAAAGAAAAATAAAAAAATTAACTTTGAAAGACTAACGAATCATGGGAAAAAAGCCATGAATTCTAGGTGCAGTATTCCCCTAGTGCTGGAGTTCTGCCATTCTCATTGATCGGTAAACTTGGTCTTGGCTGGTTGTTCTTGCTGTTCTTCTGGGTGAGGGGCCTGTTGGCGTGGTTCCCAAGTGTCGTTGGCGGAGGCGGAACTGCCCTGCCCTTGCCGGTTCGGGCTAAGTAATCCACTCGAGTTTGCTCTCGGGAGCTTTTGTTCCCTGCAAGCTCTCAGTACAGCTTTGGAGGATGAGAGTGAAAATGGCAGCCTCCCAATCTCCACCCCAGAAGAGCTGAGAACTTGGGACCCCACTCCTCAGTGAGCCCCCTGAGAAAAGCAGTCAATCACTCCTGTCTCCCTGGTCTCTGGCCTCACTCTGTGTTCACCCGGCCTGTGACCGAGCGTAGCGTTTCTATCTCTGGCACATGACCCCGTGTGGAGTCTCCAACCCAGGAGATTCCTGCGTTGCCCGCTGGCGCCGATCCTCCTGGGGGAGGAAGGGGAGTCTCCCCGCATCTGCCACTTGTTAGGTCCCTGCTGGAGGAGCAGCGGCCCGACTGTGCTGTGGATCACATTTTATGGCAACCCCGAGCTGAGAGCCCACTCCTTGGCTCTGTCTCTGCAGCCAGCTTCCCCGCTCTGATACCTGGGAGCTCTGCCGCACTCAGGCACCCCCGGTCTTTCTGTGACCCCGAGGGTCCTGAGACCACACTGTCCCAGCGAGGGCTCCGCCCTCCTCTTAGCCACTGGAGCGACATCCCTCAGCAGAGCTGACTTCTAAAAGTTCCGATTTTGTGCTCCGCTGCTCTATCACTTGCTAGTAGTGGCTGACGGAGACCCCCTCCCCTGCCATCTATCCTCCCAAATATCGCCTCGGATTCACTTCTCTGCATGTCCTACCTTCCAGAAAGTGGTCGCTTTTCTGTTCAGAGAGTTGTTGCTATTCTTCTCTTTGATCTCCTGTTGAGTTCGTAGGTGTTCAGAATGGTTTCATCCCTATCTAGCTGAATTCCTGTGACTAGATGAAATTTAGGTCTCCTACTCCTCTGTCATCTTTCTCCTCCTCTCAGTAGCATACTGTTTTTATTCCTGAATCTTTGGAGTTTAGTTTGAAGTCAGGAAGTGTGGTAACTATGGCTTTGTTCTTTTTTCCTCAAGAAGGACATTTTAACAATATACATTCTTCTGATCCATGAACAGAGGATGTCTTTCCATTTGTTTGTATTTGCATTTCTTTGATTTCTTTCAGCAAAGTGTTCTAGTTCTGTGTACAGGACTTTCACATCCTTGGTTAAATTGATTCCTAATATTAATTGTTTTTGTTGCTATTTTGAATGGAGTAGTTTTCTTTATTTATTTTTCAGATGTTTCATTCTTAGTGTACAGGAATGTAAATGATTTCCATAACTTGATTCTGTATCCCGAAACTTGGCTGAACTCAAACAGCCTTTTAGATTTTCTATATACCAAATCGTATTATCTTCAAACAGTGACAGATTCACTTCTTCCTTCCTGATTTGGATGCCTGTTATTCTTTGTCTTGCCTGATTGCTTTGGCAAGGACTTCTAGTACCAAACTGAATAAGAGTGGTGTGTGTGGGCATCTACATCTTATTCCTGCTCCTTGAGGAAAAGTTTTCAATTTTTCACCAGTGAGTATACTGTTAGCCATGGGCTTATAACGTATGGCCTCTAATATATTGAGGTACGTTCCTTCTATACCCGATCTCTAAGGGTTTTTATTAAATGATATATTTTGTCAAGTGCTTTTTCTGCATCTATTCAGATTATCAGGTGATTTTTTTCCTTTCATTTTATTAATGTGATGTATCACATTTATTGATTTGTGTATATTTAATGATCCTTGCATTTCAGGGATAAATCCTACTTGCTCATGATGTATAATCCTTTTTATGTGTTCTTGAATGCAGTTTGCTCATATATTGTTGAGAATTTTTGCATCTGGATTCATCAGAGTTGAATGTTAAAGATGAATGCCCCTGCTCTGGCCAGCCCTGCACACCCACAGTCCTCCTCACCATCCCTTGTAGTGACACAGCCCTGATCATCCTCCTGGAGCATTCCCGGTCCCCCTGCCACTGCTCTGGCCAACCCTGCACACCCCCAGGCTCCTGAGCATCCACTGTAGTGGCACATCTGCGATCTTCCTCCTGGATCATTCCCGGGCCACCTACCCCCTTCTCTGGCCAACCTGGCACACCCCAGTCCTCCTGACCGTCCCCTGTAGTGACACAGCCTTGATCATCGTCTGGGATGATTTCTGGTCCCCCTGCCCCTGCTCTGGCCAACCCTTCACACTCCCAGTCCTCCTGAGCGTCCCCTGCAGTGGCACTTGTCGCAGCATGCTGTCATGTGTTGTTTCTCGGTCTGTCCTTCCTGTAGGAGTAGGTCTCTCTCACAGCTGCCTGGCTGGATGACAGGTAGATGAATGGTTTCAGGATCTTTTCTCCTGGGATAGCAGGTACCCTTCAAAACCTTGATGGGCAGGGTGAGTCTCTGTTCCTCTGTGTGCCCCCAGCCTTGGTGGAGCATAGTGCCCAGGACAAGGGATTTGAGAGTCTTCCTAAATGAAGTTTGTTCTATGAAGGTGGATTCTTTCTGATATCATTATATAACCACATAACGTGGCCATCCTTGTGAGATAGAAAGCATGCTACTGTATTGTGTTCTACTTGCATACTGTGGCTAACGAAAACTCAACACACACTCACAATCACACGTTCACACTTGCACCTCCGTTTCTGAGCATCACTCCCATGTAAACTACAGTGAATTCCCATTGGGCTGCAGGTATGTAGATGTGCCATTAAAGGTAGAAATAGAGGAGGATGGTTATGGAGTTCTGGCTAAAATGATGGAAGTCCTTGCTACGGGGGTAAAGAAATTAGTTTTTACCCAGGAAGCGCCACGTTCTGCTCAAAGGAGTGACATGATAATATTACCCTTTAAACAGGGATCAGCACTGACTTTTCTGTAAAATCTTCTGTAAGGATTCTCTGTTAGGCGTTGCAATCCACATGGTCTCCCTGACAGTGACTCCACTCTTGCATTGTGGCTTGAAAGCAGCCACAGATCATCCATAACTAATGTGCCAGCTGCACTTTATTTACAGAATAGAGGGGGAAGCCACATTTGGCCCATGGATGGCAGTTTCCCACACCCCAGATTTGCAACCTGATGGACGATGGGGGACAGGGCTCTTATTTTCAAATGGCAGCGTGGGCATACACTGGGATCTATCCAGCCTGACCACGGCCCCTAAACTTGAAAGGAAAGATTATAGCAAGACTGACTAACAATTAAGGCCTCAGGAACTCCCCCGCATTTCTCTGTATGCCTCTAGCTTCCCACAAGATGTTTGTCTGTGGTTGAAGTACATGTAGGTATTGTTTGCCTGAATATGTCCCCATTGCCTAGTGGGTGTATCTTGCGGCGTATATACCACGCAGATGGTCATCATGTTCCAGCCAATATCATGAACACATTTATGGTTCTCATGAGTCAGTGGAGGACCTAGCACGTGTGCGCTTCAGGACAAGTTTGATTCAGCCCACAGCAGTGTTTTCGAGGCCCTGGCTTCCTGGGCCCTCTGTGGCGCTGGCACTGGCCTGGCCTACGCCACTTCTGCAGTCGTGATGGAAAAGCCCCTGTACTGGGTGTTCCACCCCATGCTTTGCTCTGCAGGCTGAGACCCAAGGTTTCTGTCACCTCCCTGGCTGGGACCAGGTCACGTGCCCATGGATGGGCCAATCCCTGGAGCCAGGGAGTGGGGCCGTGGAGACTGGTACAGGTTGTTAGGTCCTCTGTTGTAGTGACTTTTCTAACTGCTGTGGTGGCAATGTCTTCTGTGATGCATCTGTTGATAAAATGAGTATTGATTTCTGGTAGTGAGTGGGTCCAAGGTGCTGGCTTAGGACCTAGCACCTCAGTCCCAGCACCTCAGTACTACTCTACTCTTCTGCAGAGACAATGGCTGAGAATGAGCAACGTTGATGGAAACTGGTCTGGAATACACAAGGTAGGGGTGTGTGTGGGGGGATATGGGGATTGGGGATATAGCTCTGGCCACCCTGTATCTAAAATTTACCCAGGTTCAAGAAGGTGCGAGGAATCTATGGTCTTTCATAGTCAATAATGTTGTAGATGAAGAATATGCCTTTTGCATGGAGTATGACAAGACTTGTTCAAAGTATTTTCTAGTTGGTACAGAAGTCAGGGAGAACAGCACCCCCATCTGCTAGGATAGGCGTGAGAGGCTGAGTGCTCTCAAGAAGGTGTATGGCTTTGGCAGGGCTCACTGTGAGCCTGCACACAGGACTGACGAGGACAGTTAAAGGTTTGTTCTAAGGATGGAGTATTGGAAGAATGTGGCGTACCTCGTAATCCTGGGGAGAGCACAGATCTCGAGTTGACTGTGGAGTGACTTTGTGAGATTGGTGGTGATCTGCAACATCTGGCTAACCGGATGCCTGTCCTTTATTAATTTGTGGGTGTGGTTTCTATGCCTTTGTCCCAACAGCTTGGATTTCCAAGGAGTGGATTTTTTATTATTATTTATTTTTTATTGTTATGTTAATTACCATACATTACTTCATTACTTTTTGATGTAGTGTTCCATGATTCATTGTGCATAACACCCAGTGCTCTACGCAGAACGTGCCCTCTTTAATACCCATCACCAGGCTAACTCTTCCCCGCAACCCCCTCCCCTCTAGAACCCTCAGTTTGTTTTTCAGAGTCCATCGTCTGTCATGGTTTGTCTCCCCCTCCGATTTACTCACTTTCCTTCTTCTCCTCCTGCTATTTTCTTCTTTTTTTCTCTTAACATATATTGCATTATTTGAATCAGAGGTACAGATCTGTGATTCAACAGTCCTGCACATTTCACAGCGCTCACCATACACATACCCTCCCCAATGTCTATCACCCAGCCACCCCATCCCTCCCACCCCCCACCACTCCAGCAACCCTCAGGTTGTTGCCTGAGATTAAGAATTCCTCATATCAGTGAGATCATATGACACATGTCTTTCTCTGATTGACTTATTTCACTCAGCATAACACCCTTCAGTTCCATCCATGTCGTTGCATATGGCAAAATCTCATTCCTTTTGATGGCTGCATAACATCCCATTGTGTGTATATACCACTGCTTCTTTATCCATTCATCTGGCGATGGACATCTTGGCTCGTTCCACAGTTTGGCTATTGTGGACATTGCTGCTATAAACATTGGGGTGCACGTACCCCTTCGGATCGCTACATTTGGATCTTTGGGGTAAATACCCAGTAGTGCAATTCCTGGATCGTATGGTAGCTCTATATTCAACTGTTTGAGGAAACTCCATACTGTTTTCCGGAGGGGTTGCACCAGCTTGCATTCCCACCGACAGTGTAGGAGGGTTCCCCTTTCTCCGCATCCCCGCCAACATCTGTCGTTTCCTGACTTCTTAATTTTAGCCATTCTGACTGGTGTGAGGTGGTATATCATTAAGGTTTTGATTTGGATTTCCCTGATGCCGAGCGATGTGGAGCACTTTTTCATGTGTCTGTTGGCCATTTGGATGTCTTCTTTGGAAAAATGTCTGTTCGTGTCTTCTGCCCATTTCTTGATTGGATTATTTATTCTTTGGGGGTTGAGTTTGATAAGTTCTTTATAGATTTTGGATACTAGCCCTTTATCTGAGGTGTCATTTGCAAATATTTTCTCCCATCCTGTCAGTTGTCTTTGGTTTTGTGGACTGTTGCTTTTACTGTGCAAAAGCTTTTTATCTTGATGAAATCCCAATAGCTCATTTTTGCCCTGGCTTCCCTTGCCTTTGACGATGTTTCTAGGAAGAAGTTGCTGCGGGTGAGGTCGAAAAGGTTGCCGCCTGTGTTCTCCATTAGGATTTTGATGGGCTCCTGTTCTTGCTTAGGTCTTCCAACCATTTGGAGTCTCTTTTTGTGTGTGGTGTAAGCAAAGGTTCCAGTTTCCTTCTTCTGCATGTGGCTGTCCAATTCTCCCAACAGCATTTGTTGAAGATACTGTCTTTTCTTTTGGACATTCTTTCCTGCTTTGTCGAAGACGAGTTGACCATAGAGTTGAGGGTCCATTTCTCAGCTCTCTATTCTGTCCATTGATCTATGTGTCTGTTTTTGTGCCAGTACCATACAGTCTTGATGATGACAGCTTTGTAATAGAGCTGGAAGTCCGGAATTGTGATGCCGAGGGTGTGGGATTTTTTTAGGTCACTGTAATTGTTGGTACCCCAGGGGTGGGGAAGTCCTGTTCTGCTGTTGAAGTTGTCTCCAGCAGTTGGAGTGTGTATTACAATCCCATAGGGAAATGGCAGGGGGGTTACAGTGGTCGGCAGGCTATTGTTATTGATGATATTTATGGGTGGGTTCCATATGATGAGATGTGAGTTCTTATGGATAGAGATCCTCATTAAGAGCCTGTAACGAGTGCTTTTTCTGAGTTTAATAGTAGATATAGTTTTATTACTTTTAATAGCCCTCCTTCTTCTTGGTATCCCAATGAGAAGTGCATTACGATGTTGCCTGCATTTTATCCGTGTGTGGATGTGTGTTTGAGTTCGGAAAATGTTGGCAATGCCTCTACAAATTGTACACTGGAACATCCAGAGAATAAAATTGTATTTTTGACAACAAAATAGGAAATATCCTCCTGTGATTCCTAGTTTAAACCAGGGGAGGGGACCTTTTTTGTGGTATTGGTAGAGTACCATAGTCCTTCCTAGGGAACATTATCAGACTCTATTGGGAACTTGGTCTTTGTTATTGTGGAAGAATCAGGAGTCGACAAATTATTTGTCTCCTGTTTCATTTTCCATGAACATTTCCACAATATTTGGTTTCAAACCTCTGCCATTGTGAAATCATCCCAGATTTGGCACCAGCTCACCCTTCTGTGCAAAGGGTATGTTTCAACCGAGAAAAAAGCAGCTTCTGGGTGACTGGGATACTCTAGGATCAGAATGCTGTTGGTATGCAGTTACTGTGACCCTAAATTCTGAACAACCTGCTGACACCCAGACTAAATAGATTTCAGATTTAGAAACTTCAGATAGAAATTTTGTGTCCATGATGACAACTAAAGAACACGTGTGATCTTTAAACCTAACTCTAACCCTTGAATTTAACCCTAAAAGCTAACGTGACTCTAAGCCCCAAACTGGAACCCTGAATCTCAAACCTGAAATTGAACCCCACACCCAAACTCTGAACCCAAGCCCTAAATCCAAGTCCTGAAACATGAACCCAAACCCTGAACCAAAACTCTGAGTCATGAGCCCTGAACCCAAACCCAAATGTGACCTTAAACTTTATCCCCTAAGCCCTAAGGCTTAAACCCTAAATTATAAGCCTAAAGCCCTAAACTCTAATCCTTGAACTTGGGGTAGTAAGTTCGAGCCCCATGTTGATTACTTAAACTAAAAAAAAAACTTAAAAAAATGATCTATAGATTCAACATAATCACAATAAAAATTCCAGCAGGATTTCTTTTATAAATTAATAAGGTGATTCTAAAATTCACATGGAAATGCTTAGGGCATAAAATAGCCAAAACGGGTTTGAAAAAAAAATTTGAAAGATGCACAGTACCTAATTTCAAGACCTCTTGTAAGCTGTACATAGTAAGATAGTGTGGCAATAGTGTCAAGTAAACTTGTTCAAAGGAACAAAACAGAGCTCAAAATTAGAACCATACATATGTGGACAACTGATTTTCTTCAGAGATAGGAAGCCACAGTAGAGAAATAAGAGTCTTTTCAACAACTAGATATACACACACAAAAAAACGAGCATCAATCCATAGTTTACCATAAATAAAATTAACTCAAAGGGACCATAGCCCTAAACGTAAAACCTAAGACTCTAGAACTTCTAGAAGAAAATATCAAAGAAAATCTTTGAGAACTAAGTGAAACAAAAATTTCTTAGATACGACACCAAAAGAATGATCTACAAAAGAACACATTAATTGAACTTAATCATAATTTAAAAAGACACTATTTAGAGAATTAAAAAAAGCCACAGACTGGGAGAAAATATTTCCCAAGCATATATCTGATAGAGGACTTAATTTCGGTATATAAAAAGAACTCTCAAAACTCTAAAATAAAAAGACAATGAAAAAATTTTAAAAGGCAAAAGATTTGAACAGACCACCAGAGAAGATATGTCAATGGCAGTCAGCACATGAAAATATGCTTAACATCACTAGCCTTTAGGGAAATGCATATGGAGACCACAGGATTTCCAGGTTGGTGAGCTCATTGCAAGGCTGCGAGGGTGGGGGTCTTGAGAGAACACGAAGCTCCACAGCCATTCCCCCACATACTTTGCCCTATTCATCTCTTCCATCTATCTCTTCCTGGATTGAATCCTTTTAACTAAACAACTAAACAATCCCCAAACAAAAGAGCAAATTTTGTACGGTTAAATGCCCAAAGCCTGAAGAAGGTGATTCAGTGCTGGAACTTTCTGTGAGAATGGCAGAGACAACAATGCCCAGATAGTGCTAGCCACAGATCCCGATGGCAGCGACCATTTCGGGAGACTGGCCACGGGAACGCTGTCACGTCAACAGCTTGGCTAGGGAATGGACATTGGACGGGATGGTCATGGAGGTCTCTGGTGCAACCTGATGACTGCAGCAAGATACAAGGAGGGAGTAAGCCCTAGGAGTTTTTATCCCACGGAAAACATGTCTCTCCTTTCTTTTCTTTTCCTTTCTTTTCTCTTCTTTTCTTTTCTTTTCTTTTCTTTTTATTGAATCCATATTGAGAAGATGGATGTTGGCTGAACCTACTGTGGTGATCATTTCACAATTGATGTAAATCAAACCACCCTGCTGCACACCTTAAACTTATACAGCAATGTATGTCAATTATTTCTCAATAAAACTGGAGGGGAACAGGATGGGGCGCCTGGGTGGCTCAGTCAGTTAAACGTCTGCCTTCAGCTCAGGTCATGATCCCAGTGTTCAGGGATCCAGCCATGCATCATCAGCTCCATCCTCTGGGGGGAGTCCGCTTCTCCCTCTCCTTTTGCCCTCCCCACCACCCCCTCTTGCTCCCTCTGTCTTTCACTCTCAAATTAAATCTTAAAAAAAAACTAGCAGGGGGACAAAGGCCTCCTGGAAAATGGGAAAGAAGTCCTTTTGCATTTGAAGAGTTGGTTGGTTATCTGTGTGGAACTTCCCTTTGCATAATGATGAGTTGAGTACTGCCGCTGTTCTGAGATGGTCTTGGAAACCATGACTGTAACATTGAAACAGCAACTGATTCAGATTTATGAAAAATATGGTTATCATATTTCAAAGATTTCTTATTTCTTGTGTTGTGATCCAACTAAAATCAAAAGTGTATTTGAAAGGCTTCACAGTTTTTATTCTCCAAAAGAATATCCAAAATTGTATGGGATACTTGTTGTCTTGCGTATACAGGACATTACCACTGGATATGACGGCGGCAAGCCTAATCATAAATCAGTGTTGCCTGTGAGTAAAAACAGCAGAGTGATTACATCCCCTTCTCAAAATGGCTGTGTTGGTGGTCCTTGGACGAGCAAGACAGAAACAAAGACAAAGTCCTCTGCAGAGACGTGAGTACTCTCTGACCCGGAGATGGGAGTGACAGAGCCTTGTTGGAAGAAGAATTGAAGAAGCTCATTTAAGCTCGGATTTAAAATTGGTGTGGGCCCAGTTAAGGATGAAACAGAACAACCAAGAGAACTATGCATTGAATTCGTGTGAACATTCTCTACCTCATCTGGGCAAATAGTTTCCTTTTATTTCCTTTCTTTCTGGTCAGCTGACTAAACAAGTTGTATAAATTTGAAATGAAATGGACTTGAGAGAAGTTATTCAAATTTTTCCTAATCTTGAACAAAAGTCACTACATTAAAAGTATTAGAGTAACACAGTTTTTCCTTTAACAGAAACAAAACAGAAACGTGAGTTTTCTTTTTTTTTTAAGATTTTATTTATTTATTAGAAAGAGAATGAGAGCATGAGAGGGAGGAGAGTCAGAGGGAGAAGCAGACTCCCCGCTGAGCGGGGAGCCCGACGTGGGACTCGATCCCGGGACTCCAGGATCATGACCTGAGCCGAAGGCAGTCGCTTAACCAACTGAGCCACCCGGGCGCCCACAAACGTGAGTTTTCTAATTAAAGTATGATTAAGCTTAGTTCTATAGTCTTATAACTGTGTACAGTACATTTTCTAAAAAGGCATGTAAGTGTTATGTCATTGAACAGTTAATTAAGGAAATTATTCATAAAATTGGCAAAAAAGTGGACTGTACTCCAATCACTGTGGTAAATTGCCATTGTTACATCATAGATATTAATTCATAAATTAGAGTATTTGAAATAGTGTATTTAGCATTTGCAGTTTATTTTAAGATTTATGTATTTGAAAGAGAGAGAGCACACATGTGAGCATGGAGGGCGGGCGGCGGGGGTAAGGGCAGAGGGAGGGAGAAAATCTCAAGCAGACTCCCCACTGAGTGCAGGACCCAATGTGGGGCTCCGTGGGGGGTGCTTAACCCCATGACCCTGAGCTCATGACCCGAGCCAAAACCAAGAGCAGACGCTCAACCCATTGAGCCAACCAGGCGACCCTAGCATTTGTGGTTTAAAACATTGTTATAATATATCCTTCAACACCTCTGCTAAAGATGCTCGTGGTGCAGTATACATTTAATATATGTATCTACAATTTTGATGTTCACTATACCGAAAGTAAGAGTGGGAACACTCCTGTTGCTCTTGTCAGATTTCTCAGTGCCCTCTCAGGGTCTGGTGGGAACTAATACAGTGTTCCTACATTGAGTATGAACAAATCAGTTAATTTGCAGACAGCTAAAGAAAATATTTTCAAACTACATAGGTGCTTCCTCTTTATCTCAAATGGGTTTGCTGTTTTAAGAAGAAAATCTGAGAGGGTGCCTGGGTAGCTCAGATGGTTAAGCGTCTCCCTTCAGCTCAGGTCATGATCCCAGGGTCCTGGGATCGAGTCCCACATTGGGCTCCCTGCTCCTTGGGAGCCTGCTTCTCCCTCTGCCTCTCTCTCTCTATCTCTCTCTCTCTGTCTCTCATGAATAAATAAAATCTTAAAAAAAAAGAAGAAAATCTGAGAAAGAAGCTCTGAATCTATTCAAAAGTCCAGTTTTATAAGTAGATTTATTCCTTTATCAGATGAAGTAATCCTAATTTTACTAAGACACAAAAATATATTTTAGGTATTAATGAATCACTAACCTTAAAGCCCAGTTTATTCTAACATTTTGTGGCCTCTGTAGAATTTGTGATCACGTGAGATCCGTTTATCATCTTCAGTGTGGAAAAATGTTTTGGAAGTTCACTTCTGGTGGATTCTGTGGTCTTCTGAACAAGACCTCACAGAGAAGTGCTGTTTGAACTTTTTCAAGTGCACCCTGTCGTGTATAGCTCTCAGAGTGCCTGGGCACGTGTGTTAGAGTTAGGAGGTAGCAATCAAAGGCCTTGGATAGACTCACACTAAACAATTTACCTAGAGGAGATAGCAGTGGTATTAGAGAATTTATTTCCTTTACAAAGAACAGTAGAAGGTTTGAAATGAGTGGAATGCTCATTAAATATTGGTCTGTTGCAGCTGTCAGCTAACATTTGGTTAAACTCATAGGATTCAAATATAATTTTCAAATTTTTATATTTCCACTATTAATTTGCTCTTTCCTTACTTTCTTATAGATGGATCTCGCATGACTAGGGTAATAGCTTGCCAAATGCAGAGCACCACTTTTCTGAATAAGGTTGTTTTCAATGGCTTTGCACTAAAGAAGCAATGTGTAGAATTATTTGTTTTATTTGCTTTTAGGAATGTTGACTGTAATTTTGGAAGTGGCCTATATTCAACAAAGTGGTCTTCAGAGTGCTATGTGTGTGTGTACAGTATGTAACTTTAGGGTGAGTAATAGTGTTTCAGTGACTGAGGGATGAGGTAGGGCTGCAATGATAGGACAGCCTGCTTATCATCACTAGAGCCACGTCACAATGACCGTACTTTATTCACGAGAGAACACTTTGACTGCTTTAATACAGTGCAACACTTAAGTCATGTTCCTCAAGGAAAAGTTATTGAAGTTTGGATTCATATCTCAGAAATTAAACAATCCAAAATTAAATTAACCAATTTTATATTCCTAGCATATACAGCCTGAGGAATCATTTGACCCTAGCCACACTCCCGAATCTGTCTGAGCATGGAATTTAGCATCTTTTTGGCACACGGGCACACATTTGCTTAACAAAGTCAGTTCAGTGATAGCTCAACCCATCCAGGAGAAATGCAAGGGCTGGCTGGGGAGGTCCCACCCCTGGGCTCTGCATTGTCTCTTCTTCTTCATGAAAATATCATGGACATGAATGAATTCTCACTGAGCATGCAGATCAAAACTGGGGTTCTCTAGAGCTTTGAGGAGAAAGAATTATTGGGGCAAGATCAAAGCATACATTGGAAATAAAGAAACCTTATAAAGGTCAATAAGGTGGCACATGATGCCTCTTGTGAAGAGCAAACTTATCATCACCCTAAAAGCGGAGGATGAAGTGACTGTGGGCAAATTGTTGACTTGTGCTAAATTTGTTTTTTTTTTTTTTAGTATCTTTTTAAAGAGTAATCTCTACAATGTAACATGGGGCTTGAACTCAGGACCCCAAGATCAAGTGTCACACACTCTACTGACTGAGCCAGTCGTGCAACCTGAGGATTTTGTTTTAAATATAAAGTGTTCTATTTGGGTGTAGTAACTTCAGTAGACAGGAAAGCTCTGGGAGTTTGGATACTTTGGAATATCTTTATATAGGATAGACCTGGCTTAATGGAGAAATTGTTCTATGACTGTTGCTATTGTTTCCATTGATGTTTGTGATGCTTCAAAAATCCAAATTCTGTTTGAATGAATTTAATTTTATGCTTATTTCTACTTCCTCCTTTCCCTATGTGCACTCTCACATTTTGCTACTGTCAGAAGTTACTACCCTATTACCTCATGATAAATCTTAACAATATCCATTTCGAGGGGCGCCTGGGTGGCTCAGTTGGTTAACCGACTGCCTTCGGCCCAGGTCATGATCCTGGAGTCCTGGGATCGAGTCCCACATCGGGCTCCCTGCTCAGCAGGGAGTCTGCTTCTCCCTCTGACCCTCTTCCCTCTTGTGCTATCTCTCATTCTCTCTCTCTCAAATAAATAAATAAAATCTTAAAAAAAAAACAATATCCATTTCGAATGCTTTAAATATATATATAGACTACACTTGTGGATAAAAACACCACATATGACATATTATTACACCCCTATAAGAATGGCTAAAATTCGGGGCACCTTGGTGCCTAGGTGGTTAAGTGACTGCCTTCAGCTCAGGTCATGATCCCCAGGTCCTGGGATCAAGCCCCATGTTGGGCTCCCTTGCTCAGCGGGGAGTCTTCTTCTCCCTGTCCCTCTGCCCCTCCCCGTTTGTGCTCGCTTGTGCTCTCTTTCTCTCAAATAAATAAATAAAATCTTTTAAATTCTTTTTAATGATTAAATTAAAACAAAAAGACGGAGCACATCAAGTGTTGGCAAGAGCTGGAGGAACTGGAACTCTCAGATACTGCTGACGGGGATGCAGAGTGTTGAAACTGCCTTGAAGACACGATTTGGCCAGTTTTAAAAGTGCTCACCATACACGTACCATATGATCCTGCGTGTGAGTGGCTCAGTTGGTTAAACGTCTGCCTTCGGCTCAGGTCATGATCTTGGGGTCCAGGGATCAAGTCTCACATCGGGCTTCCTGCTCAGTGGGGAGCCTGCTTCTCCCTCTGCCTCTGCATCTTCTCTCTGCTCATGCTTTCTCTCTTGCTATCTCTCTCTCAAATAAATAAATAAATACATCTTTAAAAAAATTTCTCTTATGCATCAAATTCGCAATTAGAACTTGTGCCTACACATATCTTAGGTCTGTTATTCCCGAATGCTCAGGTGTCAGGCTTTTACCACGTGCACAGATTTAGCCACTGTCAAATCATCTTGTTACTGTTCCTAGCAATAAAACTCATTATGAATTCTGCTTTTTAGAAAAATACTTATCATTTGCCTAAACCATCCCACAGAGAAACAGTGAGCATATCCCTCAGTTGCCTAGATGCCCCTTGGTGCTGGCTCATTGTTGAGTCTGTCCAGTTTTCCCCTGTTCTTCTTGTCTCTGTGTGCAGCAGTATCTGCTCCGGGACCTGTAAGCCATTTTCAGGGTTAGAGTATCCACAGGGATATGAAGGCAGATCAGAGAGTCTCACTTCACTTGTCAACAACTTCATTCATAATTTAAAAAAAAAAATGACAATTGGAACATCTATTCGTTTTGCAAAAATCACTGAATTTGATATAAACCAGTATTGGCTTATATGTGGGGAAATTAGTACATTGAGGGAAAGCTAAAGCAGGAGGCTAGATAACCCCTCCCAGGAAGGAAATGTGGCACTATATCTCGTAATACCCCTCCCGTACAATGTAATTTTGAGAAGGTGAGTCCCTGTGTTCTAATACGAAAATAACTCTAATTTGCTAAATGAAACAGGAAGTCAGAGCAGTATGAACAGTGAATAAATAAGAAGAGAGTTATACGTAAATCTATTCATGGGCATGGAAAGTTTTAGAAGATACACAAGAAAACATCAATCGGATTCTGCAGGCTCTACCTAATCCATGGCCTCCCATCAGTTTTCCCTGAGCATGAGCCCTGTCTCCCCAGGAAGGAGACCCAAGTGTCAGCTACAGATGACAGGCACAATGAGGAGAGAAGGGAAAAACTAAGGACAAGGATTTGAGCATGTGAAAGGAGAGAGTGCCAGGAGATTCCATTCTGGATCCTGGGAAGCTCTGAGGTGAAGGAATGATCTGTAAGTGGAAAGAAACCACTGGTAGTATAGCTCCTCCAGATTTCTCCCAAATCCTCCACACCTACCCCTACTCCCTAGCCTGAGCATATCTTGCCACACCATTGCCACCTGCAAGCTCAGGGTTCAGGACTGCCCAGGAAGGGTGAGGGCAGGTCCTGAGGTCCTGCCATGGCTGTTTCTGCTCTTTGGACCATGTGGACTATGGCTTGGGGTTTGTCTCACTCTGTGACTGACATTGAGTTTTGTTCAGTGTTTAGAGGGTACCTGGTGTCTGACACCAGGGTACAAAGCTTATATACCCAGTAGGGAGATTAAGAAACTGACTTCAGTAGAGACAGACCAAAGCCAACGAAAGGAATCATGGACATGCGAACTCTAATCTTAGTATTGTTGGCTCTCAGTGAAGGCAGATAAAATTTGGTTGTTTTATTTTATCAAATGTTAATACACTACAAGGCATGGGTCACCCAGATCAATTTGCAAGTCATCTTAGGTAGCCTAGGCATTCCAGGGCTCATAAGTGCACAGACGATATACACCCGAGTGCCCCTGAATAAGTATAAGATTACCCAGCATCTCATCACCAGTTGGCTCTAGAGCCCACATCTATAAGCATGTATAACCTGTCATGCTCTGCTCTGAAAGCTTCACATCTGTCCTAATTTCATTGTCACACAACCTTCTGGCCATATTTCCAGGGCCACATAGCTGATGAGAGGAAAAGCAGGGCGTTTGTTTGAACCCAGACAGACTGACGAATCCTGGAAATACTCATGCCTGCTTCATCAGTCCCTGTTACAGCCGCAGCAGGAAAAGACAGGGTCCTTGGTCTTCCTCACCCAAAGTTCCTCCCTCATGCTCCTGTACCCTATGCGATCTGTCTTTGCAACCAGAACATAGGACCATCTTGCACTTGAATCATGTGCACACAGTGAACAGGTGAACAGGTATGAGACTGTTGCATGTTGCAGCAACGGCCCAGCCAGGAGCCCAGGGGTTTCTTTCTGGAGCCTGCAATTTTTATTTCTCAAGTGGCTAATCCAGCATTTAGGTTTGATCTGGGCCCTGACCAGAGTAGGCAGTTGACCTGAGGTCATCGAGATCTCTTTCTCAGGAATTCACAGATGGACATAAGCAATTCTGGTTGAGGGCAGACTCCTGCCTGGGGTTGGCCATGTGGACTGAGCATCAGATGGCCACGGTACAAAACTTCAGACTGGGGTCATTCTTCCAATGCACTCAGACCCACACCCCTCCTTCTGAGTCAGCTCACCTCACAGAAGTGCTCCAGGGCCCACCTGCACTGATTTAATAAGCAGAGACTCTGAGTGTGAGATCCAGACCATACCTGGCTTGTCACCCCAGATCGCCTTGTTCCAACTTCAAAAATCAAGATTTAGGAAACCACAATGAGCCGTGACACACAAGCAATTCCACCCTGTTGGAGGGGGACAGAGGGAGGACAGATTTGCTGGGGGAGGGTTTGGATTGAGTCGGGGAGGGCAGGTAGGAAGAAGTCCAGAAATAATGCCTTCATAGATTAGATAGATAGAGAGATAGATATAGATATATTTGATATATAGTGGTGGTGGTGGTCGATTTTGCGTTGGTATCAACAGCTTAAGTTGGATGTGAGAAGGGGATGGATTGTCACAGGTCTCCTTGCAGTGAGGAGGGAAGGTCAGCGACCCATGTGTCCACGTATGAGGCTGTATGCATGCATGGGCATGTTGTACAAGTGGATTGGAAGGTTTTGTATTCTGGTGAGGAGAGGTAAGCATTCTCTTCCAGGGTGGTGTTCGGGTGGTATGATCTCTGTGTCACGGTGGGATCAAGCTCTCTGTGTGGTGACTGGTTCTTTGTAGGGGCACCAGGTGTCACCTCCCATCCTCACTGCTACAAATGGGACAAGGGAAAGGGTCAATGAAGCAGAACCCTGGAGTGAGTGGAGTTCAGGTATTCACCAAGAGGTTTTGACAGGGAAAGTGGCGCCCGAAGGGAAGTTACCTGGCAGGTGTCGATCTTGCCTTCAGGGTACCCTGCACACACATTGGTTGAACAAATGCGCCCGTTGTACCACTGGGTGGAGTTACATAAGTCGAGGTCGATGAGGTTCACACGGGCCTCCTGCAGTGTAGGTGCGATCCTGTAGGCTACAGCCAGGCGCCCCGGTGGTGAGCGATCACAGAAGACATGATTTGGGAAAGCCCTGCCTCCTCCCTCCACGGAAACCCCATCATCCTGAAATGCTCTACTTCAACCTAAAATCCAGGAAAGTCAATGCCCCTGGCCTCTCCTCAGACACTTGTGAAGGATGTGGGGTGTTGGAGGTATATGCAGGTGAAGAGGAGGGGCAGTGCATGGAGGATGAGCAGATGTGGCTGCAGGAATGTGTGTTGATGCCAGATGATTATTCACAGCTACAACCAGGATGTGTCACCTCATTTACACCCCACATTGATCCCCTGTGTTAAGCGCTGTGACTCACCTTGCCTCCAATCATGACCTTGGAGCACCACTTGCCCAAACATGCAGGGAGGGTTGTGGTGTGTCTTGGATTCAGACCAAGGTTTTCCTCTCTACACTCAAATCCAGGACACACAGTTCATTTCCTCACAGTACGGCTCTAAGTCCCCCTCATTGCTTTTTATCCCCCGTTAAACCCCTCAGCTCAGTTCTGGACAGGATCTGCTAGCGCTGGGCAGATGAGTCCCTCCCCGCATACCTCCCATCCCTTTTGAAGTTACAGAGAAGGAGGAGCTGCAGGATGGCCTCCACACACACAGATCTGTCAGGGGCATGGGTGGTTGGAATAACCGGAAGGCAGGTCAGAACCTCCTGTACAGCCCCAGAGGCTCCATCATGACCTTTGGGTTAAGGAAGGCCCAGCCCAGGCGATGATTCCATCAGCCAACCTCACACCTGACTATAGGGGCAGCTATCCCCTCTTCATCAAGTGGCCTCCCCCCACCACAGCCTCACCCACAGCCCAGCCACAGCCTGGTGGGTGGGTCTGAAATCGCGTGCATCTGGGTGGAGACGTGGCGGATCACACTTGGAATATGGCAGTGTAGGCCAAGTGGGAAGCCAAAACCAAGTGGAGGAAAGTGGATGGAGCTAGGCACACAGCATTCAGACTGTGTGATTGTGTGTCTTGGACTGCGTCTCCAGGCCCTTCAGGTCAACTTTGCATACCACCCAAGCAGGGTTAGTTTTGTACTTGCACTGTCCCCAAGGCAGGGGTGACATGGAAATGACCACCACAACAAGCCTGGTCGCTTACGGTGACCTTTTAGATCTATGGAAGAGCCAGATGACCTGGAAGAGAAGAGGGTTTTCTCAAGCCCCACACCTTGGCTTTAAATGCTAAAATGTCACAAGAACTTGAAATTCAATAGAAAAGGAGGACTACCCCAGAAGCATATGGGCTCAAGAAGGAGGTAGAAAAAGGAAGGTATGCAAAAATGTCACAGAAATTTGGAGGCTGGGGATTTCTTTAAGACTTGGCCTTACCAGTGGGGGATGGATTCACCAGAAGATGGTAGAAATCCCACTAAGTTGAGGAGGATTCTAGAACAAAAGAGGCCTTGTGTGATGTCCAGGGTGTAGCTGGGAGCCTATAAACCTTTTGAGAGATAGGACAGCAAAGGTGGTGGCAGGCGTGGGAGTGTAGATGGGAACCCTGAGACCAGCCCCCCAGGGACTCCAAGAACCCTGGGACACTGCGCACGTGTTTGGGTGGATGGGGAAAGCAGGGTAGGCTGGGGGGATGGGACAAGAAGAATGCTCTAGAGGCCTCAGCAGAGCTATGGACATCAATAGACAGAGGTTGATACCCCAGGTCAGGGAGGGAAGGGCCAGCAGAGGCCAGTGAAAACAGGGGTGCCCGGGAGGAGAAGCAAACCAATCAGAGAAGGGGCGCAGCCTTGAGTGAGGGAAGATGAGTTTCAGGAAGCATACTGAAACTACCAGGGTTTTGTCACCAGAAAAGGCTTAGTTTTGAACCCCAAATGACTGAAGTGCTTTGAATTAGGAGCCTTCAGTTTTCCATTATCAAGGGACCGAAGAGCTTTCAGTCTCTCTTCTCATCCCCAGTGTGACTGGGTAAAAAGTCCATGTGGTCACCTGTGGAAAGCTGAAAGGCCTAACCTGCTCGTCAAACCCTTGCTGCCCACTGCTGGCCTGCCAAGAACCCCGTCCCCTCTCTCCAGAGAAAACGATGACACTCAGAAGGGGAGGGAGGATTCTCGCATTGTGACCACCGAGGGTGGGGAGCAGAGGTTCACTGACATCTAGAGGGCTGGGCTCTGGGGTCTCAGAGCTCAGAGACCAAGTGACATGGCCCTTCCACTCACAGATGCGGAAATGGATGTCCAGGGAGGAGAGGGGTTGGCCCTCAACCACAAAAACCCTCTCGAGCTCTTCTACAAGTGCCGTTTCAGGGGACAATCCCCCAATTCCAGAAGGTAGCAACTGGGGTTCCAGGCCCCAGAGAGAGCCACAGCCCATACCCCATTCAAAAAAATGCCCAGGGTCTCCTGGGGCTGCATGCACCCTTCCACCCGGCGACCACACAAGCCATCAGTGGTGAGGTTGTGGACAGGGGACTCGGCTGCCAGTTTCTCCAGCTCTAAAAGGGGACAGCATCCCGCATTCTGGTGGACATCGCCACTAGGCACCACATATGGCCCCTGCACTTCAGAGACCACTGAGGGAATGACCAGCAGTGACCCTACCCCCGTGAGAACCCCTCCCATACTCTGCTTCCTCTTTCAAGAATCCCCAGCCAGCCATCCAGCAGGCCTGGGGAACTCCAGGTGGGCCTGCCCTCATTTGGGGCTGGCAGCCCGTTCCGATGAATTGCCCACAGGGATCGGGAGTGGTGATCTTCATCAGAGCGATGTCATTATGCTCTAAACTGGGGATGTATTTCTCATGAATGATGATTTTCTCGACATATCTCTCCTGTTGAGGCAGCTTCGCTGGCTTATCGTTCACATACATAATTTCCCTTGCTCCAAAAATGAGTCGCCAGTCTTATACCTTTCTGTGGGCACAGAGGCAAGCCAGGTTATCCTCAGAAAGGACGGGCGTGACAGAAACTTCTGGTGACCATGATCCTCAGAGCCCTCCCTCAGCAAGGGCCTGGGCCCAACCACTCACGGTCTGGTTGCTACAAGGCCCAGAGCCCCTGGGAGACTCTGCACAGAGAGTCCTGGAGAATGTCCCTTTCTGGAAAGAGCCTTTCTGAAGACCTCTCTCCACGTGTTCCCACACGTACTTTTTGGAGATGAAGCAGTGGACAGCAGTAAGCAGCCAGTGGGGCTTCAGTAAGGTCCCTCCGCAAGCATGGTACCTTCGGTTATTATAGGATATGAATACCTGGAGGATGACCATCCAGGGCCAGGCCCTGATTGTTGCATCCTGCCCTCCGACGATATGGCCACTTCCAGGTGGGTTCTGCCTGAACCTTATCCCACAGGGGGCACTGGGGAGAGACCAGGTGCACAGTTCAAACCAAGAAGAGGCACAGCCTGTCCTCGTACCTGCACGATGGGGGAATCAGGGCTAGGGGGCTGGGCAAAGTGGGGCATCCAGGAGTGTGGAGGGTCCGAGGGGGAGCTGCTGAGAGGCGCTGTGAGGGCGGTAGGGAAGCAGGAAACTGCAGGCTTCAGGAACTGCTTTGGAGGAGTATGTGTTCTGGAGTGGGTGTAGCCCCAGGGCTAGGAAGGAAAGTGCCATAGGAAGCAGGACCGATGATAAGAGCCTTAGAAATATGGGAGATCCCGAGGCAGAGGGGGAGACTAGAGTTGGAGAGAGGGAGGTGTAATGGCTTGAGTTCTATAGAGCCAAATTTGAGCGGGAGACTCAGAAAACAGCCACAGGGGTCTTGGGGCAGCTGCAGTGTGGAGTTGGATGGTGGCAGGAGGAGGGAGAGTACCCAAGGCAGGTCCAGTGATCCCAGGTGTGGGGAGCAGCGGTGGTCCAGGGGTGGAAGTTCTGCGAACTGGGGAGAGGCCACAAGAGTTTGGGGGTACCTTGGGGGCTGTCAGAGTCTAAGGTGGAGGTGTGACCCTAGAAGAATGCCATGACAATACCCTGGGGTCTTTGGGGTCAGCCACAGGTGGGGCACCTCAGTATCTGTGGGAAGAAAGAGGTTTCTAAAAATTGGGACTTGATGTACAAGAGGCAGTGAGGTCAGTCTCTAGGTGAGGGAAGGACCCCAGCGTCTGTGGTACGGGAGGCATAGGAGCCCAGGGGTCAGCCCTGGGGTCTCTCGGCTGATGAAACTGGGAGCAAGGATGGTCTGAGTTGGGGATGTGGGTCACACCCGTGAGACCCAGGGGACTACTAAGGCCCAAGCTTGGCCTCCTTCCTAGCCCTGGACAGAGGGAGTCTGGGTGGGGCTTGCTATTCAGAAGACACTCTTTCCAAGCCCCGGAACTGTCCCTGACACTTACTCACACGTAGCGTTATCTTTGGCAACCACAGACACTGCCAAGTCCAGCAGAATGGCAGTTGGCAACATCTCTACCATACTCCTGCCCCAGCCTGGCCTGGAAGCCCAGTGACCTCACAAAGCTCTGTGGCCTCCTGACCAATCAGCATGGCTACAGCCCCTCCTCTCCCCCCCAATAGTCAGGCCAGGCAGGAGCCCTTTAGCTTAACCGGTCCAGGCTGAAACAAGATGCCAGCTTTCTGTACAGGCTCCTCTGCACCCCTCGGGGGATGGGGGCTCATATGCAGCCCCCTCCCTCTGTCCCAACGCCAGGGTCTTCATTCCCAGTTACCTTTGGAAGGTTCCGTATCATCTGAGGATCCAGTTTTGTGCAGTGTCAGGGTCTGCCCCTCATGCAAGCTGCAACCACAGTTCCTGTTCCAAGTCATGGGTTGAGGGGCACTTCTGTCCCTCTGTGTCAAGATGATGCAATATGTCAATGGTCACAGGGTGTCGGGCTCACCAGATTAATCGATCCTTAAGACTGTGTAGGGCAAATTGTCTTTCCCTCTTCCAAGTACATACTATCAGCACACTTTTCAAAGAGCCAATTTGAATTTCTATAATTTAAGACTACAAAACCCACCTTTCTATTCACTGCTGAGTATCACAGGGTCTGGTGTTTCCTACCTGAGTGTCAACATGTCTCCTCTCTGGGACCTACATGCAGGAAGATGTGTCTCCTATAACTGAGGGTCAGGCATTCTCACCACAATCACCTGAATATCCTGAGGTTTCATTTTTTCTGATTGTCAGGAGACGACATCTCACCGACGGGAGGATGACAAATGCTCACCTCACATACCCGCATGTGAAGAAGTTTCACCTTCCTGTAGGAGTGTGAGGAGGTCACAACTCCACCTGCATGAAGGGCAGTGTTCCCTCCTCTCCCGGAGTGTAAGTTCTCCACCAGACAATCTGAGCATCAAGAATTTGTCCCTTGCCTGCCTGCGTGTCAGGACAACTCAAAGCTTCTTCCTGAGTGTTATGAGTTTTCAGGTTGTCAAATGAGCTTTATTCTCCTACTAACTTTCTAACTGAGTGTCACAATTTCTCAGCTCACATAACTTTCAGGAAATCACATGCCCTTCAACTAAATATCCAGTAGGTCTTATATATCTTTACTGGAGTATCAGGAGCCATCATCTCCTAATGCTAACCCTAACCCTAACCCTAAGCCTAACCCTAACCCTAAACCCTAAACCTAAACCCTAACCCTAAACCTAACCCTAAACCTCACCCTCACCCTAACCCTAACCCTAACCCCTCACCCTCACCCTCACCCTAACCCTACCCCTCACCCTAACCCAGGGCTGGTGAGCAGAGAATCTGGAAGGCCAGCCCTCCAGAGCCCCTGCTAGCCCAGCCAGAGACTCCCTGAGACCAGAGCGAGCCCTCCCCTGCCTGCCCAGCCACACACTGGCCCCTGAGCTTCATGATCGCCTGTTCTTGACCCTGTAGGTGAGCTGGCCGACTAGAAGGGAGTCCAGCTGGTGGGACAGGCTGTAGATACAGGACAGAGTGACACCATTTGAGGTAGCAGGAGACACACTCTAGTCTCCCTCACGGAGCCTGCTTGGGAGCAGGAGTCTGTGTGCCCTAGGGGCCAGCACTCAGCAGGTTCTGTGCTGACCAGGCAGCCATGGACCCTAGAGAGAGTCCACTCTGCCCTCTTCCCACTCCTGCCTGGCCTCACCTCTCCTCACTGTGGGGCTGTAGGACCAGGAACCAGGCCCCATTGGGCTGGCTCAGATCCAGCTTGTAAAGATTTCATAGCCCGTGGAGCAGCAGGAAGAGATATTCACCCCCAAGTCCCGAGGGGCTATAGCCCAAAAGGCCTCAGCTTAATCTTCTATCACTTGGGCTGCAGAGAGTCAGTGTCCCAAGGGTCCCACAGGCTTGTAGAAGAGCCTGTTGGCCTTGGATCTCCATCCATGACCCACTGTGCTCCCTGTCCTGGGAAAATGCTTTCTATCCCCTCAAGTTCCTTTGCAGCAGAGTACACACTGGGGGCTTGGGGGGCTGAGGACCTGGGTATGCAGAACGTGGCAGAGCACTGTGCTCCAGTCTGGAGACCAAGGTCAGGGCCCTCCTTGTTGCAGCCTCAGAGTCCCCATGTGGAAGAGAATCCAGAATCACTGCTCCGGTCAGGATGAGGAGGCCTTAGGAAGGAATGGAGCACCAGGACCGGAGAGGGAAACGGGGACAGGGGAGCCTTCTGAGGTTTCTCACATCGCCCATGGAACCCACAGATCCTGCTCCTGTGAGAGACACAGACACAGAGACAGAGAAGGAGACAGAGAATGAACACAGGACAGAGGGAACCAGGAGAAGTCATAGACTTTCCTCCACCAGCTTGGAAATGACATCCCGGCATTTTGTGCCATTCCATTCCTGAGAGTGCCATCACACAGGCCATCCACCCTGGAGGGGAGGGCATTCCACAGGGATGTGTGACCAGGATTCAGGGGTGCCAGGGGCCACTGTGGGGACTGCCCAGCACACGGGCACAGAAGAGGCCCTGGGACCTGAGCCTCACCCCAATGGGAGCCTCTGGAAGTCTGTGTTGTGAGAGGACAAGGTCAGAATCAGTTCATTACTACCTTCCCACGGGGGCTGGGACAGAGGCAGGAGGGGGTGCCTTTACCTGTACCCCAGAGCAGACCCAAGCCCCTCTGAACTGTGTTCAATGCCAAGCCCAGCTCCTGGTTCATCCTTGCATTGCCAAGTGTCCACCAGCCTCATGTGAAGGCAGGAACGGAACATTTGTAGAGGTCCTACCCCCAATGGTGTAACTTGTAGTAGAAGCCAGAATGCCCCGATGTGCACATGGGGAGCCTGGGGAGGTCCCGAGAGGCACGGGGTCTGTCCAGGGTCACAGCTCTGGGCATGCAGAGGAACCAGGTCTGAACCCAGGTCTGTACCATCACAGCAGAGACACCAGCTGCACCCAGGCTTCCTGGGGGCTGTGGGTGGGCTGTGTGGGTGTCACTGTGTGGATGGGGCATGGGGGGAGGATGAGCATTGAGCAGCCGGGGAAGGGGGGCACTCGGGGGGCTCTTGTGTGAGGAGGAGTTTGGGTAAGCGGACCCCAGGCAGTGAACTCACTTCCCTGACAACAGAGCCCAACAGAATTTGGAACCCTGGCTAAATGTGCAAGAGGCAGTGGGGGATGCATCTGGGTGGAGACGTGGCAGATCACCTTGGTGATCCTCACCCAAAGGGCTCTAAGCTGGGGCAGGAGTATGATAGAAATGCTTCCAACTGCCAGGCAACCACATTCCATAGACAGACCCCTGCCCAGCTCATTTCTTTGGAGATCTTCAAACCAAGATGTTCGCATGTTGCTTTCCGAGGTCCGGAGCCTGAAGGCAGAAGAAAGTGCGCCCTGCAGACACTGTCCCCCGCTGGGGATTTCATGTCAGGGCTCCCCAAAGCCTCTGGACATTTGGCCAGAAGGACAGAAAGGTGACACCAGGAGGCCCAGAGCCGGCCACCCAGCCCCACTCGCTCTGATGACCTGTGTAGCCCCAGGTGCCCTCCCTGTGTGTGTGTGTGTGTGTGTGTGTACATGTGTGTGTGCGTGTGTGTGTGAGTGTGTGTGTAAAGAGGGGTCATGCAGGGTGGCGCCACCCCGAGCAGGAGCAGGCTGATGAGGGGTCAGATACCCAGTGGGCAGGTCATGTTCAAGGTCAAGCCTGGCTGTGTGGGATGGGGTGTGAGGCCACTGCCCCTACTGCCCGAGGTTAATCCAATAGCCATGCAGAGATGGGTCACTGCATGCCGGATGCAGGGCGGTGCATGCACAGGTGTGTGTCTGATCTGGGAGCAGCAGGGGACTGGGCAGGAGGACAGTGCGGATGGCCGGGGAGGGCTGTGATGCCTCGGGGCCGGCTACTGGTCCCTGTCTTTGCAGAAGGCCACGGAGGACATGGAGAGGAGGCTGGTAGACACGCCCTCCATCTCCTCGACAGAGGGGGTGACCCCACAGGGGTCCCCAGAAGCAGGTGCTGGGGATCGCCTGGCAAGACCTCCGACACCACACAGACTACTGTCCCAGGTGATTGTCCACCGGACAGTGGTCTAGGAGCCGGAGCCCACGGAGGCCAAGGCCGAGGGTGAGAAGGCTGGGGCTGGGTGTTTGTGGTGTGTGGGGACAGGTCGGTGCTGGCCCCACAGGGAGGAGCCCCAGAGGCTGGTGTGGGGCCAGGAGCAACGACTGGGCACAGCGCACACAGCGGTGGACTGCAGTCGGGGAGACATCCCTGTGAAGGTTCCTTCCCGGCTGTGGCTTCTCTGGGAGGCCCTGGGCTGAGCTCTGTCTCTGCAAAGGCCCATGGAGAGTAAGCACGGGGGTGAGCTTTTCTCCTCTCACAGCTGCTCCACCACCTGAGGAGCCAGAGCCCGATCTGGAGGGAGGGCTGGTGCCTGCAGTGACTTCAGTAGGAGACCAGGAGTGGCAGGTGACCCGGCACCTGCCCACGGAGAGCCTGGCGCTGTCCAGGAAGAACTGGCACCTGCTCCTGCCCCAGCCCCTGCCCCTGCCCCTGCTACAGTTCCTGCCACTCCCCCTTCCCCCACCCCAGCCCCTCCCCCTACCTCGGACCCAGATCCTGACCCGGGGCCTGCCCCTTCCCTTATGCCTGCCTTTGCCCCTGCCCCTTCCCCTGCCCCTGCCAAGGGTCCCGTTCCTGCCCCTGCCCCTGATCCTGTCCATGCTCCTGCCCTGGATCCTGCACCTGGCACTACTGCTGACCTTGTCCCTCCCCTTCCCCCTGCCCCTGCTCTTACCTCTGTCCCTGTCCCTGTCCCTGCCCCTATCCTGAGCCCTGCCCCTACTCCTGCTCCTGCAGGGCTCCCACAGCCACATCCAGAGCCCACAGCCCTGCAGGGAGAGCTCCTTGTACAATCACCCTTAGTTCCATCGCCGGAACCCGAGACCCCACCGGATTGTTTCAGACCCTCCCCCTGTGTTCTTTCTCTCTGGTACATGTTAACTGTTATTTCATCCTTCCATGTCCTATATACTGTTTATTATTTGTTTTAAATAAAATTACTTGTTTTCAATTGAACACATCATGAGCATTAAGTACATGCCCCATGCTGTGCCACCACACCCCAGAATATTGCCGCAGAATATCTCATTCCCCAAAGGAGGCCCCGAACCAGAAGCCCTCCCTGCCTGTTTATCCCCCAGCCCAGACCCCAGCAACCCCTAAGCTGCTTTCTCTATCTGTCCTTTACCTATTCCTGATGTTTCTGTTATTGGAATCACACAATAGGGGCCTTTGTGTCTGCCCCCCTATTTTCAAAGGGGACTCCTTTTCTTCTGTGTTTATTTGTCATAAAATTTCCATTATTTGATATTGAAATCCACGATGGATTACACATCAGATGTAATCAAAGAGGCCACTTTAGGAATTATGGGCACAATTTCGGGCCGAGATCCCTGGTCCTGCTGGGACACCACAGCCTGAACCCAGACAGGACAGGGCTGGTTCCTCCTGAGACCCACACAGAAACCATGGAAATGCAGAAAGCTGGAAGACACACCACAAAGGGCAAAAGCATTGCTCACAACCCAAGGCCACAGAAAGGTTTCACCTGACTCTGGTCCAAACCATGCTCCAAGTCACTGGGTTCCACAGGGATGGAGACCAAACACATGCAAGTCCAAGGCGGAAGGATAGGCACGCAGGGAATATGGGTCAGAGATGCGGGAGCTCCTGGGGAAGGACTCCGGCAAAGGAAACCCTATGGAGGCAGCGCTGGTCACCCTCAGACTGGCAGCTGTCTGGTCTGGGGACCAGCAGCCCTGGGGAGAACATGAGGAAGTAGAGGTCCCCTGGAGAGAATGGTGACAGGCACCCCTGTCTGGGAGAACAGTGAGCAGCACCCATCCCAGGCCACAGGTGCACCCATCCTCAGCCTCGGACTCAGCCCCGGAAACTCTGGCTCGGTTTTTCACACACGTATTGTCAGGAGTGTTCATCACAGCGGTGCTGGAGAGAGCAGGGAATGGAACAGCACTAATGCCCAAGGAGATGGATGGGATCCACGGTCCCAGTTCTCATGACAGAATGCCCTGCAGCTACTGTCCCAGTGTCACCTGGGCCCAGGATCCGGGAAGCCCCTCCTGAGACCCACCCCTCCTGCCACCCTGCCCCTGGGAACATTGAGAATTGTTTGAGGAGGAGGGGGAGAGGATCCAGGATGACAGCGGGTCCAAGCAGAAGGAAGGTCAGCACTGGGAGGACAGATGGACATGCCCTGAGCCACCATCCAGGGCCCAGGCTGTGATGCCCTCGGACCTCACCCCAAATAAGGACTCCTGATTTATGGACCCAGCTTCTGTGGATTTACTCCCTCCCTCATTCATTCTCTCCCTCATTCATTCCCCACCTCAGAACCTCCCTGCCCCACCCTCCTTCCCTCCAACCCTCCCTCCTTCCTCCCTCATTCAGCAGAGGATCTGGGGTCCCTGCTGTGTACTGAGCACTGGGGCTTCATCAGTGAGCATCCCCCAACCCACATGGTCACGTCCACTGTGGGAAGTGACAGGGGCAGTCCTCAGGGTTAGCAGTGGTGATGAGCACCAGGAATCGGCTCCTGAAAACAGAGGCCAGTTGCACAACGCAAAGAATGGAAGACCCATGCTTAGCACTTCCTCTAGAAAAATCTAGTCCTGAAAAGTAAGTATATCCTAGACTTCATGCAATGTGAGTTCTACTGGCAGGTACCTACTGATTCCTAAAACCAACAAAGAGTAAATCATCCAGTGTTGACTGGGGTGTTGTGACCCAAATTTTCAGACCAAATGACAGCATTTCAGCCAATATCTCCAGGGCCTCTGAGTTTTCCCAAGGGTCTCTGTGATTCCCTGATCCTTCCATCAACCTCCCTGGGAAGCTCTGTCCTGTCGTCTTCCTTGTCTCCTGCCTCTTCTGGGACCCTTCCGTGGCCTCCCCACCAGGGCCACCCCCTCCAGGACTCCCTGTGCCCCCTGGCCTGACACCCACATCCCACGCTGGGTCCTGTGAGCCCGGAGCTATTTGCAAGGACCGTGTGCTCCTTCTGGGGTCACTAGGCATCTCCCTTGCAGTGGCCTGCCTCTTCCTGCGCTGGGTCTCCTCTGAGCAGTCTGTGAGGCCGGACTGTGCCCATGTCACAGGCATGGAAGCGAGAGTCCAGATGGTCCAGACGACCTGCTCCCAGTCCCAGCGTGTGGAATCTGGGTCAACGATGGTCTGCGAACAGAGGAAGACTTGGGCCCAGGGAGACTGAGGGAGGATGTGGCACAGTGAGCCTGCAGGAGGAGAGGGAGCACTGTGGGGACCTGGCGCACAGGCCTGCTGGGAGACCACCCACACCAGCTCTGTCCCCAGGGCTGGAGGTTGTCAGGGTAGCCACCCTCCAAGGCTGCAGGCTGACAGTGACTGGCAGGAGAGGAGGTGCACCTGATGCAAGAGAGAACCCTCAGTCAGAGAGGAGGGGGCAGGTGCTCCCCAGCAGCTGGAGGAACTCGGGGTAGCCACCCTCCCAGGCTGCAGGATGGCAATGGCTGGCAGGAGAGGAGGCACGTGGTGCAGGAGAGAGCCCTCAGGCAGAGAGGAGGGGGCATGCTCTCCCCAGCAGCAGGTGCACGGGGGTAGGCCTAGGGGGCCTCCGTGGACAGCGGGGCCTGCACCTGGGGTCTCCACACAGACCCCCTCCTCAGGCTCAGCACAAGCTTGTCTGGATGGCCTTTGTCCCCCAAATACAAAGTCTGGCCCAGGACCCTCCTCAAGCCCCGACTCCCAATCCTTTGACCTCAGCTCAAGTGACAAGAAATGGCCAATAGTTTAGGTGGGGTTGGGTGAACAGGGACATTTGCTTTTCTGGCCCATGCTGTAACATTGCTGGCATTTTAAAGATCTCAGGGCTTTGATTCAAAAACAGTAGGATGCCGGGGACCCCAGTCGGCTTTCTGGAAACCTCCCTCTGGGCCTTGCAGCCCTCCCATCCCACCAGTTCTGCTCAGAATCCCTCCAGGTCACAGACCCACAGTCTTGGCTCCTCAGATGGCCCGGACAATGCACCTTCAAAAAGCGATCCCACTGGGGCAGCATGAAACACTGCGGATTCCAGCAAATCTGCCTCCCAGAAACTGAGGGTACTGCTGGATGAGCTGTCTGAAAACAGCCATGTTAGGGTTCCAGGAAGATACCAGAGGCACAGGAGTAACTGAGGAGCACCTGAAGGTCAGGTATGGGCAGTCAGAGGTTCCAGACACTTCTTCCCTAAAGCTCCTCATTCCTCAGCCTTTCTTCGGGTGATTCTGCTTGGTTTCTATTTGCCCCAACTGTTATCCATTGTCTTAAGTAGCAGAGACTCACGTATGCCTTTAAATGTTTTGGACATTTAATGTCCTCCAGTAGCCACTTCACTGCTGGGAGAGTTGTAGGACAGCAAGAAGTCCCAGAGGACTCCAAGGGTCTGGACTTGGTGTTTCCCTCTCCTGAGATGGGGACACCTGTGGGAGGTGCAGGTGGTCAGCTGGGGGAGGGGGGCAGGCACCTGACATGGACAGATGGGGGTAGGTGAGGCCCGAGGCCCCAGGGGTATGTGCCTGGCATCGAGACTGAGCAGGTCTTCAAAGCTGCAGACTGGCTGGGATCATCTTCAGGCTGAGGAGGAAGGTGAGGGGAGCAGAGGGGACTTAGCAAGTTCGGCTCAGATAGGAGATGGCTGAGCCATACTTTTGGGGGGAAAGTGGGTCAGGTTCAGGCTCACAGGGACAGACCTTGAGGCCATTATGCCATGTGAAATAAGCCAATCCTGAAAGGAGCGACACCGGAGAACCCCGCTTGTGGGGGATGGAGAGCACTCCCATTCACAGAGGTGGAAGGAGCTGCTGGGTGCCGGGGTTGGGGAAGGAGAATGGGGGGTAGGGTCTCGTGGGTAGAGGTTCAGTTTGGGATGATGAAAACATTGTGGCTATGGATGGAGGCGGCAGGTGCAGAACAGGGAATATACTTAGTGCCACCGAAACGCGCTTCATGGTATCAACTGTGTGTCCATTATACCACAATACAAAAGAAGTGAGTCAGGAAGTCGGGGCCGTCGCGAGCTCCTGGAGGGCCCAGGAGCAGGGAGCCTGTATCTTAGTTCTCGCTCTCATGCTCTGCCCCTTGTTGGGTGACTGAGCTCAGTAAGTGCTTGCTAAGACACAGTGCAGGCAGCTGGTCCAGAGAAAGTGCACAAGTGCAAACCCACTGGTGGGCACTGAGCAATGCCAAGGTGATGCGCATCCAGACAGAGTGAGTGCCCACCTTTCACAAACACCAGCACAGAAATAGCCATTTAAAACCAAGGCAGGAACCTTATATAGCCCAGAGGGCTCCACGCTCCTGGAGGCCAAGCTAGTGGCCACGGCCAAGGCCTCTGGTGGTGAGGGCACTGGGAGGTCTGAGAGGTGGCTCGGCGCGCCCTGACCCTGAAGCCCCATGGCTGCAGTGAGGTGTAAGGACTGGGAGGGAAGACCTGGCCAGCGCCCGTTCTGGCTCCATGGCTGCGACAGGGCTGCTCCCAGCCCCAGAGGAGATGTCTGTTGAGAACCACAGAGAAAAGCTTTTCCCTCAATTGTTCTTTTAAAGACGGTTGCTCAGCATTGACACAGAAAAACATCCGACATAAAACTGGAGCCGTTCACAGCTGCAAAGGACCTGGAAATGATCAAAATGTAGTGACCACAAAGAGAGGAACTTGTGCCCCCAGGCAGGCCTCCTGTGTGCAGGGCTGGTTGGGGCGGTGGCGTGCCCGTGCAAGCAGTGCTGGGCTCCACAGTTTCCCTCAAGGGGACAGAAGTAGGAATCTGCTCTGACTGCTCCGCTCAAGGTAGCACCCCCTGATGGAGACGGGGGTAGCCCCTCGTGACTTCCAGATGTCCTGGTGATTCTTGGGCACACCCATGGATCTCAGCTTCTTCATGACCCGGGGAATGATGGGGCGGCCAGCCCAGCAGCCGTGGGTCTCACAGGTCCTCCAGGGACAGCACCTTGGTGGCCCTGTGGCCCAGCAGGTACCTGTTCAGGTGGCTCTTATCAGGCCACATGGCCTCAATCCCATTGGCCCAGTTGACCACCATCACCTGGTGACAGGCCGAGGTCAGTTGGGGAAACTCCACCACCAATTCCCCAAAAAAGGCCCCCATGTAGTAAAAGTTGCCCTGGTCCCTGGGGATGTGGGTCTGGGACTGTGGCCAGCACTCGTAGATAAAGTCCTCATGGGCTCCCCAGTAGAAACCGGGGTGTGGGGTGCCAAAGAGGGGGGACAGGATCTCCATGCCCACATGGTCCCAGAACTTCATTCCCACATCCACGTGCACGCACACCAGGTCTTCCACGTCACAGAGGAAGCGCTGCTCGAGGAAGCGGCTGATCATTGCTATGTGTCGCATGGACACATCCTGCCAGAGCAGGACGCCGTGGACCTCGATGACCACCACCCTCTGGCCCTCCCAGAATGGCACATGAGGCACAGCAACCAGCTGGTCTTTGAAGACGTAGTATGTGACTCTGTGTCCACCATGAGGACCACCACCCTCTGGCCTACCTGGAGGGGAACACGGGGCCTGGCAGCCAGCTGATTGGTGAAAACCTAGTAGGTGACCCCGTGCCCCACCATGTAGTGCTTCTCTGCCATCTGCAGGAACAGCTCCAGGAAGACCATGCATCCACAGGGGCAGTGGACAGGGCAGGAAGAGAGTCACTGCCAGAGGCCAGCAGCAGGACACCAGGGTTGGGGCCATGGACGTGTGCATCTTCTTCAAGGGGGCAGGCCCTGGGCTGCTTTATGCACAGCCACCTCCTGACCTTCCTGAGGGAATCTGCCTGCAAGACCTCCCAAAATGTCTGTTCCCAGAGATGGGGCCCATCAGCAGCCTGACTTCCAAAGGGGAGCCTGAGGCTTCGGAGGCTGGAAACCCATGCCGCCCCACAGTCAGCATGCTGGAGCCAGGAACACTCCCCCTGTGCTGAGCTCCTGGGCAAACCCTGCAGGTGCCCTCCACTGGTCACCCCCCCCTGCAGATCCCATCCCCACCTTCCAGGAAGGAAGCACCTTTGGGCACAGCCCTCATTTCTATGTCTTTTTTTTTTAAAGATTTTATTTATTTGAGAGAGAGAGAATGACAGATAGAGAGCACGAGAGGGAAGAGGGTCAGAGGGAGAAGCAGACTCCCTGCTGAGCAGGGAGCCCGATGCAGGACTCGATCCTGGGACTCCAGGATCATGACCTGAGCCGAAGGCAGCCGCTTAACCAACTGAGCCACCCAGGCGCCCCCCTCATTTCTATGTCTTACAGAGCGGCTAGAATCAGCAGGACCGGCCACCCGTCCCACTTGGCATTGAGTGGGCTGCCGCTGGCCCCCACAGACCGGTCTCCACTTCTGTAGGGTCCTCCCTGGAAGGCTGCTGGGCATCCTGCTGACAAGGTGCTCCGTAAGCCACTGGTATTCCTAGGAAGGGTCACCCTCAAACTCTGCCACATCAGGAATCAGGTCCAGCCCGTGGACAGGGAAGGCAAAATATGACACCAGGAAGAAGAGGGGGCTTGCTTAGGCCCCAGGCTTGAATCCAAGGGTGTAAGCTTCCAGGTCCAGGTCTACATCTCCCCGGCCCCAAAGGGTTCAAAGACTTGTCAAACCACGTCCCATGGCTGGTCCCCCTTTAAGGGTACTACCTGCTCCCCCCTGTGAGGACAGCAGCTCCCCCATTATCAGCAAGTGTTGTGAGCCCCTCTGAGACTGATGTTTTTGCGTAGGCACTAAGGCTACTTCCCTGGGCCTGCCCCATACCCGGCAGGTTAGTAAATCGCTCACACAGGGAAGGAGGGCACTACATTTAAATAGGGGACAAGCACACTCAACCAGCAGACATGAGTCAGGTCACCAGAGGGCAAGTCCAGACACAGCCAATGGGGGAACAAGCCAGATATGAAGCAGGGGGATAGAAGAGTGATCCTGGCAGAGGGCACAGCAAAAGCAAAGGCTTGTTTGTAGTCAGGCCCAGGGCACATGTGGGACGACCACACACTTGGGTGGCCCACAGAAAGGGGGGCCGTGGTGGAAGAGGTGAGGCTGGAGAGGACGGGCAGGAGGGGAGCAGACCACAGAGAGGACCAAAGTTTATGTTCCAAAAATATCACTCTATTACCAGAGGAGAATGAGTTCTGTGCAGCAGGGGACAGGGAGACCCTAACCCTAACCCTAATCCCTAACTCCTAACCCTAACCCTATCCACTATTACCAACCCCACAAAATCATCAAAATACATTCCTGTACCTTTCTTAAAATAGATGTAAGAACAAGATCAGAAGAATTGCAAAACCTAGAGCTCATAAATAGACTGTGCACCCTAAGCAAGTGACTGCACAAACACCTCAAATGTTATTCAATAGAATGAAACAAGCAATGTTATACAGCACAATGAATTTTTAATAAATCATGTGGTCATATTAATTGATGCAGAAAATGTTCTAACCAATATCCAATGTCTGTTGCTGATATAAATACTGATGAAAGCAGGAGTAAGGAATAATTTTCTCATTAAATCTCTAGCAAACACTATGCTTAAGTCTGAAGATGGACAGCTCTACTCTGAAATCAGGAACAAGGACAGGATGCTGGTTTTCACCTGTTGCTCAATATTGGACTGAAAGTTCTACCCAGAAAGATAAGCCAAGAATGAAGGCATCCACATATGAAAGGAAACACTAGAACTCTGTCTATTCAGAGACCAGGGATGACATCATCTTATATAGAGCTTCCTAAAGAATCAACAAAAAATGATTACAGCCAGTTACCTAATTCAGCACAGTTACAGGACAAAATATCAATACACAAAAATCTCTCTTATTTGTATACAATAACAATGAATCATCCAAAATGGAATTTAAGAAAACAATTCCTTTTTAGAGAACATCAATATTGACCAAATATTTCGGAAAAGATGTAATCAAGGTGCACATGTTGTACACTGAATGTTACAAAACATTGCTGAAAGAAAGTAAGGGAAACCTAAATAATTCTGAAGACACCCCATGGTGATGAAAAGACATACTATTGAATACATTACAAATGTATTACAAATAATACATTATATGTTAATTAATTGAATTTAAATTTAAAAATTTTTTAAATAAATATAGAAAATAACAATTTTTATTGTTATGGATACACTTTTGAAAAGGTATGCATACAGATCAGTGGGATTTAACTGAGACCAGAAATAAACCCGTTCTTCTATGGTCCATTGAATTTTGACAAGGGTGGACAACGTTACATTGGGGGACAATTGGTTATCCATGTGCAGAGGAAAGAAACTGGACCTTTACCTCATTCCACATAGAAAGGTTAGCTCAAAATAAGTAAAGGTTTAAATGTAAGAGGTAAAATTATAAACTCAAAAGAAATAAATGGGGATAAATCTTCATAACTTTGGATTTAGCAATGCTTTTAGCTTTGACAGCAAAGCATAAGAATAGAAAGAAAAATAATATCCTCAAAAGTAAAAATCATTTCAGCACGCCTGGGTGGCTCAGTCAGTTAAGGATCTAACTTAATTTTGGCTCAGGTCATGATATCAAGCCCCATGTCAGGCTCCACGCTGAGTGTAGGCCCTGCTTGAGAGTCTCTCTCACTCTCTCTGCCCCCGACCACTCACACACTCTCTCTCCCTCGCTCTTAAAAAAAATGTAAAAAAAAAAAATTACAAATCTTTGTACATCAGAAGTGACTATCCTGAAAGTGAAAAGACAGCCCCCAGAAGGAAATATTTGTACATTATGTATCTATTAAGAGTCTGTTGTCCAGAATATGTAAAGAGCTTTTACAACTCCTCAACAAAAAGACCACCTAATTTTACCGCACTTTGAAATCACCGCAGAGTCCACTACTTTTCCAAACCACCACGTCAGCACCAGGTCACGGAAGCAGAGACGACACCAGACTTCAGGATGGAGGCCGCGCCCTCCCAGACCCGGTTCCCCCACCGCGGAGAGCCCACTGGCCCTTGAAGGAGGCCACGTGGTAGCGAGAGACTCGTGGGAGGATTCAGTCAGCAGCCCCTGTGTCTTGGGTGCAGTAGAAGCAGTGGGATCTGGAATTCCCATTCTCCACAACCCTCCCCCAAAACCTGGTTAGAACTGTGAAAATGGAAGAAGGGCACCTCAGGAACGTGGACTGGGGACGCCAGCGGGGAGGCCGGAGCGGGGAGCCCGCCGCTCAGGGTCAGGGACGGGAACGGCCGTCAGTCACAGGCCCGGGGTCGGAAGCCTCCACAGCAGACACCCATCAGTCACAGGCCCCGGAGCGGAGGACGCAGGTGTCCGCTCCTCCAGGAACCCCACGCTCCCCGCAGCTCAGGGGGGCGAGCCGCCGTCACCCCGAAGCCGGCTTCTCTCCGCGGACTTCCCGTCGGAACAGCGCCCCCCGCTGCCTCCTCCTTCTCCACGACATGCTGTTCCTCTCCGTCCTTTCTCGTCCGCGATGTGGCCAGAGCTGGCTTGTCCCGGACGGCAAGTCTCTGCTCTTCCCAAATAAACCCATTTTGCTGGTAAAACGACCGCACTTTCAGTTTAAGGTCAACAGGACGGATAAATTCGGTAAGTTGGCAAGGAGCAAAACCGAGAGACAAAAATCCGGTGCATTTCCAGGCGCTCCTCACACACCATCGGGACGAGACCCGCGGAGCACAGGCTCCTTCACAGCCGCATCGAGAAGAACCACACACCGAGGAGCACACGTCCCCAGGAGCCGACACACCTGCCCTCCGACCCCGTGAGACACGGACCGCGGACGTCGAGGGAGACACGCCGGGAAGACGCCCCGCGCTCAGGGCAGAGCGCACGCTGCGGACACGTCTACTCTCCCCCCGCCGTCCGCAGAGTCCGCGCCGCCGCTACGGGCCTCCAGCGGGGTCTTCGCAGACACGGAACCCACAGCCCTGACGCGGGTGTGGACGCGGGGAGGAGCCGCGGGGCCGAGGCGGGGGAGCCGGAGCACAGCGGCGGGCGGCCGGCCCGGACCGCAGACCGCGGGAGCAGCCCAGGAACCGACTCCGGGTGCGCGTGGACACGGCCGCGGGGGCCGCCGAGCGGATCCGAGGCCGGAGAGCGGAGCCCCGACAGCCCCGCGCACGGCACCGCGGGGACCCCACGTCACCGCACACAGAGCCACGGACACCCCGCCGTCTGCGCACCCGCCCTTCCTCCGCTGCGTCCTGTGAGCTCGGGCCCCCTCCGCGGTCCCCGCTCAGACGGCTTCTCCTCACCTTCTCCTCCCGCGGCGGGGCCTGAGGAGGCCGGGCTCCTGTCCGTGTGGACGCGACCCCACGTCCTCCAGAGCGGGTCCTGAGGAGGACGAGCTCCTGTCAGCGTGGACGCGCCCCACGTCCTCCAGAGCGGGTCCTGAGGAGGCCGGGCTCCTGTCAGCGTGGATGCGCCCCACGGCCCCCAGAAGCCTCCAGAGCGGGGCCTGAGGAGGCCGGGCTCCTGTCCTTGCGGACACCGCCCCGTGTCCTCTAGAAGCCTCCACAGCGAGTCCTGAGGAGGCCGGGCTCCTGTCAGCGTGGACGCACCCCACGGCCCCCAGAAGCCTCCAGAGCGGGGCCTGAGGAGGCCGGGCTTCTGTCCTTGCGGACACCGCCCCGTGTCCTCTAGAAGCCTCCACAGCGAGTCCTGAGGAGGACGGGCTCCTGTCAGCGTGGACGCCGCCCCATGTCCTCTAGAAGCCTCCACAGTGGGTCCTGAGGAGGCCGGACTCCTGTCAGCGTGGATGGGCCCCACGGCCCCCAGAAGCCTCCAGAGCAGGTCCTGAGGAGGCCTGGCTTCTGTCAGCGCGGACGCGACCCCCAGAAGCCTCCACCTCAGGTTCTGAGGAGGTCTGCCCCTGTCACGACGGCTGCGCAGGCCAAGCTCTGGGCTCCTGGCGGGAGCTGGGGTCGTGCGCCCTCTGCAGGCGGGGGAGGCAGTGCAGGACAAGGTGAGCTCCCCGTTCAATGGAAGCACCTGCTCGCTCCCTGGGTCCAGCTGAAGCCATTAAATTCTGAAAATTCAAGCTGAATGGAGCCCAATATCCCCCCAACTTCTCCAAAAATAGCTAAGAAACAATTAATTGGAAACAATACGGAATGACAACAGTCCTGACTCAAAAAGTGCCCTGGTCCTGACTGAACATGATTCCGACCCAAACTTGATCTCAAGCTGGTCCTGACCCCAGCCCAAGACCCTAACCCTAGCCCCCAAACCCGAACAATGTTCACGATAATCACAAGGCAGAAACCGTGCAAATGTTCATCCATGGTGAATGCATAAACAAAATGTGGTCAAGGGCTTGGGTCTGGGTCCAAGTTCAGGTTTGGGTCATAGTTCTAGATCAAGATTTGGGTTTAGGATCAGGGTGAGGGTGAGGGTTTTGGGTGAAGGTGAGGTTAATGGTTAGGATGAGAGCTTAGGGATTTAGGCTTATGATTTAGGGTTTAAGACTTAAGGCTTAGGGGATAAAGTTTAAGGTCACATTTGTGTTTGGGTTCTTGCTGGGGTTTGGGTTCAGGGCTCATGACTCAGAGTTCTGGTTCAGGGTTTGGGTTCGTGGTTCAGGGCTGGGATTCAGGACTTGGGTTCAGAGTTTGGGTATGGGGTTCAGTTTCAGGTTTGAGATTCAGGGTTCCAGTTTGGGGCTTAGGGTCACGTTAGCTTTTAGGGTTAAAGTTAAGGGTTAGAGTTCGGTTTAAGGATCACACGTGTTCTTTAGTTGTCATCATGGACACAAAATTTCTATCTGAAGTTTCTAAATCTGAACTCTATTTAGTCTGGATGTCAGGAGCTTGTTCAGAATTTAGGATCACAGTAAGAGTGCTTACCAACAGCATTCTGATCCTAGAGTCTCCCAGTCACCCAGAAGCTGCTTTTTTCTCGGTTGAAACATACCCTTTGCACAGGAGGGTGAGCTGGTGCCAAATCTGGGATGATTTCACAATGGCAGAGGTGTGAAACCAAATATTGTGGAAATGTTCATGGATAATGAAACAGGAGACAAATAATTTTTCCACTCCTGATTCTTCTACAATAACAGAGACCAAGTTCCCATTACAGTCTGATAATGTTCCCTAAGAAGGACTATGATACTCATTACCAATACCACAAAAAGGCCCCCTCCCCTGGTTTAAACTAAGAATCACAGGAGGATACTTCCTATTTTGTTCTCAAAAATACAATTTTATTCTTTCGATGTTCCAGTGTGCAATTTGTAGAGGCATTGCCAACATTTTCCGTTCTCAAACACTCATCCACACACGAATAAAATGCAGGCAACATTGTAATGCACTGCTCATTGGGGTACCAAGAAGAAGGAGGGCTATTAAAAGTAATAAAACTATATCTACTATTAAACTCAGAAAAAGCACTCTTTAGGGGCACTTAATGAGGATCCCTATCCATAGGAACTCACATCTCATCATATGGAACCCACTCATAAATATCATCAACAACAATAGCCTGCCGACCACTGTAGCCCCCCTGCCATTTCCCTATGGGATTGTAATGCATACTCAAACTGCTAGAGACAACGTCAACAGTAGAACAGGAATTGCCCACCCCCGAGGGACCAACTATTACAGTGACGTAAAAAATTCCCACTCCCTCGGCATCATGATTCCGGACTTCCAGCTCCATTACAAAGCTGTCATCAACAAGACAGTATGGTACTGGCACAAAAACTGACACATAGATCAATGGAACAGAATAGAGAGCCCAGAAATGGACCCTCAACTCTATGGTCAACTTATCTTTGACAAAGCAGGAAAGAATGTCCAATGGAAAAAAGACAGTCTCTTCAACAAATGGTGTTGGGAAAATTGGACAGCCACATGCAGAAGAATGAAACTGGACCTTTTGCTTACACCACACACAAAAATAGACTCCAAATGGTTGGAATACCTAAGCATGAGACAGGAGTCCCTCAAAATCCTAATGGAGAAGACAGACAGCAACCTCTTCGAACTCAGCCACAGCAACTTCTTCCTAGAAACATCGCCAAAGGCAAGGGAAGCCAGGGCAAAAATGAACTATTGGGATTTCATCGAAATAAAAAGCTTTTGCAGAGCAAAAGAAACAGTCCACAAAACCAAAAGAAAACCGACAGAATGGGAGAAAATAGTTGCAAATGACATATCAGATAAAGGGCTAGTATCCAAAATCTATAAAGAACTTATCCAACTCAACACCCAAAGAACAAATAATCCAATCAAGAAATGGGCAGAAGACATGAACAGACATTTTTCCAAAGAAGACATCCAAATGGCCAACAGACACATGAAAAAGTGCTCAACATCACCGGCATCAGGGAAATCCAAATCAAAACCTCCATGAGTTACCACCTCACACCCATCAGAATGGCTAAAATTAACAAGTCAGGAAATGACAGATGTTGGCGGGGATGCGGAGAAAGGGGAACCCTCCTACACTGTCGGTGGGAATGCAAGCTGGTGCAACCAGTCTGGAAAACTGTATGGAGGTTCCTCAAACAATTGAAAATAGAGCTACCATACGATCCAGCAATTGCACTACTGGGTATTTACGCCAAAGATACAAATGTAGGAATCCGAAGGGGTATGTGCAGCAATGTCCACAATAGCCAACCTGTGGAAAGAGCCAAGATATCCATCGACAGATGAATGGATAAAGAAGATGTGGTATATATACACAATAGAATATTATACAGCCATCAAAAGGAATGAGATCTTGCCATTTGCAATGACGTGGATGGAAGGGAATGCTGTCATGCTGAGTGAAATAAGTCAATCAGAGAAAGACATGTGTCATATGATCTCACTGATATGAGGAATTCTTAATCTCAGGAAACAAACTGAGTGTTGCTGGAGTGGTGGCGGTGTGGGAGGGATGGGGTGGCTGGGTGATAGACTTTGGGGAAGGTATATGCTATGGTGAGCGCTGTGAATTGTACAAGACTGTTGAATCACAGATCTGTACCTCTGAAACAAATAATGCAATATATGTTAAGAAAAAAAAAAGAAGAAGATAGCAGGAGGGGAAGGATGAAGGGGAGTAAATCGGAGGGGGAGATGAACCAATATTTTACTAAAGAAGAAATGAAAAAGCCACAAGCTATTCTGTTTGCCACAAATTCCGACACCAAAAAGGAAAACACGACCCAGTTGCATTTATCCATGTCCTGGCACCTCAACATCAGTTTTAGATATTTTCCTATATACTTTGTAAATGTCTTTAGTGCAAACAGCTCATTAATTTATGCAAATTAGGGAAACTGATTTATAATATCATCACCTTTAAAGGTATCTTCTATACACTTCTTCCCCCCGCCCCAAGACGCCCACCAGATCTGTCGCTCAGGTGAACGATGATACAATCAACTGTTTCAGGAGCCCAAAGCAATCAGTAATCTTAGCTTCTAAATATGCAGTGATCTCAAACTTCTACCAGTGTAAACAAAAAGACTCAAGTGATCAAAAATCACATCGTTGTGGCACCTGGGTGGCTTAATCCATTAAGCGTCTGCCTTCAGCTCAGGTCGTGATCCCAGGGTCCTGGGACCAAGAGCCCCATGTCGGTCTCCCCACTCAGCGGGGAGCCTGCTTCTCCCTCTGCCTCTGCTGCTCCCCCTGCTTGTGCTCTCTCTTTTTCTCAAATAAATAAATAAAATATTTAAATAAAAATCACATAGTTGAAGAAAAATGTATCAGTATGAAGATTTTTTAACTACAATTTTATTATGCCTTTCTTTCAAGCTACAAGCTCTCTTTAAAATGACATCAAATTACAGTGCATACACACCTATAACAGCTTAGACTTGCTTAGGAGCAAATCATTACATTAAAATAAATAACCTTCTAAATATTTCATAATTTAATTGGCTCTTAAATAGTTTTCCCAGGGGGAAAACAAGCATTCTGTGTTCTTTGAGTTGGATATATAAGTGAACTGCTATTTATTCATTTAAATCCCGAAGAAACCTAAAGACAAAAGTTTTTTTTTTCTAATCAATACAGATATACATGATCATCATCATTAATACAGTGAAAGGATGAAATGGTATAAACAGTCAATCTCTCATAACTATGGTTGCAAAATAATCTAAATGGACAATGACTGACCCTGACAGTCATTTCAAGGAAAGAAGAACCTAAGTCAAGAAAATGTTGAAGAATATGTACTCTGACAAAGGAGTGAGAAGTATTAACACAAAAATGAGAACTATGGAATGAAAAAGTCATTTTACTTTGTCTTAAAAAAATGGAGGGTTGCCTGGGTGGCTTGGTTGTTAATCGTCTGCCTCCAGCTCAGGTCATGGTCCCAGAGTCCTGGGATTGAGCCCCACATCTGGCTCCCTGCTCCGCGGGAAGCCTGCTTCTCCCTCTCCCACTCCCCCAGCTTGTGTTCCTTCTCTTGCTTTGTCTCTCTCTGGCAAATAAATAAAATCTTTAAAAAAATATATATGGACAAAACTTGGAAGAAGGAGGGAACCTAGACTATTTAGAATTGATGTAGATCTATACCAACATGGACAGTGGTACAATGATTTGTTCTTTTTTTTTCTTAAAGAATTTATTTATTTATTTGACAGAGAGAGAGACAGCGAGAGAGGGAACACAAGCAGGGGGAGTGAGACAGGGAGAAGCAGGCTTCCTGACAAGCAGGGAGCCCGATGTCGGCCTGGATCCCAGGACCCCGGGATCATGACCTGAGTCGAAGGCAGACGCTTAACGACTGAGCCACCCAGGCGCCCTGGGGAATAAGAATGTTCTAAAACGGGTTGTGGTAATGGTTGCAGAACTCTCTGCATCTACTGAAAGCCATTGAATTACACAGTTTAAACAGGTAAACTGTATGGTATGTGAATTATTTTATCAATATAACTGATAAAATATATATAATCTACAAGAAGTAGACAAATTTACAATTATATTCAGAGATTTCAATAACCTTTCTCAATAATTTATAGAACAAATGTACAGAAGATCGGTAAGGATATAGAAAATGTGAACACTATCAACTGTCCTGAACTAATTGGCATTTATAGAATATTCCACCACAAACAGAAGAACATACATCTTTTTCAGGTATACCAAGAACATTGATGAAGATAGAATACATTCTAGGCCATAAAACAAGTCTAAGAAAGTTTAAAATGAATCAAGCTATTCAAAATATGTACTCTGACCATAATATGCAATTAAATTATAACTCAATAACCGAAATATTCCCAACTATTTGGTAACTAAATGACATGCTTCTCAATAATTGATGCATCAAATATGAAATCAAAGGGGAAATTAGAAATTATTTTGAACTAACTAAAAAATGTATAACTAACATAAAATGTGGGATGTCACTACTTGGGAGAAATTTATAGTGTTCAATATATTAGAAGAAAAAGAAGATTTCAAATCAATGACCTCAGCTCCCACTTTAAGGAACTGGTAAAAGAATGAATTAAGCCCAAAGTAGAAGAAATAACAGAGAAGAAATCAATGAAATAGAAAACAGCAAAAACAAATAGAGAAAGTTAATGAAAGTAAAACTGGTTCCTTAAGAACCAGTACAGCTGACTTTAGTCAGACTAACCAAGGGGGGAAAGGAGAAAAAATTAAAAATTACCAATATTAGGGATTAGAACGATGGCATCAGCACAAATGCAGCAGACGGGCAGTCATTAGAAAGATAATAAGGGAAAACTATGAACAATCTTGTGCCTATAAATCTGACTAGCTAGATGAAAGGGATAAATTCTTTGAAAGATAAAACCTACCAAAGCTCATTCAAGAAGACAGATGGCCTGAATTGCTTACTAAATACCTATGAAAGAAACTGAATTCCCAATCCCATGCCCTTCCACAAAGTGAACTCAAGGTCCAGAGAGCTTTACTGGCAAAGCCTACCATGCAAGGAAGAAACAATAGGAATTTTACACTAACTCTTCCCAAAAGCTGAAACATGGAACACACTTCCCAACTTATTTTATGTAGCCAGCATTATCCTGAGAGTGAGATTAACACAGAGATGTTGCATGAAAAGGAAACTACAGACCAATATTCTTCATGGACATAAATGCACCGGTTTATTTTTAATTTTAGCAAATGAAGTCCAGTAAGATAGGGAAAGGGTAATACACTATAATAGTAGTGGAGTTTATTCCAGGAATGCAATGTTTATTAAACATTCAAGAATTGGGGCGCCTGGGTGGCTCAGTCAGTTAAGCATCTGCCTCAAGTCATGAGCCCAGGGTCCTGGAATCGAGCCCCACGTGGGGCTCCCTGCTCAGTGGGGAGCCTGCTTCTCCCTCTCCCCCTTCCCCTGCTTGTGCTCTCTCTCTCAAATCAGTCAATAAAATCTGGAAATTAAGAAAAGAGTTAAACATTCAAAAATTATTCAGTATAAGCAAGAAGTGAAGGATAAAATGAACCCTGTGGTACTGGATATGGGTTGGAAACAGCAGTATGAACTCCTGTTTAATATATATGCAGATGGATAGATACAGAATCAGTACAGGCATGCATGTCCACGTGGGTTAGGATACATGCCTGCATTGCCTGGTTTTGTCTTATCTACCTCAGGGGGCCTAAAAGCAATGACATCTCAGGAGCAACAAGGATGCCTTGTGTCTAGATCTTGGTTTCCAATTAACATTCTCCAATGTAAGGAACTAGGTCATCTTCGAGAAATGCAGGACTGAGCTAGGGAAAATACAAGATAAGCCTGGAGCATTTTATAATATGAAAGTAAAGATATATTTAAAAAAAAAGGTAGGGTCACATGAAACAGACACAGTAGCCATGTGAAAGCACTCCCAATGGCCAAAGCTAGAAAAAAACAGCAAATTAAATAATACAGTATTGGAGTATCATCCAAAGTATAAAATAAATGTATGTGAGTCTATACTGCAAAAATAATAAATAGGGGGAAAGAGGCAAATACTCCCTACAGAAGAATTCTATTTTTTTTAAGATTTATCTATTTATTTTAGAGAGAGAGAGAGCACAAGTGTGAGGGGCAGAGGGAGAGAATCCTCAAGCAGACTCACCTCTGAGCACAGAGCCTGACAAGGTGCTCGAATCCACGACCCTGAGATCACGAACTGAGCCCAAAACAAGAGTCGGACGCCCAACCAACTGCACCACCCAGGCGCCCCAGAAGAATTCTAAGTAGTATATGTAGATACTACACCTCGCAGGAGCTGACACTTCATCAACACCACCCCCAAGTGTGCGCTAAACAGAGCAACTCAATTTCAAAGAATAAAGGATGGAGAGGGAACTGTGAATAAACCTGGAAAACACTACCCTGCCCAAGGGACCAAGGTTTAGTTTCAGCCCTGATGTCACCTGTACACCATGGACTCCCTCATAGGAGTGAGGAGAAGGGTACTTCATCTCCACGGAATTCTTTGAAAAACTCATAATCCCAATAACCATGAGAAAAACATAAGACAATTCAAATTGAGGGACATTCAACAAAACATCTAACCAGTATTCCTCAAAACTGTCAAGGCCATATAAATGCAAAGCAACACTGAGCAACTATCACAGAGCACAAGAGACTAATGAGACCTGAAACTTAGAAGTCATCAATGTTTTTTTGCCTGGATCAATTATTATTGATTATTATTAATTAATAATGTTATCATATATTAATATTAATATTTATTATAATTATTAATATAATAGTAATGTTATTATTATGGTTAACAAATGGGGTTTTTTTGATTCTGTCATTACTTTTACATTTATTAATTGGCATCATCAATGTTTTTTTGCCTGGATCAATTATTATTATAATGGTTAACAGATGGGGAGAAAGTGTAAATTCATATATTCCTTTATTGCTTAATGAATTATAATCCACTGCTGTCATTACTTATTTTGATGCCCAGGTTGACCCAGACTTGATTAGAGGAAGCCCTTCAAGAAGGCTTTTGTTTCTTTATTACATAGCCCATCATTCTGTGAGCACTTCCCTACTTTCTGATACAAAAAGGTATTCTAAGTTGCTCTTGTTCTTTTCACTGCCCAGCCCTAGAGTCAGCCAATTCTTTAGGTAGTGTTTCCTTTCAGTGTTTTAGTGGAGAGTGCTATTTAGAAACCAAGATCTGTCCATTGCTACCAGGGCATTCACTGCTACTGGGTTCTTTTTTGTGTATTGTTGTACTGTTTAATTCTAGCCACGGCTCTGAACAGTATTTTAGTTACTACACAATATAGATTTATGCGGGGAAATGTGTGCCTTTTGTTTGTATTTTTTTTACTATGGATGTTGGCCAGATCTAGGAAATATATGTACATATATATATACACACACATATGTGAATACATATACACATTTAGGTGTATACATATGATGCGTGTATATATGTGTGTGTACACACGCACGCCATGAGTTCACACAGATATATCTGGTTGCCCTCCAACCCCATCGGGTTCACTCTAGCTCTCCCCTTTCCATATCTGTACCTTCTCCAACAATAACAAACCTGGCTCCGGGTGCCACCAGTATATTTACTCATTTGCTTAATCCCCCTCATGGAGCCAGTCTCTTGCTACCAGGCTGCCTCTTCACAATCTCCTTGTGTCAACCCCAGCCCCACAAGGGCCCCCCAACCCCTAAAATACTCAGCCATGAGAGTTCCAACCTCTGTCCAGTCACCTTCCCACCCTGCCTGAAAGGAAAAAAGGAAGGAAGCTAAGCAGGCAATTCAACCACTCTCTCCATCAACCTTTGTCCCATCCGCAAATATTCCCCATCTCTCTCTCTCTCTCTTTTTTTAAATTTATTTTAGAGAGGGAGAGAAGAGAGAGAGCGCAAGCGGGTTTGCATGCGCTTGTATGAGGGGGAAGGGGCAGAGGGAGAGAGAGAATCTCAAGCAGACTCCCCACTGAGTGTGGAGCCTGACCTGAGCCAAAATCAAGAGTCTGATGCTTAACCGATTGACCCACGCAGGCGCCCCTCCCCATCTCTTTCGTTAGCACCACCACCATCCAGCAGCTCAAAGGAATTCTGGAATCATCCTTCAGTCCTCTCTTTTTCTTGCACCATTTCCTTCTAAATATTTGCGGAGTCAACCTACTCCTCACCATCTCCTATTCTCCTGCCACCATCTCTCACCTGGATTGTTGCAAAATTCTCAGAAGTGATTTATCCACTTCAATTCTTGTTCCCCTGAAAATATTCCATTTTTGGTTCAGCTTCAAACATTAGGATTCTAAAAATGGATTAAATGTGCCAACAATAAGGAAGTTTAGTATCCTTGCCATGCTAGAAATAAATTGTTTTCAATGGGATATACTCTCCAATAAACTGCTTTTTCTCATGTTTAAACAGTTCCATGCAGTTAGGATAAGAACCTAAAAGTAATGGATCTAAACAATAATACAGCTCCCAAAATGCAACTGAAAAATATCTGTTCATAAAGTAATACTAAATGTGTATATCTGTTTTAAGAAGCCCATATTAAATATGGCAGGATGCAACCTTTGTCTCTTATGCTTAGGCCTTCTTATTCATGTTTATTTAATCCACTAACTTCTTGTTTATTCGATTCAAGTGTGCAATTATATGAAAGGAAAGGAGAAAGGATCATTTATCCAAATAACAGAAGATCTGTCAGTTTCTTACTCTTCCTCAATTGCAACTCCTTTTATCTCAGAGAGTGGTTTGGAAGTGAGTGCTACTCTTTGGAATGGAATAGATGGCCAACCTAGGTGGGTAGAACATGCACTTATAATTTCCTTTTTCAGTACAAGCATCTTATTTTTAGTAAAACTCCAGAACAGCTTCCTTCCTCCTCTGAATGGTGTTGCAACATTTGCACTATTAGACTTGTCATCTTATGAAACAGCCCTTCCCAGACAGTATTTATATCTCGCAGCATGATGACTGGGATCAGCGTTTAATTAATTAGGCGTATTAAACATCTGCAATCACACACAGATTCTATTAACCTGGAAGCCTGCTGGGTTGCCCAGAATAAAAGGAATGCACAGATGTCCTGTGGTATTACCTGATTTTCAAAGATAACATTTTAAGTACTTTTAAAATTTGCTAGAAGCACAATTTGTGAAGTCAGATCAATTTTGCTTTTATACTGACTGAAACATAAAAAGAAAAGAAAAAAGGAATTTGGAGCTCCTGGAATACAAGCTGAGAGCTGTGTATAATATGAACATAATTCCTTACCACACATATCCCTTGCCTTTACCTCAAGATCTAAAATGTTATTCAAGGGAAGAATAGAGTCCTTCCTGAGAGGGCATTTTAAATTTTGTCAAAATACCAAGTGTTTTTCAGTGGTTATGGCAATGGCTTTCTTACCGCATGCAATTTCTCTGAACAGCCACATAAGCCTTTATCAACGCTTTCAGCAGATATTAAACTGAATTACTATAATTCCCTGATGTTTTGTCCTCCACAACATAATTGTGCTGAGTTATATGATTGTTATATGTGTTAGCAAGTGGTCTCCTTTCGGATCAGGCTAGGACTTGAGCAGACAGAAATTTGAGCAGTCATCTATCCATTGCTGGGGTAGAACCAGGTAGAATCAGGAAAACCTTCTTGTAGGTATTGAGGATCAGAATCCCATGCCTCTAAGGATAAAGACTGCAATCTTGAGTCAAGAAGCAGACAATAGGCATGGGCAGAGGAGACTAGACTACACACATTTTTCCCTTTCTCATTTAGGGCAGTTATGAAAATGCTGTATGATAATATCAGCTTTGACCCTGGAGCATCCAATCCATTCTCCACACTGCAGCCTGGATGAGGTTTCAGAACAGATGCAATCATGTCCATCCCCAGATTAAAATTATTCTCTGACTCTCCACGGTCCTCAGGACAAAGTCCAAATTCTTTATCACTGCTTGAAAGTATTTTACCATTTGGCATTGGCCTATATACCTGGCCTCAACTCTTCTTGCCTCTTCATTCCAGCCAAACAGAACAACCTGGGGTTCTTAAACCTAGCCAGGTCGGCTTTTTACCCAAATTATTCATGCCATCTGGATATGCTTCCTACAATCCCACGTCCCTTGCCGGGATAACCCCTATTTATTCTGCACATCTCAACTTTTCTTGACTTCCCAAGCCTGAGTTTGGGGGTTCTCCTCTAAAATCTGTGTTTGTCCTTGTAAGAGCATGGACCACATTGTATGTAATTAAACCTGTTAACTTTTCCATATCCTTGATGTGTTTCTTGTCTTGCCTAATATAGCCTAGTATAATCTCAGTGTATAACAGGTCCTTAGTCAGTGTTTACCGAACGAACAGAAGGATGACTTCCAAACCCAAGAGTGTGCCCATCAGTAGAACCTGCAGTTATAGACGTAAGGACCTGTTCTTCATTTCCCATTCAAAATAGTCCAGTTCCTCCATCAGAACGCTGATGTTGAATAAATGATTTGCTGACCAACTCTCCAAAGTTTACCAAAACTAAAGATATTTTCACCTGAAGCCTTGAACTCTCCCTTCTCCCCTTCATTTATCCAAACTGTCTCTGACTTTAAAGGATTTCTAAAGCACTCTCTCCCCTCCATGGAGCCACCCCTGACTATTGACGCCATAGAGTCTGCTCTCTTTTTTTGTTTCCAATCTTCACAGGTTTTCATTCTGCATCTGTATCTTAGCTCTTTATATCCTATTGCTTTCTCATAGTATTATGTTTAGTTCATCCCCGAATTAAACTGTGATTCCCTAAGCACAGGGATCAGTTCTTATATTTCTTATTAAACATATCATGACTCTAGAATAATGCCCACTAAAGTGGCTATCCCTGTATCTCTTACCCTATATCTCTTACTGTATAATACTTTCTGTTGAAATTTCTGTGTTATTATCTTTGTAGTCATATTTAGCTTCCCCTATTACAATCCAGAGTTTTGCTCTTCTGTGGTCTAATCCGGGTAATGTGTGTGTTACACACAAAATAAGTTTTTGTAGTTGATGACAAGGACGATGATGGTTTGTCTTCAGTAAATATTTGTTGATTACTTGGTTGATTTTCTGTGGCAAATACACCTTCAATCTGAAAAGAGAATACCCATCTTTGTGCCCAGTCATCTGATTAGTGGAGCCCCAGGGACCTGAAGATTTCATGTCCCATTTCTCTTTCACATTTGAGCTTGAGCATCTCCATTTGGATATCCAGGGACCCCAGGGATGGCACCCTCCCTGATAAGTTTCTTCCTTTGGCAGAAGGAACGTCATTTCTACTGTGGAACATTTATCTGTAAAGAATTGTTCTGTAATGAAGAGCACACATTTTGCTTAATGCAAGTCTCTGCATAGCAGAAGGCAACTAGCATTTAATTGCCCCAGCTGCTGATGCTTCCTTGTAATTATCGTATTTCTTTTGAGATTTACAGCTGTAATGAAGACATTAAGAAATGCAATCCTGGAACTCTGCTGCAGTCCCAAGATATTCAGGATTAAGTTGATGATTAATAATATTCATGCACAAGCAGCCCAAGATGATAAACACCATCATCCCTCTATTGTTAGGTTATCTTGGGATCTAAAATTACTTGTTGTACACTGATAATGAAGACTTAAAATCTTCCTCTTCCCATTGTGAAGACCTCACCTTCTCTAGATATATAAGCCCTTCTGTGAAGGAGACAAGCAGATGCAGGACATGCAACCCCATGGAACATGACAGCAATGACAACTCTAACCTTTAATGATGAAGGAAAAATTTCCCAGAAATCCTTGGTTAGTATTAATATCAGTATATTATAATGGTAATGTCTGCTCTGAAAATAATGTTGACATTATTTTATATAGCATATATAGCATTGATAATTGTTTCATTTTTTTTGCTAATTACCCTCTAATCTTTAAGGACCTCAAAACCTAGGTTCATGGTCTTGCCTAAAATGAAGAACAATTTGTACATATCTCCCTACCCCCCCGCCACCAATCATAATATCAATGAGAACAGCAAGTTATTCAAAGGACCCTTCACACTGTACTGTTGGTGTAAAACACAGGATACTGTATGATGTGAATCGAACCCCTCAAATTGAGGAACGTGGCAGATGTGGACATCTCTTTCCTCCAGAGAGGTGAGCCTCAGGCTGCTTACATTGTAATTTGGAACCAGACCCTGAAAAGGTAAGCAGGATAAGCTCTCCAAATTCTCTTTGTTTTCAGGTTAACAACTGCATTTCCCATGTATTCTTGCTAGGGGTATGAGACTTAAAGCAACAGTAAGAGATAATAGAAAGATTATATAGAGCTGGCCTACAACAATGGTGAGTACTGGTTGGTGCAGTGATACTAATAGACTGGCAATGATGGGTGGGAATGATGCATGTGGTATGTTTGTGCTGGCCCAGAAAGTTGAAAAAACCCATACTTACCCAGTACCTACAAAGTGTCAGGCAGCTTAATGTATATTACCTTATTAAACCACCTGTCAGGAAGGCACAGTTACCCCTAATTCAAAATCAAGGAAACAAAGCTTCCAAAAGTTTAAGGAACTGGGACAAGTTCTGAGAACCCTTTCCATGACTGCACACTGTCAGTCTAGAAAACAGAGACATTTCAAGGGGATCATGAGTACACTCTATAACAGAGCTTCCAGTGGAGATATAATGCAAGCCATGTATGTAATTGTAAACTTTCCAGTAGTCACATTTTTAAAAGCAAACATAAATGGGTGGTAATTTTTATATTTTATTTAACCCAGTGTATTGCAGGCATGATAATTTGCACATGTAAAACAACTACTGAGATTTTTTTTTTCATCCTAAGACTTCAAAGTACAGTATATATTTTATACTGATTGCACATTTCAATTTGGACCAGTGTACATTTTGGACTTAGACCTCATTTCAAGTGCTCCACAGACACATGCGGTTGGCGGTTACCATGTTGGACAATGCAGCTCTATATTGTGCATGGTATGTTTCACAAAAGGAATATTAAACAACATTAATAGTAAGTGGTGAGAGGTTGCCTTTGCTGGGTTTTATTCATTCACCCATCTGATCTTGGCTAAGCACCCAGTGCACAAGCAACCGTAGGGGATAGGTGGAAAACTAATCATGCTTTCAGGGGATTCAGAGTCAAGCAGGAGAGAGAAGAGAAACAACAAAGAAGAATAAATGGGGGCGCCTGGGTGGCTCAGTCGGTTTGATTTCAACTCGGGTCATGATCTCGGGGTCGTGGGATTGAGCCCTGTGTTGGGCTCCGAGCTCAGTGTGGAGTCTGCTTACCCTTCTCCATCCACTCCTCCCTCCACCCCCTCTAAAATACATAAATAAATACAATCTTAAACAAAAAGAATAATTAGGGTGGGGAGGGCAAAAAGTGCCACAAGAAAAGCACAGGTAGAAAAAATGCTATGGGACTTCAGCAGAGGGAGAGGCTGCTTCTGGCTGGGAGACCAAGGAAATTCTGGGTCATTAAAAAAAAAAAAAAAAGAAGACTAGAGAGCAGGCAGACAGAGTTCTGGAGAAGGGCACTGCAAGCAAAAGCAGCAGCTTGAGCAAAGGCGTGGAGGTGGGTCAAGCATGGAGTGTCTGCGAAAAATGGAGAAAAGTTCTGTAAGCTTGCAGCTTAAAAGGAGTCAAGAGGAGGAGGAAGGGGAGAGCTTTGAGGAGTAGGCGGTGGGCAATCATTATAGCTTATGAGCAAGAGACTGGTTCCATGTTCTGGCAGCACGGTATGCCATTTGGAACAAATACTTGGAGATGGTGAGGGGCCTTCTGCAATCATCTGAGTGAGAGGTACCGAAGTCCTCAATGAGAAGGAGAATGGAAATAAAAAGGAGAAGGCCCAATAAGTAATATTGGAGTTTCCATGGACTGGATTGGCAGCTGTGTAGAATGAGGAGGAAAGAGTCCAAGATGCCAGGGTGCCTAGTGTCGTGTCAGCACCAGGAACAGCAAGCACGTGGAAAAGAGAACAGAGAAAACAGATTTGGGGAGGAAAGATGATGGTCCAGGTTGGGACCTACTGAATTTTACTGATAACCTTTTATTGGATTGATAAATAAGTAAATAATAAAAAACAGATACCTGATCTCTGCAAGCGCAACTTAGAGAGGAAATGAGCTAGCGTTTAGGGAAGTAGGAACTTTTAATTTTCCACATCTGTACCCTCAGCAAGGAGCCTCACGTTTGTGTGTCTCATTATCCTCGAATGTAAATGATGATGATGGAAACTCCGTCTTGGCGTTGAGTGACAACCCAATGAGTTGGGACAGGTAAAAGTTGAGAACAGTGCGTGGTCCACAGTAAATACTCAAGAAATGTCAACTATTATGACTATTATAACAATTCTTCCATTTGGGAGATAAGTCAAGACCCACTGCACCTGTGGCAGTGAAGGTTTCCATCATTTCATTTCTCCGTGGAAGGCAGAATCAGCAAGAGCTTCTTAGATGGACTCACGGCCTAGGATTCCCTACACTCTCTCTAGTTTGCGGACACTTCTAAGAGGTAATTCCGTTTCTATGGTAGAAGAATCAGTGTTGAGGCGCCTGGGTGGCTCAGTTGGTTAAGCGTCTGCCTCCAGCTCACGTCCTGATCTCAGGGTCCTGGGATTGAGTCCCACATCAGGCTCCCTGCTCAGGAGGGAGTCTGCTTGTCCCTCTGCTCCTCTCCCTGCTTGTTGTCTCTCTCTGTCTGTCTGTCCCTCTCAAATAAAATCTTTAAAAAAAAAAAGAAGAAGAATCAGTGTTGGTGGGGGAATATCAGAGTCAAGAGCTGCAGTATCGCTAGAATAAGTGCTTGGGAAACCAGCTTGTACCAACTTGCAGAAGCCGATTGTTAAGTTTTTGAGAATTTTGCAAGTTGGTTGTTGCCATTATTAAAAATGAAATCATATAATCATACAAATAAGTGAATAATATAAAAGTAAGGTAATAAATACTTAAAACTCAGCATTTCAAATTATTTTACTATTATGTATGCTCTTGAGGTTATTCTTACCTGTTTTATCTTTGGGGTGGAAATACAATATAATGTCGTGCTACTCCTCATCTCTTCCCAACATTCAGTGGTGCCACATTGGTAGCTTGAAATCAGCCATAGTGATAATCTTTATACCACAGGATTGGCAAATGCTGCAAATCAGAGCTTAATTTACTATTCTGTGGCCAGACAAAATTAAGGGAATGACAAACTACAGCTCATAAACCAAATCTAGCCCACTGCCTGTTTTTGTATGGCTTATGAGCTAAAAATGGTTTTTATATTTTTAACTGTTGAAAAAAAAAACAAAAGAAGAAAAATATTTCCAGATATATAAAAATTACATTGAATTCAAAGTTTAGAGTCCACAAATAAAGTTTGGCTGGAATACAGCCACACTTATCTGCTTACATGCAGCTTCTGGCTGCTTTCATACTGTGATGGCCGGGTTGTACAAATAGAGATAGTTAAGATAGAGACCTTATGAACTAAAAAACCGAAAATGTTACTATCTGGCCCTTTGCAGAAAACGTTGGCCAATCCCTGGTTTGGACTTCAGAAAGTGGTAGAGGAAATTTAACTAATACAGATTAAATTTTTTAAACATGTCGTGTCTGGTTATTACATTGTGAATAAAAAATTGAGGAGATATTCTTCCAGTTTTCCTCCAGTACTCAAATCATTGACAAGTAAGTTCCGAGATATATGTCTTTCTTGTTTTACTTAGTCTCACTCACTGACTTAAAGGAAAACATTCACTAACATTCATGTAAGAACCACATCTGTTTCTCAGTGGCAACGGTAGATTGGCTATAGGTATAAGAGTTTGGCACAAATTAACAAAAACATTCTGTAAGAATCAATTGATTTACAACAAAGAGTATTATGTATTTTATTATTATTAATAAATTGTGTGCTACATATCCTTTACACCAGTATGGTTTATAATAAACTTATGTCTGTAAATAGAGGCATACTCCCCCACCCCCCAACCCCACCCCACGGAGCCAGTTGTTAAACACTTAGTAGCACATCACTGACTAAGGTCCTTTTTTCACCTCCTCACATTCTTACGTCTCCTAAGAAATAGTGGGAAAATCCCAGCAATTATCAGTCTGGTAATCTACAGTGACAACAAGTTAGGAGACCAGGGACAAGTCGAGTCTAAAATGAAGCTTGGATCGGGGCTCCGCTGAGAGTCTTTAAGACTACGCATAACAACAACCTATTATTCATACTTCAAACAGATTTCCTGAACTGTACTGTTGAATTCCCAACAGAGTTTTAGCTTCGATTATTTTCATTTGGAATTCTTTTTTTTTTTCATTCTTTGTTCTCCTTTCTCCAAATTGGACTAGAATCCTGCCTTCCAGAACCCCTGAAACATGGAACTCTTTTGATAGTCTCCCACGTGACTTAAAAGCTTGGACATCTCTTAAACCTGGAGTGCTTCCTCCATCTTGCTCTTACCTCAATCAAAATTACATAAACGGAGACCCCAGAAGCTATCACTCAAATTAAATCTGGCCTCTGGGCAAACATTAGGTAAAAGACCACCAGAAGGATGTCAAGCAGTTCTTGTTCTCATTGCAAATTTATCTAACCACACACTCAAAGAAGGGCATGTTCAAGGCCCGATGGCAGAACTCGGGTGTTAATGTTTTCAGCATTTCTCTTCTTGAGACTGAGGGTTGTTGGAGTCACTCACAGAAAATAGACAACTTTCTTTTCTTTTTTATCATACTGCAGCTAATCCAGTATCAGAAATTAGGTGATAATAATAGTAACGTAAAGACAAACGTAATAAAGCTTTGGGTTGCTAGCATCCATAAGAGAAGAATGTATTACCTACTTGTTTTCTAAAGTGAAGACAATGTACACTGCACATTTAAAAACTGCTCATTTCACCTCAGTGTGCTTTCTGAGGAAATGAGTCTCAGATACCAAATCAATGCTTTTATGTAAACATTTTTAAATTGGAGGCCAGGTTAAATTACGACCATAATCAAAATTAATAGCGTAACATTTTTTGAAACATTAGGTGTCTGAGAAAATTATCCCTTGTCTTCGCCATGGGACTGTGTTACCAATTGATTTTAAAACTACTCTGATGATCTCATGGTTATCTTGGGCTGTCATTGACTAACATGTCACATCACACCTTTCATCAGCTAACCATGCTTTTGCCAAATAATGTGAAGTCAAACTGCTTATCTTTTCTCAAACTAAGGAAATGCAGGGGGTGTGATGTTTTAAATTAAGCAAGATTATCATTCTCATAAGGATAGAAGAATTTAAAAATAGTTGTACCAATCCAGAAAGCCTTTATTTGTATTTCATATATTAATTTAGCTCTAAATAATATATTCCATCCTTTTAGAAGTTTCAAATTGAGCAATCACTGTTTGTTTGTTTGTTTTTTCTTCTCATGGATGACTTGCAAAAATAGTAGAAGCTATTTTTTCAATATATTGTCCAAAGCAACAAGATTTCTAGTATGGAAGAAAAAGATTGCTGATACTTGTTTAATGAATTGTTGCCCTGAAATACTGCCCTAAACTTACAAAATTCCTCCTTAAAATTGCTGAATTTATTAGAATGGCGATCCATTTCATAAATGACTAATGGTCACATCCTTCAGTGTGTTGTATACAACAGCAGTAGCTAATGCTTGACGATGGGCTGTGATTATGACCTTTACTATATCACAGTAAGAAATTTGAGTAATTCATTTGTAGTAATAACACTGATTAAATGACACGACGGGCTTGTACGTCGAGGCTTTGCTACATAGGATGAACATTTCTAATTCTAGAAAACAAAGGCATACGTACATCTATAGCCATATGTGTGTGTATATCTTTGTGTATTCATATACGTATAATCTGTAGTGAATTTGATTTGCTCAAACATAATTCGCTTCCCCCAAATTAGACAGACAAAGCAAAAATAAATAAAAGGCCATTGTGGCATCATCTAGTTGTTTGAAGTCTGAGTTTCGCGATTCCTTTTAAGCACCTGACATTTTCATTTTGTTCTAGCAGTCCCATTTTTAGTTCCTCCCTCCTATGTGGCCAGAAATGAAACCTTAACAACGTGCCACATTCCCCTGAAATCTGATTATAAATTGCATCTGTGTGTTTTCTCAGCAGCAAGTGGAAGCTTCATATTGTTTTGTAGAAATCTACACAGCTGGTGCTAAACTGTGATTTTATTCAAACTCTGCATGAGAATTGGAGAATTATAGACAGAGATAATAAATAGGCCTCTAGCAGAAGAGCTAAAAAAGACAAAAGGGCAAAGAAACACAGGCAGAGTGGGATACAGTGTGATCTCGCCTGCAAAGATTGAATGCAAGACTGTTTCCTATCAAAATCCACATCACTAAGCCATAATGGAGTCCAGGTTAACAAACACTGTGCTTACTCTGTGCTGGCGATGATCTAGCTCTGGTGATACCAAGACCAATAAGGAGGCATGATCCCAGCTCTGAGGGAGCTTATAATCAGTGGATTCATACACAGTGTGGAGAGCTAATGATGTACAGAATGCAACTAGGAAGAGCGTTGGGGCACTCGGCCAGGAATAGCATGGGATCAGAAAATGCTTCCTGAAGGAGATGATGCTGGAAATGTGTCTAAAATCACACACACTGCTGCAACGTGAAAAGACCATTGGACTCAGAACCTGAAGAAGATGGTTTGAGTCTTAGGTCTATTGTGATCACCCATTAGCTGTGTGATCTGTCAGTAATCATAGTAGCTAGAAGGTGTCACCTCTTATTGTGTTCAGGAAGCCACTATGCTCTAGTCTTCACATGCACCATCTACCTCGTGGGCGAGACACAATTATTTTCCTTCCCATTTGCAGATGAGGAAACTGCATCCCAGAGACATTGGGTTACTTGCTCATGGTCAAGGAATGAGTGAAGTGAGTGAATTTAAGCCCCAGCTGTCAACTACTGCTACAAACTCTAACCTTGCCAAGACTTGGGTTAGTTTTCTATATAATGGGGCTAATCATGCCTGTCCTATTTGATGTTGCAAAGTCTTTTGAGGATCAAATGAGATAATGTAAAATGCTTTGACAAGTGTAGGTCCAATAACATACAAGACACTAATTCTTTTTCCAGCCACTGTAGCATTGAATTACCATGTCCTGTTGTCCTGTCAGCACATGCAATGACTATTTTCCCTAGCCCAGAGCTACAAAAGCTCTGTGTGATAGTAGAGCATGTTTAACATGCAGAGGATGTACTAATTGTTGACTTCTCCAACCATGGGACATGTATCCATGGATACACATCATTCCTGCCTAGATCCGCCACTCTCAATATTGTGATATCTGGAGTGTATATGAGTCCCAGGAAACACCATGAGGGGGTTGCTCAAGAGAAGTCTTGCTGAAGGATTCCATGTGAGGGCTATTCATCCACCATCTCCCTCAGACCCGAGCTAGGTGCTGTCCTAGGAGGAGGAGCTAAGAGTCCTGGATTTGAACTTGGTTCCTTTCTAGTTAAGCATCCTAGGTTGAGGTAGAGGAGTTGGTTGGGCACATAGGACTGTGATATGGCCAGATCTGGCAAAAGCTTGGCCTGTGAAGTTGAATGATGAGAGAAGAAGAAGGGAGGAGGACGGAAAAGCTTTGAGGGTCTCTGCCAACTATAATCAAAGGTCTCACCCATGGTCTTTTCCCCAAACGTGGGTGTGGGACAGACACCTCAGAGCTGAGAAATGGTAACTGGAGTCTAAATGCGGACTTTTCCACACTTTTCTCAGAGTTATACTGCCACATAGAGGTCATTACATGGTCACAGAAAATGGGAGGGTGGCAGAGATGGTTCCATCTTCAAGTTATGTTTTGTTCCAAGTGCAGGATGGAGAATCAGATAGAAGGTGATTAAAAATCCCACTTTAAATTTATGTAAATCTTGGCTCACTGTTTATTTCTAGCATATGTGTATTGGTGAAATCTAAAGTTCACAGCAATCCTAGAGCAAAGAAGTTAAATGCAGCTATCAATAGAAGATTCTAATCCATGAACAACAGCCAAACTTTAATATTCTCTGATATTTCTGAGTTAGGTGTTGTAGAACAGTCCTTCTCAAACTTTATAAAGTGCATGTGAATCACCCAGGTGTGTTATTAAATGTATGTGTAGACTCACAAAATGTGGGGTGCTGGTACATTTCTAACAAGCACCCAGACAATGCCTGATGTTGTGACCCATGGACCACACTTTGAGCAGTGAAGCTGTAGGGGATGCAAAGATAAATAAAATAGATGAAACAGTATTTCTGCTCTTAAGGAGCTTGCATTTTGCCACAAGACAGACTAATGTTACATTATTGCTTCAAAGAATCAGTGTAAAGCTGATTCTCAGATTATTTTTTAATTGTAGGAAAATACACATGTAAAATTTACCATCTCAACCATTTTTAAGTGTACAATTAATGTTAACTATATTCACATCGTTGTGTGCAACCGGTTGTTAGAACTTTTTCATCTTGCAAAACTGAAACTACATCCGTTAAACAACAACTCCCTATTTTCCATACATTGAAGACCTAGCCTCATGTGGAACTCCTAGAATATTATCATCACATTAGTCTTCAACATATTGTACTTACCAGGAGTTTTATTTTACACTGAGTCATTCTATTGAGTTTAACATGAGCTGGGAGCAAAGGTAATATCACCAGTGATAACCTAAATCAGTTCATTTTATGTGGACAGAATTTCTCTGCCTTTAAATTTATAAATATTAAAATTAGAATATAATTGAAGCTGAATTCTGTCCCATTCTAGAAATAAATGATAATCATCTAGAAATATATGAATTGGAAAAAAGTCCTTGTCACCTCTTCGAGATATATTTCCAATAAATATATACTTCTTGTTCAATAAATATTTATCCAAACATAAAATACATATAAATACAAACAATTATAATAATCCCTCTACCCAGGAGGTATTTTTCAAACTGCTTTAAATATAATACATATACCATAAAGTTTACTCATTTTAAATGTACAATTCAATGAATTTTATGTTTACAGAATTATAAAACCATCATCACAATCTAATGTTAGAACATTTCTATCAACCTAAAAAAAAAAAAAAACCCATGCCCATGCCCATTTACAGTCAATTCCAATAACCAACCACAGCCATAGGTAACTACTACTCTACTTTCTATTTGCCATTAAAAAAATTTACAAAAATAGAATCATATAATATATGTTCATGTCTGGATTCTTTCACTGAGTTTTATCCATGTTGCAGTATTTTGGGGACCAAATAATACCAACTATATGAATTTATTACAATTTCAAAAATCCATTCATCAGTTGATTGATACTTGTTGTTTGGGTTAGTTTTACTTTTTGGCCTTTTAAAATGCTATGAACATTTCTGTCAAGTATACTTGGATATTTTGTATATGTGTACCAGTATTTGTATTGTTTGTATTATATGTATTATAGGTGTTCTATTTCCAGAATAAGACAGGATTCAGCACCAATTCTATCTCAATTTTAACATTTATCGATGAGAAAGCTGAGAAACAGTATTCACCTAAACTAAATAAAGAAAAGTGGAAGGAATTTTATAACAGCAGCATCACTTGATTTTTTTGAACCAAGAGATGAAAACATGTACACAACTTCACCTCTGATGGGAATTGCAGGTCATAAAGTAAGTCTACATATAACTTTTTAAGAAACAGTCAAACTGATTACCAAAATATGGCTGCGTCATTTAACATTGTACCAGTAATACATGACGGTTTGAATTTCTCCACATCCTTGTCCACACTTGTTAGTATCTATCTTTTTTTATTACAGATATTCTAGTGGGTAAATAATGACATATTGTGTTCCTTATTTCCATTTTTCTAAAGACCAATTACATTGAACATATTTTCATATGCTTTCTGGCCATTTGTATATCTTTGGACAAATGTCTATTCAAATCCTTTGCCCATTTTTAAATTATATTACATATCTGTTTAGTTATTAAGTTATAATAGTTCTTTATATATTCTAAATACAACTCAGATATAATAATTTGCAAATAATTTATCATAGTCTGTGGGTTTTATTTTCAATTTCTTTTTTTTTAAGATTTTATTTATTTATTTGACAAAGAGAGAGAGAATGAGAGCAGGAACACAAGCAGGGGGAGTCGGAGAGGGAGCAGCAGGCTTCCCGCCGAGTAGGGAGCCCAATGTGGGGCTTGATCCCAGGACCCTGGGATCGTGACCTGAGCTGAAGGCAGACGCTTAATGACTGAGCCACCCAGGCGTCCCTTATTTTTAATTTTTTGATGGTGTCCTTTGAAGAGCAAAAGGTTTTAATTTTGATGATGTACAATTTACCAATTTTTCTTTTATTGCCTATATTTTGGGGGTGGTAACTAAGAAATCATTGCTTCCCCAAGTTTATGAAGATTTACTCATGTTTTCTTCTAAGGGTTTTGTAGTTTTAGTTCTTACAGTTAAGTCTTTGATCCATTTTGTGTTAATTTTTTACTATGGTATGACATAAGGGTCCAAATTCACCTTTTTTGGATGAATTTGCAATTGTTCTATTTGTTGAAAAGAATATTTCTTTCCCATCAGTTTTTCTTGGCAATTTTGTTGAAAACCAGTTCACTGTAAATGGGCTTATTTATGGGTTCTTAATTCTGTTCCACTTTTCAATTCTATCCTACGTAGGTTTGTCCTATGCTAGTACCAAACTGAATTGATTACTGAAGCTCTGTAGTAAATTTTGATATCATAAAGTGTGGGGGGAGCTAAGATGGTGGCATAGTGGGAAGACCCTAGGCTTACCTCGTCCCTCAAACACAGCTAGATAACTATCAAATCTATTTGATAGTTAAAAATCTATTCTTCTGAATAGCCAAGAAATTGACCTGTGGACTGACAAACTGCACAACTAGAGGGAAAGAAGAGGCCACATTCAGGAAGGTAGGAAGTGTGGAGATGGGCTTTAGGGGAGAAATGAATCATGGGTGCTGCAGAGGGGAGGGGGCCGAGGTTGCAGAAACAGGAAAGACAGAGTGGAGCACACAGGGATATGCACAAGGGGAACACTTCCTCAAAGCCATTGGCTGGGTAAACAAGAGGGGCTGATTTTCGTGAGTTTTTGCAACCAGTGGGGCTCAAAAACTGGAGTTTTAGAGGTCCACAGGCTTGGCTAGGATAGAGTCCTGACGGCACTCCCCTACTCCAGGAGAGAAGGCATGTAAGCAATCCTGGGTTGGATGGCACAATCTGAGCATCACCAAAGGCTCATGGAGAGAGACTGTTCACTCTTCTTAGAGTCCATCTGTGAGAAGTGACATTTGCAGAGTTGCCTCTCAGGTGACGAATGATCCAGTGGACACCATCTCCCTCCCCCACCCCTCAGCATAGGCACAGAGATACCTGCTGAGGGTGGCTAACCCAAATACTGGAGCTTTAGCCTGCTTTGCTCCAAAGCCAAAATATAGCAGCAGAGTATAAACAGCACATACCAGACACATTCCTTGGAGCACCAGGCCCTGAACACCATATGGCCTCCCCTTTTTAAGGCCATTACTCTCAGGGACAGGAGACATAACAGGCTTTTCTAATGCACAGAGGAAGACAGAGACCTAGACAAAATGTCAAGACAGAGGAATTCATTCCAAAAGAAAGAATAAGATCACAGCCAGAGATCTAATGGAAACAGATATAAGTAATACGCCTGATGGAGAACTTAAAGCAACAATCATAAAGATATTCACTGGACTTGAGAAAAGCCGCAAAGACCCTTACCACAGAGATAAAGGAGCTAAAAAAATTAGACAGAAATTAAAAATGCAATAACTGAAATTTGAAACCAACTGGATATAATGACCTAAAGGATGGAAGAAGCAGAGGAACACATAAGTGAAACAGAAGATAGAATTATGGAAAATAATGAAGCTGAACAAAAGACAGAAAGAAAAGCTATGGATCACAAGAGCAGACTTAGAGAACTCAGTGACCATATCAAATGTAGTAACATTCGTATCATAGTAGTCCCAGAAGAATAAGAGAGACAAAAGGGAGCTGAAGGTTTATTTGAGGAAGTAATAGCCGAAAACTTACCTTAATCAGGGGATGGAAATAGAGATCCAAATCCACAAGGCACAGAGAACTCCCATCAATATCAAGAAAAGCAGGCCAACATTAAGACACTGTAGTTAAACTTGCAAAATATAGTGATAAAGAAAAAAAGTCCTAAAAGCAGCAAGACATTTCCCTACCTTGCAAGGAAAACCCATAATCTACTGGCAGATCTCTCAACAGAAACCCGGCAAGCCAGAAGGAAGTGACATGATATATTCAACCTGCTGAATGGGAAGAATATGCAGCCAGGAATACTCTATCCAGCAAGGCTATCATTCAGAACAGAAGAAGAAATAAAGAGTCTCCCAGACAAACAAAAACTGAAGCAGTTCGTGACCACTAAACCAGCCCTGTAAAAAAATATTAAAAGGGACACTTTGAGTGGGAAGGAAAGACCAAAAGTGACAAAGACTAGAAAGGAACAGAGAAAATCTCCAAAAACAATGACAAAACAAGTAATAAAATGGCACTAAATATATATCAATCAATAATTACTCTAAATGTAAATGGCTAAATGCTCCAATCAAAAGACATAGGGTGTCAGAATGGATAAAAAACAAGACCCACCTATATGCTGCCTGTAAGACTCATTTTAGACCTAAAGACATATGCAGATTTAAAAAAAAATACTGATTCAAAGGGATAGATGCACCCTGTTTATAGCAGCATTATCAACAATAGCCAAATTATGGAAAGAGCCCAAATGTACATCAACTGATGGATAGATAAAGAAGATATATAGAGAGATATATAGATGATAAATAGATAAATAGATAGATGATAGATATATTTATATAATGGGATATTACACAGCCACCAGAAAGAATGAAATCTGGCCATTTGCAACAATGTGGATAGAACCAGAGAGCATTATGCTAAGCAAAATATGTCAGGCAGTAAAGACAAATACTATATGATTTCATATGTGGAATTTAAGAAACAAAACAGATGAACCTATGGGGAAAAAAAGAGAGAGAGAGGCAAACCAGGAAACAGACTCCACTATAAGGAACAAACCAAGGGTTCCTGGAGCAGAAGTGGGCAGGGGGATGGGTAAAATGGGTGATGGTTATGGAGGGTACTTGTAGTGATGAGCTCTGGGTGTTGTATGAAAGTGATGAATCACTGTATTATTCAAATAAAAACTCAAAACACAAAAGAAACAAAACAAACAAAAAAAATGTCCTTCCCCTTTGTTCTTTTTCAAGATTGTTTTGGCTATTCTGGCTCCCTTGCATTTCCATGTGAGTTTAGGATTAGCTTGCCGATTTCTGCAAAATAGTTGTCTGGGATTTTCTTAGGGATTATGCTCCATCTATAGATCAATTTGGGGAATATTGCCATTATAACGATTCTAAATCTGTCTGCGAGTATGGAATGTCTTTCCGTTCATTTAGGTCTTCTATAAACACTGTCAGCAATGTTCTGTAGTTTTTGGTGTACAAGTCTTGCACTTATTTTGTTAAATTTATTCCCAAGTGTTTTGTTCTTGATGGTATTCTCATGACATTCTTAATTTCATTTTTGAAGCGTTCATTGCTAGTGTTTAGAAATACTATCGATTTTTGTATGTTGATCCTTTATCCTGCAACTTTGATGTACTTAGTAGCTTTGTAGTAAATTCTACGGTTTTCTATATATAATGACCTTGTATTTAGAAATTTCAAGTTTTTAAACACTTTTAACTTTTATGGCTATTGCAAAATTTTAAAATTAGATTTAAATTTATGTACCTATGATGCAAAGAAGTTTGATAGGTGATCAAGAAAAGACTTTCCAGAATAAAGCAATATTATATTGGGATAAGTTTTCATGAAGAACTATGGAAATACAGGTTTAGGAAGAAAAGGAAGGATGCAAAATTTTGTATTAAAGAAAAGCTTGTTCATGTAGTTATAAAAATTGATGAAGGATATCAAATTGCCTGGTATTTAGGTTCACACTGGCTACATTTAGAAGGGTTATGTAGCAGTTTTATTTTAAAACTCTCAATTTACTATCGAACAATTTGCATATTTTGCAACTATTTAAATCATCAAAATTTTTAGGTATGGTCTATCTAAAAATGAGGGAAAAGGTACAGTCACATGTTTCCAGAATTCTTTTAGGGAGTATACGAGCAAAATAATTTAAACCCTTGTATTAACGTATACCTTCCTAACAGGTGTTTCTCTTTGGGATGACTGTTACCTTTCTTCGAGTGGGGGAAATTCCCAAATGGCCCCTAACTTAAAAGCCTCACCCAGTGATCCCACAACAGTCCTCATCATTAACTAATTTTGACTGAGGTAAGTACTTCATGTAGAATTAAGTCACTGCCGTCCCTCAACAAGTCACTTAGGTAGGCGTAAGTGCTCAGGGCACCCTAGGTATAGTTTTCTAAAGGCAAGTCTATTGAAGAGTATAAAGTGTCATCTATAGTATTTTAGTCATTTTAAAGAAGTTTTGGAGCAAGGTCAGGTATGTTCACTTTGATCCTCCCTTTTTAGCCCCACAATCATAAATGGTATCAGCACAGTTGCTCTTTATCCTGAGGAGTCAGGAATGCAACATGGGCAGTACTGCTGCGCGCACACACACAGACACACGCACACACACACCTGGAGACTTTTACCATCCGCGGCAACCGTCTTAGAATACATGAGTAACAAAGACTGGCTTCCAGGAGAGTTGGGAGAATCAGCCCTGGTGCTCGCACGTGCACTGTGTCCAGGGTGCTCCCTCCAGCCGCGCCCGCTCTCGCGGCCCACCGCTCTTTCCCAGCCCCTCCGGCGGCCTTGGTTCGCGGTGGGGACAAAGACACCGCGCAAGCGCGGGCGCTGACGACGCGCGCGAAGGCCGGGGCTGGGCGTCCGCGCGGAGCGGCCGCTTCACGGGATTCTCTGGGAGCCTTCCGCCCGCGTCCTCCAGGATCCGGAGCTGGCTGACGTCTCCTCACACACCATCTAGAAGGTCAGCGTGGGAAGGCCTGAGGCGGGGCCGCGGAGGGTAAGCCACCCGAGTGGGCGTCACGCGAAAGCCGGCCTGCGGCTCCCCGCCGCGAGAGCGAGGGCTTGGAACGCTCTGTGAGGCCCAGCGTCAGGGCGCGCGCGCGTGCGAGGCGCTGAGAACCTCGGGCCGGCCTCGGCCCAGCGCTTCGTGGAGGCGCCGCGTCTGAGGGAGCAGGCCGCTGGGGTGCGGCAGCCGGCAGCCAGGCGGGGAACTCTCCAAGGGGCGCCCAAGCGCCCGAGGCCTGGAAGGCACAGGTGGGGCGGCGGCCGGCGGGGAAGGACGCGCGGGTCGCGGGAGCGCCTGGCGGGGCGGGGGGAGGGGCAGGGCCGAGACGGCCGGAGCCCTCCTCCGAGGGTCAGACGTGACACTTTCGTTGAAGGAAGCCATTGCGAGAGGACAGTTTGAGAAGTTGTTCTCCCAGCCCCCGTTGTATATTTACGGAACCTAACCTTCGAGCTCCGCGCCCCCTACGCCCTTCACTCCATTTACTGGCTGACGCTGCCCCCCCACCCCTTTGATCGTGCGCTTGGCACCTTCCTGTCCGCCCTTCTTGCTGCCTCGTGCGCGCTGTTTACTTGGCTTCGGAAAATGGCTGTGGTTTTGCGCCCTTACAGCTTCGTGAAAGTTCGGAGTCTTTAGAAAATGTCGGCAACCAATAGCAATTGTGTTGGGAACGGAGAGCGCACGGATTTTGCTCTTTCGAATACGTTTGTTCATGTTCCTGAGGGATCCAGCACCGCAGAGGCTCTCTCCGACCTCATTTCTATGTCTGGAAAAAGTTTCTCTTGGAACGTGCACTGTTCCGGGACGCGGCCTTATTGCGTTACGGTGGGGTTGGCCCATTTTCCCACGAACTGAAGAATCGTTTTACTCCTTCACTTAGGGATCCTCGAAATTTACTTTATTGCCTTGTAATTTAGTGGATTTGCGTTCAAGATTGTTGCTGCTTCTGAAATACAGGTTTAAATATTTAAGAGTTCCACAAGTTTTCTTTGAAATGTCCAGAGGAAAAACCAAGAAAAAGGAATGTAAGAATGTCCCCAGTTAGGAAGGGAGCTATTCTTTTTATTGCTCTCCTTTTTGCAATAACAGACCCCATTTGGTGACTTTATAGGAAACCGGTTGGAAAGAGGAAGGTTTTACGCTGGTTCTTTCTCACCGTGGGCTTTCTGAAAGGTCGTTTGTGTAGTTCCCCTGACAAGAATGGGTGGGACGCTATTGCAGGGGTTGCATACCGGTATTTGGAGAAGTTCCGTCTTCTTTTTTTGTAAAGGGCCAGGCAGGCAGGCATTAGAGCACCTTTTGTACTAGAGACTACTTGTGATGTTGACCTTAGCTTGATAGTTACTGCTTTTAGGCTTTATGGGATTGAACTAAGATGTCAGGTGTTTGATTCAGAATTTTACCTTTGCTCCTGAGATTTACTTTTAAAGCTTACACGTATGCACATCCACTCATAGTTGTGTCTGAAACAAACAGGTTTTACTTCTTTTATTAGAACGTGTCGAAAAATAAATGCGCTATTTGTATCTGGAACCAGAATTTGGGTTCGGATTTAAGAGGATTATACTGGTGTGGGTACTGTTTTATTTAATACTATAGATTGACCTTCCAAAACTTCCTGTTCTCAACTTTAAAAATGAAAGGATGTGAGGGGCGCCTGAGTGGCACAGTTGGTTAAGCTGCTGACTCTTGGTTTCCGCTCAGGTCCTGAGATAGAGCCCAGCCTCCAGCTCCATGCCCAGCTGGAGTCAGCTTAGGACTCTGTCTCCCTCTCCCTGTGCCCCTCCCCACCTTCAATAAATAAAATCAATCTTTATTTTTTTCTTTCTTAAAGACTTTACTTGAGAGAAAGAGAGAGAGGGGGCAGAAGTTGGGAGAGAGGGGAGAGGGAGAAGCAAGCTCCCCACTGAGCAGAGAGCCTGATGCTTGTCCATCCCAGGACCCCAGGATCATGACCTGAGCTGAAGGCAGACGCTCAACTGACTGAGCGACTCAGGTGCCTCTTGATCTTTAAAAGAAATTTTAAAAACAAAAATTAAGATATGTGGAATCATGTAATAAGGGTTTTTGTCTTTTCAAGCCACTTGATAAGGTCTTAACTGTAATTAGGGATATGACAGGTATTATTCATATTTTTTGTTTTGTTTTTTAAAGTACTATTTTGCAGTTCTTACCCTGTGAAGTGCATTTTCTCAGTGACTGCTGAGAATATATCAAATCCTGGAATAAATCCCAAAGTAAAAATACAGAATTTTAGTACAGACTTTTACTTTCTGTGCAGAAATTCCCAACTACATTTCACCTCATTTCCAGGTGTTTTTCTCCTGCTAAACTTTTTCTGTCTCCCAAGATGGAGATGCCAGCAAGAAATGCTATTCAGCAACTGACCCATGGAATTACACCACGATCACCACTTCCCAGCACTGCCCCCACACACTTTTCTTTTCAGTAGGCAGCCCATTTCCTCCAGTGACACATTATTTCAGGAAATCTTTCAGCACACTATGTAACATAAGCTTTGAAATGTGGGTATATACAAGATCAGGTGTTGAACACCTTTTCACGTGCCATTTAAAGATCCTCTTTTGTGAAGTACCGTCATGTTTTTTTCCCATTAACAGGAATAAGAGGTTATGCCTTTTTAATCTTGCTAGAGTTATTTTAATGGAGTTTTGGGAGGGAATAGGGCTAACTGTATGTGAGTAGCCTGCCACCTTTAAGTAGAATTGGGTAACTTTAAAGCTTCATCCAGATAATTTTTTCTCATTTCTGTCCTCTCCAATGATTCAACCTCATTTTTTTTTTTAAGATTTGTTTATTTATTTGAGAGAGAGTGTGGGCATGAGCAGGAGGGGCAGAGGGAGAGGAAGAGAGAATCCAAAGCAGACTCCTTGCTCAGCACAGAGCCTCACTCAGGGATTAATTTCACGACCCTGAGATCAAGACCTGAGCTGAAATCAAGCGTCCGATGGTTAAGTGAGAGAGCCACCCACGCACCCTTCAGTCCCAACTTGGGGCTCGATCCCAGGACCCCGGGACCATGACCTGAACCAAAGGCAGACGCTTAACGACCGAGCCAGCCAGGCACCTCAGTGTCCTCCTCTCTTTGAATTCTAGCATATTTCAGAGCTGCTGTTGTCCTTCGGTCTTCAGTCATTTGAGTGGTGGGTAAATAGGCCCAGAGGGTGAAGGAACTTTCTATGGTTGTAAAGCATGTGGCAGAACGGAGCTCCTCAGACCCTGCAGTGCCACACTCTATTGCTCTGGAGCATGTGTGTCTCATCTCGCTTGGAGCTCTGGAGTCCCCCTGGGGTACAGGCTCTTGTTAGTAGGGACTCAGCCTCTAGCTGCAGCAAGCTCCCCAACACTGGACAGTGGTGAACAACACAGGCCCTGACTCTCTCTGTGGGTTGGACACAGTTGGTGGTGCTCGGGTGGCTGAATGGCTGGAGGGTCCCTTCCGCCGGAAGGACCAGGGTCAGGCCCGGTGGCACAACGGCCTGGCGGGTCTGTGCGGGGGACGTCACAGGTCTGTGCCAGTAGAGGTCCCAGGCCAGCAGGCCACAGTGGTCTGTGTTTGTTTCAGTGTTGGGTGGATGTCCCTCTTGCTGGGGAGAGAAGTCTGAGCAGGACACGTTTGGTTTCTGGTTTCCTCTCTCCAGTGAGAGACCTCGTCCCAGAGGAGAGGCCGCCGTGCTGCCCCTGTGCCCCAGGTGGTCGTAGGACAAGTGTGAAAGCTCTCAAGGAGGTAACTCGGTGCTGTGTTCAGCAGGTCTGAACTGTGGGTTGGCTGGCCCTTCAGAGAGCCCTCCTGAGGTCACACGGCGAGCCTGCTGTCTGCCGACTCTCCAGGCACTTGGATTCCGTGTAATTAGGACGCTCCATGCCATGCAAGCTCTTTTCTTGTCTTGCCCAGCCTTGGTTACTTGATGTGGCATCGTGGAGAAGTCTGGGTCTTTTAAGTATAACTCAGTGAACAAATGCAGAGGGTTTCTGTGGACGCTGAGCTTCAGGAGCCAGGGACGATGTCAGTGTTGGCACCTCGGTGCCTGCCGCCCCACATGGCCTATGGGGCCTCGAAGCCATGGCCAGGATTCAGAGACTCCCACACTTCTCAGTATCGTAAGAGATAATAGCAGTGATTTGTTCTCCCGTGTTTACAAACGAGGTTATGCCGTAACCGTGTGTGCGCATAGCGTGGCGGGGGTGTGTGTGGAAGACAGGCCCCAGCTGGACCTCTGCACACAAGGGAGGTGCACAAGGCATTCCCAAGTCTAGCTGTAGCCAAGTCCACGTCATGTACTTCTGGTTTGACCTTGCACGAGGTTCTCCTCCTTTCCTGGATTTGTGGGCTTATCTGGTCAGTGAGAAGGGCGCACGTGGTGTTCTGTCAGGATTGCCTCACATCCACCATGCCTGACTTCCCAAACGTTGTTAGCAAATGCAAAAGCCGTAGATGTGAACAGCGTACCTTCACTACTTACAGCCGTGTAAAACCGTACGTACAGATACGTATGTGGAGCTAGATAATTACGTAGGACTTGATGAATTTGTGGGCCATGCAAGAAGGGAAAGGTCTGCCTGTAGGATTACTTCCTTTATGATGAAGATTTCGAGAGGAGAGTGTTAGTGTAGGAACATGAGAGGACTGTGTATTGGTGGGGCTGTCACAGCAGAAGTGGTGTTCTTGTGAAGGATCCTGGGGTGGCAGTCGCATCGAGCCGTGGACCCTGGTTCGGGTGGGGTGGGCCTCCATCCTGCCAGTCCCGGGTGGTGGGAGTCCCCGGTGTACTCAGCACCCCGAGTGGTCCTCCTGTCTGTGGTCCAAGTGTGCTGACACGCGCTAGCCCCACCCATCCGCTAACCTGTCCCTCTCCTCCAGAGGCAGAGTGGCCGTGGAGCAGACCAGCCCGGGAGCCAGATGAGCAGAGAGGTCTGTGTGCACTCCTGGCCTTGCTCCTACTACTTAGAACTGGAGAAGCGATGGGTTCCTGCAAAGCTTTCATTACCTTCTCACTCCCTGAGATCTGCAACTGATAAAACCGGGGAGGCCCTGGTCAGCTTCTCCTTGTCTAGTGTGATTGAGATCAAGAAGGAGGCTTCTCACTTTGTCTTCAGTTCTATCACCGTCCTGGAGAAGGACCACCTCAAGCACTGGTTCAGCTACTTGCAGCCCAGTCGGAATGCAGTCTTCAGCATCATCGAGCATTTCTGGAGAGAGCTGCTGCTGTCTCCATCGGAAGCACCGCTCCCTGTGACCAAGGGGAAGCAGCTGACTGGTCTGATGGCCTGTTCCCAGAATCGCCTGGAAGAGACAGCCCAAGTCCTCCACCATCAGGGCGAGCAGCTGGGTAGCATCACCAAGGGCCTGGACAAGATGGAATCTGACCTGGACATGGCTGACAGGTACAGGGAGCGTTTCGGACACACGGGTCACGCCCCTGCCGTGCGCAGTGATGCCGGGTGGGCGTTGGTGAGGGACACATTCTGTGCCTGGTGCAGAGCTCCAGTCTTGTGTGAATAAGGAAGGCTACCTCGTTTCATCCTGTGGGGGAAACAGGCCGAGGGGCCAGGTCACACAGATGAAGTTGCTGTTCTGCACGGCCATGTGGTTGCAGGGTTTGAGCTGAAGCTCAAACCAGGGTCCCCAAACCAGGGACCCCCTCCAGTCTTCTAAACAGTGGTGGCCCCAAGGAGCTTTTGTTTATGTGGTTGTGTGTGCCAATATTGCCGCATTTCTTTAAAAACTAAGAAATTAAAAAAGTATTTGTCCGTTGAAAAAGTACGATAATGAACCCATGACCTAGTAACGGAAGTCACTTTGTCAATGACAAATAGCTTTGATAAAGCAGACATGTTTAGTGGGAAGAGTGGGCCATGTTAGAGATGGCCGGGTCCTTCCACCGGCTTCTGCAGCCTGCCCCCCACCTCCCCTCCAGGTTATCCTGTGTCCCGGGACCTCTGGGCCACTCCCCATACATGCAGGAGAGCGAGGGCGAAAAGCCGAGCAGTGTCGTGGTGCTGTTGTGAAGAAACAGACCCCCCTGGAGGGTCCCAAAGACCCCAGTTTGCCAAGCACTGCCCTGACTCTAAGTCGTGTGCAGTGTGAAAGGGATTTTAGCACCTGGGAGGGCTGCCTCAGAGCTCATGACAAGGTGGCGGCCTCTCGTGTTGGGCCCTGAGCGTAGGCAACGCTATCTCACATCAGGGACACGTGCCCGCTGGTGCCGGGAACCCTTGGCCCCAAGTGACCCCAGTCTGCAGTTACCACCTGTGGCTATCTTGGGATATTCTTTCCTAAGTGCCTGCATGGTGAAAGACCTAGTGCTGCAGGGAACGGCCCCAAATCTTGCCCTTAAGAGGGGTGCCTGTGGTAACTGAGGTGGAAGGTGCTCAGACCTCTGTGAGTTTTGGTCCTGGGAACATAGCTGAGCAGTTTCTGCCCTTCTGTGCCATCATGGGGCAGAGGAGGTCATGCGACTGAGTGGTGGGCAGGAGTGATGTAGGTCACTTCCAGGCCTGGTCTCTGAAAGCCTCCCATCCCACACCATCTGTGTGCTGTCTTCCCCTCACCTGCTGGTGGCATGCAGAGAATCCTCCCCAGGACTCAGACGTGAGCTGGAATTTGGGTCGCCACATGGCATCCCAGAGCAGGCCCGACCCCAGCCCTCCAGTGGGGGGCTATGTCAATATTAAAATAATAAAAATCTAGGTTTCAATGATCAGGTTAATAAGAATTAAAAAAAAAAAGAATTAAAGGAAGAATACATAGTACCAGCTGGAGGATAGTGAATAAGCACTTTCACACACTGCTATTTGGGAATGTCTGTTGGTTAATCCTTTTGGAAAACAATCTGGCAATTTAGAAATGTTCTTTTAACAAAAGGCCAACTGATGGGGCCCCTGGGTGGCTCAGTCGGTGGGCGTCTGCCTTTGGCTGAGGTCGTGATCCCAGGGTTCTGGGATCGAGTCCCACATCGGGATCCCTGCTCAGTGAGAAGCCTGCTTCTTCCTCTCCCGCTCCCCCTGGTCGTGTTCCCTCTCTCGCTGTGTTTCTTTCTGTTAAATAAATAAAATCTTAAAAAAAAAAAAAAAAAACACCACAAAAGTGAGAAGATGAACCTGAGGCTAGAGAAAATGCTTGTAGTATCCACTTGTATTCTCACCCGGGGATTCATACCCAGCTAGAAAGAGAGCTCATATGCCAGAATGAGAAAAAGCCAGTTCGGTAGAAAAATGGGCAGGACCATTGTTTGGAGTGTAGGCTCGGCTGCCGTCACGGAGATCCTCAGATCCTGTGGCTTACAGAAGCTGGGAAGCTATTTCCCCCCGCCCTCCCACAGAGGTGCAGGGGAAAGTCGGCGTCCCAGGCAGGTCGAAGGCTCTGCTCTGGGTCACGCCCCGGGGCCCCGTGTTGGCTCCGTGGCTGCGTCAGAAGCTGTTGGCAGCACTCTTCCCAGCCACTGGGAAGGGGGCACAGGGAGGCCAGTGCACACGGCCTTGTTTTTAAGCAGATGAGCCCAGCCCACGAAAGGGAGGTACTGGCACCCCAGTAATTAGAGAAAGGTAAATTAAACCAACAAGTACAGATGTGGGACAACACCGACTGATGGTCAGGGTGTGGGTCGGGACGAGACGTCTTGTGTCGCTGTCACTGATGGGACCTGGCTCGGCCCCTGGCAAGACCTAGCTAAGCCGAAGGTGCACAGACCCCATGACGAATCCCAGCGTGTGTGGATGGGCACATTCACTGAGGCAGCTGTAGTCAGTTGATCCTCAAGGGGATGCAGTAATTAGTCACTACTGTGTAGTTTTTGGAAAGAGGTGAGGTCCAGAGCCGACGGCCAAGGAAGAATTCTTGAGATGTCTTCAGTGCAAAATGGTGGTTTTATTAAAACGGGGACAGGACCCGTGGGCGGAAAGAGCTGCTGCTGGGGGGTATGAGGAGCAAATGATGCTGTACTTTGGGGTGGGGTGGGGAGTAAAGGGAGGTTCCAAAAGGATCTTCATCTGCTAAGGACGACATGGGTTACCAGAGCCCTTGCTATTGTCAGACCAAGGTGGTTTTTCCTTGTAGCCAGGCATTAACAGTAACGCAGTATTTGTCAGTAGGCTGCAGGTTAGAAGGACAAAAGATTTTATCTACCTTTCCTTCTGCCTTTGTTTCCCACATCACTGCCAACTCGGATTCAAGGCACTGATTCCTGTTAGATCTGCACAGACTGACTTGGATCCACCTCAAAGCAATGTTAATAACACAAAACCAAGTTGAAAGTAGATGTGTACAAAAGCAACATTTATAAGAGTTTTTAAATGGGTAAAGTAGCAAAAATGCAGGGAGCACTGAACTGCAAAAGCCCAAGCTGGAGGGGCATGCACAGGGCCACACGTGCCGCGGTTCCACAGCGAGCTCCCACAGAGCCGCCATCGAGTGCTCCTCGCGGGGGTCTCCTGGCTCTTGGGGGTCGTTGGCACAGGTGTTCGGTGAGCATGTGATGCAGTTCTGCTTTTCAGTTTTAAAGTGTGTTCCTTCTGGAACGCCCGTTGTCTGGTTATTGGCCGTCCTGGATTGATCTTCTGATAGCGTTTTCATTTTTTCCTTGTCTTTTTGTTCTACTATTTCTTGAGTTTCATCTTCCTCCTACCCTTCCATTTTTGTGATATTTTTAATTTCTAAGATTTATTTTTTAATCTCCAAATGTTTCTTTTGAATAGCAGCCGCCTGTTGTTACTTTGTGGGTTACTGTCCTCTTATCTCTCAGGATTTTCTGGAAAGCCTCTTGTAGGAAGGGCCTGGGGTGTGCCTCCCGGCTTGGGGGAGGCCTCTGCTCCCATTTCCTGCTCGCAGCTCACCACGCCCCCTGCAGTGGTGACCAGACGGAGGTGGGGCCTAGCAGCACCAGGTGGGTTCTCCTTAAATGAACTTCCAGTCTGTTGGGGTTTGAGGCCCAACTTCACGCCTGTTTTCAGAGGTCCCTGGAATTCTGTCTTTTTCCACACAGAGGGTTCTGAGGCAGGGATAACTAGATTCTGGGGTGGCTGGGCCAGGCAGTGGCCCTTGGCCACTGAAGACAAGTGGGGATGGTCACCATAATGGACAGCAGAGCCAAAGCCGTGATCAGAATACTCTGACCCCGAGAGACTTGTGCTCCTGGAGGAGAAGTAGATGGGCAGTTGACCCAGTTCTTTTTTTTTTTTAAGATTTTATTTATTTATTTGACAGAGAAAGACATAGCAAGAGAGGGAACACGAGCAAGGAGAGGGGCAGGGAGCCCGATGTGGGGCTCAATCCCAGGACCCCAGGATCACCCGGGTGCCCCAGTTGACCCAGTTCATACTTTGACCAGGTCAAGTGAGCAAGCCTCTAACTTGAATTAAAAAGGAGTCATGGCCCCTGAATCAGCTCCCAGACTTGAAGACCGAGTTTGCAGGTTCGAAACCCCTTGAATGATGGGGAAGCTGGAAGGACCCCAGTTTGCTCCTAAAAGTTTACACCTTTGGGAGCCCCTGGGTGGCTCAGTTGGCTAAGCATCTGCCTTTGGCTTAGGTCATGATCCCAGGGTCCTGCGATCAAGCCCCACATCAGGCTCCTTGCTCTGTGGGGAGCTCACTCCTCCCTCTCCTCCCCACTTGTACTCTCTCACGGTCTCTCCTTCTCACTCTCTCAAATAAATAAATAAAAGCTTTATTATTTAATTAATTAAAGTTTACACCTTGTTCTTTCTCCCAGCCTTCCCCCACGGGACTTGTGGCATTTAACCAGGGTGGCCGTGCACTGGGGAGCCAGAAGCCACCAGACTTTTTGGGACCCCTGGATGCTGGAACTGACCCGATGGCAGCAGACCAGTCAGAGTAGGGCTTCTGGGGGTCAAGGGATCAGTGGAGCTCTAACTGAGGTCTGCCTCGTAGTGTCACAGTGGGCCCAGTAGGCCCCGAACCCATCCCAGTCCTGGAGCACATCATCCAGCAGCAGGCAGAATCGCACACTGGTTCCCTGACCTGTGTAGTGAGGGCTGTTCTGGTGGCCAAGCCAAGTGGCAGCCTCTGGACTGCCTAGAATAGTAACCTCTTCTTGGAGGGATTTCTGAGATCAGTGCCCCCATCAAGGACTGGAAGGGTGCATGGATAGTGAGCCCTGCATCATCTGCACTCAGCTCACTCACTCGACGGTGCAGAACAAAGATGGATTGTCTTAAACTTACCAGGTGGTACTCTTAATTGCAGTTGCTGTTCCCGATGCTTGAGCAAATGAACACATCCTCTGGAACGTGCTCTGCAGTGGTCTGTCTGGCAAATGCTCTTAGGAAGGACCACCAGATCAGCTTGCTTTCAGCCGCCAGCAGTGCATTGTATCGTCCCACCTCAGGGGTATACCAGCTCTCCAGCCCTGTGTCATGCTTTATGTCACAGGGCCCTTGACTGTCTCTCCCTTCACAGGATAGCATGCTGGCCCATTTCATGGGGGATACCATGCAGACTGGCTCAAGGAAGAAGTAGCAGCTACTCTAGATGCACTGGAAAGATGTTTGCTTGTCAGAGGTGGGAAAGAAATCTGACAGAAATTAGATACTTTCATCCTCATTGAAATTTCTAGGGATCCAGTGGAGTGGGGCTTGCTGAGGTATCTTTTTATGGTGAAGGATAGATTTTGCATCTGGCTCTTCCTATAACCAAAAGGAAGACACACTTGGGGTGTCTGGGTGGCTCAGTCGCTTAAGCGTCCAACTCTTGGTTTCAGCTCAGGTCATGATCTCAGGGTCATGAGATTGAGCCCCACATCATGCTCTATACCCAGTTGGAAGTCTGCTTGAGATTCTTTCCCTCTCCCTCCCCCCTCTCCTCTTCCCCCCCACTCACACACATGCTTGTGCATGCGCTCTCTCTCTGTCTCAAATAAATAAAATTTACAAAAGTAAAAACAAAACTAAAAGGAGACATGGCACCTAGTGAGCCCCTTAGCATTTTGGAAGCGACATACTCTTCATTTGGGTGTGCTACTCTGGCCAGTTACCAAGTGACTTGAAAAGATGCTAGTTTTGAGTGGGGTCCGGAATAAGAAGGCTCTGTAGCAGGTCAAGGTGCCACCTGGGCCACATGATCCAGCAGATCCAGTGGCGCTCCAAGTATCTGCGGTAGACAAAGGTGCTCTTTGGAGCCTTTGTGGACCTTTATAGGGAGTCACAGTGTAGGATTTCAAAACAGAGCCCTGCTACAGGAGATCAGGCTCTAGCAGGCCCTGAAAGCCTAGGCTAGGTCACATGGCCCCCACTCCTGCCATACAGCCTTTTCTCTCCCAGCCTGCACCGAGGGCACATTCCCTACCTGGGGAACACCCTACAGTCAGTTGACTGAGGAGGAAAATATGGAGCATGGTTTACAGATGGTTTTGTGCAATATGCAGGCATGACTCAGAAATCCTCCCAGTGGGCTGAACTTCAAGCCATGCACCTGAAAATTCATTGTGTTGGAAAGGCAGTCTTGTGCATAAAGTCTTTCGACACACTCTCAGCCTCATAAGAATGGGTTTTAGGCCTGGAACACATAGCCTGTGCCAGACTTATCCCCTAGTAGGGAAATGGCTTTCCCTGTTACAGGCTCAACCAGTGCTCTTTTGTTCTACAGAAGCATGCATGTGAGTGGCTCTCAGGCACACCCCCAGTCTTCTGTATTTCAGACTCCATAGTTGGGGGGTGGGGGGTTGGTCCTTGAGCTGAGGCGTTAGAGGGATGTACATAAGCCGGTTGTCCTGCATCGGCTGCCAGGGGCACCTGATGTCTCTGAGGTACCAGTGCCTACATTGGACCTGATTTTGTTCCGTCTCTTCTCCATGTGAGTAAAGCTGGATAAGGCATTGCTCCATCCAGTGCTTGACCATGTTGTGTTCTGTGGTAACTCCAAGATGGCTGTGGGCAGACGTGTTTGGAGGCCCCTGAGATTGGTGACCATTGTGTGGTACTCTGCTCAACAGTTTCCTTGGAAGGAGGAACGGCTAGAGGCTCAACTGCTTACTGATTGGCTGTGGCCGGTGGTTTGGCTGGATGTTTGGGGAATGGCAGAAACATGATTGGAAACTTCATGACAGGGAGGTCTGGGGTAGAAGTATATGGATAGACTTCTCTGAGTGGGACAAAAGGCAAAGATGTGTCCCATGTGAACGCTCACCAGAGCCTCTTCAGCAGAGGAGGATTGTGATAATCAAGTGGCTAGGATGACCTTTTCCCTGGATCCCAGCCAGCCTGTTTCCCCAGCATCTCCTGCAGTTGCCCAGTAGGCCCATGAGCAAAGTGACCACGGTGACAGAGATGGAAGTCATGATGGGTCTCAGCAACATGGATTTCAACTCACCAAGGCCAGCCTGGCCACGGCCGCTGCTGCACACCCAAACTGGAGACCAACACGGAGTCTCCAGTATGGCTGTGTTGTCTAGGCTCCTCAGCCAGCAACTTGATGGTTGGTTGATTGATTACATTGGACTGCTTCTTACTGTGAATCTCTTGAATGTGGCAGGTCGCTTGTCTCTTCTTGCTTTCAAAACTCTGTTTTTGTCTTTGGGTTTCAACACTTTAACTATGATGTATCTCCGTGTGGATCTTTATAAGTTTATTCTTCTGGGGGAGTTGTTGAGCTTTGAGTCTTTTCCAAACTATTTTTGTGAACCATGTCTTTCTTGTTGTGTGTGTTCATTGAAATTTCTCTTCCCTTGTGTCTCCATTCTTAGATATCTGGCTCCCATGAAGGGAAAAGGAAATAGGGCTTGTCTCTTTGAATTCTCTAGCTGGAAAGCTGCTTCAGTTCATGGTGGTTGAAACCCCTATGCTAGCCTCTCTGCGATCAAAAGCAGCAAAAGGGCCCCATAGAACTCGAAGAAAACAAATGTGTGTGTGTGTGTGTGTGTGTGTGTCTGTGTGTGTGTGTCTGTGTGTATACTAAAAATCTGGATTATACGCTTCCTACTTCCTGGAATTCCGTATCTCTCTTTAAATGAAATGAAGACAAATTGGCAATCTGGTTTTGATATCAGGAGTTTGCTGGAATCTAGTTGTAAGTAGTTTGGTTGTATTTCCATTGGCATCTGTGAGTAAATAGTGTGGCCTTGGTGTTGACGTGTTGGAAAATGGCACTCTTGAATGACAGTTTGGCTCTTCACAGTTGAGCCCTATGTAGCTCAGGACTTTGAGGATGTTTTCCATTGTCTTCCTAGTGTATGTTATTGCTAAGTTGTGTAGGATTGTGGCTACTGTTTTCCCCCTATCCTAGATATTCTGATGTTTTATTCTGAGGTGTCTTTGTAGATTTTTTTAAAACAGTCTTCTCATTTACATACCATAAAATTTACTCATTGTATGTAACAATTCAATGATTTTTGGTAGATTTACAGAGTTGTGCAGACATCACTATAGTCCAATTTTAGGTCAGTTCCATCACTCCCAGAAGTTGCCTCAAGCCCTTTGGCAGTCACTGTGTTCTTGCCCTGCCCAGGTCACCACTGATCTACTCTTTCTGTGTAGATTTGTCTCTTCTAGAGAGGTCACATATGCATCATGTTTTTGAGGTTCATCCTGGTTGTAGGATAGATCAGTACTTTTTTACTACTTATTTGTTCTTTTTTTTTTTTTTTAAAGTAGGCTCCATGCCCAACATGGGGCTTGAACTCACAACCCTCAGAGCAAGAGTCCCATGCTCTACTGACTGAGCCAGCCAGGCGCCCTGTTGCTTCATATTTCTGGCTAATATTCTGTTGTATGATCTATCATATTTTGTTTATCCCTTGACCAGTTTTGATGGGCATTTTGTTGTTTCTGCTTTGTTACTATTATGAATAGTGCTGCTTTGGACGTTTGTTTTCCTTTCTCTTGGAAGGGAAGTTGCTGGGTCTCTTTAACATTTTGAGAAACTGACCAATTGTTTTCCAAAGTGGCTGCACCATTTTACATCCCCACCAGTAATGTATGAGGGGCTCCAGTTTCTCCAAAACCTCACAACACTTGTTATCTATCTTTTTCATTATAACTCTCCTAGTGGGTGTGAGGTGGTGTCTCACTGGGTGGTTGACTTTCATTTTCCTAGTGATAATGAGCATCTTTTCATATGCTTTTTTTCCATATGTGTATTTTGTTTTCAGATTCTTTGAGCATTTTTTATGTGGCTGTGTTTTTATTATGGAGTTTATAAGAGTTCTTTATAGAAGTTGATAAGAATTCTTACAGAGTTCTGGATAGAAGTCCCTTTATCAGGTACATGATGTTAAAATATTTGCTCCTTTTCTGTGGATTGTCATTTTCTTTTCTTTTTTTTAAGATTTATTTATTTATTTTAGATATGGAGTGGGGAGGGAGAGAGAGAATCTCAAGCAAACTCCGCACTGAGCACAAAGGCATGAGCCCAGGGGGCTCAATCCCACAATCCTGAGATCATGAACAAGAGCCAAAATCAAGAATTAGACACTTAACCAACTGTGCCACCCAGGTGCCCCCATTTTACTTCTTTGAAGATATTTTTTAAAGCAGAGAATTTTTTTTTCTCCAAGGAATCAAACACAATTTATTTTCGAATTAAATAAGACAGATTGAGGGGCACCTGGGTGGCTCAGTTGGCTAAGCGCTTGCCTTCGGTTCAGGTCATGGTCCCAAGGTCCTGGGATCGAGCCTGCATTGGGCTCCCTGCTTGGCGGGAAGCCTGCTTCTCCCTCTCCCACTCCCCCTGCTTGTGTTCCTGCTCTTGCTGTGTCTCTCTCTGTCAAATAAATAAATAAAATATTTTTAAAAAAAGATTGAGTAAAAGAAAGTTTTACCTCAACTTTCCCAATAGACATTTTCTCCTCAGACTGCACGTTATCAATTTTAAGTCCCATCAGTGGCCTTCATAATATTCACAAAGGATGTCCAAATTGTATCATTTGGTTGAAGATTCAAGTTTGAAAATAACAATCTTTCCACTTTTTGTGCTTTAGAGAATTTTTTTTACACTAATCTCTGTGCGAAATGTAGGGTTTGAACTCATGACACCAGGATCAAGAGCCACATGCTCTATGGACTGAACCATCCAGGTGCCCCACTTTTGTGCTTTAGAACAATTCTCAAAACACATTATGATGCTCCCAGCTCATAACTGTTCAATTATTTTTTTCTTCTCAAAATAGCTTAGAGCAAGAGATTCATTTACTTATGTAATATATATATACATATATATATGTATATATATATTCAAAAACAGAACTTATCCAGTTTCTCCCATGTTCATGGTGGGAAAAACTAGTGCAACCCAACAGATGTAGCAAAACATCTGTGTCCTGTTTTGGCTTCTTTGTTTTAAGGGACCAGAGAAAATCCTTTGTTGTTTTCCTTGTGGTTTCAACATTACAGTACCAAATGTCCTTTTCTTCCCCCCGATCTTGATCCAGCATCCAACATTGATCTTTTATATTCAAAAAAATGAGCTTTCCAGAGCTTTGCAGTTTCCCTTCTTCAGACCCTGCCAAGCAGACTTCCCTCCCTGGAGCATGTGGTCTGACCGTGGCAGACGACTATGGCACACGTGCACCCGGGCCCACTTCGTGGCCACACCCTCGACTCCTCCTCCAGATACCAGCATCCCAGGGCCTGACTGCATCTCTCATGCCTGTGGCCCAGACCTGGCTCGATGCAGGCCTAAAAGATTTAAAGTGTATCTGTTTTTCTTTCATCATTTGCCTTTGGTGTCATATCTGATTCATTGTCAAATCCAAAGTCACAGAGGTTAACTCTTTTTTAGTCTTTCTGTTTAGGTCTGTGATCCACTTGCAGTTCATGGTATGAGAAATGGGCCCAACTTCTTTTCTTTTTATGTGGGTATCCAGTGGTCTCAGCAATATTTCAATTCAGTGTTTTCCCATTGAATTGTCTTATTGTCCTTGTTGGAGACCAGCTGACCCTACACGTAAAGGCTTGTTTCTAGACTGAGTTCTATCATTGATCCACGTGTGGACCCTATGGCAGTACCACACCATCTTCATTTCCATAGCTTTGTAGTAAGCTTTGCACTCAGGTAGTGGGAGTCAACCACATTTATTCTTGTTTTTCAAGATTGTTGGCTAACCTGGGTCCCTTGCATTTCTATATGAATTTCAGGATTAACTGGCCGGTTTCTGCACAAGAGCCAGCTGGGATTTTGATAGAAATTGGACTGAACCTGGAGCAGTTTTGCCATCCTAGCAATGTAATTATTAGTGTGGTGTAAAAACACTTAAATCTGCTGTTTTATTTTTGTGCTACTTGTTACCTCTGTTGCTCATTTCTTTTTTCCCCCCTGCCTCCTGTAGGTTACCTGAATATTACTTCATAATTCCATTGTGACTTACCTACACTGTTGTGAATGTATGTCCTTACATATATTCTTCACCGGACACTCTAGGTATTACGTTGTATATGCATAATTGGTCACAGTGTGCTGGTGTTGACATTTTTTAAAAAGATTTTATTTGTTTATTTGACAGAGAGACACAGCGAGAGAGGGAACACAAGCAGGGGAGTGGGGGAGGGAAAAGCAGGCTTCCCACAGAGCAGGGAGCCCGATACGGGGCTTGATCCCAGGACCCTGAGATCATGACCTGAGCCAAAGGCAGCCGCTTAATGACTGAGCCACCCAGGCACCCCTGGTGTTGACATTTTACCCAATTGAGCGGTGTGTAGAAACCTAACCACTGTCTTTATGTCTGTTTACCCTACCAGATTCATATAAATCCTCTGTAAGTTAATTATCTTAACTTCATTTTCCTATTTGAGAACCACAGCAATTTTGTAATTTTTACTTCAAGTGCCATACATATTTTAGCCAGCTCAAAAGAAAAAAGCAAGTGCATTTTATTTCCCTATATTTGTACTCTTTCTGTTTCTCTACCCTCCTTCCTCATGTTCTAGGATTCCTGCCCTTATCAGTTCATTTCTGATCCATCAACTTCTTCAAGACATTCTTTTAGGGCAGCAATTTCTTTGTGGGTTTACTTCCTCCGAGAATAACTCAATTTCTTCTTTATTCCTGAAGAAAAGTTTCACTCATTGTGGAATTTTGAACCGACAGTTCTTTTCTTTGAGCACTGAAAACCATTGCGCCACTTCTTTCTGGCTCCATGCTTTCTGACGAGAAGTGCGCTGCCATTCAAATTGGTTTTCTCCTGTAGGTGAGGTCTCTCATGCCACTGTCAAGATCTTTTCTCTGTTTAACATAACTTCACGGTAATTTCTTTGGTTTTATGCTGTGCGGGTCTGATTAGGTTTTTTTTTTTTTTTAACTCTATGGGCTTATTTATGTCTTTTTGCCTAAATTGGGAAGTGTTCGGCCATTATTTGTTTGAGTCCTTTTCCAGCCCCACGCTCTTTCTCTTCTCCTGCTGGAGTGGTGGTGATGAGTGTTCAGTCTTTTGTTTTGGACCCTTGGGTTTGTTGTCATTGTTGTTTTTAGTATTTTCTCTCTGTTGTTCAGATTGGGTAATTTCTGTTATTTGATCTTTAATTTCACAGATTCTTTTATCTGTCATCTCAGGCTGCAGTCTACATCTACCCATTTTTTTTTATCATATATTGTATTTCTAAGTTCAAAAATTTCCGGATACTTTATTGTGTCTTCTGTTTCTCTGCTAAGACTTTGTGGTTTTTAATTTATTTCCAGCATGTCCATAATTGCTTGTGGAAATACTTTTATGATGGTGCTTTAGAATTCTTGTCCAGTAATTCCATCAGTTTCATCCTGGTTTTGACATTTGCTTCTATTTTTTATTTAAGAAGAGATGTTCCTGCTTCTTGGCATGGTGATTCATTGTATCCTGGACATTTTGGGTATTAAGACTCTGAATCTTGTTTTTCTGTTTCAGCAGAGCTTTCCCCGACATGGTGCCCCAGGAGTAAGAAGCTGTTTCCTATTGGGGCGCCTGGGTGGCTCAGTGGGTTAACCATCTGACACTTAATTCGGCTCAGGCCGTGATCTCAGGGTGGTGCAATGAAGCCCCACGTTGGGCTCCATGCTAGGTGATGAGACTGCTTGAGATTCTCTCTCTCCCTCCGCCACTCTCTCTCTTTCTCTCTTAAAGGAAAGAGGGAAAGAAGGGAAGGAGAAGGGAAGCTGATTCCTCTTACTGCCGTGTGAGGATGAGAGCCCCAATTCCCCACGTGGCCCTTGTTTGTGCCTTGGGATAGGAACAGACACCTGTTGCTGCTGGCTGGGAGTGGGATTTCAAGCTTCCTCATAACTGTGCCCTAGCTGGGAGAATTGGGGGGGTCTTGTTACCGTCCCCCTCCACTGAGCCAGTAAGGTTTCCCTTGTTACTGATGGCTCTTCATGTGGCCTTCCCTACCACCATCCCACTTAGGGGAAGGAGTCCTCCTGCAGCCAGGTAAGGGTGGATGTCGAGGCTCCTCACGTACTTTTTCTGACACTGCTCCAGTTGGGGAAAGCACACCACAGTATAGCCAACTGAGGGTGGACATCCATGCCACCCTTTTTTTAGTTGAAGTATAGTTTATACACAATGCTCTGTTAATTTCAGATGTACAACATAGTGATTTGACAAATTAATGTTATACTCACCACCAGTGTAGCTTCCATCTGTGTTGGTATTACAATACCATTGACCATATTCCCTATGCTGTACCTTTTCTCTCCATGATTTATTTGTTCCATACTGGAAGCCTGTATCACCCACTCCCCTTCATCCATTTTGCCCCTCCCCCAACCCTCTCCCCTCTGGCAGCCATCAGTTCTCTGTATTTATGGGTCTGTTTCTGCTTTTTGTTTGTTCGTTTGCTTAGTTTTTTAGGTTCTACATATAAGTGAAGTCATGTAGTGTTTGTCTTTGTCCGTCATTTCAATTAGCATTAATACCCTCTAGCTCCATCCACATGCTTGCAAAAGGCAAGACTTCATTCTTTTTTGTGGCTGAGTAATATTCCACTGTGTGTGTGTGTGTGTGTGTGTGTGTGTGTGTGTGTGTGTGTGTGTGTGTGACATCTTCATTATCCATCTAGGGAGACCCTTGGGTTACCTCCGTATTTTGGATATTGTAAATAATGCTGCAGTAGAGATAGCGGTGTAGATATCTTTATCACTAGTGTTTTTATTTTCTTTGGGTAAATACCCAGTAGTGGAATTACTGGATCATATGGTAATTCTGTTTTTAATTTTTGAGGAACCTCCTTAACTGTTTTCCAGAGTGGCTGTACCAGTTTGCATTCCCATCAGCAGTGCAAGAGGGTTCACCTTTCTCTGCATCCTCACCAACACCTGTTGTCTCCTGTGTTGTTAATTTTAGCCATTCAGACCGGTGTGAGGTGATATCTCAATGTGGTTTTCATTTGTATTTCCCTGATGATGAGTGATGTTGAGATCTTTTCATGTGTCTTTTGGCCACATGGATGTGTTCTATGGGAAAAGGCCTATTCAGATCCTCTGCCCATTTTTTAATTGGATTGTCCATTTGTTTTGGTGATGAATTGTATAAGTTCTTTATATATTTTGGATATTAACCTCTTATCAGATATATCATTTGCCAATAATGTTTCCCATTCAGTAGATTGCCTTTTTGTTTTGTCAGTGATTTCCTTTGCTGTGCAGAAGCTTTTTATTTTGATGTAGTCCCAACAGTTTGTTTTCACTTTTCTTTCCATTGCCTAAAGAGACATATCCATAAATATGTTACCAAGGCGGATGTCAAGGCGATTTTACTGTATATGTTTTCTTTTAGGAGTTTTATGGATTCAAGTCGCACATTTAATCCTTTAATCCATTTTGAGCTAATTTTTGTGTATGGTGTAAGAAAGAGTCCTATTTCATTCTTTTGCATGTGGCTGTCTAGTTTTCACACCACCATTTGTTGAAGAGACTGTCCTTTCCGTGTTGTATATTCTTGCCTCCTTCGTCATAGATTAATTGACAGTGTAAGTGTGGGTGTATTTCTGGGCTCTCTGCTGTATTCCTTTGATCGGTGTGTCTGCTTTTGTGTCAGTACTGCGTACTGTTATGATTACTACAACTTGGTAGTATATCCTGAAATCTGGGATTCTGATACCTCTACCTCCAGCTTTGTTCTTCTTTCTCAAGATCACTTTGGCTAGTTGAGGTCTTTTGTGGTTCCATACAAATTTTAGTATTATTCTAGTTCTGTGGAAAATGCTCTTGGTATTTTGATAGGGATTGCGTTAAATCGGTTGATTGCTCTGGGAATTATGGACATTTTCACAGTATAAATTATTCTGGTCCATGAGCATAGTATGTATTTCCATTTGCTTGTGTCATCTTTGTTTGTTTGTTTGTTTTTAATCAAGGTCTGATAGTTTTCAGAGTACAAGTCTTTCATTTCCTTGGTTAAATTTATCCCTAAGGTATTTTATTATTTTTGGTACATTCGTAAATGGGATTTTTTTTTTTCTAAATTTCTCTTGTTGCCACTTTGTTATGGGTGTTCATATTCTTAAACTACTTCTTGCTTCAGTTTTGGAATGTTGGGTGTTTTGAGTATTTTGTCTATTTCATATAAGTTGTCCCATTTATTGGTGTAAAGTTGGGTATGATATCCCCTAGAAGGCTTTCCAGGGCTAAAAGAATCTATGGTGATGCCTCCCTTTTTATTCCTGATATTGGTAATGTGCATTTTCTTTGCTTTATTCTTTTTTTTAAGATTTTATTTATTTATTTGACAGAGAGCGAGAGAGCACAAGCAGGGGGAGCAGCAGAGGGAGAGGGAGAAGCAGCCTCCCCACAGAGCAGGGAGCCTGATGCGGGGGATACCAGGACCGTGGGATCATGACCTGAGCCAAAGCCAGATGCTTAACCGACTGAACCACCTAGGCAGCCCTCTTTGTTTTATTCTTGTTCATGTCTTGTAAGGGTTTAATTTTTAAAAATTACTTCAAAGAACCAACTTTTGGCTTTGTTAATATTTTCTTTTCTTCTGTTTTCAGTTTCATTGATTTCTGCTTTTCCGTTCTTCTACTCTGGGTTTAATTTATAACTTTTCACAACAGAAGCTTAAATCACTGATTATAAACCTTTCTGAGAAGTTTTCAAGTACACACATTGAGAACTATAAATTTTCCTCGTGACTGCTCTATTTGCATCCTGCCATTTCCTGCATATTGTCTTGTTTCATTCACTTCCGATATTGTCCAATTCCCTTTATTTAGAATTGTACTTAATCTCCAAATATTTGAGAACTTTCTATTAGTCTTTTGTCATTAATTTCAGATTTCATTTCTTTGGGGACAGATGGTATACTTGAAATTTATTGAGACGTGTTATACTCTTTTCTTAAAGTTCTGAATATACTTTAAAAGAGTGTGTATTCAGCGGTTGGATGATGTTTCCATAAATACCAGTCAGCCAGAGTGGATTAAATAGTGTTTATATTCTTACTCATCATTTTTGTCTTCTTGCTGTGTTAATTATGGAGAGAAATTTGTTGAAATCTTCAACTGTGATTGTCTATTTCTCCTTTTAGTTTTGTTAATTTTTGCTTAATGAATTTTGAAATTGTGTTAGATATACACATTTAGTATTAAGTCTTTTTGTCAAACTGACTCTCTTATTATTATGTATTCTCTGTCTTTATCCCTGGTAACACTCCCTGTCTTAGGGTTTATTTTCAGCACAATATGTCTTTTTTCCAGTCCCTTTGCTTTTGATGTTTCTGTGTCCTTATATTTCAGTGTTTCTTATAAACAAGACATAGCTGTGTCTTGGTGGTTTTTTCTTTAATCCAGGCTGACAGTCTGCCTTTAAATTAGAGGATTTAGTCTATTTACATTTAGTATAATTACTAATATGGTTGAGTCTAACTCCACCATCTTGATATTTATTTTCTGTTGATACCATTTGATCTTTGTTCCTTTGCTTTTCTTTCCTGCTTCCTTTTTTACTTTTGCTACAAGGTAGATCTCTTTGTATTCATGGGTACGTTACAGTGGTGCCACCCACTGTGGTAGCCACTAGCCACATGTACTTAAGTTGAAAATTCAGTCCCTCATTATATCAGCCACACTCTGGATGCCCAGTAGCCACACATGCTTGTTACCACGTTGGAAAGGAGAGATTACGGCAGAAAGTTCCAGATTGAGGTCAGGATTTATTTTGAGTAGAATTACCCAGGGTCCAATGTGAAAAGGGCATCGTTCTAGTCAGAAGATGTGTGTTCATGTTTTGTGTTTACTACTGATGGGCTTTGTGTCCGTAGGCCTACGAGATCCTGCTCTTAGCCTCAGTTTTCTTTTCTAAAACACACGGATAGTAATTCCTGCTCTTCCGCTTCACGGAGTGCTTGTGGAAAAGAACACTACAAAATGGTTAACAGTCTTCAGGAAAACATTAAAACTCAGTTGACTGTGTTTCTGTGTTTTGTTTGGTCTTTTAGGTTGCTGACGGAGCTGGAGTCCCCTTCTTGGTGGCCCTTTAGCTCCAAGCTTTGGAAGATGCCAGCAGAAACAAAGCCCAAGGGCGGCACCTCAACGGCTAGTCCCAAAGCTCTTGAAAAAGAAGGGGTAGTGGTCCAAATTCCTGCTGTTATCTCCCAGGGAACAGCATCTCATGTTAAAGCAGGAAGTCTTACCATCCTTGTGTCCGGGTTGGAAATCCATGACTCGAGTTCTTTGCTCATGCACAGATTTGAAAGAGAAGATATAGACGACATTAAGGTTCACACACCTTATGAAATTAGCATCCTCCAATGGTTCATCGGGAAGCCAGACATAGCTTATCACCTGATATCCGCCAAGATGCCCGAGGCTGTCCCCATTTTGGAGGTGCAGTTCAGCAAGAAGATGGAGTTGTTAGAAGGTGGCTTGACACCGGGAAGTGCCAGCACGTCTTCCCCAGCAGAGAAGGGCTGCTATGACTGGCAGGTGGGTGAGTGCGCGTCGGTCTCCAGGGGCGCGGCCTGTGGTACACCGTTAACGTGCTGCGTCGCTGATAGCATCTGCTGGTTCTGTGCACCAGTGCAGACTGTCCGTTTGTTTGTAAATGAGAACACTTCAGACCGTTTTCCTCAATACCTGCAACCTCAGACTGTGTGAGTCCCGGAGCGCGGGTGTATCACACACTGGACGGCTGTGTGGGTTTCCCCTGAGCTCAGCAAGGCTCGGTGGCACTTTCAGAACAGAGGAAGGCTCCACGGTAGACGATTCCCCCTTTCCTCTGTGTGACTCAGGGCACCTAGCTGCCCACCCTGGTGGGTGTCCAGTCCCTCCACCCCTGACCTTGGCATCAGTCTGGGTCATCCCAGCCCGCCTTCCAGGGACATGTTTAGGAATCAGAATCTCTGAAAACTGCAGCATAGTTTTTGTGGGTTTGCAGGCCTCCACTGTTGGTGAGGTGTGCTGTCCTCTGAGTGTCTCTGGGGAGCACGGAGCTGGGCATGGCCAGGTGTCGCAAGGGTCCCAGGTCGCAGGCCCAGCCCCAGCCTCGCCCACAGCAGCCTGGGGTCATCTGACTTCTCAGATTTGCCGTCCTGATGGTATCCGGTGGCATCTTGCTGGTGTCTTTATTTTCATGTCTGACGTGGAGCATCTGACGCTCCTTATTGCTTTTGGGCTTCACATGTTTCTCTGTGGATTGCCTATTCTGTGGTTTTTGTTTTTTTATTCTGCTGTGCTGTTTGTTTAGTCCATGTTGTAGGTATGCATCCCTGTTGGCTTTAGAAGCTACCACCTCTGCCAGACTGTCATTCTCCTTTACAGAAATCCTTAATTGGGTATATTCCCCTTGAGTTTGTTTCTGCACCCATCTTAAGAAATCCCAAAGTCATAAAATACCTTATTTTCCCATAGGTGATCTTATGTCTGTGTTACTGTGATTTTTCTAACAGGCTAGTAGGCTTTCCTTATTGACTTTGATTGCTGGATGTCTGTTACAATAAGAGATATGTTTGCTTCTTTTTGTTCTGAAGTGATTGATTTCAGTGCTAATATGTAACCTGGTTCCCTAACACAAGAATATTTTGATGTTATTCTACACGGCTTCACGTTTCAAAAGAAATTTACCTGAAAATAGATCTGTCCCATAAGCACCAAAATTTTGGAAGTGTTAATGTAAACAGGTAATTTTTTGGCATTTCCAGATTTTTCTTTGGCCCTTCTCAAGGCAGGACTGGGAAGCCCGTAAAGGGGCCGAGAAGGGTGGGCAGTAGAAGGGAGCCCAAGACCCTGATGAGGGAGGCGTCAGGCCAGGCCGTCGGTGCCCCCACCCTGCGGTTTGCCCCTGGGGGGCTGGGGCTGGGCAGTGAGGGGACCTGGGGCTGTTAGGCCTGACACAGAACGCCTTCAGCCATTGATTCTGCTGATGGAGAACTCCCCGTGCCTGGCACAGTGCCGGGCCCCCACAGTCCCTCTTGTCATGGAGCTCCACAACATTCGTGGGTTTTCTGTGTACCTGGTGGTTTTGGAGAGAGTGTTGCGTGCCAGTTGCGGGATGCCAGCACACTCTATGCAGGGGATAAGAGGCTTCCTGGGCCTGCTCTGACCCCGCATGTCCAGGTGCAGACAGGGCTGGAGAAGAGCAGGAAGTGCGTGCCAGGGCCTCTGTGGCCGTGGTCCAGCAGCAGGAGCCTAGGTGAGTGTGGATTCCACAGGGCCCGCCATCAGGAAGGGCACAGGCCAAGGCTGTTGACCACAGGCTGCACGTCTTCCTCCTCAGGGAAGCCTCACATAAAGTCAGCTGGTGCTGGGCCTTCGCCACATCCAGAGACACGTTCTCAGCAGCACCTAGATTCAGGATGTGTGGCCTCGCCTGTCAGTCACAGATGGTGTGTGTGTGTGGAAGGAGTGGGACCACCTCCACGATGACAGATGGGTGTTCATCCGGGTGTTCACTTTAGCCTCTGGGGTGGAGGGGTTCCCACAGCATGTCTGCATCTGCATGGAGCAAGAGGTGCCATGCTCCCTCGGTGAGGCCACCCTGCCCCAGGAGTGGGTGAGGGCGCAGGTGATGAGGAGGGGAGGCGGGGGGGGGGAGGCCAGCACGTGGGCTTGGGAGCAGAACAGCAGGACCGCGTCTGGCTTGCTGGGGACTCCGCGGGAGGCCTGGGCGGGCCCTCTCTGTCACCTCTGTTTCCAGCACCTGTGTTTTCACTGTCCCACGGTGGAAAATGCAGAAGCGGTGGGGGTGGTAACCGTGACTTGACATCTCAGAAATTTACCCCATCCTCCAGAAGCCGTGTTGGTAGCTGCGTGGCCAGCAGGGGGCAGTGTCACCACAGGACCGGGTTTGCCTTGCGTCAGTGTGGGGAAGAACTTTCCAGAGACCTCTGCAGTCCTGTGCAGTGTAGGTGGCCCGGGCAGCGACTGGCCCCGGTGGTCTCCTGGGCTTCAGGGGTGGGAATGACACAGGTGGCCTGCGTTCACCCTGGGGAAGAGCAGTGGAAAATGGCTGTTTTCTTGCACAGCATCTTTAGGGTACCCTTTACATCTTAGCGTGGTTTCAGACTTGAGGAAGAGCTGGGAGGAGAGTCCCCGTGGCTGCCATCCTCACTGTCACAGCTGACGAGCCTGTCTGAGCTCTGTCTAGATCCCCTCGTGCTTGCCGTTGCAGGACACCGTCTGGAGTCCCGCACGACGGGTGGTGTCTCCCTGGGCTCCGTTACTCTGAAGGTCTCGACGGCGCGTAGGAGGAGTGCTGAGGTTTTGTACACCGTCTCGTGATTGCACTCTTGTCTCATGTTGTCTCATGGTCCTGGGGTGATGGTTTATGAAGAAGACTTCAGAGCATGGCCCATGCTTAGCAATTGATGGTATTTTGGGTAATTTTTGTCTTTGTTGTTTGCCAACGGCCACGTTTGAGAGAAGCCTTCTCTGACCACCTCATTTAAGAGACAACACTCGCCCTCGGGTGCTGTTGCCCTCTGATTGGCTGCCGTGCTCTCACACTGGGACAAGTACTGCATCTGGACAGGACGCAACTTGTCTCTTGATGACCACATCTCCAGCACCCAGAACAGGCCCAGGCATCCAGGAGCACACTCATCTGCATGAAATAGTACACATCTGGGACCCAGACTTCACCGTGCCCAGGCCGCAGTCCTTGAACCTGACACTCCCCCCTGACCCACGGCCTCAACTCAGACCACTGAGGCCATTCACAGCACCAGCACATCAGGCCTGTCATGCCCCTAAGCTCTAAGCCTAACCCCAGGTTGGCTTTTGAGCATCTGTTCCCAGAGCCTTGCTCCAAAGCACCAGGTATCCGGGACACCCAAGCAGCATCAAGGGACTCGGGCTGCCACCCAGAAGGAAACCGCACCACTGTGAACTCTGGAAAGCACTCAGAGCAGAACTCTGAACGCCCATCCCTGCGAAACTGCACTTTCTGTGCCGCCTGGCGGCAAACCCTGAGCCTGACTCCCAACCTGATCCCACCCTCAAGACACACTGCCCATCCCAGCTCGCCACCGTTCCCACAGACCAGGAGTGCCGTGCACCTGGGCCCTAACCCTAACCCTAACCCTAAACCTCACGTGGCTTCTGAGAGATCTCTCCCTAGGTCCCTGGCTCCATGCCCCAGGGATTTGCGCCACCTAAGCAATACTGGAGGACACAGACTGACACCACAAAGCAAAATGCACCATTTGGCACTTCTGAAAGCACTGAGAGCAGGAGAGCTATGCCTGCCGTACCCCTGGGCCCTAACCCCGACCCTAGGTGGGCTCCTGAGTGCCTTGTTTCCGCAGGTCTCGCTCCAGAGCCCCACGGACAGGGCACACCTGAGCAATACCAGAGGACTCAGCTTGCCACCAAGAAAGAAACCCCGCTGGTTGGAACCCCGGAAAGGATTCACAGCAGGAGAGCGCTGCATGCCCACCCCAGCGAACCCACACTTTCAGCGGTCCCCTGGCCGAAAAGAAGAGCAAGACACTCACGCTGACTAAAGACACTCACGCTGACCCACACCCTCGACCCTCACCTCCGGGAACCTCAACGCAGCGCTGGCACATCAGGCATCCCGTGCCCCTATGTCCTAACCCTCACCCTGGGTTGGCTGCTCAGGGGTCAGTCCCCAGAACCTGTCTCCAAAGTCCCAAAGATTCGGGACACCTGAGCAATATCGAGGGACTCAGGCTGCCACCCGGAAGGAAAACGCGCCATTGGGAACTCGGGAAAGCATTCGGAACAGAACTCTGAATGCCCAGCCCAAGGAACGCACAAATTTTGCGCCTTCTGGCAGCCAACTCTGAGCCTGACACTCAACCTGACCCACGCCCTCAAGACAAACCCCCGAGAAGCAAGCCACAGTGCTGGCACGTCGGGCCTGCCGTGCCCCTAGGCCCGCACCCTATCCCTCGCTGGCTTCTGAGGGCTATGGCCCCAGAGGCCTGGCTCTAAAGCCACAGGGATCGGAGGCACCTGAGGAATACCAGAGGATGCAGCCTGTCTCCCAGAAGGAAAACGCACCATTGGGAACTCAGGGCAAAGCTTTCCGAGTAGGAGAATCCTGCGTGCCCATCGCAGCGAAATGCCACTTTCAAAGGCCCCCTGCCCACAAACCCTGAGCCTGAAACTCATCCTGACCCACACCCCCAACTTGGATCCCCCGTACCCCAAAGCTTGCCCCAGAGTGGCCAAATCAGGACTCCAATGACCCTAGGCCCTAAGTCTATCCCTAGTGTGGCTTCTAAGTTTCTGTATCCAGAAAGCTGCCTCCAAAGCCCCAGGGATGGCAGTAAGTGAGCGACATCAGAGGACTCAAATGCCAAAAAGAATTCAAACGCACTACTTGCAACTCCGGAGAGTGTTCCGAATAAGAGAATTCAGAATGCACATCCCAGCCAACGCACAAATTTGGTGCCCTCAGGTGGCCAACCCTCACCCTGATACTAAACCTGGCCCACTCCCTCAAGACAGACCCCCCAGAGCAGGCTACGGTGCTTGCACGTCAGGCTTGCCATGCCCCTGGGCCCTAACCGTGACCCTACAGAGGCTTCTGAAGGGTCTGTCCCCAGGGGCCTGGCTCCAAAGCCCCAGGGACTGGGGAGACCTGACCAGGGCCGGAGGACTCAGCCTGCCAATAAACAGGAAAAAGTGCCATTGGGAACTCCGGAAAGCTTTCTGAGCAGGAGAACTGTGTCGGTCCATCCCAACGAACCCCGAGTTCAACGGGCCCAGGCCACAATCCCTGAGCCTGACACTCCCCACTGACCCACGGCCTCAACTCAGACCCCAGGAAGCTCATCACAGTGCCGGCACATCAGGCCTGTCACACCCCTAGGCCCTAAGCCTCACCCTAGCTTGGCAACGGAGTGGACTGTCCTCGGACCCTGGCTACGGAGTCCCAGGGGTGGCTGTAACTGAGCAACACTAGAGGACTCAAACGTCAAAAAGAATTCAAACACACTACTTTCAATTCCGGAAAGCATTCAGAACTGGAGAAATCTGAATGCCCAACCTAGCCAATGCACAAATTTGGCGCCCTCTGGCGGCGAACCCTGAATCTGATGCTCAACCTGACCCTCGCCCTCAAAATAAACCTCCCAGAGCTGGCTACAACCTTGCACGTCAGGCCTGCCATGCCCCTAGGCCCTAATGGTGACCCTATGGATGTTTCTGAAGGGTCTGTCCCCCAAGGGGCCTGGCTCCAAAGCCCTAGGGACTGGGGACACCTGACCAGTGCAAGAGGACACAACCTGACACTAAAATGGAAAACGTGCCATTGGAAACTCCGGTAAGCATTCCGAGCAGGAGAACTGTGCCGGTCCATCCCAACGAACCCCGATCTCAATGTTCCCAGGCCGCAATCCCTTAGCCTGATACTCCCCCCTGACCCACAGCCTCAACTCAGTCCCCAGGAAACTCATCACAGCGTTGGCACATCAGGCCTGTCGTGCCCCTAAGCCCTAAGCCTCACCCTAGGTTGGCTTCTGAGCGCTCTGTCCCTAGAACTAGCTCCAAAGCCACAGGGATTTGGGACACCTGACAAGTATCAGAGGACTCAACCTGCCACCTCAAAGGAAAACGTGCCATTGGGAACTCCGGTAAGCATTCCGAGCAGGAGAACTGTGCTGGTCCATCCCAACAAAACCCAAGTTCAACGTGCCCACACTGCAATCCCTGAGCCTGACACTCCCCCCCGAGCCACAGCCTCAGCCAGACCAGGGAAGCTCATCACAGTGCCGGCACATCAGGCCTGTCATGCCCCTCAGCCCTAAGGCTCACCCTAGGTTGGCTTCTGAGCGGTCTGTCTCCAGAGCCTGGCTCCAAAGCCCCAGGGACTTCAGACACCTGACCAGGGCCAGAGGACTCAGCCTGCCACTAAAAAGGAAAACGTGCCATGGGGAACTCCAGTAAGCATTCCAAGCAGGAGAACTGTGCCGGTCCATCCCAATGAACCCCGACTTCAGCGTGCCCAGGCCGCAGTCCTTGAGCCTGACAGTCCCCCCCGACCCATGGCCTCAACTCAGACCACTGAGGCCATTCACAGCACCAGCACATAAGGCCTGTCATGCCCCTAAGCCCTAAGCCTAACCCTAGGTTGGCTTCTGAGCGTCTCTCCCCAGAGCCTTGCTCCATAGCACCAGGTATTCGGGACAGCCGAGCATTATCAAGGGATTCGGGCTGCCACCCAGAAGGAAACCACACCACTGGGAACTCTGGGAAACGCTCAGAGCAGAACTCTGAATGCCCATCCCGGCGAAACTGAACTTTCTGCACCGCCTGGAGGCAAACCCTGAGCCTGACACTCAACCTGACTCCCGCCCTCAAGACACACTGCCCATCCCAAGCTCGCCACAGTTCCCGCAGACCAGGGGTGCCGTGCACCTGGGCCCTAACCCTAACCATCACGTGGCTTCTGAGAGGTCTCTCCCTAGGTCCCTGGCTCCATGCCCCAGGGATTTGGGCCACCTGAGCATTACAGGAGGACACAGACTGACACCATAAAGCAAAATGCACCATTTGACACTTCTGAAAGCATTGAGAGCAGGAGAGCTCTACCTGCCATGCCCCTAGGCCCTAACTCCAACCCTAGGTGGGCTCCTGACTGCTTTATTCCCACAAGTCTCGCTCCAGAGACTAACCCGTACCCTAACCCTAACCCATACTGTAACCCTAACCCGTACCCTAACCCTAACTCGTACCCTAACGCTAACCCATACCCTAACGCTAACCCGTACCCGTCACCTAACCCCTAACCCCTAACCCGTACCCCAACCCGTACCCTAACCCGTACCTTAACCCTAACCCATACCCTAATCCTAACCCGTACACTAGCCTGTAGCCTAACCCTAACCCGTACCCTAAACCATACCCTAACCCGTACCCTAACATTAAATCCTACCCCCAAACCATAAATCCTATCCCTGATGCTATCCAAAACTGTAACCAAAACCCTGAACTTTAACCCCTTTCTTCTTTTTCCCTGGCCTGGAGTTTCCTTGTTCCCAACCATGTGCATAGTCTCCGTTCCATGGAAAGTTCATCCCCCTAAAATATTTCTGAGTCTCAGTTTTCAATCTGCACAGCTCAGTCCCATTCAGAATGGTTGCCTTAGGTTCTAGGGCTTACCTGTAATTAAAGCTCCCAGGTGTACCCATGAGGATTACTCCTGCAGCCCAAGTCGTCTCGGTCCTGGAAAGGCAGTTCACTCTCCTTCAGTCTCAAAGCACATTTTTGTTGGATAGGGTAAGTTCTTGTGGGCCCAAGAGCCCCCTCCCAAGACCCAGCCTTTCAGGATTCTTGCCCTGTTCCAGGTTCCTGCCTATCTGGACCTCCATATTTTGTGCATAAGCGGTAGGTACCTCCCCAGCCTGCCAATGTCAGCTGGGGTCTCTCAGGCCTGTGGAGGACAACCTGGTCCCAACCCATCTGCTGGTCACCTGGCTGTTGGGATCAAAGCCCCACAACTATTTCTTTGGCAGCAGTTTTAATGTGACTATCAGCCCCAGGACCGTCTGCCTGTTCGATCCCCAGCTTCGTCAGTCCTCACAGGTGTCTACTATACGGAGATAACATGTTATCTAACATTTAATCCGCTGCACTGGCCAAGGAAGCCCACTCTCCTCCAGCTCAGCCTTCAAAGGAAATAGGTACATTTGAGTTAGTACAGGCTTGGAAATGGATAGATTCCACGTACCCCCAACTGCCCGCTCCTGAAACCAGGCTTCTTCTGAACTTCTCGCTGTACAGATCCCTGGGTACATCCCTGTGTGGGACGTGTGTGTGCAGTATGCAGTGATCAACCAGTTTTGTGTGTCCAGGACCCTACAAGCCAGTGGAGGTCCGACCTCCACAACAAATTCACCTTCTGAAAGGAGGGGGCACACCCCTGAAAATCGTTGCGTGGTGGTAGATTTCCACGTTTGGACTGATTGCAAACTGGGGATGCTGACTTGCACAGCAATCAGTGCTCGCAGCTGTTTCATTGAAGGGTACCCCAGCGAGTCTGTGGAGCCCCATAATGGCAAGGATGTGCAGCTTCCTCCAGCTGGGCCTTTAGGGGGAATATGTACATTTGGACTCATCAAAATGGTGCTGCTGTAATTTCTTATCCTACTTTAGTGCTTCATATAGAGATTTTCAGACATAGACATAGTGACCCATCCCGACAGCACGTGGTAAGAGTTACAAGGGCCTTGGCTATTTAACAAAACCGAAAGTGACAACCAAATAATGCAGCACAGGACTTGCGCGTCCTTGATGAGGACATAATCAGGAGCAAGTTATTCAACCAAACCAAATGCAAATTTGTTTTTACACTTTTCATGTGTACTTTTAGTCTTTGCTTCATACAGCCACTGATAACTGAGGAAACTTTCAAGTGCAGGATGTCTAAATATTTTTTAAAGATTTTTATGTATTTGAAATAGAGAGTGAGCAGGGGGAGGGGCAGGGGAGAGGGAGAAGCAGGCTCTCCACTGACCTGGGAGCCCGGCGGGGCTCCGGCCCTGGACCTGGAGATCCTGACCTGAGCTGAAGTCCGAGGCTTAACAGACTGAGCCACCCAGGCGCCCTGGGATTTCTAAGTATTTTACTAAAGAAGACACGAAAAGGCCACAAACTACAAATGCCTACACCAAAGAGGGAAACACGGCCCAGCTCTGTTTACCCGTGTCCCCGCCCCTCAGCACCGCAGGAGGCCCGCCCGCCGCCCGCCGACCCAGCGGCCAAGCAGCCCTACCCAGGCCTGGCCATCCCGGGCACCTCCCGCCCTCCCTCCCGGCACCGCGCTAGCCAGCCCGTACCGCGGAGGGGTCCTTCAGGCCTCGGGCCGGGCAGCCCTCCTGCGGGTCCTTGTGCGGTTGCCTAGCAGCTGCGAGGACGCGAACGGAGCCGGAAGCGGAGTGCGGCGCCCAGAGAACCCGGCTGGGCGGAGGGCTCCGGGGCGGGACCGGGGCGGGGCGGGACCGGGGCGGAGCGGGACGGGGGACCGGGGCGGGGTGGGGCGGGGGACGGGCGCCGACGGGGACATGGCTGGCCGCCGGCGGGCCCACCGGGGGAGTCCGGGGTCGCACCTCGTTTCCCTCAGGTGGCAGGCCCAGCCTTGGGATCCACCGTCCTTGGGCCCCGGGCGGGAGAAGCACGGATCGCTGGGTTCATTCCGCGGTGTGGGGGGAGGGCAGTGCAGCCTGACGGGGAAGGTTGGTTCCCAGATGTGTCGGGTGCCCAAAAGATGTTGGTCGAATGAGAGAGGCCTTGCGAGGTGGATGTCGGAGCGCCAGCTGTTGACGGTCTTCGAGCCTGGAGTTTAGGTCTGGGTTTGGCTTTGGAGCAGGTCCCTCTGCTCCAGGGGGAGATGGAAGGGGCAGCCCCTCGCTGTGCTCACCAACCACCTACCGCTTGCCATACACGGGTCATGAGATGAGGGTACCTGGGTCAACAAGGCTCAGCCCTACCTGAGCAGCGGTACCGTCAGGGAACTCTGGGTCCTGTGGCCACATAGCTGATGAGGGTAAAGCAGGGGGTGTGTTTGAACCCAGACAGACTGACGAATCCTGAAAATACTCATGCCTGCTTCATCAGTCCCTGTTGCAGCCCCAGCAGGAAAAGACAGCGTCCTTGGTCTTCCTCACCCAAAGTTCCTCCCTCATGCTCCTGTACCCTCTGCCATCTGTCTTTGCAACCAGAACATAGGACCATCTTGCACTTGAAACGTGCACACAGTGAACAGGTGAACAGGTATGAGACTGTTGCTTGTTGCAGCAACTGCCCAGCCAGGAGCCCGGGGGTTTCTTTCTGGAGCCTGCCATCTTTAATCCTCAAGTGGCTAATCCAGCATTTAGGCTTGATCTGGGCCCTGACCAGAGTAGGCAGTTGACCTGAGGCCATCGAGATCTCTTTCTCAGGAATTCACAGATGGACATAAGCAATTCTGGTTGAGGGCAGACTCCTGCCTGGGGTTGGCCATGTGGACTGAGCATCAGATGGCCACGGTACAAAACTTCAGACTGGGGTCATTCTTCCAATGGACTCAGACCCACACCCCTCCTTCTGAGTCAGCTCACCTCACAGAAGTGCTGTAGGGCCCACCTGCACTGATTTAATAAGCAGAGACTCTGAGTGTGAGATCCAGACCATACCTGGCTTGTCACCCCAGATCGCCTTGTTCCAACTTCAAAAATCAAGATTTAGGAAACCACAATGACCCCTGACACACAAGCAATTCCACCTTGTTGGAGGGTGACAGAGGGAGGACAGATATGCTGGGGGAGGGTTTGGATTGAGTCGGGGAGGGCAGGTAGGAAGAAGTCCAGAAAGAATTATATACCTATATTTATATGTATTTATTTCATCTTTGTTTTCTTGGGAGTAAAGGGCTCACTGGGTCTGTTGGGAGTGGGGTTGGATCAGGAGGCGGCGGTCTGTTCTGGGAGATCTGTGGTCTCCATTTCCTAATACCCCTTTGCATTAGAAAAGGTCTTCCCCTTCAAGATCTCTGTGAGTTGCTGTAGTCGCTTGGCAAAAGAAAGTACTTGGGGAGCTTTAGTGATAGGTGGGGGAGGGGGTGGGGTTGGGGCCAGGGGTTTGGGTCGAGGTCGAGATGCAGGGGGGCTGGGAGGAGGTCGAGGAGGGCATTGGAAGTACCAAGGAGGGCGAGCAGAAGGGCGGGCAGAGGGTTGTCTAGCCGGGATTGCTTGAGAAGTTGGATGGGGAGGGGTGGGTGATTGAGCCATGTGCAAGGCATTAGACCCGATCTTGGAAGCAGTCCAGTTCAGATAGGGCCAGGTGGCCATGTAGACTCCGGGGCGCTTAGTTCGGGCACAGCCTACCCCCCAGCTTGTGACTCCCACGACTACATAGGTGTTGGCCACGTTGTCTCTGCACATGAGAGGCCCGCCGCTGTCCCCCTGCCCAGAAGGACACAGAAGTCACTCTCTGGGCCACTTTTCCCCTGCTCAGGAGGGCCATAGGCTCTGGAAGGACAGTTTGTTCAGTCACATGTCTTCTTGCTGCCATGAACACAAGTGGTGGTGGTAAACTTTGAGTTGGTATCAACAGCTTCAGGTGGATGTGAGAAGGGGATGGATTGTCACGGGTCTCCTTGCAGTGAGGAGGGAAGATAAGTGACCCATGTGTCCACGTATGAGGCTGTATGCATGCATGGGCATGTGTGTACAAGTGGATTGAAAGGTTTTGTATTCTGGTGAGGAGAGGTAAGCATTCTCTTCAAGGGTTGTGTTCGGGTGATATGATCTCTGTGTCACGGTGGGATAAAGCTCTCTGTGTGGTGACTGGTTCTTTGTAGGGGCCCCAGGTATCACCTCCCATCCTCACTGCTACAAGATGGGACCAGGGTGGGCACCTGGGTGGCTCAGTTGGTTAAGCGACTGCCTTCGCCTCAGGTCATGATCCTGGAGTCCCGGGATCGAGTCCCGCATTGGGCTCCCTGCTCAGCGGGGAGTCTGCTCCCTCTGACCCTCTCCCCTCTCATGCTCTCTATCTCATTCTCTCTCTCAAATAAATAAAATCTTTAAGAAAAAAAAAAGATGGGGCCAGGGAAAGGGTCACTGAAGCAAGGCCCTGGAGGGAGAGGAGTTCAGGGATTCACAAAAGAGGTGTTGGCAGGGAAAGGGGCGCCCAAGGGAAGTTACCTGGCAGGTGTCGATCTTGCCTTCAGGGTACCCTGCACACACACATTGAACGAATGCACCCGTTGTACCACTGGGTTACATAATTTGAGGTCGATGAGGTTCACACGGGCCTCCTGCAGTGTAGGTGCGATCCTGTAGGCTACAGCCAGGCAGCTCGGTGGTCATCGATCACAGAAGACACGTTTCGGGAAAGCCCTGCCTCCTCCCTCCACGGAACCCCCATCATCCTGAAATGCTCTACTTCAACCTAAAATCCATGAAAGTCAATGCCCCTGGCCTCTCCTCAGACACATGTGAAGGATGTGGGGTGTTGGAGGCATATGCAGGTGAAGAGGAGGGGCAGTGCATGGAGGATGAACAGATGTGGCTACAGGAATGTGTGTTGATGCCAGATGATTATTCACAGCTACAGCCAGTATGTGTCACCTCATTTACACCCCACAGTGACCCCCTGTGTTAAGCGCTGTGACTCACCTTGCCTCCAATCAAGAGCCTGGAGCACCACTTGCCCAAACATGCTGGTAGGGATATGGTGTGTCTTGGATTTGGACCAAGGTTTTCCTCTCTACACTCAAATCCAGGACACACATTTCATTTCCCCACAGTACGGCTCTAAGTCCCCCTCATTGTCCCCCGTTAAACCCCTCAGCTCAGTTCTGGACAGGATCTGCTGGAGTTGGGCAGATGAGTCCCTCCCCACGTGCCTCCCATCTGTTTTGAAGTTATAAAGAAGGAGGAGTCTTAACTTCATTCTTGAAGGATCATTTCCTGGATGTAGAAATCCTGGTTGACAGCTTTTTAAATATGTCATCCCACTGCCTTCTGACGTTAGGGGTGTCTGATGAGAAAGTGGCTGTTTGTCTTATCAAAGATTTTATCTTTAAGTTTCACCAGTTTGCCTATAATCTGTCTCAGTGTTGACCTCTGGGTTTATCCTGCTTGGAGTTTATTAAGCTTGCTAGGTGTGTGTACTCATGCCTTGCATCAAGTTTGGGAAGTGTTTTGGGTTTTTTTTTATTTTTTTGTTTTTAAAGATTTATTTGAGAGAGCCTATGCAGACGTGTGTGTGTGTGTGCACCGGGAGAGGCACAGCAGACTCCGTGCTGAGCACAGAGGCTGATGTGGGGCTGGATCTCATAACACTGAGATCATGACCTGAGCTGAAATCAAGAGTTGGATTCCCAATCGACTGAGCCATCCAGATACCGCAGGTTTGGGAAGTTTTTAGGCATTATTTTTTCAAATCTCTCTCTTCTCTTTACGATGCATATATCGGTATGCTTTATGTTGTCCCACACGTTCCTTAGGCCCTGTTCATTTTCTTTTTTTCTTTTTTAAGTTTTTCTTTTTTTTTTAAGATTTTATTTATTTGGTTGACAGAGACACAGCCAAGGAGGGAACACAAGCAGGGGGATTGGGAGAGGGAGAAACAGGCTTCCCACGGAGGAGGGAGCCCGATGCGGGGCTCAATCCCAGGACCCTGGGATCATGACCTGAGCCGAAGGCAGATGCTTAATGACTGAACGACCCAGGTGCCCCGGCCCTGTTCATTTTCATTCTCTTTTTTTTTCCCCTCTCCAACTGGGTAATTTCAATTGCCTTATCTCAAGTTTGTTGATCCTGTCTTCCGCCTGCTTAAGTATGTTGTTGGAAACCTCTAGTGAGGTTTTTTTTTTTTTTAACTTGCTTTTCAGCTCCAGAAGTTTTGTGGGTTCCTTTTCATAATTTCCGTCTTTTTATTAATCTCATTTTGTTCATATATCATTTCCTGATTTCCTTTAATTATTTGTCCATAAATTCCTTTAGCTCTTTGAACACATTTAAGATAATTCCAATGTCTGTATTTCTTCTGGGATTGTTTCTGTCCAATTCTTTGTTTCATGAGAATGGGCCATATCTTCTCATTTCTTTGTTTGCTTTGGCTTTTTTTTTTTAATGAGAATTAGGCATTCTGAGTATCTTAATGTGGTAACTTTAGAAATCAGGTTCTCCCACTCCTCAGGGATTGCTGGTTTGTGCTTGTTTGGGGCTACAGTCATCTGTCTGTAACTTTTCCGAACTGTTTTTGCAAAGTGTATAACCCTTGTTGTGTGTGGTCGCTGATGTTTCTGTTCTGTTATATGTGGTCAGACCACAGTGAACTGACAGAGATTTCCTTAAGTTTCTGGCTCCAAAAATGGAAGGAAAAGCAAAGGTGTTCCTAGCTCTTGAAATCACTGACAGATGCCAGCAAGGCAACCCTAAAGCCTGAGAGAGCTGAGACCTAAATGTGCAAAATATGCAACCCAGACTTTTTGAGGGCAGTCTTTCTACCGCCACCCCTGGCCCTAGCCTGGTTCTGGAGCCCAGGTCACGAGGTCAGCACAGCAGGCCCGAGGGATGGGTGGTGGCAGCTGCTTGCCTGTGTCACTCTTCCACCTGGGACCAGCTCTCCGCTTTCACTTAGTGCTCTTCTGCTTGCTGTGTGTCCAGTCAGGTTCCAGAGTGTGGAAACAGTTGATTCTGATCAATTTTTTCTGGTTTACTGGCTATATCAGTTGGGGGTTGACCTCCAGAACTTCCTACTCCACCATTTGGTTAACGGCCTCAAGGTTCATTTTTTTCCCAAGCATATTCAGTTTCTTGGACACCATTAATTGATGAAACAGTTCTCGACCCCATTGAATCATAGTGATGCCTTTGTTCTAAATGCCATGACCACACGTTGGCTGCATATATTTTAAGGGCTTATTTAGTGTCTGTCTTCATCTGCTACAATGTAAGCTCCGTGAAGATAGGGATCTTCATCTATTTAGTTCAGTGTTATGTCATGGCACCTAGCATAGTGTCTGGCACGTGGTAAGCGCTCAGTAAATTTAACTAGTTTATACTAAAATGACTTGTCTATTCTTCTGAAGAACATTTATGATGTTATTTTTATGATATTAAAAACAATGCCACAGTGAATATTTTTGTGCTTACCATGTTGGGTACACACCTAGGCCTGCGGGGAAATTGCCTAGTTTTAGGGTTAGCTCAAACTTTAAGATACCCGTATTGCTCACCAAAATAGTTATGTTACGTGTGCACTCCTGCCAGGATGGTATAAGAGTTTCTGTTGCTCCATAAAATCCCCAACGTTTGATGTCATGTGACTTTCTGAATTTTGCCAGTCTATATAGGGCTGTGAGTGCTACTTCATTCTGTTTTAATTTGTAATAAAATGATTAAATTGTTACATTAAAACATTGAGCATCTTTTTTTTTTAGATTTTTATTTATTCATGAGAGAAAGAGAGAGAGAGAGAGAGGCAGAAGTAGGCTCCCAAGGAGCAGGGAACCCAATGCGGGACTTGATCCCAGGACCCCAGGACCATGACCTGAGCCAAAGGCAGATGGCTCAACCATCTGAGCCACCCAGGCGCCCCATTGAGCATCTTTTTATATATTTGTTATCCATTCATCTGTTCATATTCTAAGTACACAGGTTGTTTGTGTGTTCTCTTCTCAGAGCCATTTATATTTTCTGTATATTAATTCTTGTCAGTTGTCCGCATTGCATATATCTTCTCCCTGTCTGTGTGGTTTTTGTTTGCTTTTTTTTTCTTAACTTTTCATTTTGAAATAATAGAGATTCACAGGATGTTGCAAATAGAGTACAGAGGGCTTGTGCACCCCTCACGAGCTGCCCCAGTGATAATATCTTAGGTAACTGTAGAACATCAAAATCAGGACATTGGCATTGGCTTAGTGCATGTATAATTCTGTCATTTTATCACATGTGCAGTTTTCTGTAACCATCGTTGGAATCAAGATACAAAACTTTGGTCATGCTACCTGCTTCTAGTCACACCCACCCCACCTCACTTCCCACCACCACTGACCCCTGTAACCACCAATCTGTTCGGCATCTCTATAATCATGTCATCTTGGCAACATTGTATAAATGGAATTATACAAAACTCCACAGAGTAATACCCTTAAGACCCATCCAGGTTGTTGCGCTATCAATACTTTGTTCCTTTTTGTTGCTGAGTAGTAGTCCATGGTGTAGACGGCCACAGTATGGTTTTCTAGACTGTTCCAGTCACCTGTTAAGTGACAGTTCGGTTGATTCTGGGTCTTGGCTATTACAAAGAAACTGCTGCGAACAGGTGTGTAGATTTTTGTATGGACATGAGTTTTCATTTCATGGCTTAGTCATACAGTGAGTTTATGTTTCATTTGTTAAGAAACTCAGATTTTTTTCCAGAATGTCTGTTTTCCCACCAGCAATGTATGAAAGGCATGGTTTTCCTACACCCCTGCCAACGTTTAGTGTTGTTGCTATTTTTTATCCTAGCCGTTGTGACAGGCGTGTAATCATAGCTCATTGTGGTCTCAGTTTCTATTTCCCTGGTGCTTGGTGGCGTGGAACACCTTCTCCTAGGCTTATTTGCCACGTGTACATTCCTCTTTGGTTAAATGTCTCTTCGTGTCTGCACATTTTCTAAATGAGCTTTTTTTTTAACTGTAGAGTATTGGTAATTGTTTACTTTCCCAGGAACTGGTCTTTGTTCGATGTGCTATTTGCAGACATGTTCTTCCCATCTAGAGTTGTCTTCCCACTGTTATAACAGGGTTTCTCATAAAGCAGAAGGTTTTACTTTCCATGAAGTCCAGTTTGCCACTTGTTTCTTTTACGGATCATGCTTTTGGTGTTAACAAAATCATGGACTCTGGTCTTCGCCAAGCCCTGGCTCCAAAGCTTCTTTTTCCTGTTTTCTTCTAAAAGTTTTACATTTTTACATTTTATACTTAAGTCTGTGATTAGTTTTGAACTAACTTTTGTTTAAGTTGTGAGGGTGTAGAGTAAAGGGTTATTTTCTTCCTTAAAGATATTCCATTGGCACCATTTGTTGAAAAGGCTGTCATTCCTCCATTGAATTGCTTTTGCACCTTTGTTAAAAATCAGTTGGCCCTACTTCTGTGAGGCTGTTTCTGGATTCTAAATTCATAAGGTGTGTGAACCGTAATGTCGTCTATATCTTCTCTTTCAAATCTGTGCATGAGTAAAGAACTCGAGTCATGGATTTCCAACCTGGACACAAGGATGGTAAGACTTCCTGCTTTAACATGAGATGCTGTTCCCTGGGAGATAACAGCAGGAATTCGGACCACTACCCCTTCTTTTCCAAGAGCTTTGGGACTAGCCGTTGAGGTGCCCCCCTTGGGCGTTGTTTCTGCTGGCATCTTCCAAAGCTTGGAGCTAAAGGGCCACCAAGAAGGGGACTCCAGCTCCGTCAGTAACCTAAAAGACCAAACAAAACACAGAAACACAGTCAACTGAGTTTTAATGTTTTCCTGAAAACTGTTAACCATTTTGTAGTGTTCTTTTCCACAAGCACTCCGTGAAGTGGAAGAGCAGGAATTACTATCCGTGTGTTTTAGAAAAGAAAACTGAGGCTAAGAGCAGGGTCTCGTAGGCCTACTGACACAAAGCCCATCAGTAGTAAACACAAAACATGAACACATGTCTCCTGACTAGAACGATGCCCTTTTCACATTGGACCCTGGGTAATTCTGACTCAAAATAAATCCTGACCTCAATCTGGAACTTTCTGCCGTAATCTCTCCTTTCCAACGTGGTAACAAGCATGTGTGGCTACTGGGCATCCAGAGTGTGGCTGAAATAACGAGGGACTGAATTTTCAACTTAACTACATGTGACTAGTGGCTACCACAGTGGATGGCACCACTGTAACGTACCCATGAATACAAAGAGATCTACCTTGTAGCAAAAAAAAAAAAAAAAAAAAAAAAAAAAAAAAGAAGCAGGAAAAGAAAAGCAAAGGAACAAAGATCAAATGCTATCAACAGAAAATAAATATCAAGGGCACCTGTGTGGCTCAGTTGGTTAAGCAACTGCCTTTGGCTCAGGTCATGATCCTGGAGTCCCGGGATTGAGTGCCATATCAGGCTTCCTGCTCAGCAGGGAGTCTGCTTCTCCCTCTGATCCTCTTCCCTCTCGTGCTTTCTATCTCTCATTCTCTCTCTCTAATAAATAAATAAAATCTTTAAAAAAAGAAAAATATCAAGATGGTGGAGTTAGACTCAACCATATTAGTAATTATACTAAATGTAAATAGACTAAATCCTCTAATTTAAAGGCAGACTGTCAGCCTGGATTAAAGAAAAAACCACCAAGACACAGCTATGTCTTGTTTATAAGAGACACTGAAATATAAGGACACAAACATCAAAAGCAAAGGGACTGGAAAAAAGACATATTGTGCCGAAAATAAACTCTAAGACAGGGAGTGTTACCAGGGATAAAGACAGACAATACATAATAATAAGAGAGTCAATTTGACAAAAAGACTTAATACTAAACATGTATATCTAACACAATTTCAAAATTCATTAAGCAAAATTTAACAAAACTAAAAGGAGAAATAGACACAGTTGTAGATTTCAACAAATTTCTCTCCATAATTAACACAGCAAGAAGACAAAAATGATGAGTAAGAATATAAACACTATTTAATCCACTCAACCTGACTGATATTTATGGAAACATCATCCAACCGCTGAATGCACACTCTTTTAAAGTATATTCAGGACTTTAAGAAAAGAGTATAACACGTCTCAATAAATTTCAAGTATACCATCTGTCCCCAAAGAAATGAAATCTGAAATTAATGACAAAAGACTAATAGAAAGTTCTCAAATATTTGGAGATTAAGTACAATTCTAAATAAAGGGAATTGGACAATATCGGAAGTGAATGAAACAAGACAATATGCAGGAAATGGCAGGATGCAAATAGAGCAGTCACGAGGAAAATTTATACTTCTCAAAGCATGTATTTGAAAACTTCTCAGAAAGGTTTATAATCAGTGATTTAAGCTTCTGTTGTGAAAAGTTATAAATTAAAACCAGAGTAGAAGAACGGAAAAGCAGAAATCAATGAAACTGAAAACAGAAGAAAAGAAAATATTAACAAAGCCAAACGTTGGTTCTTTGAAGTCATTTTTAAATATTAAACCCTTACAAGACATGAACGAGAATAAAACAAAGAAGGGTGCCTGGGTGGTTCAGTCGGTTAAGCGTCTGCCTTTGGCTCAGGTCATGATCCCACGGATCCCCCGCATCAGGCTCCCTGCTCTGTGGGGAGGCTGCTTCTCCCTCTCCCTCTCCTGCTCCCCCTGCTTGTGCCCTCTCGCTCTCTGTCAAATAAATAAATAAAATCTTAAAAAAAAAAGAATAAAGCAAAGAAAATGCACATTATCAATATCAGGAATAAAAAGGGAGGCATCACCATAGATCCCCTGGAAAGCCTTTTAGGGGATATCATACCCAACTTTACACTAATAAATGGGACAACTTATATGAAATAGACAAAATACTCAAAACACCCAACCTTCCAAAACTGAAGCAAGAAGTAGTTTAAGAATATGAACACCCATAACAAAGTGGCAGCAAGAGAAATTTAGAAAAAAAATCCCATTTACGGATGTACCAAAAATAATAAAATACTTTAGGGATCAATTTAACCAAGGAAATGAAAGACTTGTACTCTGAAAACTATCAGACCTTGATTAAAACAAACAAACAAACAAACTAAAGATGACACAAGCAAATGGAAATACATACTATGCTCATGGACTGGAATAATTAATACTGTGAAAGTGTCCATAATTCCCAAAGCAGTCAACAGATCTGTACCTCTGAAACAAATAATGCAATATATGTTAAGGAAAAAAAAAAGAAGAAGATAGCAGGAGGGGAAGAATAAAGGGGAGTAAATCGGAGGGGGAGATGAACCATGAGATATGATGGACTCTCAAAAACAAACTGAGGGTTCTAGAGGGGAGGGGATATCCTGTTGATGGGTATTAAAGAGGGCACGTTCTGCGTGGAGCAGTGGGTGTTATGCACAAACAATGAATCATGGAACACTACATCCAACTAATGATGTATGGTGATTAACATAACAAAAAATTTAAATTAAAAATAATGATGTGTGGTGACTAACATAAGAATAAAAAAATTTAAAGAAGAAGAACAAAGTTGGAGGACTCACACTTCCTGATTTCAAAACCCACTACAAAACTACAGTAATTAAAACCGTGTGATTCTAGCATAAAGACAGACATACAGACCAACAAAAGGATTGAAGATCTGGAAATAAACCTCTACAACTACAGCCAATTGGCTTTCAACCTGGGTTCCAAGACTATTCAATAAGGAAAAAATGATTTTTTTCAACAAATGGTGCTGGTAAAAGTGGATATCCCCATACAAAGAAGAAAGTTGGCTCCCTATCTCATATCATACACAAAAATTAACTACAGTGGATCAATGATATGAATATAAGTACTAAAATAAAACTCTTAGAAGAAAACATAAAGGTAAACCTTCACGATCTTGCAGATGGAACAATTTCTTAGATATGATACCAAAAGCATGAACAACAAAAAATATATAAATTTAAGTTCATTAAAAATAAAAATTTTGTGCATCAAAGGACACTATCAAGAAAGCGAAAGGAACAAAATATTTGCAAATCATATATCTGAGGAGTCTAATATCCAGAATATATAAAGAACTCTTAGGACACAACAACAAAAATATAAACAGCCCAATTTAAAGATGGGCAAAGAACTTGAATAGACTTTTTTTTCCAACAAATATGCAAAAAGATACCCAGCATCAGTAGTCATTAGGGAAATGCACACCAAAACTACAATGAAATATCACTTCATACTCATTAGAATGACTACAATAATTTAAAAAAAGAAAATAACAACTCTTGGTAAGGGTGTGGAAAAATTGGAACCCTCGTACATTACCGGTGGGAATGTAAAATGGTTCAGCTACTGTGGAAAACAGTTTGGTGGCTGATTAAACAGTTAAACATAGAATTACCATATGAACCTGAAATTCTACTCTTAGGTATATACTCAAAGAAATGAAAATATTGCACACACAAAAACGTGTAAACACATGCTCATAGCAGCACTATTTGCAAAAGCCAAAAGATGGAAACAGTACAAATGTCCATCAACAGAAAAATGGATACACAAATAGTGGTATATCCATGCAATGGAATAATATTTGGCCTTAAAAAGGAAGAAATTTTTGACACATACTACAACATGGATAAAATCTTGAGGACTTTACGGTAAGTTAAATAAACCAATCCCAAAAAGACAAATACTGTGTGATTCTAACTATATGGGGCCCTTGGTGTAGTCACACCCATGAAGACAGGACGTAAAGTTGGCAGTCAGGGGCTAGGGGGAGAGTCGGAGTCACTGTGTAATAGC